>NC_137438.1:20906750-22279250 GCF_964374335.1 Astatotilapia calliptera
AGAAATTAATATTAAATAAATTCTAACAACAGCTGATCAAGCTTAAACGTGCTGCTGTTGTTTAGCGCGACATACGCTGGTTTCCTCTTTTGGCGCAAAGTGGGCGATAAACAAACAAGAGAGCCGATCAGCTGATCATTGATCAGTTTCATGATTGAAGTAGAAACGGGAGAGGGAGGGGGGAGAATGAAAGAAGAAGAGGCAGCTGTGCAGCAAAGACAGAATAACTCCAGCTTTGTGCCTTTTTCATTGTAGCTGAATTACGGGACAAACTGTTCCTTTTCACCTCAATACGAAATGCGTAATATTTTCTCTGAATACCAGACAGGACGGTTGGCAACTCTAATAACTTATGAACAAAATAAAGTTCAACATCATTAACTTCATAGCACCCACCCAGCTGTATAGAAACTCCGTCATACTAGCTAGTACGCAGTACGGAAAAAGTCAGAATAACGAAAATAAACTCCACCTAAACTTGGTTTATATCTGACCCAGATAGACTGCAGGTCATAACTTCTTACCTGAAGTTCAGTTCACACTTGGACCGGCGGCCGCCTCGGGTCTCTGCTCCTTCTGTGTCCCCTTTCCTTCATCCACCTGCTGGCCTCCACCACTTGCTAATGTTACTGAATCTGTGGAAGCTCCGCGATAGCCATCACACGAAGTAACGACCCTATCTAAATCCCAGTAACGACTAACGCGTTCCTGATTTTGGCATAATAACTAGTTACCGTGCTCGTTGCCACAATAATAACGTAGTTACTGTAACGCGTTACTTAATAACGCGTTAGTCCCAACACTGTTCAAAAGTGGCCAATGGGTGGGGCCATGTAGTGCAAAATCTTAGACAAGGACTTCCTTCCTTCAACCAGAACACTGAGGATGGGTCATGGTTGGGACTTCCATCATGACAGTGACTCAAAGCATACCTCCATGTCAACAAAGAAGTAACTAAAGAAGCACATTAAAACTCGAAACTCAAGTCTTGGTTTGAAACAAGTTTGCTCAACCAGTCTACATGTATTTTGTGCACTTTTTCGAAGGTATCAACTTCTTGGTTTGTCCACTGAAGGATCCTTCAGGAGAATGGAGTATATGGCCCATTACTATGGGCTCTGCAGTGTCTACATGTTGCCTATAGCAAGAGCTTGGTTTGCATTTCTGGGAATAAGTCAAATATTCTAATTTGTGAAGACTTAAAGTTTACTGTATTTTACTATACTGTACATACTATATTCACTATTTAGGATACAAAGTCTACTAAAAACAAAGGTTTATAATTATGTATTGCTTAATTTGTGTTTTTGTGCAGTTGTTTGTTTTGCTTTGTTTTGTTTTAACCATCATGCCTCTAAAGAGACTAAAGATTTGAAATCTTTATCATCCAAAATCTGATCTTTATGTCAGGAAATCCTGCTTACTTATATTTAACTGTGCATGTATACAGATACATTAAAATAGAAGAACTCCTTGATGTGTTTATCAGTGAGCTTTTCACATCAGATACCCACATAGCAAAATTGGTATGGCCCGGATCTGGCCCACACGATGTGCTTACACATGGCCCACATACCGCAAAGAATGACGGCCCTTTGTGGGCCCAGATCTGGTTTGCCAGAGGTGGCCCACACATGGGCCAGCACAAGGCCAGTTGCAGACACACTGGTGGTCCTGTGCTGGCCCAGAACAGTTTCAGGTCTGGCCCCAGCTGTCAGCCTAATGTGTACCTTAATTAAGCCTTGTAATAACAACATGTGCATAATAGTGCAAACGTAACATGACAAAACTCTGTTCAGACAGTGAACATACTGATTCTTATAAAACATTTTTCAACTCTCCCAGATTACTCAAAGTGCTCTATACAACATGCCACATTCACCCAACCACACACTTTCTCTTAACTGAGTGCTTCCTAACTACATTCATACACATTCACACTCACGACATGCAGACTGGAGAAGCCAGGGATCGAACCACTAAGCCACCTGAGCTACAGCCACCCACTGGCAAAGATGAGTAAACCCTCACTAGGTTTTGGATAAAGCGTACAGTCACAAAGCTGTCAAACATGGCATTTGGGTCTTCTAAACAAACAAACATGGCATTTGGGTCTTCTAACTAAAATAGGAAAATAGGAACATAAATAGTGCATCATTGCTAGACATGGCCCACATTTGGTTGACATACACCCTGCCATAACACCAGTCAGTCAGAAGTGCCGGCTTGATGCCGAATCCCGGCCAGAGCTGTTTTCTATGGGCCTGGGCCAAATTAACCAAACCAAAATCCGGCCAGATATGGCATGCCATCGCATAGACAGGAGCGTCATTGCCAGACCTGGCCCACATCTGGTTGACATACACCCTGCCATAACAACCGTCAGCCAGAAGTGCCAGCTTGATGCCGGATCCTGGCCAGAGCTGTTTTCTATGGGCCTGGGCCACATAAACCAAACCATAATCGGGCCAGATATGGCATGCCATCGCATAGACAGTGCCATCTATGCCAGGCCTGGCCCATATCTGGATGACATACGTCTTATCATACCAGAAGTCAGCCAGCAGTGCTGGCTTAATACCAGATCCGGGCCAGACCTGCTTGCTGTGGGTAAGTTTTTTTTCGTGTGGGGAAATACACAGATTTTCAACATCCTCACAGAAGATTTGCATTGTTAGAGTTGAGTGAAGGTGGTCTAAGAGTTACTGTAAAACAACAGTGGTTCTCTTATCATGAATTGTCTTCAGCTTCATTTACAGAATAAACACTGCCTTACTTTGTGTTTGAGAGTCCAGGTTCTTTACTGAAGATTGGGTTTTCATCTTTGGACTGGTTAGTCTTCAAAGACACACAGCTGGATCTTGAAAGCTCTGCACTGTGTCTGCGTTGCTGACTGCTGGAAACACAAACAGAAAAAATCATACATTTGTCTTGTGCATGTTCCTGTTGTTTGGTACTGAGCTTCTTCTCCCTCAGGGTTGGGTTTATGAGGCTAAAACATGTGATGTCTTCAGTAAATGTTTAATCTTTTCCTCTTCAATCCTAATCCTAAACTCTGATCATGACTGTGTAAGGACTGAGAAACAGTGAGAGTGTAGTGCTGAGAGAATAGTATTACACTCTGATTATTACCGTCCCCTGTGTAGTCTTTCTGATCAGATCCAAATCTTTGAAGCAGCAGCAGAAAGAATTTCCACTGAGCAGCCTTTATATCATATAAAATCTGACGTTAATGCATGTTTTTATGTTATCCTGCTCACTTCTCCCACCGTACTTATGTGCTTGCTTGTGTATAGTTACAATGAAACAGAAGCACTCCTTCACTCCTTTGTCAGTAAGTTTATGTTGTGCTTTTTAATCCAAATAATAGTATCTCCTGCCAAATGATTCATCTTCCCCTTAGTTTACAGAAGAATCAGTGTCCTACTTTATGTCTGAGGGTCCAGGTTCCTTCAGTTCACTCATCGTTAGTCTGAGAAAGAAAGCAGCGAAACAAAGAATGAGCACAGAACAATTATCATAATAAACATGTTTGTCACACCCAATACTGGTAGCACAAGAATTACACACGCACGCACACACAGTAAGTCAATATTTTCCTTTGGGCAGACAATCAAACAAACATTTTTGCTGACTTTCTTAAGTTTTATTCCAACTTGAGAACAGTCAGAAACTCAAAAAAACGTTTTTGATTATTCTGACAGAACATGCAGTCGCAGTTACACTCACCTTGCTTTATTTCTCCTGCTCTGTCAACTGATCTCACTTTTAGTTTCGTTCTCAGCTGAACGGAGCAGCCACTCCCCTCTACATTTAATCACCTGACTACATAACAGGTGTGCGATGCAAAGATTAGCTTCTGTTCTTGCACTTTGGCATGAGGCCTTGGTCTGCATTACTGTGGCTTCTTACCCTCTTCATCAAGTATGTAAACAAAGGCACAGACACAGGCCCTTACCTCATTTGTGCAGTTCTAAAATTGTGATTGAACCATTTTGCTTTTCTACTTGTGCTGTGTCTTTGTCTTCTTTCTTATTGTTATTTATTTCTTCTATTTTCTCCCATTTTCTTTTTCATTTGTGTCTTTTCTTCTGCCTGGCATCACTGACATTGCTATATTCCACATGTACTGTGAATAATAGTAAAATAATAAAAATAGAAATCAATAAATTGGTAAAAACAAAACAACAAAACAAGACAAGCAAAAGGAGCCTATAAAGAGTTTCTATAGCGTTTGATGGAAAAGCAAATGTTTGAGACAACATTACAGTGAGATCATAATTTTGATTGCAAAGGCTGGCGGGCAAGATAAAAAAAAATGAACATCTACACACTGCCAGCCATCAGACACCCTGCTGGGATAATAAGCTGGCCAAAGGAGGCGATAGAAGCCACATTAAGACAAGGGAGCTCCTGACCATATGTGATGAGACAAGTCCAGCACCTAGAGACTGTACACTTAGCGGGAGGAAGGAAGCTGAGAACTTGTGAGTACACAGAACCACTATCCAGGATGAAACAACAAAGATCCATGAGTACATCAGGAGGATTGCCACAACTGATCATGTGCTTAGTAAATTAATGAGAAATCAGAGAAAGAAGAGGAGAAAGGAGAAGAACCACCATGGAAGGACAGGCCCCAGCACGCATGCACCCCTGTTAGATAAAGAAAATGGCAGATATCAGAAAAATCCTAGTTGTTGGACAAAGCTGGATGGAAAGACAGCAAAAAAGGCATTAATCATAGCAGCAGAGGAACAAGCTCCCTAAAGGCTGGGGTCTACCAAACCAGCCAAGACCCCAGGTGCAGGCTGTGTAAAGTAGTGATGTGTCTTTGAAGTGAACGACGCAAGCCGGCTCCATGGGTTGTTTTTTTTTTTTTCCTTTCTCTCACCCTCTCTCTCTCACACTTTTTTCCGCTTCACTCCGCACGCGAGCCTTGTGGTTTTCGCTGGGCAGAGGGGGGAGGGGCGGTAGTTACACTCCAGGAACAGAGTGGGAGGGAAAGAGAGAGAAAGAGAGAGAGGGACAACAACTTCACATTAGAAAGGTGTAGTAATCATCCACAACTATTTTCGGTTGTGGATGATAAAGGATTCAGAAAGTTTATTCATGCAGGTCCATATGACAGAGAATGTGCATCTTCTTTTTGTTTTCATATTATAATTTATATTTAATTGTGTTGTGGTTTGCAGTGTTTTGTGTTGTTTCACTTTTAAAAGGAAAAAGCTGAAAATTTAAATAGTTAAAAGTTGAAACGTAAATAGTTGGTTTTTGTATTATATGATTTATTTATTACATTTTATGTGGAATGAATGAATAAAAGTATATTTACGGTGGCCCCTAGAGACAAAGCACGTACAACTCCAAAACACGTACAAACTCCAAAACACGTAAAAACTCCATAGCACGTACAAACTCCAAAGCAAACTCCAACAGAAGTGCTCCAGGATGCTAGGGGCAGTGTTGAGCTTTTTTTACTTAGAGGCTGCACAAGCCAGGAAGTACCAATGACTGGATTTGGTGTGTGGTAGTAACAGGTAAATGAAAACTTTTTCAAATTATTTGAATATATATAAATGCTTATGTATAAATACACAAACAATACACATATGCTTTCAGTTGTGTAATTTAAGTGATCTAGGTAGCTCTTTTGCTACCTGATTAGCAGTTTTGGAAGTTCAGTTAATGCTAGAAATGTGTTTTGGAGATTGTACGTGCTTTGTCTGTAGGGGCCACCGTATATATTTATACATAAACATATGTAAACAAAACCAAGTTTTTTTTACATCAGTAATTCCTTTTGTGCATAATTTTCTATTGTTGTTAATAATAAATTAATTAAAGCAACAAAATAACCTGAAGAGCCGGTTGGGAGCCGAAAGAGCCGGCTCTTTTTAGTGAGCCGAGCCAAAAGAGCCGGTTCTCTATAAAGAGCCGGAGATCCCATCGCTAGTGTAAAGACGCCTCTGAGACAATCCAGCACATAACAGCAGGGTGCAAGATGCCAGCAGACAGGGCATACATGGAACGCCATAACCAAAGTCCCAAGGTCAAAATTGGAGATGCCCCCTACAGTGGTTGAGAATGACCGACCTAAGATCCTGTGGGGCTTCCAGATACAGACAGACAAATCAATTGGACATAGTACTGGTGGACAAGCGGAGGAAGATAGCCGTATTGACAGACGTAGCTATACCGACTGACAGCAACATCAGGAAGAAGGAAGATAAGAAGCTTGATAAGTACAGAGGGATCAAGGAGATGTGTAGGGTAAAGGCAACAGTGGTCCCCATGGTATTCAGAGCACTCAAACCCTTAAGCTCCTATGATCAGGGCCACTTTCCTCTCCTTGTGGGCTCCATAATCTCCCACTATGGTGATCATCATAGTGACGGCGTAGAAGATGAAGAGTTTGATGGTGCAGCCCTCCAGCAGCAGACTGATGAAGGAAGTGTCATGAAGAGTTTACTTGGCTTTGTCAAAGAGCATGTTTGTCTTTTAGATACATCACTTTGGGATTTTTTATATTTATTTACACTAAGCAATACCTGCAGCTCTAAAGAACCGACTCCAAAGCTTAATACTGAGCTCAAGTATGAGAGATCATGATTGTTATTGGCCTTATAAAAGTTTCTTGATTATGGTGGAAATGAGTTTGAGGCAGCTGTTGATGTGAGCCATGTTTGCAGCTGGAAAATATAGTAAAAATAACAGCACTGCTCCCAGAGTGCAGAGGAGTTTTATTTCTCTGGGGAGAAGGATTTCCAGTAAACCAAAGAGAGGGGCACGTGTTGGTTGGATTTGAAAACTTCTGTGAATGTAGGGCCAGTCTGAATATGACCTCCTACGATCAAATCCAGATGTGGAAGGAGAGTGAATTTACTGGAACACTGTAAACACATTTTATTTTTTAAAATAACACATTTACACATATAATTAAGTACAGTGATGTAGGTTATGTCATTTTTATGCTACTTATTTTCATGGAAAATGTCTGGTGTTCACATTAATTACATCTTCCATATCAATAGTACTGGTAATGGGTTTTGACTGTCTGTACAATTATGCATACAACCTGCTGCAGTTGTTTTTTGTTTGATTTGTGTTGGAAAAAGTTCCTTTACAGCAGTGAAACAGAAAAAAATTTCAGACCGACACGGTTTCTTTTTTCCCCTTTTAATCCTGTAACATGGTTAGATTTACATAGAGACGTCAAAAATGCAAAGATATACAAAAATATTTCCCTTATAAACATTTTTACAAGCAGCTGCATCATCACAGCACTCAGGTTTCAAACTGCAAGCTTGGAAGATTCTGTCCTACTAACAAACTTCACATGAGGTCGCAAAAGAATGTGGCTTTTCTTTTAAATACATTTAATTTTACCATGACAAATCGAATCAGTAACATTAACACTGCCTTCCACAAACACAGCAGGTTACACGAGTCCAGCTGTGAGTGGTCTCAGGGATCTCAAGATGGCTGATAGCTGGTGGAAGCTGCCAGCTCTGTTCAGAGATGGAATGCAGGAAATTCTGTGAAAGAGATTTTAATTTAGAGATTAAAGACTGTTTTTACAGTAATGGTAGTTAAGGTGAAGACTTTAGAGCCAAAAGTAGGTGAATTTTCTTCAGCAAAGAGTGAAGAAGCTGGAAACTAAAAGGGTGAAATTGTACAAATTTCATTTTGAATTTAAAAACTTTTTTTTAACACAAACACAGAAAAGTCCACGTGAAAAGAATTATTTCTATGCATCAAAGCAATTTTGGCAGATAAGAAATTAAGAAATAAAACTGCCATTTTGGGTGATATTATGCTCGATTCCCTCCTGAAATGTTGGGATGGTGTTATTCAGACTAGTGGGCTGGAGAAAGCAGTTAAGCTATTGAGATGGATTTCTTATGACTGACTTTTTGGCCCAATATTTACGATAATAAGTTTAGTATATGGGTCTCAAAAGGTTTAACTACTTATTATTCTCTTACCCATGAGGGGGCATTCTTGAGCTTTGAGACATTAAGACAAAAATATGGACTAGGTCAAGACCATTTTTACAGGTATTTACAAGTCAGGCATTACTTTGATGAAAACATTAAAATTATAATAGAAAACAGTGAATTGGGCTTTGTGGAGCACTGTTGTTATCAAAAAATTAAAAATTAAAAACAAAACAAAAATTTTTCATGCTGCTTGAAAAATATTTCACTTTGAAATTCAAGAAGAAAAAAAAACAGGACTGTATGAAAGAAAAAAAACAATGCATCGTACTTTGGCTAGTATGCCGGGGTGTTGTGCAGCTCCTCGTATTTTGGTGGCATCATGGAGACCACGATGGTGTGTCTGTTTGGGTAATACAGCTGGTGAATCATGATGGAGGACAGAATCATGCCAAGCAGCTGTCGGGGAACACAGGAAGCTGAGTTAAACATCTGCAGGTTGTGAAATGTTGATTCTGATTCTGTATTCATAATGAACTAATATTATAATGAACTTAGACTCAAACTGCTATGTATTTACGTACAAGATGATTTTTCACAAATTTAGATTTTAGTACTAGTTTACTTTTTGTTCCACTACAGATGCTGTAATTCTTCAACATTTGATGGAGAAGATGGAGAATTCAAACTTTGTAGAAAAAATATATTACATGTATACTATGACTTTCTCATTGTCACATAAATAATAGCAGGGACTAAATGCAGAGAATGCAGATGTGACATTTATGCTACCGAATCCTTGAATAATTGATAATACTCACAGCTAGAACAGCCAGAGTGAAGCTGACCACAAGCATGATGTTGTAATGAAACTGAATGTGGTCCATGATCGTGGGAAAGCAGGTCTGAAAATAGAAGGAAAAATAAAAACTGTCAAGTTCTGATATAAACTGAGGAATGATTTAAGCTTTTCAAAAGGGTGCTGGGTCGCTCACCTTAGTGTAGACGGACATTCTCTGCAGCATGAAAGTCTGGAAAATTTACAGAAATAAAGACGTTACAAACTGTGACACACCGTGACCAGTGAAGCAAGTGGGTGCATCGATACTCACGTTGTTTTCGACAGTCTGACACTTGCCCTCCTTCTCCTCCTCCTGGCTGCATACACAGGAGTCGGGGATGTTCTCCCAGTCTTTGTAGCTGAACAGACCACAGCAGTGAAACTACAAACACCAGCAGGAGAAGAAAGAAAGAGGAGAGTTACTCATCTTCAGGAGGATCATCAGCTGGAAATAAACGTTAAAAAGTGTGTGAATTTTTTTTTTAGAAAAAAGTGATCAAATTACTTGTGGACAGTTTGCCTGCTCTTATTCTGAAAGCTCACTTGCTGCCAACTATCAACTGTATATAAATAATGTCACAGTGTATTATGTCATGTTTCAAAGGTCATCTGATGTTATTTTACATCATCACCAGTTTGCAAGTGCTAAATCTTTTATGCCCTGATTGAGTGCATCCTTTTTCCATTAATGTAACTTGTATTTAGCAACAACAAAAGAAAAACTCATTTTAAAAAGATTAAGAGATTGCAGCGAGCAAGTTAGAATAGCTCACCTTCTCCTGAATGACCTCAGCCATGTTCCTCACATCCTCTGAAGATTTGTCCAGAGGCACAAACCTCCTGAAAGTCTGCTCCACGATGCCTTTGAGCTGCAAAAATCAAATATTTTTATAGCATGTATTACATTTATATTTTAAAAATTAAAGCATTTTAATGGTTATGAAAGATAATATGGGTAAGGTAAAGTAATGAAAAAGTAATTGTATTTATATGTGTTGATTATTTAAAAAAAAGCATGATTTAAAAAGTTTTTCCAGTTAAATCAAATAAATCTCTTCACATGACTTCGTCCAGCATCCTGCCTTTACCTGAGGATGAATGATGGCAGCAGGGATTCCAATTATGAGCATCACCAAGCATCCAATGACCATAAACACCAGGAACTGCAGAGGAAAATTCATTCATTTTCTTAAACACTTGCATTATCAAATCATGACTATTACATTTGTCACAGATGGTCTTCATTAAGAAATACAAACAGCCCATAATGGAATGAGACTAACAACCCATATGGAAAAGATATATATAAATCTTATAAAGTTTGTATCTGTCTTGTGTGAAACTTGTATGAAAAGCATACAAGAGTGAAAACAGATATAAGATCCCTAGAAAAATTATATAAATGAAACTTGTATGTTTTGGATACTTACTAAAACAATATATGAAAGTGGCTACTTTCATGGGTAAATCATATAAGCCTTATATGATTCATTATATGAAGTAGGCCACATCTTATGCAAGTCTTTTATAAGTTTTTTCCATTTCTTTTCAATGTGGGAAGATAAGAGAAAGCAAAACTAAACACAGCAAACAAGATGGGAGACCACCAAAATAAAACCGTTCTCTGCTGCCTGTTGGAGCGGGGGGCCTAGGAGGAGGAGTTGGCTGTCCGATTGGGGTCTGGAATGTGGGGCCTCCCTGCTGCTGCCGAGTCGGGTCGGTCTGCTTCTCTCCACCCCAGGGAAAAGGGAAACACTACCTGGGTCTGGGTGCAGTTTCCCCCTCCAGGGGCAAGGGTATCTAGACCTGGGGCTTAGAGTACGCTTGGGGAGTGTGATTGTGTGTACAATGTCTCTTTGTGTCTGTCTCCACGTTGGGTGAGTGATGAGTAATTGCATATGAGAGCATGAGGGTGGGAATGGATGTCTGTATCTGTGTGTGCCTGTATGTCTGTGTCTACATGTCAGGTTGGGTATCAGACGCCACCTCTCTAGGGACATCTCAGGCCCTCCAAGGTTTGGAGGCCTATCTCCCCCACCACTTCCCCTGCCAGTGGCAGACGCCCTCAGACATCAGAATTGGTTGTTCTTTGTATCCGGGCATGGGCGTCCAGGTACACACCGGCTCACTCCTTGGTGGCTGCTTGTCGGGGCCTGGAGCCTGGGTCTCGCTCGGGCCACTTCGGGGGTGGGGTGCCCTCAGCCTCTCGACCTGGGGCTCAGTCACTCTGGCACAGCTGGCTGCTGGCGGAGCTCACGGGCATGTCACTGCAACCCCCCCTGGCTTCTGCTCCACGGCTGCTGAGTGGCCCTTCATCTGGGGCTCTCATCAGCTCTTTCTGGGACAGTGGCGCGGCTGCCCCTCTGTTGGTCTTCCTTGGTCTCTTGTGTTCTGAGGGCCTCTGGATGTCTGGAGTTTTGATCTCCTCCATACCTGCTTCATGCCCTGGAGGACGGGGCTGTGGCTCCCCACACCCTCTAGCAGATCATTACATGAAGGAACCTTTTAATACAAGCGCGTTCATGCTCACAGCTGTACACACGGGTGCTCACACACACAAACTACACCCTTTTTGGCTCCTACCTCAAAGCAGAGCACCATACTGTAATGCAAAGATAATAAAAATGAGAAAAACCCAAAACATCCCCAAAACTTAAAACCAATGACAGTCTGAACTCACCATGATCAGGGCCACTTTGCTCTCCTTGTGGGCTCCGTAGGCTCCCAGCAAGGCGATCATCATGGCGATGCAGCCCACCACGTAGAGGATGAAGAGTTGGGTGGAGCGACCCTCCAGCTGTGGACAAAAGTGTCACGAAAGGTTAGTGGGCTTTGTCTGTTTGTTCCCACATGTTACATTTATGTTTGAATGTGTCCTCACGTTATATCCTCGAACGTCCATGAAGAACTGATACCACAGAGCGAGGGCGATGGCTACTCCACCAGCAAGCTGAACAAACAGAAACAGTCTGGTTAGAGCTGCTGGATCCTTTAAACACAACCAGGATATGAAATGACTGCACAGCCACACACGTGGACGAAGCACAACAACAAACTCTGAAAGTAAGAACAAACGTGTTGAGTTGAT
This sequence comes from Astatotilapia calliptera, assembly GCF_964374335.1. NCBI lineage: Eukaryota > Metazoa > Chordata > Actinopteri > Cichliformes > Cichlidae > Astatotilapia > Astatotilapia calliptera. Next base: position 20,918,620 of record NC_137438.1, read on the forward strand.
GTCGGTTTATTTTACTCTTCTAAGCTTCGGTTTCATTTAATTGTAAAAAAGGAGGCAAATGTGGTTGTTTTTGACTGCTGCGTCTGCCTGCTGACTGGTTGATGTCTTTAAGGAGATTCTGGATTAAAGTCTGCGATTATCATTTCCTAAATAATCTCTTTACTCACCATGAAGAATATGTTGAAGACAGTGAAGATGTGTTTGAGGCAGATGTTGATCTGAGCCATGTTTGCAGCTGGAAAAGTCCAAAGCCCAAAGTCCAGATGAGCTCCGACTGCAGCGAAGTGAAGTGAAGTGAGAGGAGAGCAGCTGAGTGAGCTGCTTTGAAGGGTTTCAGGGCTTTGCTGGGCGGGACGTCCGATATGTTAGAGGTGGAAACTTGTGTGGAATGCTTGTTTAACAAGGGGAGGTTCAAAGCAGGGTCTTCCTCCTTCCAGTAAATCCAGCGGAAATAGTTGTTGCTGTGAGCAGGGACGGAAGCTGTTCACAGACTGGCTGGAGTGGAGGAGAGGGCGGTGTTATGCCCCGTTTAAAACAATCCAGATGTGGAGACATGACTCATTTTACTTTTATGAGAATCTGTCGTCAGCAGGAGGAGAGATAACTTACCGAAAGTCAGTTTATTCCTCTACAGCTCAAAGTAATTTTTACTGCATCTGCACACAATGTACTCAGAGTTTTCTTTTAATAAATGAGATATGTTTATAAGGGTACTGCACTTAAGCACAAAGATTTGTATATAACTTTTTATGTTGTATCATATCTGCAGTGGTTTCAAATGTAAAGCAGTATGAGTACTGCACTCAAATACAGATTACATCGTCTTTAACTTCCCTCCTTATTACTTTTATAGTTGCATCTTATTAAATAATACTTTTTGTTTTATGAAGTAGGTTTTGTAGTTTTTTGTGTCTTTGTAGTTTTTTGTGCATATCACACTTGATTTTTTTTTTTATTGATTCCTAATCATTTTTCATTGTGGAATAATTCGACCCACAAAGACTTTGAGCGTCCACAGAGCACTTTTAGTCCTCCGAGTGTGAACGAGCTGTCAGACAGAGCAAAGCAATGCAAACACTACCCTGAGTCCCACGTCACTGTTTTGGAATCTGCAGCTGTGAAAAAAACAGAAACTTGTGAGATGAAAAAATGATCACTGAATGTAAAATTTGGAATTGATGCCTACAACATGTTGCAGCGGTTGATTTGATTTGTGTTGGATTTTGTAGTTTGTGCCATCATGCAGTTGTTTTTAAATCCTTTCTGTCTTCTCATTTTATTTCTAAAGTTGTAAAGTTTCATGTTACCCTTTTGCGACCCTTTCCTGTTCAGCAGTCAGCACTAGAGCAGGGCGAAATGACCAAAAATATTTATCACGATATACATTTGAAAATTTGTGATAACGATATAACTGACGATATAAGTGACACTAGACAAAATACTTTACAACTCCACAACTTTATTTGTGCAAAAAAAAAAAATCAACGTATTTTCACTTAAACAAGCAGCTTTTTTTATGTGCATTAAAGTTATATAAAAAGTTAACAGTGCAAATGCAAAATCCTTGCTGACAGTTTAACCAAAAGGAATTTCCAGTGGAAATTGGCTGACATATCCTCAGCATAACCATGTATAATATCCACAAAACTTAGAAAGAGGTTATACACACACAATACCGTAATATTATGTTGATGCACAGTACGTATCACTCCGCGAGGCTCCTGCCTACGATGTCCGTAATGCTCTGACAATCCATCAAGCGGTGCGGATTCGTCTTAGCAAAGTTGTACTAAAACATTTGACAAATTTTCGAGCGCCGTGTACATAAAATCGTTTCGAGGTCAGTAAACACAACCAGAATTCATACATAAGGCACATGGGATTATAAGGGGCACTGTCGATTTTCAGAAAAATCAAAGGATTGATTTTAAGTGCGCCGTATTTTCCAAAAAACAAGGTAATAACGACGGGCCGCTAGCATGCGCTACCAAAAATAGTGCTTTGTTGTGTATCTGACGGACGAAAGCTAAACCAGTTCCACACCACTGAAGTTGCAGGATTTTTACAAACCAATTCTGGTTCATCCGTTTCATTTAACGATCCGCTTTCGCCCTTCTCATTCTCCACCATGCTTTTTCCGCCATGTGCGTATGAAAACAAAGGTACGCATGCGCGTTTTACTCATATTCTATCGTGATATTTCATTTTTTTATCGTTGCCCGACATTATACCGGTATTACCATGAACTGTATGATATGGCCCAGCCCTAGTCAGCACATTTAAAAACTGCAGTTGAGCCTAAAGTGCTGTTTTTCCTTTTCAGGACAAAGATATGTAGGAAGCTAAAGAGCAGCAGAGAAATGCCAGGAAAGAGAAATTGAGGGAAGGAGGGACAACTTTCCTTGGAAGTAGACATGTGGGAGGTACGAGATTAAGTTACTGTGACGCAGCTCAGAGGAACAACAATGAAGGCTTTGTGGCTTGTGTTCCCACTTACCTGTGAGAGAGATACTTACAGTTGTACGTTCCTCTTCTGAAGTCTTGCAGTCATTTTCACATAATTTCAGTCTTCTCATTTTATTTCTAAAGTTGTGCCTTACCATTTTGTAACCCTTCTTGTACAGTAGTTCATACAGCATTTTAGAGTTGACCCTAAAGTGCCGTTTCTCCTTTTTAGAGTGAAGAGATCTAGGAAGATGTGGAAGCTGAAAAGCTGCTGAGAAATAAGCAGTATTCCATTTAAAACGATGCTCAGTTGGTGCTAAGGAGCCCAGTGTGCCAAGAATACATATCCTGCACACAATTATCAGCAGCAGCGTGAACCACTGATAAAAGGCAGGATGGATCTTTTCCTGTTGTTTATGTCAGATTCTGACTACAACATCTGAATGTGGGGGCAGAACTCATTTTCTACTGGAGTTCGCCTCTGCATCATGTTTAAACACTCCACACAGGATGCTCTGCAGACTGTGACAAAGCACAGCTGTTGCTGAATATAAAAGGCCCCTGTGGTTCACTTTTTATTGCCTGTAGTTTACAGTATAATGACTAATACTATAATAATTAAGTAATTGTGACTCTGACAGTGAAGAAAGTGAACCTGGCATGTTTGATGGAGATTTAGCGCAGCTGTTCAATTCAGAAACAGAGGATGAGGACTTCGATGGGTTTGATTGATGACGATTACCGGTAAAATAAATGTGAATACCAAATTCAGTTTTGCTCCCGCTCCATTTTTAAATACGCAGACTTGTATGCTTGTGTCTGTTGTTGTTGTAAGGCGGACGTAGTAGAGGACACCATGAGAACATTAAAGGGGGAAGTGTGGGCGTAGATTATATATAAAACCCACACCCTATAATCAGGTGCGCCTTATGTGTGTGTTAAATACAGTAATGGCACACATAACTGAGACTGCGCATTTTAGTACCGTGCGTGAAAATACGGTATCTGGAAGATTTTGCCTCTGAGGAAGATTTTATCTTTGATTGGATCTTTGATTATGGAAATCCTATAAAAACTGAGAGAAGTACTCAAAATGACTAAATAAGTAATGTAATCTTAATGACTTTTATAAGGTACAAGGGGAACAACAAGTGAATGTCAGTAATTCAACCATGAAGGTCACTGGCAAATTTGTTCACTCGAAGATAAACTTCTACTCTTCATGTGTAACTTCACACTTGGTTGGTTGACTACCCTCTCGGTAGAATCACAGCTGTCTCTGATCGCTGAGGTGAGAGGGCTAGTGTTCACTGCTTTGATCTCAGAGGACGACTTTCTCTCTTACCCTTCGTGTCGTCAAGACACACTAAGCAATCTTCTAATTGCAGCAATTCAAGAGCCTGCTGAAGATTATTGTTTGCTGAATACATACCAGCAATCATGTGATAGGTTTAGTTATTAATAGGAGCTGACTTATGATGCATTACTGGGAGTAGCATTCCAAGTTAGCACAGTGTCCACTCTGCAGCTGGACTGAATTTCTACAATTCCTATTCTGGGTCTGATCCATAAAATCCTGCTGGAAAAGACAGACTGATATCTGAAATGTATACCTTATGCTGAGTACAGCATAGGGTATACAGGTGTGCTCTCCTTTGATTTGATTCAAGCCCTTGACAAAAGTGGAAAGGAAAAACTAATTTTTAAAAGTCAGAAACCTCTGGTAGATCCAGGTTCCCGGAAGGGGCAGCTGCAGCTGGAGTTGTTGGTTTTTAAATTTACTGGCAACGAAGTTTAAAGCTGAATTTGACTGTATAGTTACTTCTTCATAGCTGTTCCTTTATTAAAGAAAAGAAAACATAGGGGTGGATATGAGGGAATATTCCTGCAGATTTCCCATGTGTGGGACTAATAAAGGTTATCTTAAGTTAGATGTGTTTCTGATTATTAGGTAGAGAGTATAATTTACTCACTGCACAAAGTGATGTCAGAGAGACATCTTATATAAGTCATTTTTGCATGTTGAATTTTGGTCCACTAAAGTGGTTGTTTTGTAAGGCTAGGCGACGTTGTGTTTTTTTTAACGTGTAATGAATGTCTGGCGTTATCTTCCTCTCATTGTAGCAGAGGCTCTCAAACTGGTGTTCCCAATCCACAGATTGGGTATAAGCAAAAAACCTATGGTGGCACCTAGATACATGTGCATCATCCGGGGTTGAGTTAATTAGCACAATGGACAAATATTTAAGTCCATCTACTTCATCGAGTAATGCAAAAGCCAAACTAGCTAAAGTATCACAATAATTAATTTGTATTTGGCTTTATCGAGAATGACAATGGCAGACCAAAGTGTGTTTGTGTCTTCAAGAAGTAAAAAAATAAAATAAATGAAGCCAGCAAAGCTAAAGCAGCATCTCATCACAAAGCACCCTGAGTTTTATCAGAGTTAGGATTATAAGAGGCCCTTTAACACACTCTGTTAGGGAGTTTTTATTGTTTTATTTGCTTATGGTTCAAAAGTTATGTTACACATATTTCACCAGACACAGTTTTCTGTAGAAACAGGAAGCTGACCCTGTGACACTGGGATTTACCGCAAGAGACCAGCACAGAAATGCATATCCGCAGAAGTTGACTTGCATTATATTATTCTTAGAAATTGACTTGCAACACACATACTTTGTGACACACACACACAGCTTACACACACAGACAGCATCAGGACCTGCGTAACAGGAAATGTGATTATATTTGCATATTGACAATGTAACCTATAAAAATAAACGAATACTGCAGTTCGGTGTGATTTGCTCTGAGCTTTTCACCCGTGCAGCACGTTAACCTACACAAGTGTCTCAGTGTTGATTATTCACCTGACTGTTTGTTAACTGAATATCACCGACACACTCACTTCCTCTTACAAAGCTCAATAAAACAGGATACTTGTAAAAATGAACCCTGAAGGGTTTTAAGCCCTGAGAATTTCAGGACAATATATCCTGTAACTTTGACGTTATGAGGGGAAACATTGCATCCGTAAAATGCCATAAAATAGTAAAAACTAAGGTGATGTTCTCTAATTCATATGTAAATAATGAGATTCGTGGAAGATTTCAAGTGCTTTTTTTCACTGTTGACTGTGTGCCTTTGTGTAAACCTGAGCAACAGCTCGGCCAATGACAGGCGAGGAACAGCACAGCCTTATTTGCATACAGCGGAAATAAAAGAGCCACTCTCAGCTGACGAGCACATTCTCCGCTGTGAGGAAGTGAAGTAAGAAAATGCCTGAACCCGCCAAGTCAGCGCCCAAAAAGGGCTCCAAGAAAGCCGTGACCAAGACCGCCGGCAAGGGCGGCAAGAAGAAGAGAAAGACCAGGAAGGAGAGCTACGCCATCTACGTGTACAAGGTGCTGAAGCAGGTCCACCCCGACACCGGCATCTCGTCTAAGGCCATGAGCATCATGAATTCGTTCGTCAATGACATCTTCGAGCGTATCGCCGCTGAAGCCTCCCGCCTGGCCCACTACAACAAGCGCTCCACCATCACCTCCAGAGAGATCCAGACCGCAGTTCGCCTGCTTCTCCCCGGTGAGCTGGCCAAGCACGCAGTGTCTGAGGGCACAAAGGCCGTCACCAAGTACACGAGCTCCAAGTAAACTGCATCTTTACTTAATCCCGAACAACGGCTCTTTTCAGAGCCACACATCTCTTCTAAAGCGTACATGTCCTGACTTTATTTAATTTGTAGCTGTCATGATGGTGAAACATAAATTACAGTTTGTGTTACTCTTGTATGCTTTGAATAAAAAAAGAAGAGAGAAATTTCAAGGACTTAATGATGGACCACCTGACCAGAACAGTCCTAACGCCATCACTATATCATTTAGCATTATTACTATTTGGTTGGTTTGGTTTTGTAGTTTGTGTTGTGTTTTTTTTTTTTTTTTTTTTTTGTTTTTTTTTGGGGGGGGGGTCATGTTTTGTGGTCCCTTGTCTGCGAAAAGCACTGAATAAATACACTTGTGGGTTTCTCAGAAATAATGACATGTGAACAAGAGCTTATTGAGCTCATCCTGGTGAGGCAAATGTTTGGCTTCAAATCACAATTCTGATCGTAAAATCCTGGACAGGATTACAAATACAATAAATAAACGCGATTAGTTTCACATTTCAAACTACAGTGACATCCTCCGTGTGTGTGTGTGATCTATACATGTGTTAATCGTTTTAATGTAGTTCAACACTTATGCTAGCCTCTGGGTGAAACGTTAAGAGGGTGTGTGGTTTTTGTTACAAATACGGACACTTGGGTTTAGTTTGAAATAAAAATGTGAACTCCACTCAGACATTGTGTGTGATTTGGTGTGAGTCTCCCTTCGGTTAGACTTAATTTGTCATTTAACAAAAGACCACATTTCCACATTTAGAAAATAGAAGAGTGGGCGGAGCCGCTGAGCTTCGAGTCGCCGTCACACCGTCTGTTTTCTCTTACGTCCGCCGAGCACACATAATAACACGGCTCCGTGGAGTTTAACTTCATTCGACTTTGCTCGTTCAGAGAAGAAATTATAACCATGAGTGGAAGAGGCAAAGGTGGCAAAGGACTCGGGAAAGGAGGCGCCAAGCGTCACCGTAAGGTGCTCCGTGATAACATCCAGGGTATCACCAAACCCGCGATCCGTCGTCTGGCTCGCCGTGGCGGAGTGAAGCGTATCTCCGGTCTGATCTACGAGGAGACCCGCGGAGTGCTGAAGGTGTTTTTGGAGAACGTCATCCGTGATGCTGTTACCTACACGGAGCACGCTAAGAGGAAGACTGTGACCGCCATGGATGTGGTGTATGCTCTGAAGAGGCAGGGCCGCACTCTGTACGGCTTTGGCGGTTAAACTCAGTCGCCCTAATCCATCAAACGGCTCTTTTAAGAGCCACACACTTCTCTTTAAGAGCGTTGTTCTGCGATCTTGTTTTTGTCACTTTTTACTGCCTTCTTGTGTTTTCTTTTGCACTCTGAATATCTTATACGCCATTAGGTGATGAGAATTGTCAGGTAGGAAATATTGTACTGCATGATGGTGGACTGCACTGGTGCACTTGAGAGAGATACCCGCCCATGTTGACGTGCGAGCATTAGTGATGGGATTTCTGGCTCTTGTTAGAGACCCGGCTCTTCGGGTTATTTTGTTGCTTTAATTTATTATTAGCAATAATATAAAACTATGCACAAAAGGAATTACTAACGTTAAAAAAGTGGTTCTATTTATTTTTGTATATAAATATATGCGGTGGCTCCTAGAGACAAAACATGTACAAACTCCAAAACAAATTTCTAGTGTTAACTGAACTTCAAAAACAGAGCTACCTAGATCACTTAAATTACACAATTGAAAGCGTATGTGTATATATCTGAGCACAAGATCCATAGAGGCTGGGGTCTATCACACCAGGCAAGACCCCAGGTGCAGGCTGTGTAAAGATGCCCCAGAGACAATCCAGCACATAACAGCAGGGTGCAAGATGCTAGCAGGCAAGGCATACATGGAGCGCCATAACCAAGTGGCCGGCATAGTGTACAGGAACATCTGTGCCGAGTATAACCTGGAAGTCCCGAGGTCAAAATGGGAGATGCCCCCAAGGGTGGTGCAGAATGACCGAGCTAAGATCCTGTGGGACTTCCAGATACAGACGGACAAAATGGTGGTGGCTAACCAACCGGACATAGTGGTGGTAGATAAACAGAAGAAGACGGCCGTAGTGATCGATGTAGCGGTTCCGAATGACAGCAATATCAGGAAGAAGGAACACGAGAAGCTGGAGAAATACCAAGGGCTCAGAGAAGAGCTCGAGAGGATGTGGAGGGTGAAGGTAACAGTGGTCCCCGTGGTAATCGGAGCACTAGGTGCGGTGACTCCCAAGCTAGGCGAGTGGCTCCAGCAGATCCCGGGAATAACATCGGAGATCTCTGTCCAGAAGAGCGCAGTCCTGGGAACAGCTGAGATACTGCGCAGGACCCTCAAGCTCCCAGGCCTCTGGTAGAGGACCCGAGCTTGGAGGATAAACCGCCCGCAGGGGCGTGCTGGGTGTTTTATATATGTATATATATATGTATATGCATGTATATTCAATTCAATTCAATTTTATTTATATAGCGCCAAATCACAACATAAGTCGCCTCAAGGCGCTTCATAGATACAGAGGAAAAACCCAACAATCATATGACCCCCTATGAGCAAGCACTTTGGCAACAGTGGGAAGGAAAAACTCCCTTTTAACAGGAAGAAACCTCCGGCAGAACCAGGCTCAGGGAGGGGCGGCCATCTGCTGCGACCGGTTGGGGTGAGAGAAGGAAGACAGGATAAAAGACATGCTGTGGAAGAGAGACAGAGGTTAATAACAGATATGATTCAATGCAGAGAGGTCTGTTAATACATAGTGAGCGAGAAAGGTGACTGGAAAGGAAAAACTCAATGCATCATGGGAATCCCCCGGCAGCCTACGTCTATTGCAGCATAACTAAGGGAGGATTCAGGGTCACCTGGTCCAGCCCTAACTATATGCTTTAGCAAAAAGGAAAGTTTTAAGCCTAATCTTGAAAGTAGAGATAGTGTCTGTCTCCTGAATCCAAACTGGAAGCTGGTTCCACAGAAGAGGGGCCTGAAAACTGAAGGCTCTCCCTCCCATTCTACTTTTAAATACTCTAGGAACAACAAGTAGGCCTGCAGAGCGAGAGCGAAGTGCTCTAATAGGGTGATATGGTACTACAAGGTCATTAAGATAAGATGGGGCCTGATTATTTAAGACCTTGTATGTGAGGAGCAGGATTTTGAATTCAATTCTGGATTTAACAGGAAGCCAATGAAGGGAAGCCAAAACAGGAGAAATATGCTCTCTCTTTCTAGTCCCTGTCAGTACTCTTGCTGCAGCATTTTGGATTAGCTGAAGGCTTTTCAGTGAGTTTTTTGGACATCCTGATAATAATGAATTACAGTAGTCCAGCCTGGAAGTAATAAATGCATGAACTAGTTTTTCAGTGTCGCTCTGAGACAGGATATTTCTAATTTTAGAGATGCTGCGCAAATGGAAGAATGCAGTCTTACATATTTGTTTAATATGTGCATTGAAGGACATGTCCTGGTCAAAAATGACTCCAAGGTTCCTCACAGCGTTACTGGAGGCCAAGGTAATGCCATCCAGGGTAAGAATCTGGTTAGATACCATATTTCTAGGCTTTTCAGGGCCGAGTACAATAACCTCAGTTTTATCTGAATTAAGAAGCAGAAAGTTAGCGGCCATCCAGGTCTTTATGTCTGTAAGACATTCCTGCAGTTTAACTAATTGGTGTGCGTTATCTGGCTTCATGGACAGATAGAGCTGGGTGTCATCTGCATAGCAGTGAAAATGTATGCTATGTCTTCTAATGATGCTGCCTAAGGGAAGCATGTATAATGTAAACAGAATTGGTCCTAGCACTGAACCCTGTGGAACTCCATAATTAACCTCAGTGTGTGAAGAGGACTCTCCATTTACATGAACAAATTGGAGTCTATTAGATAGATATGATACAAACCACTGCAGTGCAGTACCTGTAATACCTACAGCATGTTCTAATCGCTCTAATAGGATATTATGGTCGACAGTATCGAATGCTGCACTAAGGTCTAGCAGGACAAGCACAGAGATGAGTCCACTGTCAGAGGCCATAAGAAGATCATTTGTAACCTTCACTAAAGCTGTTTCTGTGCTGTGATGAGCTCTGAAACCTGACTGAAACTCTTCAAATAAACGATTCCTCTGCAGATGATCTGTTAGCTGTTTGACAACTACTCTTTCAAGGATTTTTGATATGAAAGGAAGGTTGGAGATTGGCCTATAATTAGCTAAGACTGCTGGGTCTAGAGATGGCTTTTTGAGTAAAGGTTTAACTACAGCTAGCTTGAAGGCCTGTGGTACATAGCCGATCATTAGAGATAGGTTGATTATATTTAAGATCGAAGAATTAATTAATGGCAGGACTTCTTTGAGCAGTTTTGTAGGAATGGGGTCTAAAAGACACGTTGATGGTTTGGAGGAAGTAATTATTGAAGTTAACTCAGAAAGATCAATTAGAGAAAAAGAGTCTAACTTAACATCAATGGTACTAAGAGTAGCTGTAGATAATATTACATCTGTGGGATGATTACTGGTAATTTTTTCTCTAATGATAAAGATTTTATTTGTGAAGAAGTTCATGAAGTCATTACTAGTTAACGTTAAAGGGATTGTTGGCTCAAAAGAGCTCTGACTTTTTGTCAGCCTGGCTACAGTGCTGAAGAGAAATCTGGGGTTGTTCTTATTTTCTTCAATCAGTGATGAATAGTAAGATGTTCTGGCTTTGCGGAGGGCTTTCTTATAAAGCAGCAAACTATTTCTCCAGGCTAAATGATGATCCTCTAAATTTGTGACACGCCATTTCCTCTCCAGATTACGAGTCATCTGCTTTAGGGTACGTGTTTGAGAATTATACCACGGAGTCAGGTACTTCTGATTAGAGACCTTAGTTTTCACAGGAGCTACAGTATCCAGAGTCGTACGTAGTGAGGAGGTGAAATTATTAACAAGATAATCGACCTCTGTTGGGGTAGTGTTCAGATAGCTGCTCTGCTCTATGTTGGTACAGGGCATTGAAGATGATAACAGTGGGTGGATTATATTCTTAAACTTAGTTACAGCGCTTTCAGAAAGACATCTACTTTGATAAAGTCTACTCTCCACCGCTGTGTAATCAATTATTGTAAATGTAAATGTTATCAGGAAATGATCAGACAGGAGAGGGTTTTCAGGAAACACTGTTAAATGTTCAGTTTCTATGCCATATGTTAAAACAAGATCTAGAGTGTGATTTAAAGTGGTGGGTGGGTTCTTTTACATTTTGAGAGAAACCAATTGAGTCTAATAACAGATTAAATGCCATGTTGAGGCTGTCATTTTTAGCATCTACATGGATGTTAAAATCACCCACAATAATTATTTTATCTGAGCTCAGAACTAAATTAGATATAAAGTCTGAGAAATCAGACAGAAACTCTGTGTAAGGCCCAGGTGGACGATAGATGATAACAAGTAAGACTGGTTTCTGAGTTTTACAGCTGGGGTGGACGAGGCTAAGCATCAGGCTTTCAAATGAATTAAAAGTCTGTCTTGGTCTTTCATTAATTGATAGGCTGGTGTGAAAAATTGCTGCCACACCGCCCCCTCGGCTTGTGCTTCGAGATTTCTGGTAGTTAGAATGACTCGGGGGTGTTGATTCATTTAAACTAACATAATCATCCTGCTGCAACCAGGTTTCTGTAAGGTAGAGTAAATCAATTTGTTGATCAATTATTAAGTCATGTACTAACAGAGACTTGGAGGAGAGAGACCTAATATTTAATAATCCACATTTCACTGTTTTACTCTTTGGTTAACTTTTAACAACTTAAAATTGTTTATGTTTAAGTTGTTTGTTGCTGGTTTTTAGTTTGTTTTTTGTCTGTTTGGGAGCCGACACAGTCTCTATGGAGATGGTTTTTTTTTTTTTGGGGGGGGGGGGGGGGGGGGGTAGCAGGAGGAGAGAAGCTGCAGAGGGGCGTGTAAGACTGCAACTCTGCTTCCTGGTCCCAACTCTGGATAGTCATATTTTGGGGGGTTTAATAAATTTGTCCATATTTCTAGAAATGAGAGCTGCTCCATCCAAAGTGGGATGGATGCCGTCTCTCCTAACAAGACCAGGTTTCCTCCAGAAGGTTTGCCAATTATCTATGAAGCCCACATCGTTTCTGGGACACCACTCAGACAGCCAGCAATTTAAGGAGAACATGCGGCTAAACATGTCACTCCTGGTCTGATTGGGGAGGGGACCAGAGAAAACGACAGAGTCCGACATTGTTTTGGCAAAGTTGCACACCGATTCAATATTGATTTTAGTGACCTCCGATTGGCGTAACCGGGTGTCATTACTGCCGACGTGAATTATGATCTTACTGAATTTACGTAAGATCACATGTATGTATATGTATATATATGTATGTATATGTGTATATATGTATATGTGTATGTATGTATGTATATATATATATATATATATATATATATATATATATATATATATATATATATATATATATATATATATATATATACAACAACTGAGATAATTCATCCACAATACGAGGTCAGTCATTCATATACTGCTGCATGGGCTGGGCTGTAGTTACATCATAAGGGTTTAAAAATTGAGCTTTAAAATGATTGGCAGTAATAAAAGCCGAGGAAGGCCAACAGTGATCACTGACTGTTTTTAGGAGCTTTTTGAGATTAAATAGAAGAAAATACATAACATTAAACATGTTAACAACACAAAAGCCATATTGAACACAGACTACTTTAGGCCCGGAAGCAGGATTCGTCACGTCATCACTTAAAGACTGGCTACCTTTCTAATGTGAAGTTGTTGTCCCTTTCTCAGTCTTCTTGGCCTGCATGTTGGGCAGCACACCACCCTGAGCGATCGTCACTCAGCCCAGCAGCTTGTTCAGCTCTTCATCGTTGCGGACGGCCAGCTGCAGGTGGCGGGGGACGATTCTGGCAAGAGCATAGATTTGGTTTTGGCATTGGTGGGGGACGGATGATTCAACCACCGAACACTGCCCTGCTTTTGTCTTTGCTTCTTGATAAAAAGAGGAGAAATATACTTGCCTACATATGCTGTTCTACATGCTTTTAAACCATTTAAAAGTACAATTCATAGTTTTATATGTGAATTATATAATGTCAAATTACTATTAAACAAATGACTAAGAATTATAGACTTTAGTTTACTTCAGCCATATTCCATCATAGTAAATCAGGTATCATACAAAATAAAATTAGCTTCAAATACAGTGATGACAATAAAAGAATATGACTTTAAGGACTTAACAACATTACTTCAGTTATAATACACCAACATCTCTTATACATTAGCACTAAGGGAACACTGAATGACCTGGTGGTTTTTGTCCATAAAACTACTCATCTAAGATTACCACAAAGTAAAAGATCTCTCAGCAACATTGTGCAACATTTTATGCACACTATTGCCCCTATCAAATAAGTGAGCTGGGATTTTTTTTATTCTAAACATGAACTCCTGTTACAGCAACAGACATGGACTACTGGTGCCCCACACAACAACTCAATGTCCACTATGTGAAGGAGCCAAACACATGCCTGCTCCTCTCGTTAACTGAGATAAACTGCTGGCATATTGGTTTTATATACTGTCCAGTCTCTCCTGGTGAACATGGCCTACAGTAGCATTGTTTAATCTCATTTGAGTCATTGTTGATCTCGTTTTTAGTCTTGTGAGAGCACTGAAGCTTCTTTCAGCCTCAGCCGAGGATACTGGGATGACTAAAAGCAGCCTGACAATTGTCACGATAATAAATACTAGTTAATCTATAGCACCAAATCATCAGTCAGTCACCCGTGACCTCGCCTCTTCACCTCAGTCCGAGCTACAACATGGCAGAGCTGCCTCTGTCACCTAATAAATAACAGGGAGACATTCCAAATACATGCAGTCACACATGTGCTTCAAAAACAGTAATGAACCACCAAGTCATCCTCCAATTTCACCTGTGATCTTGTATCACCATTACTCTCTGTTGGTTCTTCTATCACCTGACAAATAGGACATACATGACAATAAGAATAAAATGGGTAGCTGCTTCAGTGTTTCTGTCACTTTGTGTAGATCTTGACTCATCAGTAATGTTTGTAGGGTGAGTGCATTTTTAAAACAGTTTGTGCAAACTGCACTACAAGGTGGAATATTTGTAGAAGCATGACGACCTCATGATATTTTGTCTCAAAAATTAACCCTATGACTATGTCAGTACCATTAGGATGAAATTGTGTCACCAACATTTTAACATTAGACATAAATTTAACAGCCTCTGTACACTAATGTTAACATGTTAGGCTTACTGGCATGTCCATAGTATTTATAAAAAATAAAAATAAAAAGTAAATAAGTAAAGGAGGGAGACATTTAAGGATAGAACAATTCATGCTAAAAATTAATGAAGCATTTTTGTAACTGAAGTCAGTGATTTCCACGTTCATGCCGACTGTAGTTTCTGGTATAGAAAGAGCATGAAGATTAAAGTGTGACTATAATATTGATGTAATAGTAAGAAAGGAGCGAGCTCTTGGTGGGAGGGAGGTGGCTCTGAAAAGAGCCGTTGTTTGTAGGTGAGCGAGTAGCTTAAGCTCTCTCTCCGCGGATGCGGCGAGCCAGCTGGATGTCTTTGGGCATGATGGTGACCCGCTTGGCGTGGATGGCGCACAGGTTTGTGTCCTCGAAGAGACCGACCAGGTAAGCCTCACTGGCCTCTTGCAGAGCCATAACGGCAGAGCTCTGGAAGCGCAGGTCGGTCTTGAAGTCCTGAGCGATCTCGCGGACCAGGCGCTGGAAGGGCAGCTTGCGGATGAGCAGCTCGGTGGATTTCTGGTAACGGCGGATCTCGCGCAGAGCCACGGTACCGGGCCTGTAACGGTGAGGCTTCTTGACGCCTCCGGTGGCCGGGGCGCTCTTACGGGCAGCCTTAGTGGCGAGCTGCTTCCTGGGGGCTTTGCCGCCAGTAGACTTGCGAGCGGTCTGCTTGGTTCTTGCCATTGTTTCTCACTTTTCTTTTCCTGTGTTAAGGGCAGATTTTGTAGCAAACAGAGGAGACTCGCTGCTCTTAAACTGTGTGTGTCTGTGACGCGGTGCCTCCCCGGCTCATGATTGGTGAGGGGCTCCACGTGGTGCTCAGCACCGTTCAGAGGAGCACCGCCCCGCCTCGGTGTGTGCTTCTCATTGGAGAAAAGTGCATTGTAATTGCGCGCTGCCGCAAGCCTCTCTGCGATTGGTGCGTGACGAAGCTGCGCGCGCTCTGCGGAAATATAAGCGAGGCTTTGAGCCGATCAGGCCACATTTCTTTTGAGTGTTGATACTACGAAGAGAAGAACCTGTCAAAATGAGTGGGCGCGGAAAGACTGGAGGCAAAGCCAGAGCTAAGGCCAAGACTCGCTCATCCCGTGCCGGGCTTCAGTTCCCCGTGGGTCGTGTCCACAGACTGCTGCGCAAAGGCAACTATGCGGAGCGTGTGGGAGCTGGCGCCCCCGTTTACCTGGCAGCTGTGCTCGAGTACCTGACCGCTGAGATCTTGGAGCTGGCTGGCAACGCGGCCCGCGACAACAAGAAGACTCGTATCATCCCACGTCACCTGCAGCTGGCTGTGCGCAACGACGAGGAGCTCAACAAACTCCTGGGGGGAGTCACCATCGCTCAAGGTGGTGTGCTGCCCAACATCCAGGCTGTGCTGCTGCCCAAGAAGACCGAGAAGCCCGCCAAGGCCAAGTAAATGCAAAGCGTTCGGCTTCACCAAAAAAACGGCTCTTTTAAGAGCCACACACTCCTATCTGAGCAAACCTCCTTCTTGCTGTTACTGTCTGTAACTGGGATATGTAGATTATGCATCTTGATTTATTTTGAAATGTACGTTCATTCATATCACCTTACATGGTCAGGGACTGAAATCCACCTTCAAAATATACTATCATGAGTGCTTAAGCAGTGTTTGTTTTATTCACAAGAATAGAGGGTCTTAGTATAAAGTCAAAATAAAAAAAAGTCAAAAGCTCTCAGTCTCTCCTGCTGTGTGGTTAAGGCTCATGCCTTGTTCAACCTCATTTACATTAGGGATCAGCTGTTAAGCGCTGCTGCAGGGTGCAGCTGGGCTACCGGCAGACAGACCCTACATCCCCAGTGAGGGAAGGAAACGGGTGATGTCTCCCGAGGACACCTCGGATAAAGTACAAGAGATACAATCAGTGCTTTGTCAGTGTTTACTCAGCAGTCAAGGACAGCAATATTTGCATAGTATTTTTACTGACATGTAGTGCACATATGTTTTGGGCAAAAACATTTTTGAATATTAAAATATGAACATTTGTAACAAAAAATTGACAAATTAGC
This sequence comes from Astatotilapia calliptera, assembly GCF_964374335.1. Lineage (NCBI taxonomy): Eukaryota > Metazoa > Chordata > Actinopteri > Cichliformes > Cichlidae > Astatotilapia > Astatotilapia calliptera. Next base: position 20,935,082 of record NC_137438.1, read on the forward strand.
CAGTTCCAATGTAAAACTTTATCTGCCTATTTAAAAAAAGAAGATAATCTTCTCACAAACTGGTGTTTGATTTTGAAACAGGAAAAAAGTGGGGAAACAACTGAAAAGACTAACATTTGAATAAAACCTGAAAGCAAGTAAATACTTTCTATGCTGCCTTATGGTAAACTTTGGTAATATTGATAAAGAACAACACTGGCTGACGATGAAATACAGTCAGCTGGCATGGTGACACTGCCAGTATTAACCTGCAGGGCTGGACTGGGACAGAAAATCGGGCATTTTGACTACAGACCGGCCCACCAGGTATTAAAGCCATAAAGTCTTTGAATGAAAACAAACGCTGTTGTGACAGTGATGTACACTGTCTTGTTGGTATATGTATGATTTCTATACATTTGACATCAGATAAAAACTTTGGTTGTAAGATTTAGATAATTATTTAATAAAAGAGAGATATTTTAAATGAGAATAAGAAAGAAAAGTATTTCTTTGTGCCCCCCCTCTCAATGGCGTGTCCAGCGGGGTGGCCTGGGGGGGCACAGGCCACCCCCCCCCCCAACCAGACTGGCCACCCCAGGTGCCACCCCAAAGGCAAAACAATACAATTCAATCAAATATCAAATGTCAGATTATGTTTTCACGGTGAAGCTCAGATATCCGAGTGTAAGTGAATGCAGCATCTGCTTCTGCGCTATGTGCATCACGTTAGCAAAGGTAGGAGAGCCAAGCAGGAAAGACGGCACTGCAGGAAACAATTTTTCGGTGAAAGAAAATGAGGACAGAATAAATGTCCCGGTAAGTAATATTAAGTTTGTTGAGTTTAGTAAACTTCGGTGAAATTAGAATACCAAGGAAAAATTAACACTTAAAGAATTATTGCAGCCGTCGAATATTTCAGACAGTATGCTGCTGAGGGCAGCTAACATAAGAGTTATGCGTTATAAGATGTAATCTAAGTCGTAACATTGCTGTATGGAGCTGCAGATTTGGTTTCAGGTTAACATAGCTGGACTGGCCATCGGGCATACCGGGCATATGCCCGGTGACTTGTTTTTTTATTTTATTTTATTAAGGGCATGAACAATGAGAGGTGGTGGATTGGCCAGATGCAGGTCGATGTGTAAAAATAACTCAGTTGTTTGGTGGTGGCTATGGCGGAGCTTCCACAGAGGCCAGCAGGTGGATGAGGGAAGGGGAGGCAGGAGGAGAGACCCGAGGCAGCCGCCAGTCCGAGTGTCAGGTGAACTGAACTTCAGGTAAGAAGTTATGACCTGCAGTCTATCTGGGTCAGATATAAACTAAGTTTAGGTGGAGTTTATTTTCGTTGTGCTGACTTTTTACCGTCAGTTGCAATAACTCGTACTGCCCGAGCTAGCATGACGGAGTTTCTGTACAGCTGTTCAGTTGCTATGATGTTACTGATAGTGAACTTTATTTTATTCATAAGGTTAGTTAGTTAGTAGAGTTGCCAACGGCTCCTTAAAAATGGAATGGTCCCTCATTCAGAGAAAATATTATGCGTTTGGTATTGAGCTGAGAAGAGACGCAGTTTGTCCCGAACTTTAGCTAGAATGGAAAAAGACAAAGCTGGATTTATTCTGTGTGTTTACGCTGCACAGCTGCCTCTTCTCTCATCTCCCCCTCCCTCTTCTGTTGCTACTTCAATCATGAAACTGATCAATGATGAGCTGATCAGCTTTTCTCTCTTGTTTGTTTATCGCCCACTTTGTGCCAGAAAGAGGAAACCAGCAGATGTCGCGCTAAACAACAGCAGCACGTTTAAGCTTGATCAGCTGTTGTTAGAATTTATTTAATATTAATTTCCAGTATCAGCTGATGTTTGCTGGAGCCACAGCTGTAAAGCTGCTGGTCATGATGTCGGTTTGGATATGTGGTGAGAGGGAAACATGAAGATGAAACCAGGAGATGTCCTTACTGAATCATCAGAGCTGTGATGGAGAAACAGGTTTACCTTTTAGGTGACATGAATGAGTTGAAGGGAAGTTATGAGCTGTTTCTGAGAGACAAATAACACCAGGATCCTTTTTTAGGTAGCTGACCGCTGGTAACTGTGCAGGTGCGGATCTAGCAAAGTTATGCCAGGGGGCCAGGTAGGGAATTAACAGGGAGAGGGGGGGCACAAAGAAATACTTTTCTTTCTTATTCTCATTTAAAATATCTCTCTTTTATTAAATAATTATCTAAATCTTACAACCAAAGTTTTTATCTGATGTCAAATGTATAGAAATCATACATATACCAACAAGACAGTGTACATCACTGTCACAACAGCGTTTGTTTTCATTCAAAGACTTTATGGCTTTAATACCTGGTGGGCCGGTCTGTAGTCAAAATGCCCGATTTTCTGTCCCAGTCCAGCCCTGCAGGTTAATACTGGCAGTGTCACCATGCCAGCTGACTGTATTTCATCGTCAGCCAGTGTTGTTCTTTATCAATATTACCAAAGTTTACCATAAGGCAGCATAGAAAGTATTTACTTGCTTTCAGGTTTTATTCAAATGTTAGTCTTTTCAGTTGTTTCCCCACTTTTTTCCTGTTTCAAAATCAAACACCAGTTTGTGAGAAGATTATCTTCTTTTTTTAAATAGGCAGATAAAGTTTTACATTGGAACTGGCTAATTTGTCAATTTTTTGTTACAAATGTTCATATTTTAATATTCAAAAATGTTTTTGCCCAAAACATATGTGCACTACATGTCAGTAAAAATACTATGCAAATATTGCTGTCCTTGACTGCTGAGTAAACACTGACAAAGCACTGATTGTATCTCTTGTACTTTATCCGAGGTGTCCTCGGGAGACATCACCCGTTTCCTTCCCTCACTGGGGATGTAGGGTCTGTCTGCCGGTAGCCCAGCTGCACCCTGCAGCAGCGCTTAACAGCTGATCCCTAATGTAAATGAGGTTGAACAAGGCATGAGCCTTAACCACACAGCAGGAGAGACTGAGAGCTTTTGACTTTTTTTTATTTTGACTTTATACTAAGACCCTCTATTCTTGTGAATAAAACAAACACTGCTTAAGCACTCATGATAGTATATTTTGAAGGTGGATTTCAGTCCCTGACCATGTAAGGTGATATGAATGAACGTACATTTCAAAATAAATCAAGATGCATAATCTACATATCCCAGTTACAGACAGTAACAGCAAGAAGGAGGTTTGCTCAGATAGGAGTGTGTGGCTCTTAAAAGAGCCGTTTTTTTGGTGAAGCCGAACGCTTTGCATTTACTTGGCCTTGGCGGGCTTCTCGGTCTTCTTGGGCAGCAGCACAGCCTGGATGTTGGGCAGCACACCACCTTGAGCGATGGTGACTCCCCCCAGGAGTTTGTTGAGCTCCTCGTCGTTGCGCACAGCCAGCTGCAGGTGACGTGGGATGATACGAGTCTTCTTGTTGTCGCGGGCCGCGTTGCCAGCCAGCTCCAAGATCTCAGCGGTCAGGTACTCGAGCACAGCTGCCAGGTAAACGGGGGCGCCAGCTCCCACACGCTCCGCATAGTTGCCTTTGCGCAGCAGTCTGTGGACACGACCCACGGGGAACTGAAGCCCGGCACGGGATGAGCGAGTCTTGGCCTTAGCTCTGGCTTTGCCTCCAGTCTTTCCGCGCCCACTCATTTTGACAGGTTCTTCTCTTCGTAGTATCAACACTCAAAAGAAATGTGGCCTGATCGGCTCAAAGCCTCGCTTATATTTCCGCAGAGCGCGCGCAGCTTCGTCACGCACCAATCGCAGAGAGGCTTGCGGCAGCGCGCAATTACAATGCACTTTTCTCCAATGAGAAGCACACACCGAGGCGGGGCGGTGCTCCTCTGAACGGTGCTGAGCACCACGTGGAGCCCCTCACCAATCATGAGCCGGGGAGGCACCGCGTCACAGACACACACAGTTTAAGAGCAGCGAGTCTCCTCTGTTTGCTACAAAATCTGCCCTTAACACAGGAAAAGAAAAGTGAGAAACAATGGCAAGAACCAAGCAGACCGCTCGCAAGTCTACTGGCGGCAAAGCCCCCAGGAAGCAGCTCGCCACTAAGGCTGCCCGTAAGAGCGCCCCGGCCACCGGAGGCGTCAAGAAGCCTCACCGTTACAGGCCCGGTACCGTGGCTCTGCGCGAGATCCGCCGTTACCAGAAATCCACCGAGCTGCTCATCCGCAAGCTGCCCTTCCAGCGCCTGGTCCGCGAGATCGCTCAGGACTTCAAGACCGACCTGCGCTTCCAGAGCTCTGCCGTTATGGCTCTGCAAGAGGCCAGTGAGGCTTACCTGGTCGGTCTCTTCGAGGACACAAACCTGTGCGCCATCCACGCCAAGCGGGTCACCATCATGCCCAAAGACATCCAGCTGGCTCGCCGCATCCGCGGAGAGAGAGCTTAAGCTACTCGCTCACCTACAAACAACGGCTCTTTTCAGAGCCACCTCCCTCCCACCAAGAGCTCGCTCCTTTCTTACTATTACATCAATATTATAGTCACACTTTAATCTTCATGCTCTTTCTATACCAGAAACTACAGTCGGCATGAACGTGGAAATCACTGACTTCAGTTACAAAAATGCTTCATTAATTTTTAGCATGAATTGTTCTATCCTTAAATGTCTCCCTCCTTTACTTATTTACTTTTTATTTTTATTTTTTATAAATACTATGGACATGCCAGTAAGCCTAACATGTTAACATTAGTGTACAGAGGCTGTTAAATTTATGTCTAATGTTAAAATGTTGGTGACACAATTTCATCCTAATGGTACTGACATAGTCATAGGGTTAATTTTTGAGACAAAATATCATGAGGTCGTCATGCTTCTACAAATATTCCACCTTGTAGTGCAGTTTGCACAAACTGTTTTAAAAATGCACTCACCCTACAAACATTACTGATGAGTCAAGATCTACACAAAGTGACAGAAACACTGAAGCAGCTACCCATTTTATTCTTATTGTCATGTATGTCCTATTTGTCAGGTGATAGAAGAACCAACAGAGAGTAATGGTGATACAAGATCACAGGTGAAATTGGAGGATGACTTGGTGGTTCATTACTGTTTTTGAAGCACATGTGTGACTGCATGTATTTGGAATGTCTCCCTGTTATTTATTAGGTGACAGAGGCAGCTCTGCCATGTTGTAGCTCGGACTGAGGTGAAGAGGCGAGGTCACGGGTGACTGACTGATGATTTGGTGCTATAGATTAACTAGTATTTATTATCGTGACAATTGTCAGGCTGCTTTTAGTCATCCCAGTATCCTCGGCTGAGGCTGAAAGAAGCTTCAGTGCTCTCACAAGACTAAAAACGAGATCAACAATGACTCAAATGAGATTAAACAATGCTACTGTAGGCCATGTTCACCAGGAGAGACTGGACAGTATATAAAACCAATATGCCAGCAGTTTATCTCAGTTAACGAGAGGAGCAGGCATGTGTTTGGCTCCTTCACATAGTGGACATTGAGTTGTTGTGTGGGGCACCAGTAGTCCATGTCTGTTGCTGTAACAGGAGTTCATGTTTAGAATAAAAAAAATCCCAGCTCACTTATTTGATAGGGGCAATAGTGTGCATAAAATGTTGCACAATGTTGCTGAGAGATCTTTTACTTTGTGGTAATCTTAGATGAGTAGTTTTATGGACAAAAACCACCAGGTCATTCAGTGTTCCCTTAGTGCTAATGTATAAGAGATGTTGGTGTATTATAACTGAAGTAATGTTGTTAAGTCCTTAAAGTCATATTCTTTTATTGTCATCACTGTATTTGAAGCTAATTTTATTTTGTATGATACCTGATTTACTATGATGGAATATGGCTGAAGTAAACTAAAGTCTATAATTCTTAGTCATTTGTTTAATAGTAATTTGACATTATATAATTCACATATAAAACTATGAATTGTACTTTTAAATGGTTTAAAAGCATGTAGAACAGCATATGTAGGCAAGTATATTTCTCCTCTTTTTATCAAGAAGCAAAGACAAAAGCAGGGCAGTGTTCGGTGGTTGAATCATCCGTCCCCCACCAATGCCAAAACCAAATCTATGCTCTTGCCAGAATCGTCCCCCGCCACCTGCAGCTGGCCGTCCGCAACGATGAAGAGCTGAACAAGCTGCTGGGCTGAGTGACGATCGCTCAGGGTGGTGTGCTGCCCAACATGCAGGCCAAGAAGACTGAGAAAGGGACAACAACTTCACATTAGAAAGGTAGCCAGTCTTTAAGTGATGACGTGACGAATCCTGCTTCCGGGCCTAAAGTAGTCTGTGTTCAATATGGCTTTTGTGTTGTTAACATGTTTAATGTTATGTATTTTCTTCTATTTAATCTCAAAAAGCTCCTAAAAACAGTCAGTGATCACTGTTGGCCTTCCTCGGCTTTTATTACTGCCAATCATTTTAAAGCTCAATTTTTAAACCCTTATGATGTAACTACAGCCCAGCCCATGCAGCAGTATATGAATGACTGACCTCGTATTGTGGATGAATTATCTCAGTTGTTGTATATATATATATATATATATATATATATATATATATATATATATATATATATATATATATATATATATATATATACATACATACATACACATATACATATATACACATATACATACATATATATACATATACATACATGTGATCTTACGTAAATTCAGTAAGATCATAATTCACGTCGGCAGTAATGACACCCGGTTACGCCAATCGGAGGTCACTAAAATCAATATTGAATCGGTGTGCAACTTTGCCAAAACAATGTCGGACTCTGTCGTTTTCTCTGGTCCCCTCCCCAATCAGACCAGGAGTGACATGTTTAGCCGCATGTTCTCCTTAAATTGCTGGCTGTCTGAGTGGTGTCCCAGAAACGATGTGGGCTTCATAGATAATTGGCAAACCTTCTGGAGGAAACCTGGTCTTGTTAGGAGAGACGGCATCCATCCCACTTTGGATGGAGCAGCTCTCATTTCTAGAAATATGGACAAATTTATTAAACCCCCCAAAATATGACTATCCAGAGTTGGGACCAGGAAGCAGAGTTGCAGTCTTACACGCCCCTCTGCAGCTTCTCTCCTCCTGCTACCCCCCCCCCCCCCCCCCCCAAAAAAAAAAAAAACCATCTCCATAGAGACTGTGTCGGCTCCCAAACAGACAAAAAACAAACTAAAAACCAGCAACAAACAACTTAAACATAAACAATTTTAAGTTGTTAAAAGTTAACCAAAGAGTAAAACAGTGAAATGTGGATTATTAAATATTAGGTCTCTCTCCTCCAAGTCTCTGTTAGTACATGACTTAATAATTGATCAACAAATTGATTTACTCTACCTTACAGAAACCTGGTTGCAGCAGGATGATTATGTTAGTTTAAATGAATCAACACCCCCGAGTCATTCTAACTACCAGAAATCTCGAAGCACAAGCCGAGGGGGCGGTGTGGCAGCAATTTTTCACACCAGCCTATCAATTAATGAAAGACCAAGACAGACTTTTAATTCATTTGAAAGCCTGATGCTTAGCCTCGTCCACCCCAGCTGTAAAACTCAGAAACCAGTCTTACTTGTTATCATCTATCGTCCACCTGGGCCTTACACAGAGTTTCTGTCTGATTTCTCAGACTTTATATCTAATTTAGTTCTGAGCTCAGATAAAATAATTATTGTGGGTGATTTTAACATCCATGTAGATGCTAAAAATGACAGCCTCAACATGGCATTTAATCTGTTATTAGACTCAATTGGTTTCTCTCAAAATGTAAAAGAACCCACCCACCACTTTAAATCACACTCTAGATCTTGTTTTAACATATGGCATAGAAACTGAACATTTAACAGTGTTTCCTGAAAACCCTCTCCTGTCTGATCATTTCCTGATAACATTTACATTTACAATAATTGATTACACAGCGGTGGAGAGTAGACTTTATCAAAGTAGATGTCTTTCTGAAAGCGCTGTAACTAAGTTTAAGAATATAATCCACCCACTGTTATCATCTTCAATGCCCTGTACCAACATAGAGCAGAGCAGCTATCTGAACACTACCCCAACAGAGGTCGATTATCTTGTTAATAATTTCACCTCCTCACTACGTACGACTCTGGATACTGTAGCTCCTGTGAAAACTAAGGTCTCTAATCAGAAGTACCTGACTCCGTGGTATAATTCTCAAACACGTACCCTAAAGCAGATGACTCGTAATCTGGAGAGGAAATGGCGTGTCACAAATTTAGAGGATCATCATTTAGCCTGGAGAAATAGTTTGCTGCTTTATAAGAAAGCCCTCCGCAAAGCCAGAACATCTTACTATTCATCACTGATTGAAGAAAATAAGAACAACCCCAGATTTCTCTTCAGCACTGTAGCCAGGCTGACAAAAAGTCAGAGCTCTTTTGAGCCAACAATCCCTTTAACGTTAACTAGTAATGACTTCATGAACTTCTTCACAAATAAAATCTTTATCATTAGAGAAAAAATTACCAGTAATCATCCCACAGATGTAATATTATCTACAGCTACTCTTAGTACCATTGATGTTAAGTTAGACTCTTTTTCTCTAATTGATCTTTCTGAGTTAACTTCAATAATTACTTCCTCCAAACCATCAACGTGTCTTTTAGACCCCATTCCTACAAAACTGCTCAAAGAAGTCCTGCCATTAATTAATTCTTCGATCTTAAATATAATCAACCTATCTCTAATGATCGGCTATGTACCACAGGCCTTCAAGCTAGCTGTAGTTAAACCTTTACTCAAAAAGCCATCTCTAGACCCAGCAGTCTTAGCTAATTATAGGCCAATCTCCAACCTTCCTTTCATATCAAAAATCCTTGAAAGAGTAGTTGTCAAACAGCTAACAGATCATCTGCAGAGGAATCGTTTATTTGAAGAGTTTCAGTCAGGTTTCAGAGCTCATCACAGCACAGAAACAGCTTTAGTGAAGGTTACAAATGATCTTCTTATGGCCTCTGACAGTGGACTCATCTCTGTGCTTGTCCTGCTAGACCTTAGTGCAGCATTCGATACTGTCGACCATAATATCCTATTAGAGCGATTAGAACATGCTGTAGGTATTACAGGTACTGCACTGCAGTGGTTTGTATCATATCTATCTAATAGACTCCAATTTGTTCATGTAAATGGAGAGTCCTCTTCACACACTGAGGTTAATTATGGAGTTCCACAGGGTTCAGTGCTAGGACCAATTCTGTTTACATTATACATGCTTCCCTTAGGCAGCATCATTAGAAGACATAGCATACATTTTCACTGCTATGCAGATGACACCCAGCTCTATCTGTCCATGAAGCCAGATAACGCACACCAATTAGTTAAACTGCAGGAATGTCTTACAGACATAAAGACCTGGATGGCCGCTAACTTTCTGCTTCTTAATTCAGATAAAACTGAGGTTATTGTACTCGGCCCTGAAAAGCCTAGAAATATGGTATCTAACCAGATTCTTACCCTGGATGGCATTACCTTGGCCTCCAGTAACGCTGTGAGGAACCTTGGAGTCATTTTTGACCAGGACATGTCCTTCAATGCACATATTAAACAAATATGTAAGACTGCATTCTTCCATTTGCGCAGCATCTCTAAAATTAGAAATATCCTGTCTCAGAGCGACACTGAAAAACTAGTTCATGCATTTATTACTTCCAGGCTGGACTACTGTAATTCATTATTATCAGGATGTCCAAAAAACTCACTGAAAAGCCTTCAGCTAATCCAAAATGCTGCAGCAAGAGTACTGACAGGGACTAGAAAGAGAGAGCATATTTCTCCTGTTTTGGCTTCCCTTCATTGGCTTCCTGTTAAATCCAGAATTGAATTCAAAATCCTGCTCCTCACATACAAGGTCTTAAATAATCAGGCCCCATCTTATCTTAATGACCTTGTAGTACCATATCACCCTATTAGAGCACTTCGCTCTCGCTCTGCAGGCCTACTTGTTGTTCCTAGAGTATTTAAAAGTAGAATGGGAGGGAGAGCCTTCAGTTTTCAGGCCCCTCTTCTGTGGAACCAGCTTCCAGTTTGGATTCAGGAGACAGACACTATCTCTACTTTCAAGATTAGGCTTAAAACTTTCCTTTTTGCTAAAGCATATAGTTAGGGCTGGACCAGGTGACCCTGAATCCTCCCTTAGTTATGCTGCAATAGACGTAGGCTGCCGGGGGATTCCCATGATGCATTGAGTTTTTCCTTTCCAGTCACCTTTCTCGCTCACTATGTATTAACAGACCTCTCTGCATTGAATCATATCTGTTATTAACCTCTGTCTCTCTTCCACAGCATGTCTTTTATCCTGTCTTCCTTCTCTCACCCCAACCGGTCGCAGCAGATGGCCGCCCCTCCCTGAGCCTGGTTCTGCCGGAGGTTTCTTCCTGTTAAAAGGGAGTTTTTCCTTCCCACTGTTGCCAAAGTGCTTGCTCATAGGGGGTCATATGATTGTTGGGTTTTTCCTCTGTATCTATGAAGCGCCTTGAGGCGACTTATGTTGTGATTTGGCGCTATATAAATAAAATTGAATTGAATTGAATATACATGCATATACATATATATATACATATATAAAACACCCAGCACGCCCCTGCGGGCGGTTTATCCTCCAAGCTCGGGTCCTCTACCAGAGGCCTGGGAGCTTGAGGGTCCTGCGCAGTATCTCAGCTGTTCCCAGGACTGCGCTCTTCTGGACAGAGATCTCCGATGTTATTCCCGGGATCTGCTGGAGCCACTCGCCTAGCTTGGGAGTCACCGCACCTAGTGCTCCGATTACCACGGGGACCACTGTTACCTTCACCCTCCACATCCTCTCGAGCTCTTCTCTGAGCCCTTGGTATTTCTCCAGCTTCTCGTGTTCCTTCTTCCTGATATTGCTGTCATTCGGAACCGCTACATCGATCACTACGGCCGTCTTCTTCTGTTTATCTACCACCACTATGTCCGGTTGGTTAGCCACCACCATTTTGTCCGTCTGTATCTGGAAGTCCCACAGGATCTTAGCTCGGTCATTCTGCACCACCCTTGGGGGCATCTCCCATTTTGACCTCGGGACTTCCAGGTTATACTCGGCACAGATGTTCCTGTACACTATGCCGGCCACTTGGTTATGGCGCTCCATGTATGCCTTGCCTGCTAGCATCTTGCACCCTGCTGTTATGTGCTGGATTGTCTCTGGGGCATCTTTACACAGCCTGCACCTGGGGTCTTGCCTGGTGTGATAGACCCCAGCCTCTATGGATCTTGTGCTCAGATATATACACATACGCTTTCAATTGTGTAATTTAAGTGATCTAGGTAGCTCTGTTTTTGAAGTTCAGTTAACACTAGAAATTTGTTTTGGAGTTTGTACATGTTTTGTCTCTAGGAGCCACCGCATATATTTATATACAAAAATAAATAGAACCACTTTTTTAACGTTAGTAATTCCTTTTGTGCATAGTTTTATATTATTGCTAATAATAAATTAAAGCAACAAAATAACCCGAAGAGCCGGGTCTCTAACAAGAGCCAGAAATCCCATCACTAATGCTCGCACGTCAACATGGGCGGGTATCTCTCTCAAGTGCACCAGTGCAGTCCACCATCATGCAGTACAATATTTCCTACCTGACAATTCTCATCACCTAATGGCGTATAAGATATTCAGAGTGCAAAAGAAAACACAAGAAGGCAGTAAAAAGTGACAAAAACAAGATCGCAGAACAACGCTCTTAAAGAGAAGTGTGTGGCTCTTAAAAGAGCCGTTTGATGGATTAGGGCGACTGAGTTTAACCGCCAAAGCCGTACAGAGTGCGGCCCTGCCTCTTCAGAGCATACACCACATCCATGGCGGTCACAGTCTTCCTCTTAGCGTGCTCCGTGTAGGTAACAGCATCACGGATGACGTTCTCCAAAAACACCTTCAGCACTCCGCGGGTCTCCTCGTAGATCAGACCGGAGATACGCTTCACTCCGCCACGGCGAGCCAGACGACGGATCGCGGGTTTGGTGATACCCTGGATGTTATCACGGAGCACCTTACGGTGACGCTTGGCGCCTCCTTTCCCGAGTCCTTTGCCACCTTTGCCTCTTCCACTCATGGTTATAATTTCTTCTCTGAACGAGCAAAGTCGAATGAAGTTAAACTCCACGGAGCCGTGTTATTATGTGTGCTCGGCGGACGTAAGAGAAAACAGACGGTGTGACGGCGACTCGAAGCTCAGCGGCTCCGCCCACTCTTCTATTTTCTAAATGTGGAAATGTGGTCTTTTGTTAAATGACAAATTAAGTCTAACCGAAGGGAGACTCACACCAAATCACACACAATGTCTGAGTGGAGTTCACATTTTTATTTCAAACTAAACCCAAGTGTCCGTATTTGTAACAAAAACCACACACCCTCTTAACGTTTCACCCAGAGGCTAGCATAAGTGTTGAACTACATTAAAACGATTAACACATGTATAGATCACACACACACACGGAGGATGTCACTGTAGTTTGAAATGTGAAACTAATCGCGTTTATTTATTGTATTTGTAATCCTGTCCAGGATTTTACGATCAGAATTGTGATTTGAAGCCAAACATTTGCCTCACCAGGATGAGCTCAATAAGCTCTTGTTCACATGTCATTATTTCTGAGAAACCCACAAGTGTATTTATTCAGTGCTTTTCGCAGACAAGGGACCACAAAACATGACCCCCCCCCCAAAAAAAAACAAAAAAAAAAAAAAAAAAAAACACAACACAAACTACAAAACCAAACCAACCAAATAGTAATAATGCTAAATGATATAGTGATGGCGTTAGGACTGTTCTGGTCAGGTGGTCCATCATTAAGTCCTTGAAATTTCTCTCTTCTTTTTTTATTCAAAGCATACAAGAGTAACACAAACTGTAATTTATGTTTCACCATCATGACAGCTACAAATTAAATAAAGTCAGGACATGTACGCTTTAGAAGAGATGTGTGGCTCTGAAAAGAGCCGTTGTTCGGGATTAAGTAAAGATGCAGTTTACTTGGAGCTCGTGTACTTGGTGACGGCCTTTGTGCCCTCAGACACTGCGTGCTTGGCCAGCTCACCGGGGAGAAGCAGGCGAACTGCGGTCTGGATCTCTCTGGAGGTGATGGTGGAGCGCTTGTTGTAGTGGGCCAGGCGGGAGGCTTCAGCGGCGATACGCTCGAAGATGTCATTGACGAACGAATTCATGATGCTCATGGCCTTAGACGAGATGCCGGTGTCGGGGTGGACCTGCTTCAGCACCTTGTACACGTAGATGGCGTAGCTCTCCTTCCTGGTCTTTCTCTTCTTCTTGCCGCCCTTGCCGGCGGTCTTGGTCACGGCTTTCTTGGAGCCCTTTTTGGGCGCTGACTTGGCGGGTTCAGGCATTTTCTTACTTCACTTCCTCACAGCGGAGAATGTGCTCGTCAGCTGAGAGTGGCTCTTTTATTTCCGCTGTATGCAAATAAGGCTGTGCTGTTCCTCGCCTGTCATTGGCCGAGCTGTTGCTCAGGTTTACACAAAGGCACACAGTCAACAGTGAAAAAAAGCACTTGAAATCTTCCACGAATCTCATTATTTACATATGAATTAGAGAACATCACCTTAGTTTTTACTATTTTATGGCATTTTACGGATGCAATGTTTCCCCTCATAACGTCAAAGTTACAGGATATATTGTCCTGAAATTCTCAGGGCTTAAAACCCTTCAGGGTTCATTTTTACAAGTATCCTGTTTTATTGAGCTTTGTAAGAGGAAGTGAGTGTGTTAAAGGGCCTCTTATAATCCTAACTCTGATAAAACTCAGGGTGCTTTGTGATGAGATGCTGCTTTAGCAGTATATGTCTGCAGCCGCTGGCGCGCGCACTCACAACATTGGCTGAGCGTAATTGTGTGGACGTATTTTACCTCCACAAACAGCTGAGACGTGGTTTGCGATACATGTGGCAAAAAAGTGCTCCAAGAGTGAGGTGTTGTGGCCATACTTGCCAACCTTGAGACCTCATAATTAGGGAGACATTCAAAAGGGCTGTTTGGACGTGATAAATAAACGTGATAAATAAATTTTACAGTGTTTATTTATCGGATAAAATACGTTGAGAGCATCCTGTCAAGCTGCATCACTGTGTGGTTTGGAGCCTGCAATGCGTCCTGTCATAGAACCCTCCAACGCATAGTGAGAGCTGCAGAGAGGATCATTGGTGTCTCTCTCCCCTCCCTCCAGGACATTTACAGCACCCGTCTCACTAAAAAAGCCCTTTGCATAGCGGCTGATCCCACGCACCCAATGCAAAGCTTCTTCAAGCTGCTGCCGTCAGGGAGGAGACTGCGGAGTCTCCAGGCCAGGACCAGCAGACTGAAGGACAGCTTCATCCATCAGGCTGTCAGGAAGCTTAACTCCCTCCCGATTCTGCCCCCTCTCCCCTCTTCTCCTCCATGGTCTCACTGAACTCTGTCACACACCACACACACACACACACACACACACACACACACACACACACACACACACACACACACACACACACACACACACACTCTCTGACTCACTCACTGGCCTGCACCAGTTACCAGTCACTTTGTGGAGCATTGGACTGCCACTACCTCATAAGACTTTGTTGTTATACTATCTCTTACTGTACATTACTAAATCTCCATTTGCACTATTTGCCTATTTGCACTACTCTGCCTGGTTTACACTCAATGTCATTTACCCTTACCTGAATATTGTATATTGTATATTGCATAGCTTTCTTGTTAATTTGTATTGTATTTATTTAAATTTTTACTTTTTAATTATTTTATTTGCATTTTTTAATCACTCTCTTATATTTAAATGTTCATTTGCTATTTCATCTAGGGTTTGAGAGTAACGAAATTTCTATTCTCTGTATGTCCTGTACATGTGGCAGAATTGACAAATAAAGTTGACTTTGACTTTGACTTTTGTTAAATGTCACCGTTATTATTGGCCGGCCCGGAAACAGCGGGGGTGTCCAAATTCAGAGGCTGCTTCCACCTGAGGACCCAGCCTTCGCGGTCTAAACAAAGCCGGGTAGTACGACGTGAGCTCCCTCAGTGGAGTGAAACTCAGCCGTCTAACAAGTTCATTGATGGTTGTGGAGACAGCTCTCTGGAGGTCCCACAACACCATTTCAGTCAGGTTGGGGTCTGGACATTGACTGGACCATTACAGCACCATGGCTCTTTGCTTTTTCAGCCATTCTGTTATAGACAAGCTGTTGTGCTTGGGATCATTGTTCTGATCATACTCGGACATACGTGGACAGATAGCCTCACATTACACTCTAGAACACTTTGGTATACAGAGGAGTTCAAGGTTGACTCAGGGACTGTAAGTTGACCAGATCCCATGGCTATAAGATTAGCCCAGTTGTTCTGAGGTTTTAATGCTGATATGATGTCTTTAGTTTGGACCAAACATGCCACTGTTCATTATGACCAAAAATGCAAACCTAAACTTTGCTGCTATGTTTTTCATTTTAGAGAAAAAAGACTTCCTCCTGGCAACTCTTAAAGTCACTTGTTCAATCTTTTTATAATTGTACTGTCATGAACTCTTTATTCATGACAGCAGTAATGAAAGTAGAATGGGAGGGAGAGCCTTCAGTTTTCAGGCCCCTCTTCTGTGGAACCAGCTTCCAGTTTGGATTCAGGAGACAGACACTATCTCTACTTTCAAGATTAGGCTTAAAACTTTCCTTTTTGCTAAAGCATATAGTTAGGGCTGGACCAGGTGACCCTGAATCCTCCCTTAGTTATGCTGCAATAGACGTAGGCTGCCGGGGGATTCCCATGATGCATTGAGTTTTTCCTTTCCAGTCACCTTTCTCGCTCACTATGTATTAACAGACCTCTCTGCATTGAATCATATCTGTTATTAACCTCTGTCTCTCTTCCACAGCATGTCTTTTATCCTGTCTTCCTTCTCTCACCCCAACCGGTCGCAGCAGATGGCCCCGCCCTTCCCTGAGCCTGGTTCTGCCGGAGGTTTCTTCCTGTTAAAAGGGAGTTTTTCCTTCCCACTGTCGCCAAAGTGCTTGCTCATAGGGGGTCATATGATTGTTGGGCTTTTCTCTGTATCTATGAAGCGCCTTGAGGCGACTTTTGTTGTGATTTGGCGCTATATAAATAAAATTGAATTGAATTGAATTAACATAGTTTTGTTGAATAAATAATGGCACAATGTCATATGTCATGTTTCATAGTTCACCTGAAGTTATTTTTTTTACCTAATATTAAGACCTGCTAAGGGGAAGATTACAAGTATTATGTCCTGATAGACAAAACCTTCGACTTTAAAGAGGGTTTACTTTCATTTTCCCATGACTGTAGCTCGGGAATAAAGCCAACACTCAAGGGCCCTAAATTCACATTAAAAAATATAACATCTAAATAATGAAAATTAAAAAACAAAATAAGATATTTAAAATAAATAAAGAGACAACCCTGAGCAGGTTAGAATATCTTACCTGTTTCTGAATGTCCACAGCCATGTTCCTCACATCCTTTCGAGATTTGTCCAGAGGAACAAACTTGCGGAATCTCTCCTCCATTCTGCCTTTGACCTGCAAACATGAAACATTTTTATATCATAAATTAAATTTACAGGATACAAAAATGTTTAATGTAGACAGATCATCATTAAAAAACATCTGACATTTCAAGGTAATGAAAATGTGTCTGTATTAACTGAGTTGACTTTAAAGTACATATTTAAAAAAACATTTCCAGTTAAATCAAATCAAATACTTTTATGTACTTGACTCCAAGCGTCCTGTCCTTACCTGAGGATAAGAGCTGGCAGCAGGGATTCCAGTCATCAGCATCAACAGACATCCTGTGAACATGAACACCAGGAACTGCAGAGAGGTACACAAAGACTTTTAATCTGATATCTTCAGTATGTGGAATTACTGAAATTACTTTACCCTGACCACTTTCACAAACATGTTGAGGCTTCAAAGTCACATTTCAGAAACAAATCATTGAAGCGACACTGTTACATCATCATTATTTATGGTTTTATAAGGAAGAAAAATAAGACAGTGCTGATCAGCTGGACAGTTCTAACACTGATAGAGTCCTCAAACTATTTTTCACAGCAGCTCATTTTAGAGCATTTGGAGCTAAATGGCTTCATTTAGGTTGATGAACAATTTCTTTTCTTTATTAAGTCAATGAGATTGTTGGCAGCTAAATGACTAAACTTTCATTCTGAGGTTGTGGAGATCTTTGTGCTCACCATGATCAGGGCCACTTTGCTCTCCTTGTGGGCTCCATAGGCTCCCAGTACAGCAATCATCATGGTGATGAAACCAATGATGTAGACAATGAAGAGTTTGGTAGCGTGACCCTCCAGCTGTGGACAGAAGTGTCACGAAAGGTTAATGGGCTTTGTCTGTTTGTTCCCACATGTTACATTTATGTTTGAATGTGTCCTCACGTTGTATCCTCCTTGAATGTTCATGAAGAACTGGCACCACAAAGCGAGGAGGATGGCTACTCCACCAACAACCTGAACAAACAGAAACAGTCTGGTTAGAGCTGCTGGATCCTTTAAACACAACCAGGATATGAAATGACTGCACAGCCACGCACGTGGACGAGCACAACAACAAACTCTGAAAGTAAGAACAAACGTGTTGAGTTGATGTCGGTTTATTTTACTCTTCTAAGCTTCAGTTTCATTTACATGTAAAAAAAGGAGGCAAATGTGGTTGTTTTTGACTGCTGCGTCTGCCTGCTGACTGGTTTGAAGTCTTTAAGGAGATTCTGGATTAAAGTCTGCGATTATCATTTGCTAAATCTCTTTACTCACCATGAAGAATATGTTGAAGACAGTGAAGATGTGTTTGAGGCAGATGTTGATCTGAGCCATGTTTGCAGCTGGAAAATGCAGTCAAAATAACAGTACTGTTCCCAAAGTCCAGATGAGCTCCGACTGCAGCGAAGTGAAGTGAAGTGAGAGGAGAGCAGCTGAGTGAGCTGCTTTGAAGGGTTTCAGGGCTTTGCTGGGCGGGACGTCCGGTATGTTAGAGGTGGAAACTTCTGTGGAATGGTTGATTAGGAAGGGGAGGTTTAACGCAGGGTCTTCCTCCTTCCAGTTAAATCCAGTGGAAATAGTTGTTGCTGTGAACAGGGAGGGAAGCTGTTCTCAGGCTGGCTGGAATGGAGGAGAGGGCGGTGTTATGCCCCGTTTAAAACGATCCAGATGTGGAGACACGATTCCTTTTAGTTTCATGAGAATCTATCGTCAGCAGGAGGAGCTGACTTACTGAAAGTCAGTTTATTCCTCTACAGTTTAAAGTAGATTTTACTGCATCTGCACACAATGTAGTCAGAGTTTTTTAAATAGTGAGAGATATATTTAGAGGAGTATTACACTAACACACAGCGATGTTACATCCTTTTTATGTTATATCATCACATTTCTGCAGTGATTTAAAATGTAAAGCAGTATGAGTACTGCACTCAAATACAGATTACATCGACTTTAACTTCCCTCCTTATTACTTTTATAGTTGCATCTTATTAAATAATACTTTTTGTTTTATTTATTTTTTGTTTGAAGTAAGTTTTATACTTTTTTGTGTCTTTGTAGTTTTTTGTTCATATCACACTTGATTCTTTTATGATTCCTAATCATTTTTCATTGTGGAATAATTCGACCCACAAAGACTTTGAGCATCCACAGAGCACTTTTAGTCCTCCGAGTGTGAACGAGCTGTCAGACAGAGCAAAGCAATGCAAACACTACCCTCCAATGAGTCCCACGTCACTGTTTTGCAGAAATCTATAATTTGGGAAAAATACATGAAAAAATGTGTCATTATTGCCTCGTTAAGCCATGGAAAAATTCAAGTGTTCTTATAATGTCCCGTGTTTAAACTCGCACAAATCTTGTGTACACCATTGCAGTGTGAGTGTGGTGGTTTCTTACTGGTCATTATTGGAGCTTAACACCTTCTTGTACAGCGGCCATTTGGGGCCGTACGTAACATTAGCATAGTTTATTTTGTGCAGTAGGCGCCCGATGAATCACAGATATCTACCGTTTTAAGAGGATAATAAACATAATTTTAAGGATCCTGTATGCTCTGTGTAATATGGATAACTGCAATAACTGTAGCATTAGAGCAGAAGGTACCTTCATCTGACAGTGCTGATCCCGATAAGTATGAAGACACCGTGACTTTGGGAACAGGTAGAAAATATTCTTCAGAGTTGAGCCATTTAAATAATTTATGTGTAGTGTAAAATATAGACACGCAGAGAAGACAGAGGAGATGTGATAGTCTAAATCAAATCAAGACATTCAGAGTATATCCGGAGGTAGCCTAATTTATTTCAGCCAATCACGACAAACTGCATACTGTGCATCAAAAACTGTTATGTAATAAAACTGTTTAAAATTAAATTGAATTAAATCCTCCACTGTGAAAAAAGTAGGTGAGGTTTGTGTTTATGCAGGGGCAGGACATAAACTCATAATCCTAGCGGTCACATGCAAAGTTTTAAGGCGTGGGGCAACCACCTGTCATGGGAACCCAAACTTCAATAGAAGAGTAGTAAATTTAGGTCAGAGTAATATCACGTCTTTTACCAGTTTTAATTTAGCTTTGATATAAAGTGAGTAAATATTTATTTGTATTTTATATAGATAAATTACTATACATACTTGTAATTTCACACTGAATTTCTGTTATTACTGCCGCCCACCTGCACTATCTATACACACAACTAGGATGCCCTGACCAGCACTTTGTGCCCCGTAAGTTGCCAGGAGAGCTGCACACAAGACAAGTTAGCATTTTTACATGGTTAGTGGTTTAGATTGTTACACTCCAATTTTTCCATTAAAACAAGACAGATTGAGGATGCCTCTCTCTGGATGCTGCCGTGGCCCGTGACCTTTCTCTACTAACCAATTACTAAGAATACAATAACTTCCTTTTTTAAACAAACGTCAGTGAAACAGAACAAGATTTTAATACAACACAGATTTTGTTTTCTTATCTTTTAATCCTGTAAGACACTTACATTTACAGTTTGCACCAGAAGGATTAAATATGACACAAAGAAGACTCCAAAAATAATTTTAAAAAATACAGAAATATTTTCCTTTATAAACATTTTTACAAGCAGCTGCATTAGCACAGCCCTCAGTTTTCAAACTACAATCCTCAAATTCTCCAAGCTACTAGCAAGCGCCACGTGACGTAACAAGGGAATGTGGCTGTTCTTTTATCCAGTGTTACCATTATCATGGTAACATGTTATCATGTTGACATTGTTCCTGGATCAGCAATACTAATTTGAGTCCTGGTTTAACATTCCAAGTAACCAATCACATTGTAGTGATGTCATCACTGTCACTTTTGGCGTTGCTTTTTGAATCATTTTACGGACTTTCAGTAGATACACCTGCGGTATCACTTAGAAGTTCCTGCGCCACTATCGTTCTCGAGTTATGGCATTCACAAACTTGAGTGTCCACACCGTCTTCCCGCCCAGCAGCATTAGGATAATACCCGATCAGCCTTTTATGACTGAGGGCTAACAACATGCAGTGCACCAAGGTAGCTAAAGAAAAGAAGTCCATTGTATTTTGACTAACATGCTGGGGCGTTGTGCAGCTCCTTGTATTTTGGTGGCATCATGGAGATCATGATGGTGGGTCTGTTGGGGTAATACAGCTGGTGGATCATAATGGAGGACAGAATAATGCCAAGTAGCTGTAGGGGAACACAGGAAGTTTAGTTAAACATCGGGTTGTCTTCAAGTTTTTGTTTTTAAAGTGAACCAATATTAGTGACTAAGCTGCTACATGTTTACCCAGAAGATTTTTTTTTTTTTGACTGAAGAAGATTTGAGTAATAATTAAATTTTTGTTCTGCAATAGATACCATACCTTTCTAACTTTGAACATGGAGAATTCAGACTTTGTTGGCACATATTTACCCACAATATTATTGGGTGGGTAGTGGGAGGTGAGAGACTCAAGAGTGACCTTGGTCTTCCTCCCATTAGGGCCTACATGGATGACATGACCATTACAACAACAAAACCATGTACTAGGCGATTGCTACAGAAGCTCCAGGAAAACATAGAATGGACAAGAATGGAGTTTAAGCCAAGTAAACCTTGCAGAATCTCCATCATAAAAGGAAAACTGACAGCCGAGCAATTCTATATCAGTGGAGAACCAATTCCAACAGTCTTAGAGAAGCCCATAATGAGCCTGGGACGGTGGTATAATGCAGACCTCAATGATACGTGGCAACTAAAACAACTAAGGCTTAAATTGGCTGACGACCTCCAGCGGATTAACAACACTGCACTCCCAGGAAAACTGAAGCTCTGGTGCTTCCAGTTTTGGTTATTACCCAGACTACTGTGGCCGTTGACAATGTACGGGGTCTCACTCAATCATGCCAATCGACTAGAGGCTAGTGAGATCCTACTTTAAGAAGTGGCTCGGACTTCCCAAGTGCCTCAGCAGCATTGGACTCTACAGTGACGGGATACTGTCATTGCCTATCCCTAGCCTGGTTAAGGAGTTTAAATTTCCAAAAGTGAGGCTTGAGATGTCACTCACGGACTCCCGGCACCCCATAGTGAGAGGCAGTGCTCCCACCCTAGCAACGGGGAGTAAGTGGACCCCAGCCACATCTGTGCTACAGGCGAAATCCACTCTTCAGCATTGTGACGTGGTGGGTCACGTCCAACAGGGCAGAGGAGGATTTGGTCTTAGCGCAGTAACACCTCGGTGGGAACAGGCATCTGTACCATGACGTCGGAAAATGGTAGTGGAGGAGGTGCGACGACAGGAGGAAACAGCCAGACATGCCAGAGCCGTGGCACTGGTCAAACAGGGTCGCTGGATGAATTGGGAAAGTGCGGAAAAGAGGAAACTCTCATGGTTTGAAATCTGGGGCATGGAGTCTAATAAACTAAGTTTCATCATCCGAGCGGCATACGATGTGCTACCTTCCCCAATAAATGTGCAGCTGTGGTTTGGAAAGGACCCATCCTGCCCCCTGTGTATAGTCCCAGCCACACTAAAGCATATCTTGGTTGGTTGTAGGACTAGCCTTACTCAGGGCAGATACACATGGAAACACAACCAGGTTCTCAGGTGTCTTGCCGAGAAAGTTGAGTGCAAAAGAAAATCCATTAACGCTAAACCTTTCACGAACCAAGAGGAGCGTCAGTCTTCATCAACATTTGTCCGGGAAGGAGACAAACCGAGGACAAGCCCCTCAAACCCAGACCTGGGCCCGCTGAAGGCCGCCAGGGATTGGCAGATGCAAGTGGACTTGGATCAGAGGCTAATTTTTCCCACAGAGATCGTAACAACTACTTTGCGACCAGACCTCGTCCTTTGGTCAACTTGGCACCTGAAGCAGAGCACAGAGGCTGGAAGATCAAGGTGCGCCTGGTGGAAGTGAGGTGCAGGGGCTTTGTTACCAGTACAACAGCAAAACTGCTTAGAGAAACTGGGATCAGAGGACAGGCGCAATGGCAGGCTATAAGAGATCAAGCTAACACTGCTGAGAGGACCAGTCACTGGCTATGATTAAAAAGGGCTGACATCACTTGGGCAGCTAAGGCAGTCAGCTAACCAGGAGAGAAAAGAAATATTCCGCTCTTCTCCTCTCTGCTCTTCTTCCCTTTTCTGGGAGGCAGTGGGGAGGTAGAGCGTACAGCCCGATCCGGCAGGGAGGTGTGGGAAGCCAGATTGGGTGCCCCCCTTCCAGCTCTTCTCTCTACTCTCTGCTATCTTGTCCCTTTTGTCCTACTTCTCTCTATCACCTTTTCTATCTCTTTGAAGAAGTTAGGCCCAATAAATGCTAAAGAGGTAAGTATTATTTCTCAGTTGCAGTGAATTGATAAAAAGAAAATGTAGGAAACTAAACAGAAGAAAGAAGAAAAGAAATAACAATTTAACATAAACCAGTGAAACACTCCAGGGCCTGATCAACCCTGGCAGGGCCTCCTTGGATGAGGGTGTCTAGTGAGAATGGCCGAAACACCTGATGAATGCAAGGTCCACTACTGATGATGTGTCCCAAATTTAAAATGATAATCTAGATCGATCTCTAACCCCTAAACCTAACCAAGGAAGGAAAATGGCAGATTAGCCTGGGTAAAAGACCGAAGGTTGAGGCAAAGTTTCTGGGCTGCCTTTCCTCATAACAGCCATCCCTCAAGAGTCTCTCCATCTAAAGCAATGCATTATCAGGGACTGTAACATCTAGTCCTTTTAACTGAACTATATATGACTTTTTGAATGTTAGGTGCCTGAATCACCACCCCCTTCACCACCATGCTGATGGTTAATATAAGGTGTTTTTTTCCAATGTGACACTTTCCATTATGACCAGAAATTTCCATTTTAGTCCCAAAGTATCGTCTTTCTCAAATTCTAAAGTCATGAACTTTATTATTTAAGTTGTTAACAGGCGTCTGTAGAATTTGACTGTAGTTTGTGGGATTTTTTAACTTCCATCCACTCCTAGTCAAATCGTTTCCTTGTGTTTAAACACACCTGATTGTCCCAAAACAGTAAACTGCTTTTATAGAGGTGCTCGCACTTTCTGATGATCAGCCCTGCATTTGATTGGCAGCAGAGGCTGCTACCTGCCCCGGCAGAGAATGCTGATTGCAAATTATAGAGTGGACATTTACACTATTGAATCCTTGATTAATACTCACAGCTAGAACAGCCAGAGTGAAGCTGACCACAAGTATGATGTTGTAATGAAACTGGATGTGGTCCATGATGGTGGGAAAGCAGGTCTGAAAATAGAAGGAAAAATGAAAACTGTCAGGTTCTGATATAAACTGAGGAATGATTTAAGCTTTTTCAAAGTGGGGCTGGGTCGCTCACCTTAGTGTAGACGGACTTTCTCTGCAGCATGAAAGTCTGGAAAAGTTACAGAAATAAAGACGTTACAAACTTTGACACACCGTGACCAGTGAAGCGAGTGGGTGCATCGATACTCACGTTGTTTTTGACAGTCTGACACTTGCCCTCCTTCTCCTCCTCCTGGCTGCACACACAGGAGTCGGGGATGTTCTCCCAGTCTTTGTAGCTGAACAGACCACAGCAGTGAAACTACAAACACCAGCAGGAGAAGAAAGAAAGAGGAGAGTTACTCATCTTCAGGAGGAACACAGAGGAATTCATGGTCCACTCAGTGACTGTGGTATTGTGTTAACTCACACCTGACCAACAAACTGCCAAAGCTTCTGCTTTTATAGAAGTGCTCACACTTATTAATGATTACCTAATCAAGTGCATTAGAAACAATAAGGACTTAGTTTACTTTTATACAATTTAACTTACTTCTTTTTATATAAACAAAGGCACCATACGGTGTAATATGTCTCGTTTGACATCACATCTGAGGTTATTTTTAAGTGATTATAAAACCCGCCAAGGACCACATTGCATTTCTTAAACAGTGGATACTTTATTTTTTCCATGACTGTAGCTTTTGGTTAAACATTAAATATAAATACAGGAAAATAAAACAGGTGGCAATATCTTACCTGTTCCTGAATGTCCTCGGTCATGTTCCTCACGTATGTCGAGGATTTGTCCAGAGGCACAAGCTCGCTGAATGTCTCCACTCCGATGCCTCTGAGCTGCAAACATAGACATTATGTTTACATCGATTAGATTTACATAGTAAAACTTTTAAAAAGCATCTTAAGGGTTCAGGTAATGGTAAAAAAAAAAAAGAGTTTATATGTGCTGATGATTTTTTTTTTTTTTTTTTTTTTTAATATTTTTGGATGGACAGAAACATTAATAAATAAATATACAACTGCAATAATCATACTGTCAGTTCTCTGTCCGTTTCTAAACAAACAAACAAACTAAGACAAGCAAACAAACAACACACTAACAAACAAAAAACAAAAAAAAAAAAAAAAAATTACATAAATAAATAAATAAATAAAATAAATAAAACCCAGGAGAAACAAAATAATACACCGCCTCCTGGAAAACATCAGCAAAAACAAAAACGAATAAGGGTAAAACCCCCTGGTGCAAAAAAAAAAAAAAAAAAAAAAAAAAAAAGACAACAACCAAAATACCAATGACACATGAAATATCCCTCTAAGAGACCATTTATCATAATGTCTAAGAGACATTGTCAATGTACCGCAAAAAGGGACCCCAGACCTGCTCAAAAATATCTTCTCTTCCCTTCATTCTATACATAACCCGTTCATATGATGCCATCCTAGACATTTGTTCGGTCCATTCCTTGAAAGAACAGGGGCTGGATGACTTCCAATGCCTAAGAATTACCCTGCAACCAGTTATGAAAGCCAGACGCATCCACAATCTCTGTTTTTTTGAGAGAATGTTATCGTCAGGTAGTAGGCCCAGGACGCATATAGCTGGAGATTTAGAAAGATTAAGTTTAAAAATATCATTCACCAAGTTGATGATCCCATCCCACAAATAATCATTTTTCCTACATGTATACAACATATGAACTAGAGTCCCGACTTCCTGCTGACATTTCCAACAAATGTCCTTATCTGCGAGCTTCAACCTGACTAATTTACTGGGTGTCCAATAGTTTCTGTGAAGCAACTTGTACTGGATAAGTTGAGACTGTGTTTCAGGTGAGCAAACATACCATGATGAGATCAGCATCTTCCAACTGTCCTCTGAGATCTGGATACCCAGATCTTTCTCCCAACACCGCCTCAGTCCCCCCAAACTGGGAGCGTGTGCCTCTCTGAAGCTCCCATAAAATTTAGATGCCCTGATTCTGTTATTGTCAGGGGTTGCAAACATCTTCTGAACACTAGATGGAGGGTCTAGATTATTTTTCAAAATGGCTTTAATACAATGTCTTATTTGAAAAAACCTCCAAATTTCCCTTGGATCCAAATTGAATTCTCGTCTGATTTCTGCAAACGATTTCATGCCAGTCTGCCCAAATAGGTCCCCCATCTGATTAATACCTGTCCTAGCCCAGGCCTCCCACCAGACCGGTTTCTTACCTATTAATACTTTCTTATTATACCAAATAGAGGCTCTAGCGGTGAGATAAGGGCTGCTGTTGGTATATTGGTGAGCTCTAAGCCAGGTCTCTTGCATGAAAGACAGTACTGGATCTTTAAACGGTACTGGCCTTCCCTTCTGAGTAAGGAAGGCCTCTAAAGACGAAGGGGCCACAAGACTTTCCTCAATCCCAACCCATGATGGCTTATCAGTAGAGGAATTATGTATCTTAACTAACTGAGAGAGGGAGAAAGCATAATGATACCAGACCATCTTAGACAATGCCAACCCACCACTCTCTTTAGCAGCATATAATTTAGACCGATTGAACAATGGCTTTTTACCTGCCCACACAAAACCCTCTACACATGTATTATAAAGCTTTAGCAAATTATGTGGGACTGCTATCGGTAACATGTGAAGAAAGTACTGAAGTTTAGGGGCAATAATCATCTTCACCAAATTAATTCTGCCCAAAAGGGACAGATTTATTTTAACCCAATTCTGCAACAGCGAACGGATGTTTTGAATCACTGGGGAAATATTTACTTTCATTATGTTGTCTAAACCAGGGGTCAATTTAATCCCCAAATAAGTCAGACCCTCGGGCATCCACTTGAAATGCCATGAACTCCTCATAACAGGCGGACACAATTTAGAAATAGGCATAGCTTCAGACTTAGACCAATTTATAGTGTATCCAGAGATTACAGAGAAAGAATCAATAATTGAGGAAATTGCAGGAACGGCCTGTTCTGGGTTAGTTGAAATCAGTAAAATATCATCTGCATACAAAAAAGTTTTATGTTCTTCTTGACCCAAATCCACCCCTCTAATTTTCTTACATTCACGTAAAGCTATGGCTAAAGGCTCCAAAAACAGAGCAAAAATGAGAGGTGATAAGGGTGAACCTTGTCTAGTACCCCGACTTAACGAAAATGAGGGTGACATTATCCCATTGGTAATAACTGTAGCCATTGGATCTGTGTATACCACCTGAATCCACTGCCTAAAAAAGGGACCGAAACCAAATCTCTTCAAGGTATGAAACAGAAAAGGATACTCAACTTTATCAAAAGCTTTCTCTGCGTCCAAAGAGAAGGCAACGACAGGGTCTAGCTTAGTCCTGCTCTTCCAGAGTATATGCAATAACCTACGTAGATTATCCGCAGAGCTTCTATTTTTCACAAAACCGACCTGATCCCTATGCACCAAATACGGAAGAACTTTTTCAAGCCTAAAAGCTAATATCTTAGAAATAATTTTTTCATCCACATTAATTAATGAAATTGGGCGATAATTCCCACAATGCTGTGGGTCTTTCCCTTTTTTATGTAATAACGTGATCACTGCCGATCGCATACTAAACGGTAGTCTCCCTCTTTGAAACGCATCTTGATATACCGACAGTAGTCTTGGAGCTAGTTCGTCCACAAACACCTTATAAAAATCTGATGGAAATCCATCATTACCTGGAGATTTACCCACTCTAAGGCTGCCGATTGCCTGCTTAACTTCAATTAATGTAATCTTACCTTCTAATATACTTCTTTGATCTTCCGACAGGCTGGGAATTTTAATAGAAGAGAAGAAATCTGACAGCCTCTGTTCCTCCACCAGTCCATTAGAGGTGTACAGCTCCTGATAATATTTAGTAAAAATATCATTTATTTCTTTTTTACTAGTAGTCAACTTATTATTATTACTAGGATCAAAAATAGATGGTATAAGGTTACTAGATTTTATCTGCTTAACCCTGTGTGCCAACATTTTACCTGTTCTCTCCCCTTGTTCAAAGTACTTCTGATTTAGACAAAACATTGCATATTCCACTTTTTTCTCCAATATGCTATTCATCTCAAATTTAAATTTAATTAATTTGTTCCATAAGTCCCTCTCTGGGAGCAACATATGTTGTTTTTCAAGCTCCTTGATATCCTGTTCCAACTTCATCAGCTTATCCCTCTCAGCTTTTTTAATCAAGGAGCAATATTGAATAAGGCGCCCCCTCAAATAGGCCTTAAAAGCATCCCAGGTCATTCCAACGTCGTCAATAGAGCCCTCATTGTACAACCAAAACTCCTTTATCATTTCCCTTATACATTCGCAATGACCCTTATTCTTCAGTATTGAGTTATTCAAGCGCCACCTAGGTGACGGTTTAATATTATCAGTGTCAGTAAGAACAAGGTCAATGGGAGCATGATCCGATATAGCAATGTTACCAATAGAGGACCCAATAGTTTGACTTGCCAAAGAACGGGACACCAAAAAGTAATCTATCCTGGAGTAGGTTGAGTGAGGATGCGAAAAAAAGGTATAATCTCTTTCTTGAGGATGAAGAAGTCTCCATATATCTACTAGACTCAGTTCCTCTGACATCACGTCCACCGCAGCGTTTGTTGGGTCCTTGCTTAGTCCAGTACAAGAAGATTTATCCAATATGTGCTGATGATTATAATAATGTAAAAAAGGTTTATAAGTCGGTCTTCATGTCAAATGATTCGACCCCACAGCAGCACATCCTGGCCTTTACCTGAGGATGTATGATGGCAGCTTGGATTCCAGTTATTAACATCAGCCAACATCCAATGACCGTGTACACCAAGGACTGCAGAGAAATGCAGGGATACTTTTAATCTAATATCTTTAATCTCTGGGGCTAAGTAGAAAACAGAGTGATGGAATTATAACTTTTACAGCATTCTGAACTAAATGGCTTCATAAGATTTATTGAATCATTTCTTTTCTTTAATTTAATGAGTGGAAAATGTAATCACCGTGATCAGAGCCACTTTGTTCTCCTTGTGGGCTCCATAGGCTCCCAGCGTGGTGATCATTATGGTGATGCAGCCTACGATGAAGAGGATGAAGAGTTTGGTGGCACGACCCTCCAGCTGTGGAGAGAAGTGTCACGAAAAGGTTAGTGGGCTTTGTCTGTTTGTCTCCACGTGTTGCATTTATGTTTGAATGTGTCCTCACGTTGTATCCTCCTCGAATGTTCATGAAGAACTGGCACCACAGAGCGAGGACGATGGCCACTCCACCAACAACCTGAACAAAAAGAAACAGTCTGGTTAGAGCTGCTGGATCCTTTAAACACAACCAGGACATGAAATGACTGCACAGCCACACACGTGGACGAGCACAACAACAAACTTTGAAAGTAAGAAACAAACATGTTGAATTGATGTTGGTTTATTTTACTCTTCTAAGCTTTGGTTTCATTTACATGTAAAAAAGGAGGCAAATGTGGTTATTTCTGTTTTACTCACCATGAAGAATATGTTGAAGACAGTGAAGATGTGTTTGAGGCAGATGTTGATCTGAGCCATTTTTGCAGCTGGAAAATGCAGTCAGAATAACAGTACTGTTCCCAAAGTCCAGACGAGCTCCGACTGCAGCGAAGTAAAGTGAGAGGAGAGCAGCAGAATGAGCTGCTTTTAAGGGTTTCAGGGCGCCTCACACAGAGAGGCGTCATGGATATGTTGGATAAGGAAACTTCCAAGGAATGGATAGAGAATACAGGAATCATATTTAAGAACTTCCTCTTTGTTTTTCCAGGAAACCTAGTGGAGATCACTGGGTTCAGAACAAAGGGCAGTGGAAAAATTAGTCATTCAACAGGAGAGGCTGCTTACTGTAAGCCAGCTTATTGACACAGCACCTGAACAAAATGTATTCTGTTTTTTTTGGGGGGGGGGTTAATAAGAAATGTACGTTTCATAGGTTGTAAGTATATTCTCCTGTAATCCCAAAATAAAAATGTTTTGGGATTGAAAATTCTTTAGGTTATTTAAGTATAATGATTAAATAACAGACATCAGGGCTTTTATTACACTATTTTCTGGTTCAAATGTCTTTTAACTTCAGGAGTTTCACAACCTGAAACAACGGAATGAAACAAAGACACGTCTGAACATTAAATCATAATTTTTAACATCTCATAGTCGAGCTTTTTGCAGCACCTGACACTCACCTAAACCTGGGTCATCCGTGGCACTAACATGACAGAAGGCTGAGTGAGGAAGATAGCATTTTACAGCATTTGGAAATGGAGTCATACTCTGCTGTCAGGGGATGAGGTGGAAGAAGGTCAGATATTGGAAGCAAGAACATGGAAGCTCAAAGGAGGACATAGATGAGGACCCTGAGCAGAGTTAAAGTGGCGACACCCAAATATCATTGTGGATCAGCTAGGGATCTGCCAGCCTGTGTGGTCTCACGTTCCAGAGGTTTATCCTCTGAGCAGGGATGGTGTGACAGCAGATCACACTCTCCCTTCTCAGGCTCATCAAAAGCTATCTTTGGCCTTCTTCCACCTCACCTTCTAATGTCTGGAGGTCTGACGCTTCTTCTACATATTCATCCTTCCGTCTGCTTCCTGACGCGTGGATACAGGTTGATGTTCGACAGACTGAAGTAGCTTTGTTGCATTCTGTTTAAGAGGTCCCAACTTCGGTGGGACAGTGGACGTGCTGTCCTTCTCCTCGTTCTTTACAGTGACAGTCAGTAACACACAGACAATGATATTCAACTAAAAAACAACAAATAGTCTGAGGTAAGGCAAATACACAGCATTTGTGACATGAAATATGAAGAGAAGATGGGGGAGAATTCGTACAACACGCAGTTGTGTAAAAACAGTAACTGTAAAGACATTAGAAAATAACTGTAAACTGCTACGTCCACACTAGCCCGAATAGATTTTTCGTCTGAAAATGCTCCGCGTCCACACTGGCGTTTTCAGTCGTTTTCACAGAGTTGTGCGTCCACGTTGAAACGACCGAAAACTCTTACATTCAAGTACTGCGCATGCGTGAAACGCAAGATGATTCGGCCTGCCTCATTTCTGTATGCCGTTTATTTACTTTGCGGCTCTTTGAAACGTCGCGGCAAAATGTCGAGGAAAAGCACCGAGTTTTTTAAATGGACTAACAATGAAGTGGAGTTGTTGCTGCGAGTAACATAAAACTACAAAGTTGGCAAAGCGAGTGAGATTTAAAGAATTTGAAGAAAAGCTATCTGGAGCATGTACAGACTGATATTAACCTTTAATAGGGCTGTCAAAATTGAGAGCAAAAAAACCCAACTGGTGTATAATGCCCTCCACTCTCTTTGTTTAATTGGTCACATGACTGCATCACATGACTAACATGCGTCATCGTTTTCAAATGTCTGTTTTCGCTGCCCACACTGCGCATAAGAGCGTTTTGAAAACGCCGTCCCAGTGTGGTAGTGATGGGATTTCCGGCTCTTTTTAGAGAACCGGATCTTTCAGCTTGACTCATTAAAAAGAGCCGGCTCTTTCGGGTCCGAACCGGATCTTCAGATTGTTTTGCTGCTTTAATTAATTTATTATTAACAATAGTATAAAATTATGCACAAAACGAATTACTAATGTAAAAAAAGTGGTTTTATTTATATATGTTTATATATAAATATAAGCGGTGGCCCCTCGAGACAAAGCACGTACAAACTCCAAAACATTTCTAGCGTTAACTGAACTTCAAAACAGAGCTACCTAGATCACTTAAATTACACAATTGAAAGCATGTGTGTATTGTTTGTGTATTTATACACAGGCACTCATATATATTCAAATAATTAAAAAAAAAAAAAAGTTAATTTACCTGTTACTACCACACACCAAATACGGTCGTTGGTACTTGCTGGCTTGTGTCGCCACTAACAAAAGCTCAACACTGCGCCTAGCATCCTGGAGCACTTCTGTTGTCTTTTGTACCTGTTTTGGAGTTTTTACGTGCTTCAGGGTTTGTACGTGTTTTGAAGTTTGTACGTGCTTTGTCTCTAGGGTCCACCATAAATAGACATTTATTTATTCACTCCACATAAAATGTAATAAATAAATCATATAATACAAAAAACAATTTCATTCAAACCCATTTCAACTTTTAACTATTTAAATTTTCAGCTTTTTCCTTTTAAACAAATTTAAAGTGAAACAACACAAAACACTGCAAACCACAACACAATTAAATATAAATTAAAATATGAAAACAAAAAGAAGATGCATATTCTCTGTTATATGGGCCTGCATGAATAAACTTTCTGAATCCTTTATAATCCACAACTGAAAATAGTTGTGGATGATTACTATACCTTTCTAATGTAATGTTGTCCCTGGCTCTTTCTCTGTCTCTCCCTCCTGCTCTGTTCCTGTGCTACTGAGTGTAACTACCGCCCCTTTCTCCTCATCCCAGCGCAAAGCACAAGGCTCGCATGCGGAGTGAAGCAGAAAAAAAGTGTGAGAGAGGGTGAGAGAAAGAAAAAAAAAAAAAAAAAAAAAAAACACCAAACCCACGGTTTGCAATGAGGACCCGGATCGCGTCGTTCACGTCAAAGACCCAGCTCTAAGAGCCGTTTTGTTCGCGACCGACACATCGCTACACTGTGGACGGTAGGCCAAAACGGAGAGAAACGATGCGTTTTCATACGAAAAAGCATTAGTGTGGACGTAGCGTTAATAGCAAAAATTCACGTGCTTTACCTTGTGGTAATTACCAATCCTTAGGACACGGTTATATTTCTCACCCGATACAAAAGGTGTGAAGATTGTTGGGAATTGTATTTCCAAACTTAAAATATGTGTGTTTGTAATGTAAATAAATGACAGACCCGTGGTTAGAGAAGTAAAACTTTATTTAGTTTCACAGGAAACATTAAATTTATCTTATTATCCAAAAAAAGCTTTCAGAAACATTTCTTAAATAAACTTGAGTATTTTAAATAAATAAATATCAAAGATGTTCAACACTCCATTTTAACGGCAATAATTTCTCAATAATTAAACAACTTTCAAAGAAATTTCCAGAAAAACCTGAAAACATGTCAAAGAAATTTCCAGTAGTTAAATATATGCATGAAAATGAATTTGGGTTCCTTTCAATGACACTTCCCAAAAAAGGGTCAGAAATTAAATGCCGCTAAAATAAAGCACTGCTCGATGTTAGCACCCCCGGACACTTTCAGATGTCAGCAGCGTCATGCACCATGCAGCGTCAGAGCCCTTTGGGTTTTTAATCCGGTTAAGGTGACCTCATCTCAAGGGAGAAGCTGAGATGCAGAACGAGGCGATCCAGGAGCGAGCGAGCTTGGCGGAGGCGACAGAGAGCTGGCGCAGAAATGATTCAGGGTCGAGTGCCATTTACAAGACGCGGCCGATGCTTCTAAAGTTTGCATCATACAAAATATAATTAACACATTCTAAAAATATCTCTCTTTGCCACAGAGCGCCACACCAGCCTCAAAATAACTGACAACAAAAATCTCTCATTTTTTAAAATGTCTTCTTAAAAAACCTCAAAGATCTACAAAATGTCTGAAAGCTAGCTGTGGAGATGTTTCCATCAAATTTCAAGGTGACACAAAAACATTCAACAAGTTACAACTTCTCACATTTGAGCTCCACCTCCATCTGTTTTCTGATTGATTTAGTGAAGAAAATTTCTAAAACTTTTCAGAAATAGCCTCTGCCAAATTTAGTTTTCACCACCAGCAGTTTCTTCATTCATTTTAGCATTACTTCCATTTTTCAATATATGCTGCCATTAAATGAAGTTTACATTTACTCATGCACCATCTTGTGGTGCGAAATGGTATTACATTAAGGTAGAACTCAGCCTTGGTTTAAGGTGGCATCTCTTTAACACCACACACAGGTGTTTTGAGAATAAAGTCATAGCTGTGTTTCTTAATATTCACCAATATTTATAGATTTAGTTAATTTTGTGAGGTTCTAAACTATTTTTAAATAAAAAGTCTTTAAAATGCAGCAGGAAAAAGAAAAATCTCAGATCTAATATTCTGGTCTTTTTCCACTGCTGTTCATATGAAATTCTGGGGGCTTCTGTTTGTAGGACTTTCATAATGATGGTGGAGCTTTAGAGGGCGTGGACCTGAGATTGACCAGTGAAGATGAGTGTTTATGTAAGCTGCGCCAAAATACAGAAAGCAAAACAGAAGAAACGATACCAACCATTTAAAAAAAAAAAAAAAAAAAAGAAGAGAAACCCGAAGCAAAGGGAAGCTTGGCGTTACCCGACAGACCCTTGACGGGCTCATTCCAGAGGTTCAAGGTCAGAGAAACAGTTCAAATAGCAGAATTATTAACTTTTTCAAGAAAATCTTCTCAGTTTTGAAGAAAGTGCCCGCATGTGCCCGAGAACTGAAAGTTTATTTTATTTGGGATTTAGTCAAAGTATCTGCAGTTATTCTGAAGTTTGTGGAAGTCCACATGTGAGAACACCAGCTGTGAATGCTCACATGAATGGGCGGTGTGTGGGGGCAAGGGCGTGGTCTCAGCTGAGGTAGGTGAGGATGACAGACTGGATGGGCAGCCTGCAGACTGGGCACAGTTTGTTCCTCTTCTTCAGCTTCCTGGCGCAGACGTAGCAGGACATAAGGTGTCCGGTCCGTCCGTGCACGATGCAGCCATTCTTTGGTCGCGACTGACAGATGAGGCAGGGGTCCAGGCACGAGTCCGGCAGACGCCACTCCGCCGAAACGCTGCGCTCCATATCGGGGACTTGCATGGTAGGAGGAGCAGCTGGAGCTGCAGCTGGAGCTGGGGAAGGTGGGAGAAGCTCCTGAGAATCAATGGAGGATGAGTGTGAGGAAGAGGAGGGCTGGGATTCGGGAGTCCAGAGCTTCTCCTGTGAATAGGAGGAGGAAGGCTGGGAGCATGAGAGGAGATCCTGGGAGTTTGGTGCGGAGGAGGCGGAGTCAGCAGCGGCGGAGGAGCAGATGGAGTCGGACGCACACTGTGAGTGCAGAGGAGGAGTTTTTAATCTTTTCCCATCTGGAACATCGACTCCGTTCTCCTCCATGTCAGAACCTGCAGGACACAAATCAATCAATCGATTAGCAGCTTGTCTGTCACCGAAGATAAAACTGACAGCAAGCTGCAGTTCCTCTAGTGGCCACTTGAGGAAAAAGTGAGCCAGTCAGCACCTGCAGGTTCTCACCTGAACATCTCTGTGCTCTTCTAGAGCGTTTTTAATTAAATTATTCGATTTCTAATACTACTACTACTAATTATAATAATAATAATAAGAGACTTGAAAATGATTTCTACATTCATTTTGTGATTGGCTATTCATTAGAAAGTGTGTGCAGATAGGGATGTGCATCAAAAATCGAGTATCAGCTACATAGATCTGAGATGAGGTGTACAGCAGCAGCTTGTCTCTTTTTCCTCTCTGCCTAATGATTGGTTTTCTAAATTGTCGCTTCGGTATTCTGATGTAGACAATCATCACCAGTGGTTTTAGGTAGGCTGTGTCTGACTAATATGAAATAATCTGAGTGATGTGTAATTCTGCACAGGTGTGTTGACATTGGCACACAGGGACATCTGACCTGGTTTTATAGACTGAAGATATTCTGGGGGTTTTCTAACCTTTACACTCGTCTTTGATTCACTGGAGATTTCCCTTTGTTATTTGAAAACACCGGCTCTGTGCTTTTTTTGGTTTTTGTTTTTTTGGGGGGGTATGTTAAATGAAGGAGTCCAAACTTGATTGACTTTTGAAACGTCTGTGTCCCCCTTCTTTCGTTTGCACCTTTTTGACAGCATTACTCTAAAAACAAACTACTTTGGTCTCTGTAGTCATGATAAGATTTACCTGGAGGTTCTTTGGCAGCTGATAGGTTGGTCGGCTTTGTGGGCAGGGCTTTAGGGCTGGAGGAGGCACAGTTGACGGACACATCAGGTAGCCAATCCTGGCGCAGATCCCAGCAGCGGAGGCAGTTTCTGGGCAGAGGAGGGTTCAACTCATCGCATTTCGCACAGCGCCAGTAATCCTGAGAGGAAAACACTCCATTACACCTGAACAACTTGCGTAAGTGTGTGGCTTTGTGTCATCTGTGTGTTTGTGCAGCAACTCACAGCTTCAGTAATCTCTGTGTCTTCATCAAAGGAGTCGTCGTCATCTGCTTCGAAGATTGTGACCTCATATACCTGCAGCACACAGACAAGATGGCTATTAGTAACGTTGTCGAGCCAAGGTAGATGTTTAATGGCCAGCTCGGTCTATTAAGTGGTTCTTACCTGATCATCAGCAGAGAGAGAAGCATCATCTTCATTGTAATCATCTGAATCTATGGACTCGACTTCAAATTCAACACTGAAGTTGTCGCTGTCAGAGTCTGACGCTGCGTCCGTGACCTCTGACCTCCCAGACTAAACACACACAGAGTCCACATTACACATTATACATCAACACAGGCTCAATAAACCACTGATTGTGCGTCATGCTCACTGTGCTGTGCGAGTCAGATGATTGGCTGCTGTGTCTTTCTCGCCCGCTCCCAAGTCCTCCAATCACACACCAGGACAGGCTGTCGTCGAACGTCAGCGAGTAGCTGTCAGACCGTCTCCTTTTCGTGCCTCCCTCTTCCTCCTCCTCCTCCGAGTCTTCTTCAACATCCCCCTCGTCTACACTGTGTGAGGGACCTGCAGACAAAAGGTGGGCGGAGTTTGGTTAAACAGTTAAACACCTTGAATGAAATGGTGGTGGAGTTAGTGCTGGTACATCTTGAGGAGAAACTCACCTGGCTCATTGCTCCTGCAGCTCCACCTTCTCCTCCTCCTTCTCCTCCTCCTGTCAGGCGATGAAGAGCAACCTTCTGTTTCTGCCGCCTGAAAGCACAAACACGTTTTTGAGCTGATTTTCAAACTTTTAAACTCTTGTTGGGCCATAGAATAATCACCAAATTCCATGTGACTTTTAAATTAGATCATACACATTAGATATGTTTATGATCATCATCCCCAAAAGGTTCAATTTCTCCCAAACACAAAACAAAAAAGTCACACAAAGGCAAGAAGGAAAGACTGGAGCCTCCTGGTGTGCAGCCAGATGTGTCTGAGTATGTGTGTTAATAGGATAACGTGGCTTGTGTTCTAATGACACAATTGAGTTAACTAATAATACAGCAAAACACTTTGTTTGTTGGTTTTTGGTGTTTTTTTGTCTGTAAAAATTCTGCTGCAGCTCGTTCGTGGTTAAAGTGTGCGTTTGGATTATTTAGCCACAAACAGCAGCAGCACAAATTCAAAGTTTTACAGTTTGCCTGCTCTTTACGTTCACCGCCACCCTCTTGGATTGTTAAGCTGGGGTTACTGGGACTGCTTTTACTTTCTGAGTTGGAAATCTGAGTTTCCAACTCAATCAGGAATTCACTATAATAGCGTTTTGAGTGCTCAGCAAGAGTAGAATGTTTCTTTCTGTAATTCAGAAGGAAGTCTGTGAAAGTGTCGGTAAATATATTCCTCAGTGAAGACTGCAGCAGTGTTTTTGCTTCTTAGGTGGACTCATAACTGGAGTTGAGTGCACCTGGAAGTAATTCTCTCGTAAGCTGGAATGGTTCAGAGGTTGGAGCTTGTAAAATGGTCCAAAATAGCCTGTGTGAATAGCACAAGGTGAAACTTTACTTCGAGTTTATTCTAAACTTCTTAAATGCTGCGCTCACAGTGAGGGAAAGGAAGCTGAAGGTACGTAAATGTGAAGGAACAAACCCGGGCTAGAAATACCGAAGGTTTATCTGGCAAAAACACAATAGACGTAGAGAATCCAAACATGGTGTGCGTCTTACCTCCGTCCTTCTGTCTGTCTGGCTGCTGCTGTGCGGCTCACTCAGACTTGTTGTTGATTCTAAAGAGAGTGTTTGTCAGAGTCAGACCAGCAGGATATCATCTATATATACACAAACACACACACCCTCAATATTTAGAAAGTATGCCTTTATCCTCCTGAAGGAAAAGCAGGTGGAGGTCTAACATTTCTTCCCCAAAAGTCAGAAAAACAAGTTAATTTGGAGTCAATTGGTGTTTACACAGAACCAAAACAGCTCAATTTTAGCCCCTTGGCTTTCCACCTGTGGGCACTTCAGGGGATGTAAGACTGGATATTTTCGGACCACAAAGGTGTAGCTGTATTTAATAATGTGCCTCGTGTGCAAAATGCGATTCCTACCTGGACTCCTGACAGCCACCAGGTTCTTGGTGATCATTGCAAACAGAACCCTGAAACAAGAAAACATCACATATTTTATTTAAAGGTTTTTTTTTTCCTTTTAGTGAGTCTGAAGGACCAAAAGCTTCATCCTCTACCACTCACTCACCGCGGCTCTTTCACGGAGAAGCTGTCGACTCCCAGCACACGGCCCAGAGCATCCTGGGCGCAGTGGACGATGTGTTGCTGCTTCTGGTCGTACAGCTGCTTCTGGATGATGTACTGACCCAGGTAGAACATTACCTGCAAAAACACAGAGATACATCGTGGGATGATTGTAGGATGCACAGGCTAATTATTACATTTGGGTGTTTTGTTATTGTGGTTTTTAAACATCAGCAATTTTACCACCATTACAAGACTGCAGTCAGATTAGCTGAAGTTATGCACTCTGAAAAAGGATAAGCTGAGTTTCTTCTCTTTTCTCTACATCCAGAAAATACTGTTCAGGTGTTCTTTGTTGATCACACATATAATTACAGCGTTTATCTTGCCTCAAAACTGGAAACTCTGCATGTTCCTGTTGGTTTTGGAGCTTTTGATGAGCAAACATGGAATTTATTAGTAAAGTATTTTCCAAAACAAATTTTATTTCCTTTTTAAACGCACCAAAAATCGTTAATATGCATGAAAAATCCTAATAATATGGGCTGCTTGTAGCTTTTGTTAGTGGGCGTTTTCTTCTCAACATCTAAGCTGCAGCAACAAATGAGAAAAAAGAAATCCAAGTCACAGATGATGAGCTCACAAAGAAAACAAAACAATGTATAAATAAATAACGGTGCAAAAAAATAATACAACCGCAGGGTCTGTTTATAGAGCTTAACACAACGAAGACCACTGCCCCCATTTGGATTCCACGATGGTGGAGCTAAGGTTTGTGAACTGCAAAAGAGAAAATCAAAATGACACTGAAGATTGGCATAAGAGTGGGATGCAAATGACAAGGATTTAACCTTCAAAATAAAAGACCACGGGCAGGGGGACTGCCCAGAAATTAAAAAGTGTCTATATGTGGGAAGCACTGCAGACATGAGACTGAGAGGGAAAAGGAGTCGAATAGGGAATCCTGGAAAAATCATGAGGATGAACTAAAGGAGAGCTGGGGTGAGTCTCAAAGTTCTCCTTTTTTCACGCCGTCTTCATTAAAAGGCCAAAACACCATTTTTCCTGCATTGGTAATAGATCTTCGCAGTGACCAGTAATTTCCAGCTACCACGCAGCTCGATCACACCAGTGTACCATGGAAAAGAGCAGCTTGGTCACAATCACGATATCAGCAATAACGGCAGAGTCTGAAACTTTCAGGGGCAACCAGCAGTGACGTGTCAACAGAGTACCACAAATGTCAATGACAGCAACGACAGCGTGCGAAATCACCTCCGGCAACTCGGGGTGGGCGGGTCCCACGCTAGCCTTCAGACTTTTCTAACCTTTCAGAGAAGCAACTGAAGCGAATAAGAGCGCAGTTCAGTGTAGTAAATACAATAAAGGGGTTACCTAGGCAACCAGAGCCTGGAACATCCGCTATTGACGCGCGATGAGCAAATTGCTTCCTGTTTAGCTGTACGAAAGCAAAAAGAACAATCAAACACTTAAAATAGTTTTCCACTTATAGTTTGTAAAGTTTCTTAAGACTTTCTGCAACTTGCTTTTTTATTCTGTCTTTCGTTACATCCTGCCTTTTTTTAAAACATTTTTCTTTTTTTGCATGCCAAAGAGCAAAGTGAACTGGACTCAAATATCTTGTAAGTGTGCACAAACTTGGCCGAATAAAGATGACATGCACGTTTCTGATAACGATTTTTAAATATGTAATCGTAACACCACCAGAGACAATATATATCACATTTTATAATTTTTACTTTGCTGAGCTCATCCTGCATTCTACTTTACTGAGCCGATTTTATTACAGCTGTGTCTAATGTTTTGGCTGCTGTGATAGCAGATTTTTGGACAGAAAAAGCATATTTAATCTCACGCACTATCTGCAACGTATGACTACAAACTTCACCACAAGGTGGCAATGTTTCATCATAAAGTGTGCAAATGCAGTATGAGGCAGGTGTTTTAGGCAGGAGGGGGCAGTGGTAGTAAAGGAAGTTCTGGGTTCATTCATTCATTGCTGTCTGTGAATGCAGGTCCGGTAACAGTCCTAACACCACCTGACGACACCCCTCACACATCAAAGCCAACAAAAAGACTGTCTCAAAGCTCCCGGTGAAATGTGGAGCAGTAAATGGAAATGCTGTACCTCCTTCATGGTGAAAACATCTTTAGTGGCTCCAGCGTGCTGCAGCAAAGAGCAGAACTCTACCTTTGGTCTCACCTGAACACACACAGAGAGGAAAACGTTAAGTCACACAGTCAGTGAAGAGTTACGAGCACATGAAGAAGTCGGGAACTTGCCGCCCTCACCAGTTTGTTGTCGTCCTCCGTGGTCCAGGTGTTGGTATCACTGTCGGCTGACATGGTGAAGCTGATTGTCCCTGCACGCCAACACACAGCAGATTATGACAGATTACATAAACCAGTACAGTATTTTTTAAACATAATAGATTTGGAAAAAGCGCTCCTAAAGTAAATCTTTTTCACAGCGTAAGACAGATTAGGCATTCATCATTAGCATTAGTTATATTTCTTTGAAGTCCTCCCCCTCCATCTGCGGCACTGCAATATAAACCCGGATACAGAAAGTATAATCCCAGGCTTACTGTATAAATATTATCATCTTCTTCGTCTGTGTTTAATCTGCCTGGTTTAAAAAGTTAATTTAACCTTTTAAGATGATGCAGGTTTGTTTAAAGCAAATCAAATCACTTTTATTGTCACATCACATGTGCAGGTACACTGGTACAGTACATGTGAGTGAAATTCTTGTGTGTGAGCTTCACAAGCAACAGAGGTGTGCAAAAGTATAATAACATAAGAACAAGCAAAATATAAGAACGGCTAAATCTGAGAATTATATGAATATAAGAGTGTATGCATATTACTGAATGTGAATACTAAATGTGTGTGTGTGTGTGTGTGTGTGTGTGTGTGTGTGTGTGTACATATTTTACAAATTAAATAGAGTAAACAATAAAATACCTAAAATATACAGAGCATGCTGACCGCCTGGTGTTGACTGAGAGCAGCCGGTTCCTTTTCTGTGTTTTTATTTTGCTTACACAAAAACACATCTGGAGGAAAAACCTCGGCCCTGGACGAGGGCTGCTGAGCCTCCAACTGTGGATCATTTAACTGAAGAAACCACTCACGTGTCGAGCTGATACTTGAATCAGATATCAGTAATGGAAAAAGCAGATCAATATGGCCAATCTATTGAAATCTGTCCTCTGATTATTAGATTCATTACTCTGTGATGCAGCAAAGCAAAAAATAATCATTTGTGCATTTACAAAATTCAGCTTATTCATTTAAGACTGGTACGGGATTTGAATTCTGTACTGAAAACACCTGCAGTCAAGGTACTTGTACACTAGGAATGGATCAGTGCATCTTCACCTGAAAGTCTGAGGCACCCTACCTGACCGAAGTTTGTGTATTTCCCTATTTGATAAACAAAAAATGCCAGCTGCCGTTAAATCCCGAAGAAGAAGAAGCTGTGTCCCAGAATTCATAGTGCAGCCCAGCTCAGTTTCCAACAATGACGGCAGCTAGTTAGTTTTAATATTACTCTTATTATTCTTTCTGGGTCACAAAATAAACGTTTAACATATTTTCAGGCGAGAATGTAGCTGTGTAAACCTCAAATATCTGCTCAGTTTATCAAGACACCACATATTTTCAAAAGCTAGCGCGATAGCTAGCCAGGGGCAAGGCTCACTAGAGCCTGTGAGAACAACGGACTCCTGGTAAATCGTTTTCAAACCCACCGCCGTCTTTCGCTACTCAGATTAAACATGATATATAAGTCACTTAGATAACTTAAAAATGTTATTGTTTGGCTTTTTTTAGTATTTTATTTGTTCCTGAGTAAATCAGTTTGGCTGAGATTAAAGTTATACTTTTTACACAGCTGAATAAACGTCAAGCAGACAACAGATTATCAGATGTGTGAGATGCTCGAGAATATACTCCGGTGTCCTGTTATATTTTAGATAGCAAGGAGTTTATTAAACGTCACAGAAACAATCTGCAAATTTCATTAAAATTTAATAAACTATCATCTTGTCTTTAGTTTTAGTTAGCACATACCTTAAACACTTAAAGCTGTAAGCTAATGATAGTTATATAAGAGCAGACGCATGCTGGTGCAATAAGCTGTACGTTCTACATCCAATGGATGCATGATCTGATTAGTCGACTAATCGCAAAAATAATCGGTGACTAGTCGACTATCAAAATAATCGTTTGTAGCAGCCCTAGCCGTAAACAGCTTGTTTAGCGACACCACAAAACAAACAATAGCGTAACATGAAACCATAGATGTTTTCATATCGTTATATCGAACAGCCCTAAAGCCTGGTGATTTTTATTTTTGTGGAGGGCAGAAACCTCTTTGAGCAATAATCTGATCTAAATACTGAGTTCAACTGTAAACTCAGGAGCACAGGTATCAGTGCAGATATTGCCTGTGACTGTAATTAACAGGACATTTACTGATGTAAGTGGCTCATATTTACAGTATCTGATCAGTTGTGACCTGACATGGTGTTAAGATGAAAAGCTCTAAAATCAAAGTTATGGAAGATCTCTTTGTTTCTGTGATGTACAACCGGAATATAAATAACCACAGATATGTGCACAGGCTCCCAGCCACACTGATACCGAGCCAGGATTTCATAACCGGTGCATCACAAATTTTCATTCAGAGCAGAATGTCACTTTTCAACATTTTTCAACAGGCAAATAAAGCAAGAAAATGTAAAAAACATCACACTGTCAGACTTTAACAGAATTTACTTACCGATATAAAACACATATTTACAGAAAACATTCAAAGAAGCTTGTACTAACCTTTTGTGTCAGTCTTGCTTAAAAAGTTACTGAATCTTTGCTTGTTTTTAACAACACAAACGTGTAGTCCTGACACAACACCTGACAGACAGATCAACTCAATAACCATCCAGTCTTTTTGCATTAGCACCAGGTTAATGCTTAATTAATCAGCTGTTAAAAGTCTAAAATGTTTTCCAGTATTCA
Organism: Astatotilapia calliptera; assembly: GCF_964374335.1. NCBI lineage: Eukaryota > Metazoa > Chordata > Actinopteri > Cichliformes > Cichlidae > Astatotilapia > Astatotilapia calliptera. Next base: position 20,978,315 of record NC_137438.1, read on the forward strand.
AGGAATAAAATGAAGTCCTTACCTTACCTTACGTATATGCAGGGGAAATAAATCCGTTTTAGCAGCTCATCTTGTGCAAATAAAGGCAGATAAAGTGCAGAAAGAGTGGAGCAGGGCAGAGCTGCAGCCTCTTATAGACCTGCTCAGACATGTCAGGACTAGACCAGTTTAAAGGCCTGGCCTAGTCTGACTGGGGCCTATCATGCCCTGACTCAGCTGTACTGTAGGACTGGAACAGCTGATTCAATCATAGAGCTTCTGTAGACAAGCCAGGGCTAGTCTGCATTGACTCATCCTATCAAAGTTACATAACCACACTAACCAGAGTGCTGGTTATCTCACTAACCAGGACTAGTCTTAGCCAGATAACCAGTGCCAAATCAGGGGCACAACACCTGCTTGATCTGAGCACAGGAAACCGGGAAGATCAGCGCAATACTTAATTCTCCAATTTATTATTTATTCCAACCAAAAGTGTTTTTTACATATACCTTTTCTTTCTGGTCTCAAGTCAAAAACACAAAATTAGACCTAAAAGACAATATATTGAAATAAGTCATAAATAAGAGTTCTTCTATTCTATTTCTATTTTTGTTTAATTTTCGGTTTTCAGTTCTTTTTTTCCTTGTTTATTTTTTATTATACATTCAAAAATATATATTTTTAAATATTTTTCTGTGTTTCAGTGTTAGTTTCACACTTCTGTTTTTTAAAATGTTGTTTCTAAATGTAGCTTTTTGAAATGCACAGACTTCTGTTAAATAATGTAACATAGACAGGTTGGCTTAAAGGCCCATTCAGACTTTCTTTTAAATCAAACACTGTAAAATCTAGTTTTTATTTTGATTAACAAAAATGTGGTTTCAAACTTTTTAGTTTAAATCTGGTTAACTATGATGACTAAGACTGGACCTTGTTCTTTCGGTTACTGTAAGAAGACACTTATTGATTGGATTTTAAATTTTCCAACAACCCTGTGAGAGCCTGTGAGACTTTGCTGGAATTCAAATTCAAATTCAAATTTTATTTGTCACACACACACACAACCATACACAGTATGACATGGGGGTGAAATGCTTGTAGCTGTACAATGCCCGACCATTAAATGACAGAAGAAAAGTTTTACAATATTTACAATTTACTACAAAAATTTACAAATTAACTTAGGAATTTACAGTAAAGAATGTGCAAATAGCAGAAGAGATTATAAAGATAAGGATTATAAATTATAGGAATTATAGGATTATAGGAAACTGTAAAAATAAAAAAACAAAGCAAAAACAGACAGCCCTGTTTCCACAGAGGTGCAGGACTTTATTTTAAAGTGCACCCACACAGTTCAGAGCTCTAAACTACAAATGGCAGTGGCTCAGAGATGGAGAAGACCAACCTGACCACAGTACACCGGGGTCGCCAGACATGACAGCAGCACTCAAAAGTCACGCTCAACAAAAAACAGCCATAAGTTTATCTGTTGATTTACCAGCTCACCAGGGACATAAGTTTAAAGTTCACATTTTTCTAATAACGATTTCCTTTTTGTTTTTGCAGGAATAATCAGCAAACAAAAACAAAACATACATGACATAAAAATATTAGTATGGGCCAAATTATGTGGTATTCCCAGGTTCAGGTTTGCTCTTTGCACCCAACTCATTTGACAAAAAAAAGGAAAAAAAAAATGCATCTGACGGTTACTGCTAAATATCTGATCATAATCTCCATTAATCTTGGGTAAATTAAACCTCCAACCGGGATCAAAATTGAGCTTTAGGATTGGCTTAACGCTGTCTGCATATGTTCATTTTCAGATCGCTGGATAAACAAAAGTGTCTGATTCTGATTTAAAGCAGCAAACAGACCAGAAACTGCTGAGAATACAAGATATTCTCAGCCATCTTAAAGCAAATCAACATAATTTCATTAACAGCACAAAATCCATCAGATCAAAAATGAAAACAATTGTATTGTTTTTGGCTTTGGCTGTTCAGGTTTTTTCTTTTTTTCTAAGTTGAATAAATCCAGAGATAAATAAAGATGATTGTTTTATGCTTTTTTACTGAACTATGTAGCTTTTATTAACCCTCTTATTTCTTGTAATGATTTAACTTCTGAGGTGTTTTTGTTTTACTAACAGCATGTGGTCACCGTTTTCCTATTAAATTACTAATCTATTGATTTTGTTTCACATTGTCTACACATTGCTGTGGCTGTGACCTCTGTACCTCACAGTCTTCCACCTGGAATAAAACCACATTATGAAGAAAGCTTTGTTTGCCGTTTCAGACCCAGAAATTAAACTGCATGTAATAAAATTTAACACAAATTGTTAACACAACTATGATAATCTAATTAATGCAACAATGTGAGGCAAATAAACATGTTTAACCTTATTTTATGAATGATTATTATTATTAACTTTATCTGCATTGAACTGTGAACATACACAAAATGCTTAAACTAATTATCTTACAGTGCTACTTTCACTACTTCAGCCTGAGTAATCTTATTGTTGTTCCTGTGTGCACCACTTCCCCATGTCTTCTGTTTTTATGAGCACATCACTAGTATCTGATATTGCATACAAATAAACTTCTTGTCTTTTAAGGATCCTAAAAGAGCTGCCAAGGTGAAGCCAGTACACTTTGTACTTGTTTGGCTTTGCTTTTGCCCTCGAGTGTGTAATTTTTCCCCGCAAACAGCTGACCGGCTGTGTGAGTCAGCTGCTAAACCGTGACAACTCAGAAAGGCAGGAAGGTTTGCCCGGACATGTCCCGCTCACTCTCCTCTGTCTGAGTTTGTGTCTTACACACACAGATCTGAGAGAGCCCGGCCGGAACCTTTCATCACCTCTAACTGTATTATCTCACACTCATCGGAGGAAAATTAATGAGCAGATACTTCAAACTGACCGCAGACTTCAGGAGCTAAAATTAAAGGCCGATTATTGTTTTGTCTGCAGAACGAGGTACTAAAGAGCTCAGTTGCTGGCTGCTAACAGTGGATAAAAACACATCTACTTATAACTTTATGCATGAAGCAAAAACAAAATTTAGTAATACATTACCATAAATCAGATATAAAAACGTCTCAATCTGAACAGTTAAATCCAATTTTCCCTGCGGTATTGACGGCTAACGCTGAAGCTTTAAATATACTTTTTACATATCCTTTAAACAGTAATTTAAAAAAAACGCAGAGACTAGAAACCCACCAAAAGCATTAGTGTTAAAGCACAAAGAGTTATTTTAGAGTGATCGTTTTATCTTACCAGGATTGAGCAGACGGACTTGAGTTGCTAGAAAGCAGCGTCCACGGCGCTACTTCTCAACGCGTGTCAACTTGATCAGGAAACCCCGAGGCTCCGCGGCCTGCTAGCCACAATATGCTATCAACTTGCTAATGCGGACTTCTGCTGCAGTTAGAGCGCTAAAATCTGGCGCAGAAAAGTTTAGCTGTTATTTACGCACATTTCTAATTCACTTATGATGAAATAATATCCAACAACGACGTTAATCCAACAATTTCCCGGACAGTTGAGCCACTTCTACTTAGTGTTTACAACGCTCGCCACTCAAAGGCTGTGACTTAGTCAGATGGCGCCCCTAGTGGCTAGGAAGCCGACACTTTCTCAATTCAAATCCCCAAACACACTGATACGACAATAAAACCATTAAACTCATCCAATCTGAGCAGTTTGGGCCATAAAATTCCTGTTTATGTAAAAAAATAAAAAATAAAAATAAAAAAAAATACAAGAATAAATTATTAATTTCAAAATAAAGGCCAGTCTACATTAGCAGGACATGTTAAAAGATCAGTAAATTGCTAATTTGTTTTTATGAAATTATTTTACCTCAAAATTATACATATGATCGTGCTTTATTAATTTCTTTGACATGACCCAGAGCTGTGGGAAGTGTGGGGTGAAGTGGAGGCTGTAAAAGTATTCATGTTACAATCAAGTCATATTTTTGAGGTTGATGTATATTTTACCCCAGTAGCACATGGTTTGGAAATATTTCTAACATAAATAACTGTATAGTTTTTAAATAAAGAATTTGTTTATATGTACATATATTAATTTTAAAACCCAAATTGGCACCTGTGGCAGCTCTCGTGTACTACTGCTTCTAATTAAAATACACAAGGCACTACAGGAAACAGGCTTTTATTTTTTTTATTTTGCAAAAAACAGACAATCGAAAAACAAAACAAAAATCAGCAGCGCTTTAAACACTGCTATGTGTGTGTGTTTCTTCGTTCATGGCTGCAGTTCGTAGCCCAGCGGGTCGACTCCTCGGTCCAACAGAGCGAGAGACGACTCCCTCAGTTTCTGCAGAAACCTCCTCAGCTCCTCCTTAGAAAACACCTGAGAGCAAGCAAAGAGGAACAAAGAGTTAAAACAAAGAAACAGAAACCAGGAATTTCTACAAACTTGAGTTTCACGTTCCAGTACAGCTGATGTGAATATGATCTATCAACTCCGAGTATGTTCACCCCAAGTTAAGTCTGTCCGTAAGTAGGGAAAGAAAATCTTCATCATAAATGGACCTCCAATACCACGATTCACCATGGCAACGGGTCGTTTTAGAGGAATATTGAATATTACCCCATATTTACCCCACTTTAATTTTCATCAGCTGAAGATGGAATCCTAATTTTATTTTTGATTTTAAATGTAAATAATCAGCTGTAACCCAAGAGGGACAAAACTAAATAAATACAAGTAAGAATACTGGCACACTCCGGTAAATGCGCCTTAGGCATAAATTTGTAAATCCCACATTGCCTCGTTTTCCAGTTAGTCAGCTGTGAGACATTTTTCCATCACTGACTAAGTACAACACGATCAATGACTGATCATTGAGATCACTGATCAGTGTGATCTGTAGCTTTGCACAGATCTGTTTGTTTCTCAGTCATGTAAATATTTTAGAGGCACAGACAATCTGAAAGCGGCATCACTGTCCAATAATGTCTCTGTCCACATATACTGACGAATGATTATAAAAGTGTGCATGTTAAACACATCTCCATGGGATTCCAGTGCTTGTAAAATCATCTGATGGCCTTGTTCTGGGCTTGGACAGCGACTTCATGAATGAGAAAATAAAACTGAATGTCAGTCAGGCGGTTCAGGTGTAGCAGGAGGGGTGGAGTCAGAGAAAAAGATCCTGCTGAAGAAAACCTGTCTGCTCCCATGGTAATTGACTCAGAGTTGAAGTCAACTCTCTTTCTGGAACAAAAAAAAGTTTCCTTTCAACTCAGGATTAACAAACTCAGTTGATAGCTAAACCTGCTTCCTGGAGTAATACCCTGACAAAGAAAACATAAGTTAACAGTCGGAAGTTCATGCAGGCTTCAGTTACCTGGTAGAGGCAGTGCTGGTCAGACGAGATGATGTCAGCGAGCCGCAGCGCCTCCTGGTGTCTCGAGGAGCTCTGCAGCACGCTGAGCAGCAGCAAGCTAAGGCGTGGAAGACACAGAGAGCGCAAAGCTGCCATTTGGTGGCTGCGCTCTGAGTCTGGCTCCGAATCCTGAAAACACAACCAACCAAATATTAAATTACCACATGGTCATGTTATGAATGTAGCTGATGCTCCTCAATTAATCTTTTAGAGTTTGTGTGTGGTGATTTAAGCAGTAACCTGTCTGTTGTCGACCATCCAGCCTCCGTCCACGAACAGCAGAACATTGTAGATTCTCTCTTTCACATCTTCCGTCAAAGCATCCAGACGGCAGGACCAGGCAGACAGTGAGGCCTGAAAAACCAGACAATGCACATGTGGAACATCTGCAGCGGTAAAGTTTTTATTTTTAAACACTGATGCCATAACTAAATAAAAAATAAATTAAAAAAAAAAAAAACCTGGTACTCCTTTTCCCTCATCTCATTGGCTACCCTCTCAGTGAATTTGGCCTCGGGTGCCGGTGCCGGCTTCTGTGGGGCTGAACTGCTGTGTCTGAACCAGTCAGTGAACGCCTCGTGGGCCTCCTGCAGGACCATCAAAGCACACATTCAGTCCAATACATCTCAGTGAACTGGGTTATAAAAACAACATGAAGAGAGGTGTTGCTAACAGACCAGATAGGCTCTGATGCACAGGTGCTCTCTGATGGCATTCTCGTCCTCAGCAGGAAGCGGCGTGGTCTGACTGATTCCTGACCACTGGGAGCAGATCTCCCTCATCGAGTCTTCCGGGACTTTAGAGAACACCGCCTTGGCTGCGTCATGTTTCTGCAGAGCTAAGGCACGACAGACGAAGGAAGTCAGCTGACCACTAAATCGCAATTTAATTGGAACAAACAAAACCATCAATAAATAAACAGCTAAAAGAAAAAAGTACCCAAAAAATTCCTCATGATGGCATTTGACTGCTTCAGGGACTCAGCTCGGTGGGCAGGGTCATACAGGAGCCAATCAATGACATCAATCTTCCTTTGGTCCTCCTATCAGAGCACAACATCACTGCAGCCATGTTTACATGAACAAAACATCTTCAGCCTGATGAACACTTGGATTAGAAGATCACTGTTCATATGGACCCTAAATTAACTGGTCTGATCAAGACGTGCTTGAACAGAAAACATCATTCAGACTCGTCAAACGGAAACAGACGTTGTTGCAGCTGTGTGAATTTCTCCTGTTATCTCTCTGAACTTCATACTATTGTTTCTGCTTGTGTTTGATATAGGCCAGCTCCAAACAAACTGCCATAAAATACATAATCCCTAAAGGGAATTATGTAAGTATTCTATTTCTGAAAAGTGGAGATACGGCGCATCAATGACTCAGCAGACTTGTGTATATGGAATAATATTTATGTCAGAAGTTCGATGCAAGAAAAAAAAAAAAAAAAACCTTAGCAAATTAAATAATTTCAAGGGTGCAGGTATTCATTGCAGAGTCACTCTCTCGCAGGTAACTTTCTGTGAAAACTCAGTCGAGTCGAGCGGGAAGGATTCAGATCCAAGAGCAGAATTACCTGCAAGAGCGTGAAGCTCTCATAACAGTCAAACCACACACTCTCCAGACATGGTGCGTGATGGCTGCTGAATTTAATTGTGCAAGTGGCCCTAAATATCTTTTCCCGTTTCCACACATTTCACCAACACTGGAACATTCTGCATACCTCTGCTAAATAAGGCAGTTTACCTTTAAGATGTTCCACATATAAAAATTTTATGTAGTTTTTAAAGGTTTAAACCAAAGTTGTGACACATGGCTTAATACGGTGGTTCTTAAACTTTTTGCTAGCCCCCCCCTTTTTTTTTCTTTTTTAAATATACACAAGAAAATCCCCGACACAAGCACATCCTCCAACCACACACATAACAGAAAAACAAACCATCATTATGGTGTAATTACTTTAAGTACAGTTGTTTGTTGATTTTTTTTTGTTTTTTTACTGTGTAATACTATTCAACACTACTATCAATACATTTTTCAAAAAATGTCTCTGTGCAAAATGGGTTTAAAAACAAACAGCTGTGGGATACTGTTTGTTATTTTAACCGGGGGAACAAATTGTGGCAGGATCAGCCTGATATTATTTGTATCCCACTGTAACTTTCCTGTATAAAGAGATAACATCGCCAAAATTTCATTATAAGAAGTGTTTGTGAACTAAAAATCAAGAATGTGGGATACTGTTTGTCCGTGATTTGGACAGCCCAGTGCATGCTCCTAAAGCAGGGGAAACAAATGCAGGTGCAGGTGAAGCCAAAGGCAAGCTATGCGTCACCATATTTTCTAGTCTTTGGCTTGAAAGGAAGTTGGTTTGGAAACATATGTGGCAAAGGTTCGTTCATCTTCTGCTTTGCATTTGTGTGGAAGCCCCATCAAAACCCTGTCCATTATGCTAGCCGTGTCCAAGCATTCTTTTTGTTTTAAATTTATACTGCCCCCCCTATGCAATGGCTCTGCGCTCCCCCTACTTTAGGAAACACTGCCCTAATATATTCCCACACGTGTGCAAAGTTACATTCGTTATAATTTAGACAAATTACTGGAATGACCTCATAAGAGAAATTAAATCCAAAGTGAACACTTTGGTCGTTACCTTCGTAGTTCCCGTCTCCAGCGTCTGGCTATGGTGCGTGAACTCTGTGTCGTCTGTCTCTCTCACAGTCTCCACCACCAGCTTGGTTACGGCAGAAACATCCAGACCTATGCACACACATGGTCAGTTTTCTTTCAGTGATAAAGGGTCTGCTCTTACTGACCTCAGTGTGTGTCTGTCTCACCAGCTTCAATGGCGAGCTGCAGGCAGCGGGGGCGGAGTTCCGGCTGGGTGACGGTCTCCAGGAACGCAGCATATTGAGAGATTGCAAGGTCGGCGGGAAGCTGGCCGACGTAGCTTGCCACAAGGTCTGTCTGCTGATCTTGGATCAGAAGGGAGACGTACGCCTTCACCACATCAATGCACACCTCCTCCTAGAGGCGAGAGGCGGGAACACGACATTTAAAAATGTGAACCCGTAAACAAACTGATTATCCTCGATGTGAACGCCTCATTCACATGAGCTGGTATTGAAGTTCTGCTGCGGCTCCAGATTTGTATCCTGAATTTTTTAGGATTTGGGGAGAGTTTGAGGAATTTGGGGGGTTATAAAAAAACAAAACAAAACATAAAGCCCATTTGTTGGACTCCACAGTGTTCCTCACACCCAATCAGCTCAATTCTTTACACTCAAAATTCAAAATTTGTATTAAAAAAAAAAAAAAAAAAAAAAGGCTGGAAACATGACCAAAAATGAAAAAGTGATTCACTGTTTGCAGTTTTGTTGATTAATTATTTATTCTTTGAGAGTTTGTCAGCTCTGTCTTCTTTACTTTAGGCAAGAAGCTGAAAGATACATTTAAAAGTAGGGCTGCTCAATTAATCGAATTTTAATCACGATTACGATCTGGGCTTTCAACGATCATTAAAAATGACTGAGCCGATTATTAGCCCCTCCCTCATTTATCCGCGACACCTTAAAGGCCGGTCCGTGAAAATATTGTCGGGCATAAACCGGTCCGTGGCGCAAAAAAGGTTGGAGACCGCTGATTAAGAGGACCCGAGGGAAGCTCGGAAAGCTAAGCAGAAGTTATTTGGAGAGGAGAGTGACTGCCGTTGGTTGAAAAGAGAGTTTAAAAAAAAAAAAAAACTTCAGTGGTGTTGCACACTATTTTATTTATTTTTTTTAAAGTCATTGTTAACCCTTTAAAGCCGGTCAGAGCAGCACGCTCCGTTTTGCGTAACTATTTTTAAATCCCTGTAGAACCTGAACCGTGTAAGCTAGCGCAATAATTTGTTTTGCATATGAAACCGGAGGAGTTGTACTTACATCTTATGCCATCAGCTTGTCCTCGGTCACGGTCTCGTTCCACATAAAGCTTTGCAAAAATTGCATAAAAAGCGCTTGCAGGAACAAAAACATAATATTCCAGAAACACGCTTTGCCGTTCCTATCAGCTGTTCGTAACACTTCCCACAGTGAAATGATGCACATGCTGTTTTCTTTGCAAATTTGCATCATAGGATTGTTTTTTGTTTTTCCTGCAGTGTATAAAAATTGCTGTATCTCCAAAATAAAACTATGAAGACACTCAAAATAAATTTCCTGTTGTTGTAAACTATTTTTTGCAACTTTATTGTATTTAAAGTTTTGAGGGATAAACCTCTTAAATTTCTCCAAGTAGAAATATATGTAAACAAAACAAAAGCAATTTTCAATTTTTTTTGTAGTTTATTGCACTTTTTTGCAATTTATGTAATTACTATGGACTTAATGCATACATATTATTAAAATATGGGCTATAACAGTTGTATTGATGTATAGCAACTTGAAATGCTCCCACAAATGGCACTACAGCATGTAAAAAAAATAATATAAGCTCTGGTGGACTTGGTTCTATAGTAGGTCTTAAAGGGTTAAATAAATATCGTCAAATAATCGTGATCTCAATTTCAGTGAAAATAATCGTGATTATCATTTTTGCCATAATCGAGCAGCCCTATTTAAAAGTGAGGTTAAAGTTACATTACATCAGATCCAATCAGCTCTCAGTATCTATAAATTAAATACAGGCTAAAGCGAAAAATTTCTCATAAAATGACCAGTAAGAACCTTTAACGTGAATTTTACCTTTAGTGCCAAACCCAAGGAGCGGAAGAACAGCACAAGGTGAGTCATGAAGCGCAGCAGGTGCGAGGGGAGGGGTTTAGATGCAGTTAGCCAATCGGAAAACTCCTCCAACAGGCCTGAATGAGACACAAACAAAGGGGTTCATGAGAAACTGGAGCTTACATGTTTGATGCGACCCATCGGGTCAGAGCTGGTCTTACCATCCAGGTCCCCCAGGATGACAAACTTCTGGATGACATGATAATGCTCTCTCGTCTCCTCCAGCACCCTCTGCGCACAGAAAAATAAACAAACAAACAAACAAACACTGGTTTACTGTGCTGTGCAATTTCAATATGTCCCACCAATCACATTCAGTTAGAACCGGTTTTACCTTCGACTCAGATGCTTGAAGCTCCTCAAACACTTTCTCCATGGTCCAGCTGCAAGAGGAGGCAGTAGATCAGAGACGAAGCAGTTTTTTTTTTTTGTTTTTTTTTTATTCTGTGTGTGTCGTACTTGGCCTCCAGGTACTCCCGTGGTAACGTCTCCACCTCATGATGAGCCATACCCGAAGACATGAGATCCTTCTCAACCAGTGAGTCTACCATCACTCGGAAATACGCCCACACGCAGTCCTCCCACGATTCGCACACTGCCAGCAGCTAACACGCAAACACACACACACAGTCAGGTCTGCCATTATCTAAGATTCGACTTACCGTAAACACAGAGGTGACTCTGAGCTGCTGATTTCTGATTAACACAGAAACTGGTTATATTACCGGTTTGAGGTTCCCACTCAGGCTGGCATAGATCGCCCTCTCATATCTGTTTAACTGCTCCTAAAACACACATTTTATTTTGCTTTATTCTTCTCATTTTCAAGCTTGACTGAACACAAGCTCAGCCTTCTTATTTCTCACACATTTGGTAATGCATGACGTACCTCCTCGGCCATTCTCCAGCAGCAGGCCTTCCATATCCCTCTTTGTGGGTTTCCTTCAACTGGCTGCAACTCGATACCACCTGCAGAGAGAAGAGGACAAATAGACAGTCATTCAGAGAAGGATCGTACAGGTATACTTTGTATTTAAAAAGGTGGGAAAAGTCCCAGAAATTCCTTTAATTAGGGTCCTGTTGCGTTTCCTTATTTCTTGTCATAAATGCTGTTACAATGGTGGATGTACATATTAAACATGGATACAGTTAATGATCACTGTGAGCAGCAAGCCCAGGCTTCAGGAATTGTAATTATCATGGTGGTTCCTCTTCCTTTCTCCAATTAAAGCAGGTGTGTCAAATTTAAGTTTCTTCAGACCTCCCCAATGGCCATTCACACTACACCAAAGTTATTAAGCAATAGGTAAATAACTAAATGGCATAAAGACAGAAAGATGTTATTTCACCATCTACCACAGATTTTTTTTTTTAAAACAACTTGTACACACACACACACACACACACACACACACACACACACACACACACACACACTCAGCCTCCTAGTAGACACCCCTGTTATCATCAATTTTAAACTCCTAGGTCACCTTGCTCCTCAGGTATCACATTTAGAAGATTTTTAAAAAACTGGACCTTTGACCTTGAAGTCAAGGTCACTGAGATTCAAACCAGTCTGAGATTTTTGGTAGAAGCCCCTATTAATTTGAGCTCTATATCACTTCGTTCTCGAGTTGTTGCACTCACTCAGCAGGGTGATGTCACCACTCCATCAGCCTTTCAGAGCCGAGGGGCAAAAAGGGCTATTTCTGTGAATTACAAGATTTCTGCTTTATGCATACAGGTCAGTCTGGGGAATAAGCTTCCTGAACTTCAAATAGTAATTTTACATTGTTTTTCCTTACAGATTATTCCCAATTAATCTCTGTCATGCTGACAGATTCCGCTCTTTCATACAGCAGCATTTCTGTGTCATTATGTTGAAAAACAGAAAGGCTCAGATTTCTTACAGAATTTCTCTCATTGCTTTGGATGGCTGAGCACAGATATTTAAACTTAAGTAACATCACTCCTTGTGCTCGTTACTTTGGGGCCAGACAGTACCTGAGGTCATGTTGGGGTCATGGTAGAGTTTCCAGCCTTCCAGAGTTGCTGCTCTCCAGGCCTGACCACAGCGTTTGCACAACCGTTGAGCCTGAAAAAACACAAAGACAAACCGCTGAAGAAATGAACAGCAAATGAAACTTCACAGCATCCACCAGAGACCATCAAAACTTTTCATTATGTGCTCCAAGCTCCTCTCAGCTTTCCTGTCCTTATGGTGCACCTAAGAGATAGGATAATCTTACCTGAGACATCATGGAGGATCTCCCAAAGCACCAGCACGACACCAATAAAGTGCACTATTAAATTATCTGCCTCTGATTACCCTGAAGCCACCGGGCTTTACAGCTTTCCTGGTGGAAATCCTTCAGAGCTTATATATTTTCTGGATCATAGCAGAGAGAAACACAACTAAAAGCTTGACTTGTTTCAGCTTTTAAAGAAAACACTGAGTGTGTTTTGATTTTTTGTTACCCTGACTGAAGAGGCTGGGATGAGAATTAGAGCGTGAACCTGAGACTACGGTTCCCACTCCGGGTAGCAATGAGATTCAAGACTGGTTTCAGTCTTATATAGCACTAAGTTGAATTTGTCTGGAAGGTGAACTTTAATAAAAACATTCGTTTATTGATGCCCCTCTATCCCCTGCTGTGCGTCTCAATGTCTCTTCACCTCCTCGGTCATCCCCGCTCTAATCAGTGTGAACAGGTTCTTCAGCAGCCGGGCGTCGTCCTCTCTGTCCAGATCAGCCAGGGGGCGCTGCTGCCGGAGGGGGGCATCTGGGTCCTAAACACACAAACGTTATGAACACATTCAGAAACATAGGGGACAAAGAAATTATGTGATTATGTTTGCAGTAACAGGCCTCACCAGCTCAGTGACCAGAGGGACTGTGAAGGTGGTGCCGCTCTTCCTTCTCATCTTCAGTGCGTGGAGAGTATTCTCCCTAAAACACAAATACCCCACCGAAGACTTTAATGCACATAACAATGTGGGCTTTATGCTTTCATAAATAAACAAAGGGGCTCACCAGCACACATTTTTGGCGTAGTATTCGATGTTATCAGAGAAATCTCCAATCTGATCCTTGGCAATGCTCTCCAGCCAATCAACAACCAGCTGCAACACAGCAACCACCAGGGAAACAATTAGCCTTACAATCAGCTCATTAGATCACAGGAAATATAGAGTCCAGATACCATCAAGATCAAAAGACTTTACCAAAATTTCCACGCTTATTCATTCACAAAACCATGATGACACTGACTGTCCGATTAGTGGCATTCAGTCTCTTGACTAGGGCTGGGCGATATATCGAGTTTTTTAAAAAATATCAATATATTTTCATACGAGATATAAGATGTGACAATATCGTTTATATCGATATAGTCTATGTTACGTTATAATTATACTTATGGAGCCGCAGGTTTGCCTCTCTCTCGTCCACTTTTGTCTCTACGCAACGTTACTCGGCCTCGCCTCTCCTTCACTGAACACAACTCCCCCTCCCCCATAGCTTCACCTGCAGGCAATGACAAGATGAAAGCGGAAATAGCGAGTTAACTCGGATCTCCCCGTGCGTGGGGCTGGACGGTGTCAACGTGTTAGCGAGCTAACCGCGCTAACGACATGCAGCCCGGAGGGGCTGCACGGCCTAAAATCCTTTCATTTTCTCAAAATCGACAGTGCGCCTTATGTATGAATTTTGGTTGTGCTTACTGACCGCGAACCGATTTTATGTGGTACACAGCGCTCAGCAATCTGTCAAAAATGTTTTAATATGACTTTGCTAAGCTACGGAGCTGCACCGCTTGATAGATTGTCGGAGGATTACGGCTACCGAGGAGGAGCCTCGCGGAGTGATACGTACAGTGTGTGTATAAGGACCACAAATGGCACCTGTTCAGAGACGTGGTGCAGCTGTGAAATCTGTCTTTGTTATTACGCTCAGCGTCTATTAGTTTACATTTTGACTGCACAATTGTGAGCTTTTTGTTATGCACAAAAACAAGATTGTTTTCTTTTATTTATGGACCATGATTATTTAATAAATGCTGATAATTTATTTTTGAGTAATTTCTTCATGTACATCTACGCTGTATGTAAATAAAAGTGCCCGTGTGACAGCTGGGACACAGTGTGACTATAAATCTCTTTTTGCTCTTAACTTTAAACTTTAAAAAAAAAAAAAATATCGAGATATATATCTTATATCGCCATCCAGCTAAAAAAAAATATCGAGATATGAATTTTGGGTCATATCGCCCAGCCCTACTCTTGACTCACATTTCTGGATCGACTCGGCTCAGCTGGAACACCGGCTGAGTAGGTTACTAAAAAAAAAAAAAAAAAAAAAACACTACCCAGTACCAGGTAATACCACCTAATGGAAAACCCTAAAAACCAAGATTTGAGCTGAGCCGAGCAGGTACTCGTGGGAAAGGGCTTCTTATGAATTAAAACAAATAAAGTAAACCACAACCACCAATACTAAAGATCCTAAAGACTTGGTGTTGCTACAATGGAAATGTAAGTACACAGCTTTAATTTCATGTGGTACAGGTTCACTTTAGTTTTGTACAGGAGCACAGGATGGTCGGGTTGAGATCAATAAGCTACACAAGTCCCGAGAGTTGAGATAAACTCATTAATGGTGCAGGCCGGATCCAGAAGGACCCAAGTTAACTCACCATTTTCATCTTTGAATGATTTACTGTTAAAAATCTAACAAAAAGACAGAAATCATGTAACCCTATTGCAGCTAATCCATGATTAAATCTGCCCTGTAGAACAGACACAGACGCAGCCCCACCACACTAACACCGGTGAACATCCAGGGAGTGGACATTGACATAGTGGACTCGTATAGGTACCTGGGTGTTCATTTGAATAATAAACTAGACTGGAGCCACAACACTGATGCTCTTTACAGGAAGGGTCAGAGCAGACTCTACCTGCTGAGGTCATTTGGAGTCCAGGGAGTGCTTTTAAAGACCTATCACTCTGTGGTGGCATCTGTCATTTTTTAGTTTTGTATATTGGAGCATCAGTTTATCAGCAGCTGAGAGGAAGAGGTTGGATAAACGCATTAAGAAGGCCAGCTCTGTTCTGGGATGCACCTGGACCCAGTGCAGGTAGTGGGAGACAAAAGGACTCTGGCCAAAATAACTTCTGTGATGGACAGAGTCTCCCACCCCGTGCATGTAAATGTTGCTGAACTGCAGATCTCCTTCAGTGACAGACTGCTGCATGCTCAATGCACGAAGGAGCGTTTCCGCAGGTCCTTCCTCCCTGCAGCTCTCAAACTGTACAATCAAAACTGCTCCCAGCAAACAGAGGTTTACATCAGCGCTGTAACTTGCACTATTTTATCAATCGATTCACACTTTAACCAGAGTTTGCCTCTTAATTTCATTTAAATTTATTTAATTTAATAACGGTACAGTACTCTGTTTTTGGTAACCATTGTCCTTGATATAAATTGTGTAGGTTTCTGTTCTGTGTCTTGTTTGTATATGTGTCTTTCTTGCTGCTGTTACACCCAAATTTCCCCTTGTGGGACAATTAAAGGATTATTCTATTCTATTCTAGACAACCTGCAAACCCTCATCACTGTAACTCTTTCTTTTGTGCGTGTGTTAGCTACCTGGCTCTGTCGTATGACGGCATCTCTCTGGAAAAGCTGCTCCACTACAACCTTCTCGCTCTCGCTGGGCACCTACAAACACAAACAGGTAATCATTGCAGCTTCCAGAAGACTCAGATTCCTGCTGTGATTGTGTTGTTTACTGAAGCTAGAGCTCTGTAGTTTTAAAAGAGGCCAAAAACAATCCAGAATACGTTACTCACAACCATGTCTGTCATGAGGTCATCCTCCAGCGCCAACTGGACCCGATCTCTACATGAACACATTTGATTGTTGAAAGTTGAGCAGACAGCCAATTAGTTACAGAAAGTGAATCAGTGAATTAGGTACCTGTAGAGCGAGGTGATGAGCCTCCAGGTGCAGTTCTCCTGCTGCAGCAGCCAACGGACGCCAGCTGTTTTACTATTCTGACCCGCTCTGAGCACCACAGACTGCAGCACATCCACCTTAAGGCATGTGACGGAGGACAAGAGAGCATTTAAAATTAGCACAGCACAGCTTTCACACCACATCAAGCAAACTCGCCTACCTTATCCTGGCAGAGCGCCTGATAATCATCCAGCAGCTCAAACACGGCAGAGGAAGAGTGTTTCAGAAAAGCCCCGAGGAACTCTGGGAAAAGACTGGCAGCGGCTTAAAGGAGCAAAAACCGGAGCGTTAGCGGGAACAACAAGACACCTGCAGAGTAACTGGGCATGCTCAGGTGATTTGCTCACCAGCCTCTCCTGGGTCATCCTCCTTTAGGAGAGCTGAGCTGAGGTTCCCCATATCTTCTCTGAAGAAACTCGTGTTCTCCAGACCCGAAACAGGCGACGTGTACATGCTGTTAGTCCAATCACTGTCGTCCAGATTCTACACACACAGAGCATCATTATGGAGTTGGCAATGAGTTCAACATAAATATGATTGTAAGTAATACATCATTAAGTTCAAGCAGAGTTTGACAAAACTGATACACTGAAGGTCTGGAGTATCTGAGCAAGCTAACTGGTCAGCAGCTGGCCTGTTTGGGTTAGTGACGACAGCATTTCCACCAATCACAACTTAACTACCTAAACAAAACCCACACTAATCAATATGTTTTTTCTGCTGTCTGTATTTTCACATTAAAGAAAGTTTGCGACATCACTGACACAAAGACACCATTCTTTGTGTCATGGAAAACAGTGGAAGTGCAAAGAACTCACGTTTTCATTTATTTAACAAAATATATATACATCAATAGAGAAGTGTGTGTGTCTTACCAGACTGCTGAGTGCGTTTCTGGGCGTGTGTGTGTATCGAGGCGTTCGGCCTCCTGGGGCCAAAATGGATGAAACATCTGGAACTCTGGGAGTAACTGAGACAAACAGATGAATGAGAAGAGAGTGGAGATTTAGTCAAATATAAATGCCTCTGATACCTGTAGAGTGAGAGTGAGTGTGTGTCTTACCCGCCTGTCTGAAGAGTGAAGCAGGTGTGTTCCTGAGCAGGGGCCGGGCTGGTGTCACTGTGGAAATGACAGGGCTGCCGCTACCGGGTGATGGGACTGACAGCAACAGTCAGGAAAACAAGCAGCTTCTACTTTATCAATGAACACTGTAGCAAACAGCTCCACACAACAAAACCCCAGATAAATTAAGCACTTCCAGTCTACTTATGCCACCATATTAAACACAGATGCAGGCGGCAATCAGTCAGTTTATTGCATTAGAAAGGTGAAATTTTAAAAAATCCACTTTTTTTTTTAAATTAAAAAAAAAAAAAAAAAAAAAAAAAAAAACGATCAAGAAAGATTGCTGATAATCGTCATCATGATACCCAGAATCTCTTGCTGGGATTTTAGGATTTGTTGCACTTGCTTCATACTACAGATCTTAACCATGACTCAATAATCACAACAATTTCTGCACCATACAATAACACACCAACAGGAGCTCATTTATAATCCAACCCATACACCATGTCCCACCTGGACTGTGTTTATGCATTTGTGTGGAAGCTCCACCAAATGAAGCACTCCAAACCAACCAACATTGATTGAACTAGGTTATAAAGCCCTCCAATTCTGAGACTCCACCATCTAAAATGGACAAGACGGGACAAATCACAGTTTAAATCGTAGGGTTACAGGTTCCTGTTCCCATTTTAGAAAGGTGAATGTACCATAAAGCTTGCAGCTACATTTCCACCTTTCCCCTTTATTAAAAGACCCATCAGCAGCTGCTGGGTTGAGTGGGTTGGTGTAGGGGCTGGACAGGAATCAGGTTAAAGTCTTTCTGCAGCAGGATACAGGCCACTTTCTTCCTCCTCCTGCGGGCAGCAACCGTTACCTCGTCGTCTCGAACCACCGGAGACGGCAGCTCACTCTGAGCCCTGAAGGACAAGATGAAGCACAAGAAAGCACCTTACCTAGAGAATTATAAACATATTAATGTATGTGCAGTTCAGAAGCTTTTACATCACTGAATTTACATCTTTTTTTCTTTCTCTGCTCTCTTTAGGGGTTGCGATATTAGATCATCTCCCTACCCGTCATCCTTTCCCAAAAATTCTCCTCTCCAAGTCCACCTTTACACCATCCGTGAATCTCCAGAGACCATCTTCAACATCCTTTGTCGAATATATGCACCATCCCTCCTCTGCACATGTTCAAACCATCTCAGCCCGAGCTGTCCTTGTATCTAATCCTGTCCATCCTGGTCACTTCAGCTTGACAACCTATTTTTTCAGTGCCACCGTCTCCAAACCATACATTTTGGCAGGTCTCACTAAGATCCTGTAAACCTGCCCTTTCGTGAAGCCATATTGCTTCTTGCTTTTTAATCACCTCACTTCTTAGCTTCAGCATCTCTTTCCCCAGAGCTTCATGGTATGGCTCATCATCTTTATCTCTCTGTAGCTGCCACAGCTCTGGACATCAACCTTGTTCTTGACATTATATGTAAATCTTTAAATTACTAGAAGCAGTCAAAAGAAGACAAAAGACAATTTAATTTTCTAATCACTTGTCAAAGGTTACTGTTAGGTTCAACACAAAAAGCCGTGGCACTTCCCGACGGTTCTCTTTAAAAAACAATTTTAGTCACTGGCTTTAACTGTGCCTAAACTAACAAGAAGCGTCACAGTTCTGTGTGAACCCATGCAATGTAAATAAAACAACTACAGCAAACAATTTTGCCACGATATATATAGCCGAGAGCATATCAAAAGTTAGTACTCATAAAACAACAACATACTGCAATCTTTATAACACTTAACGTAGTTCAGTTATAACCTCGTAAATCTATCTTTACGTAATACTTCCCTAATTGCAGTAGTTCTTCCAAAATACTGGCTGCTAACAGCTCTACTAAACCACTAGTTCTTATTTTATTCACCCTAGAAAGCAGCTCTTGTTACCGACTGTCAACTGTACCAAAACCAGAGCATTTAGCCGGTTAGCATCGCCACTCACTGTGAACGGCAGCATTAGCGCTGTTAGCATTGTTAACGTTAGCTAGCAAAGTTGAAGTCCCTGAATTTAGCACACTCGTGGACTAAATAAAAGGCCAATGGTCTGTAATCACCAGACACATGCCCAACTAACCATACATAAGAGTAAAATGTGTATAACTGCTGAATAACGCTTAAAAATAATGTTTTTACCAGTCCATAGCGGTGAGTTGTCAGTTCCCGCTTCACGAGGTTTAACGGGGCTGCTTCTTCTACATCTTTTCAATTCTCAGCAGACTGCGTCTCTTAATTCACACTGCTGCCCCCACGAGTTGTAATTAGATTGCATCCAGCCTTGTATATGTTTCCACTGGTTTTTTGTAAACTTAAGTATTTTATTAATCATAGAAAAAAAATCTAAATCTGATTACGTCCAAATCTATTGAATCACTAAAAGAGAACCTGTCTGATGTAAGCTAAAAGATCTCAAAGCAACACATAATGCCACGATATAAAGAAATGAATAAGAACCAAAGTCACTGACATCGATCAGTGTAGAAAAGGTTACAAAGATATTTCCAAGTCTTTGGGACTCCAGTGAACCACAGTGACATCTATTATCCACAAAACTTGCAACAGTAGTGAAAATTCCCAGGAGTTGTCAACCAAAAAATCTTCCAAGAGCCCATCAATGACTCATCCAGGAGGTCACAAAAGCCCCTGAACAACATCTAAAGAACTGCAGACCTCACCTTCCCCAGTTAAGTTGAGAGTTTATGATTCAACAATAAGAAAACAGCTGGGCAAAAATGGCGAGTTCCAAGGAGAAAACCACTGACCAAAGACAGGCCAAAGGCTAGTCTCATCTTAGCCAAAACACATCTTGATGATCCCAAAGTCCACAGAATATTTTGGGAAAAATATACTTTTAGAAGGTTTAAGTCCTGTTACACCTCACATAAAACTAACACCACATTTCATAAAAAGACCATCATACTAACAGTCAAACATAGTGGTAGTGTGAATGTCTGGGGCTGCTGCCCTTTAGGTTCTTTGTGTGGCCCAGTCAGTTTGGACTTAAATCAGACTGAGATGCTTTGGCACGGACTTAAACATGCTGGAAAACCCTTCATTGTGGCATTCTGCAAATTCTGCACCCGGCTTAGTTTCTCTATGGAGGGAGACATCTGCCACATAGACCACCTCTGCGCTCCTCTTCCCTCCGGTCCGTTAGCAGCCGCTGTTGCTTGATAGACACAAACGGTAAACGGTGTTAAACTGGGAGGAAGCAGGAACATATTCACTCACTGGGTGTTTTTTTTTCTTCTCCTGCTGCTAGAAGTCACGGCTGTGTTACGATCTGCGGAAGAGCAGGGAAGACATTCCTCCGGCACAGCAGCGGGGATTTGGGCACTGCAGAGGCCGGGAGAGGAGCTTCGAACGCCGGGGAAGACCGGTACCTCTCCGGGGTTTGTTTGGCGGCAGCAAGGCGAGACGGAGGAGAAGCAGGGAGGCAAATGGAAAGATGACCCGAGGTAAACTTTATTCAGTGCCTGGCAGACAGACAGAGAAGCGAATAAGTCTTTTTTTTTTTTTTAATATATATACTACGTATCGTTTTAGATGTGAGTGGAGCTGTGAACTTGAGTAGCTCTACCGGTTTCCACCTAATGGTTTTAAGTAAAACATAAAGTAAGACCGAGCATCAGGCAGAACTCCGTTATTTTAACCGTTAACCATTACAAACGGCAAAATGTTCCCTCCGGTAGTCTGAAGGCTTGGAGAGGGCTTAACGATTATTATGCTATTTACGACACTGGATTACAATTTAAGGAATTTTCTTTTGTGTGCTTTCAGTGTATTGGAGTAAAAACACCAATATTAATCTCTAATATTCAGTTAGGTCCATAACTATTTGTTCACTGGGACGCCTAACGTGGCTTAGCCATTATTACCCTAAAAACACAAATAAATCTATGATAGAGAGCAGAAACTTCATAAGTCACCAAGTAAACGCACTGCTCAGCAGCACCCAAAGGCCCAAAAGGCCACTACAGATAATAAAAACAACTTTATGACATCTAACCAAGTAAAAGACTTGGGCAAGTGTATCACAGTCAAAGTCTATAACTAAGGGATGACTTCATGAATGGAAATGGAGATGATTTACAACAAGGTGCAAATACTGGTTACTATTAATGCTTATTATTGAAGTGATTGCTTACAGAAACATGAGGATGGATTGCAAAGTGTAAAGGGTTGTACTCGCTCCTCACAATCAGACAAATGACACAAAACTGATCAGATAGCTTCAAAGTGGAAATTCATAATGACCTAAAGAAGGCTGCAAAAGTAAACTAAAATAATAATAATAATAATGTGATATTCTTCATTGGACAAGTCAGTCACCAATAAAACAGCCTTTCTGTGACTGAAGACTCAATAAAACAAGCAGCAGCTGACAGGAGCTGAAGTAAAGGCATGGCGGAGCATCTCAAAGTAGTAAATGCAGCATTTGGTGATCACTGACTTTCATCCAAGTACCAAAAATAATCCCTATATTTAAGTTAGTTTGCTCAATTACGTCTGAGACTCAAAAATTGAGGTCTATGTATAAATATGATAATATATTTACCTTCATATAGTTAATTCAGTGCTTTTGTTAAACCTTTTAATGATTTTTTTTATTGTAGTTGTTGGATTCTCAAAATAGAAAAACACTTATCTTGTTTGTAGCTTGTATTGTACCATGAGCGTCTTGACTGTTTTTTTTTTAGTTTTAGACTTTCTAACACTCGTATCTCTCTTTGGCCAGTGTGAGCAGCTCAGCTAAGTTCAACAAAGCTCCGTCTGAGTAACTTTAACTCTGAGGCCTCCCAGATCATGGCTGCCAGCTTTTTAGCCAACAGGAGCATTGTTGCTGGCCTGCTGGTCAATCTATTCTCCTCCATCTGTATCGTCTTCATCAACAAATGGATCTACGTACACTATGGCTTCCCCAACATGACCCTGACCCTCGTTCACTTTGTGGTCACCTGGCTGGGACTCTACTTCTGCCAGAAAATGGATGTTTTTGCTCCAAAAAGCCTTCCGATTCGCAGGATCGTGTGGCTGGCTCTGAGCTTCTGCGGGTTCGTGGTATTTACCAACCTTTCCCTACAGAACAATTCGATAGGAACGTACCAGTTGGCTAAAGCAATGACCACTCCCGTCATCATCCTCATCCAGACCACCTACTACAAGAAGACCTTCTCCACCAAGATTAAACTTACACTGGTTAGCAAAGTCCCATCTGCTTGTTAGAGCTGTAGAAACATGCCAATCTGAATGATTCTTACAGGATACTGGGGTTTGGGTCACTTTGGGGTAAGTGAAAAACAATGTCAGCACAATCTGTTCCCCTCTCCTCAGGTACCCATAACATTAGGAGTGATACTGAACTCGTACTATGATGTGCGGTTCAACTTGCTGGGGATTGTGTTCGCGTCTCTTGGAGTTCTGGTGACGTCACTTTACCAAGTGGTGAGTAAATGTATATGCTGACAAAACACTCCACAGAGACTGAAGTAAAGTAATTAACTGTTCTCCACATTTCTCTCTCAGTGGGTGGGGGCAAAGCAACATGAGCTCCAGGTGAACTCCATGCAGCTTTTATACTATCAGGTGAGACCCAGCCTCAAACCAAGTAAGAGATCACTGAATACTCAGTATCTAGAGTTAGATAATCTAATCAGTTTTCCTATGTAATACTGCTTATTATGCGATGGGGGTAGAACTGGACTGCTTACTTTGCTTGCCTTGAGTTGTTGGTCATTATTTATTATTGTTTTGTCTGTGGATTTTATAAGATGTTAGAATTGATTTGGAACTCTATTTTGGAATTTGCAACAAGACTTTTGTACTTGTTGATTTTATTTATTTATTTTGACCAGAGACTTGATTTTAGATTTATTTCCTTTTATTGGGGCCTGAGGTTTGTAGCTTTAGTTTAGGGTCATAATTGGAGACTCGCTGGCTTGTCTCGACTTGGAACCAGACTGAAGATGCAAGGCTTTGGACTTTGTTCCCTTTCATTTGGGATTTGGCCTAAGACTTTCAGATTTAGTCCCAGGACTTCTTTGCATTTTTTTGGAACTGGAGTTGGAAATTAGATCTTTAATATTTGTTTACTTGCTAATATTTTATTTTGGACTTGTTTCCCTTTTCTTGAAACTTGTAATGCTAATGATTTATTACAGGACTTGTTGATGAACAACTGGGCTTTTGATTTTGGACAGCAAACTGGATAGGGACTTTAGACCCTGGGCTTAATTTTTGTACTATTATTCATTTCATTTGGATTATTTCCTAGGTTTTAATAAGTATATTTCTAGGAATGTTTGGCCTTACATTAAAACTGGAATTGGGACTTGTTATTCTTTTCTTGGGATTCTTAGAGACTTAAAATTTTCATTTTTGATTTGCAGGTTGCTCAATTGTGTCTTGATTTGGATTCATGATATTTTCTTGGACCCGCTGGTACAGAATTATGTGGGACTTGTTACGAGTTGTCATCTAGAGTTATGTTGGTACTTTTTGATACTTTCAGATGATTTGGGGCTTTGACGTTGGCCTATGGCTCGTCCTGTAACTTGCTGATATAAATTATTCAGGACCTGTTACCGTCATATAGGGCTTCTTCATAATGACTTGCAAATTGCCTCTAGATCTGCTGATGTTTGGTTTAGAGCTTGTTTGTACCATTCAGTTCCAAATGATGGTATTGGAATTGGACTTGGAATTAAAAAGTACTTTGTCCACTAGATCTTTAGTACCACGTATTTAACATAGTTTTCAAGGTTTTTGTTTAAAAAAAAAAGACAACTTTAAAATTAATTATTTAAAATGTATTAATTAAAAGATTGTTTGACGATTGTCACCTCACCAACACAGTGTAGACTAGAGCAGTAAAATCAAACGTTAATCAGCTTCAGTGTCTATTAAGCAATGTGTCTTAAAGACACATTACAGGTCAGAGACAGATTAGCTGAGAGCTTTGGAGTAATAGTAGGATGTTATTTATATTTTATACTTGTTATAATGCAATGGCTGTAGATTTTTACTGCACAGACTGTCCTTTTAGGCTCCTCTATCGTCAGCCTTCCTGCTCTGCATCGTTCCACTGTTTGAGCCGCTGACTGGATCCGGAGGAATATTTGGACCCTGGTCTTTGCCTGCTCTGGTCAGACTCAACATGACACACACACTAACACACCATTTAAAAAGACGCACACAACTGCAGCTACATGATCTGCAATTGGATCTAATGTCTGGGACTTTCCAAGTAATAGTCTGCCACATTTTATCAAAGACATTAAAAGCGGGGCATTTATTCTGCCTGTCTGTTCTGCTGATAGTCACATTGGTCAGTTGGTTATTAAATACTGCTATATGTATTAATAGATAGAAGTGTTTAATTTAATACATTGACTCATGTTCCAAGTCTTAGTTTGAGATTTGGAGCAGCTGGTAACAGTGTTTTCCTTTTCTTCTGGCTGCTTTCTTCTTCCTTCTAGATGACTGTGCTGTTCTCGGGCGTGGTGGCTTTCCTGGTCAACCTATCCATCTACTGGATCATTGGAAACACCTCACCTGTTACGTATCCTCAAACACTTGTGGGCCAGAAGAGGTCTTGTAATGTCAGTGGTTGCTTCAGTTTGTCAGTGGTTGCTTCAGTTTGTCGTGGATCTCGTTGGAGTTTACTTTAATAAATAAGTAAACTGAAGTAATTTGTGCAAATATGAGGCTTTCTTTGGACTTCTTGTGTTCCTGATCTCCTTCAGGGGAGACATTGGTTTTCTCTGGCAGCTTTGGGAGCTACATATGTATCAAACTTTCTAGTCTTATTGAAAGGGTTGCAGAACTTCTTAAAATGGTGTTTAAGAAGTTCTTTACAGTGAACCTGTTTATGTCTTGGAAAGATTTAAAACCTCCTTGAGTCAGTTTTCGTGTTTCAGCGTCTTGAAGTCTTTGTGAGGAGCTTTTTAGGGATTCAAGAACTCCAAACCAAACACCTCTTTAAGGGTTGAGAACTTTTATATTAAAGGTTTTGTGTCTTCTTGATCATTTCGCTTTTTTTCTTAGGTTTTGAGGACTCACCCAGGTTTTTGGAACTTTTTTTTTTTTTTAAGAATTTTTTAAGGCGGTTTTAGGTTTCTGGTTTTATTGGTATTTTGTGAGGAGCTGTCCAACCTAATGCTCATCTAAATCAAAAGTAGGCAGTTGATGTAGTTCAGGCATCTAACTAGTGTTTTTAAGGCATGTTGAACATGTTATCCTTCCAGAAAGTCACAAAAGAGAGAAAGGCCTGTACATTTCTCCATTGATTGCGTTCCTTACACCTCTGACCCAGATAAGTGGTAAAAAAAAAAAAGCAAATTGCAATTAAACATCTTGAAGAGGTCTTCAGAGACTTCTGGAAGAGTTGTGGTCTTTTCAGAATAGTGCTGAGGGGTTTGCCTCAAGGTCCTTCTGGTACAAATATTTCAGATGACATTCATAAATGTTGTTATCCTGATTCTAGTTCACAGCTATAACATGTTTGGTCATTTTAAATTCTGCATCACACTGGTTGGTGGATACCTGCTCTTCCATGACCCACTCTCACTCAACCAGGTGAGTCTTCCTGTGCTGCTCTGATGAGTCAAACCAGGCAGTTTTCAGTTTCCAAACCTTCTACTCTCCTCCCGTCTCTCACTCAGGCGTTGGGGATCCTCTGTACTCTGGCAGGTATCCTGTCCTACACTCACTTCAAGCTGATGGAGCAGGAAGAAGGGAAGAGCCGGCTGGCTCAAAGACCCTAGGCCATCTTTACATGTTGGTCTGCTGCACAGACTCCTGCTATTGGCCATCCACAGTGAGACCGGCTGGAGATACCTCTTTAGATATTTTTACCATTTTTATTACAGGTATTTTTTTAGAAGAGAAGGGATTTCATCGTGGATCGTGTCAGATTTAAACGTATATGGCATGTTAACACTGCTGTTTGTACTACTTCCACTGAGCTTCAGCAGCACTGATCCAAAGTCTTAAAGAAACCTGAAACTCATAACAAAGGCAGCTCCTCAAGTGTTAAATCACTCTCATCACGCAGCTTTAACACAGATGGATGGAGGTGTGGTTTAAACCAACCAATCAAAAGAAGGCTGCAGTTGAGCTCTGTGAAAGATCCTTCAGGACACCAAACCTTCATCTACTGCTGGAGGCTGAAAAAAAATTGCAATTACAGTAATATTAGAAAAATTGCATCATCATCTGCTGTTTTTCTGATTTTTGGTACTCACATTAGCTGTAGAGTTGAAGGACTTCGACATTTATGATAGTCCAGACATGAAGGCAGAAGACATTGATGGGAATCCATCAGCAATCTGCATGGACATGTTTAAACAAGTTTACATAGTGAATACTTCTGTCAGGTCCCACCTGTTATCCATCAACCACTGGAAGAAACCAATTTGATTTGAAGTGAAATTTGAAGGATTTTACTTATTAAATCATCTCAGTGACTTACAGATCATGAACACAGAAACTCAGACACTGTTGGGGCTACAGCAGTTTCCAAAGAAGAAGTCAGTGGCAGAAGCTTTTCTGTTATCAGCCTTTCTGTATAAGTAATTTCCATAGACTGATGAAAATTAATTTGATTGCAAGTCAAATACCAGTAACTTACAGGTGGTATGAAGTGATAAATGAGGTTCAATATTCAATAATCAGTTACTAAATAACTTCTCCATAAACTTCTAAAATTTGTGGAAGACTTTATAATCAGGCAGAAATGGGTCAAAGTGAACTGGTTTATAAAATGATGGTTTCTTCCATTTCTGAGTCTCTGGCTCCTGTTACTGAGCTGAAAAGTGACTCGTTGCAGTTCTGCAGGACTGAGTTTGCTGTGTAAAATTTTTGTGGATTTTGCAAACGTTATTTGTTTGGCCCTTCAAATCAGACACTGCCCTGAATGATTCATTAATCTGTTGGGGGGTTTTGTTGTTGTTTAGAGTCTGCGATAGGTCTAGTTTTATTTCAGATTTAGCCACATTCATTGCTGATGTAACTTTTTAAAATTAGTATTTTTTTGATAAAATTTTCTTAGCTTGTGTAGCTGTTATTTAGAGACATATTGCATTGTTTGGGTTTTTTTTTCCTGATCCTTTGTCTTGACCCTGTTGATGGTACAGGTGGGATTTTGGGGACGTGGCTCAGCGAAGCATGACGATCTGCTATTGTGGATTACATATCTGGAGAAATATTCAGTTGCTCAAAGAACTGTTGAAATAAAACTTTAATCTTCTGCATCTACAGTGATTTCTTCTTCATGACACTTTGTGATGTACAGCAGCTTCTGAACATGTAGTCCTCAATCTGACATCCTCGTGCTGAGCATGCTCAGTAGAGCTTTCTTGTTTATATTTCACTGTATTAAGCAAATTCAGCCTGCTGAATAAAAACAAATTTAGTGGCAGTTTGCATTGTTTGAGGGTACACAAGTATCTAGATGTGGTGCTCCTGAAAAAAAAACACCATCCGTTAGTCTTTATGATCTTGTTTACTTGCTATCATAAATATGCTTTTAAAATGACTTCTTTTATTAAACGTGGCCAAAGTCTGAGCTAAAATTTCTGACATGCAGTCTTATCTACTCTTCACTTTGTATTAAGCAAGAAGGAATGTTGCATAAACAGACATCTTGTGCACAGAACCTCTACGCACCTGCTGTTCAAACCTGTGTATTGGAGGCAGCCAATGAGAAGAGAGTTGGTTTAAAGGGTGAGGATGAACTGAGTTTGAGCTTTACAGCAGTAGCTTTGCATGTCTGTAAAATATGGAGTTGGAAGTTAGCAGAATGGTTTAAACACCCTCTTTAGGAAGGGCAGCATTTTCATCATTAATCGTCCAGACATGACATCGTAAAAAAGCACACGGTTGTCATCTGTAATAAGCATGTTATAATATAACCACACCTAAGTGGAGTTCTCCAGTGAATGGCTTCGCTGTGGAGCGTCCCTGGGTTTCCCCTCACATGCATGTGTGCCTCGTTCATACCGTGCCAATAAAGCTGCAATTGTAACATAAACACACACACAGCAAGGCTGTGCCAGGAGGGAATTTCAGATGAATGAACAAGTGGAAAGAGTGTGTTTAAATAAATCTCTACTCTCTGAGGAATGAGCAAAACCCGAGAACTGTTATTAAACTGCATACTGCGGGCATCCTGCTGCTACCACTGTGGGTATGTATAGATGGTATTCAGAAGTGTTATTTTTGGGAAGAGAGGACTAAAATGCAGGCTCTGGGAGGCCGAATAAAAATAAAAGGAAAAGTTAGCTTTAAAAGCTGATGAAATACATACTGCTAAAATCACAAGAGGAATCAGAGACTTGTGAAAAGCACAATGAGAGAAAGTGGAAAAGAGGGAAAGGCAGAACTAGAGCCACAGCTGAATAGTTCATTTCTCTTGGGAAAGTTTCTAACTGAGTGAAGTGTCCCTGAAGCGCAGCCACAATAAGAGCTGTCTGAATTCTGTGAATACTTGGGAAAAGTACTTCAGCCTTGTTGTCTGTCTTGTTGTATCTGCCACCGTCTTCTAAACCATACATCCATTCTCTTCTGCTTATCCGGTTGAGGGTTGCTACCATAGGACGGGAGTCAGTCTGTCTCAGTGCTAACCACTCCACCCTGTCTTCTTCCCTCTTTCGTGCACTGTCGGTTGCTTTGGATGGTTGCATATATATATATATATATATATATATATATATATATATATATACATATATATATATATATATATATATATATATATATATATATATATATATACATATATATATATATATATATATATATATAAAAATAAAAAAAAAACACTCAGCACGCCCCTGCGGGCGGTCTATCCTTCAAGCTCGGGTCCTCTACCAGAGGCCTGGGAGCTTGAGGCCTGCGCAGTATCTTAGCTGTTCCCAGGACTGCGCTCTTCTGGACAGAGATCTCCGATGTTATTCCCGGGATCTGCTGGAGCCACTCGCCTAGCTTGGGAGTCACTGCACCTAGTGCTCCGATTACCACGGGGACCACCGTTACCTTCACCCTCCACATCCTCTCGAGCTCTTCTCTGAGCCCTTGGTATTTCTCCAGCTTCTCGTGTTCCTTCTTCCTGATATTGCTGTCATTCGGAACCGCTACATCGATCACTACGGCCGTCTTCTTCTGTTTGTCTACCACCACTATGTCCGGTTGGTTAGCCACCACCATTTTGTCCATCTGTATCTGGAAGTCCCACAGGATCTTAGCTCGGTCATTCTCCACCACCCTTGGGGGCATCTCCCATTTTGACCTCGGGACTTCCAGGTTATACTCGGCACAGATGTTCCTGTACACTATGCCGGCCACTTGGTTATGGCGTTCCATGTATGCCTTGCCTGCTAGCATCTTGCACCCTGCTGTTATGTGCTGGATTGTCTCTGGGGCATCTTTACACAGCCTGCACCTGGGGTCTTGCCTGGTGTGATAGACCCCAGCCTCTATGGATCTTGTGCTCAGAGCTTGTTCTTGTGCTGCCATGATTAGTGCCTCTGTGCTGTCTTTCAGTCCAGCTTTGTCCAGCCACTGGTAGGATTTCTGGATATCAGCCACCTCCTCTATCTGCCGGTGGTACATACCGTGCAGGGGCCTGTCCTTCCATGATGGTTCCTCGTCTCCCTCCTCTTACTTGGGTTTCTGCTGCCTGAGGTTTTCACTGAGCACTCGGTCAGTTGGGGCCATCTTCCCAATGTATTCTTGGATGTTCGTTGTCTCATCCTGGACTGTGGTGCTGACACTCACCAGTCCCCGGCCCCCTTCCTTCCGCTTAGCGTACAGCCTCAGGGTGCTGGACTTGGGATGAAACCCTCCATGCATGGTAAGGAGCTTTCTTGTCTTTATGTCAGTGGCTTCTATCTCCTCCTTTGGCCAGCCTATTACCCCAGCAGGGTACCTGATCACGGGCAGGGCGTACGTGTTGATGGCCCGGATCTTGTTCTTACCATTCAGCTGACTCCTCAGGACTTGCCTGACCCTCTGCAGGTACTTGGTGGTTGCAGCCTTTCTAGCGGCCTCTTCATGGTTCCCAGGTACTTGTAACTGTCCTCTATGTCTGCAATGTTGCCTTCTGGTAGTTCAATCCCCTCAGTTCTGACTACCTTCCCTCTCTTTGTTACCATCCGACTACACTTCTCCAGTCCGAACGACATTCCAATGTCATTGCTGTATAGCCTGGTAGTGTGGATCAGTGAATCGATGTCTCGTTCACTCTTGGCATACAGTTTGATGTCATCCATGTACAGGAGGTGGCTGACAACTGCTCCGTTCCGTAGTCGGTATCCGTAGCCAGTCTTGTTAATGATCTCACTGAGGGGGTTCAGGCCTATGCAGAACAGCAGTGGGGGTGGGGGTGATGATATCTCCCCCCCTGACCTGGCGTCCTGACTCCTCCTTGCCGTAGCATTTGTGTTGTACCTCGTCAATCTCTAGCTGTGAGAGCAGTCCCTTCTTTCGAATGTTGGAACACTGAGCTACTAGTTGTTTTGCCGTCATTGTGGATGTTGGGTATCGAAGAATCCATAGGTCCCTCATCCTATTCATGTAGCCCCTTCCGCCGGGGTTACTTGCGTAGTAGCATTCCAACAACGCCCTGTTTTCGTCTCTTGCCCACCGATGCCTTCTTGTTCCAGTAGCCCACTTTTCGTCAGGGTGCCCTGGTTCCTCAACACCTGACGCAGACCTTGTTGATCCGGGCGACGTCCGAGCCGGCACGCCTTCATATTTATCTGTCTCGCTCATGCCTGCGGTAGGCTTGCTTAGCATAGGGGGTCTAGCCTTAGGACCCTTACTGGATACAGACGCCCCAGGCAGGAATCGAACTTGCGATCCTATATATATAGCTATATATATATATATATATATATATATATATACACATACATACATACATACATATGTATATATAGGCTGTATCCCAATTCAGGGTCTGCAGCCTTAAAGGCCGCATTTTAAGGCCGATTACGTCACCGCGACGCGACGAAGGCTGTCCCAATTCGAAGGCTGCTCGAAATGCGGCCCTCAAATGCGTCCTTCATTTCCCTGAATTTTAAGGACGTGGCGGTGTAGACTTAGGGGCCCAACATATCCCAGAATGCATAGCGCGGCGATGGGTGTGGATAATTTTGCCGAAAAAAACGGCGGACGAGGGGCGCTTGAAGAGTAAACTTTAAGTAAGTACTGAATATTATGTCACTTATTTATGTGCAAATGTTTAATAACGAAGAACATGAAAACATTACTGTTGGCCACATGTCGGCAAAGTTATGTGACATTAGTGACGTTTGTACAAACTTGTTTTTAAAGCCTTTACTTTAAAATATACACCATTCAATAGCTGAGCTTAATCTTACAGAGAATGATCAAAGCTTATGTAGAAACAAACAAACAAATGAACAAAAGATTTTCTCCTGCATTTCTGTCAAACAATGCTGTATGTAACGTTTCCAGCTGTTAGTATCATGGTTGCTAGGCAACCTGGGCAGCGCAACGGAGGCTAGACCGTCCCATTTCACAAGCCTCGCATTTCCGGCCTTAGCGGTCTTTAAGAACGCGGCCCTTGTGGACCGTTAAGGCTTTTTTTTTTTTTTTTTTTTAGTAATATTAACATACAAACAAAATGCACCATATATTACAGATTCAGAGAATAAACATTCCTTACATATTAACAACTTTCATACATAGGAAAAAGAAAATATTAAGATGGGGTCACATAACTTAACAGATTATTAACTTACTAAATCAAAATCTTCCACAAAGGAAACAAAAAAAGCAGCCTTTTTATTTTTTAACTAAGGTCAAAGATTTAACCAACAGGTTTAAGTCGTTTTTCCAGTAAGCTAGTGTTGGTTTAGTCTTAAGAAAACGACATTTATGTATAAATTGCTTGCACATGATTAATAACATATTAACACCATAATTAGTTTTCTTTTCTTTCAAAAACACTCCAAACATTATCATATTTAAGGTAAATAGGGTAATTTGAATCCCACTGGAATAAAGCCAGGTATGAAAATCCAACCAAAATATTTGTATAAAATTGCACAAAAAGAATAGATGGTCCAAATCCTCCTCTTCTGTTTCACAAAATACACAATTACCCGTTTCTATTTTGAATCTATCACCAAGGAGTCTATTTGTCGGGTAAATTTTGTTCAAGATTTTAAATTGGACTTCTTTCCCTTTAGGAGGGATAGGGAAGGTGATATAATCAGTTCTTATTTTTTCAATTTCTTCCCTTTGGAAATCTTTTAATATGTAATTACGTCTAAGTAAATTTGGAGAATAAAGACTCCTTAATGAAGATCTTAGAAACTTATTATTGCATTTAGCATCACAAAATCGAATGCGATCTATATATAATTGCCTTAACTTGGGGGAGATGTCAGAATATATTATATCATTTACAACTATGTTTTTAAGTGACAATGGAATGGATTTTATAACCCGATTAAATTTACTTTTAGAACATTGGATATTAAACTTTTGGCAAAAATCTTGATGTCCTAGAACATGTCCTTCCTCATCTACAAAATGGGCAATTGCCCAAACACCTTTTGATAACCAATCTTGAATAAAAATAGATTTTCTGTTCATCAGTATATATCTATTGTTCCTATTATGTGGAGTGAAATTATGTTTAAATAACATTTTCCAATAAAGAAGGACCTGTTTATGGAATTCAGAGAGTTTAACAGGTAGCTTAGTAATTTCAAAGTCACATTTTAGGAGAAAATCGATACCCCCCAGTGTGTTAAAGACCTTACTTGGTATAAAATCCAAATGGAGTGTGGATTATTTAGGAAGGATTTTAACCATTTAAGTTTCAAAACACCATTCATTATATCAAAATCAATTGCGTTTCCACCGCCTTCAATGTATGGTTTAACCAAATCATCTTTAGATATATATTGGCACTTATTTCTCCAAATAAAATTAAAATTCATGCTATTAATTATTTTAATAACTTTATTTGATATTGATAAAGAGTAAGCTGGATATATAAATCTAGATAAACTATCCATTTTGGTTAATAATATTCTTCCAAAAATTGTGATGTCTCTTTGTAACCACTTATTTAAGATTGTCCTATGGACCGTTAAGGCTGCGTACTTTAAGGCTGCAGACCCTGAATTGGGATACAGCCATTGTCTGACCTGTTAGTAGTCTGGAATGCTGGCTGTTGGGGAGACAATAATTTTAATATATAATACAATATTATTCACGTCTTTGAAGATTAAATTGTTAAGGTAATCGTTTAGAAAGCCCAGAATAAAAATGCTCTCATGTATCGGAGAAAATGTAAGGTAACTTATACATTTTTAATCAGGCATAATTTGGAACTCCAAAACGAGAGGGTCCTGATGCTGTTCACCCGGAAACCAGCACGGATGAACCGATGTTTGTTTTGCTACGGCTAACAGGTAACCCCGCTCATCTTTACATATTATTTAGAAGAAACTAGGCTTCTCTAAACAGGGAGTGCTTGCTGTATGTTTGTAAATATGCGTTGTAATTACTGTCTGTCAGTTTTGCGCTGTCTAAGCGTTTGTTTGTGCCTGTTTTCGCTAAGTCCATTTGAGCTAAACTCGCTAGCCGTGCTAACACTAGCTCTTTTTTGTTATAAATTTGTTTGTTCGTTTAAAAACGTCGCAGCGTCTGCTGGGCGCTGTGAACGCGGCTTTCTCCTTGTCTTTTAAAGTGAAGCTTCTGCTAAGCTGTTCACACGGAGGAGGCTGACGCAGGTTTGGCGGATAACAGGCGGAGTCTGCGTGGGCGGCTGTCACGCTGACTTTAACATTACAAGTTCAACCCCAAAAGGTTGATTCTGTTGAACGTAGCGTTTACAGTGGAACAGCATTACACGTTTAATGTTAATCTCTTCTTTTTTAAAAACGTGCACGAACCAAACGGCGTTTACACGCGCGGACAGGTGTCAGCTTTAAGGAGCTTCTCGCTTGATTTACCTGCTCACCTGCAGGGCCCGTTCAGCCGTGTTTACGTGGAGTTTCTGTCTGAATGTTTGATTAAACTGAATTATTTTTTTTTATTTTAGGCCCTTATGACATCTCATCACGATGACCCTTCCTCCATTTTGTGTCTGGAGACTTTAGACGTGACTTTTAGATTATATCAATCCTGAATTTGTTTTAATGTGTCAGGTAAACAGGAAATCGTTGGGCTTATCTGTGCGGTTCACACACAGCAGTACAACGATAGTCTGTGTGCATGTTTAATTTTAGTTACTTATTTTTGATTTGTTTCAAAACATCTTCAAAATGAATTGATATAGATGTATCTGTCTGCCCCTTAAATTTTTGTAAATATGTTCTTATGTCTTTTCATGGGCCAACGTTGAAGAAATGACACTTTGATACAATATAAAGAAGTGAGTGTACAGCTTGTACAACAGTGTAAATTTGCTGTCATCTCTAAATAACTCAACCCACACCCATTATTGCCTAAACCGCTGCCAACAAAAGTGAGTAAATGAAACTGGCCCAATTGATTCATTTATTTTTTTGAATGTTCCGTTGAGCACTGTAACAATCAGAATTATTGTCTGAAGGCCAAAAGAAATGCCCAAAGGATTTATTTTTCCAAGTGGTCCACTTGATTATTATTTATTTATTTGATTTAAATTGTTATTTTTAACTTTTAAGTTTTTACAAACAGAACAGACATGATTTTTCATGTTGTCCCATGGAAAAATATAATAAAATCTTTACAAAAATGTGAGGGGTGTACTTGTGAGATACTGTACATCGTTTCCTCACTTAGTTCACTGCTATTGAGTGTACCTGCAGCCCCACCCACAGTGAGAGTCCAGAGGGGTGTACTCTGAAGTGAGATGAATGGTTTAGTGAGCTGTCTTGAGATTCAAATCATAGGTTTCAGTGTCTCTCTTTTTAGTTGGCTAAATCACCATGGTAACTGATGCTGAACACATCACTGTGTTGGGAGCAGGTTATTATCAGAGTTTCAATTTAAAATGCAGGTGCCATATTTTCATGTATTCTCTTATTTACAGTATGTTATAAGTGCACTATTATCTGCAGATAGATGTTATATGTGCAGCTTATTACCTCAGTAACATCAGGAATGAAACTCAGCTGCAAAGTACAGCACTGTATGTCACAGTGTCAGTGGAATGTGCATGTAAAAAAAAAAAATTAAAAGTATAAATGTTTTTATACTTGACTGTATTATTCGGTGTAAATGTAACTTGGACCCATATAAGCTGAGTTTGTTTGATCGTAAATGGTTGGTTTGTTGATTTGAGGATTTTGGACAACAAGTTCCATACCCTCCTGAGGGTTTTTTCTTAAATTGGATGGTCGAATAGAATCAAAGGAAATCAGAATATTTAATAACAAAGCTGATAATTAATATTTTAATTTTAATAAGAGGCTGATGGTAATATTTTCAAAAAAGCACAGATTGTTGTATGATTCTTTAACTTATACAGCAGCATCTATTGCCATTAAGCTTTTCTCGTTGTCCTTCCTCAGTATGCCTGCTGAACGCAAGCGCTCAGTAAACATGGATGAGAAAGATGTTTGCACCTTCAGCAACAAGGAAAAGGAGAAGGACAGGGAGGCTGAGAGGAGGCCGGCATCTGCTCGGGACAAGGCCAAAGACGAGGCCAAAATGAGCGGCAAAAAAGACTGCGGCAAGGAGGAGAAGAGGAAGCGGCTGGAGGAAGAAAAGAAAAAGAAGGAGGAGAAGGAGCGGAAGAAGAAAGAGGAGGAAAAACTGAAGGCAGAGGAGGAGCAGAAGAAGAAGGAAGAGGAAGAGAAAAGGCAGCAAGAGGAGCAGGAGAGGAAGCTTAAAGAGGAGGAAGCCAAAAGACAACGTGAGGAGGAGGCTGCCCTCCTCAAGTAAGTCATCTTGATTGTTAAATTCTGAGTTAATAGCGATTTTAGCAATGTTTAAAATGCCATTTAGATCAATTCTACCGCTTACTTAATCTTAGCCACACTTATTGGAGGAAGGTGTGGACACACCAATGTTAACAAATCTGCCAAGCGCAGGGCTGTGGTCTTGGTCCACATCATATAGAAGAACAACATTATCGTCAAAATCCAGCACAAATTTTGGTCAGTGGTTATGCTGAGGCTCATTAGTATATAAGCATAATAAGAGTGGGGAAGGCATACAAAGACTTGTTTTTAAAGTCTGTAGAATAATACACTGCACTAAAATTCACAATAAAATGGAGATTTGGCTACATAAGAGCTGATAAAATGGCGGTTTGACCTACATCTTTATCCCAAGATGAATCTCTGTAGTTTTTCTAATTTAGCATTAATAAATTTGAATTCAAAGATGATCTTTAATGGGATCCTAATGTACTAGAAATACAAAACCTCTCCACATCAGTGCTTCATCTGCTTGTGCACAGTTTAATCTGTTGGGTTTAAAAGCTGTAAATTTGCATGTAATAAATGAACTACACAAAATTTCTAGATTCCCTAAAATGGCTGTAGTTGAGTTCAAATGCAAGCTGATCAGGTGAGTTTATTTGAATATCTCCATGTGGCCTTTGTGTAAAATACTTAATACAGTAACATGTAAAAAATGTGATAAAGCTCAGCCACTTAAACCTTAAGTTAAAAGTTTGTCATACACTGTGTGCAGATGAAAGTTTTCTTTTGTGTCTCCTACTTTTAAAAACCTGATACAAGAACATGTGTTTTTATGTTTTAAAAGCATGTTGATGTCAGCATGACCTTCATTTAAGAAATAAACATAAGAGGAAGTGATGTGTCTGCTGGTCCAGCGTGTATATGTTTGACTTGACTTTTCGCAGAGCCAGAGTTGATCACCACCATCCATCTGAACCCCTGATGTTAGTCTTAGGGCCACTGTAGCACCCGAAACAACTGCACTGGTTTTACTATCTTTCTTTAATCACGCCTCTTTCTGCGGGTCACCCCATCTCTACAGGGAGAAGGAGGAGGGGCATCAGCTGTACCAGGAGGCATGGGAGCGCCATCAGTGTAGGAAGGAACTGCGCAGCAAGAACCAGAATGCCCAGGAGGGTCGTCCTGAAGAGGCCTTCTTTAGCCGCCTGGACTCGAGCCTTAAAAAGAACACCGCCTTCGTGAAGAAGCTGCGCACGCTGACCGAGCAGCAGCGAGACTCACTCTCCAACGACTTTGCCTCACTCAACCTCAGCAAGTACATCGGTGAGGCTGTGAGCTCCGTTGTGGAAGCGAAGCTGAAGATCTCAGATGTCGGCTGCGCGGTCCATCTGTGCTCGCTCTTCCACCAGAGGTACGCCGAGTTTGCCCCGTTGCTCTTGCAGGCCTGGAAGAAGCACTTTGAAGCCAGGAAGGAGGAGAAGGCACCCAACGTAAGCAAGCTGCGCACAGACCTCCGCTTCATCGCCGAGCTCACCATCGTCGGTCTCTTCACAGACAAAGAGGGTCTCTCGCTCATTTACGAGCAGCTGAAAAACATAATTGGGGCTGACCGCGAGACGCACACCCATGTTTCCGTGGTGATCAGCTTCTGTAAGCACTGCGGGGACGACATTGCTGGGCTGGTGCCCCGCAAGGTGAAACTGGCGGCCGAGAAGTTTGGCTTGGCTTTCCCTCCCAGCGAGATCATCAGCAGTGAGAAGCAGCAGCCCTTCCAGAATCTTCTGCGGGAATACTTCACATCACTCACCAAACACCTGAAGAAGGACCACCGGGAGCTGCAGAACATTGAGAGACAGAACAGGTGAGGTTCAGCTGTTACGGGAAACCACTGCGTGATTGTTTGAGCATACCTAACTTTTTGTCCTCTTCAGGCGGATCTTGCATTCCAAAGGAGAGTTGAGCGAGGACCGACACAAGCAGTACGAGGAATTTGCCACTTCCTACCAGAAGCTGCTGGCCAACACTCAGTCTCTGGCTGATCTGCTGGATGAAAACATGCCCGAGCTGCCTCAGGACAAGACTGTGCAGGAGGGTGTGTGGCCTCACATTTTTTTTTTCTTCCTCATATTATACCCTGTCAATTTTTTGTTAATATCTGATATTATCATGGCTCTGCTGTCACAGAGCACGGCCCCGGGATCGACATCTTCACCCCCGGGAAGCCTGGAGAGTATGACCTGGAAGGAGGGATCTGGGAAGACGAAGACGCTCGTAACTTCTATGAGAACTTGGTGGACTTGAAGGCATTTGTGCCCGCCATCCTCTTTAAGGACAACGAGAAGAGCAGTCAGGGCAAAGAGAAGGAGGACGCCAAAGGTATGTTATAAAACACTCATGCTTACAAAAAAGGAAGAGATTTGTGTACTTTGTTTTGACCGTGCTGCTGTTGGGTTCAGATGGCAGAGAGGGGAAGGATGCGGGCAGCACAACAGAGGAGCTGGAGCTGGAGCTCGAGGCTCTGGACATCACAGATGAACCTCTTGAACTAGAGGGCTCAGACGAGGTGGAAAATGAAGAGCTGGCCAAAAAACTGCTCGATGAACAAGGTAAACAGGATTTTCCAGAAAACAGCTACTGTACTACTTCTATGATGATGTGTTACTGCATGCTCATTGGCTGACAGTGTTTAATCACAAGTTAGCCAATGAAAATACACCAGTTTGTCCTTTAATCTGATTGGACTATAATTTACTAAATGAACAATAGGACTTAAAACTAGCCCATAAACTCATCAGGAAAATGGTTACTGAGGTCAAAGATCAGAGGAGCCAAAGGCTGCTTCATCATAAACGTCTATACAATGGCTGTATCCCAATTCAGCCTTAAAGTACGCAGCCTTAACGGTCCACAAGGGCCGCGTACTTAAAGACCGCTAAGGCCGGAAGTGCGAGGCTTGTGAAATGGGACGGTCTAGCCTCCGTTGCGCTGCCCAGGTTGCCTAGCAACCATGATACTAACAGCTGGAAACGTTACATACAGCATTGTTTGACAGAAATGAAGGAGAAAATCTTTTGTTCATTAGTTTGTTTGTTTCTACATGACCTTTGATCATTCTCTGTAAGATTAAGTTCAGCTATTGAATGGTGTATATTTTAAAGTAAAGGCTTTAAAAACAAGTTTGTACAAACGTCACTAATGTCACATAACTTTGCCGACATGTGGCCAACAGTAATGTTTTAATGTTCTTCGTTATTAAACATTTGCACATAAATAAGTGACATAATATTCAGTACTTACTTAAAGTTTACTCTTCAAGCGCCCCTCGTCCGCCGTTTTTTTCGGCAAAATTATCCACACCCATCGCCGCGCTATGCATTCTGGGATATGTTGGCCCACTAAGTCTACACCGCCACGTCCTTAAAATTCAGGGAAATGAAGGACGCATTTGAGGGCCGCATTTCGAGCAGCCTTCGAATTGGGACAGCCTTCGTCGCGTCGCGGTGACGTAATCGGCCTTAAAATGCGGCCTTTAAGGCTGCAGACCCTGAATTGGGATACAGCCAGCTTCTTCAACAGCTCGCAGAAGCGCTCTCTGCTGGCCTTTAGAAGAAATGCAGGCTTAAGTCACTCAAGTATTGGCTTTGTTTTTTTGTAGACCACTAGATGGCACCTACTCCATCTTTTATGCAGTCTGTGAGATTTACTGGGTCTTCTGCGAGTAGGTTCTACAGCTTGGAATGTATGAATTTACCTAATGCTTGGGTCAGAAGTGTAACAGTGGACAGAGAGGTGGTTTGGACATGTGCAGAGGAGGGTTGGTGGATATATCAGATAAAGGATGATGAAGATGGAGCTGCAGAGGACAAGAAGGAAAAGAAGCTGCAGAAGGAAAAGAAGATTAGAGAGGAAGGATGGATGTAGTGAAGGAGGACGTACAAGGGTTGGTGTGACAGGAGGATGATGGCAACAGGATGAGATGGGGGCAGTTGATTCACAGAAGCAGCGCTGACTTACAGTTGATTTTGTAATATCTAGGAGGTAAGAAATCTTATGAACTGACTAGTTGCAGTAGTGGCATCCTCTTTTTTTTGTTTCACAAAAAGGAAGACTGCATGGATATAGGACTAAAAATATCTTAATTCAGAGATTAAGAGATGTGGCCTAATACTTTGAGTTTTTAAAATGGTGCAGAAATCCTTGTATAGACAAAACTATGAACAATAAGTGGAACATACACATTGCATTGGTTTCATTTGAACTGCATACAAAGTGAACATTTGTTTCTGTCTGTGCAGAACAAGAGGACGAGGAAGCTAACACGGGGTCTCACCTGAAGCTAATCGTGGATGCTTTCATCCAGCAGCTTCCCAACTGTGTCAACAGAGACCTCATAGACAAGGTGAGGACAGACACACTGATCCAAGGAAAACAATGAGCTTCCAGATGTTGGATAGTTTGTAAAGGTTTATGATCTCTGGTGATTCCTACAGGCTGCCATGGACTTCTGCATGAACATGAACACCAAGTCTAACAGGAGGAAGCTTGTCCGTGCTCTCTTCACTGTCCCCAGACAGAGGTAGGTTTCATCTGGTTTGGCATTTACCTTTAATCACCACAAGGGGGTGCTATCATCATGACTGATTGTGTGATTGTGAGCGGTGCACTGAGTCATTCTCCTCTTGCAGGTTGGATCTCCTGCCCTTCTACTCTCGTCTGGTGGCGACGCTGCATCCATGCATGTCAGACGTGGCGGAGGACCTGTGCTCCATGCTGAAGGGAGACTTCAGGTTTCATGTAGGTTCTCTGCTCACTTACATCAGGTTTTAAATAGATTTGTCATACTTTGCTTTTTTCCATCATGTTTGCATTAAAAACACTTGCCAACATTATGAATCGAATCTGTGTTTCTAGATTCGGAAGAAGGATCAGATCAACATCGAGACCAAGAATAAAACCGTCAGATTTATCGGCGAGTTGGCCAAGTTCAAGATGTTCTCGAAGACAGACACACTTCAGTGTCTCAAGGTGGGTGAAAGAAGCCACTGTCTGAGTCACATCAGGCTGTTTGTCTTTAAATCCCTGTACAAGAAAACAAACACTTTTAGCAACATCTCTGCTCATCCAATCAGATCCCAAACAAAATGCCACATTAAGATGAAGATGTGAAAAACTAAACTTACTTACCTTCATCCTCACTGTGATAACAAGCACGAAATGCTTCCAGAGCTCACTCTGCTGTGTGCATGCATCAGAATAACAACACAGCCGGCGAGACGACATCCAGCTTAGCTGTTATAGATTTCTGTCCATGTCTCCTCCTCCTCCAGATGCTGCTGTCTGATTTTACGCACCATCACATAGAGATGGCCTGCACACTGCTGGAGACCTGCGGCCGCTTCCTCTTCAGATCCCCCGACTCTCACCTGCGCACCAGTGTCCTGCTGGTCAGTACTGGTCCTCTTCGCTGGGCTTCTGTTCACTTTGAAGCAGATAACTAGAATGTGATATAGAAAAGGACAAAAACAGAGAAAATATTTGAATATAAAGATAAATGAGTGGTTTTTAGCCTGACTTTTGTCCCATGTGTGCTCCAGGAACAAATGATGCGCAAAAAGCAGGCCCAGCACCTTGATGCCCGCTACGTAACCATGGTGGAGAACGCCTACTACTACTGCAACCCGCCGCCCATGGAGAAGACGGTGAAGAAGAAGAGGCCGCCGCTGCAGGAGTACATCTGCAAACTGCTCTATAAGGACCTGTCCAAGGTCACCACAGAGAAGGTGTTGAGGCAGATGCGCAAGCTGCCATGGCAGGACCCCGAGGTGAAGAGCTACCTGATCTGCTGCATGGTCAACATCTGGAACGTGAAGTACAACAGCATCCACTGTGTGGCCAACCTGCTGGCTGGCCTGGTGGCCTACCAGGAGGACGTGGGGATCCACGTGGTGGACGGTGTCCTGGAGGACATCCGGCTCGGCATGGAGGTAAGAAGAAGCAAAATCAAGTCTGAAAACAAGATATGCTTTTGTGTTTCATCCTTAACTGAGCCCTTAGTAGTTTATAGGACT
This sequence comes from Astatotilapia calliptera, assembly GCF_964374335.1. Classification (NCBI taxonomy): domain Eukaryota; kingdom Metazoa; phylum Chordata; class Actinopteri; order Cichliformes; family Cichlidae; genus Astatotilapia; species Astatotilapia calliptera. The sequence continues at coordinate 21,020,599 of NC_137438.1, forward strand.
GTAATTTGATTCTCTGATCAGTAATTTCTATATTTATTGCCATTAGGGATGCACTGGCCCAACATTTGGAATGTATTATCAGTCTGACGCTGACCCAAAATGTTTGTTCTGGTATCCATGACAATGAGCAGACTGAATGTGTGCAAAAGCTTTTATTTAACTGCAGACTGTGGAAAGATCAGACCATGGCGAAGCTTGCGTTCTTTTTCTCTCTCGAGCTCGCTTGTTTACTTTCACTCCGGTCACATTCAGTCAGAGATCATATCGAAGAAGCTAGAAGGACGTTGCTCCTTCTTGCTGTCGATATTATTTCTCTTCAGCTTTCTCTTGAGAAATCTAGTCCCTTTTTTCATTTATGCTTCACTAATAAGTGCCAAAGAGCGGGTGTTCTTTATATTCTTGAATGTATTTATTTCCTACATTTTCTTTTCTTTTTTTTCTTTTTTTTTTTTACATGTTGGGAAAACTGTTTCAGTTGGCCCTGATGTTTGCTTACACACACAAAATAAAAAGGATCTCCAGTCGAGTGATAGAAATTATTCATGTTCATGTAAGGCTACAAACTAACTGCAGTTATCTAAAAAAAATACTAAAAACTAAACTAAAGATGTTTTTACTTGCAAAACTAAAAAGTGGAAATTCAAAATGAAAATCTGAGGAGGTTTTTTTTTTGTTTTTTTTGTTTTTTTGAGTTGTAATAACTGTTCTGGACGTCTTTAACCTCGCTGTAACTTGAAGCTGCACATGCTTCGTGTGTCATATATTTGGGACGTTTAGTGCAGGAGAGGTGAGATCAGGAGCATTGAATGGACAGGACAATCAAAAAAACCCCGATGCTATCTGCTTGACTGGCAGCTGATTGAAGCGGACACCTGTGTTGCTGTGTCATTTGTGTCTGCTACGTGTTGCAGGACATGTTGGAATGTTGTCGGACTCCATTTGCTTGGCTGAGGTTGTGATTTTACAAAAAAATAATTGAACACAAACAGTCGTGCCTGTGTCACAGCTGCAAATGCTTACTTGCATATTTTAGAAGCCATGCTTACAATTTGACCCTGATCTGGCCTCCATCTGACCTCAAAACAGTCGAAATTCAAGCATTTTTCCTAGCAACCAGGACGTTGGCGGTCTTGAGCCCTGCAGCAAAAAGCTTTAAGAATTTCCCTCCATTATCTTTTTCTTCTCCCCTGCAGCATCCTATATTATATTGTTGGACATCTCAATTTAGGATCTCCTCTTCTTCCCTCGCTTCCTAGGTCAACCAGCCCAAGTTCAACCAGCGGCGGATCAGCAGCGCCAAGTTCCTGGGCGAGCTCTACAACTACCGCATGGTGGAGTCGGCCGTCATTTTCCGCACCCTCTTCTCCTTCATCTCCTTCGGCGTGAATCAGGACGGCAGTCCCAGCCCTCTGGACCCCCCAGAGCATTTGTTCCGCATCCGCCTGGTCTGCACCCTGCTTGATACCTGCGGCCAATACTTCGATCGAGGCTCCAGCAAGAGGAAGCTAGACTGTTTCCTCATCTACTTCCAGGCACGTAACCTCCTAAAGTGCCTATACTTTATGTTCGGGAACCCTGATATTTTCTGTAAATCTACTGGGTATAATCACTGTGCCACTGTTTTGAGTTTGACAGACCTGTGAGGTCTGCTCAGGAGGTGTTCTGGTCAGGGGTGAAGTAAGTGAGATGTTGTTGTGTGTCTGCAGCGGTACATATGGTGGAAAAAGAGCCTGGACGTGTGGACCAAGGACCACCCGTTCCCCATCGATATCGACTACATGATCAGCGACACGCTGGAGCTGCTCAGGCCTAAGATGAGGCTCAGCAGTTCCCTGGAGGAGGCCATCAAGCAAGTCAGCGACCTGGAGAGAGAGGTGCTCGTCAAACTAGGTAGGAGGGTGACGCTAAGTAATCATCTTTAATGTGCGTGGAGCATGACGCCGTTGGTGTAGCAGCTGGTGTTGCCGGTTTGGTTGCTCTCCGTTGTCCTGGCAGAGCAGCATTCCCCAGTGTGTGGGAGGGCAAGCGAGCATGCTGTGTCACTCCTCTCTCTGCCTCTGCTTTGTCTGTCGAGCAGGTTTGAATTCATTGTTTAAAATGCCGAATACATGCATTCCCACTCATTACAGAGACTTCAGGAAGGATCTTTTAAAATCAATGACGACTGTTTCAGACTTCCTCTGGACCTCAGTTTAATCTAGCCTGATAACCTTGAGAGATCTGATCTCACCAAAGATGCATTTGTGTGCTGTTGATAAAACATGTGACATGCACTCATTTGTTTTGTTCATTTTGTCTGTTGAGTGTCTGAAATGTGACGATTAAGAGATTTGCTGTCTGTGCACCTCTTCTAGCACTCTCATGTAATTCTTTGTTTTTATATTCATCAGGTCCCAATCAGCCCAAATAGCAAAGAGAAATTAAAAATGTATGCCATGAAAGAGTTCGGGTCTTAGGAGGTTAAGATTCACCACTGAGGTGTAAATAAGCTGCAACCCCTAACACCTCTTTCTCGAACCCCGAAACTACAATCTTTACGACACAGAATCTGAGCTCAGAGACAATACGAATATTCAGGAATGTAAAAACCAAAACACAATCAGGACGATGATATCTGGAGAGGAGGAAGAAGGAAGTGTTTGCGCAGCAGGTGTATCTGACTCTGCGGCCTGATAACAGCGCAGCAACGTGAGCTTTGTTTAACAGTTTCAAGGTGTTGACCTGGAATGTGCTGAGAAAAATGTAAACCACAGCTGCGCCCTCTGAGAGCAGGACACCCTCGCAGATCCTGTACTCAAGTAAAAGTACAGATACATGAGCTGTAAAGTACTCAGTTATTTAGAGTAAAAGTGGGGGGGAAAGTAGTTCCTTGGAGTCGGATTCCTCCAAAGAGGCATTAATGGGAGAGAGATAAGGTTAACAGCTGCTTTGCTAATACGTCCCCATCGGTGTGATTAGCAGCACAAGCCAGAAGTACCTCAAAACTGTATAAAAGTACATGTAATCAGCAGCTTTCCATCACTGTTGTGTTTATGTGTGTAAACCTTTATGCAGGTAGATAAGCAGTAAGCATGTGTTTGTGTGTGGGAATGTAGGAGAGGAGAGTGATTGATGAAGGCCCCTGAAGCTAAACAGTGGAGCTATTGTTACCTTTCATACTTCAACCAGGATCGGACATTCCTCAGTCCTTGAGTCACACAAGACCTGATCTTCCACTCCACGCCACTGCCAGACTTCATTTCTTCGCCGTTACCTTTTCTTGCATAATTATGCTCTGTGACGAGCTTCATAGACACAACAATTTTTCTCTGGAATATTTGTTCTATATATAACTGAGGGCTTTGTTTGAGTAAAGCTGCTCTCCCAGGCTGGGCTGGGCTCGGAGACATTTATGATATAATTTCTCCTGATTGTTTTAGTCTTACGTGTCCTAAAGAGGAATCTTTCCACGTTTTCTTGTGCAGGTCTGGCCATGGAGAAGGACGGCCGCTCCAGTGCCATGAGCGAAGGGGAGGGTCTTGACGAGGAAGATGATGACGGGGACGATGATGAAGAGGGAGGCGCAGAGACCGAAGAGCAGTCAGGCAATGAAAGCGAAATGAACGAACAGGAAGAGGATGTGAGTGTTGACTCCCCCATTCTGGCGTTCTTCCTCAAACAAAATCCATCTTGCAACAGAACAAACTTACAGGAAATGCTAAATATTCAACCCTAGTCTAAAGTCTAAAGTTAACAGTGGCATCTAGCATAGGGTGGTGGAGCCCAGTGCCCAGAAGTGAAACATCTGGTTTCAAAACTCCAAGATGGTGGTCAGGTACCCACCGCAGTATTCTCCTGGTCATTAGGTGAACTAGGATAATACCCCCACATCCAACACGGCCGCACACTCATGCACACCCGGCTGCAGATCAAAAAACCTGAGAGCTGCATGGCAAAAACAGAAATATAGCTATGACTGTTTGTTTTTTTTTGTTTTGTTTTGGGGTTTTTTTTCTCCAACAGGAAGGGTCAGAGAATGAAGAGGAGGAGAGGGAGGAAGAGGAAGAAGAGAACACGGATTACCTGACCGACTCCAACAAGGAGAACGAGACTGACGAGGAGAACAATGTAAGCAATGGGAAATGTCTGTGTATAAATCTAGATTTAATACATTTTGTTGGTTTAAAGATTTGTGCTTTTGCTGATGTTGATTTGCTGCCTGTGTGTGCAGGAGGTGACCATCCGTGGCGGCGGGCTGAAGCACGTGGCATGCGCTGAGGACGAGGACTTCATTCAGGCTCTGGACAAGATGATGCTGGAAAACCTGCAGGTATAGCGTCCTGCCGCCACACTGGCCATGAAGTACTTTTTATGCTGCAAAAGGCTTTACTGACTTAAATGCACACGCGCGTACACACACACACACACACACATGCACTCTGAATATTTGATTGAATTCTAAAAACATCAAAGAGATGAGTGTAATCATAATAACGACTAAAAACGCATGCACAGTTTCATAACTACATGCAGCGTTTTTCTTTTAACAGCAGATTTGTAGCTTTTGGCCTTTATTACACTGTTTTTCTTAGTCTCTTTTATGTGAACATGCTCACAGCTAGTTTGAAACCCAGGTAGCCTTATGGCATTGGTAGCCATCTTGCTGATGTAAGCCAGATAATGATGGGATATTCTGGACATGATGAATTTGCTCAGTGAAAAGAAGCACTTTACAAACATAAGAAAACATAGAGTAGTACAGGTCTCCTCAGCTTTGATCCAGACCTCGCAGACTGACTCTTCACTGTGTGTTGTGTCACTGCAGCAGCGTAGTGGCGAGGCGGTGAAGGTGCACCAGCTGGATGTTGCCATTCCTCTGCAGCTGAAGAGTCAGCTGAAGAAGGGGCAGCCATGCATTAGTGAGGGAGACTCGGACATCTCCGATACCATGCAGTTTGTCATGCTGACTCGCAAAGGCAATAAGCAGCAGGTAAGGTGGCATCTATGTGCCAAGCTATTGCACTTCTTTAAAAATCAGGCTGGTCACAGCAGTTTGTTGCAGGTGAAAAGTCTTTTTTTTAACCACATTTTGATACCGGGTTCATCTTCTACCCTTCTCGGCCAAAATAATCTTCTAAGGGTTTGTAACTCGATTAGTATGCTACAGTTATTTGGCCGATCTTCTGTGGAATGATCCTGCAGGGTACACTGAGTCCTGCACTTAAGGTTTCTAAAATATTCCACATTAACAGTAGAATTTACACGTAATGGCGATGAATAGTGGAGCGATCAGGTGTGAAAACTGTCTGCACTCTCGCTCCTGCAACTGCAGGTTACAGTAACAATCTCCTTCTAGGGAGGGCATTTCTGCAGGACTGTTGATGTTGCTTCTGTCTGAAGTTGATTCAGCAGCTTTATCATTCAGAGTCATGTTTGCACCCCTGAGGTGGATGTTGGTACACTAATGAGTCTCTTTTTGCACCGTTTCTGGTCTTCATGTCCTTCTGAGGAAAATTTCCTGCTAAATGCCCCTCTGTGTTCTCTAACTGTGCCCATTATGTATGTAAGGCTTCCTGAGAGAAACAGTTTCAGCACTATAGATGGAAAAAACTGCGTGTATGTCAGCAGGCGTCCTAACACACATACAGAAACACACACGTGTGTGTGTGTGTGCGTGCGTGCGTGCGTCCGTTAAGGCCAGCCGCTGCGTGGTGGAATGTGTGGTTTGAGGGCAGAGGCTGGTTGTTGTGCTGCTGGGTGTGTCCAGCACTTTGCCTGTGCACAGAGGTTTCATGCAGCGTTCAGCCTGCTTGAAAAACAGCTGCCAGAAACGCCAACGCACACAGGGCGTCTTTGTCGGTGTGTCTGAGAGATCTGTAGCTCTAGAAATCTCATGCTCAGCCAGTTGAGGGACTGATATCAGTTTTCAGAGAGTAAGAAATTCTGCTGTCAGTCAAACACTATTGTAACTTCACAAGATGAATCACTTTCTGGCCTAAAGAAAACCGCAGAGTACACCCTACAGAAAGACTGTCAGAAGCTTTCTTTCTGCACGCTTCTTCGAGCCCTCTACCGTTTTCCATCTGTCTGAAGGTGAAGCTCTGCTTCAGTCGACCGGTCTTTCCTCGATTCTCTCATGCGTCAGGAGAATCCCAGTGAATGGATTTTCATGATACAGTGTGAAGTTAAAATAATTTAAGTTGAGATCTGCCTGTATTCGCGACGTCTGGTGTGAATTCTAGTTTACATACACTTTGCATGTAGTCATGCTACACTGTAATTAATTAATTAATTAGTTAGTTTTAAAAAAAAAAAGTTTTTAAAAATGCTATGCTGTAATTACTAGAACCTGACTGAAATACTACTATACTTATACTTTGAGTCCTGAAACAAACTTTCTCTTTGGGGACAATAAATTGCAAGTTGCCAAAAGTACATTGACAGAGCTGAGGGGGGCTGAGCAGCGATGCCTACACAAAAAGACTGAGCTGATATGTCACTATCAACTTCTATCAGATACCGGATAGACATGGAGAGACATCTATCGGTATCTGATGGATGAATACTATTTAAAAAGCACAGGTGAGACCAGAGAAACACCCTTCAGCCAGGTTATTAGTGTTGATGTTGCGTAGTTTATGCACCAGAGGGCACTCTGCAACTTACAAGCTGATCCAAGCATAAATAATTAATCTACGATTTGAGACAAAATGATAACTTTAAACAATGCTGTTGAATTATCGGAATGTGAACTTATAAAAAAATGCCTTTGTCCAGCTAAACTGTCTTTCATTCTCCTGAACAGTATAAGATCCTGAACGTGCCGCTCTCCTCCCACCTGGCGGCGAATCACTTCAACCAGCAGCAGGCCGAGCAGGAGGAGCGCATGAGAATGAAAAAGCTCACTCTGGACATCAACGAGCGGCAGGAGCAGGAGGACTACCAGGGTAACCATGGAAACTGTTTGTTTATTGTTTGTTACCGCATCTGCCCAGGTTACACGAGTGGATCGGCTTCTGTTTCATATCTGATCTGTGAAAGCAAACGGTGACCTTTGACCTGAAATCAGGGTGTGTTGTTTTGCTTACCCAGTGAGTCCTTTGAAGTTCTTTCTCTGTGCAAGGTCACACTGACAAGAAAAAGCTGGTTCATTTCCACCTTAAATCTGCACAGATTATTATAGTTGTGTATTGTCGGGGGGCGTGGTTAAAAGGTGAGTGCATGAGTTTGATTCATTTTTTTTCAAGGTATTAGGTTTTTATTGGCTTCTAATAATTACTCTAGAAATGTAAGAGTCCTGATAAACCTTCACTTTCTGCTGCTGCCGCTTACCTCAGAGGAGCTTTAGTAGTAGGAGGTTTATGGGTTCAGACTGGGCCTTTGCAGGGGGGATGTTTTCAGTAGAGGCAACAAGTCTGTGGTTAAATATAATTTGGCTCTGAGTGAAACCTCTAAGGGAAATGACAACAAATCCATTTGTAGTGATTTAAAGTCAACAAGGACTAAAGAAGCTATGGAGACCAAACTAGGCTTTTTATTTATGCAGTAAATTTGTCATTTAAATGTGAAAGTCTGTGGGTTTGGCTAGTGGCCATCAGCGGAACTGCAGGTTTTGCTACTTGTTGGTTCCACATAGTTCAGTCCTGGACGTTGCTGATTTTATTCCACTAAGGTGCAGTGTATACATGTTAAATCTTCACCGTAGTCACATCGTTTTAAATCAACTTGAATGACAATGTTCTGTTGGTGAAACTGCAGGGCAACAAAAAACAACAAAAAACAAATGCCCCTCGCAGGTTGCAGGTAGGCTCAACACAGAAGCTTAAATTAAGCGTAAGGACACTGGACGTGCTTCCTGTTCATGTAAATGGTAAATGGCCTGTATTTGCATAGCGCTTTACTAGTCCCTAAGGACCCCAAAGCGCTTTACACATCCAGTCATCCACCCATTCACACACATGTATTCAGCAGCGGCCTGATAAAAGCCATAATAACTGCTAACACAGGACAAGATCAGTCATCCATGCTCGTAGTTTTTTTTATTAGTCATCAGTTTGTGTCTGCTTGTTTTTGGTTTTTGTCTCCTTGTTGTCATAAACTGTTGAAATGTGAAATATTTTTCATATGTAGACCATATGTAGACCAAGATGGCGCCGCGGATGGTCGCCCTGGTGCTTCAGTGCGTTACTTTTGTTTTGTTTTTGTGCATTTTCTCTGTGTCTGGGCACTCCTCTGGATACTCGTACACCAGAGAAGAGCTCCTTAACTACAGGACTACAACGCCTGTGGATTTATTTCCAATATTTGTCGCATCTGCGGCAGATTTACTGCTGACTCTGACCAGGAAAGCGAGACGCCAAAAGAGAGGGAAGCGAGCCGGCGCACTCGTGCGTTTGAGGAGACGCGGACTGCGAACTGCTCTTCCTGGGATCTTCCTTTCTAATGTACGCTCACTCGGCAATAAGATTGACGAACTGGCCCTGATGAGAAGCATGAACAGAGACTTTGCCTCCTCCTGTGTCTTATGTTTATGAGTCGTGGCTCAGTGAGAACATCCCAGACTGCGCGCTCAAGCTGGAGGGCTTCCATCTGCTGCGCGCGGACCGGCAGGCCGCTCTCTCCGGTAAGTCCAAAGGTGGAGGTCTCTGCTTCTACATCAATAGTGGCTGGTGCACAGATGTGACAGTGATTGCTCAGCACTGCTCTTCCTCTCTGGAATATCTTTTTATCCACTGCAAACCGTTTTATTCTCCGCGGGAGTTCGCTTCATTCATCCTGGCCGCTGTTTACATCCCGCCAGACGCAGATGCGCAGGCAGCTCAGTGCGCACTCGCGGAGCAGATTCTCCACACGGAGCGGACATTCCCGGACTCTCTCATCATTGCTCTTGGGGACTTTAACAAAGCCAATCTGAGCCATGAGCTTCCAAAATATAAGCAGTATATTAAATGCCCGACCAGAGAGGAGAGGACATTAGACCACTGTTACAGCACGATCAGCGGGGCCTATCGCGCGGTGCCCCGCGCTTCACTCGGACTTTCTGACCACGTCATGATCCACCTAATTCCCGCGTACAGACAGAGGCTGAAGCTCTCCAAACCTGTCGTGAGGACTAAAAAACTGTGGAGCAACGAGGCTGTGGAGGAGCTTCGCACGTGTTTGGAGTCTACAGACTGGGACACAATGAAGGCTGCTTCTAACAGCTTGGACGAGTTTACGGACACTGTCACCTCCTATATCCACTTCTGTGAGGACAGCATTGTGCCATCACGCACCAGGGTGAGTTATAACAATGACAAACCCTGGTTTACTCCTAAACTCAAAAAGCTGTGGCTGGAAAAGAGTAAGGCGTTCAGAAGCGGAGACAGGGACTGCTACAGAGAGGCCAAGTACAGGTTCACTAAAGAAGTGGACATTGCTAAACATCAGCACTCTGAGAAGATGCAGCAGCAGATCTCAGAGAATGACTCGGCCTCTGTGTGGAAAGGTTTTAGGAATATCACAAACTACAAGCCTAAAACCCCCCACTCCACTGATGACTTGCTCTTAGCCAACACCCTTAACGACTTCTACTGCCGTTTTGATGAGCCATCAGGCAGCCTTCACACCTCCAACGGCCCCAACAATAGAGACACTTTGGACACTAATTCCCCCACCTCTCCCCCCTACATAGAGCCATCACCACCTTCAAACCGTTCACCTACAACACCCCCCTCCTCACCCCACACAAAAGAGGATTTCACACCACCTCCTCCCACCACAACTCTTCATATTCATGAAGCAGATGTGAGGAAGCAGTTTAAGAACCTGAATGCTCAGAAAGCTCCCGGCCCAGACGGCGTGTCTCCTGCCACCCTCAGACACTGTGCAAACGAGCTGGCCCCAGTGTTTTCTGGCATTTTCAACTCCTCACTGCAGGCATGTCATGTGCCTGCCTGCTTCAAGTCCTCCACCATAATCCCTGTCCCCAAGAAACCTAGGATCACTGGACTAAATGACTACAGACCCGTGGCTCTGACATCTGTGGTCATGAAGTCTTTTGAGCGCCTAGTTCTCTCCCATCTCAGGACCCTCACGGCCCCCCTCCTGGACCCCCTGCAGTTTGCATATAGAGCCAACAGGTCTGTAGACGACGCCATCAACATGGCCCTACACTTCATCCTGCAGCATCTGGACTCCCCAGGAACCTACGCCAGGATCCTGTTTGTGGACTTCAGCTCTGCCTTCAACACCATCCTTCCAGACCATCTCCGAGGCAAGCTTTCCCAGATGAATGTGCCTGATCCCATCTGCCGGTGGATCACTGACTTCCTGACGGACAGGAAGCAGCACGTGAGGCTGGGGAAGAATGTCTCGGACTCCCGGACCATCAGCACCGGCTCCCCTCAGGGCTGTGTTCTTTCTCCTCTGCTCTTCTCCCTGTACACCAACTGCTGCACCTCCACCCACCAGTCTGTCAAGCTAATCAAGTTTGCAGATGACACCACCGTTATTGGACTCATCTCGGACGGGGACGAGTCTGCCTACAGGAGGGAGGTTGAACGTCTGGTGTCCTGGTGCAGCCACAACAACCTGGTGCTGAATGCCCAGAAGACAGTGGAGATTATTGTGGACTTCAGGAAGCACACAGCTCCACTCCCCCCCATCATCCTGACTGACACCCCCATCACCTCTGTGGACTCATTCCGCTTCCTGGGTACCACCATCACCCAGGACCTGAAGTGGGAGCCCACCATCACCTCCGTCATCAAGAAAGCCCAGCAGAGGATGTACTTCCTGAGGCAGCTGAAGAAATTCAACCTGCCAACACGGACGATGATGCAGTTCTACACTGCAATCATCGAGTCCATCCTCACCTCCTCCATCACCGTGTGGTACGCTGGAGCCACTATCAGGGACAAACAGAGACTGCAGCGTGTTGTGCGCTCTGCTGAGAAGGTGATTGGCTGCAGACTCCCATCTTTGCAGGACCTGTACACCTCCAGGACATTGCGGCGTGCAGCTCGGATCTCAGCTGACCCTTCTCACCCTGGACACAGTCTGTTTGACCTGCTCCCCTCAGGCAGGAGGCTCCGGTCCATTCGCACCAGAACCTCTCGCCATAAGAACAGTTTCTTCCCCTCTGCTGTTGGACACATGAACAATAACCATATGACTGTACCCGCCACTAACACATGACCCTACGCTGTGTCACTGCATCATTCTATGTTTGGCACTGATCACCACCTGCACTCATGTATATATCTTTCAACGTAGCACTCTTAATTCTTATTCTCATGTATATATCTCATGTATATCTCATGCACATATCTTTCCACGTAGCACTTTTAATTCTTATCCCTACTTTTATTTTTTTCCATGTCTATTTAAGTGCTATTTATGACACTATGTTTGCACTGAAGCACCGCAGCAATTTCCTAATGTTGTAAACCTGCTCAACATTTGGCAATAAACCCCATTCTGATTCTGATTCTGATATCAGTTTTCTGACTGAACTTCCTTTTTCCTCTCCATGTCACAGAGATGATGCAGTCTTTGGCCCAGCGTCCGGCTCCAGCCAACACCAACCGGGAGCGCCGTCCCCGCTACCAGCACCCGAAAGGCGCTCCCAACGCTGACCTCATCTTCAAGACCGGAGGAAGGTGAGGCTCGGTCCCCAATCGGCGACAGTCTGGCTACAGGTTGTGTCAGTTTAGTGTTTGTTAAGTTCACCGTGCACTGAAAGCGCCTCGTTGGTGTCTCTTTGAACAGAGAGAAAAGAGCAAGAAATGAAAGTCAGGAGAAGCGAGACAGGCAGGAGAAGCAGGAGAGAAACCAAAGATATGAGTTGGAGTAGGCTAAAAGAGCCAGAGCTGCAGCAGTCCAAAGGCGAGGCTTTAGCAAGCAAAAAATCTCAGTATTGAGGACATCTTGTTCCTATTTTCACTGAATCTCATTTTTTAAGTGCAGACAGTTCAAGTAAGTTTATTTAGTTATTTTTTTTTTTCCCTTTAAAAATTGAAGTCTGCAAATAAAGATCACTTCCTGGTTACATGTTGACATCAACACCGCTTCGTGCATCTTTGTTGTATCTCTAAAACCAAAGCACAACACGAGACGTTATTATTATGACGGTATATCTGAGTGGCTTTAAAAAAAAAACCTATTATATTCTACTCCTCTTTATCTTTGCTCTATTTTGCAAATAGTCATTGATCATTGTTGGCCTCTCTGTTTTTATTACCACTGTTCATTTTAAAGCTTAGCTTTTAAAACCAGTCAGTGCAGCAGTATGTTAATGACTAACCTCGTATTGTGGATGAATTTTAACAGTTGTTCTCCTGACTGAAGTTTGGTCTGTTTACAGCATCCTGCCATGCGATTGCATTTGTCCCTAACCATCAGGAACCCTCGCGTTAACTTTTTTCGAGTGGAAAAAAGTTAGCGTTCATCCTCCAGCTTTACTGTGTTTATGTTATGCTAACCATAGCTCTGTAGCTAGCCACCACATACCATATCATTATATACCAGCTAGCCCAACTTGAGTATCCCTACAAACGTCACTGCTGTTTAGTTTCCTGTCTTCATTTATGTCAGAAGTGATACCAGAGCTGTATGTTTTATTTTTTTTTCAGAAATTCCTCAGTCAGAAAATGGTATATCATGTTAAGGTGGAAACTAGCGAGCTAACTCCTTGCTAACTTCTAACTCAGTGATGTGGCAGTGTTCGTTTGACTTTGGGACCTGAAGCAGAGTTTGGAACTGGAAACTGCTAATGACGTCAGACTTCAAGACTGGATTTCCATCTGCAGCAGGAAGCTGTTTTCACATTAAAAGCTCTAAACAGCCTCTGTAGTCCACAGTTAGAGGCTAGCTGCTGCCGGTTGGTGGAGCTTTTAGGTGGTGGAGAACAAAAAACAAAGAAATCTTGGACTTAGAGCATAATGAAAAAAAATTTTTTTTCGGTGTCTGAAAAACAAATACATCCTGTTCTAATATTTTTGTCCCAATGCTAACAGCAAACAGTAGTTGTGTTCTAGAGACACACCAAACTCTATGTACAAAAACAGCACTTTTACTTTGTATAACACACAAATAGTCTGTCCACTACCTCAATCATTTAACTGATGTATGAAAAACCCCAAAGTCAAGAGTGGAATCCAGACATTAAAAAAGAAACTTGAGCAGGAAAAGTGTTTTTCATATATTTAAGGAGCAGGTTTGGTCATTTCAGTTTAGTTGTGAATGTTTATGTTTTTTTGGGGGGGGGGTTTTTGTTTGTTTGTTTGTTTTCAGTGATAGATTTAGAAGATGGTTTTAGTAAAATCAGTATAGAAAATAAACTTTTTGAAAGTAGCTGACGCTCAGTCTTGTAGATCAGGGGTCGGCAACCTTTCTGATGATGAGTGCCATCTAAAATTTCCTCAGAAGTCAATGTGCCATATGATTGCATTAGCAATAAATTTAATAACACTCTATATGAACAGTTACACACTATATAGAACAACTTTATAGAATTATATTTGTTCGCAGATGTTGGCAGCTATCAGCAAATAGTTATCAGCTATTTTGAAACAAAAAAAAGACACTTTTTATCCATAACAAGAACTCCATAACAGCAAATGAACTGTACAATAGAAAATGCAAATGCTGTTTATGGTCTCCTCACAACAATACACCTAAACCTGGTTTATATCTGACCCAGACAGACTGCAGGTCATAACTTCTTACCTGAAGTTCAGTTCACCTGACAGTCGGACCGGCGGCCGCCTCGCGTCTCTCCTCCTGCCTCCCCTTCCCTCATCCACCTGCTGGCCTCTGTGGAAGCTCCGCCATAGCCACCACCAAACAACAAGTTATTTTTACACATCGGCCAGCATCTGGCCAATCCACCACCTTTCATTGTTTATACCGTTACAAAAAAAAAAAATCATCGGCCCATAAAAACGAAAAATGTCCATCGGGCCACCGGGCAAATGCGCAATGGCCAGTCCAGCTATGGTCGTGCCATCGGTTAACCCTTCGCGTGCCAGCTGTGGCATGCATGCCCAGGGTTGCCGACCCCTGTTGTAGATATTTAAAACCTCGATAATCGAAACCTCAACGTTCAGATTTGTAATAACAAGCAAATACAAAAACCTCTTCTGTTATTTTGTCTTAGGTTTTCCAAGTTCAAAAAATTGTCTGAATTGGTTTGAAGTTTTTTTTTTCTTCTTTTTTTCAAAGGTCTAGTTTTTATTTTAATTTTATTTAACAGAAATGTTTTTTTTCACAGTAGTTTTATTTTGAAGGGGTCAGGCTTTAGCTTTACTTTCAGCACCTCTGCAGTAAATGTCCTACTCTGTCCTCCAGGAGACGCTGATGGGAGTCTGGGCCCAGGCTGAGCAAGCGAGGCAGAGAGAGAATGAACCAGCAAAAGAGAGAGAGAGCGCGCGCAAGAGGAAAACGAGAAGATCGGAAGGGAAACCGGTCGAAAACAAGGGAACGAGTTCTCCAGACACCCCCTGAAGCTGGGGACAGACCAAACCCCTGACATGAACACACACAGGAGAAGGAGAAGAAGAACTGACAGGGGGAGGGAATTGGGTCAGAGGTCAGGGGGTCAGACAGGTGGCTCTCTTTCTTTTTTGTCTGTTACCTGAGATGACAAAAAAACACAACTGTCTGAACCAGAGAATGAATTAGAAACAGCTGACCTGCAGACTGATGGCGAGATAGGCGGGGAGAGGCGAGATCGACTCACCTGCTGCCACCACTGCACCAGGCAGAGGAAAAAGTGACTCGTCTTTAGGAGTTCAAATCTGCGAGTGCACAACTTTTACACGAGACTAGCAAGGGATTTTTTTGTTTGTTTGTTTGATTGATTGATTTTTGACTCCATGAACAGCTCGGTCCAATTCTGTGCGAAGCAGCAAAAGACGAATGAGTTGGGTGTTCGTAAACTGACCAGTGATTCAGAGAAAGACGTGCTAATCGAACAGCGACCGATGGTGTGCAACAAGCTGATTTATAGCTTTGTGTCGCTTCTTAGTTTTACTTAAATAAAAATGAAACCGTGGACATGTCTCACAGGTATTTTTTTGATCAACAGTTACATTTTTAAAAGACGTATGTCACAGTTATTTTCTAGAGTTCATTACAGTTCATTTCTAATCATCACATAATTGTTATTGATTAGGTACTTACTCTCCTATACACTCTACAGATTATAGCAAGACCTTTAAAGGCGACCTATTAGTCCCATTTCCTGCTTCATGTAATTATTCTTGGATCCTCTCAGAGTAGCTTTGCATGATTCACAGTTAAGTCAGCTGTCTTCTGATTGGCTGCCCCCCCCCTAAGCCGGTGGGTGGGGCCTGTGCTTTTGGCTCAAAACTTGTAGAAACACTGACCTCATTATTAGAATTTTTTTTGTCTTGTTTAATGTGAACACCAGACATTGGGACCGGAGATTTAAGATGGAGAATAAGAAGACGTTACAAAGGTCTCTATTCCTAAACGAAATACCTTAACACAACTGTCTTTTTTTGTTTTTCTTCAAAAATGTGCTATTTATTGACAGTGTGGACAGTTAACAGAGGATACCATTGTATCCACTGCTTGCTTCAGTGAGCAGTTATTCAGTGAGTATATCACAGAAAGTGTCCATCTGACGAATGACCACATTTTGAATTCATGATGTTAAAGTATTTTCTTCCAGATGTTAACCAATCAGAAGAAAGTGGGTTTTTAGGGATGCGGGAATCTTTAAAAAATCTGTCTCAGCCTAGTTTGGTGAAACTAACAAAAAGTGAAGATTAATGCTCAGAAATGGGTACAGACAGTTTAAAGTTATATTTATGTAGAGGCAGACACCCGTGTCCTCTTCGTTTTTGGTCTTAATGCTCAGCTTACTCATGCCCCCCCTGCAGACGTGACAGCAGTGTCAGGTCAGTGCTTTTGCTGCTCTGCTGAGAAATCTCCAGCTCTCGCACCGTCGAACACTTTTTGATCTCTGCTGCGTTCAGACTTGTCAGGATTGAGTGACCTGCTCAGTGGTGGACACCTGAGTGTACATATTCAGCAGTTCTTCCACTTCTACCCAGTTTGATGATGATGTTTTTTAAAGTTTGCTAACATCCAGCTTGCTTTGATTTGTGACTTGTGTAATGTGACAAAAGTTTTTCCAGGATAACCGGGTGCCTGAGAGTCTTCCTTAGTGATGACGTGACTATAATAGATAAATATAACTTGTTAAGCCTCTAGATATATAAATATATCCCCTGTATGCTGCTACATGAACCTTTTCTGCAGCAGCTCTGTGTCTTTGCTATAGTAAAGATTACCCATAACTCAAGTTTGTCCCTGTCCAAGCTGATATTCTTTTACAGCAAGGAAAAAGCAAGAAACAGCTGCCTGCTAAAGCTTTGTCTCAGCTCATGACAAATAAAATTTACCACAATAAAAGCACAAAGTCGTCTCTCTGAATGAGGTCAGTCGTGTGTTTGAGGCATGCGAGGGTGCGCCTGTTTGTTGAGGTCTAATTACAAGGCAGCGAGAGTGGGTATTTCCTCTTTTCCCGCCCACGCCCTCCTCTAAACATTACATATGTGGAGCGCTGGAAACCATGGCCGGATTAACCGGTTAAAGGGCCATGGGGTAATCCACCAACCTATACCTCTGGGGGTCAGGTGAGTTGGAGTTTGGAGGCCAGGTCAACACCTTTGGTGCTTTCTTTGAGTATAATAGGAGCCCACAGCCAGCTATTCCAGGATACGCTCTGAACGGGTCACCACTCTGTAACTCTGATACGAGTCAAACACATGTGGTGACATACGGTGGTCCACATTTTTCCACTTAGCTGTCAGTGATTTGTATTTCTCAGGTTTATTTTCTTGTGTGTGTTTGCAATAAAACTAGAAAACAGATGGATCATAGAAAGCCTCATTTTGATTATCACAACTGGGATTCAGTCTGATTCTGTTTCCAGAGTGGAGATGGAAATGTGATGTTTGGAGGCAGACAGGAATCAGTATGACTATTTGGCTGACCCAGGGCCAACAGACAACCTGGTGATGGCGTTTTCCAGTGAGCAGACTGTTTTCTTTCTCACAGTTTTCACATTAAATTAAACAACTGGATCTTTAAATTTGTCAGATTTCTTCTGACCTGTGCTGCAGGCGGACAGCAAGCAGGGAGAATCAAGAGGGGAAGTATTCATCTTAAAGGCTTAGTTACTTTTTTCAGTTACACAAGTGTCCATTTAAAAAAAAAAAAAAGTCTGATCATCTGTTTCTTCGGTGCTTCCAGTGGTCCGGTGTTTGCAGAGGGAACAAACACCGGTTGTTTAGGGTTGTTTTCCTATGTGACACGGTGCCGAGGTCACATCTGGGGCGGGCATAAATGTCGCGTTTGTTAATGTTCATTCAGCTCAACCTGACTGGAGAACGTGCACAATGTGAGCACCAATGTAATAAATGTGTTAAAGTTAAATATGAACACAGTGCCCACAGAGATGGGCAAGCATGCTCATTAAGAGAAACAATGGCAATAAAGGCAGAATATCAGTCATCTTGGGCACTGCCACTGACGCTGCATATACCCCCCCCCCCCCCTCTCTCTCTCTCACACACGCACACACACACACCCCTCAGGAATGAAAGCCTCTGTGTCAAAGGCTTATGTAAGAGTCTGCAGTCCAGACAGCTTCTTTAGTGTTGCTGCTGTTTAAAACACAAGCAGCCCAGTGTGAAATGTGGAAAATGGGTCAGAAAGTCCTTCCACAATAAAACATGAACAGGGAGGGGCTCGAGGTGCTGCAATGCACTATAAAAAGGAGCAATCCAAAGTTTTTAGATGTAATACATCACCAGCTCTCTGATTGGCTGACCCTCACAATAGAAAGTTTTAAAACTACAGATAGGTGGGGCCTGTGTGTCTGAGATTACCATATTAGGGATATCCATCTCTGTGACGTCTTAAAGCTCCAAAACAGCAGGAAATCTACAGAAGAGAGAAAAAAAGATTCACAGTGCTACAATGGTCAGTCCAGAGCTGAACCTGATTAACTGCTGTGGTGTGACCTTCAGAGATGTGCATAAACAAATCTTGCAAACCTCAATGACCTGAAGCAATGCTATAAAGAAGAAAGGGCAAATATTCCTCCACAGCTATGTGAGAGGCTGATAAAGTCATACATACAGTCACATATTTACTTCAAGTTATTGCTGCTAAAGAAGGCTCTGAATCATGGACGCTGCACAGTCCTGCAAATTAACATCTAAGGAAAGAAAACGAGGAGTTAAGCTCATGTTAACAACTTAAAAGCTGGAAAACTGTCAAGATTTCCTGCTCTAGTAGACATGCTGTACCAATACGGCTTCCATGTTGGCTACAAGTGCAAATGAGGTACCTTTGAGTCTTCTATGGTTTCAAAGAGGCTGTGCAGCTTTGATGGGTAAAATCCTAAAAAAAACCCCCCAAAAAAAAAAAACCTCCTCTCAGCTGAAACTACCCAGTCATTAAACAGCTGCTTCTTTTTCACATTCCCCAGTTAATCAGGACAAAACAGACAAAACATGCAGACAGATGTAAGATTGTTCAGTTTAATGGGTGCAAATATTCGAGCAGATGGACTATGTACAGTTTATAATGTGGATATTTCAACAATCAGAAAGAACACCAGGCTGTTCAGTTATAGCAGCAACTTTCCCTTTAACCACACAAGAGGCACTTTTTATCCCTAATCTGTGCAGACGTGACCACTTCACAGGAACATTTCCTCATAAAGTAGCTCCATACTGCAGGTATGCACCATTAGATACTTCAACATGACTGTAGCTGAACTACAGAGAACCGGAGTCTGTAAACATAAGTTTATAAAATATATACTTCAAAAGTTACTGTAGGTAAACTACAGAGGCCGGAGTCTTGATAAACACATACACACACACACACACACACACGCACACACACACACACGCGCGCGCGCACACACACGCACACAGAGTTAAATAACACATTTTCAAATGTCAGAAACAACATATCGAGGATGTATTTCTAGACTGTGTGGTTTTAGTGCTCGTGTTTTGTCCAATGCTATGTGCACACCCATCCCTAAAGAGCAGTTTTTAAAGTATTCCCTCTGTGTAGTAAAAAAGTAAAAGTCCTGCCCTCAAACCCAGACCACCAGTCTGTGGTTTGGTGTGGGAGGTTTGTTCATTGGAGTAAAAATATCCCCCTGCTCGGCTCGGCTCCTCATCTTCAAGGAAACAGCATCTTTTCTTTGTTAGTCCCATACATAAGATCCCTTTTTGCTCTTTAGTGCTGATTATATTAGAAGTTTTTTTAAAAAAAAGAAAAAGTGCTTTTAACTGGAAAAACAAATACACACTAACATACCACTGACTAGAAAAAATGTCCAAAGTCAGTAAAGAAAACCAGTGAAAACAAGAAAAAGGCTCCCGTGTAACAGAGGTGATAAAGACTTCACAGTCTGAGAATCCAAGTTTTAAACAGAAAAAAAAATCCCAGTGAAAATCTATCCAACCTTAAATCCAAAGAGGCTTGAGAGCCTCCAGATTAAACTAATGCTTTTGGTAAAAAGGCTAAAAAAACTCTGGACGTTCACAATCGGACTCGTGTCACAAACAAAGCTGAGACAGGAAGCTAAATAAATGTTTTTTTCCAAACTTTTTGGAGAGATTTAAAGCAGTTTAGCTCAGCTGCACTGTCTATCTGTAAATCTGTAAAAGTCTGTCTTTATCCACTCAATAGAGGGAGCTATAACGAAACAACCTCCACCAGCAGGTAAAAACTGAGGATAAATCCAGAAAACAAACAAGAGTTCATCAAGACTTTTTCAGCAACCCCAGTTTCCTCAGTGCCTCTCTGCGTGATTCATTCATCTCCCCTCGACCAGAAAACTGCACCGTGATGCCTTGGGGACGGAACATCGAGTTGGATCTTCGCCTGTTGTCTGCGGACAAGGACGTCGCAGGTTTCTGGGGAACAATGTGCCGAGGAGGTCTCGGGGCCGGTGTTGGGGCTGGAGGTTTGGAACCCCTTGCTGGGTTTTCTGAAGTGCGATATAAGCCGGTGACTGGGTTGAAGTTTCGGCTCCTTCCTCCGTAGCTGTTGTGCTCGGGCTGCAGCAGCTCTGATTTGTAGGGCAAGGTTTGACCCCTGTCCATGTGTGAGCTAAGGATGTCGGGAAGCTCGGTCCTGGAGCCAGATAGGGAACCGGGGGTCATGACTTTGCTCTTTCCCCCGTAGGTGTTGGGATCACTGGGGTTGGAGAGTGCAGAAGCGTGGGTTCTGGGTTCATGGCTTGTTGTTGAGGGTGCAGATTCACTCTTGGAACCAACAGAAGGGTGGACCACGATGGATTTTCCTCCGTAGCTGTTAAGTGCCAACGAGGTCACCTCAGATGGCTGCTGGGGGATGGATACTTTGTTTTCCACAGGAGGTGGATAGGAGCTGCTCTGTGCAACAGCTGGACGCGACAGGCTTGGTTGGGGGTTTCTGTCGTCATTGCTCCTAGAGGAAGATGTTCTCCGAACCTCAGGTTTCCTGTCAGCATGAATCAGGGTCTGAGGTGGGGTAGTGACATGGGCTTTGGGCGATTTGGGCCCAGTCTCAGTTGTTGTTGGATGATGAGCCTCCAGTGGTGTGGGACTGCTGCCTGCACCTGTAAGAGGAACCAGCGGGGTAATGTTAGGGGTGATTTGGACTGGCATACCCCCAGACATAGCTCGATTTCTGGTTAGGCCTAGCTTAGACAGGGCCTCCATTCTAGATTTGTCTGGTGTGGGGTCACTGAAGGAAATGCTGCGAGTAGGAACATTTCGAGGCTTCTTCCCTACAATGTGTAGAGAATCGTCCTGCAGCAGAGGTTGATTCATACCTAGGTTTGCCAGCATATGCGCCTGTTTCTCCTGGATGCTCACATTAGGTGGTGGCTGGTTTTGACGGTCCTTGCTGCCAACGATCATGTTGATGTTGTCAGGGTAGTGGGTAGGCTTGGCAGATGTAGGAGGACCCTGCTTCACTGGATGATCTGTGCTTGGCTTTTCATCCACGCTGAGGTGGTGGAATGAAGGAAGGAAGTTAGCTGTTCCTCCGGACTGGTTCTCAGCTATCTTCTTGGCAATCAGCACGGGGGTGGGGACACTGCCTGCCGGGTGGTAGGGTGTGTTCGTCTGCCCGGACATGCCACTCGGGAGGGGAGGGTTGTACTCTGAAGGCAAGCTGTCCATCGGATTGTGCCTTGGCTTTGTCTCAAAGTGGCTTTCAGGGGGTGGCACCATAGTCTGAAAGCCTGGTAGAAACAAATTGAAGAAGTTTCAGTCACCGTGATTTAGTAGTTTAGAGATGTAATTTAATAATCTGCTTCATCTACATAAACAATTTTAAATATTGTAACTGACTACCCCGAACACAAACGCCAACTGCTGTACGCTACCTCGATGGTTGGGACTGAAGATCGGCTCTTTAGAGTGCACCGAATCTGTTTCCTTGTGGACCAAGTCAATAATATCGTGATCTTTGGGGTTGGTATCGTAGGGGTTGGCGCTCATAGCCACAGGTCTAGTGACCTCTTGAGTGGCGTTTTCAAAGGGCCTTGCTCGCACAAGCCTCCAGTCGTCCTCCTCTAAACTTGCCTCCAGCGAATCAATGGTTTTCTCAAAGAACTGGATGCAGTCCTGCTCCTCTTGACTCAGGTCTTGATCATCCTGTGAAGAGATATAAAACATTTCTGCTATGTCTTCTTTGTTCCTTAACATTTTTGCCTCAAAGGTTAAAGAGTCAGGTTACTGTGAATCACTGTAGCACACACAGAGAGAGGTTTCTCCACTATTTATAAAGGGAGGGGAAGATTTGAAGGTTGCCACTTAAGAGGGAGGCACTCTGGGTTTCTGATTTAAACACTTTACACACCATTTTTCTTGTTCTTGTTTGTTTTAGTGTGCAAAAATATTTGTGTACTTCCTGTATGTGAAAGTACATACAAAGTATGAAAAAAAGATTTTGACATTTTGAAACATTTTTAAATAGAACAAGCGAGTATTTGCTGAATCATCCTTTTTTATTCTTCATGATTCAGTGATAAATGTTATTGGTTCACCGTCACCTGACCTGTGCTTCTGTAAAAATGTATCTGCACCTCATGTGCTTGCAAGCGACTACACATAGATAAATGCAGGTAATGGTGTTGGCCACGTGCATGAGCTACGCCGTAGCCTTTACATAGATTCACTGCAGATCTATTTATGAAGTGTTACTCTAATAATGACGATAATTTACTAACTGGATTTCAGGATTTATTTAATATTACCTCAAACTAGTGACTGAGCTAGTAAAGCTATCAGGATATCATTTTACTGAGGTCAAAGGGCAAGAGAGCTGAGAGTCATTTTCCCACTCGCCCCCTGCTGACCAATGAAAAGAATACATTGGCTGATTTTTTTTTCAGCAGTCATCTTGGCTTCATGGCAGAAATTGAGGAGGCGGGATTGCCAGACACCACCTGTCATTTTGTTAGTGCACTGTCTCCAAACCAAACATTACAGGTCTCACTACCATGTGTTAAACCTTCCTGTTCACTCTCGCTAATAATTCTGTCACACTTGTCTTCACCAATCCACTCGGCCTGCACTCTCTTCTTCACCTCTCCTGTGCACTGTCCGTTGCTGCGGATGATTGACTCTCGGGTATTTAAATTTATCCACCTTGTTCTTTCTGCCTGCCGCTCATGCACACACACACATATTCAGTATTGCTTTTATTCCTCTTCTCTGCAGAAAATACCTCCACTTTGTTTAGTTTGGCACTAGCACAGCAGCTCTTTTTCCATTTACGGTAAGTTCAAATCTAGGGATGTGTTCAGTTTTGAAGATATCAAAGTTGAATGTTTCTCTAAATATACAATTTTTTTTTTTTAAAGGGCCTTAAAGCTGAGTTCTTTCCTGCAGCCAGCAGGCTGACTTTCATATGTGCTCTGCTCTAGTTTCCAAGAATCAGAAGAGTCAGAAAGGTGGATTATCCAAATATGCTCCCAGGTGTGCAACAATGGCAAAAAGGCTTGACTTGAGGGTTTCGCAGAATTTCTCAAACCTGCCTGTGACTTCACAGTCACTACATCTGCCCATTTTCCTGTTTATGACTGAAACATACTGAAAAAAGACTGATTATTGTTCTTAATGCAAAACAAGACAAAAAGGCCTGCTGTGGTGCTGCTTATGTCTCCTCATCACTGAGCTCCACATATATGGGTGCGAACGTTCCACGTATGACTCTCACACAGTAGGCATGTGTAGAGGGAACACAGACTTGTTTGTTCTTCCAGACTTCTTTTCCCACCCTGTTTCTGGCTCAGCTGGCCCTCCCTCTCTCTCCTGCTGGACGGCTCCCTCACCTCTTCCTCTTCACCTCCACATACTCAGAACCACCACAGCAGGGTATCCAGTGACAGCACTCAGTGGCAGTGGCCGCTGATTTTGCTGAGGTCTTTCTGTGGTCCTGATAGGATCGAGGCCACCTATTTAAACCAAACCACATGGCTTTAGGGGATCCCCTGACACAATGTGTAATGGACTTAAAAAATAAATAAGAAAAAAAGCCTTGTTATGTGAACAAAGTGGTTCGTTATCATTTTAAATTACAGCTGGCAACTCTATGAAAGAGTCTAAACTCTATTTTCTTTCAAAGCTCTTCAATAAAACTGATTTTTGCACGTGTCACCCGTGACTTTCGCTGGTTCAAATGTTCAGTGTTTCTACAAACTTGACTTCGCAAAGAAAACTCAAACACAAAAAAATCTGAATTGAGACATCTTAATTACTGAACTGGGATTCATGACCCAGGACTTACACGTGAATACCACTGCTCTGAAAAGTGGACAGCAGGACTTTTACACCTTATTTGTTCTCTGTGAAGGTAATGACCTTCAGGCTGCAGTTGAAATGAAAAGTGCTACGACCAGATTACCGAGACACCTGCAAAGACAAAGACACCTGCAGCAACACCCTCGTGAAACTAATAAGAGACAAACATGCAGATCTGCTGGTTTCAGCTGCCATGAAAGTCGTCCATTGTAGCGAAGCAGCTCAGGACCTAAAAAACTGCAGCTTAACCGGTTCGGCTGTGTCATGTGCTGATAATGAATCTCATCCCTGAGGCATGTGAAGGGATTAAGTTGTTAGGCAGGTGTAGCTTCCTAGCTTCTGAAATGACTGGCTGCGTTGTGTAAACATGACGTCGAGGCCTTATCCAGCGTGAAAATGCAGCTTGAACAATTGGGTGTTCACCTGATACGCAGACTCTGTTTGCTGTGGTTAATAGGACAAAAAGAACAGGACTGCTCTTTTCTCTGCCATGATGTGACCCGCTATTGACCACACAGGGGAATACTCGTGCAGGAGCCAATTAGCAGCTTTTTCTAAAGGCTGGTGGTCTTTTATAGTTGAAAAATAGCTCCAAAATGACTGTTTTACCAACAGGAAGACTGATATTGCTGATTCCCTAAGAGAACGTTAGACATCTACATCTGTCCCTGTGCAGAGATAACAGCCAAGATCAGAGTGACCTCCAGTTTTATTTCAATTCAACTTGGCTGCAAAGCCATGCTCCTTTTGTTCCTCTGTTCAGGGGCAAAATACAAAAAAAAAAAAAAAAACCCAGACAGTAAGACCTCTTCTGGTTGAGCAGGTTACCCTTATGCTGAAGGCTGACACAGGGGACTATTGCCCCATGGACACAACTGAACTACTCAATGGACCGATTCTTCTTTAAGATAGAAAAACTGTTGTTTCATGTCACCAGGTTTTGACAGATTAAAAACTCTAATGGGACTTTCCCCCCTTCCCTGACTTCTCTTGTGGTAACAAAGTTATTACAATTGCTTTAATTAAAAAAACCAAAAAAAACCCCAAATCTGTTTAGTTTTAGCCTGTTTCCTGTGTCGGTTTGCTCATAAGAATGTGTGCTAAATTACAGAGAAGCAACAAAAAACTCAGCTGTGAGTAAACCAGAGTGGTTTTTGAGTACTCACGCCTGGTCTGGAGCTCCCATTGACCTTGTAGTAGAGGTGAGATTTTTCCTGCAGACGGAAGTCCATGTCTGGTTCTGCTCTGTAGAATCATCTAATCTGCATCTGAACGAGAGTCTGCAGACACAGAGGAGAGCATGTCAGCTCAGGCTTTAGACTTCACTGAAGGCTCAGTGTCAAGGTGTTTTTTTTGCTCCTGGCTCCATGTGATATCAGGAGTATGAGCTGCAGCCAATCAGAATGAAGTTGGCTTAAAGGGGAGGAGCTAAAACAGCTGCTCTAGAATGAAAGAGTATTGATAGTGCAGTTGGCTTGACATAGATACATATCAAGGGTTGTGCTTTTTTTGGGTGGGTGGGGGTGGGGGGGTAAATGTTTGGATTTTTTGTGAAATATTGGACATGTTTACATATTTTGGCCTCAAACCAAGAAGGGAGGTTTTAAAATTACTCGCAACTTCTTAGGTGCTACTGCTGCTGTATAATCAATAAAAATATCCTTCAGCCACCTGGTTTTGTTATTACATGCAAGATTTCTACATCAAGTTTGTAGCAGATTTACATTTGGCCCAATAAAGAAGCAATAAAATGTAAGATTTAAAGACTGCGAGACAAAACTATATTAAGATGAATAAAGTATGCTTGCATTTGTAAATTTATTTGTAAAGCCCTCAGTTTACAGGTTACAGATTTTTTAAATAGTTGGCAGCAGTTGCAGAAAGCAGCAGTTTTCTTGTTGTAAGGTCATAAAGAGCTGGATTAATCTTCAACAGCATTAAAAACCTGTCGGATAAATGTAGTGTTTCCCTCAGGAACGTAACGGAGCACAAGGGTAAATTTAGTCCACAGCACCTGATGGACCAGTTAACCGAGAGCAGGAAGCTGCAGAACAGGATCGCAGAGCCGAAACCAACGAGCTTCTCGGCCGACACATTCCTGCTTGATGCCGCGCTCATGACAAGAACAAAGAGAAATGCTGCTTGATGAGTTTGAAAAGACAGAAATGAGGAAGTGGCCGGAGGGCCAAGAAAAATCTAAGTATAGATGAGGCGGTCACAGTGAATGAATCTGGGTCTGAAACCAGCCCGGGTTCACATGGGTCCTCAGTCACAGCTCAGCAGGGCATTAGGTTTAGTACAAGCACAACACTTTGTTACCTGTCACACAGCTAAACCGGATCTGCAGGTGTGGAGATCAATTATGAACCAATTTATCTCCAAGTTGTGTAAAGAAAACCCCCAAATCAACATAACTCAGATTGAAAGTGTTCAATCGTGAGGCACAGGCTCATTCTGAATATCATTGTTGGGTTAACTGCCAAAAACCTTAGATAAAAAATTAAAAACACTGCAATGGTACTTCTGTTTAAGTCTTGACTACTTGAACCCAGACTGTTCTCTTTCCACCACTGTTAAGCTATTATTGTTATTTTATAAAGACTTCTACTTTCTTCTTCTTCTTCTTCTTCTTCTTTGATTAGATAAAATATGTATCCTTCTAATCTAGAATAATTTCACAGTCACAGTTAGGGAGCAGCTGGGTTGCTCTGGCTCAGGACTTGTAGGTGTTAAATGGTGAGTCAATGATGAAACACAGAGGAGTGTTACTGCACAGTTATGAATGAAACCAAGCCCAGGCAGTTACGCGCACTCATTCCTCTGTTATCAATATTAATATTTCTCCTGAGTCCATTATTTTTAAGCATCTTTAGATTTTCTTTGGTTTATTTACATTTCTCCATGATTATTGATAAATTGATGTAAACGACTATTTTTTAATGTTTTTTTACACTGACATGCTGTAAATGATCTTTACTTTCAACATTTGAAATACAGCACATTTTTAATTACTCGTGAACTTAACTTTTCCTTTAAAGGATAACGAATAATACATACTTTTATGCACATATCCCTGCTCATGGAAATGATTATTAACAGTGAATCCTTTCAGTTTTCACGAGATCGTCACAAACTGATAAATCAGGCTTTACATGTGTCTCTCATTCTTATAGGAAGTCTGTCCATATATTCTGAAGTGTTTTCAGTGTATTGCATTTTAACCTTAAACATCTATCAGACAATCACTAAAAAATAAATTTGCCTTAGAAAACGTTCTTTTCCATTTTACACCTGGACAAAAAACAAAACAACCCCCCCCCCCCCCCCCCCCCAAAAAAAAAAAAAAAAACTAAATGCGGTGAAATGCAGGAAAGTGAAACTTACCCATAAAATCCTCGCACTAATCATTCTGAAGTTCAAACCAGAAACTGGACAGATGACTTTCCTCCTTCACAGAGAAGGCAGCAACATCAGCCTCTAATCTGGCTGGAAACGATAGTCCGAGCTCCGTGTGCGTAATGACACCATTCGGCTCGTTACGCATTACTTAAAAACACGGGGGAAACTCCACCCCCAGAAGGGTGTGTGTGTGGTTTATTCAGGTGTGTGACACAGTGGAAATATATTACACACACACACATACACACCTCAGAGTATCATAGGGATGGGTTCAGAAGCAGTAGGACATGTGAGCTTTGTTTCGTTTCGTTTCGTTTTGACATGTAACTGAACGCATCACATTCCTGTTATTCTTTTGGGACAATAGAAGAACAATAGAAACAGTTTACATCAAATATAGATCAGCCAGCTCCCTGAATCTGCATCTTTATATATCTATATCATATCTCCACATTACACAGTTACAGAGTGACATATTAACTGACTCCTCCGGAGAATGTGTCGCCGTTTTACACTAAAGAATCCAAATTGTGTGTAAAATACTTAAATTTAGCTCCACAGTCATAAAACGTAATATGACGTCACCGACGGGACTCGCTGTGCTGCTCACTGAGTAACTGTAACTTGCAGATTACTCAGGTTTTGAGTACCCTGATTCCCCCCCCAAACTTTATATAGACTGGCTGACAACAACACAAAAAGGAGCACTAAGAAAATAAACGGAAAAAAAATAAACTCAAACACAAAATGCCAGAGCTTTAAAATCGTTCTAACACACTCAATTATACAAGTATAATGTTTAAAAAGGTGATCGAGGCCTTTTAATTCTTATTGTCCATTATTGAGTAAATATTTTGCATTATATACAAAAGTAAACGGAGAACTTGAATTTATGAACCACTGTTTCCTATCGGTTCCACAAAAAGAACAATTTAAATTGATATCACCTTCAAGTCTCTGATGGTAGTGGTTAGTTGGATAGAACCTATGAAGCATTTTAAAAGAAACGTCCTTTATTGGTCATAAAGAGTTTTTGTGGTAAAAGCCAGACTTTGTGCCACCAGTTATTTTCCACAAAGCTGGACCAGTATGTTTGAGAAGAGGGCGAACATGTGCAGTCTCGAGGAAACAGGATCTAATAGAGGACAGCTCCAGAGACCCGAGGAAGCATTCTTCGCGTCTCCGTGTGCTGGAAGTGCGCACCCACAACAAAACATAGCGTGTCTTTAAACTTGGAAAAATGGGACTTGTTTGCCCCCTGGTGGCTTTTAATTCTTCTTCACTGTTTATCACTGTTCACATGTTCACTTCACTGTTTATCTTCATCCTCACACACAGCCTCTCAGACTGGAATGAATTGAACATTTAAAGATTAAAACCACTGGAGACCTTAATCTCAAGGAATATACCACCTATTTGTTCATTTTACAAATTTAATCTCATACTCAGGGACCTTCAGGAAATGCTATCCCCATTCCCAGCTACAAATTATTATTATTATTATTAGTAGTAGTAGTAGTAGTAGTAGTAGTGGTAGTACGTTCAATTTTGTTTATTACAACTTAAACTTAATAAACTTGGATTTTTGTCTCTGAATATTATCTCGCTCCTACTACATTTTTAAATTAATTAAAAAAATAATTAATGCGTGTGTTTATTTTATTTGATTATTCATTTTATGTTTTCACAACTTTAACATCGTAAATTGAACAACAATTTAACTATCGTAAAGCATTATTCCCCTCACTGAGCTATATTTTTATTTTATGATACATTTCATATATTGTGCCTTTAGTTGCATAAATCTGAATTTTTATTATCTCAGAATATTATTTCTCTGTCCAAGCACAATATTTTATTTATTTAATTATTATTATAATTATTTTATTTTACAACTTTTAGTTCACAAGTCCAGACTTTTTGAGCTACATATTAATTTGAATGCATTTTTCTTAGTCTTTATTTGTTTCCTCTTTCACGAGCTCTCTCTCTCTCTCTCTCTCTCTCTCTCTCTTTTCTTTTTTTTACAATTAAATTAAATGTAATGTCATTTTATTTGTTCATGGGCCTAATGCCGAGTAATGAATTCCTGCTCTCTGCACGGACTGCTCTGTGACGAACTGCTTGGTGGCTCTGTGGTTTCCCAGCGGACCGTGAACGTACCTTCCGTCAGTTGGAGCTCCGCTCTGCGTCAACAGCCGCTCCGGTGAGTGTCTCTCTGTTTGTTTGTCTGTTTTTCGGGCTGTTTCGGCACGTTACCGTGAGGCAGACTGACCGACTGGGCTGCTATGCACGCGGGGGTCCGGTGAGTACACCTTTAAGGCCTCGTTACGGTTTTTATTTTAATCCGTGAGTCGCTGAGTTAAGCGAACTTGCTCAGCACCGCTAGCTTAAGTGCTATATACAAAAAGCATCGATGCGCCCATTATCGGACAGCGTTTCTCTTCTCCCTCAGCATCACTCCGTCACTCACTCAGTTTTCTGAGTTTTAAAGCGAATCCGCAGTTTCATAAATCCTTGCATTCATCTGTTTTATGTAATGAATGAAATTAGCCAGCCCTGGCCAGGCTTAGAGCAGTGGCCGATAATGGAAGCAGGGTTTCCCTCTGCAAGCGATTCCCTGATGTTTACTGAATGAGAAAGACGGATGTGTTTGGTTTTTTGGTTTTTTAGTAGTTCTCTTCTTGTCATGTGCTTTATTTCCGTGTTTTTAACACACCTGTGCCCACACTCACCCTCTTACTAATGTCAAGTAATTGGCCAGCAAACGTTAGCTGCTCAGCTAATCCTTAGCCCGATGTAGCAGCGAAACCCGAAGCTCCGCGCAAAGACGCCGCTGTCATGCATCTTTCAGACGGCGTCAGGTGACAGTCCTTAGCTCTCTAACTTAAGCCACCGCAGGTGCTCACGTATTAATGCATTAGCATGATAGGTAACATCACGTAACGTGCTATCCGCGGCTAATCCAGTGCTAGTTGTCCACAAGGCACCACCTGAGAGCAGGAGTACCTTACCTGGAAGAGTGACCTCAAGCGTACAGGTGACACTGTAAGCGGGGTGCAGGGAGAGCTGGAGGTCGGGTTAATGAGCAGAGACGCTGTTGCAGGTGTAAACTCAGGTGACTAGGGCTGCTCGATTATGGCAAAAATGATAATCACGATTATTTTCACTGAAATTGAGATCACGATTATTTGACGATATTTATTTAACCCTTTAAGACCTACCATAGAACCAAGTCCACCAGAGCTTATATTATTTTTTTACATGCTGTAGTGCCATTTGTGGGAGCATTTCAAGTTGCTATACATCAATACAACTGTTATAGCCCATATTTTAATAATATGTATGCATTAAGTCCATAGTAATTACATAAATTGCAAAAAAGTGCAATAAACTACAAAAAAAATTGAAAATCGCTTTTGTTTTGTTTACATATATTTCTACTTGGAGAAATTTAAGAGGTTTATCCCTCAAAACTTTAAATACAATAAAGTTGCAAAAAAATAGTTTCCCACCACAGGAAATTTATTTTGAGTGTCTTCATAGTTTTATTTTGGAGATACACCAATTTTTATATACTGCAGGAAAAACAAAAAACAATCCTATGATGCAAATTTGCAAAGAAAACAGCATGTGCATCATTTTACTGTGGGAAGTGTTACGAACAGCTGATAGGAACGGCAAAGCGTGTTTCTGGAATATTATGTTTTTGTTCCTGCAAGCGCTTTTTATGCAATTTTTGCAAAGCTATATGTGGAACGAAACCGTGACCGAGGACAAGCTGATGGCATAAGATGTAAGTACAACTCCTCCGGTTTCATATGCAAAACAAATTATTGCGCTAGCTTACACGGTCCAGGTTCTACAGGGATTTAAAAATAGTTACGCAAAACGGAGCGTGCTGCTCTGACCGGCTTTAAAAGGTTAACAATGACTTTAAAAAAATAATATAAAATAGTGTGCAACACCACTGAAGTTTTTTTTTTTTTTAAACTCTTTTCAACCAACGGCAGTCACTCTCCTCTCCAAATAACTTCTGCTTAGCTTTCCGAGCTTCCCTCGGGTCCTCTTAATCAGCGGTCTCCACCCTTTTTTGCGCCACGGACGGTTTATACCCGACAATATTTTCACAGACGGCCTTTAAGGTGTCGCGGATAAATGAGGGAGGGGCTAATAATCGGCTCAGTCATTTTTAATGATCGTTGAAAGCCCAGATCGTAATCGTGATTAAAATTCGATTAATTGAGCAGCCCTACAGGTGACATTTGTGCACATGCTGCACAAATATCACTGAGCTTGGTATCAGGTTTCTCTGAAGTACTACAGTGTGTCAGGACCACTGAAGGTAAGAAGAGGAAACCCCAGGGCTCAGAAAAAATAAAAACCTGGCAGATTAATGAGAAAAAAACAGTACAAATAAAGAAGAAAACACCTGCCACATTTATGGCAAGAGATGAGGAAAATTATCAGGAAAAGCTGGCAAATTTTCAAAGAAAAAATGGTACATCTAGGAGGAAATTTTATGAGAATAAACTGGCAAATTTCCAAGTGAAAAAATTGTGACAAAAAAGTGAAAAAAATTTCAATTTTGTGGGCAAAATAGGAAAATTTACGAGACAAACTGGCCAAAAAACCCCAAATAAGTATATCTGCAATAAAAAAAATCTATGAAGAAAAGCTGCCAACTTCACACAGAGAAAGTGAAACGATTAAAAAAAAAAATCTAAATTTGCTGCTTAAATAAATTTATAAGCGAAACCCTGTAAATTCACTAGAAAAAAGTTCAATTTTTGGAAAAAAAAATCACATTTCCAATTTTAGGAAAAAAAGAAGCTGGAAATGATTTATTTTTAAATTGCCAAATAATTAAAAAAAATTAAAATGTAGTAAAATGTGTGAATAATTACCAGTAAATGAATGCAAACTGACCCCCCTTTCCACTTTATATATCGAGGGGTAAGTATAAGAATCTCCAGGCTTAATCCTATTATTGAACAGACCCCAAAAGGATTTTAACGTCTGGCTTGTTCTGCTCAGTCTTTAAATCCTGATAATTCAGTTGATACATCTAATTATGGGAACAACCATTACCTGTACACATCTGTAAGCACACAGAAGTTTCTGTCAGGCCTGGTTGTCGTATGTTTGGTGAAGCAGGTATTCCTCCAATGACTGTCTGTGTCACGCTCTTATTTTTTGGAGATGTATTAAAGGATGCCGTTCACCTGCTCTTCTCTGTGTTAAATGATAAATGCTGGTCAGTGCCACAGAGCCCCGACACCTTTATTTTGACCCATTCGTCACCATAATCCGTTGATGGTGAGCTTTTCATTGTTGTGGTCAGTCGAGCTGTTTGGGATTCGTGTAAACGCTGCCTGCTGAGACACAGGATGAGCCTTCATCGGCCGGCCCGAGTAACCAGATCCTTGCGCGACGTGTCGGGTTACCACGCCAAGCTCTGTAGGACTGGTCTCTATGGCGACAGGCAGGCAGGGAAGAGGAGTCAGGTTGTTTTTAATGAAGGTGGGGTTTCACCTGTGTGTGTTGATGTCCATCACCATGTGTCATACATCCTGGATAAGTTTTTGCCGATGTGTTTTTCTAGCGGCACACTGTCAGACGTGAGCTGTCTTTCTTTCTTTCTTTCTTTCTTTCTTTCTTTCTTTCTTTCTTTCTTTCTTTCTTTCTTTCTTTCTTTCTTTTATATTAATATTTTATGGGATAAATAATTAAACCAAAATACCTTAAATGATCTAAAATCAGCATCTTTCACAGTATTTGATTGTTTTAACTCTCTTTGTTGGTCGGAAGTTGTGATTGGTTTGTGGAATTTGGCTCTTTAACCTCAGACAGATATATCATAATCTGACATTACTTGCTGATTTCCGTGCCCCTAGTTTGAAACCACAAACCTCCTCAACAAACCGCACAAGAGGAAACAGGAGATTCATTCATATCAGGTATCATCAGCAGTTTTTTGTAGTCTGATGTCTGATTGGCCTTGAATGCAACATTAATGCCTGCTGTCAGCTGCATTCCAGCATCAGTGAAACTCGGACCAAACAATGACACAACTCAACGTTAACAGAGTCCGAGACACGGCGTCACAGCTGAGGATCATTTCCCAGCATGCCTCACTGCGGCGGGAACAAAACCCCTAATCAGGCCTAATGATGGGCGCAGAAGAAGAGATGACATGATGATACTGACGGAGAAACAAAGTACTCACTCAGCATGCTCTTAAAATACAGCGAGGGAGTGACAGCAGCTTTATTTGTCCTTAAGTCTCTCTTTGTGTTTACATTCATCAGAGGAGGACACACCCACTGAACACACACACACCAGGTGGAGCAGGTGTGACCGGTGTGCTGTTCAGCCACTCTGCTGAGGTATGCAAAGCAAAGGAGAGAGACAAAGAAGTAATTAATTACTTTGAGAGCACATCACGGTGATGCTGGTTAATGATATAGTAACTCGGGTATGAAGTTTCAGAGGGAACTTCTTGCCTGCCTGCTGAACTTTGACTCCAGCCTTCATGAGTAGGGATG
Organism: Astatotilapia calliptera; assembly: GCF_964374335.1. Lineage (NCBI taxonomy): Eukaryota > Metazoa > Chordata > Actinopteri > Cichliformes > Cichlidae > Astatotilapia > Astatotilapia calliptera. Next base: position 21,054,368 of record NC_137438.1, read on the forward strand.
GGTATCGTTTAGGTTTTATCCGATACCAGTACCAAACCGGTACTTTTGAAACGGTGCCGGTGCTTAAACGGTGCTCGAACCGGTGCTTAAAGAATGAAGAACACAAACTTTGTCCAAAAACCTCTTATGTTTAGCTGTTTTTTTTTGTAAAAAGATAACAATGTTAGCCTTTTCTGCAGCTATAGGGCATATATGGTATCACTCTTGGCTGGAAGCAGTGCTTAATCAATGGAAAAAACACCAATTTTGTCTAAGTGTTTAGCCGTTTCCCACTTTTTCTTTGGTCATTTCAGCCTTTTTGGCCAGGGTGAAGGGAGTATCTGCCATCAAACAAGAAGACAGCCGCATGTAACTACGACGATGTTTGCTAGTTCACCTTATGTGCATTAATGTAAGAACGTGGTTAGCCTACTCAACGTAAATTACACACGAACAACATTAAGCGACTCACGCAGAGAAGAACGGCTGCTGCTGCATCATCATCCGTCATCATTTCTGCTACACTGGCAGGGCTAGGGGCCAGGACTCTCGTCTTCGGGTTCTTGGGGGATGTTGCTAACTCCGGGTCCGATAACAGGCACCACACCCGCAGTAGATGTGCACGGTGTGAGGTCTCGCAGCAAGCTATCAAATACGGCGCATTTCTCGGCTTTTAACAAAATGCCATACGTTGCCAGGTGTTTCATCAGATTCGAGGTGTTTATTTAAGAAAAAAAAAAGATTCGAGGTGTTACCTCCTTTGCACAGTATCAGCGTAAAGCACTTGTTGTTGGCTGCTGAGTTTGCATCTTTTGCTGTGAAGTACAGCCAGACTTTTGACCGCTTCGCCTTGGGCATTTTTAATCTGTAGCTCTGCTCTAAAAGAACGTACGTACCTGGGCCCGCCTACTACGCTTGCAAAGGTAAAATGATTGGCTAGAATCCAAAGTGTATGACATCTCAGGAAAAAAAGCACCGAAATAAAGCACCAGAATGTGCGCTGCTTTTCGGTCTGGTTACTACAGTTTATGTCAGCACTGGTTCTGACATACCCATACAGTTCTGATACCGGTACCCATCCCTATTCATGAGCTGTACATTAACTTTGGGCAGTTTGTGGATGAAATGCAGTAATAACTCCACATTACTGGAAGATAAGGGAGCTGCATGGGTTAAACTTGCAAGAGGCCCACCTCGTGCCCGCTCCCTACTTGAAAACGGCAAGTTCAGGTGGACTTTGTATCATAGTGCTGGCAGATGAAAGACGAACTAATGTCTAACCGGAAGATGTTTGAAATACAGTGCTGTTTTTCTTTGGTGGTGGTGTTTTGGCTTGTTGAGCTTGGTGTGTGAAGTCTTGTTGGTCCTTGCTACCATTTCTAGCTCAGAGATTTAAAGATTAGCAAGCTTTAAAATATGAGTTTTCTGTTTGGACTTGGCACCAATGTGTTGGTGCCAAAAACTGCAGTTCCTCTAACGGCCACTTGAGGTTGCCTCAAAGGTTAAAATGTCCTGTTTATCGCAGTGAAGCAGCAGTGCTACTGCCATCAGACCAGGCTCAGAGGGACGAGGTGCAGGATTGACACATACAGTCAAGTAATTGTAATGCTTCCTGATGAGGAAGACTAAAATTTCACTCACCAAAATGCAGGACGCCTCATTACTAGCCAGATAATCCAGTATGAAAAGTGCCAACAGCACAAACAGTCCAGAGGTCGAGTTCAGGGACTGTCAGTTAGACAGCCTTCAGCCTGTGGTAGCACATTTGTACCACCTGCTTTAACATCGGAGTCTATGGGAACTGACTCAGCATTGGAGGCGGCCTCAAGTGGATGTCAGAGGAACTGCAGTTTTTACTCCTAAGCCTGAAGGCTGATGGTGTCCTGTCATAACCCGGGCGGGCAGCGATGACTCAAGATTGGTGTAGGAGCGTCTACTAGAAATCTTAGGCGAGCTGAAACTCATGGACATTGACCTCAAGGTCAGAGATCAAGTTTACTGAAAATCTTGTGAACACACATTGCTGTATATAGACGTTTGAGGAATAACAGTCCGTGACGTGGGGTCATGTGTCTGGTCATGACAGTGCAGGGACTGAGAGAGCAGTCAGACATTAAGGATGAGTAAATTATGTTTGCTTCACAGGTGTACTTCAGCCTAATGTCTCCCTGGCAGCCATCAGTATTTTTGGCAGTTTGGCTTTATTTTCTACCAGTGCAGTGAGCTTGGTGTTTTTATTGGTGTGAAACCTGCAACAAAGACAAAAGGGGACAGAGCCTTTCAGTCTGTTGCACCAAGGCTGTGGAACAGTTTACCACTACAATTACGTTTGCTTGACTCTGTGGATTCTTTTAAAAAACAGTTAAAAAACTCTTCTGTTCAAACAAGCCTTTTGTTGATCTACATATTTTATATATATATATATATATATATATATATTTTTTTTTTTTACATTATTTACATTTGATCTTTTACATTGTATATAATGTCTATTGATTTTATTGTTTATTTTAATATTTGTGTACAGCGCTTTGTGATTGCCTGTCTGTGAAAAGCACTTAATAAATAAAGTTTACTTACTTACTTACTAACTAATGCTCAGTGGAGAAAGGGAAATCATTTTAAAAAAGCTTCAGTTTAAATTAAAAGGCGTTATTGTGAGTTATTGTGTGGATACGTCTCAATTAGGGATGGAAAAACTGGCTTCGAAATCCAAGAGAGTGTCCCACTGAGCTCCTGTGCTGTCATGCTGAAACCATGAGTGATGTCTGTACACTGTGTTCAGACCTGGAGTTTAATGAAAACTGTGCAGGAATCAATAAAACGACGATTATAATGTTTCTTAAGAAACTGAAAAACACACAAACCCTCCTTGAAATCAGCAGTTCAGCAGCCTGACAGGTGAAGTCTGGGGCAAAGACATCTCCTGTTTCCGCCTGTGAGATTAATTACTGTTGAAATTTCTGCCCACTCAGCTCGGCTCTCATTTAAGGTTTGGAATCCGGACAGTAAAACGGTAAATGCAGGGATCGCCTCATTCTCTCTAAATGTTACGAGTCAGCATCCATAAACCAGCTAATGTTAGCTCACCTGGAGCTGCTGCTGGCTCAGGCAAGTCTTGGACTGCAAAAAGTGCCTGAGCTCTTGCTACCTCCAGTTTTTTTTTTTCTTTGAGGAGTAGTAGGGGTTCATTTAAGGATTTTAAAAATACCATTAAAAATAAAGGCATTTAGTGGATATTTAAAAGACAGAGTGACTTCTAAGCCTGATGATCTTTAGGATCGGTTACCAAGACAAATATTTTAAACTCACTCACAGCAGAAAGTAAAACTAACCTGTCTCTGTGCCTCTTTCCCTGTTTTTCAGGTACAGGACAGTCTTTTCCTGTTGGCGTGTGCTGAGTCACTCCTTCACCTGAGTTTTACTGACTGCCTGTCCTTGGGCCTCCACTGAACCTCCAGATTTCTCCATCCACAGCTGCACCATGGTACAGTGAACAGAAAACAATTTGAGATCTGAGACACTTTCACCGAGCGTGTTAGCCTGTTTAAAAAAAACCCAAATAATTTTTTTATTTTATTATTTCTTCAGGTCATCAAACAGCCGTTAATAAGGTCCAAGGCTGTTTCTGCTGTGAGCACCATGCAGATTTTGTTTCCTCATTAATCTGCTGAAAAGGCTTCTCTGTGCTCACCTTAAGTTTAACACCTCTGAATTTAACACCTGAACTCACCTGCAAGAGTTTGACAGTTTCAGGGTTTCACATGAAAAATAATCACAAGATTAAAACACACTGATGTTTTCTTTAATTCTGAGGTGGTGATTTGAATTATGCATGCCGCAGTACTCTGTGTGTCCAGCTGGGGCAGCAAACAGAGTGCCAGACTGTTACTTTTTTTTTCTTTTCTTTTTTGCGGGTAGATGGTATTTTATTTTGTGGGGGTGTAGTCGTGAACCTGTTTGCAGGAGCACATACAGAATCAGCTGAATTTCAGACCACCACTGCCTCTTACAAGCTTCGCATAAACTGGACATAAAGGATCCATTTGAAAGACTTTTGTATTTGTCTGCGTTAACGAGAAACTTTTTAATTGCAAACTTGCAGCGAGTAGAGCGCTGACGGCTGCTAATTCACCAACAAACATCTTTTGAAGCCTGTTTTTTGGGTCCCCCCCGCTGTTAGTCACCAATTCTCCATCTGCAGTCTACTGAAGCGAGACTGCTGCAGCTTTCACACGACTCACGGCTCTGTGTGTGTGTGTCTGTTCAGAGTGTATGATGTCTGAGAGCAGTTGCTATGGCCTGCAGCAGCGGTCAGAACAATGCAGAGACTCTGGAGGGGTTCCACGAGGTGAATCTGGCCTCGCCCACCACACCTGACCTTCAGGTAAGGTCGGAGCTCCAGCCGTTCCCGTTAGCTCCATGCATGCTTCACGTTTCAGGAGGTCCACTCTCGTAGTTCATCGTTCATCGGGTATAAAAATGTTTTTGTTTTTAGAAATCTGCGCAGCCTCCAAGTCTTCTCTTGTGCATGATTAAAAAAAAAACAAAAAAACAACCCTTCGCTGTCGAGGATTTTTTTGTGTCCTGTGTGGAAAAGTTCATTGTGTGTTTGTGCGTGAAGATGAAATATCATAAACTCACTGTTCTGGAATTTGTGTCACCCTGACTGCTTGTGTTTGCCCTGCAGAACCAATCGGATCAGCGCCCGGCCATCCGTCACACCACCCCGCCCACTTCTCTATATCGCACCCACTCTCTGGGAGCGCCTCCTCCGGGCCTCCCCACCTCACTGCGAGCAGATCAGCTGCCCACTCAGCCGGTGTACTCGGCACCGCGGCACAGCCACAATGGAAGGTAACAAAAACACAGGCGCCTGCACCCAATCGATGAGCCGTAATCCGTAACTCACCCGTGCTGTTTCCCCGCACAGCGTGCCAGGCCTGGAGGCAGAGTCGGCCGAGTTCATGTCCGGAGAGGATGGGGAGGAGTGTGGTGCTCTGAGCGACAGCCTGTCACGGCTGCGCAGCCCGTCGGTGATGGAGGTCCGAGAGAAAGGATATGAGAGGCTGAAGGAGGAGCTCGCCAAGGCTCAGAGGGTAGGGTGCGCTCACTTAGGGTTATGTCTTCATCACGCAGAAGACATCACAACGTCAGCTTCCCCCAGACTAATCTGACCTGAAAGTGACCTAATCATGACTTTAACTCAAGTTCTCGTGTTTTTAAGCTTTGAAGGAACCGTTCACCCCAAACTCAGGGATGCTTTTGTCAGGAGAGACAAAAGAAATAAGATCAAGAGCAGAGACATGAGAGAGGACAGAAAAAAGATGAAAGAAATCATTTAAAGATGGGCAGTCTTCAGAAATTATGAAACCGTAATTCAAGAAATAAATACAATAAAATCCACAGACGTCTGCTTTGGCACTTTCATTAGGATTTATTTTATTTCTACCAGATCTTAGCCACAGTGCAGGAGGCAGTGCCCGTTTACTGTGACGACAGGATGTAAACAATGATCACGTCTTGCCTCAGCTGAGCTGTAATTTACTGTGTGCTTCTTCAGACTGGAAATAAAAAAGAAAATAGTTCCTGGAGGAATGTTTGAGGTTTTTCTGAGTAACTGAGGGACGTTACTGCCACGCAACAAGACGAATGTTACTGCGTTCCTTTATGTTTGTGTGTGTGTGTGTGTATTTGTGTGTGTGTATTCACTACATCTCACCACAGCGTTCATTACTTTAGAGCGATATCGTGTAATTTTCAGAGTTTTATTTAAAAGCATGTTTTAAATGATTTTTTGCGTTAAACATGTTTCACTTATTTTAATTTCTTCATCTCTTTGTTCGTTTGTCGACATGCTTTCATTTCCACATGTTCATTTGGTTGTCTTTCTATTGTGTTGCTGTGCGTGTGTGTGTGTGGAAGGAGCTGCTGTTGAAGGATGAGGAGTGTGAGAGGTTGTCTAAAGTCAGAGATCAGCTCGGCCAGGAGCTGGAGGAGCTCACCGCCAGTCTCTTCCAGGTCGGTCCACCTACCCTACGTCTGTGTCCTCTACTTCCTGTTTCCTTTCCTCCTCTTCCTCCTGAGGCACCGGACAGAAAGAATATGAGTGATTGACACAGGCAGTGTGAAAGAGGTGTGACGGGTTTAACAAAGCTTTTAGGTGAACTCTAAACATTTAGTTTTGTCACCCATCAGGCATCGCAAGTTTCCTCTAAATATGGGCAGATAATTGAATTTGATGAGAATAAAGTTAAATTATCATTTTTGTTCAGTCTAGCTTTTGTGTTGTATTATGTTAAAAATGAAGTGCAGCCTTTTTGCCTAACAACAGATAGCCCTGCTGAAAAGCTCAAACTCGACCACAGATCGAGGCACAATGCTAAAAACCTAAGAATGTTTCCACGAGTGTCTCCTGTGACATGTGAGGTCCAGAGCCGATGTGTCTGTGCTGAATGAATCTGTCCGGCGAGCCCTGAAAACGTGCTGCTCCAACTCCTCTTCCTCCGTGCTCTCGTTCACTCTTGGCTTTCTCTTGCAGGAGGTGTTGGGACTCTGTGTGCTTGTGCGTGTCTGTAAATGCAGATTACCTTTATGTTCCTGTTCTGTGTTTTTGAGTTTATTTATGATATTTCAGTTGCACTGAGCTCGTTTAGCTGCTGATTCACCGTCTGTGTGTTTTCCAGGAGGCTCACAAAATGGTGAGAGAAGCAAACGTCAAACAGGCAAATGCTGAAAAACAGCTGAAAGAAGCTCTGGGCAAGGTGAGACCTCACCACTCCACATCAGACCAGACTGTTTACCTGCTTACTCTGAGGATTTCTGTTTCTTTCTTCAGATCGACGTCCTCCAGGCGGAGGTTCAGGCTCTGAAGACTCTCGTGCTCTCCTCCCCGACCTCCCCGGTGGGTGAGCTTCCCTCTGTGGGAACAGGAGGAGGCGTGAAGACTCCCTTCAGGAAGGGCCACAGCAGGAACAAGAGCACCTCCTCCGCCATGCTGGGGACTCAGCCCGACCCGTCGGCCACGCAGCCCATTGTACGCGAGTGTCGGGAGGTAAGAGGTGCAGCAGGAGGAGGAGTGCTCACGCTCCCAGAGCTTTTTCTTTAACAGCCGATGATGAGACTGCATGTAGTTTCTGACTTGCAGGTGGACAGTCAGCTGTTCAGCGAGTTCAAGGCATGGAAGGAGGAGCCGACGTTCGACCGAAGCTGCAGCTTTCTGGAGAGAATTTACCGTGAGGACATCTACCCCTGCTTGACCTTCAACAAGAGCGAGGTACATGACGACCTCCCGAACTCTTAAAAGCGCTTTATTAGGAGTAGAAAGACATGCAAACATGCACCCATCTGAGATTTCAGCACTGATATTATCATTTCAGTTTTTTTTGTTGTGAAGGTCAAAATGTTTAGAAGGTTTAAAACTTCTGATCTGATCTCACAAACTCAGTCACTGTTTAGCTCAGATGATTAAAAGATGTTAGGTTTCTGTAGACAAAGCTGCAAAAAGTTCGTTAAAGGTGCGTGCATCTGCCTTCTGGGGACACTGTTGCCTCACAGTAAGAAGATTTGAGCGTGAGTGGGTGGCGACCTGGCAAGGCGTGCCCCGTGCTCGCCCTCTGCCAGCTGGAAAAGGCTTCACCCGGTTTGTCTAGGTATGCGTTTGATTTGATTGTTTAAAAAAGTGCAGTTGACAAATGTGCAGGGTTTAGAAAATCCCAGGGAAAAGCCGGGGCCGCTCTGAGTCCCCTGGAGATGCATGTTGACATGAATCAGAAAGATTCTGATACCTCCTGTGTCCGTTAATGCCCTCCTCTCCTCTCCCCCAGCTGGGTTCGGCCATCTTAGAGGCCGTGGAGCAGAACACACTGAGTGTGGAACCGGTCGGCTTCCAGCCGCTGCCTGTGGTCAAAGCATCGGCGGTGGAGTGTGGAGGACCAAAGTGAGCACGTGCACACACTTGAACTCAAACACACGCACACACTTTCTCCCCTGCATTGAGCTTTCACTCCTTCATCATCACATCTCCATCTTCCGATTTCCTCCTCTAGTGGGCGCAGGTCTGAGCTCGTCACGTAAGTCTGACACTCTCCCCCATTAGCTTTTTCCCTTTCTTTAGCCTCTCCTCAGTTGCTCCCCACCTTCATCCGGCTCTTCCAAACCCTCCTGCTAACTTATTCCCTCCTTCTAAACTTCTGTTCAGGATGTCAAAGCCATCCTGTCGTCCTCTTCTCCTCCTTTGCTGCCTCAAGCCGTGTTAGTTTTGCTCCTGTGTAGTTTCTGCTTTGTAGGAGTTTTTTTGTTTCTTCCTGTTAAAGTAACAGCTAACTCATGTTTTTTTTTTCTTTGTTTGTTTTTGTTTATGTCCATCTGGTAGAAAATGTGCCCTGAGCGGTCAGACCAAAACCTGCAAGCACAGAATCAAGTTTGGAGATTCGTCCAGCTATTACTACGTGTCTCCCTACTGTAGATACAGAGTGAGTGTAACACCCAGCCATCCACTCACACCTGAAAGCTTTACCTCCCCTTTATGTCCGGTCCATCTTTCCTGAGCCAGAACATTTTCTAAATTACTCCAAAGCTCAGTGAGCACTAAAACAATCCTGCCAGCTTCTTCCACCATCACTGTAAAAGTAAGAAAACAACTCTGGAGGTGATTCAGTGCATGTTACTGCACTTCTGCATGAGCAGTCCCTCTGCATGAGGATAAGAATGAAGAGCTTTCAGAATGACTAAATAAAGCAGCCATGCCTCTAACTTTAAGTCTTACACTTGTTATAAAGGATGAAACTATCCAGAGACACAAACTGTTTTCTCTAAATGTGTTTATTTATTCTTCAAAGTTTTAACTTGGAGCCTCAAGTGAATGTCACAGGAGCTGTAGTTAGAAACCTCCCTCCATGATTTTTATTTTTTTTAAGTGTTTTTTTTAAATGTAAATGAGAAATTAGAACATAAATCTGAATACTTTAAATCGTCTAAATTAACAGAAACCTAAGTTTTAGCAAAATCACTAAGCTTATAGTTCAGCATGTAATCCTGTCCTCACATTAAACATAAGGAATAAATACGTTAAGTCTATAACTCTTTGTAGCTTTGCATGACTTCACCTGAAGCTCAGAAACTGTTGACTGGTGTTTTCAGCAGTTTCCTCTCTCCTTCAGATCACGGCGGTGTGCAACTTCTTCACCTATATCCGCTACATCCACCAAGGGCTGGTCAAACAGCAGGACGGTAAGAAACGCGCCAGTGGATTCTTGTGGTAGCTCGATATCAGTGTGATTAAACTCCCTGCCTCCCTCTGTGTTTGCAGCAGAACAGATGTTCTGGGAGGTGATGCAGCTCCGCAGGGAAATGTCCCTCGCCAAGCTTGGCTACTACAAAGACCAGCTGTGACCGGGGCCGTCCTCCACTCACAGCAGAGTCTGAGCTGAAGCCCCGCCCCACCCTGGCTCTTGCCCCTCCCCCTTATTTTGTGTGAGTGTTTTTTGTGTGAGAGAGAAACTGTTTTCAATCATCACAAAAAAAGACTGAAGACTGTGATTTTGGTGCCGGTGGTCATTACTGATCTGGACTTCTTTGGGTTCTGAAACATGCAACACTCCAGTGTGTCAGAAAACTGACATGTTTCTAAAAAAATAACACTACAGACTGTTTGGTCATCAGTTACATGTGATCTCTGGAGAGATGCATGTGGGTTTTGAAGCCTCAAAGCGAGAAAAATATCAAAAATAGGTGTTAGAAATATGAGAATATCTGATAAAAGTCATATTTCAAGGGTGAAGTTGAACCGTAGAATAAAGTCATTGTTTTAAGAGGAAGAACGTTGTAAACAGAATCACAGAAACTGTGGAAAAATAACCCCTTTTGTTTCCTGTTGTGGAGACGTCTGTGGCACCTAAAGTGGACGTTCGAGGAACTGCAGGTCGTGCTGCGCTTCCAGGTTCGCTTCATTTTCCTGCTAGTTAACAGGACACATCTTCCTTTTTCTTTAGGATGATTTTTCAAAATAAACCGCCATTCATAACAGAAACCGTCATTATGGATTTATGTGTGGTGGCTTTCAAAGCAGACTTCACTTTCACCTTAAATACTACATGAAAATATTATTTCAGCAGTAAAGCTTTAGTAAAACTACAGCTGTTTAAAATGTAAACAATTTAGAATATTTGGGTATATATATTTATAAAACTCATCGCAGGGAACAAGTGACAGCTGATGTGACAACGTCTCAGCTGAAGAATTCAGAATTACAATTCTTCATTTTTACAACCTAAATTTTGAATTTTTTTTCTGTAAATGTTGAATTTAAAATAAATTCATGACTTATTCTTAGTTATAATCCTTTAAATTATGTATTTACGTTCCTGCAATTTCAGCTTTACTTAGTCAAATTAAAATGAACAATTTTTTCAACCTCCAAATTTTGACAATGTAATAATTAATGTTAAATTAACATGAATTTGAGTATTTTTACTTATTCTTGTCAATCTTTCATTATTCATATATCAAAAATTACAGTTTTTTTTCCTCATGTGAAACACTAAGTTGACTCACTCTTAGCACTTTGATTTTTCTCCATTGAAATTCTGCTCTCAGAATGTTTTTTTATTTTCAAACAACTTAAAACTGTTTTCCAGACTTTACATCAAGTTATTGAGCTCTTTAATCACCAAATTTTGGGGCTTCTTGGGGTTTTTTGGGTCTGAAAAGTCTGAGAAATGTCAAATTTTGAGTTAAAGTAATTATAGCTTTGCTACAATACACTTTCCTCCACTGTTGGCGAGTCTATCATATATTTTCAGAGAGGGGAAAAAAGGTCAAGTTGTTATTATTTAGTAAACTTTGAATAAGCTTGTATTTTGAGTTAATTTAGAGGTCTCGATGATGGCAGAGTGGGATACAGTGTTTTTGCTTTTTACTTACAGAAAAAAGCTGCAGAAATAATCGAACATGTATCTGCAGGAGGAAGGACTTGATGTCGGCTCTTTGAGTTTCTGAGGGTTTTTGTTTTGTTGCTGGACATTAACATATCCTGCTGTGAAACAGGGCGCTCTGCAGCGAGCTCCGTGTGACCAATCAGGACTCGTGTAGATAATAAGCTGTGTGTGTGTGTGTGTGTGTGTGTGTGTGTGCGTGCACGCGCACCTGCTGTTCTGTAAACTTTATATATATATTAATTTAATCCTGACGTCTCTCTCTCTCTCACCTGTTCATAGTCAATGTCACTCTCCCGGTTTGGTTTAGTGCCTTCTCTCTCAGACACTGAAATAAAAACAGTAATACCTCTGAAAATGATCCGTGGACTCCTCCACATTTTCTCTTCTTCGACTGAACTTTTACACGGCTGCATATTAACGACCGACCTTGCCTCCTCAAACGTACCCTCATGTCTCCGCCCACCGCGGATCCTCAACCTGAACTTTTGAGAGCAGTTTAACCTTAATGCTCCATCTTCCCTCTGCTGCTGTGTTCATATTCATCTAATCACAGCTCTGCAGACACCGTCACCAACCTTCCACCCTGCTGCCAGTTTTCTTTGTTTACGTCAAAATTACACCAGTTTCATTTCCTGATTTTATTTTATTTTTTTCACTAAATGGCAGAAACGTCATCTCATCTAAAACAAATCAGTCACATCCAGACTGAGGGGTTGGCAGTGAAGTTTAATACATCCATGGCCTCCTGAACATGTCATGTTTAAAAACACAGTGGCTTTGAGCTGATGGTGCAGGTGTGGCTCAGTTATTAAAACCTGTCTTTTTTTGTTTTGTTTAAAAAAAAAAAAAAAAAAAAAAAATGATGTTGGTCTCAGATGTTTAGTCAATGTTTGAATAACACTAATTCAGGCAGCCAGCAGGTCATAAAACAGGCAGACAACTGTGAACTGTGCTTTTTAGTGTCAGTCTATCGAGGCCACGCACCCCAGGCCAGCCCCGGCAGGATGAGCGCGATGAGGACGGAGGAGAACAGGTTGACTGCGTTGTTGTCTAAGATGGGTTTCCCGCAGATCCACTGGGTGGTGGCGGAGCTGTAGCTCACCACCTTCCCGATGCTCGCGTCAAAGCCTGAGGGGACACAGGAGAAAAGTCAGAAAATCTCTGCGTGTCACTGCACGAAAGGAAATCCCAGCTGCAGAAAACGTTACCAAAAAATTAAACTCTTTCTTTTCTTTTTTTTTTTTTAAATTTTTTATTAGTCTGCAGATGCGGTTTACTTGTTTCAGTCAAGCTAAACAGGGACTGAGGTTTAGGAGAGCCCCTCTGAAGCTATGTTTTAATTCTGTTTAATTTTTAGTGAAATAAGTTTGAACTCCATGAGCTGGGATTTGAAGTAAAAGCTGCTTGATCTCTGAGGGCCGCTGAGTTCAATGGTTCAACTTCACTATTATAGGGAAAGAAACTGCAGAACTTCACTCTAACTGGGCATGTTTAATACTCTAAAAGGAAGCCACTCACTGTTCTCCTGCTTCCTCTGATCTCCGTATGAACGTCAAGCTTCAGCATCAGATTCAGTTCAATCTTATTTTTTACAGCAGCAAATCATCGAGGAGCTTCACATTGTGAGGTAAAAACCCAACAATCAGACGACACCATATGAGCAGGCACTTTGGCAACAGCGGAAAGGAAAAATCCTTACATCTGATTTATAATCAGCTCAAACTGAACTTTAATCTCATCTCTGTAACTCAGCAGTCAGACTGCAAACATTTGCTGTACGTTGCTGAGAATTGGTGTTTAAATCAAACTGATCTGTGTAAAGCTTCAGACACTGATCAATCATTGATCATGTTGTAACTGATCACACTGATGAAAAACATCTGTTGCAGCTGGATCTTGGAGATTATTGGAACAATTGAGTGAAGATGAGGCTGAAATGGAACTAAATGGATTTTAAGGGCATTTTTAAAAGAGGCTGGTTGTAATCTGATTACATTTCATATTGAAATGTGAGCCCGGATTGAGATTCAGTCAGTAAATGATGTCAAACAACATTTTAAAGGTTCAAAGTATGAACGCGACATCTGAATCTGTCTGACACATCTGGGTTTGCGAGACAGAATCCGAGGCTGTGTGGCAGATCAGGAAGTTTCTCTACGTATGCAAACACTTAACAACATTCACATGAGATCTGGCTCAAACCCACCTGAGTACTGCATGTGCGCCCCCAGGAAAGAGTCCAGCATGGACCCGAGCAGGCCGGCCACGCCGCCGTACACGACGATCGGCCACTGGGGGTCGGCCAGGTGGAGGTCGCTGACTGTTAGCAACTGCGTCACAAAGTAAGCCACACCCACTGCTGCCCCACCGAGGAAGCTGGCAACCAATCCTATGGGAGTAACGCCTCCGTTTGTTCCTGCAGGGAAAAAAAGCCCCAGAAAAATGAGGCAACTTATCTAAAAATGATTTTCAGCGCAAAAGGATGCATGATTAGGTCAACTGAAATCTAAAAAAATGATTTCATGTTTTGTTTACTGCTGATCTTCTGTACCTACAGCCTTTTAATGAGATGCCACACAGCATGAAAAGAAGTGTTCATCTGTGGACTCTCTTCAGATAAATCAATGTGACAAGTCACATTATTAATGAAGCTCACAATCACGCCTCCTCGTCCTGATGAATGGTTGTGAAAATCTAATCTGTGTGTTTGGCTTCATGGAAAAGAGTCAATTCTCAGGAGTCCTGAGCTTCACAACTTTAAAAAAACCCAGTCTGATCTGAACTGTGCTGTGGGACTTTTCCCCTCTTTAACACAAAGTGGAACATTCACATCATTACCCCACCCTCTTACTGGCTCCTCACCTGTGGGGACTTCCTTCCAAGTGGTTATGAGTCTCGGCTTTGATAGGCTGAGGACTGGCCCCACCTCAGATGCCCAGGTGTCCCCGGTACTGCATGCGAGCGCGCCCAGTAGGGAGAGGCACATCCAGGAGGCAGAGTACTGCTTATTGAAATCGATGGGGATCTCACCTGGACCCACCTGAAGCACGAGCAGGAAATGAATAACTTTACTAACATTACACTCACACAGAGCAGCTTATTTCCTGTGCTTCTCAGTTTACCTCGATCATGTAGAGCAGCGCCAGCTCAGTGGGAACACCTCCATTGCAGAAAACCTGAACCCAATTCCTCTGACCTCCTAAAAACAAGTAATTCACATTTAATTCAAACTGTTCCAGGACAACTGTTTAAGCAGCCCAGGTAAAAGGCGGTGGGTCAAGGGGAGTCACTAATCAGATGCTTCGTTTTTTTTTCTCAGCCACAGATCATTTAAAAAACAAACTCGTCACATTGGCCCATTAAAAAAGCAATAAATAAACATATTTAGTATAATAATGTAAAATATGTTATTAGTTTATTTAAATTTCATATGAATAAACTTAATATGCAAAATAATTAAATTTAAAGTTACATTTTCACCACTAGATGCCAGCAGATTACAGATTATGGTCAACAGAGGTCTATTTCCTAACCCCTCCCAATTAAATAGAGATCCTAGCTATGGTGGCTGCTGGACAAACGCATTTTGGCCAGCTACAAGAGATCCGAGTATTAAAGTTAGACTGTACTCCATAAAAGCTGTGACCGGAGTGCACGTTTCTACTGTTGTTTGTGAACACACTTCCTGATTTGCTGTCAGTGTACTCTGACGGCAAAGTGACCCTTTCCCCCGACAGTGAAATACGTCAGTTCACCGTTTACCTCAGCTGTGAATGCCGGGTAAGAAGCATCTGCCTTTATTTACTCTGGGAGAGGCTGGAAAACTTATCTTAGCCTATAACTAGCTGCTGTTGTTGTTTATCCATCTCATGTCTGATCTGTTGACGATAAGTAATTGTGAGAATATCGGACATAAATTAGCTATTTTACGTATGTTTTCGTGTTTTAGAGCCCTGACTTCAGTTCAGGAGACGAGGCTTAAGGTGAGGAGGAAGAAGATGATATTTTATTAAGATGACTGTGATGTCTGTTACCTCTTTGTTTCAGTTTGGGGAAAGGGGATCCCTTCTCAAAAGATAAAACACAGAGCTGATTGTAAGTTTATGAGAATGCATCATTTAGTTAGAATTTTTTTATTTATTTTTTAAACACAGTAATTACGCACATATTAACTTTTTGTTAAATAAACTAAAAAAACCCTAAAAAAAACCAACAAAATGCTGTTCCCTCGCTTAGACACACCTGTGCATGTTACAGGTGTGTCTGTTAGAATTGTTGAGGATGGCAGCAAAGTTTGTTATCAGCTTTAAATTTGGTTTCTTACAAACACAAGTGCATGCACAGCTTCAGCTCCGTTTCAGTCAGTGGAGCTGCTGATGGACGCTTTACTTCACCCACAAGCTAATGGTCGGATGCTTTGTGCTGCTAGTTTGAGTAAGACATCAAAAGTGTTTTCATCTCTCATTCTCTCTGTGGCTCCGCCTCCTCACTGTGTCACAGAGCTTCCACCAGTCTCTGCAGCACCTGTGAGGCCTTTACGTCTCTCACCTTCTTTGTACTCGGCGTCGATCTTCTTCTTCTGCGCTCCTCCCCAGCGGGTCAGTCTGGAGGAGGTGATGAAGAAGGCCAGCAGAGTGGAGAAGAAGCTATAGTTTGCCATCGTCAACACAAACCCCACCAGGAGGGCTGAGGGCACAGAAACGCATGTTAGCGCAAGCTCACCAGTCATTCAGAGCGTGCCGTTCTGTTGCCAAATGTTTAAAAAGAACAAACCCAGCTGAAGATGTCAAGCTTTACAAAAAAAAAACAAAACAAAAAAAAAACAAAACAAAAAAAAAACAAAACAAAACAAAAAAACACCCCATAAAGATAGTTTCATTTTGCGTTTCCTGGAAGGCAGAAAAATCACCTCCCTTCTTCATATACTGTAGATCGCCTGAGCGTCACAGAGGCATCATTCAGCAGTGTAATAAATCAGATCAGTATCAGTTCTTTTCATAATTGCCTCGACTTCAGGCAGCAGCCTCGTGACTCAGTTTTCAGAATTGTGAGGTCTTTTGTGGCTCAAAGGAGCTTGCAAAGAAAAGCGTCTGGACTTCTTTAAGTTGCTTGAATGTCAAATCCATAAAAAGCAAAAATCAAAACTCTCAAGGAAAACTTCAAGAATTTAATGACTGTCACTTCACATGTGAAAACTTACAGTGCTGTGAAAAAGTAACTGTCCCCTTCCTGATTTCTTAATTTTTTGGCATATTAGTTATATTTAAATGTTTTGGATCAAACAAATTTTAATATCAGAGAAAGATAACCTGAACAAGTTCAATATCTACTTTTTAAATTATGATTTCATTTATTAAGGGAAACAGTCAACCAAACGTACCTGGCCCATGTCAAAAAGTAACTCATGAATTATTTGTAATTAACTACCGAGTTCAATTTCACTGCCTGACCTGCTGAATGAAGAAATATCTCAAATAGAACCAACACATCATGCCAGAATCTAAAGAAACAGCTGAGAAACAAAGTCATTGATTTCAATCAGTCTGGAAAGGGTTACAAAGACATTTCTAAGGCTTTGGCACTCTAGTGAACCTCTGTGATTCTTCCCAGGAGAGATTGGCTAACCAAAATTACTCCAAGAGGTCATCAACGACCCATCAAAGAACCCAGAGCAACATCTAAAGAACTGCAAGGTCACAGTTCGTGATTCAACAATAAGAAAGGGATTGGGCAAAAAATGGCAACAGTAGGAGAGTTCGAGGAGAAAAGCAGTGCTGAGCTAAAAGAACACAAAGGCTCGGCTCATATTTGGGGAAAAAAAAAATCTGGATGATACCCGAGAGTTTGTTGAAAGCATTCTGTAGATGCTAATGCAAGATTTCATCAAAATAATATCATACCAACAGTCAAACGTAGTGGTTGTGGTGTGATGGTTTGAGGCTTTAGGTTGCTTAATGGAGCCATGAAATCTGCTCTATACCAGAAAATCCTGAATGAATGATGGGAGCAAATGCTTTTTCACAGAACTGTAAACAAATTCCACAAAATAAACATCAAATGGAAGATATCAGCAGTAAGCTGAATATTTCAAACTAAAGACAGCAACGTGAGACGTGTGGAAAAATTCCCTCTGCTTGTCTGTTACACATATTTTCACAACTTTATCGAATTCAGGCTCTGGTTTACATTACAAGTACCGATTCAGGAATGAAAAGGTGTCTAATGTGAGAATTGAGTCCGTTCATGGGGCGATTTTGTGACAACATTAATGTGGATTATGAGTTTTAGATCTTTAAAGTCCATGACTGTGGCCAGAAATCCAGTTTTCTGCTCTTTAACTCAAGCATATGAGAACAAGTCTTCTGTGACCAACATGACTTCAGTTTAATGGGTCACATGACGAGATCTGTGCGTCATCTGCAGATTCGTAGTAAGAGGTCTAGTTGTTTTCTGGTGAGAGAGCTGGAAATGCATTACAGTCCTTGGTTTTAAATGCATCGCTTGCGTCATATAATACCAAGAAAACAGGCAAAAGCAGCAGCCTGAAGAGCTTGGCGTGTTATCTGAAACTGAAAAATGGTTTGGATTTTTTAAAATGTGCCTCTTCTTGGAAAATATGTAAGTATTGGAGAATCCTCTTTATTTTAAAAGGTCATAGAATATCCCCCTTTAAAAAAAAAAAACTAACCAAAACACGCTCACCCACCACTTTATTAACCAATCACAATGAAGCAACTTAACGCAGTGTAGACACACACCAAACATCACAACTCTTCTAATGTTCACTCGAAATGACTTCATAACGGCTAAGCAGCGACCCAGGAAGCCAAAACGACATCACGCAGGTGGGTAAAGGTGATGACAAATACTCACCGGCCAGCGCTCCCGATCGGTCCAGACTGCGTCTCTTCAGCGCTCGCATCGTCACCGTGAGGGGTACCAAGATGGAGAACAACCAACGCCACGGCGACACAGGCTGCAGCGTGCCTGAAAACAAACACACACACCAAGACTACCATCAGCACCTCTCCACCCGACTGATCGTTTGAAGGATTTACTGAAGCATGTAAAGATCTGTTTTTATTTTTAAATAAAAAAAAGTTTTTATTTAAATATTAAAAAGAAATGAGATGCACTTTTTTTTAAAATATAACTGATTAAACTGCAGCTGCTGCATGTTATTCTGGCTTTTTCTGGCTCATTGTGGGCTTTGGAGGTGATCAACTCCAACAACAGTGTCAGGTCACTCAAAGTGTAACAATCCAGTAACTGTGTCTTAATTTAAAACCATGCAGGGACTGATTTCAGTAGGGACAGCTGTAGAAGGGAAATCTATCTGATGATGATGATTTCAAAATAAAACCGGAGAGACGTGAAATGAGCTGATGTGCTTCGATAATGTAAGCTGTTGAAATAATTTAAATGTGGCAGGTGCAGCAGGTGGAGATGAGTGCAGAAGATTTACAAGATGGTAGTGAGACCCACTGTGATTTTTTGTGTGGGGACGGTGGTACTGAGAGAAAGACTGGAGGCCAAGGTGGGGGTCTTCAGATTTTCACTGGGAGTGAGCAGGAGGAGAAGCTTAGAAATGATATGACGGACAGCTTAGGAGTGATGGAGGATATTGGACAAAGGATGATGAAGATGGAGGAGAAGGGGGAGGAAGTAGTATAAGAAGGAGAAGAAGGAGGCAGAAGAGGGGAGGAAAATCTTGGTGGAAATGCTGTAACATCTCTCGTCATTTGTGAAGCTGGTGGCCAAGCTACAAGACCTGGGGCTTCCATACAGCACCTGCATGTGGATCAACAGCTTCCTCTCGGGCCGTAGACAGAGAGTCAGAGTTGGCCATCACACATCCTCAGCCCTGAGTCTCAGCACTGGCTCACCCCAGGGCTGTGTGCTCAGTCCACTGCTCTACTCTCTCTACACACACACACGACTGCACTCCTCGCCACCACAGCAACATCTTTGTGAAATTTGCAGATGACACCACAGTGGTGGGGCTCATTTCCAAGGGAGACGAGTCTACGTAGAGACGAGGTGGAGCAGCTGACGTCATGGTGTAAGGCCAATAACCTCCTCCTCAACACTTCAAAAACCAAAGAACTCATAATAGACTTCAGAAGGAAAAAGGCAGAGATCCAACCACTATTCATAAATGGGGACTGTGTAGAAAGGGTGGCAAGCTTCCGCTTCCTGGGAGTCAATATAGAGGAGAACCTTTCCTGGAGTGTGAACACCTCCGAGCTGCTGAAAAAGGCCCAACAGAGACTGTACTTCCTGAGAATTCTCAGGAGGAATAACATCACACAGAGACTGCTGGTGTCCTTCTACAGAGCCACCATTGAGAGTGTTCTAACTTACTGCATATGTATTTGGTACACTAGCTGCACAGGGGCTCAGAGGAAAGCACTCCAGGGGATCATTAACACCGCCCAAAAGATCACTGGCTGCCCTCTCCCCACACTGGAAGTTCTACACAACGCCCACTGTTTTAAAAAGGCCCAAAACATCATAAAAGACACCTCACATCCTGGCCACTCCCTGTTTGAACTGTTGCCCTCAGGCAGACGGTACAGGGCAATCAGAGCAAGGACTAATAGACTCAAACACAGCTGTTATCCAACTGCAATAACACATCTGAATACTACAAAAAAATGTCCATCACGCCACTCTTGTGTTAATCTATGCACGGTCTGAAGCATGTGTGTGGGAATGTATGTGAATGTTTTACTGTTATATCTTATTAGTATTTTAAGTATTCTATCTATTTTATTTATTGAATTTTATTGTTTTATTTATATTTTGATATTGCTAGGGATGATGCAATGATCGGGGACCATTCTTCATTTCGTTGTTCTCGTGACAATGACAATAAAGTTTCTGATTCTGATTCTGAAAATCTAATGCTTGAAGCACAAACAAATGCTCAATCACAAACATTTGAGTAACAGCACGAAACCCAAACTTTACTTATAATGTTGCTCAAAAGAAAGACCAGAGACCCTGACTCATTTTTATTCACCAAGTATGTGCACACATACAAGGAACTGAGTTTCTTCCTGACAGCTGTCAAGTTTGTCTTTCAACATACGCCTCGTGTCCTCATTGCCACGCTCTCTCTGTCCATGCATGACTGTGAAAAATGGTACTGAGGTCTGTTCAGCTTTTAACCCACTTCAGGAGAAAAAAAAAAAAATCAAAGTTAGTGTGAAAGGTATTCAGGGCACATGGAGGGGCACATGATTTAATGGATTAACTTCCTGTTTGAAGGCAGTTTTAAGGAAAAGAAAACCCTTAAAGTGAAAACATTCCCAGGCGGACAGCTCACCGTAGAACGTGCTCATCGTGAGGGAGAGGATCCAGAAGAAGAGAGAGAGTGCCAAAGTGGCACACAGCACGATCATGTCAATCATCATGTTGATGGACTCCTTCATCAAGATGTCATTTTCAGTGTCCATGCTGAGGGACGGCCCGTGCTGCAGGACAGGAGGACAGAGTCACGTCAGTGTTTGTTAGATAGTTTCTGCTGCTGTAAGAAAACGATACTGCTACTTCAAGTTGGTCAGAACATGTTTAATAACAAAGTAAAAGTTCTCATTTTGCCTAGACTTTCATTTCTCCTTCATAACAGTGCCTCAGAGCAGAAAATATAACCCTAATACAGCCTAAACTTCTTTTTATGCTTTATTTTGCTGTATTTTGCTTGCATTGTAAAACTACACAGCATTAAGGTTTGTTATTTTCTGTATTAAGCACCTTGAAGTTACATATAATAAAATATGCTAGTTAAAAAAAATACCATTCCTTGGAATAGGTGGCACTTATAGGAATCATGTTGTGCAGAAAGAGTCACATGACATGTAAAACTCGCCTCCTGGAGCCTGAAGCAGAGAGCCCAGCTTGGTACACCTCTCAGGTAACACCCTTATGCCGCCTCATTTCAAACCTCCTGACTCTCCCCTGGCACTGGCTGACCTCAGGCTAGCCTGTACTCATCCTCCCTCTGCTCTGTTTAAATGAACTGCCTGAGAACCACTCTCTTAATTTGCCATGAAGAGAGTCATGAGGAGAGCGGAACCAAAACAAAGCGCCATCAGACCTCCCTAACATTGAAATTATACACCTAAATATGAGAACTAAGTGTTCTCAAAGCAGAATAACACTCTAAAATAATATCAAACACCGGGCTGAAGTGTCAGTTTGGTACATGGGAATATATTTAAGCGGTACTTAAAAAACTTTTTTAAAAAATACATATATAAACTCACCGTTTATCTCCTGAGCCATCACGACTTGTCGGTTACACGCCCTACTTTAACGAGAAGGTTAGCTTTCTATATTTTAAGTGGAACAACTAACAGTAGTGTTTCTTACAAATATAATTAAAGAGAAAAAGATTTTAGCAGTGAAACCAAACGGAATTCAGAAGCTCAGCTGAAGCTTCCAGGCTAAAACACCTGCCGGAGGGAGAAAACACGACGGACCCACTTCCGGCAGCCAGCCACTGAGTTCTTAAAGGGACAGTAACCCAAATTACAGCTCTTTTTTTGTTTTTTGTTTGTTTTAGGGTTTTGTTTTTGTTTTTTTAAATAGGTCGGCATAGGTAGAAACACGACAAAGCACAGGCGAAATCGGAATATTTCATCAATTAATAACTGTGTTTAATTGATAGCTGTATTGAAGATATTTATGAAGATATTTCTGGTTTAAAAACTTTTATAATTTCGTGTCTACTCAGAAGACATTCCAAAGGTTTCGTGTTTTAAACTAAAAAAAAAAATCAAATTAAGGCAGTTGAGTCCCGTATAAAAATGAAAAAAGAAAAGAAAATACTAACGCTGCACCCCATTAGAGTCATCCATCTCAGCTCAGACTGGTAAGACTTTGGATAATTAAACACCCACAACGTTATTTTTAAAGATCTTGCTGAGGTGCTCATGATCCTCCTTACAATAATTTGGCAATATTTCTGGAATTTGACCAATGAGGTTCATGCCTTTTGTATATCTAGTTTTCCTGGCATGTAAAGGCATTTTACTGTGCACACATACGTGGAACTTAAAATTACATTGACGTTCGTCTTTTGGATGTTTGAAAAATCTTGAAACCGATTTTGAAACATGTGGAGCAACCCTGCAAAAATTGGTGTAATCGAGTTTTTGTAGTGTTGCTTGTTTGGATTTGCAGCTTACTCTTTAAGAAGCTGGACTCAAGTAAAACATAAGGCAGCAGGTAAATAACCCTTACAGACAGACTACATGGAAAGCGATGTCCTACCGTTTGATGAAACAGAATAATATCTATAATCATTCTTGCCATTCTTCTTGGAATTTCTGAGCTTCCAATGATCTTCAAGAGCTTTAAAGCTCCGCTCAAAATGCAGCCTTTAATCTATGATCCCATGGGAAATACTTCTCTTCCTGACAGCAGAGCACAGAGAGACCTCTGTTCTTGTCTTGCATCACAGCAGAATTTTTTTTATCGGGTGTCTGATGAAAAATCAAAGATTGACACACTTAAGTCAAATCAATTATGTCCTATTGAGAATACAGTTGGAGATTTCACAAGCTTCAAATAACAAGAAGTATCTATCCACCGGTTTGATCATTTTCCCTTCAAATACCTCTGTAGTTACTGTGCGAATTATCATTTTATTGTGTGACGATTCGTGGTTGCTAGAGGATGAATCCTACCCACTCTGGTAATCCTCTGACATGGCCTTAATATTCTGTGAAATCTTCCCAACTCAAACTGATTGAAAGGCTTAAATCTTTCCACATTGTTGATCATGGTTTTCAGATGATGAACGTAGGTACAGCTGAGGTACAGCTGATAAGAAAGGTCAGTTTACCTTCAACTCTTCTGTCCTTATTTTGGTTTATGTGGGGTGATTTACTATTTACCACTACGAATGGAAAGTCAGTCTGAGGCTCAGGGGATATTCACTGTGTCACAGGTATTTGCACATAAATTAAAGTCTAATTATAGTTGACTGTGAAGCTCAGCTCAGCTTTAACTACCACATTGTTGAGATCAGATGTATTTCTGTTCCACTGCATTTGTACAGGCTAATAAAAGTGATTCTGTATCTGCCAGCATTTTAAAAGCTTTTCTGTGTAATGAATGTGGAGCAGTTTGTACACATTACACACTTTTAATACCAGGGTTAGAACAGATTGTGTCTCACACACCTCGATTTTTATAAAACCCCATAAACCATTTATGATGCAGCCTGGTTTTTCTGGAAAGGACCAAAAGATGTGCCAATTATGCTCATTTCTGAGAGGGACAGCATCACCACAGCAGTGATGTAGAATAACTGTTCCATCTTCTTTTTACTAGTAACTAGTTTTTTTCTTTCCAGCATTAAAAACTTAAAAAAAAGTTTCTGCTTTTGCTTGATTACGTGTGATTTTGTTACTTAATATTTTCATTTAAATGTGTGCCTTTTTACTGTATTCTATTTATTTTGATTTTACTTAATTACAATATTGTTATCAAACAGTATATATGACATAATTTCATATCTTTTTACCCCGTGTGTTTAAATGCGTTTAAATAATGTTAAAGTTCTGTATCAAAAAATACCAATCTTGGGATTTTAAAAAAGTATATTATAATTACTCTTTTTTTGTTTTGTTTTGTTTTGTTATAATTACTTAAGTTTCAGCCAGCAGCAGAAATTGAGACTCATCAGACCACAAAACATTTTTTAGTCTTGTATTGCATAGTTTTGGTGAGGCTGTGTGAATTGTAGCCTTTGTTTTCTTTTCTATTTTTAGATGGCAAGAGTGGCACCCAATGTGGTCTTCTGCTGCTTTAGCCTGTGTGCAAAGTTTGAGTTTGCAATGCTCTTCTGCATACCTTAGTTATAACAAGTGGTTATTTGAGTTACTGTTGCTTTTTCTCCCACAGAGCTGCAGTTTACTTCATATTTTCCTCTTTTTTGGACTGTCCTCTGTAAATCCCAGACATGGTTGTGTTAGAAAATCCCACCAGATTAGCAGCTTGTGAAATACTCAGACCAGCCCATCTGGTACCAACAACCACACCACGTTCAACCCAGTTAAAATAATGTTTTTTCTCATTCTGATATTCAGCCTGAATGTCTGCAGGTCATCTTGACCACATCTAAATGCATCGAGTTACTGCCACAGGATTGGCTGAATAAATGTTTGTGTTTGTGTTACCAAAGAGTTGAAAAAGTCTACCTAATAAAGTGGCCGTAGAGTGTATATCCAAAACTATAAAGCAAAATGATTTAATGTTTTTAACAAATTACAATAGACTAAATACTCAAAACAAGAATTCGTTTAATTATATCTTCCTCCCACTGATTCACACAGGTGCACAAACCTGCGGATAATTTACAGCTCAAATTTCTTGTAGCCTGGTCTTATGCTCCAATATTAAACCCACACACAGTCATAGTGGTGATTTAATATCAGTAGTTTATTTTGAATACACACCATAAATGTCTATCAGTCAAAAATATTAACTGAGATCAAACTATGAACACACACACACTAGGGGAGAGCTATTGAAGGAAAGAGAGATTATGCCACCTACCGAGCAGCGACGAGCGGAGGAGGATCAGAGGAGATGTGGTTTGTGCGAAACTGAAGCAGCAGTAACTTTTTAAGAGGGGGGCTAGATCCACCCCTGGAGAGAGAGAGAGCCTTAAGAGAGAATTAGAGAGAAAGACCTTATAATATTCTGTATTTCCAAGACCCATGGGAAGTGTAGTTGTTGAAAGGGACTTCAACACCATGACATGATGTTGGAGCTTAGTGAATCCTATGGGCTCAAATTGTGGTCATAAATATTTTGTACTTGTAAATCAAATGTATATTTGTGAGTATTTGAGTTTTGTAACCTTGTAAACCAAAATATGTGAAAATGTTATGCTTGTGCATCTACAGATGAGAATTTCTGTGTGTGTAAAAAAAGATTTGTGTTTGTAAAAGTATTTACACAAGTTACAATTATTTTTGTTAAGGTCTGGTTACAGATATAAAGCAAAAAACTACATGTAAAACTCTGTGCTCGGGTTCCCTGGCTGCATGTGGCTTTCAACTAACACATAGATGCAGAAACATAACATTTTTCAAATATTTTGGTTTACAAGGTTACAAAACTCAGTACACAAATATGCATTTGATTTACAAGTACAAAATATTTATGACCACAATTTGAGCACATATGAATCCCCAAAGACTCTTGGAGCAAATGAATCCTGAGGGAAATCAATGGGCAAGCCAAACTTTAAACCATAGACTGTATATAAAAGATGGGGTTAGTCACTGCCAAGCCGCTTTTTTGGTACTGGAAGTGACCCTATTAGGACAGGCCTAAGTTGTTTCTTGCATCAGGCTGTAACCATATTTATGTCTGCTGGGAAGTTGGACACGTTAACATTGGAGTCTATGGCAACTGACTCACTGTTTGAAGCAGCATCAAGTGGCCACTAGAGGAACTACAGGAACTTCATCCCCTTTGATTGGTGCTTAGATTTAGTCAGGGGTGTCCCGCTCCAAGCCTCAAGGGCCAGTGTCCTGCAGGTTTTAGATATCACCCTGTGTCAACACACCTGAATCAAATGATTAGTTCATTACCAGGCCTGTGAAGAACTTCAAGACATGCTGAGGAGGTAATTTAGCCATTGAAATCAGCTGTGTTGGATCAAGAACACAACTAAAACCTGCAGGACATCTGCCCTTGAGGCCTGGAGTTGGACACCCCTGGCTTAAGTGATATTAAGGTTATATATCTTCACCAACACCCCTGATAGCAACATCAATTTTACATTTATTTTTAGTCCTTGCAACATATTTCAGGGCCCGGTTAAAAGCCAACAAGAATGAGGACATATAACAGCAATATATATGAAACAAAAACAAAAACCAATTAATATAAAACATATTCAGAGTGTTATTTAGTACAAAAAAGCACAAAACAGTTCTGTTAAATAACTGTGTCAAAAACATTAACTGTAGATAAAGTATTGGGAGGTTTTCCACAGTTTCAGCCCCACAAAAGATAACTTTAATATGCTTTCAATAATAAAAGTGAAAAATAAGTCTAAACCTGGGATTTGGTTCATTCCTGTTGTTACTTAGAGGGGATACATGATGAAAAATAGTAATGTGTAGGAAAACTGGGAAAAATATTGGCGAAAATATTTTTTTAAGTCAAAGAACAATATAACTTCACTTCTTAAAGTTATGTTGTATTTAATTTACATATTAATTTATATATTTGAACTCCTGGGATTAATAACTCATAATAATTTGTCAGTTTACTTTTGTAAATTTGACCTTTTTTTCTTGGAAATTTGAGTTTAAAAAATCTGGATTTTTATAACAAATTAAAGACAGTGAAAATAAATTAACAATAAAAGCAGGGGTGGATCTAGAAGGGTGGCATGGGGTGGCAAGTGCCACCCTAAAATGATCCCTTGCCACCCCAAGTGCCACCCCAGTTTTGCATATGACAGTGTTGTTTATAAGATAGCATTACCAGTTTGAGCGTAGTTACAGTCAACAATGAATATAAATGCTAACACTGAATATATTGGATAGTGTTCCTCCCCTGCACCATTAACAAATGGTTCAGCCCATAGCAGGACAGCTTTTTTCTTGTTTTCAGTAGCAAGCCATGCTTTTAATTGTGCCAGAGCATATTTTGAACAACACCATGGGAATTTCGGATTTTAAACAGGTGGTTGGTTGTTACACTCTGGAAATGGAATGAAGGTGAGTGTTATTAACCCTCTGTGGTCCACAGACACGCTGCACCTCCAAATCACATGACTGATGTAAGCTGACATAGCAACATGGTGCAGCCACGCTGACTCTCTATTTCAGCCCACATTGAAAGTTCAGACTTTAAAGTTTTTAAATTTTAATTACAGGCCAGTAAATCCAGAGTTATGATAATATATATAAGCCACGCTCTTTACTAAATACTGTCGTCACGTTTTTGTGTGTGCGTGTTTTAAGCGTTTTCTAAGGACAGCACGAAAACAGTAAAGAAAGAAAAAAAGCCACCTCTTTCTTTTTGGTGGAAAAATGCACCATGTCGACCAATTAAAAAAAATAAGTCAACATGTGGGATTTGATTGTTTAGGAAGAGGGAAAAGTTTTAGGAGTGACGGTAACGGCAGCGAGACAGAGCAAGGGAGAGAGAGAGCTTAGATGTGGGAGATTTGTGAAGTTTAGTGTGGAGTGGATTCTTAGTGTGTTGTGTTGTCTTGTGTAGTTGTTCTGTTGTGTAGTCGTTTTGTTTTGTGTGTCAGTGAGGGCACTAATGAATGTCACAAAGGCACATTTGCAATGTAAACACTGTCACTAAGTAGAAAACCAGCGGAGTGATACACCTCCTATTGTCAGGCCTGCCAAGTGTTGGGCCTGCAGGTTTATCCCTGTGCTGTTCTGTCTTTTGGTGGAGAAACTTTTTTTTTTTACTGGCACACATCATTTGTGGGGCATCTTAGTGCGACACCTGATTGTTCTCTCATTTTAGTTTTAGTAATATTTTTAAATTCTTACACAAAATGAAAAAACAGCAGGTGCATTGGCTGCATTTTTAGATAAATAGTTAAATAGTTTACAAAATGTACAATTATATTATATTTGCATTTCAAGTTGTAAAAATTTACTCAGCATGTCTGTGGGGGTTTTTTTACAGTAAAAAAATACAACTAGGATTTTAAGTTCTTTGTGTGATTTCAGATCAGTAATACTAATGCCAGTGAAAAACAACTAAATTCAGTTGAGCTGAAAAGATACCAAACGAGGCAAGGGGAAAAAAATAAAATGAAACAATCTGAGGGTGAAATACAAACGTAAACTCAAAAGGAGTCAAAAATGGCCGGTTGTATTTCAGACCTCAGTGGGTTAATCCAACAAATCATGAAAATTAGGTTTAAATTTTTGTTCATGACAGTGCAGATTTCTGACAATTTGTGTAATTTAAAGCATCCAACAGTGTGATTGTTTTCTAACAAAAAACAGTGAAACTTAAGTTAGACTTGTGTTTGTAAATGAACCGCCCAATGTTGTGTAGCTTTCTGGATTTTATACTTATTGGGCTACATATTTATTTATTATACAGGCTATACAGTACATAACATCAAAACTCACATGTTTTATGTAACTAAAGTGTGTAATTATGTGGGCTACAGATAATAATTAAGTTATAGACTATATTTATATGAAAAACGTGTATACTTACTGCATTTAAATTAGTTTAACCATATGTAACCACCTACATGTGTGTTTGAAAAAAAAGGCTTTGATTTTGCCACCCCATTTGATTTCTTTGCCACGCTCATGCCACCCTAAGAAAATTTCTCTAGATCCGCCGCTGAATAAAAGACCCCCTCCTCTATCGCCCCAATTTAGGAGGTTCTTCATGAATTGACGTCCGCGGCTTTCCGTAGTGTTTACATCCGGCGTAGTCAATATGGCGTCTTGCACTTGGCCTGTTAGCTTTAAATAGACGTGTTTTAATTTCTTTGTTTCACGTTTATATTTAATGGGTTTCCTGGGATCAGTATGTAAAATTAGCCTTTTAACCACACTATTTATCAGTTGGTGTTTTTTCTTACACACACTTCCCGTTGCTAACAGTTAGCTCGGGGGTATCTGCGAACCATGGAGGTGGAGGAGCTGCGGCCCGTTCCCCGGGAGCGGGCCATCCTGGAGAGCTTCTTCGCCCAGCTCGGCATGTTTTCCTTCGACCGAGCAAAGGACTACGTGGAGCGGGAGAAGGACGGCAGCAGGAGCAGCGGGAGCATCTGGAGCGCGCTGCTGGCCGCTCTGGCTCACCTGGCCGCGGCGGAGAAGGTGTACCACAACATGACGTTCCTGGGACAGAAAATAGGTAGCTTTCTCTGCTGCTGTGGTCCCCTGTATAACTACCACCATAACACGGAGGGTGTGGTGGATTAAAGCAGATAAAATGGAGTATATATGGGGTCTGTGCATGTACTAAGGTAGAATAATTCGTCGATGTGTAATTGATTTCATTGACATTAAATGAAATTAAAATGATTTTTTAAAAAACGCGCAAATCTATGAGGGGAAAAAGTTTCAGGTGAAAATGGCATATTTGTAAGAAAAAAATTCAGGACAATGGAGCATGTTTATAAGTAAACGAAAGTCTAGGAGAAAAAATCTATTTGTAAGAAATGATAGCAAATTTAGGAGAACAATTGCAAATATGAATGTCAGTTCATGATAATAAAATGGCCTGTGGCGCTCATGCTGTGGAAGGAATGTTGGAATTGTGTGGTTCCCCTTAGAGCAAAGGGTCACTGCAATCACTACAAGTCTGTTCTGAGCATTCACCTTTAACCTGTGGTGAAATATTTCATGCGAGTGGTCTCCTTCAGAATGACACCTTCTTTAAAACGTCAAATATGGGAATGTTTTGGGAAATCTGGGTTCAGTCCATAATGGTGATTTCAGGGTTTTTACTCCTTTTTCCTGCTGTGAACATAAACATTTCTAAGTATTTATCTTTTTTTTTTTTTTTTGCTCCTAATAAACAGCTTTTAAATGTAGTGCTGTGCATGCAGAGTTTTAGGTTTTATAATTTGTTTTATGTCCTCGATGGATGTCCTGCATCACACCTTGCAGAACGTTTGTTCACAACAGCTCCAACTGTTTTTATCGCTGCTTCAGTCAGAATTTTAATCCAGTCTGAGCTGAGACTTATTATGTTTTCATCTTCATTATAAGTAAGCAATGATTTCTTATTGTCCATTCTTTGTACTCAATTAAACATTTAAAACTCCAAATTTAATTTCCACCACCAGGTGGCGCTGCAGCACCTAAGTGTTTCTGTAGCTTGACACACACCCCTCTCTCTGCAGGTGGCCAGTCCTTCTTCAGCCGGAAGGACTCCATCCGCACCATCTACACCTCGCTGTACAACGAACTCAGGAAGGTGGTGATGATGGGGCGCCACGGCCAGTTGAACTCCTCCTCTTCCGCCTCCTACCTGGAGGACCTGTTATCGCACCTTTCAGAGCAGCTCTGCCACTTCATCCAGGCCCGCATGGAGATGGCTGACCTGTACGAGAAAATGCACTCACTGGGCAGCCAGAAGAATGTCAACTCTGAGGAGCTGGTCACAGTGCTCGAGGTCGTCCTCCAGAAATACAGCTCCAAGTGTGTATCTGATTACAGATTACTTTTACTGAAGAAAATCTTTTAATTTTGCAATGTAAGAGTTACATGGAACAGTTCGAAACTACTACAACTAACATAGTTGTAGCAACTAAGACTTCCAGACCCAGGTAGTTTGGTCCTTTGATGTTGATTATAAAAAAGCGAGATTAAAAAAACCCCAAACATGTACGGTTAAGTATTTGGACAACGACACAATTTTGACACAGACCAGGTGACTGTGCATAGAAATGTCTGTAATTCCTAAACAGGTAATGCAGTATTTAAATTAAAGTCCTAGAATTAAAGCTGGAAGTCAGCACTTAAATCATTTCTTCATAGTTTAATTTAAAACCTGCTGTGGTGGTGCACACTGGCAAAAATTGTGTCATTATTCAAAAGCTTCTGGACCCAAGTGTAAAAAACAAAGAGCGAGAGAGAAAGGGAGAGAGTGACATATTGAGGTTGTTGAAGGGAAACTTTGAGCTCAGGAATCTGGTGTTTTCCCCAGAGACGTGTCAGCAAAGTGGCGTGCTGCAGCCACAGCAGGAACAGAAAGCGAGTGAGCTGTTGACGGAGCTGCAGCGGAATGCGGCGTGACGCGCCACACGTCAACGGGTCAGCCAGCCATGAACCGGCGAGAAACTGTAACGTGCTTGCTCTCTCTCTCTGCCTTGTCAGCAGATCTGGGGGAGACGTTTGTCTCAGCTGCTTTGAGGTTTCTGCAAATTAGGCCAGAAGAGAAAATAAAGGATTCTGTCTCCTCAGAGAGATTTTATTTTGGCACCCTCAAAACTTCTTCACATTTTGCCTTTGCAGGTCTGTCAGCACTGTTCAGAAGTGATTGTTTCACTGGAGCCTCAGTGTGTGTTTGTTTCAGGCCTGGAAAAGATGAATAATGTCAGACCCAACAGGAGGAATAATGACTGACTGATGGATTGGTTCCTTCTTTACTTCCTCACCTCCTTCTCTTTCTTTTTTGCTCTTCCAGGTTTCACCATCCCATTGTGGGCCGGGTGGAGGAGGGCTTCCAGATGGAGGTGGACGTAGTGACACAGCTGCTGCGCTGCCAAGCCCAGTTGTCCGAGTGGCACTTCCTGCCCGCCCTGCTCAGCCTGCACGGTGCCAACTCCAAGCTCCTCACCTGGGGTCAGCTGTTCCAGCGGCAGAAGGAGACTCGCAAGCACCTGTTCGGAGGTCAGTCCCAGAAGGCAGTGCAGCCTCCGCACCTCTATGTGTGGCTGCAGCGCTTCCAAGCGACACTGCTCGCCAAGTTCAGCTTCTACTTTCACGAAGTTCTGAGCAAGCAGACGGTACCGGCTGACATGAGGGCGCAGACGGCCCGCACCACCCCGGACTACTACGGCAAGATCTCCACCTTCATACGCAAACACGATGCCAGCAATGTGTCGCTTGTGTTTGACAACCGCGGCTCGGAAAGCTTCCAGGGTCACGGCTACCACCACCCGCACTCGTACCGGGAAGCACCGAAGGGCGTGGAGCAGTTCCCCGCTGTGGTGTCACTGCCATCGGGAGAGCGGCCGCTCACACACTGGCCCAACGTCATCATGATGATGGGAGACCGCGCCGCTGAACTCAACACTCTGGACAAAGTGGTGCACTTCTATGATGACAAGGTCCAGAGCACATACTACCTGACGCGGCCAGAGCCGCACTTTACGCTTGTCGTCATCTTTGACGGAAGGAAGTCTGAGAAGGATCTGCACCTCACCGGCTTCTTGCAGGAGATTTCTGGCTCGCTTCGGAACTCCAAGCCTTTCAGCACCCTCAAACCCGGGTCAAAGGGCTGAACTGCACATCGACAAGACGCTAAATTTTTACATGGTCCGGCGTTTTCTGTGGTCCAGCTGGCGCTTTTTGCTGCTTTCTCAGTTTGCCAAAAATGTTCCAGACCAAAGAGATTCTAGGTGCTCTGAATTTATTTGACCTGACCGTGACAGGATGACCACCACAGCACTGCTTGTGCTCAGAGCCTTTTAATTATTTGGCATCATGCGGTTTTAACAGGTTTATGTTTTAATTCGTTATACATTACATTTGTTGTGCTTAATACAGTTTAAATAAAGATTTGAAATGTAAAACAGTAAAGTTTCAATATTTACTTTTTACATTTTTTTTTTTGTATTATTTATTTATTTTTAATATCCTTATTTGTTTTAAACTCTTCTTTGCTGCAGCTGCTTTGGCTCCTCCCCCTGTTTGAACCAACTTTGTTCTGATTGGTTGCCTCTCACAGGACGGGACTGCAGTGCTCAGCTATGTGCTGAGATCACTACAATAAGGATATGTGACATCATTTCGAGACCAGACAGTTTAACCTGTGAAGCTTTTGGCTCACTGCACATAAAGTGATCTCATTATGTGAAACTTTGGCTATGTTTAACAGGAATATCCATCACTGGAACAGAAAGCTCAATATTTTAGAGGAGAATTAAATAAATTTTTTGTGAGTATCGTCTGAGATTAAAAATTAAAGAGTGTTCATTTACTGATGCACATACACCCACTGGCCCTTTTATTAGCCCAGTGCATTTAAGCATTCGAACACATTCAAAACAATCCTCCTGAAGTTCAAGCTAAACATCAGAATAGGGGAGAAATGTGATTTAAGGGACTTTGAACAAAGCCTAAAACTGCCCATCTGCTCTCCTGCACAACCGTCTTTAAAATTTACAAAGAAAGATTTGAAAAGAGAAAATGTTCAGTGAGCGGCAGTTTCTGGCCAAAAATGTCTTGGTGATGTCAGAGGAAAATGGAAGCCAACAGTATCTGAAATAGCCACTCACTGCAACCAAAGTATGCAGAAGAGATTCTCTGAAAGCAAAACCGGTTGAACCTTGCAGCTAAAGGGGAAACCGGGTACCACTCCTGTCAACTAAGAAGAGGAAACTGAAGCCACAGACTCACCAAAAACTCAATTTCTGCTGCAACTTTCAGATGGTGGGCGCACAATTTGGTGTTAACGACATTTGGAGAAATAGTGGAAAAAGAACTATGAAAGGGTTAAATGGCAGCAATTTACTGAACACATCAGGAAGTTTATTGAGTGGGAGAAAACAGCAAAGGAAAGGATAAAATCGATGAGAGGCTTGAATGCTAGTTTAGGTTTATTTATAATATAAATACAACACATTGATACAATCCATTTGGCTATATGAGCTCATCATTAGGAGGCTCAGTTTTCAAATACAGCAACACTAACAGACAAAAACCATTTCCTTTATTATCAAACACATTCAAAGAAACCTCCCTTTGAGTTAAAATGCACCAACATGTTATGATGCTACATGCCAAGTACACAATCCTATACATCAAAGTGCAATGTTCACAATGGGTTAATGCTAGAATTCATAATTCAGAAATCTACTAAACACTTTATGATTATTTCATTCGGAGTGCTGCTGCTCTTCGCTCAGGACATGCGTGAGTGGATTCACAACTTCCAAAAAAGGATTTTAAAAAAAGGCACTTCCACATACACACACACACAGACACACACACACTCACAGATGTGCATCCACAGCCTATCTCAGCACGTCATGTTTCATTTTAATCACCACACTCACAGCCCAGTTGGAGGCCACATTCAGTGTGCTGTTCAAGTGTTTTTGGGCGTTTACACACAAAGCCCCACCCTGTTAGCTTATTGTGAGTTTAAGGTTAACTAGTGACTTCAGTGTAACGAGCAGGTAAACCAGTATTTTGACAAACACACAGATAGTGGCATGCTTTTTGCACTCGTTTTCCCCAACTTCCACTCGCGTGTTCTGGCACTCCTGGCAGGCATGAATTATCTATTATCTAATGCTATTCTAGTACTTCTGCACTTACAAGGGAGCAGAACAAGGGCAGGCAAGCAGAACACACACACACACACACACACACACACACACTTTACAAGGAGTATCAGGGTCACACCGAGGAAAAAAAATATTACAAGAAATTCTCTTTAATTTTGCAGAACAAAGTCGAAACTTGAGGAATGAAGCTGTAACATCAGAACAGAGTTGAAATAATTTAAGGATCAAAACAAACTACTTGTGTAGGAAAAATCTAGTCAGTTTTGCTAAATGCTGGAAATTATAAAAACTGTGCGGTTAGAAGTTAAGGATTACGGGGACAGGGTTGGTCTTGATTCTAATTTCAAAATCCCATTTTAAAACTAAAAATACTGTCAAGAATAAACTCAGCATTTTGCGAACAAACCTAAAGCACTATTTCTGGAATAAAATTGAAACGGAAGCTACTTTCAGCTGTTCCTTTAATCACCACAGTGAGTAGCTCTGCACGTTTGATATGGCAGAAATCTGAAACATTATTTTGAGAATAAATTCAAAATAAAATATCTTTATTAAAGTTGAGATGTTATGCTGAGAAAGTCAAGATTTAAAAGTAAACCTGAAAAACTAAAGCTGAAATACTGTTTTGAGGACAAGTCAGAAATTTCAGAATAAAGTCAATATTCTGAGAATTACATTTTGAGAATAAACTCAAAATAAAGCGTCCATATTAAAGCTGAAACACTATTCTGAGAATAGATTTTTATAGAAGTCAAAATGTAAGCGTACTATTTCCAAAATACATTTGACATACTGTTCTGAGAAGGAATTTGAGATTTTGAGAATAGTCAAAATCTTCCAGAATAAAGTTATTGTTCTGAGAATAATGTTGAAATTCTGAGAATAAACACAATTTCCAGAACTAAGATTTGAGAAGAAAATTTAAATTGAAAATAAAGAGTTGCAACATTGTTATCAGAATAACGTTAACATTTCAAGCCAGAAATGTTGAGAATAAACTAGAAATGGTTATTCTAGAAGAAAGTTGAAATGCTATTCTGAGAATAAATTTTCAGACAAAATGTGAGAGTCAAATTTGGGAATAAAATAAATTAGTGCTGTGAGCGTTAATCTTGTTAAAATGACGTTAACACCATAACTATGGGCTCAAATTGTGGTCATAAATATTTTGTACTTGTAAATCAAATGCGTATTTGTGAACTGAGTTTTGTAACCTTGTAAACCAAAATATGAGAAAATTTTATGTCTGTGCAAATACAGATGAGAATTTACGTGTGTGTAAAAAGGATTTGTGTTTGTAAAATATTTACACAAGTTACACATTTTTTGTTAAGGTCTGGCTACAGATACAAAGCAAAAAGCTAGGTGTAAAACTCTGCGCTCAGGTTCCCTGGCTGTATGTGACTTTCAACTCACACATACAAATTTTCAGCCAATTTTTCTTCCTTTCAGCTGATTGGTCAATGTCATGTCAATCACATATTAGCAATCCAATCAGAGAACAGATGGGTTTGGCTGTTGGAGGGGTGCTTTACGGAGCTTCAGGTCCTGGAAGATTAAATGTTCTTTTACATGCCAGCCCAGCGTTTTCCTTCATCTCCATGAAGGAAAAACAGTCTGTGCGTGTCAGAGTTCGGTGATTTTTGTCTCAAAGGTTTGCGTGCTTATACAGACATCCAGAACCCTTTCAGCAGCGCTCCAGACCTCGGGGGAAAGCAGTGTTGTGGAAATCTTCACTAGTGGGGATAGTCACAAAGCTTTCTTCATTATGAATTAGCGATACATGTTTTTATTGAACATTTGAAGATAAAACAACACAAACTCTTGTAGAGGACATAAACTCAGAGATAGAAACAATAAGGAGCAGGAGCATCTAGTTCACGTAGCGCTTCCGCAAAAACCTAGACAGCTCAGTAGCCAGCGCAACAAATTCTGGATCCTTGGGTCTTAGTTAGCAGTTAGCATTAGCAGCACACGCTGTGAAAGGGCCTTTATGCTGCGCACTGTAACTCACAGCAATGGTCCCGGATCAGCCCTGATTTTTGTGAAACTAATCCTAAAGTAATAATGGTATTTCTAACCATTGATATACCAAAACTTTATCCTTTCAACAGCTACCGAAAGTTAAGGGACCTAGCTTGTATGAGCCTTATGGGATATATAGTGGACTTCAGCACTAAGCAGGAGAGGAACTACCAGACCCCCGTCATCAACGAGTGCCCAGTGGAGAGAGTGGACAGCTTCAAATACCTCGGAGTTCACATCACGCAGGACCTGTCATGGTCCTGTCACATCAACACCGTGGTGAAAAAGGCCCGACAGCGTCTCTACCACCTCAGACGCTTGAGAGACTTCCAACTGCCCTCCAAGGTGCTCAGGAACTTTTACTCGTGCACCATAGAGAGCATCCTGGCGGGAAACATCTTAACCTGGTTCGGGAACAGCACCATGCAGGACAGACGAGCTCTACAGAGGGTTGTGCGGTCAGCTGAGCGCACCATCCGCTCCGAGCTCCCTGACCTGCACTCAATCTACAGCAGGCGGTGCTGGACCAAGGCCAGGAAGATCGTGAAGGACCTCAGCCATCCCAACAACAGACTGATAACACGGAGATTTGCCGTGTTAATGCGGTTATGGCGTTAACATCTAACGCTGACAGCACGAAATTAATGTTTCAAGAATACATCTGAAATACTCTTTTGAGCATACAGTTAAAATCTTCAGGATAAAGCTTAAATTTCAAGTTCGAAATTTAATGTAATTCAGTCCAGCTTTATATTGTAAGGGAAGGACCCCACAATAATCAAATAAACTGAGAATAAACTGGTAATACTAATTTTCAGAGTTAAAGTAGAAATATTGAGAATAAAATGTTGAGAATAAACTCAAACGTTTTCCATAATCAATGGGAAATACTGTTTAGAATAAATAGAAGCTCCTTAGACTACGATGGCCTGACTAAGAACCTTAAAGTTGAGTATCAGAATAAAACTGTCGGTTTACAGAACACCTCACGTAGATTACGTCACACTTACGAAGCATTTTCAGTCACTCTGAAGTTTTTCTCTTATAGCTCACAAACACTTCATCACCTTTCGACTCTATTCCCAAAATTTAAAAAATAAACATAATTTTTTTTCTTAACTTGGCGTTGATGCTCCTTGATACACACTTACAACCACTCACAAACACACAGCAACAAAATCGTACAACCACCCCACCCCCTACCCGTCCCAGAAAAAGCTCTAACCAAACTCCACCACTCACTCCACCACCCTGTTTGAATGAAGCTCCGGTCTGGGCATGAGGTTCCCCCGTCTGAAAACACAAGAAGGCTGTTAAAAGGTTTAGCGAGCTGCCGCCGCGGCTCGCCGAACATTCAATAGATGGCTGAACAGTCGTTAAAATACAGGAAACATTCATTAAGTAGCTGGACGTTGGTTAAATAAGTTTTCTTTCACTGACGACCTCAGGAGGCGTTTTCGTGGTTTTGAGGTGCAAGTGAGCTTAGCAGCTGAACCGAGTGAAAAAATTAAAAAAATAAATTATAAAGTCCTGCAGACGTTGTTGAACCATCGTTTGCCGCGTCCTCTTCCCAATCGAGTCGCTTGTCCTGGATACAGCATCCAATCGTGTTCGTTTCTTTTTTTTCCTTTTTTTTCTGGCAACAGTCACATCACTTAAACTACAGTTTTACTGGAGCTGAACTACACTCCCCAACTCCCCCCACACCCCCCACGCGTCTCTCTCTCTCTCTCTCTCTCTGATTACGATCTCACACAGGAAGCCCCGCCCACGCTCGTACTTGCATCTCCGCATCAGCAGTTCTTTTAGCTAACCTTTGATAAATGCTTCGATACACGGAGAAAGTAAACCCCTACACACCAAGAGAGTACACACCAACCTGACAACACATAAATATCATGGCATATCATATCATAAGTCATGTCATATATTATATTTTATTACTACATTAAAAGCCTTTTTCGTCTTTCCTACCATTTCTACCCTCATGTTGATTATAAACATTAAGCAGTACCCTGATCTCCTCTTCTGGCCCATTTTTGGCCCGGGTAGGCCTGATTCGGCCTCTTATTGGCCTGGTTTGGCTCACATGGTGCAGGATTTGTCCAGTGGCGGGGGTAGAGGCGGGGTGCTGCTTTTAGGTGGAACCATAGGTTTGGGTCTCAGGGCAGGTGGTCGCAGCGGAGCCCCGATGCGAGCGGCTGCCACCGGCTTGAAGGAACCCAGAGCGTCAGGGGATGGGTTGGCAGGTCTGGGAGGTCCAGATGGAGGTCCAGGAAGTGGACTGATGGGGCTCAGAGGACTCAGGGGGCTTGGGGTGCCTGGGGTACCGGGCGTCCCGGGAGTTCCGGGGGTGCCGGGGGTTCCCGGTGTGCCTGGTGTGCTTGGGGTGCTGTGCGGGCTGGGAGACTCGGAGGAGCAGGTGGTGATGGGGCCGTTCTTTATCTGCTCCAGGGTGTCCAGGACCACGTCGGGGGCCGGACGGCAGCCCTGTCGCTCCAACTGCCTCAACTCCCCCAAAGCCACACTCACGGTCTCCTCAATGTCCTGCAGGCGGAGAGGATGATTGAAGAATAAGTTAACAGTTTTAAATGAATCCATTCACACATCAAGTTAGATTTTGGTTCCTTGGATGATTCTTCAAAAATTAATACATGTATATTTTAGGGGACCTATTATGTTCTTTTCCAGCTCCATCTATTAGTCCTGGAAAGTAGCTTTTCCATATTCAGAGCTTAAAATAATCCTTACTTATCTTATCCTCTCTTAGGCTTGTAAAAGTAATTTAATTTTGACAAATCAGTTAATTCTAATTTAACTTATGATTATTAAAACGAGAAAAATCAAGATGCAGCTGTTATTGTGCTGCAGTAATGTTCTTGTTTCCTTTATCTGCCAAAAAACGTATTCATTCAATTTAGCACAGTTCATTTAAATCAACTTAATTAAAAAGACAATTTATTTGAAAGTTTAATAAATCCACATTTTTCCAGAGTGTGAGTAATCATGGTAAAAGTAATTATCTCAGTATTGGCCAGAGAAAATGACTTTTTACTCTGAAACAAACCATTTTACCTCCTCTCCTTTAAATGTGCTTTTTTCACTATTGGCTGCCCCTCACAAACAGAGCTAAGAGTACAAAAAACTGTCTGAATGAGAGTGTTGTATTAAAAGCCAAACACACACTCACAGTTTGGAAGGTAGAGTCTTAAGTCGAACTGTATCTTTCTGTAGTAAATCATGAAAACCTCTGACTGAATCTTGAGACAAATAACGTAACAGATAAGATTTTACTTTTTTAAAAATAACACAAATATATTATTTCTGCATGATTTATCACTTTCTGGAACCTGTCGGTGTTCTGACTTAACATGGAAGCATTTCGACCTCAAAGAAGACCCCCATTCACTTTCGCCTCCAGTTTAAAACGGCCCCTAATGATGTCATACAGAGCAAGAGTAGAAAAAAAACTGCCTGAACCAGAGTGTTTCGTTCACAAGGATTGCTTCGCATACGAGGACCTCATGATTTGAATTTTGTCTAAATATTAGAGAAATTAAGAAACAGCAAACTTTTTGAAGGAGTAAAAAAATCCAAGTAAAATTTCTAGAAAACTGAAACCACAAATTTAGAGCTACTAAAGAATTTATAGTGTGTCACAAGAAGGACCAGTTTGAAGCAATTCGATATAAAATCCCTTAAAGCTTTTTTATTTTTTTGCTGTCCAGAACTGGGTTGTATTTTCTCCCACTGGCGACACTGTGAGAAGCATGGAGCTCACTCAAGAGGCGTTGTGGTACTACTGTGATTAAAATGGATGTGTCATTGTTGCTGTTCAGATTTGGCAGAGTCGTAGCTGAGAATTTTTAGAGTCTGATACCATCAGTGTCACTTGCTCACTGATATATAAAAGTGTTACTCAACCGTGGATTTAGGATTTCAATCAGAGATAGTTAGGTGAATTTCTGCTGTCTGTTTTCAGATCCCCCTCCAGTCTGGTGACACCTGCATGCAATGAAAACAAAGATTTTTTTCAATATTCATCTCACGTTACATGTTTTCTAGGCGTACCTGTGCCAGCGCGTCGGGGTCGAGAGCTCGGGATCGATGGGAGTCTCCAAAGCCATGCTGCCCGCTGTTGGAGCGTCGTATAGGTGTGTCCTCCGGCCTCCGCAGAGAATCGTGTCGGCTGACCGTCATGGTCACAGCTGCAGAGCGGCGGCGGCGCTCCGGGCTGTCTAGGGGCGGGGTCAAGCCCTGGCCCCGTCCTAGCAGCAGGTCCCTGGGGCTGAAGTGACCCGTCACCGGAGGAGAACTGCGCTCCATCACGCCTCCGTTCCCGTGGTTGTCGTTAGAGCGACAGAGGGGGCGGCGGAATAAACCATCAGTTCGCTTCCTCCTGTGGCTGTCAACAGGAAGTGTAAACAGCATTAACTCAGGTAGAATGAAACAAATCATATTCAGCAACTACTGAACTACATGCTATCTTCCCTTTGGAGAACCCGCAAGCTCGTCTCTGCTTGTACCAAAGCTTCTCTCATGTTATTTTTAAACTCAAATAATTAAACAGCTTTGTGGATTTTATAAATTCAGCTACTTATATGTAATACTTAAGTGACGCTTCAAGTTTTCGAGTTTTACAAAAGTCCAGTTTGTATAAATCTTTACGTAACTGCAGATGAACCAGGAAATCATGGAAATGCTCCCATTTTTATTATACACATTAGCAGCCGATAGGTGATGGCGTTAGGTGTGGGGGTTTTGTGTTTGTTTGTTTTTAAAAGAGTCCAACATAAAAAACACAAAATTTTATGCAAAGTGTTAGAAAGCTTTCGGTCTAAGAAGCATGTCCACATAATCACACTGGTACTGAAGGCTTTTTAAGCCTCTTGCACAGATTAACTTAGCCACACTTGGGCTGCCTTCCTTGACGTGTTGTGAGGAATGACTACGAATAAAATAAAAGGTGTCTGGAGTCTGCAGATGGGGAAACTGGTCACATGAGAACAGCTGTGACACCAGCGTGATGAGATCCGCAGGTATTTTTAGAGGTGAGAGAACAGGATGGGCTTAAAACACGCCGCAGAAAATCCTCCCAGGTGTCATGATAATGAAAGGTGTCTTACATGACAGACCTGTTGTAGGTCTCTGGAGGTCTCATGTCGGTCGGGGAGCTCAGCTCGCTCCTAGACCGCTTATCGTCGGTGCTGCTGCTTCCTCCGTCGCTGTCGGCTTTCTGACTGAGTGTGTCTGACATGGCGTCGGCCCTGAAGACACAGACTCTCAATCAGGAAAAATCACTCTGGAAACTGGAGAGCTGAACTAGCACAGCGCACCAATCATCAATTAACTGATCAATAGTATGTGGTTAGTGACTGCCTCGGCCCAATCAGTCTGTTAATCAACAAGGTGTACAATCCAGTGAGCGGCAATCCAGACAAATCCATCACTGCAGCTCTTCAATGAGGCCATCGAGCCACTTATGCTAACAAGAACTTCTACAAAGAAAGATTTCAACTCAAAACTACGACTAAACTAAACCGTTTACACACACAATGCATCCCCTTTGTTCTTGCTCTTGTATTGGAAAACTGAAGATAAAAACTAGGTAAATACGAATATTAAAAATGCAAATAAGACACTAAACATCTGTCTATGTATATCTATACACATATGTCCATATAAATTGATATCTATGGAAAACAGAAATACTTATACTAAAATAAAGCTTGAACCAAACTGAAATATTTTGAAAAATATTTTGAAAAATGCTTGAGTAAAATTAAACTTTGCAAATAGTTTATGCTGTGATAACATTACACTGTAATTTTATAAAATGTGAAACGGAAGTGAAGGCTAAATTATGTCTAGGAAATATGTAGGAAATAAAAATAATTATACTATTTTTTGTAATTTTTTCCAATCATCTCATGTGGTATAATATACATGTTACATCGTGACGATGCGGCACAAAGAAATGCAAATGAATTTAAAATGCTCTTGTTCACGTACACGCTGTATATAAACCCCCAAATTCTCAATGTAATGTTTTTATATCAGAATATTATAAATTATTACGCGAATAAAAAAATGAAACAAAAATGAATCAAGTGTTAAAAAATTTAATGCCCTTCCCTTTCTTCCTCATTCTGATCCTGTCTACATGCCTAATCTCTACATGCTAAATGCACTGAGCTGCTGTTGTGTGATTGGCTGATTAGACATCTGCATTAACAAACTGTGGAACAGTTGCGTGTGTATTTATAAAAACAATTCTGGTCACATTTAAGATGTAGCCACACAAAAAACCCCTGAATGCATTGGCATTATTATCCTGTAATTTAGCAAAATCATTAAAAAGTAGATAAACAGTACAACATATGCAATTCTGAATACTGGCATGAACTCAATAAACGACAACAGTTTTTGTAATTTATAAACGATATTTTGCAGTTTTATGAGGACGCAAACCAAAAAGAAGCATCATTTCAGAAGCCTGCAATCAGGAAAAAAATCAAATACATTTGTTTAAGTGAAAAAACACAAACTGAAAATCATTGTTTTCTAAACATTTTAGCACATTTAATGATGGACTTTGATTATTTTATGGATTTGAGTATTTTCAGACTGTGCTGCAGCTTTTTTAACTTTGTGTTTTTGATGTGTACAAACCATCTCGGGCTGTGCACTCGCCTGTCCTTCACCACGATGTACTGATGAGGCACCAGGCCGTGGTTGCCGTTGTGCCGGCCCTCCCACCAGTCATGTGACGCGCGCTGGAAGAGCTGTAGGGAGGCTCCCTTCTTGAAGGAGAGCTCGCGGCCCGACCGGCCCACGTAGTCGAACCTCGCCACCGCCTCCACAGCTTCACCCTCTGCCAAAGAGACAGAGAGAGAAAAGAGGAGGAGGTGAAGATAAGAGCCAAACATCGAACTGCAGGTGAACCTGAACTTGTCAATCAACAGTCCCTTAGGCTTTGTTCCGCCCACCGCTCCACCAATCAGAAAAGAGCTTTAAAAAGAGTCTTTTCTATTAATTCAGATGGAGAGATGGGGAGGAGGGAGGGGAGGCTGGGTGGGGTGTGGATGAAAGGAGGGAAGGAGAGTGGTGGTAGTGTCTCCATGGCTGCTGTTGCCGTAGCAACCACTCTCCAGCACCACCACCACCACCACCACGAGGGAGTACGAGTATGGGAGTGTGGGCGATTGCGTGAAGGTCAGGGGTCATGCGTACCCTCGTCGCTGGTCTGGGTCTCGGTGCCGGCGTCGGGCTCGGCCTCCTCCAACGCTCCCGGCTCGCTGAACGGACTCTCGCTGTGGGAAGAAGAAGCAGCAGATTGACACACACCCGTCCATTCAGTGTGGGAACAAAGGGAGAAACACGCACAGCAGGAGGCGAGCCCGCTCATTGGAGTCTGAGGACGTTTACGGCTACAGTAGAATGTCAAGATTCAGAAGATGGTGGGAAAAGAGAAGCTGTAGGAGGTTTCCCACAGCAGAAGGATTACTGTCTGCTCCAACACCTCGTGTTCCTGACAGGCTGCCAGGTGTCTGCTCAAACTAACAGCTCAATTTATTCAAAGGCCCCACCCTGCAGTTAACCTTTATTTATATACATTAAACACCATTAAAAGAATGCAGAATTTCCTATAAGAAGTTCCTCTTTGCAGTACATGTAGTGATATAGATAGATCTACTGCTGAGTTACTGTGACAGTAAAGGAAACCTAAAATGTTCTGGTTCAGGTTCTGCAGGGTGTTTCTTTCTTTGCCCTTTTAAGGAGCTCTGAAGTATTTTCCTCTGTTTAAAATAGCTTAAAGAGTTATCAACGCAAGCTGAACCACAGCCAGACTGTACTTTGGTGTCATTTTTACTTCCAGCAGCAGTGGGACATAAGGTAAAGCCTGTGGAAATGAAGGAAAGCTAAAAAGAAATATTAGACATTAAACAACTGCACACATCTGGAGACATCTCTACACACCCAGTGGAAAAAAAAACATCTGCCCCCTTGTGGTGAAAGCTTTAGTTAAATCCTGCAGAGGTTCATTACAGAAGGTACCTTTAAGAAGATTTGTTGTGTTTATTCTTGATGAACATCAGAATTATTGATGTCCCCGTGAAGTGCGGGTCATACTGCATGATATCAATGTGTGATTTATTTCTGCATTTTGAATTAAAGGTGAAATACCAGGGAACACGTGGTTGAAACTGTCAAAGTAAGAATTTACCAAAATATCAGAAATGAAACAGTTAATCTGAAAACATTAAAATATAAAAACAAAATTCAAGGCTGGCGAAGAAATGGGCATATAGAGGTCTTAAATCCTGTTTTGTTTTGTTATTAATAACATAAATGAATTTAATTTCCAACAGAGCGTAATAAAGGATAACATCCTGATGCTCACCAGTACTGGTCTCCAGTCATACACTTCTCATACACTGGGCCGGGCATCTCCTTGGTGTCGGGGAAGATGTTGTCATGGTGCAGGATGACCGTTTTGATGACCTCATTTACGTGTGCCTGGCAGGCCACCTGGTCCAGGGTCTCCGGTGTCGGCAGTAGGGTGGGGCCGAACACAATGGCCAGGTTTCCAGCATCCATCATGTTCTCATCGTTGTACTGGGAAAGGCTGCAGAAACGTGGGCAATGTGGCCAAACTTTACTTGTTTACAATTAAACTGTTAATTATCAAAACTGAGAGAAACACTGAATTTAGAAATTTAAAAAGTATGACTCCTTTATTAATGTTTCACTGTACACATGTGTCTAAATATTAGAAATATGGCTCTGAGGAGCAGTGAGGAAAAAGAAAAGTGAGCACTAAAAAGACTGTAAACAATTTTCCTCATCTGTCTTAAACTGACATTATTTTTATGGAGTCTAGTTTGAGAAGTAAAGGGAACTATAATTTTCCCTGAAATAAAATATCAAATCTTGCTTAAATAATAACTGTT
This sequence comes from Astatotilapia calliptera, assembly GCF_964374335.1. Classification (NCBI taxonomy): domain Eukaryota; kingdom Metazoa; phylum Chordata; class Actinopteri; order Cichliformes; family Cichlidae; genus Astatotilapia; species Astatotilapia calliptera. The sequence goes on from NC_137438.1 coordinate 21,099,262, forward strand.
TAAAATGAGACTTTACTAAAATAATTGCCAATTAAACTTCTGTCGATTAAGTGATTGATCACCATTTCGCTCTAATTGAGACCTACAGTGGCACAACAGTAGGTTTCTCACGTAACCATGGTTCTCTGATACTTAATAACAACATAAAATCGTGATTTTTTTTCTGACTTTTTAATCAATAAAAGTTTTCTTCTTTTTGTCTGAATAACAGTTCACACCTTAAAATACCGAATATACCTTCAGATAAGACAAAGAAAAACCACAAATGTTTTTGTTTGGTATTGCATTTTAAGCATTTTTGATGCTTAACTATGACTCACCAGATTAATTGTGCAAAAGTCAGTTTTACACTTCTGTGTTGTTTGCTGGTTTCAAAAGGTGACAAAGCAATTTGTAGGTTTTGATTCATACACAAGACTGTAATGGAGAATACAATCTCTATGCTTTTTATTTATTTTTTAAATGGAGTCTGGTTTGAGAAGACAGCGTAAGAGTTCAGAAGTTAGTAGATTACTTACATAAAAGATTAAATAATAATTAAATAATTAAAGATTAGTTATTGATGTAACCACAGTTCTATGAAGTTTTATGAAAAATAATAAAATGATAAATTAAAATGAAACATAAATGTTTCTGAACTTCGAAGCAGCAGCCCCGAAACCTCAGAAATATGTAATTTATGATCACATGAGATTTATTAGGTTACTGCTTTATTTTTATTATTATTACTTGCAATGTTCTTTGCATTAATTTATAAAGTTTTGTAATTTTTTAGGCTTTGAAAACCTATAAAATAAATGCATCCAATGAATTTTTATAATTATTTTTAATTTAAAAAGGAAAAAAATCCTGTATTTTCTGAATTATTTTATTAAAGAATATTCTAATATCACCAAAAAGGTCCTAATATTGTTACTCTCTGCATGTTTTTTAACGTTCTCTCTTCTACTATGAAACCATGCAGCAAATTTCCTGCAAACTACGACTCCACAGCTCTTTATGTGATGCTCTGCTTTGCCTTATTATTTTAAAAAAGCTTGCCTTAATACAATATAAATACACTTCTAAAGCTAAAAGTCTGTATTCAATAAACTCTGGCATTTTTCCATTATTGCAGCTTTCATTTCAAATAGTGATTGAAATATCTTCTCTGCGCTCGACCGTGAAGCTCCTGGTTTAATAACACTGAAGCTGAATGCATTTCAGAGCCCTGCTAATAAACACACCAGTACATCACTCGCCTGGTACATCGCACCAGCTCATCACACTTCCTGTTCACACCTCCTGCCTCTCCATGCTGCTCTCTCATTCTATATTTATTTGAGAGGCTGCAGAAACAAAATGAGCTGTGTTTTATCATCTATACAAGTGTGCACTTCGAACCCTTTTCACTACAGGAGAGGCATCTCCCCACCCAGCTGGGAAAACACAAAAATGGGCAATTATCATAAATGTGAGGGCCCGGTTTTGTATAAGTGGATACTCACTGGTTCAGGAAGGCGAACAGGTAGCGCATCACCACCAGCGTCGCCCTTGGGACACCCAGCAGGATCTTACGGATACACTGCGCTCGCTCGTACAGGTTTTCTATCCCTGCAGCAGGAAAATGCACATAATCTAAAGTCATTATGAGTCCCTGAGACATCACGAGGTGTCTGTAACACGATGACACATCCTGAAACACGCCAGTCGGTGCCGCAGAAAGGGAAGCAGGCAGCTCCATGTCTCTGCTGTGGAGGGGATGGGTTTCAAAGAGACAAAGAGACACTAACGAGAAACAAAGACGAGGAAACCGAGAGGGAAAGTGACTGCGTGTGGGCTGAATAGATAGACAGAGATTCATGCTGAGCTTCACCGCAGCAGATGGAAGCTGCACAAACGGTTCAGACTCAAGTGTTAAAGCAAATGAAAGTCGAGCTTCACAGACAATCACTTGATTTGAACATTTCACTGGGACACAAATAACCAACTGTTGGATCTTTTCACATTTCACTGCATCTACACCACCCAAGTTAGTTGGAGCTCTGCATAACTTCATCCACTATGTAGCTTGTATAGGTTATACTTGTTCGCCATGTGCAACAAGTATATGCTAGCATCTAGCAACTAGTGCATGTCATCTAGTGTTATGAAGGTCCATCCCAAGCTCTTTCAGGATTTTTTTAACTAAAAGAGGGACATTGTCAATAGCACTTTAATAGTGCTTAATGAAAGTGCTTTAATTAAGCACTTTTTATAGGTAAAAAGTGCTTAATTAAAACTTTACATTTTTAATTAACCTCCTGTTAGGAGTGATAGTTGGTCATATTTTCCCATGCTTTCTCCTAAAAACACTGCCTGCTTCATCAGTGAGAATGATAATGTGGTTAAGCTATATTTGACAAGAGTTGAACGCCATTAAGTGGCAAAAACACACTGAAATTTGACCAAAGTTCAGTCAAGAGAACATCCAAAATGAGCCCATCCACAGGACAAGGTCAGTGGTTTGGATTATTTGCTATGAAAAAGTCCCGATCCTTAACTTAATATAAACATCCTAATATTAATATCAAATCTTTGTGATTCTTTTCTGAATCGTTAACATATTCGGTGGATTTTTGGTTGCTCTGTGATCAAACCATTTCTTTTACATTATTTTTCTGTTTTTATCATGAATGATTCAGTCTGTCTATGCAGTACTTACTGACGCAGGAGATGAGGTCATTGAACCTGTCCTTGGGAAACAAAGGGTTCTCCAAACCCCTGAAGTAGAGCTTCAACACTCCAGCCACAGAATTAATGTCATGGTTGCTTTCCTCGTCAATCAGCGGATCGTTACCTGCATGAGAGGCAGAAGAGAGAAATCCTCAAATACAAGTTTGCCGGCGTACTTATCACATGACAGTCGAGTTATCTTCCCGTTGACCTCTCACCTCTTTCAAACGAGTTCTTGATGTCATTGACCTCCACTTGTGATCCTGATACCCGGAATATGCCTTGATGCTGAAGACCTGTTGGGAACAGCAGAGGGATGGAGGTTGCACATAGTCACAGTCTAAGCCTAGCAGATCTGTCCCAAATGCTGAGAAACAAACGTTGACATAAGTTGTAGTATGAACACTTGCTAGTTTTTTATGGCGAAGTGCCAAAGACTGATTTATATATTGATTTAACAAGATAAAGTACTAATCAATGCATGAATCTTGTAGTTCATATGCCTACTGACCACTGACCACATAGAAATTGTAGTTGATAACAGAGGGATGCTAGTAGCTAGCTTCAAAAGCTATTTATTAGCCATGTGACACCAATGCCTTGGAAGCAATGCCTAGTTGATAGTATTGGATTGCTAGAGACTAGAGTAACATTCTGCCAAAAACTGGTGTTAGTTAGGATTGTAGTTCTTAATCTAGAATTGGTAGCTGCCAACTTGGGCTACTAGGTGCTATCCTAAGGATCTAATGATGAGTTACATCAGTTGCATATTCAGTAGGCGGCCAAGAAGTCACTGCTGAATAAACAACACAATCACAATGTCTATGAACTCTTGGGTTGGACTGTTTCGTGCATTTCATAGGCAGACAAAAAGAGCTTTTATTCATGGTCTCTATCTGTTATTTTGCTATTGATTACTTAAAATGTAAAATATATCACGATATGAATATTTGAGTACATTTTATTTTACATGCCACCAAAAGTACATTGTAGAACACACCATGTTGAGTATGAGGCTAAATTCAGTTTTATAGCATAATTACAAAAAAATGATTATCAGCTGCAGCTTGGGAATGACTGAATTAAAATGAAATCACTGTTTTGTACTTGTTCAGCTGTCAGGGGCTGGCTGTGATGCAGTTTTGTTGTTTGCAGAATGAAGAGAGTGAAAGGATGCCAACACGAGAGTTTGACAGTTAAGATTTAGGCGGCTTTATGTGATCAACAAAAAAGGATTTAACTGCCTCCTGCAGCACCGTTCACAATGTCCCTCTTTTAGTTTATAAGTGTAAAACACCTCTGGACAGCCCACAAATACACGCAACAACATTTCTGAACCAAAATTATAGCTGATGGAAAGCAGGAAGAAGGACTGCAGTACATTAAATTCATACCTTCCAGTCGTTTTCTTTGCTGTAACTAACAAACGCTTCATCCCTTTCTCTAATTTAGCCCTTCATCTGTCAGCATCAGCCACTACAGCATTTATTTCACATTGTTTAAAGCTGAAAAGTGACACTCACCATGTAGGTTGATGTAGCGGATGCAGCTCTCCACAAGCAAGGGTATGGCTTTGGTTGAATCCTACAAAAACGCAATTGGAGTGCAGAGTATTTTTAATTTTGTTATATTTATAAGATTCTTGAAGATCTTTTTCATGTACATTAATGTATTATGTGTAGACAGGTTGTGGACATGCACCAATCAACAGACATGCAAAAACATTACATTTATATGGTATATCCCTTGATTATGAGATTAATGGCTCACCATAGCAGAAAAGAGAATTGTGGTGTAAATTGCTTTATTATTGTAAAACTCGCGGGGTGGCTGTAGCTCAGGTGGCAGAGCAGGTCAGCCACTAATCAGAAAGTTGGTGGTTCGATCCCAGGCTGCCTGCTGGCTGCATGCCGAATATCCTTGGGCAAGATACTAACCCCATGTTTTCCTACTGGGTAGCTTGCCATCACCAGTGTGTGAATGGGCGGATGACTGAACGTGTAAAGCGCTTTGGGGTCCTTAGGGATTGAGTAAAGCGCTATACAAATGCAGGCCATTTACTAACATGTTTATGTTTGAAATGTAGTTTTTGCTGTGTTACATTAATACACTGATATTACTACTAATGTTTTATGATCGATATTGTGTGTGCAGCTTCACTGTCCTGCTATCTTTTAAGCCAACAATTGATCAAAAAGTATGCATAAAAAGTTCAAGAAGTTATCTTTCCTGCCCCGAGTAATGTCTGACATGGTGCAGGTGCAGGGACGGGTAATACTATGGGTAAATGAATCCTAAAAATGAGTCATTATTGCTTCTTAAGCTTGCTGTTCTGAGGGCAACATTAATACACTTTCATTGCATTGTAGATGACAACCTTATTTATATTGCTAATATTTCTGCTTATTGGTTACACTCCTCTGGGCTTTCAAATCCAAATTGTAGCCTTTGACAAATTAGCAGATTGCGCTGCTGATATCTTGCATTGACTACTGTTGAGGAGAACATGAACCCCCCACCTCCCCAAATCCTCAAAACCTGGATGAGGTCAAACTTTACCTGGTGCTTGCTGTGGGAGTTCTTCCGCCCACGGCTGAAACACGTACAAAAAGGAGAAAGAAAGCAAAAGATGAGAGTTTTAGAGAGCCAAAGCACAGCAAAGAGATACAACACTTATTATCGATGCGACAGGAAAGCACCTTACCTTGTAGTCAGCAGTTCAGCTTTGTATCCTGCAAGAAAAAAAGGAGAAGATTTAAAAGTGAAGAAATGCTGATCAGAGTCTGTCTGACAAAGTACAAGACTAAAGAAGACTGAGAGAGACTCTTACCCTCTGCCAACGCTTTCTTTAATATATCGTGTTTAGCCTGAAGTTTGGAAATAAGATTACTTCCCTCCAGGTACTCGCGGAATTTCTGAATATAGGAAATCACATAAATGACAAACACAAAGGCTAAATTATACAAACTAAAATAAAGTATGAGTATGCAGAATGCAGTGATTACAATACACACTGTACATTAGTGCAAGTAAAGCAGCTAAAAGCACAATGAACTTCACATTGAATCATCTAGTAAGCGAATGTAGAGACACCACCAGAAGATAGACGAATCTGAAATTTAAAAAATGTCATAAATTAATAAAAAAAAGCAGGACAGCATTTTGTGGTGTTATAAAGGAAACTACGTTAACAAAACACTAATATAGAAATCTAAAGTATAACTGTATTCTGCAGCTGTAACAACTTATTTGAAATCTGATTTATCTGACTAACTGTAGTCTGTTTTGGATGTCATGCCACCGTTTACTCTATACTTATTTAATATTTGCTACTTTCAAAACCGACCTTCATCTAATATGAGTAACTTGGGGTGAAAAACAGTGTCAAATAAAAAAAAAAAAACAAATCTGCTCTGCTGGGCTTACAGAGAAGTAGAAGAGCTCGGTCTCCTGCTGGTTCGCCCGTCTCTTGGCCAGACTGGGTTTGTTCAAGTAGCCGTCCGACACGCTGGACTTCACCGACTCGGAAGACGGGCTGTGGGTGAAGCTCTGGGAGACGTCAAAGTCATCCAGCACCGTCATGTCCTGCAAGGTGGTCAGAGTTGCACCCCAGGTCTTCTTCACCTGAAAGGTGGCAGAAAAGTGGAACAGCATAGTAAGTATCCACGTTACATGTTACTCTCAATATGAGGTCCAAAGAGATGTCAGTGAAGATAAGGGAGGCCATCATTTGGCTGAAAACCCAGAATAAACCTATCAGTGAAACTTTAGAAGCCATCAAATTAATGTACTGGTCAGCTCAGCATCACAAAAAATTCCTGAAAGACCACAGACGACAACTATAGTGCATCATGACAGAATGATTTTCATTGTTAATCAAAACAACTTCACAACATTTAACAAAGTCAAAAAACACTTTTGAAGTGGAAGGCAGATCACTGTCAAAGTCTACAATCAAAAGACACCTTCATGAATATAAATACAGAGGATTTATGATTTATGACAAGGTGCAAACCACTGGTTACACTCAAGGAAACATCTGAAAGAGCCTGCTCAATTCTGGAATAAAAGGAGAAACTGAATCAAGGTGAATTTGTATCAGAAAAGTATGGAAAAGGGGAGAAACAGCTCGTGATCCAAAGCATACCACATCATCTGTCCGACATGGTGGCGGCATCGTTATGGCATGAGCCTGTATGGCTACCAGTGGGACCAGACCACTAGTGATAGAAGCAGCAGGATGAAATGTGAAGTGTACAGAGCTGTACTCTCTCCTCAGATTTGGCTGAATGCTGCAAAACTGATCAGACAGAGCTTCTCAGTGCAAATGGATAATGAACCAAAGATAAAGAAATGCGATATTCTGCAGTAAAGGTCATGCAGAGCATCTCAAGGGAGCAAACACAGCATTTGGTGATGTCTGCTGGTCTACTGGACTCGAGTTTTTCTACCGATATTAAATGGAAGAGCAACTTTGTAAGATCTGAACACATTACTCAGTCTCAGCACAGCTCCATGGATCAATGCATCTGAATTACTGTCATTTTTTTATGGGCGTGGCTTTGTTTTCAAAAATGCCTAAGGAGGTGCAGTGTTTACATATGCTACATATGCAAAGAGTGTTTATATTTACAGCAAGAGTAATGAGTCTATGAGTGTTTTTAATTTGTGTTTGTGTGGGTTGTAAGCCGCTGAGATGTGCAGATGCAGCTCATTAATCCAGACTCCTTCAGCATTTTTATGCCCTTCGGGGTGAGTTAACAGCTGCCCTCTGTGCACAACAACAGCGAGGACACCGGCAGTCTGCAGCACCACACAGCTATCAGATGGTTCAACTTTATTTTTAGAGGCTACATATGCCACATTATCACCCCATTAAATCTGTATAAATTACCATAACTTTGTGCAAAGTTTATAACTGTTAGAAAGTTATTAATAATCAATGAGGGGTTTTGGCCACTTTTACCAGAGTCTCTATGTTGTTTTAATTTCTAAAGCTGGAGCTAAATATCTCAGATGGACAACAGGACAGATTAGTGCAAACATCAAGTAAATTTGTGTCCACAGTGATGATATTTTTTAGCAGCTCAAAGAAATCTGTTGTTGAACTTACTGGTAGGCACTTTCTTGATCAGCGCTTTAAGAAGGATTAGGGGAAAAAAATAAGAAAAAGAGGTAACTTCCTGTACATGAGATGAGACCATAAAAATAAACACAAAAATGTGAAGTCTTAGTCCAAATACCAATAAGTGCCCCAGGTATTATTGGGCAAATCTGCAGTTCTCTTTTAGCAACGAATGATGGTGTTGACTCAGTCTCAGGTCCACCTTATATGGGCCAGATTTCAGGTGAGTTATGTCATCTTAGCCAACATTAACACTTGCAGTAACACATATCAGGCACAGATGACTTTTGAGCCACATTACAGCTCTAACTGCACCATAACGGTCAAAAATATTCCAGATTAAATTCTTCCATCTGGGATTAAACATTAGATCAGCTTCTGTGTGGGCCTACTGAAGTTGCTTAGAAAACATGGCTTATAAACCATCTTAGTGTAGTCCTAGTTAGTAACTCAAAATAGAGTTAATGTCAAAATGGTTTTCCTGAGTTTTATGAGGTGTACTTGTGTGTCTGACCTCCTCATTTTCTATCTTCAGAGACGCCAGGCGGGTCTGAAGCTGTGTGAGGCGGAGGCTGAGCTCAGACTGGACCTGCGGCTGGGAGGTGATCTGGGCCACCTGGTATGAAACAAAAAAGAAGACAATTGGAAAATGGCTGTTCAGAGGTCTAAATTCTCTGTGGTGAACATTTAAATTTAATAATATGTGTCAGACTCTTATTTTGAAAGGACATAAAGAGGGGCAAACTGACTGTGTCGCCCATGTGGGCCTGGAAGCTGAAGTTCTGTGGGGGGCAGAAAGCAGTGGGGTAGAGATCAAGCAGACGCTGCCTGTCACGGGCAGGGTCCAGGCCCTCCACAGCCCCCTCCAGGACCTCCAGACCCGCCCTCCTGGAGGCTTCAAGGCTCAGTTCAGCTGACAGGTAGGTCCTCAGTGCCCGGCTCAAAGTGGAGTGGTACCCAAGGTCACAGCACTGAAACAAAGATGGGGATTTATTCACGAGAGGGAAAAGACCGCATGTATTTTGTAGAAATTGGTGACGTTTATTAAGAGAATTAAGAGTTGCAAGGCAATTCAAGTACTACCATAGTTTCAAGTGTAATAGATGTAACATTCGCCATGGGAAAAATCTAAAGGAATTTTATTCCTATTAACAGAGGCCCTAAAAATAATCTCATAAAAGCTCTCTCCATACATTTTAAAACTGCCTTTAAACAAACAAATTCCTATTTAGGCTTACAAACCTAACAACCTTTTTAAGTGATGAATATAAGGTTTGAGCCACAAATACACTCTGTAATTTACTCACATCTATGATATCGGGCAGGTCGTGGATATAGTATTTGAACACCGAGGCGTTGGTGGCCTCCAGAGTCAGCAGATACTCATTTCTGGCTTTCACGGTCTTCAGTTTGTTCTCTGAGTACTTTGCCTTCCTCTAGTAAAGAAACAGACATAAAGAAGATTAAATGGTTGGTTTCTGGTTCTTGTGTACCGATTCCCCTCGTTTGTTCTGCAAATGCGATCAACAAGAAGAAAAAAATAGCTTTCATAATTAGTCCTTTCTGCTTTCAAGTCATGTTGAAATCAAGAAGTGGAAAGTATTAGGATTACATAAAGAAAGTATCTCATTCTAAAATATCTCATGCAGGAACAGGTTACCCATCTGGTTGCTTTGGATGACACCTGAGAGGAAACACAGTCTCCTTTCTCTATAAAACTGTTACCTTCTCTCTCATTTTCTCCATCTTGCGGGCGGCGTTGCGTCTCTGGTGGCGCTCTTCTATCCGCAGGCCAAACACAGGCTCCACCCCTCCGCCAGTCCCTGACACGCCCTTCACGCGCCCCTCCTGCCGCTCCGCCTCCCGCAGCTTGGTTTCTGCGCTGATCGTCTCCGCGTGGTACATATGATATGTCTTCATCACCTAGGCAACAGCAGCCCATAATAGCCCAATCAAATAGGAAAACAGCAGTGCGCTGCAGCCGGGGTCGACTGTCTTTTTTTTTATCCCCCCAAGGTTATCAGCGCTGCTCTAATCTGATTTCTATTGTTTGGACAAGGAGCTTTTAAGGCCAGCGCTCTGACCTGAAGAAAAACCTGATAATTGGCAGCCAACAGGAGGCAGACTTTTTACTTTAAAGCAGGCTAGAAGGATAACGTCAGACAAAAAGCAGAAGAAAAAATGAATGGATGAGAAATGTGAGGCAGAAAGGACAATTTTTGCATTTATAAAGGAAGCTCTCAGAGCTGTGAAAAGAAGCCACTGACTTTGCTTTGACAGTTCCCTGTTACTACCATTAAAGGAACCTATTCTGCTCATTTCCAGAACCATATTTTCATTCTTGGACTCGAATAGCTCTGCAGGGCGGTGAATCAACTCTGAATCACTGCTCTGCAGCCCCTCATCCTCTGGAACTGCCGTATAGGCTTCTTTCCTCCTTCAGCCAGCTTTCTCCTGATTGGCTCCTCATTGTTAAAAAAACAGTTGGAACAGCAGGTGGGTGGGGCTTTCTGAGACAACCACATTAGGAATATCTGCTCTCTATGACACCACACAAATCCAAGAGTAGAAAAAACCTGGCTGAAACCTATTTTTTTGCTCACTGTGATTAATTGCACATGCACTGACTTCATTATTTGTAACTCTGGCCATGATTTAAATGAACATTCAAAAGACAGGAAAGCAAAAGCATAACAGGTCCTGTTTACCTGTTTAAAGCATTGAAAACAAAAAGCTTTAGACAGAAAAACTGTAATGCCAGCTAATGTTTGAAAGGTAGCATCTACTAATGTGTGAAAAACTGCAATGAATCATTTTTGATAACTGGAAATGAGGCTTTTGAAGTGGCCCACTCCTCTTTAAAGAATTGTTTTAATTCAGCCACATGGGAGGGTTCTCCAGCATAAACTGCGTGTTTAAGGTCATGCCGAAGTATCTCAGTCTGATTCCAGACTATGTCTAGGCCACTCCAAAACAGCTTTTTTTTTGCAGCCAGAGGTGAACTTGCTGCTGTCTTTCGAATCGTCCTGCTGCAGGACCCAAGTGCCCTTGAGCTTCAGTGCACAAAATTATAGCTTCAGGATTTTGAGGCCGCAAACATAATTAATGGTTCTATCAGTCGTCCTGAAGCAGCAAAGCAACCCCAGACCGTCATACTACCACCATCGCCACAATTGACTGTTGGTATGATGTTCTTTTGCTGTGTTAATTTTATGTCATCTGAAAATGTATGTGGCAAATGTGGAAAAAAAAAACAAGCCAATTCAATTCAATTATATTTGTATAGCGCAAAATCACAACAACAGTTGCCTTCAGTGCAACCAGGCTCAAAGAGGGGCAGCCATCTGCTGTGACTGGTTGGGGGTGATGGCAAATGATTTGGAGTGACTAGGAAATCAGGAAGGGGGTAAATACTTTTTCACAGTGCTGAAGATGCAGAGGTGGGAGTGGGAGGGGCAGTTAGTGAGCCAACAAAAGACTGTCAGACACTTGCTGTTAGTGTATTTAATGTGTCATTTTTGTGCATGATTATTGTGCAACCCATTATTGAGGAATGACCCCAACACCAGCTATAACAGCTTTAAAAACCTGATTGAAATTTTACAAGAATCCTTCCTTGGTCTGGTTTTTTACTGCTTTATTACCTGATTAACCGTAAATGAATGAAATGTTTAGAAGTGCATTCTTTTCTTGTTGCATTTGTAGACCACATAAAAATGTGTTTAACACTAACACATTAAAAAACTTGTGTCTTAAAGCCTTGGAAGAATAACTTTTGTTCCACTTACGGTGTAAAGCTCATTCAGAAGCTTCATGAGGTCTTCCTGAAGCTGGAAGAGGATCTCCTTACTCTAAAGCACACAAATGAGAAGAGAAACCTGTTACCAGCATATTCTCAAATAAAGACATTCACAGATTTATGCACCATTTTAGAATTGTCTCTTTATACAATGACACTTACAGGAAACAATCCTCTAACAACTCACATCTTTTTGACCTGAATGATCACAACATTAACAAGCATAAGAAGGGCCCCGCCTACGTTTGAACCCAGGACCCTTTTGCTGTACTAAGTGCCAAGCCAGACGCATTATAGGTCGTTTGAATTTTTCTCTGTGTGAAAAGAAACCAAACCACAAGGAGAAAGCTCATCAACCGATTTGGACCAGAGTAAACAAACTTAATTCATTTTAACTCCTACACCCAGAAAAAAACAAATCCTCCGGACTTTGAGGTGATAATTCTCCTTTCATCCACTTCATACTCAAATACAAGCGGAGGTCACAACTGAGAGGTGATCCTGAATCTATGTTTTATTTTATACGTAGTTTCTCTGAACTCCTTTATAAGTTTGCTAAAGAAAGTACTGTATAAATTTATTATTATATTTTATAAATAGCCTAGTTTTGACTACTGTAATTAATAATGCTTAAATCACTTAATTTTTAAGGTAAAACATTTAAAAATTCACTTTTCCCGTGATACAGCTGCTTTTTATAGTTTTTCAGAGAACAGCTGCCCAATCACATTGTCACTTTATAAATTGTTAATATAAACTACGGATTATAGAAGTGGCTCTAAGCACAAGTACCTCAGTACTGTGCTCGAGTACAGCACTAAAGTACCATTAATGTATTTTTACAGTGCTGGAAACCATCCGTGTGCGCAGACCTCTGGGGTTGTTATTTTTTCATACGGCTTCTTTAAGTCGCAGAGTTGATTTTAATAAAAAGTAAAGTCAGTATTCCCCTGAGCTCTGCTGGAGTTTGGCAAATTAAACACACACACACTGGTGTACTTTTACCCGCCTCCAACTTTAGCTCGCCGTGTTCATTATTAATCTGGCTTCCGGCTCGTCTTTTATTCATGCTAACTAAAGTGCAGCTACTGCCAGCAGCTATAAACAGCAAGACCTCCATCACATCGCCGCGTCCTCTCAGAAACTCTCCTCTGAAGAGGAAGAGACAGACAGCTGAGTGGCCATGACAACACCGACAGCCCTGTGGCCATGGCGACAAGCTCAACTGATCTTTTCTCAGCGGGCGCTATGGGAACGGGATTCATCCATCCTGGGATTCCTCAGTCATTTAGCATAATGTAATATTAATGCTGCCACATAGCTCTTTCCCAAACTGCTCGGCTGTTTAATGCATGAGACAGAAATCCAGTCTGAGAGCAGGCAGCGGAGCGCGGCTTGTTTCATTTATGAATTCATTTGTTTGTGTGTGGTCAGATTCATTTATATATCTGCTGCTGTTCAGCCTGGCTGATGGATAACCACTGTTTCTGTGCAGGGGCACACACACAGTTGAGGGAGAGGCGCTCAGATCCTTTGCTTAAAGCAGCTGCTAATCAATATTCTGATGGCAATAAAGTATGAGCTGACGTGATGAAATTAATGAGAATGAACAGCTGAGCTGAGTTTCAGCTTGTTTTTTTGCTCTCAGACTCTGAGTTTGCTGTTTTTCTTCTGATAGTGTCTCAAAAACATTCTTAAAGGCAACTAGAGTGCATCAGTTTGTAAGTTGCATAAAATTTTGACCGAAAAGTCCTTTGATATTAAGGAAATGTAGCAATTACAGAAACATTCTAAGGAAAAACCCTTTTTTTGGAAATCATTTGAGTGAGATGGATACAGGTAGATAGACAAGGAGATAGTGAAAGTACCGTGGTCAAACGTTCAAAGTAACTGACAGTGCACAAGGCGGCTGAAGGAGAGAGTGCAGGCAGGGTGGAGTGGGTGGAGACAAGTGTCAGAAGTGACAGGCGACAGAGGGAAAGCAGCGAGAATGAAAGGAAAGGTTTACAAGATGGTAGTGAGACCTGCTGTGATGTTGGGTTTGAAGACGATGGGACTGACAAAAAGACAGGAGGCTGAAGATGATGAAGACATTAAAATCTTCAATGGGAGTGAGAATGCAAAAATAAATGTGAAGATTTGACTGGTTTCATCGGAATAATGTAACGACACAAGTCAGCACAACACTAACTTTTGTAGACCTTTCTGTTTTGTTTTTGATACTAACTCAAAAAAAACAACTGCTTATTGATCTAATGGTACTTCTTTAACTTCAGCTTAGAAGAATCCACTGTGGTGCTATTGTTACATATTGAATAAAAGTGAAAACTTAAAAGTTGTGTAACAATAATGTCCTAAAGACAGGAAATCGACTTTTCTGGTGCAGCAACAAACCTCATTCTGTCGTATGTAAAAAATATTCCTGCACTGATTTTCATTATTCTTAGATAAATAAGGTTTTTACGACATATCAACAGAAATATAATTATGAGACCAGGCTACATTCATTTATTTGACAAAGTAAACAAAATTAGTCTAAAAATGCTCCCGAGCAAATACATACAAAGCATTAAAAATAAAGACCTCTGTTCTTTTAGAAGTGGAGAAACCTTTACTAACAGACTAACACATGAAGGATATTTTGTTTGCATAAATATCAAAGTATATAGTGATGATAATCTTGCTCACCCTCTTCAGCAGGCGGGCCGAGTCCTCGCTAATGTGTGTGAGGCGGGAGATGACGTTGTTTAGGTAGAGGTCACTGAGGGTGGCATGGTCCTTACTCTCCCTCCTCACCTGGAAAACAGAGATTGGTATAAAAGAATGTAATAGTAATAATAATAATAATAATAATTAATAACAACAGTAGCAATAATAATTTACTAATAATAATAATCCTTGGGGAATTATACAAGATTCTGAGAACTATTCTATTCAGTGCAAAACTGTAGGTAAAAAGACTGAAAAAGAATAAGTGTATTTAAAAATAAATAAATGTGGTTTTAAAAATTATACAATGCATAAAAGCATTAAGGGCAGACACACATCTTTAGGACATGACTGGACTTAACGGAACGCCATTTCCTATAGAACAGCTATTGCACTCCTTTATTTACAGCAGAGTTCTGATGGTCCACGGGGAAGAAGCTGTTTTTAGCTCCGGCTCTTTATGTATCTGTACTGTCTGGTCTGTCTGGAGGCAGCAGGTTGGACAAGTGCAGTCCAGGGCGGGAAAGGTTTTGCATTATTTTCTTTGCCCTGCTGAGATACAGAGAGCTGGAGATGTCCTCTAGAAAGGGCAGCTGATGCTTCTCTGGGTGGTGCTGATAAACCTCTGCTGTTACCACACTGTGATGCAGTACACTCTCAAAGTGGAGCGTTGGAAGGCCACCAACAGTTTCTCCCTCTGTGTAGTTCCTTCAGAGCATTCTCAGTAAACCTGGTCTCTGATGGGGTTACTGCTGATTCTCCACGATGTTGGTTCCCATGAATTTGAGGAAACCCTGACGTAGAAGAGGGCTAGCAACACCCAGATAGCTCTCTGTATGCTGACTCACCTCCACATATGAATCAAACTTTGTCGGAGGTTTCATCCTGTTAAAAAGGAGTTTTTCCTCCCCACTGTTTCCAAGTGCTTGCTCAAACAGGACTGCCTGATTGTTGAGGTTTCTCTCTATTATTTAAGTTCTTTACACTAGTCTCTTGAGGCAACTGTTGTTGTGATTTGGTGTTATTAGGGTCAGCACACAGCACACAGCTCTGAGGAGAGCCAGTGCTAAGTGTGATGGTGGCCAGCATTCACCGTTTGTGGATGGTTGGTAAGGAAGTCTTTAATCCCAGTACAGATGGGGGCGAGGGGTCATATTTTACCAACCAGTATATACGAGACGATTGTGGTGAAGGTGGAAGAGCATTCCAGGATAATTTCCTGGGTATTCAAAATGGCTCAATGAAATCTGGAGGGCTGTTTGGTGCATGAGCTCACTCGTGCAGGTCAAAGTTAAGAGGGAGGCAGTTTTTGATGTATTGAGATACAAGTCTCTCCAGACATTTCATGACTACTGATATAAGTGCTATTGGTCTGTACTCGTTTAGACTGTTGATGGCTTGTCTCTCTGGGACAGGAATTGGGAACATGTCAAGGAAAGATTGAAAGGATTGAATAAAACCTCTAATAGTTGGTGAGCACAAGCTTCAGCCACTTTGCTAAGTACAAGATCGAATGCAACAGCTTTTCTTACATTTAACAGCACATGCCTCATTGTATATTCATAGCTCAGAGATTTCAAAAAGACTTTGAGGAGATTCACAAAACCATAAACTAACCTGATTTAACAGCAAATACCAACAGTTGACTGGTGAGAGCAGATTCTGGTCCTTTCTGGAAGAGGGAAAGTGAGAGATGCCTTAAACATAGCAAAAACACTCATTTATACAACTTATATGTGGATTATTAAAACTGTGTGGAGAGGATCATTTAGATAAAAGATAAATGCATTTGAGTTCAAGCCCTTAATATCCACTGTTGGCCTTTTCTTTTCCGTTAAGTAGCTATCCTATGCTTCATTGACAGATAGTAAAGGTTTGAACAAACTCCCCGGTAAACACATATATTAGATCAGTGGTTCCCAAACTTTTTTTGCTGGGCCCACCTTTGTTTTACAAGAAAAATGTTTGCGCCCCCCCACCACCCGCACAAACACATCCTCCAACCACACACATCCATATTTTGTTTTCAAACTCCATTGCGGTTTATTTCACACCTCAAACATTTAGTAATCTGTTTCTGATGTGAAATAAAAATTTATTTTAAAATTTATGTGAAATAAAAGTATTTAAAGATATTTTGTGCTTCATTTTAAGAAATTTTCTATCAACAGCCTGTATTTGAATGCAAAATTCTGAATCGTATTTTATTTTTATTTATATCATTTCATCATTACTTTATTCATGACCTAAATGTATAACGTCCAAATACCCAGGTGCCGATGTATGTTACAGGATATATAACATTTTTTAAAGAACAGAGAGCAGTAACTAAAAAAAAACACCAATGCCTTTTTCTTTTTCTTTTTTAAATGGGGGCACATGAGGACCAAAAATAAACAAATATCAAGAAAATTGGCAAAGATAAGAAAAAATTATAAACCTATAACCAACAAATATTAAATATCTTAATATTGGAAAAGTTTTATTAAATTTGTTGTATTAAAATACATTTAAAGTACCTCGAGCAAACATACTTATTCTGAGTGGAACTTTTCAGAATCATGTATATTCAATTATTTTATCATTGTAGCCATTAATTATTTTTCTTATTTATATATCACTGGGAGGTTTTATATATATTGAAGTAATTTATCTGCAAAATAATAACTTACTATGTGGTTAATCTTATTCTGGAGGGGCAAGAGCTTTAGCTACAATGCTAATAGAAGCTATCAAGCTTTTTAAAAAGCCTACTTAAAACACTTTTCTCCATAGTTTTAAATGTTTCTTATTGATGTGAAGTGCTATAAGGCAGCGGTCCCCAACCCCCGGGCCTCGGACCGGTACCAGTCCGTGAGTTGTTTGGTACCGGGCCGCGAGAGTTGAGGCTCACGTGTGAAATGTATAGTTTTCAGGGTTTTTATCGGTTTTCAGCGTTATTTTGTTATCGTTTTTATCGTTTACTCGGTTTTCCTTGGTCTTTTCACGTGTGTTATGAATAAATTTTCTTTTTTTCGGTACCGGTACTAGTTTTATTTTGTTGTATTTATCCGCAACACCTTAAAGGCCGGTCCGTGAAAATATTGTCGGGCATAAACCGGTCCGTGGCGCAAAAAAGGTTGGGGACCGCTGATATAAGGGATTATTAAAATGAATAAACTTGACTAATATCTTTGGTTCAAAAAAACATGGGAAAGTAAGTAAGTAAATTAGCTTAAGCTTAGGCTAACAGCTAGCAATAACCAACTCAGTTTTAAAGCTCCAAAAGTTATAAAAAATGAATATTTATGGTAAAGTAAATCCCTGATATGTCCCCTTTCAGTAAATACATTTTTGTGTGTTTCATTTAATACACAAATATGTGCCCCCCGAAACATGCAAACATGCATGCGTACTCAGGTAAGCAGGCCTACTTGTATTGCTGATGATCTTTCGTGCTGCGTGTTTTGGCCATGAACCTCTCGGCTAGCTTCTCCAGGTTTCTCGAATACTCTGTTTCGATTTCAGCCTTCTTCCTGAAGAAATCCTGGAGGTCCTGAAGCAGCTGGACCCGCATCTCTGTCTGCTGCTCCAGACAGCGCTGCTGCTCCACCAACTGGGTCCGCACATCTGCACACGGATAATTAAGAAAAAAACAAATATACTTAACGAATATTTGTTTTCGCAATCGTTTCTGTCCGCTGGTAAGTTAGACCTAGTTGTGTGGAAAATTCATAAATATATATTAATACTACATACACCTATACAAACCAAAATGAAGCTTGAGACTTGGCGACTCTTCCAGAGTTTTACAGATTAAAAAGAAATCTGTAGGATCACCTTCTTTTTCTCAAAATTAAAAACATATCATAGTGATGCTGATGTAATGCAGTTGTTACATCATGTTGTTTCTGTTGGCTGACTTTATATAAATAAAAATATAATAAATATAAATACATATGTGAACAAAGGTCTGACTCTTCACATCCTTCACATTTAAAATAATCAGACATTCAAAGACCGGAACTGTTGATGCTGAGATAAAGCAGCATTTATTTTAAATAATGAACACATGCAGTGTCCAGGAATTAAGCTAAACTGAAAATAAGGGTTGCAGTGATTAACTGGAGATTGCCTGAACTCCAGAGCAGTGTCTGCAGAGACCTAGACGTGAGATCAAAGATTGCATCATCCTGCTCCAACCACATCCTCCATGTAGCATCACCTGCCTTAACCTGCTCTGCACAGTGATTCAAGCCACTGGATGGGGCAGACTCAAACAAAGGAGTATCACACTGAAACCATCAAATATTTTTACATAAATTTATCTTGCACCATGTCACTCCTGATTCAGAGTTTAATATGCAGATTATATTCTATACTTACTGTAGTAAATGCTTTAAAATGGTTTCAGTGATGGTAAATTTGATCACAGATTTGTCAGTCTACCAGCCACATATGTCACTGAACTAGAAGTGATATACTACTGAGCCCACTTTGACCTTGAGACTGATACAAGCAGTCTAAAAACAACTTCAAAAGAGAAAATCGTGATCCCAGGAGGACATGAGCACACCAAGACGTGAACAGGTCAGATTTAAATAGACAGGCACTGGGTAGCAGCTGCTTAATGATCATCTAATCAGTTAATTTGGTCAACAGAGAGGCAACCACTGAGAGACAACTCATTTTTTTTTATCCCTTTCATCCAAGAGAATGATTTAAAAGTGTACAATGCACTTGCCCTTTTTTGTAAGCTCAGCCGCTGATATTCAGCCGCTTATTTCAGCTTGGATTTCCAGGAGATTGCTTGTAGTTGTGGTTGTCCTCAAAATCATTCAGCTGCCTCTGCAACAGTTCTTTCAGCACTGTTTGCTGAACGCTCTCTTTAAAAGTGGGACTCACTGGAGAGGCAGCTCGTTATTGCTTTATTGTTTATTTGCCACAAACTGGGCCTGTATTTGCAGAGGAACGCCTTTTATATGTTATTAATGTTATTAAGAGAACACAGATTTCTCCTGCAGTGAAAGAACAAAGTCTATCGCTTAGGCGACCGCTACAGTCAAGATAATGAGTTTAATTGATAGGTCTGGTTCTGGTTTAACATGCTAAACTGCAGCATTGATTAACTTTAATTAACATTGCTTAATTTTCCTATTCTTCCTCATCTTCACTCTCTTTGTCTGTTCTACCTCGTGCAACTGCTGATGAAGATGATGACCATTTTTCCTCTGAGGAGTCACCTTGGACGACATCCTGTGACCGCATTAAAATCATTATACCTAAAAACCCACATTGCAAGCACACACAAACACACACTTTGAGTCCTACAGCGTGGTAAAGCCTGGCTGCATGCTTCACTGCTCGTGCCATTTCAGAGCTCGATCAATCTGCAGCAGCAGGAAGAGCGAGCACAGAATACACAGTAACTCCACCTGTCTCTCTCACACACACAAAACACACACACCAATCCCAGGGCTCTCTATCCACTCCAATACCTGTTGTCTTGGCAACCACACACTGTGTGTGAACCATGTGATGAGGAAGGTGAAGACAAGAGCTTGCATCTGCCGCATCGACACACACACACACACACACACACACACACACACACACACACACACACACACACACACACACACACACACACAGGGGTGGAGAGTTTTATAGACTGACCATTTTTCTGTGGAAATCCATAAAAACATGTGCAGCAAGCAGTGTGTGTGTGTGTGTGTGTGTGTGTGTGTGTGTGTGTGTGTGTGTGTGTGTGTGTGTGTGTGTGTGTGTATTGATTCTGGCATTGTTTGATGTTGTTTGCTTACTAATTTAAAATGGCTGCCATCTCACGCTGCTCTCACACATTGTGTTGAGCTGCAACAATTTCATATGAATGAATGTCTGCTCCACTGCTCCGAAGCTGCTTCACATCTTACCCCGGGCAGGGGGGAGAACACTCTGTTCTGATTGGCCCGATGGATCAGCGGTTTAATTACTTCTTTAAGTTGGTGTCGATGCCACGTTCACTATGTGTCCTTTAAACGCTAATTATGAGCAGCCAAGTGGAGAAGAAAGGTCTCTAATGTGCTATTCCGGGTCTAAGACATCGGAAGTGTGGCGACGGGGAAACAAGCTGCTACTGAAAACCATAAATGGTTTCATAATAATAACAACATATTAGATTCTGGTCTGTTATGTGGATTCATGTCTGGCTCCAGAAGGGGGCCACAATTTCCTGCTTCCAGATGATTTTATCCAGCACTAGATTTCAGAATTTCACTTTCACGGAGGTTTTTTCAAATGGAATTCCAGGATTTCTGGGCAATGAGGGGAGATCCAGGAAGTGTTGGAGGGATTATACATCTATCCTGGACTGGAAACAGGAAGAAGCAGATGTGGATTATGCTGAAGAGAATATTTTAGGAAGCCTGCTGCCATTATAACTTTGGATATGTGGAAGATCATATGATGCTAAGACTCATATCAGATTATCTATGCTAATCTTGGGTTCCTGGTTTCAAAAATAATGTCTATTTTGTTCCATCATGTCACATTTTTTCACAAGTGGCAATTCTAAACACGGGCCAGATTTCACTAGCTGGGACTACATTCTCATTTTAGGTTTGACAGCATTTCTAGTAGGTGATGGCAGATGGCTTGAATAGAGACTGAGGTTTGGGGGAGGCCTCAGAGGGGACTGGTAGTGTCTCCCAGGCCAGACAGATCCCCAGAGAGGGCATCCCCTAGAACAGGGGTTTCCAACTCCAGTCCTCGAGAGCTACTGTCCAGCAGCTTTTAAATGCATCTTTGTTCCGACACACCTGAATCAAATGAATGGCTTGTTACCAGGCCTTGTTGCCAAACTTGATGGCATGCTGAAGAGGTGATCCAATCATTTGACTCGGCTGTGTTGACAGTAGCTCTCGAGGACTGGAGTTGGACACCCCTGCCCTAGAACCAGTAATGCTTGTATGTTACAAAGGTTGAAGACTGTTCCAAAAAATATGACTGGCAGGCAGGCAGGTTTGATAAGCAACGATAAGCAATCATTTGCAATGATAAGCAACCCGTGACCTTGATGGGGTGGTCAGGGATTCCATTGAGTGGCGCATGTGCTGGAAAAATTTGGAAGGAATGGCAGGAGAAGAGATCAGAAGAAATTCTGGACGATGACAGACATTGATAGAGGAATAGCGATGCGACTCAACTCTTAACAGAAACTCTGCTGCTGGGCGCATGCTGGGATTTTTGATGCTCCAGGTAATGACCCAACGGCTTGTGAAGAAATGTGAGTTTGTCTTGAAGTAGCTGTCCTGAATGACTGTGTCCAGGAGAGAGGGTTTAAGTGATGCTAGTGAAAGCATTTGAGAAGTGAAGGTATGCCTTGAGGAATTATGCACACTGTGGAGTCCGGATCTCCTAAAAAAGAGGCGCAGCTTTTATTTGTGTGAGAAAGCAAGAAAATAGGGAGCAATGGCAGAGAAACTGACAACGCAGTGCCAAGAAAAGTTTGCTGCTGTTTACTGGAAAGGAGGGATAGTGGAGCAACAAACTGGCAACCCGGTGCCAGTTTGCAAATGATGGACAGATGGCAGAGAAAGAGAAAGTTTGTCCCTCTCTCTTTTAGGACATGTTTTAACTGGGCTACTGCCCAGCCTGAAACCTTAATGGAAGGATATTTTCGAGTTTCGAGTTTGTCCTCTTTAAATCGAGTTTCGAGTTTGAGATTTGAATCTGCCAAAGGAAGGGACTGAGATATTTGGGTCGAGGCTTAGAAAAACCTCTTGGCTTCAGGGACCAAATTTTCTTTTCACAGACATCATGAGAAGGATATTCTTTCATTCTTTTAAATGGATTTCAGTTAAAGTAACATTTTTAAACTACAAGGTGGGCCATTTATATGGATACACCGTAATAAAATGGCAATGGTTGGTGATATTAAAGTCCTGTTTGTGGCACATTAGTATATGTGAGGGGGCAAACTCCTCAAGATGGGTGGTGACCATGGTGGCCATTTAGAAGTCGGCCATCTTGGATACAACTTTTGCTTTTTCAATAGGAAGAGGGCCATGTGACACATCAAACTTATTGGTAATGTCACAAGAAAAACAATGGTGTGCTTGGTTTCAACGTAACTTTATTCTTTCATGAGTTATTTACAAGTTTCTCTTTGTTCACAGCCATTGACATGTCGAAGAGGTTAACACGTGAGGAGCAGAACGAAATTGTGTTGATATCGGGTGAATGCAGTAACCGGGTCATTGCAGCAGATTTCAATGCAAGACACCCTACGAGACCACCCATCTCCCATGCTACAGTTAGCAAACTGCTTGCTAAGTTTTGTGAAACTGGTTCCAAAATGTGGACGCAAGAAAGCCCACAGCGTAGCACTCGCCACATGTCACTGGAGAGTGGCATTAGTCGAACATCCCTTCGGCAGATATTAGCTACTCACAAATGGCACCCTTACAAACTCCAGCTACTGCAGCATCTCAACGAGTATGACCCAGATCTCAGAGAATAAAGTTACGTTGAAACCAAGCACACCATTGTTTTTCTTGTGACATTACCAATAAGTTTGATGTGTCACATGGCCCTCTTCCTATTGAAAAAACAAAAGTTCTATCCAAGATGGCCGACTTCTAAATGGCCACCATGGTCACCACCCGAGGAGTTTGCCCCCTCACATATACTAATGTGCCACAAACAGGACTTTAATATCACCAACCATTGCCATTTTATTACGGTGTATCCATATAAATGGCCCACCCTTTAGTGCCAAATCACAACAACAGTTCTCAAAGTGTTTTATATTGTAAGGTACAGACTCAACAATAATAAGAAAAACCCCAACAATCAAA
This sequence comes from Astatotilapia calliptera, assembly GCF_964374335.1. Taxonomy (NCBI): domain Eukaryota; kingdom Metazoa; phylum Chordata; class Actinopteri; order Cichliformes; family Cichlidae; genus Astatotilapia; species Astatotilapia calliptera. Next base: position 21,122,426 of record NC_137438.1, read on the forward strand.
CGACCCCTTTGACCAGACACTTGGTGACAGTGGGAAGGGAAAACCCTCTATTAACAGGAAGAAACCGCAAGTGCAACCAGGCTCAGTTGAATAACTGCAGTCACTTTTCACCTGTGCTAGTTGGTCATTCTGTTCAGTTAAATGAAACCTTTGAAAATATACAACTATGCAGAGAAAAAAAGGGCAGTGTTAGTAGTTATTGTTTATTATGCTATTACACTGACCGGTTTGAAATTTACCATTTTTGAAACCTCAAACTTCATCATCCTTTTGAAAGCAGATGTGACAAACAAGGAGAAACCCAGCGACACTGCACGTTCACACAGCAGCAACTTGTTAATCATACACCTGCCCCACCATATGATTAGCAAGTCACTACCATATGAGTCACACCGTATGAGTCATACACCGCTTTACTCTATAAATGGGACCACATTTTACAAAAGGAGCATCATTTTGTGTTCAATAAGACTTGAAACTAGACAGCACCAGTGTGTTTGATGGGCTACACTCCCATACATCCCACTATATTGCAACTAGAGCTGGGCGATAGAACGATAACGATATGTATCGCGATATAACTTTTACTCGATAGAGAAATTAAGCTATCGCGATAGACCTCGCCGCTCTTGTCCTCAAAAAAAAAAAAAAAAAAAAAAGGTCAGCCAATCCAAATTAAGCAGCGCAGAGCCGAACCAATCACAGCCGCAGCGTCACGTCGCGTGACTTGTTACGTACAGCACAAGTGCCAAGCCGCACGTGTGTTTGTTTGGGAAGCAGCCAGCGGGTAATGGAGCCAGCGGGTAATGGAGGAAATGAGTGCGCCGACTAGAAAAATCAACCGAGCGTGACCGAAGAGAAAACAGATGATGGTTCCAACGCCGGAGAGATTGTCGAACGGAAGAGCCATAGAAGTTCCGTAGTGTGAAGGTATTTCGGCTATTTCAAGTCTGACAAAAAACAGAGTAGCGTGCACTGTAAATTGTGCCGAAAGCAAGTCTGGAAATACAATAAACTGGTGCATGCGTCACACTGTGCGCCACGTTATTGTTTCGGTGAAATGAATTTCTACAATACTGTTACTGTTAATTCTACTCTCTGCAGTGTTTAAATGCTTACATATACACACAGTTACTGTCCCTCCACACTTACGACTCGGTTCTGCTTCTATGCCCCAGCTTTGTTTACTTTTTCCCACCGAGGCTTCTAGACTTCTGATTGGCCAATATTTAGGCACGGTTAGGAATCTAGCGCCACCTGCTGCTTTGGCATGTTCATAGCAGCGTTTTCCTTCATTTCTGCCTTTATGTGTGGACGGGATTATTTTTTAAAACGAAAACGGAAAATCTCCGTTTTCAAAAATACCCGTGTACGTGTGGACGTAGCCTCGGTCTCTGACTGGAAGCGCTAATTCGTCATTCGGCTTTTGTCAGACTAAAGTAACTGTTAAAACTGTTTGAAAAGCTAAGCTATACAACAAGGAGAGATTGAGAATTTCCTTTTAGTTCTCAGTTTATTTGATATTGACAAAAGTTAGTCAGTTTTGTCTGTTCTTCTGTAAAACAAACTAAGATTTATTTTTAGAATTAATATTTTGTTTCTAAGTGGAATTGACAATTTAGTCTGTTTCGTTTGTTCTATTTTGAAACTTAAACGCTTTAGCGGCTGCCTTTTGTGTAGTTTGCAATATTTGCCTTTATTTATCTGAAAAAGTCTCATGTTCCTTAAGTACATCTACCCTGTTGAACTTATTATGGGAAATCAATATTTAAATAAAAACAAGCTGCTGATTATTTCACATTTTACTTGTGAGCAACGGCACATTTAAATCTTACAAATATAGTTATTTGGCTTATATCGTGATAGATATCGTTATCGCCTGAAATGAAAAAAACATATCGTGATATGAAAAAATCTCATATCGCCCAGCTCTAATTGCAACTGAAAGAAAAACAACTGGATTCTCGCCAGACTGAACATTTTTAAAGGATAGGACTTTTTATTTAGAGGTAAATGTAAGCTGATGCAGTATTTATTATTTATAACTGTTTTGTGCAGTCGTACATTGAAATGAGAACATACGACCATACAACCACATTTCTATCCACTGATTTATAGTAGTAATTATTAATGGCAACGACTGAAATATATAATTAGAAAAAAGGGGTTTTGTGAGTTTCAAGTGGTTGTTGGTAGCTAACTTTAAAAATATAGCCTTTTGAAATCAGATGATTCTTAGTGACAGTTTTATAAATACAAAGCCAGATTTGATTTAAGAGCTCACAAACAGAGTGACCTTCCCAATGTGATAATAAAATATTAAAATAATGTTATCCAACATCTAACTTTGAAAGTTTTAAATACTGCAATATTCAATTTATCCAACAATATTAAACTTTCATTATTTACTAGTTCGGGTACAGTACAAAGTAGGAAATGTTTAAGTTAAGGGTCTATAACATAAATAATATAGATATAAATATAATATCGACAATAAAAATCAAAACTTTTCTGTTATTTTTAAATGTTATCTTTAGTTATACACACTCACATATGTTATCACCATGCACACACTTTCTCGCTACTCCAACACCAAACACTGAAACATGATGCAGTAAATTTCTTTATTTCATTAATAAAACAAACTGTAGGAGGCTCTTTCTTTGCTCTTCTTGGAAATCCATTTCACACTTTCCACTGGGATTTCTGATGCCACATCAAAGAGTTCAAACGCTAACTCTGCCTCCAAAATGATGTGAGACTGCGTCTTTACACAAACGTGCATCAAAGGCAGTGATACGACCTTTTGTTGAGTTAAAGTCCTCCTTGGATTAAAACTTAACTGCAATCAAATTTAAATAATACAAATATTAAACAATATAAAGACGCATTCAAGATGAACTATCAATTATTTTTATTTCTGTTGTACCTTTTGTTGAGTCTGAAAGTCAAAATCAGAATCAGTCCAGCTAATTTAACTACAATTTGAACCTGGAATTTTATTGCTCATTTAAAGAATAATTTTTAAACATATACATAATTTTATATGTTCATATTTTTCTAAATCCCACATTCCCCTCTGCAGTCCATCTCAAGCTTTTTACATGAAATTTATTCATGGTCACCTGATTTGCTAGAGGCACGGCCAAATTTTATAAATTCAGTTTTGAACAACACGTGTACAGAAGCCCTCTGCTGCACAGCTGAGGCACCTGCAGAATATTTCAGGACTATGTCAAAGTGACTCGATCAGTTAAGAATTGATTAAAACAAGAGGAGCTAAGGTGTTAAATTTTAGCTGTGCACAACCTTTAGCAGCTAACATCTTCGTATAGTCTTCTGTGTTACACTTCTGCTCTCCTGCTTTGCTTGTTTTCTACTCCAGTCACCTGCCTGCAGTCATATGACGTCCTGCTGTGACGAGCAACTTCAATGCCACGCAGTCTCAAGGAAGAAGACCTTACAATGTAGAACATGGCAACTTTCCACATTTTCAATTCCAAACTCTCCTTTTGCTTTATACATCTATTAACAGAGTTCTTCTACTGCAAACGAACATTGAGGCAATTTACAGTAAATTCCAGGATTCCAACCCTGCAATCCAATCCATGTAAGATTTATTTTCTAAACGATAACTGTACTTGTTTTTGTGAAAAATGTCTGATATGTGTTTGAAATGGCGGCAGAGCACATTGTCTGCTAATCAGAAGGTTGCTGGTTTCATTCCTGTTAGATAGACCGCAAGCATAGAAAAAAGTGCTTGTATGAATGTGTGTGAATGAGCTTCAAGGGCTCACGCAGAGTAGAAGAGCCACTTATAAACAGAAATAAATAAAAAAAGTATCTAAATTCAACATTGGTTTTGTAAGTAATGAAAATTGTTAACTAATCTGTTACACTACTTATTATATTCCTTTCACAGTACTCTGTAATGTGACCTGAAATGCACTGTCACATAATCACCAGTTAAGAATATTAAACTAAAGCTACAGTCCCACACACTGACGTAAATCCGGATCCGAATGAGGACACACAGGATCTTTCGTTTCTTTGAACACAAAGCAAAGCTGAAAACTAGCCCAAAGACACTTCAAAGCGATCGCCACAGAGATTCTACCGTGGAAACAGAGACCGGTACAAATGGAGGCTGCAGGCCTGACTGCTCATCACTGCCTCTGTTACGCTTATTTTATGGTCCTGTGGTTGTTTCAGTCTGGGGAGGTTTTTGCCAACAGAGATAAGTTCACAAACACGCTCTGTGCCAGTCCTCCAGAATCCCAACTGCAAATTTCTCAACATGGATGAATGTAGTTGTTGGCAAGTGGGCAAGAAAAAGGAAAGGAGCGACAGTGGAGTTCACCAGGAATGTGAGACGCAGGAAATAAACACCAAAAATAAAAAAGTACAGCATGGAAATTTCAAACAGTGGCTAAAGAGGAGATTTTGTTTTTAACTGTTGCTCTCTGTATGTTATAACTTCGCTATTCTCCACGGCTGGCTTACAGACCAACAACAGCTGTAGCAAGAGTGGCCCACAGACCAGTCGCAGCACATAGTTCATATACTGCCTCCATCAACAACTCTCTGCAGGTAGACCGGCAGCCCTTAACTGCCAACACTAAAGCATAATTTAGCTGTTACCCGTTGAAGATCAGGCTCTGGCTGCAGGACTGGGGTCCGCATGCAATCCTTACATCACTCATGCTTTCAAGGCGACCCCCCCCCCCCCCCTCCTTTTTTTCTTTTTTCAGCATAAGTAACAGCATAATTGTAACTGTAATGTGATTACTGAATTTAGAACAGTACCGTTACACTACCATGTTACTGAAAATGTAATATGACTACAGTAACGCATTACCGTGTAGTGCATTACACCCAACACTGTTAATCAATGAGCAAAAAAAGTGGGGCTATTATTTTGGTGATATTGCAAAATAAAAATCAACAAATCCAGATTTGTTCCAAAATTAATCAACATAAGACCAACTACATTAACCCTTTGCATTAAACCACATCAGTTAAGAACAACTTCTTTTAATATGTAGCAGTAACAGGAAGTGGGCCCCTTTTACGCTTGTGTGGAACGGTACTGATCAGTACTGTGAGGCAGTGAGGCTGCAAAAACAGCCGGACAATGGAAGGAAATTTTGGAAAAAAATGACGGACGTTTCTGAAAAACTGCAGAGAACAATTTAAGGTAATAATAATTTTTTAAAAAGCCAGACAACCCTGAAGAAAAATCTTTAAAACCAGCCAATACCAAAGAAGAAGGTTGCTTGAAGAGAGTATGATAATTAGAAACATTCCCATCTCAGGTTACATCAGGCAACACTGAGTCTATTCAACAATGCAACACAAAGTTGTTTTACAAGCAAAGATTTAAAAGGAGGGTACAATCTGGTTTATTCTAAAGAGAAGAACACAAAGCCTTACTTTGTCTAATATGACAGGAAACTAAGTGTTGTTTGGATTATTTGCATTTTTGACTATAATCAGTAGATCTAAAAACCAAACACTTCGTGATGAATTAACAAAAATGTCCTAAAGAAGATGTCTGTGTTTCTGTCTGTTTGCTTTATAGGAATACAAAAATATGAGGCTTGCTTTTGCAGAAGAGAAGGAGGATTCAAACAGATCCACCGAGGAGGCGAGATTATATAAATGAAACTTCTTGGCTGGGATCACAGTCAACTGAGAGTGAAAGAGGATATCCGCCGTGCGTACCTTTTGATCTCTGAAATGCCTCTTCTTAGAAACCTCCTCGCGTGTCCTCGTAGCACCCCGACGACTAGACTCACCCTCTTTGATCAGACGAGCTACAGTCAGCGCAGAATAACGTAGTAAAACACTGACAAAGGGGAAAGCATGCAGGAGTTACCTAGAGTGTAAAGAATTTGTCTTGTTAAATCTGTGGACTGATTTGATCTGAAAGCTCCCTGGAGCTCGTTTTATTCCTTTTGCACCGGGGATGGCGTGCTCGGGTCATGCACAGTCAGAGGTCAGAGCACAAAACCACAAAATAAGAATGAAGTGAATGTATAATTATTGATACATCCATTTTATTTGTTCAAAGCGACCTTTATTAGAGTAATAGTCAATTTAAATGCTTCTTAATCGCATGAAAACTTTTACGTTTGTGCATCTACACACCATCAGCATCATCCTAAATTTAGATTACCTGCGTCTCTGTTATGGAGTCCTGGATAAAGTTAAGTGAGATTAATTTTTAATCACCTTTGTTGCTCTGTGTTTGTGAGATTAGAGCATGGACGAGATCCCAAACGGCTGAGAATTGAAAAACAAATAAAGTAGAAAAAGACTGGTTTATGCACAAAAACCTGCCTTTTTAGTTAGTTTATTTAAAATTAGGACTTTGTGTCAAAGAACAGACCTGCATTGACCCACAAGGCTGTCTTTGTCAACAAACAGAACAGAATACAACATATTTTATTAAAAATTCAAGTTTATGTTTGAACACTGAAAAAAATCTAAATCTACCAGTCGTCACAGTTTTATATGGAACAAAATGAAAAAGTACTGCATGTGCCTGCAAATGGTCATGTACAATATACAATAATAATAATTTTAAAAATAAATCAGCCAAGTGAAATGACTCATTTTAGAAAAAGGGGCTTTAAAAGATCTTCATATTTAAAACTGGGCCACAGTAGTCTGTAGGTTGGTAATGGCTTACGTACGTTAAAACGATCTCCAGGGGCTTTATTCAGAGTAACAGCCCTTCTCGGTTGGTCTCCTTTCTCATCCAGAAGAGTGTGTTCAGCTTTGGCGAACTGGGTGTTTAACTCACTAGGCTCAAAATGGAGAAAGAAGCTAACAAGTAAATCGAATAAACCCTACTGTGAAAGCTTTGGAAAAGTGATGTTGAAGTAAATTGGTGCATGTGTCTTGACTTAATTCTGTGGTTTCTCTCTACCAGCTTCTCAAACACTGAAGATTTGTTTTGTAACACAATAAAATGTGAACTATTTTGCACTCTGAGAATTTGCAATGCGATTTCACCATTCTATACATTTTAGAGACCAAATTACTCCTCTTTCTGTTTCCAGTTGGCTGACTTCCTCTTTCTTGCGTACTTCCTTAAAATGGCCGAAGACATCTTTCAGATGGTTGATGAGGCTTTATGAATTATTCTTCAAGAATTATTAATCATGGCGACTTTTATCTATCTTGACCCTTTCTTTGTTAATTTTATGGAGAAACCTTTTCTGTGCAAAAGTTGCATTCGCATGAGCTTTCATTATGTGCTTCTAAAATTGGAGGCACTCAGACTTGTTTCATGCATCTGTGCAGTAATGGCGACCTGGCAGTGAGAAGATCAGGCCAGCTTCAACAGGCGCAGTGAAACCCTCAAATGGCCTTTAGGGAGCTATTTGATTGATCATCATTCTGCAGCATGATAATGAGCCTCACCATCCAGCTAGTCATAAAGAACTGAACTACCTTCAGCTACAAAGAGTCCTACTACTGATTTTTCAGGCACTCATAAGCTATTTTCACACATGAACTCTGGAAAATGGCTGGACAATCTGGTCAATAAAGCCCAATGTTGTACACAAAACAGGACAGAGACCACTTCATGCTGGTTCTCAATACTGGAAATGCTGAGCAGTTTCATTCCAGGCTGTTTTCCAGTCAAATACCTGCTCTATTCTTATTTTACTGCAACTGGACATCACAAGAACTTTGTGCAAGAGAGCTGGGAGGTCAAAAATGGTTTAATGTTCAAACGGACTGTTTAAGAACAGCTTTGGAGTAGGACTGGAATGGCACAAACAGACTGAAAGCTGAGTGTTGTGAGTTCTTTGTGTGAAAGATCCAGACACTAACAGTAAGAAACAAAAAAGAGCTAGAACGAGTAGTAGTACCATCGACATTCTTCTGCACTTTTATACTGTTGTGGTGAAATCTGGGAACCCATTGATTCAGTCTGGTTACTGAGCATCTTGGACTAATAGCCAGTGTTTCGGGACTTCCAGGGCATAAAGATCGCGATCCAACACACAAAGGTGTAAGCTCTACAAGTAGAAATTTTATTCTTTTGGAACATCAAGCGTGGACATCGCCTGTCTGGACCGAAACTTCCTGCCTGTTAATAGTTCAACTCTGAATGCAGAAAAATATTTTTAAAAGGGTTAAATCCTCATGTGATAGTTGGCAATGCTTTTGATATCTTTTGTCACCACATGGATAGCTTACCTGCATACACTGATATCTCGCTCAAGCAAATCAAGACAAACAGCTACAAATACGAAATTTCATGCATCATCTAGAAATTCTGCATATTCTTCCGATTATAGAGAGTAAGTGTAGTTCAAAAAGGGTAGGAGAAGGCAGGAGGAGGTTTACGACACCATCTGACCATGTGATGTGCAGCATCAGTGAGGTTGAGCCACCTTCATGTCACACTTAAAGGAACTGCTCGGCCATGAAAACCCATGCAATGAAGCTCCCGGCACACGTTTTTTTTGTTGCTGATGTTAATGTCAGAGAAGGCTTAAAACTGCGTAGTTATGGAGTCAGCACAACTCCGCTCTGTAACTTTACCTGGTCTACATGGCCTGAACTAAACAACGCAGAAGCACTGGAGATGCTTTGGCCCAAGGTGTACCCTGCCTCTTGTCTTATTACAGATTGGAGAGGATCTGGTCTTTAAGGACCCTGAACTGAATAAGAGCTTAAGAAAAATGGATGGTTCCTGTCCCTGGAGCTATTTGTACTAAAACTGCTATCTGGGTGGGGATCTCTAACCAACATATTGTCCCTATAAAGTAAACAACATGCTGCTAAAGCTGACATTTTAATACATTCATATCAGCAGTTTTGTATTTCAGACTTAGCTCTGTAGATACAGGAAAGTGGATGGTGCCAGAGTATTTACTGAAAGGTTTAAGATCTTTGCACAGATCAAAGAAATCTAATTCTTTAACAATATGCTGAACAGTTTTCTGCCTCTGCTACCGTCTCTTCTATCGCACACTGCCCTGAAAATGCAGAGACAAAACTGCTGCAAGCCCTCTGTGCTGACCTGCCGAGCACCTTGAAAAGTGACTTTGTGCCATTATCCTTCAAACCATCCTCACGCTTGCCGTCCTATAAATACAGCATGTGTGAGCATGATGTCAGAAGAACAGGAAGCTCACGCCGTGGTTGTTACCACGACAACCAGGTTCAAGGACACAGGGGCAGAGTAGTGCTGGATCATCATTAAGAAATTCACACACAGATGAACATACGTGCACGGTGATCGGGGCCTCTCATTTGGCACTTCAGAGCATTTAAAGTGAAGCGTCACTTCCTTCCCTCTTCTGTAATTATTCACCTGTCTGCCTGTCTGTATGTTGGTGTGTCTGTCCTGCAGGTATGCAGATGTGAAGTTACTAATCAGCTGCGTGCAGGCGCAGGCAAAAAAAAAAAAAAAACCCAAACTTGCAGCCGTTGCAGCAGGAAACACTTTATATCTGCCTCTCCTCTCCTCCTGCAGAGCTCCTTTTTTCCCTTTCCCCCTCCTTTTTCTCATTAAAACGTTCCTCAACTCGCTCGTTCAGCCAGAGGAAGCGTGACACGCTGGAGATGAGGTGACGGGGTGAGTGTGCTCAGTGCAGTTCCAAATATGTATTGTCAGCACTGTGCATAATCTCCACCACTACCTTTACATCAGGCTCAACTCACCTCAGTGAGTAGACCCCACCTCCCCAGCGGCAGCAGCCACCTCCTGTGTATACATTACACACCACCTCCTGCATCCACCAATCAGGAGGCAGAGCAGGGAGGCAGACTTGGAAAGCACATAGTTACAATGGTGGATCTATACGTTTGGCTCTCGGCAGGAGGCGACAGGGGCACCGAGATAGTCGGCCGTCCGGAGAAGGAGGAGCAGCAGGGGGCTTTATCAGAGCGGTCATTATGATGCAGGGCATCCCCGAGCGCGTTCTGGCAAGACGCCAAGGCGAGGGCACACAAACACAAGCAACCACAAACAACACACAGTCACACACACACACTCCACTCTTGGGGGCTGTAATGGCCACTCTCCATTAAATGTAATCACTCAAAGTCTGTGTCGATTCATTGGAAAAGGTATGAAACACACACACACACACACACACACACACACACACACACACACACACACACACACACACACAGGGCAGAGACAGGATTCTTGAATGAAGGTGCTTGGATTTTGAACATTTCCAAAGATTCGGCATGTGATTGAGGTGAGAAAACATGAGCGGCTCCTTTTAAAGCGTGGGCGTAGGTGACAAGTGAAGATGGCAGCCTGAGTGTGAGGAGCCATGTGGAGCTGCACAAAAATGAGATGCTGCTGGCATTTTGCAGGCGTTTGAATGAGGCTGTTAAAAGGTCAGACATTTGGAGGTAAAGAGGAACACACACACAAACACACAGACGTAGACACAGGTGGATTTTGGCTGATCTCCCATCATCCACCCTGCTTCATGAAATGAAAATGAAGCAGCTTGTAAAGAGCTTTTCATAAAAGGTCATTTGACTCGCCCGCCCCATCGGAGCAGGGATGGAAGGAGGAAGAGGAGGAGAGGGGGTTGTCCCACAATCATGGAAACCACTATTTAAGAGTTTTTCCCAATCATCATCATCACCTGAGCGTGTCCCTGGGGTATCAGGTGCACACACACGCTGCTGCAGTCACAGTCTCAGAGGAATACAAATACCAGACAGCCACTTGCCTCAGATCTGAGCGTAAAACCACACACACACACACACAGACAGTGGGTGAAAAAGATCAAGAGGATCTGCAGAATACATACACCCCTCTTCCTCTTCCTCCTCCTCTCCCCCTCAGGCGCCATGCAGCACTCAGGATGAACCCAGAAATCCTGACGTCTCACGGTGAGGTGTCAGCTCCCCTACAAACACACCCTGCACGGGACTCAATGCATGAGCGGTGAACGTGCTGGCACACAGGTGTGTGTGTGAGAGAGAGAGTTTAACGTGAGCATGCAAAGGTGAGAGAAAAAAGGGTGGGTGTGACAGGGAGATTTAGGTGCAGATGCGCGTGGAGATGTTCACACATGACGAGAAATCAGCTTACCTTTCACATGGCTCTCGTATTCAGCAAGGATTTCTTTGTCCTTCTTGCTTTTGTTTGAGTTTGACATGTCGCCACAGCGCAGGTGACTGACCGGCAGGTAGACAGGAAGAAGAAGAAGAAAAAAAACACACAAGAAGAACAAGAAGAAAATTATTTCCCTCCGCGTGCACCGCCCGAGGCTTCACCCGCAAACATGCTCGGATCCATCCAGTGCCGCAACAACACAGCCAGCAGTGGCCCCGCACCTCTCCACGCTGAGGAGCAGCAGCAGGAGGAGGAGGAGGAGGGGGGAATCACGCACACTCAGAGAGAAATTACCCACTCGTGACCGCAGACGCCGCCGCCGCCGCGAGGACGAACAACCAGCTGATTAAACTTGGAAAAAAAAGAAGAAAAAAAAAGAAGAAGCCCGACTTCACCGCGTGCAATCACACTCGCGCGCGTGCACACGCATGCACCGGTCTGCAGGGAGGGAGGAGCGGGAACACGCCCACTAGGTAGACGTGCGCTGGACCACACACGCATACGCGCGCGCGCGCACACAGAGGGTCGAGTGTCCCTGCTTAAATGTTATCCTCACCCCGCCGTGACCGGCACGCGCAGACGCACCAGCCCTGCGCGCGTGCAGATAATTCCAATAAGGGGGGAAATAAATAAATAAATAAATGAAATGCCGGTGAGGAAATGGGTGTGTCCGCGCGGTAGGCGGAACCGGAGGCATGATTGACAGCTTCGGCGGCCAGTGAGTCAGAGAGAGAGAGAGAGAGAGAGAGTGTGTCCAGGTCCAGGAGCATCTGCTAAAGAAAATTACATTCAATTTTTTCATGTTTTATTTCTCCAATTCAGTAGTGCTAAATCACAACAACAGTTGCCTCTGGGTGATTAATATTGTAAGATAAACCCCCACAAAAATACAGAAAAAACCTCAACAATCAGATCAGTGAGCACATGGCCACAGAGGGAAGGAAAAACTCCCTTTTAACAGGAAGAAACCTCCAGCAAAACCAGGCTCAGGGAGGGGCAGGCATGTGCCGTGACCTCTTGGGGGTGTTTAATCTTTCTATTTAAAATGATATAACAACAACAATAATAATGAGCTTATAGCACTCTGTAAACTCCAGAGAGCTTCACCAGCAGGATAAAACAAACACTGGAAGACAGTTAACTGTGGACAAAGTAACAGAAAAACACAGAAAAAGCAGTTTGAAGGAAGTCAAAACTCAAATAAAATCAGGAGGATGTTTAGCTTCCGACTGGGCCCCTGGAACAGACTAGAGACCTCTGCGGTCTGTACAGGTGCATCTGGCACTGAGAGGTCTTTGTTGTATACTGATAAGAGAAACCTGTCTAAAACACTACGTATCTCTGCAGTCACCGTCAAAAGAATTTCTAAGATGACAAATACATGAATGTATGATTCTTTGCAGGAGATCCACAGAGGAAGTAGCCAACAGGCTCTAATTTCTGTTTTTAAACATAAGTTAAAAAAAAATGACTTCACACTCTTTCTGCTGCATTTGGACTGTATGAATGGAGCAGCGTGATATCAGCTCAGACAGAAGCCGCACAGCCTTTTAAAACTGAGTTTATGGTTATTTGACGCCACCTGCTGGCTGTATTTGATAATGAGCTGCACCAACAGAAAGCGACTGTAAAAATAATTCTTGCAAGAATCAGCCAGTTGTCACTTCATTTTGACTTGAGAGAGAAATCCACATAAACGTTGATTAAAAACGCAAGAATATACACTCTATACAATGTACAAGTACACTAGAATAACAAATCGGGTTTGGTGTCTTATTCATTTTATTTAATGTTCATCATGTTGATGTGCATGATGGATTTACTAATATTTAATTTTCGATTATTTAACACAACAAATAGCTTAAATAAAGCAAAAGAGCTCAATTAAACACAATAAAAAATCACAAAATAAAACTGCACCATAAGGAAAAATTTACAAAAGCGAAAGAAACACAATTAAATAGAAAATGCTACAAAGTTGAATACAGTACAATAAAGTGGCTCTTTTTCATGTTTTGCTGTTTTTGTACTTGTTTAATTAGCACTAGGTGGCAGCAGAGTGTCTCAGATCTGCTCTCTAACAGCTCCACAGTCGAACAAGAAACAAGAAGTCAGACCAGCACAGTCCTGAGGTTCACTCACCTTTTTTCACAAAACTGACCTCCAAATGAAAACAATATTTAAGTGAAAACAAAAATATTTCAGAACTGTGGGGTTTATTGACCAAATGGAGACACAGGACGATCCACAACATAAAACAAACAAGAAACAAAGAGTTTTTCCAAGTATTGTTTTGTTCTTACATCTTCTACGTCTCCTAATCACTAAAAGTCATTTAAAGGTTGTTTGTGAACATTTTAAATTTCTGTGGTAGTTATGCCTCATTTATTGTTCCTTTTGTGGCTTTTTTTTTTACACCTCTGTGGTTGATTGACATGTGTTTTTGTTAGTAGTTTTGCATCTTTTTGCCATTGTTTCACATTACTCTTGTTATTTTGTGTGTTTCTTTTGTTTTCCTTCATCTTCATGTTGGCATTTTATGCTATTCAATTCAATTCAATTCAGGTTTATTTAGCCCCAAATCCCAGCACGAGTCACCTCAAGATGCTTACAAAGGTAGGGTAAAAAGCTTAAATTAGTGGAGAAAACCACAACAATCAGATGACCCCCTATGTGCAAGCACTTTGTGATGATGAGAAAGAAAAACTCCTTAAAAGGAAGAAACCCCCGACATAACCAGGCTCAGAATGGGCCAGCCATCCACCATGAACAGTTAGGGGTGAGGGGAAAAAGAAGAAAATAAAGGGAGACAGAACAAAACACAGACGAAGGGAGAGAGAAGTCAGGAAGGTAAAAAGTGAATGAACTAGTTTTTCATCATCACTCTAAGACAGGATGTTTCTAATTTTAGAGATATTGTGCAAATGGAAGACAGCAGTCTGACATATTTGTTTAATATGCACATTGAAGAACATATCCTGGTCAGAAATGACTCCAAGATTCCTCACAGCGTTACTGGAGGCCAAGGTAATGCCATCCAGAATAAGAATCTGATTAGATAGCATATTTCTTAGATTTTTAGGACAGAGTACAATAACCCCAATTAGGAAGTAGAAAATTAGAGGTTATCCAGGTCTTTATGTCATTAAGACATTCCTGCAGTTTAACTAATTGGTGTGTGTTATCTGGCTTCATGGATAAACAAAGTTGAGTGTCATCAGCATAGCAGTGAAAATGTATGGTATGCCGTTTAATGATACTGCCTAAGGGAAGCATGTATAGTGTAAACAGAATTGGTCCTAGCACTGAACCCTGTGGAACTCCATAATTAACCTCAGTGTGTGAAGAGGACTCTCCATTTACATGAACAAATTGGAGTCTATTAGATAGATATGATACAAACCACTGCAGCGTAGTACCTGTAATACCTACAGCATGTTCTAATCGCTCTAATAGGATATTGTGGTCAACAGTACCGAACGCTGTACTGAGGTCTAGCAGGACAAGCACAGAGATGAGTCCACTGTCAGAGGCCATAAGAAGATCATTTGTAACCTTCACTAAAGCTGTTTCTGTGCTGTGATGAGCTCTGAAACCTGACTGAAACCCTTCAAATAAGTCTCTCCTTTGCAGATGATCTGTTAGCTGTTTGACAACTACTCTTTCAAGGATTTTTTAGATGAATATATTGTTGTGTGTCTTCTCTTTGATTTTGTGTCTTTTGTTTTTTGGTAGTTTTCCATCCATTTGCTGTGACATTCCATCATTATTACTAGTTTAACATCTTTTTGCCATTGTTTTGCATAACTCTGATAATTTTGTCTGTTTGTGATTGTTTTGTGCCCTTTCTAGTTGATGCTGTTGTGCATCTTTTTGCACGAGTTTCTCTTCTTTTCTGTTTTTATTTTGTGCATCGTCTTTAGTCTTTGCTTCTTTTGCGACTGTTTTTACATGTTTTATTTGTTTGTTTGTTTTAACATATCTTCCCTCTTTTTTTTCCTTTGCATTTTTCTTTGATTTTGTGTGGCTATTTTGTCTGTTTTTGATTGTTTTGCACTCTTACTGACAGATGTTTTGAATCTTGTAGTGTTTGTTTGTGTGGGTGTGTGTTCCTGCCTTTCTGTGATTGCTTGAATCAGAAGAAACATCAACAATCAAACCAAAAAAAAGAAGAAAAAAACCACACACCACACATGGGGGTACTGGATAATGCCCCTGAGAATATACCTTCCTTGAACTATTGCTTTTAATCATTCTAAACTGTTTCCTCATTTTGTTTGATTCCTGCTTTAAATAACCCAGTTGATTGTATCAGCTGCCTCACTGTGGCACCAACATATGCATCGCATGCTCTTTGCATCCATTAAGAGCAGGGACCTAATGGTTGTGTTTGCTGTATAGCTTCCTGTTGCTCAGGCTTATCTGTGTTGGGCAGAAAAACACCAGTCAGGGTCTGCAGACCTGAAATAGATGCTCAGGGTCTCTATATTTATGCAATAAGTCCACAAGGACACAGAGTGTTAACCAAACTTTCTCCCTTCTTTTCTCACCTTGAGATTCAACAAAAAATTGCACTCACTCAAAGACCTCACTGCCTTTGGTTTCAGTTGAAATGTATTATTAACCGGATTGTGGAGCAATAAAGGTTATTGA
Organism: Astatotilapia calliptera; assembly: GCF_964374335.1. Taxonomy (NCBI): domain Eukaryota; kingdom Metazoa; phylum Chordata; class Actinopteri; order Cichliformes; family Cichlidae; genus Astatotilapia; species Astatotilapia calliptera. The sequence continues at coordinate 21,138,195 of NC_137438.1, forward strand.
AACGCCTGCCTCACTTTTGGCCTAAAAGATTCTTGCGGAAAAGACATGCTTGAGATTTCATCAAATCTCAAGACCTTAACCTTCGATGTCAGCTTGACTCAGAGTGTCTGTGGCTGAGCATAGAAACTCCACTTAGAGAGGTCGAGATGTGTCTGTGACTGTTCCTGGGTAAATGGTTTGGCACTTATATAACGCTTTTCTACGCTTACAACCAATCACACACACACACACACACACACACACACACACACACACACACACACGTACACACACACACACACACAGAGCTCGGTCCAAACCTCCTGGTACTGATTAAGACTTTAATGTCCACTTTGGAGAAGCTGCAGGGATTTCTGTGACAGATCAGAATAAATTCCTTTAACTCCGTCACTCGCGCTCCCGGATTACCTGATCTGAAATGATCCGAGTTTTATTACAGTCGCACTGAGTCAGTCATCAAACAGCGACGGCCTCAGGGAAATGTTGCAGTTTACATCTGCTGCACACCCTGTGCCAACAGATACAGAATAATCAGAGGTGGTCATCATCATAAAGACTCACAGGTTGAGAAAAATGATTCCTGGTTAGCTTAGCATAAAGACAGCGAGGCTCATCACAGGGTTTGTTTCGGGCATAACATGACCGAGAGGCCTGATAATTGTCCCTGACCTAAGTCGTCTTACTGATGTCCAACCTTTACTACACAGTTACGAGGACACTATGGACTGACTGACCTGCTATATTACATGCAAACATGAAAACTCCTGGATACCTGGATTACCCTGAACGATTTCACAGTGACTGGAGGAAAAACAATATATAAATTAACATGAGGGCAGTTATTTCCCTCACACACAGCAGAAATAACTTCTTTTCAGTCTTACTCACAGTTTCTGCAATTCTCCTCAAGTGTATTCGATATAAATCTGGATTATTTGCTGTGTTCCCCACACAAACAAGCCTAAGAGATCACTCCAGCTCTCCTCAAACAAACATGGCAGAAAGGATTCATCTGGCGGCGAGAGCATCCTGAGCCAGACAAACACACACAAACACAAGCAGTCGATGTGGAGATGTGGGTGGCATCTGCAATTAGTCATTTATCATCAGACCACAAGGCTGAAGAAAAACAACATAAAGCTTGCGTGCTCACTGTGTCACGGCCTGCAGAAAATTGCGAAAATCATTTCAATGAAGAATGAGTTTCATTGGAATGAGCTGAGACAGAGGGGTCAGTTTTCTACACTTATCTGGGGCTGAGTCATGGGGGCAGCAGCCTAAGCAGAGAAGCTCAGACCTCCCTGTCCTGAGCTACCTCCTCCACCTCATCCAAGAGAACATCGATGCCTGCCAGGCCAGCCAAGAGATGTAATCTCTCCTGGGTCTGCTCTATGGTCTAATCCTAGTAGGATGTGCCCAGAATTCTTCACCTGGGAGGCATACTAATCAGATGTCTGAACCACCTCAGCTTGTTTTCGAAGTAGAGGAGCAGCCATTCAGGAGGATGTCTGAGATCTTGCCAAATGACTGAACTCCTCACCCTATCTCAAAGATAGGGGCAGCTACTCTTCGGCCTGTGTCTACAACTTCATTCCTTCAGTTCCTACCTGTAGCTCATGATGACTCCGATACCTGCTGGGCCGGCTGGTACTGGAATCCCACAGGCTAACCAAGTCCAATAGGACTCCTTAAACCTCACTGCTCCCTTCATCTTCACTTATCCTTTGAAATAAACAGTAAAACATTCACCAGAAAAAACATACAAGCTCATGTAATTGTGATGTTTGAACTGTGATCACATGAAGGACGGCATGTGGCGAGTTAGTTAGATCTTTGCTTTGCAGCAACCTCATCAGTTCTCTAAATGCTTCGGTACTTCCTTTATAACAGTCTTTAACAGAGGAGACACTAAAGCATCCTTTATGAAAGGAGCCCATACAGAAAAGAAATAGTAAAAACTTATATATGATTTACTCATGAAAGTGGCCACTTTCGCATTACTTTCATACATTGTTTTAGGAAGTATCCAAAACATACAAGTTTCATTATATAATTTTTCAAGGGATCTTATATCTGTTTTCACTCTTATATGCTTTTCATACAAGTTTCACACAAGACAGATACAAACTTTATAAGATTTATATATATCGTTTCCATATGGGAGAGTAGATAATGAGGTTGCAACAATTAACGTGAAAGACCACTACACTCATCGTGTGAGTGGTAATGAAAAGCCACAACCTGCTGATGTGTTCTGAACTTTAAACCTGTTGCTGAACGTCACAGTGCTGTAATCAAATCTGCCTCTTATGAACACAGATCTATACTGTATACGTATATAAAGCTCCACAAATAAACACTGCAAGCTATATGAAACCAATCAAAGTGAATTTAACGTTGGCCCTAACTGAGTTTACATTGGTTTATTAGTTTGGGATTATTATCAGTATTATTTAATTTGACCACAGTCACGGAAAGCTTTGATAAAGGAAAACATAAGTGGACAGGATACGCAAGTCATCTCCGTGTGGTGAGCATTTTTATTTTACTTTATAAGTCACTGCCCACTGATATTTATGCTTTTGTGTGTGTTGTGTAGGGTTAGAGTCAGAAAACAAAGTTTCTAAGAGGAGCTTTTTGTTGTTCCCCTTCAATGTGAACAATATATGATTATTAAACAGTCTATGCAAGTGCAGTCGACTTCTCTATGTAAGAAGTCTCCTTCACACATTTACCTCATGGCATAAAGTCAACAAAGATAATACAGTTTATGAGGCAAAAACAGCGTTTGGACAATTCTAATGCATTTGAAAGTGAATATTAGGTATGACCAACTTTATTCTTCAGAACTCTGAGGAAGATTTCTGTAATTTCTTTAAATAGTCTTCAGTAATAGTTCTCCAGGGGTTTTGAAGGACATTCAAAGCTTTTCTTTGGGTGTTTGCTACCTTCTGTTTTGTTCTCTGTTGAGGTCTGGGCTCTGGGGAGGCTCTGTTAGAAACACAATATAAAGAAATCAGGGCTGGCTCAAGCCTTTTGCACAGTACCATAAATATTCACAAAGAAAAATAAAAATGATTGGAGTCCAGAGCAAAGGACGACAAGGACACGATCAATGAACTTGTCAACAAGTCAACTGCATGTGTAACATATGTGTTAAACACTTGTGAATTTCACCCAAAATACTTTCTTTTTTGGAATAAATATGTCATTTTTTTGCATCTCACTCTCCTATCTGTGTGTTCGGTCTGTGTGCGTTCATGTGCGTGTGTGCGCTGCGTGGTGACGTAGGCGCGTGCATGTGTGCCCCGGTCACAGCTCCTTTCAGCATGGCCGGAGGTAAGTCACTGCCACGTTGCTCTCAGTTAATCAAAGTTTGTTCGGATCCCAAGCTTCAGTGTGAATACGACCGTACCGCCGCGTTTTTGTTTATCGTTAAGAGACTCATTTGGGATAAGTTTTGTGGAGGACGAGTTCATTAATACACAATTATAATGAGTTATAGCCGAGAACTCGGCTAATATGCTAGCATGCTAAGCTAGTCCGTATCGCTAGCGGCTTGAGAGTTTACTCGCGTCAGTCTCTCCTTTTGTGTAACAGCATGCACCTTTTCTTTCTTCGTCAGGAGAGGGTTACGGGCAGTCGCGTGACACGCACGGATCGAACATGTATCTCTGTGTTGCAGGTATGGAGATGTTTTTATGTTTTGGAGATGCAGTCTTTCATTTATTGTTCTTATAAGTTGTTTTGATGTTTTTTAGTGACATATTGTTTATTTTGTGCTTTTTGTTTTTTGAGAGTTTAAGTCAATGTTTTGAAATAATTTGTTGTATTTGGTTCGTTACATTAATGTACATTAAGGACACAGCTCCTTTCAGCATGGCCGGAGGAGAGGGTTACGGGCAGTCGCGTGACACGCACGGATCGAACATGTATCTCTGTGTTGCAGATGTGCAGTAAAGAGCCAAAGATTCGACACTGTCTCCTGCCTCTTGCTTCAACACCAAAACACAACGCAGAACAGCAGGCGTAACAATTACACGGGTTACATTGGTGCCGTGACCCTTTGGATTCATCAAGCATCGACGTCATCTCGATCACCGTGGGGAGCTCTTCACAATTGCCCTCGTTCCAAGTTGGTTGCTTTTCCTAACTTGTGTGGGACTTTTTGAATGAGCTTGGACATTTAATCTGCTCAATTCTCATCCTGAATAACATTAAGTGTTAGTTAAGAATACTGTGTTTGCTTTTGTACAGTTGCACTATTTGGAATCTTGTTTCTTGTGATTGTGCTTTATTCATCATTATGGAGTCAGCATCTGGTTCAGAGGCAACTGGTGTTCCTGATGGGGAGGTTTCCTCTAATGTTGGTATGGGGCGAGGGTGGTTTCTTGGGGATGGGGTTCAGACACCTAAAGTTGGTGTGTCATTTGCTCCCAAGTTTTGTTCCACTCGTCTCCAGGTTCCCCCCTGTGACATTCAGACCCCGCAGACAGCTGGCAGTGCTGAGTTGAGTACACTCATCTCAGATTTGGCCAATCAGATTGGTCAGTCCATTGTAGCCCAGCTGCAAGGTGATAAGGGGACCAGTATGCCTACTGAAAGCTCTAAGGCTGAGCAGGGACCCCCTGAGCTAAATTTGTCTGGGGTGAAACTCGTCTTGCAATCAGACGTCAAGGAGCCACCAGTTTTCAGGGGTGATGGCAGTGATAAATTTTCCATTCATGAATGGGTTGAAATGATGGAAATGTACTTTGTAAAACGCAACACACCAACAGATCAGCGATCACGTGACATATTGGCTAGGTTGATGGGGAAGGCTAAGGATGTAGTGAGGGTTACCCTACGTCACAACCCCTCACTTGACCATGTCCAGGTTCCTGATTTGATATTTGACATTCTGAAACAGCACTTTAGTGTATTGACTTACTCTTCTATGCCTATGGCTGACTTCTATAACACGAAACCATTACAACATGAGGGAGTGATGGAATATTGGATAAGGCTAAACAATGCTATTGACGCTGCTGACGAGTGCTTGCGTAGGCAGGGGCGTAATGTTGAGGATCCAGGGCGTGAGGTCTCGATGATGTTCATCAAGTATTGCCCTGACCCCATCCTCTTGAACAGGCTCAGCATCAAAGCAGCTGAGGAGTGGACAACCACTGAGGTTCAAGAACGCATTGATAGCTTCCAGCGTGAACTCAGGGCACGCAGTCAGGGCAGTTTCCACACCTCACAGAGGAGAGAGGTTAGCCACAACTGCTCTATTGTGCCTCAAGAAGCGATGGCATCACAGCCTGGGCAGGCCAGTGTCGCCTTGCAGTCTCAGCCTACAGCACCAGCCTCAAACCTTACTTGTCAGCTTTCGCCCACAGCAGCTTGCTTCACTCCTGTTCTAGCTGATGTTTCGACAACCTGTCCTTCTGGGACGTCAGTGTCTTCTTGTCCGGTGCCTACTCCTACTCCTCAGTTCCAACAGTCACCAACGTACACTGTGTCCACTCAATCTAGTCAGCAGTCAGTTGGTTGCGAGCTTGGTTCGACTAACACCCAAGCTTTTGATGTGACTGGCATGCGCGCTCTGATCGGCCTCTTGGATCGCGTGATTGCATGTCAGAATGTGCAGACTACAGTCCCTGCATCTGCACCTTCGCAGCGTTTTACCCGCGGGCCCTTTCTTAAGAAGAGTTGTCAGGTCTGTGGCAACACTGGTCATTCCACTCACATGCACTGCAGGAGAGAGAATCTCTGTCTTGCATGCTTTGCTCCTGGTCATTGGAAAAAGGACTGTCACAGTCGTCGTGAGGGACGGGAGGCCGGGGCTGTCGCGAGGCAGGGTTGGCCTTCGGAAAACTGAATCACCCACACTTGGAGAGGGGCAGTGTGGGGGATGAACCTAATACCCTCAATCATGATGAATCGGATCTCGAAATTCTTTATGTCAACACCTGTTCAACAATGCCAGAGGGATACAGTGTCGTGGTTCAGGGACCAGCAGTAGTGCCTACATTTAGTGAATTGTTCTACACCCAAGTTGCAGTGAATGACAAGGTTAACTTGAGGGGCATGATGGATTCCGGGTCTATGGCTTGCACTATGAGTGAAGAGGCCGAGAAGTCACTTAGAGAGGCTGGGGCTCTTGTGAGTGGACCGCAGTCGGCCGAACGGATTGTGCTGGTTGGCTGTGGTGGGAAGCAGACCCACCCAAAGTGCGTTTATGACTTGACACTTACTGTCCACGGTGTGAAATGCATTGTACCAGTTTTGGTAGTGTCGGGCCAGCGTGATGAGCTCATCATTGGCTCCAACGTTCTCAAGTACCTGATGCGAGTTATGAAACATTCTGATGACTATTGGAAGCTTGTGTCTGTGGGAAGCAAGCACTCGCTTCTTGACTATGAGCACTTCTTGGACATGATGTCGTGCACCACCAGATGGAGGGGTGAGGAGGTTCCCGACAAAATTGGCACTGTGAAACTGCCTCGTGCTGTGACACTACTCCCACGGTGTGAACATCTGGTATGGGGCAGGCTACCCAGCAATGTGCCAGTCTCTCCAGGCAGCACGATCATCGTGGAACCGTGCACCTCTGGGTCTGGGCCGAGAGACGTTCTTGTTGGCCGGGTGATCTCATCCATGTGGGGTGATCGGTGGGTGCCATTGAAGATGACCAATCCCTCCTCAAAACCACTAACCTTGAAACGCAACTCGAGGGTTGCTGTCGTTTCATCTTGCCTTGCGGTGGAGGACCTTGATTTCCAGCAGGACTCCTGCAAGATGGCGAGTATGGCCCAGGTACCAGTCAGTGGGCCAGCTGCTACTGAGGCCGACTTGAATGACAGGTTGTGCTCCCTAGGTTTGGGTGATCTTGACATTGACTCATGCCATGCCAGCTTACAATCAAAGAGAGAGCTTGTTGAGCTAATTGAGCAGTATGAGGACATCTTCTCTAGACACCCGCTTGACTGTGGCGAAGCTAAACGCTTTGTACATCGGATCCACCTGACTGATGAACGCCCATTCCGTATGCCTTACAGAAGAGTACCCCCTGCTCATTACCAACAACTAAGGCAGGTACTCACTGACATGGAGGAGAAAGGGATTATTCGCAAATCCATCAGCGAGTATGCATCCCCCCTCGTCATGGTCTGGAAAAAGGATGGTGGATTGCGGATTTGTACGGACTTCAGGTGGTTGAATGCGCGGACTCTTAAGGATGCGCACCCACTCCCTCACCAAGCGGATTGCCTTGCCGCGCTTGGGGGCAATGCCTTCTTCAGCACGATGGACTTAACCTCTGGGTTTTACAACATTCCAATGTGTGAGGAGGATAAGAAGTACACCGCTTTCACAACGCCTGTTGGCCTCTACGAATACAACCGGATGCCACAAGGGCTCTGCAATAGCCCAGCTTCATTTATGCGCATGATGCTGAACATCTTTGGTGACCTCAACTTCACCAGTCTGCTCTGCTACTTGGATGACCTCCTGGTCTTTGCTCCCACTGAAGAGGAAGCCCTGTGCCGGCTCCGAGCTGTTTTTCAAAGGTTGAGAGACAACAATCTCAAGTTGAGTCCAAAGAAGTGTCATCTGCTGCGGAAGTCAGTCAGGTTTCTTGGTCATGTCATCGACCAGACCGGAGTGGCTGTGGACCCAGCTAAGGTGGAAGTGATTTCCAAGATGCCAAAGGAGGCTCTAATGGAGAAGGATGGTTGCACTCCTTCTGTGAAAAGGATTAAGTCCTTTTTAGGAATGGTCTTTTTCTATCAGTGCTTCATTCCTGGTTGCTCAGCCATTGCCAAGCCTCTGTTTGCTCTGACGGCTGGTCAGAAGAGGAAGGGACGGACTAGTCACGCTGGGAGGGGTGCTGGCATGTTCAGGAAGTTGACTGCTGCAGATTGGAGCCCTGCATGTGACAAGGCCTTTCATAAACTGAAGGACGACCTCCTTAACTGTGCCGTGTTGGCTCACCCTGACTTTTCACGACCGTTTATTTTGTCTGTGGATGCTTCTCTGGATGGACTGGGAGCGGTTTTATCACAATTGCCTATCGACGGGGATAAGGCACGCCCTATTGCTTTTGCGAGCAAAGCACTAAGCAGGTCACAGCAGAGATACCCAGCCCATCGCCTTGAGTTCATGGCCCTGAAGTGGAGCATCTCTGAAAAGTTCAGCCACTGGTTGAAGGGGCACCAGTTCACAGTGTGGACTGACAACAACCCGCTCGTTCATGTATTGACCAAACCCAAGCTGGACGCTTATGAACAAAGGTGGGTGGCCAAGCTGTCATCCTACAACTTTGATTTGAGGTACATCCCAGGTCGAAAGAATGTTGTAGCAGATGCACTTAGTCGTGACCCCTTCACCTATTCTATTGGTGGGCGCTTGCTTCAGGAGCCCTACGAGCACTTGGTGCGGAATGCAGAAGGTGCGGCGGCTCATGAGGTGCAGGACGCTTTCAGGTTTGGTGTCCAAAATATTCAGGTTGCCCAACAACCTGTTCCAGCTCTGACCTCAGAAGATTCCTACAGTTCGTCGGAAGTCACGGCTACCTTGGTTCACCATGATTACTGGGAAACCGCTGCGGAGAATAGAGCTGCCTCCCTTCTCTACCTTGTTCAGCAGTTGCAACCAGTTGGCAATGATGTACTGCCATCACTTACCTTACATGAGCTGGAGGACCACCAACTTCAAGATCCCGTCATCTCCGCTGTCCTGCCACTCGTAGCCCGCAGGAGGCACCCTTCCAGGCGTGAGAGACATGGTATGGATTCCAGGGCACTGGCCCTATTGAAGCACTGGGAGAGGCTCAAGGTTCGGGATGGCATTCTCTACAGGGAGACGAGAGACCCTGTGAGCAAAACAAAGAGACTCCAGTTGGTGTTGCCAGTGAATTTACGGGTGCAGGCCTTGAAAGGTGTCCACGATTTGGCAGGGCACCAGGGTCAAGTTCGCACCCTCCACCTAGCAAGGCAACGTTTTTTCTGGCCCAATATGGAGAGGGATGTGAAGGAGCATGTTCGGTGCTGTGGAAGGTGCATACTTGCCAAGACTCCAGAGCCTGCAGCACGAGCCCCATTAGAGAGCATTAAGACCTCTGCTCCCATGGAGCTCATCTGCATTGACTTTTGGTCAGCAGAGGACAAAAAGAAGCGCTCTGTTGATGTGCTTGTGGCAACTGACCACTTCACGAAAATGGCCTTTGCTTTCCCGTGCAAGAATCAGACTGCCAAGCAGGTTGCCAGAAAGCTATGGGACTGTGTTTTTTGTGTATATGGTTTCCCTGAGCGTATTCACTCAGACCAAGGTCCCAGCTTTGAGAGTGAATTATTTTCTGAGCTTCTGCAGATTTCGGGCGTTGCCAAGTCTCACACTACGGCTTATCACCCTATGGGCAATGGGGGCACGGAGCGGTTCAACCGCACACTTGGCAACATGCTGCGAGCTCTCCCTCTCAGAGCCAAACAGGAATGGCCGCAGCAGATTCAGACATTGACCTTTGCTTATAATGCAACTGTTCACGAGACTACTGGATATGCCCCATTCTACTTGATGTTCGGCCGTGTCCCACGACTACCGGTCGACGTTATGTTCAAGTCTGTTTTGCATGATCCCATTGTGGTGGACTTTAACGGCTACTCCAAGCTTCTTCTGTCATACTTGTCTGAGGCTGCCAAGATCGCCCGGGAGCACACCAGCAATGAGCAGGAGCATCAGGCTCGTCAATACAATAAGAAAATCAAAGGTGTGTCTCTGAACGTTGGGGATCGCGTCCTGCTTGCCAATAAAGGCGAGCGGGGCAAGAAGAAACTTGCAGACAAGTGGGAGCCTCAGGTTTACACTGTTGTGGAGAGGCATCCCAGGACCCACATTTACAGGATCAGTGACTCTTCAGGCCAGAGTAAGGTTGTACACAGAAACCTTCTGTTGGACGTGAGTTTCCTTCCTGTCCAGGATTCGTTGGGAAGTCAGTCCCTAGATTTTTTCTCCAGTGAGGGGGATCTCAGTGATTGTGGGGATCTGGAGGACCCTGGCAGTCTAGAGACAGAGTCTACCGCAGCAAGGACTTCCTTGTGGGTCCTTTCGGATTTGAGCCATGGAGTGGATGTGGATTCTGTGGCAGGAGAGCGTGCCTCACAGTCCACGGATCGTCAGCATGGTTCATGTGATGGTGCGGATGTGGACAATGCCCTACCTGACTCTCAGACTTGCACAACGCACACTTCAGCAAGCCCTTCTGGTCAGGCCCAGCACTTTGCTCTTCCTACTCCGGTTGACTGTTCCGCTACCTCTGATTCGACACAGTCTGGCACAGATTCTGTTCCAGGTGCCTGTCATGGGGACGCTGTTGTTCCGCAGACTGTTCCTGTTTCTGGTTCAGACATCAATCAGACCTCTGGTCAGCCGTATACTGGGCAGCCATCCAACTTGCCAAGACATGACTCTGACCATGCCAATGTTCGAAGCAGAGTGGTTACCAGAGCAGGTCGGGTGGTAAAGTCAGTCAACAGGCTGATAGAAAACATGGTCCAGAAGCCTATTACATGGGGCCTGTTACCGCCACGGGAGGCTCGGCCTCTGACATAGACTGTTTTTTTTGGGTCATCCCATTGCGTATTATGAATGTGTTGTACTTGCTTGAGGCATCATGACACCCACCCTGGGCGTCTTTATGGGACCACGTTTGATGAGGTGTAGGCTGCACCTTTGTGTTCTGAAAGGGTTGGAGGCCTGATCAACCTATCCAACTTCTTTTAATCCATTTATGGATAGTTTTTAACTGAACTATGGGATAAGATCCTTGGGTTGCCTGTTCCGGAGGTGATGGTAGTTCAGCATCGTTGTGCCTCTTGGTACTGCAGTACCATTCAGATGTGTAGTGATTTTGGTGAAATTCAGGGGGGGTGAATGTAACATATGTGTTAAACACTTGTGAATTTCACCCAAAATACTTTCTTTTTTGGAATAAATATGTCATTTTTTTGCATCTCACTCTCCTATCTGTGTGTTCGGTCTGTGTGCGTTCATGTGCGTGTGTGCGCTGCGTGGTGACGTAGGCGCGTGCATGTGTGCCCCGGTCACAGCTCCTTTCAGCATGGCCGGAGGTAAGTCACTGCCACGTTGCTCTCAGTTAATCAAAGTTTGTTCGGATCCCAAGCTTCAGTGTGAATACGACCGTACCGCCGCGTTTTTGTTTATCGTTAAGAGACTCATTTGGGATAAGTTTTGTGGAGGACGAGTTCATTAATACACAATTATAATGAGTTATAGCCGAGAACTCGGCTAATATGCTAGCATGCTAAGCTAGTCCGTATCGCTAGCGGCTTGAGAGTTTACTCGCGTCAGTCTCTCCTTTTGTGTAACAGCATGCACCTTTTCTTTCTTCGTCAGGAGAGGGTTACGGGCAGTCGCGTGACACGCACGGATCGAACATGTATCTCTGTGTTGCAGGTATGGAGATGTTTTTATGTTTTGGAGATGCAGTCTTTCATTTATTGTTCTTATAAGTTGTTTTGATGTTTTTTAGTGACATATTGTTTATTTTGTGCTTTTTGTTTTTTGAGAGTTTAAGTCAATGTTTTGAAATAATTTGTTGTATTTGGTTCGTTACATTAATGTACATTAAGGACACAGCTCCTTTCAGCATGGCCGGAGGAGAGGGTTACGGGCAGTCGCGTGACACGCACGGATCGAACATGTATCTCTGTGTTGCAGATGTGCAGTAAAGAGCCAAAGATTCGACACTGTCTCCTGCCTCTTGCTTCAACACCAAAACACAACGCAGAACAGCAGGCGTAACAATTAGACGGGTTACACATGGGGACTTTTCTTTCCAGCAAAATCCAAAAGTTCACTGACAAAAGACAACAACAGAATTCCTGAACTCCAGGCGGACATCTGTCTAAATACATTTATTAAAAATTTCAGAAACAAAATATCTGAGAGTGGCTGAATGGATGGATTGCCATTAGAGCGGTGTTTGGAAGTCCTGATCACATTTTTCTGCTGATCCAAGTGTTGAGTTTCTGCAAACCAAATTTCAGTTCAGTGTTTATTGCTGTTTGCCCCTGCCTTCACATCGCAGCTGCAAAACAAACTGAGGCTGTCTGAATCAGAACATATGCTCTGGATTGTAGTGAGTGCAGGAAACTTAACAGTGAGTGAAATTTCAAAATAAGAGCAGAAGCAGAGGAGGTGGTCTGCTGGTAAATTATGTGGGTATGCTGTTGGGTCTGGAAGCAAATAATAAGAAGCAAGATGATGACAGACATTTACAGAGGTGTTTTCTTCAGATGAGAAACATTTATGCCCATGAGCCTGAATTTCCTGATGGCTTTGTTTTCACAGCAGAGTGAAGGTGTTAATGATGCTGTACGATTGAGCAGCTGCTTAAAATTACACCAGGATGACTTCAAACTGACCTGTTAACACTTCAGTTAACAGTTTTTATTCCCTGTTCACACCAGATTACACCCCCCCCCCCCCCACCGCCCCCCCAAACCAGTTAATTAAAAAGGATTCATTCAATAAAATCAAAACAGTCTGCAGTTTGTGAAACACTCACAGCCTCTGACCGGTTTTTCACCATTTCTATCAGTGTATAATAAAAGGACTACCATCCAGTTTTAAAGGATAAATAAGTCCACATTCAGAAGCGAATTTTTTATTCTTAATTTTAAAATTAAGAATAATAATTATTTTTAAAAAAGGACTGGCTTGGGTAGGTTTAGGAAAAAAATCAGGACACTTCTGATTTTAGGACACACTTCACGACACTTATTCTTACTGAAAATGAAACAAGAGAAGCCTTTAATGGCTAAAGTAAAAATTTAAATAATAAAATCCAACAACAAAAATGTAAAAAAACAAAACAAAAAGGCAGAGAGGATTCAAGACATGACCAGAGCGAAACATAGGAGGGAAAGGCACAGCAGGAAACAGCCAGGAAGGAGCAGATTATCATAAAGGGAGGGAAAAGACAGGAAGTAAAAGTGGTATTAGATGGAACAGAAACTTAACCATCACAATTAAAAAGGAAAAAGGAAAGAAAAAACATGTAACATAAAGCATAAAGGGGAAACCTGAACAATAAGTCAGGGAGAAAACAGAAGGAGCACACAGAGTCGACTATAGTAATAACTTTTTTATTGAATTCAACAAACTGATCACATGATTATGCAGTGAAAATATTTTATTGATGCTACGCATTTTGCAGATTACGTAGACGACAAATTATTCCAGCCATAGACTGCATAGGTGATTAATTAGGGTACTTTGTAACAACCTCCTTATGATTGTGCTGGTCACAAGCAGATGACTACGACTGTCCAGAGTTTGCATAGGAGACGGCAGCTTGTCTGCAAACTACGAGCTGAATGGTTGTGAAACTTAACTTGAAAGGTTCACCTTCAAAGTAAAATATGCACTTTAGTGCTTTGGTCGACATGTTTCAAAACTTTTACTTTGAAAGCTGTTTTAGGTTTTCACACTTTCACTCTGAGGCTACGTCCACACGTACCCGGGTATTTTTGAAAACTGAGATTTTCTGTTTTCGTTTTAAAAAAAGAATCCCGTCCACACGTAAACGCAAAAAAATGAAGGAAAACACTGCTATGAACATGCCAAAGCAACAGGTGGCGATATATTCCTAATCGTGTAGAAATGTTGGCCAATCAGAAGTCTAGAAGCCTCGGTGGGAGATAGTAAACAAAGATGGCGCATGGAAGCAGAACCAAGTCCTATGTGTGGAGGGACAGTAACTGTGTGTGTATGTGTAAGCATTTAAACACTGCAGAGAGTACAAGTAACAGTAACAGTATTTTGTCTAAGTCCCCCATTTTAGAAATTCATTTCACCGAAACAATAACGTGGCGCACAGTGTGACGTCAAACACAGGCGCACACCTTTGACGCTGCATTTTCTCCGTTTTCCTCGTCCACACGTAAATGCAAAAACGGAGTTTTCAAAAATATCCACCCTGGCCGGCGTTTTTAAAAATCTCCTTTTTCAGTGACCGAAAACGCCGTTTACGTGTGAACGAAAGGTGCAAACGCATAGAAAAATCTCAGACTTCAAAAATACCCTGGTACGTGTGGACGTCCACACTAATGCGTTTTCGTTTGAAAACGCATCGTTTTCTCTCCGTTTTGGCCTCCTGTCCACACTGAGACGGCGTTTTCCCCAAGGAAAATCGCAGCGTTTTGAAAACGCTCTCGAAAACGAATACATTTCAAAACGGAGCTGTCCCGTCCAGTGTGGACACTCGAAAACGCAGACTTTCCAAAACGATGACGCATTGTAGTCATGTGATGCAGTCATGTGACCAATTAAACAAAGATAGCGGAGGCATTATACAGCAGTTGTTTTGATTGCTCTCAATTTTGACAGCCTTAAAAACATTCATATCAGTTTGTACATGCTCCAGATAGCTTTTCTTCAAATTCTTAACTCTCACTGGCTTTTGCGCATTTCAATGTGGATGCACAACTCTGTGAAAACGACTGAAAACGCTAGTGTGGACGTGGAGCGTTTTCAGACGAAAACACAGTTTTCAAATCTATCCGGGCTTGTGTGGATGTAGCCTAAGAGAGAAGCCGGTGAGTGTTTGCAGACATGTCAGCATCTTTTATGCAAGGTAGAGATGACTGAGGCAGTCTTCTAGTGACCAGCGCAATCGCATGGAGGTTTCCGGTGCAGCAGCATATACCTTCTTGTGACCAGTGGCACATAGCGACCGCAAGTAACCATTTGGCAACTAGTTGGGCAATAGACATTTTACCTTAGCGACCAGTATTTCTCAGATGCTCTCTATGATCATGTGACCATACAGTGTCACATGTCCAAAAACCTGAATAATGATGACATCAAACATGTTAAGTTCACCACGTAACAACAAAACAAAACTTACTTAATGAAACAGAAAAATGCAGTAATGCTCGTTTTTGTTTAGAGACTAAGTTGCACATCAAAAGTCAAATTTTCTGAGTTGTCAAATGGTGAACATGCAAAGAAGATTACTACTTTTATTTCCTCTTACTCTAAGGCACATGTGTCAAACTCAAGGCCCGCGGGCCACATCTGGCCCGGCGGACATTTATATCTTGCCCACGAGATCATTTTATATAGATTTATTATTATTGTTATGCATGGCCCGGCGACATGAGGTGCTAACAACACAAAAACAAAAGATCCCATAATGCAGCGCTGCAGTCTCCTTGTTGAACGCTAGGCAAGGTGTGCGAAATCTTGTGTCCAGACAAAACGCAGATTTTGGCAAATGTGAGCCTGAGCAGAAATGCGATTGCTGATCGGGTTTGTGAGATGGCCACTGATTTAAGAACACAGTTGTGTGAAAGAAGCAAAAACTTTATTGCATACTCTCTTGCTGTGGATGAAAGTACAGACATGATGGACATTGCACAGCTGGCCATCTTCATCCGTGGAGTGGAAATATTGAACATTAAATCGATGCACGGGACAACGACAGGCAAAGACATTTTTGAAAACGTATGTCAAAGTGTAACCGACATGAAACTGCCCTGGGACAAACTTGTTGGACTTACAACAGATGGAGCGCCGGTGTTGTGCGGTGAAAAAAGTGGACTAGTCGGCAGGATGAAAGTAAAGATACAGGAGAACTGTACCGGTGAGTTAACAGCATATCACTGCATCATACACCAGGCTGTGTGGTAAAGTCCTAAAAATGGAGCATGTAATGATCACCGTAACGCAGACCATGAATTTTATCTGAGCTAAAGGTTTAAATCACCATCAATTTCAGTCTTATATGTGGGAAATAGATTCAGAGTTTGCCGACATTCCTTATCATACAGAGGTCTGTTGGCTGAGTTGTGGAAAAGTTCTCAATCGAGTTTTTGAGCACAGCAAAACTGTCAGTTCATGGACATGGCATGTATGATGCTGTGAAGGCATTTCAAGTGAAGCTGTCACAAAGGCACCAGTGCAACTTGCCTCACTTTCCCTGTTGCCAAGTAATGTTGAACCAAGTCAGCGCAACAGTGTTCCCAAATGCGCACTTTACTGATAAACTGAGCGCACTGCACACTGAGTTCGCACAGCGCTTTGGAGACTTTGAAGCACAAAAAGAGAATTTTGAGCTGCTTCGCAACCCATTTACGTGGAAACTGCACCTGTGCAAACAAAGTACGGCATTGAATGGCCCGCACAGTTTATTAGTTCCATTCCTGAAGCAATGCCCAGCTCCGTCTACATGCGGCTCCAACCTTGTGTATGCTTTAATTAATTTTTTCTGGGGTTTTTGGCAGCATGTTCATATTTATAGCTTGCATAATTTTGACAGGATATATTTTTATATATTTTTTAACATACCATAATAGACCCATTTCTGTAATATACTTACATATCTATATTATTGCTAATATATATTGTAATATATCTATATCACTAAAGCACTTCTGGATGGATGCAAACTGCATTTCGTTGCCCTGTACCTGTGCATGTGCAATGACAATAAAGTTGAATTCTATTCTATTCTATTTATGAAAAGCAAAATATTTAAAGTTAAAGTTTATTTTTTAAGTTTATTTATTCTGGAATAATATTCCTGTCTGTTTTTATTCATATTTATGTTTAAAAAAACATTGTTTTAGTGTGTTCAATAAATGTTTATCTTGTTTGGCCTGCGACCTAAAGTGTGCCTTGAGTTTTGGCCCCCAGTGCAATTGAGTTTGACACCCCTGCTCTAAGGCATGGTATGCTCTTTGTGCTGTTTGGACTTGGAGACTGGTTTCGCTTTTGATTCCAGTTTTCAGCCTGAATTTGGCACCATTAAAAGAAGGTCAATCAAGCTGCCAGCAGCTCCTGTTTGAACTGAACTCTTGAGTGTACAGACAACTGCCACTGGATTACTGGGATACTGCAGAAAAACATAAAACACGTCATTTCTCAGGGCAGGTTCTGCACAGTCCTTCTGTCGTGATTTCTGAGCATTACTCAGGCTTTTTCTAGGGTGAACTTGACGTAACGAGAAATATGTCAATTAAAACAGGAACCTGGCTCTGTAAGAAGACTCAGTGACTGTCAACCTTCATTATTAGTGACAAAGAAGAGAAACGCTCACACTTTACCCTTCTGGATCTCTACAAGTCTGCACAATATGGGGACAGGGACAGAATCCAGGGTAACCACATGTCTTTTGTCTCAGACATGTTCCCCATTAAGCTTGGATTTATTTTTATTTTTTTAAAGTGTGTTGAAAGTTTTCAGAGCATGACAGAGAGAGGCTGGGAGAGCACTTTGGTTGTATGAAGATCAGTATGTGTCCACATGACTGCGTTTAACCCTCTAATGTTCCAGATGTAAACACCCCGTGCCACATTCCTGCTCTAATGCTTTGGTTTTTATGTCATAAATACACAAGACATCACAAGCAAAGAGTTGTAGGAAAAGAACAAAACAAAATAATGATTTATACCAACCCAGCTGGGATGCACTTGAAACAGGCATGTGAGTGATTAATCACAGTAGTAAAAGCTCCCTAAAAAAAATCAAAGATGCCTGACACCCCTCATCAACAGCCATTGTGCAATAACTATAAATTTAGGAAGAAATATTAGAAAGGAAAAAATCGGCTACAAAACAAGCCATTTCATAACAGCTGAAAAATACGTTAATTACTGTGAATAATAGTGTAATAAGAGCCGCGGTTTAAACCTGGAACAGCAGCAGCCTCCTTTATCCAGCTCTTACATGTGGATAACAAGAAGCTTCCAAACCAGTCGAGACACATAAATCCTCCTGCTATCCGGGGTCTGCTCCAGAATATCCTCTTAGTTAGAATACCTCACCTAGCAGAGGCATCTTGGTCAAATGCCCGAACAACTGGCTCCTTCTGATGTGGAGGAGCTCATTTCTGCCACTTGTATCCTCAGTCTCTTTATTCCAGTTCAACTTCCTAGCTGAGGGCAGGAATATAAATTAACCAGTAAAGTTTTTCTTACCCACAACAAACCAGCGAAGTCTACATCAACCTTTCTGTCAATGAACATGACCCTTGAATGCACCTTTTCCATGGGTTCAGACTAGAAGGTGGTAATGCCCTGCCATTAGTGTTCCACTATCAGGGCAAAAACTAACAGTTCATCCTGAATCAATACTTCAACTGACTGGTGGACTCCTCTCTCCAGTACCCTGTATTAGACCTTATTAGGAAGACTAAAACCCAAGTGGTTACGTAGACCTTGTTCATGCAGTTTTGCAGAGGCACATCAATCGAGACTACGTAACAACCTGTGCTTTAAGTTACGTTGAAACCAAGCACACCATTGTTTTTCTTGTGACATTACCAATAAGTTTGATGTGTCACATGGCCCTCTTCCTATTGAAAAAACAAAAGTTGTATCCAAGATGGCCGACTTCTAAATGGCCACCATGGTCACCACCCATCTTGAGGAGTTTGACCCCTCACATATACTAATGTGCCACAAACAGGACTTTAATATCACCAACCATTCCCATTTTATTACGGTGTATCCATATAAATGGCCCACCCTGTAGTTTATGAAAGTTTTTCCTATTTAGCATGTGGCTAAAACAAAACCCAAACTTTACTCTGGTCACGTCAAAGCAGTGTTAATAACAGTTATTTATCTACACATCCAGCACATATCCAGTACACAGCAGCACAATAAACGTAAAAAGTCACATTTGCTCAGTTTTTGGTCCACCACTAATATCTTGACTCTTTCACTCTTTCCTTTTGTTTTTACATGTGGATATACTGGTTATTCTCACATACCTCCTCCTATGAAAACGAAGATGGTAACTAAAACAAATAAAATAATAAAATCCTTCTCATTATCACTGATTATTTTTCATCCAAATGAAGAGTCTAAAGGGTCTCTGGGGACTTTTGAAAGGCTTCCAATTGTATTTGTTGAGGAAACCTGATATAATAAGGAGATAACATGAGTGGCAAACAGTAACTATTGTGATTATTTTCTGTCCATTGTCTTTGTTCACTTTGTGTTTGGTTTCTTAAGCCTGGTATTTAGAATAAATATTGCTCTATCAGTACATTAAAGCAGAATTATTTCAGGACGAATGGCTAACAGCCCCCCCCCCCAGCCTCCCTCCTCATCATCCTCTCTCTTACTGTGCTAACACTTATTGAAAACAACGAGTTCTTCTCCCACATTCCAGCATTTTATCCAGAACAGGGATTACTGGGGTTAGTGGGAGCGTGTCAGTGTGAAATCAGCTAAACCAAGAAACACACAACTCTAATCTGACAGCGAGAAGAAGTTTCCAGCTCAGCTATGAACAAAATAAACACGCCCTTATTTTACACTGAACTCAATGTGTTTCTGTTGGATAGATACAAGTTCAGGGTTTCAGGAAAACGCTGTTGGGTAGAATCCGGTGAAATTCTAATATCTGTGACCTCAGCTGGGTGAATTTTATTAACTCTGGTGATTATTTCCCCTTTTTTAATCTGGCGCCATCACTGGGGGAAAATGTCATGACCACAACTTCAGTTTATAACACTAAACCTGCAAATGTAGCAGCGCTGCTATATTACTTTATATTACTGCTGATTAGTATGCAAACAGCTGGAACGACACACAGAGAAAAATACAAGGTATTTCTCTAAATTTTATTTTTTTGGATCTAGCTGGGACCATATTTGGTGAAATGCAATGAGAGAGCAGAATAGTGATAATATACATTTAAAAAAGAATAATTTTATTGAGTAAAATCACTTAATTAGCAGATAAATCTGTTCAGCCACTCAGCTGCTAGCCTTTTCTCTCTTCTCTCTTTCTCGCTTCTCTTTTCCAATCTGTGGTTGGTTATGTTTGAATTTTCTCTCTCTTAACAGGGAGTTCTTCTTCAGCTGATCAGCTGATGGTTGGGTTTCTATTATAGTGTTTTAGGGTCTTTGCCTTACAATAAAAAATACATTGAGATTGTTTTTTGTTAACAGGTGCTGAATATAAAGATTTCAGAATTATTGATTTATGAGTTGGTTCAAAAATAGGATATTTATTTAACAGCATATGCACTTATATTGAGATAAAAGGAGAAAAGAAATTGAAGGATAAGCAACTAGGAAAAAAAACACGAAACAAAAACTCCCACTGCCACTGGGGGTGTGATTATTTCTCAGGTCCATCCATTCTCTTACTGCCACCGGGTTGTATTGAACCTTGGTGTGATGTTTACCTGTGCTTTTAAACTTGATATAAATAGATTAGCTCTGTTGCTAAGGCAAGCTTTTTCAATTAAGGCTGTTTAGGAAAGTGAAGGTCTACCTTCCTCTCATGACTCTGAGAGAGCAGATCACACTCTTATTACCTCTTGATTAGACTGCTGTAATTCTTTATACACTGGCCTCAATCTCTCATCACCTGCAAACTGTACAAAGTGCAGCCTTTTGACAGGAAAGAAACGCTGTGACCGTGTCACAGCTGTTTCGGCTGCTTAGTCCATCTCATGATGTTTTTAAGTGTCTCGATGGTTTGGCACCGCCCTGCTAGACCAAACTCATACATTGTTACACTCCCACCAGAGCCCCGAGGTTTACAAACCAAGTCCTTCTGGTAGAGCATGCCTGAAACACCTCATCTCAGAAGTGTCCTAGTGGTGAATTAAAAATGACTTGTGATCCTTACAGACATAAATCCAGTCCAAATGGCCTTATAGTCAAGATTTCAAAGACACATTTTATGCGATCCTAATCATGTTTGGACATCATCTCATGCTGCATTGCTGGTTAAACTGTCCTGAATAAAGTGATCTAATCTTGGATCAAACCAGGCCACAAATGTTTGCTCAAATCTTATCAGTATAGCTTTTGAACCTCATGAGGGCATAAAGTTATTTAGTTTTTAATACATGCAGTAAAGTAATGCTCTTATATTTTATCAGAGGAGAACAGGCTGTATTCACCATGGCAACCAACACAGTCACTGAGAAATGTTCACATCAGCTTGCGGATATGACAGCGTCTGACTGCAGCAGCAAGTTTGACATAGTCTCCAGTGCTTCAACTTCTTGCCGATGGTTGGATGACTTTCCTTGTGCAGCATGTGGCCACCAACTCTGCAGAGCTGCACAGAAACTAAGTGGACAGCAATTTTAAATGTATGCCAAGTCCAACATTTTTCCACCTATCAGTGTCTGCTCTCATCTCCCTCATCTCCTCTGTGCTTCTCTCAATCAAATTTTCAGTGTGTTAATTAACCCCTGGCTCATTATCCGCCCTCCACAAAGGGATTCATTTCATTTTAATTTTATTTCCTCGGCCAAAATAAAGCAAGCAGGGGTGGACAAACTAGTACGCTTCACAATGGCAAAAACACAATATTACATAACACACAATAATATATTAATATGATTAATATGATAATACTTAATCGGCAAAGCCGAAGGGTCCCAAAGGGTCATGATGCCCCCAGTGTTCACCTTCACTCATAAAATATCCAAGAAAGAAAGACAAATTCTTCAAATCTGATGCAAAATTGCTTCCAAGAGGCACAATAACAGCAGAGAGTGACCTAAAGTGACCAGAATAAGACGTAAGAAGACACAAACAATGGGCTAAAATATATAGAATCACAAATATACACAAATGAGCGAGACAAAGCGATACAGAGTCACAAAATGGCAAATTTGAGACTTAATATGAAAACAAAGAGGACAGAAAGAACAAATTCAAGCACACTAAGCCTGAGCTGTTTCCTGTAGCCACATGGAAGTTCTGTACTCTTGTTAGCGTTTGCATAAAAGTCAGATGTGGCATTGAAGAGCACTCATTGCTCATGTATATGTCACATAATGTCCTGACTCCCTCCACTCACCTCCAACCAGTCGCAGATAGCTTCCATGAAGCTGGTTCTTCCTGTTAAAGGGAGTTTTTCCTTCCTACTGTCGCCAAACACTTGCTCATAGACGGTTGTTTGATTCTTGGGGTTGTCTCTGTATTGTTTCAGTGCCTTTACCTTGCAATATAAAGCACGTTAAGGTGACCTTTATTGTAACTTAGAGCTATATAAATAAAATTGTATTTAATTAAATAATGCTGATTTTGACATTAGGTGATGCTATGACTCAATGAGTCTATGGGAGCGTGTAGACATCTCCCGGCCTGGATTTTCATGAAATACGTTAAATTTGGTGAATGTTGGACAATGTAAAGTAAGTTGGACTGACCAAATACGATGTGAATAAATCTCCAGGAGTTTTTAAGTTAAAGAAGTTATAAAAGCTCTGAAATTGAACCTTCCTTTTGATTCAGGAGTCTATTTTTTGTATATCTCTAACTGATACCTATGTGTTACTGAATTCATATACGTCTGTAAAACATAGCAGTGAGGCTACTTAGCAGTAATTTTGTTGCCTCTATATGCAAAATGTGGAGGAATGTGTACATTTGCACACCTGACATGCATGCATAATATCATCTTTTAAAAGTTAGAACTATAAACAGGTTCTTTATGGGTTGTTGTTTTTTTTGGTTATATCTTGTGTTTCCTTTACTTGCCCACTTCTTCCCTCAATTGCCAGTTGCTTTCTGATCGGTGTAATCAGATTCTTAGGGTCTTTTCTTTACAACTTAAAAGGCCTTAAGATGACTGTTGTTGTGAACTGCTGCTCTATATAAATAAAACTGTCTGCAAGCCCTGATTGTTTCACTCTGCCCAGTTCCCACAGCTGTGTTGGAGCTTCACCTGATCAGAACTCGAGTGTCAACATGACCCAGCAGACAACTTTCCGGGCATGTCAGGTTGCCTGTATTTAATTGTCTAAATAATTTCCTGTGGCTGCTGGACGGTTCGGCTATTTGTCTGTGTCTCTGCAGAGGGAACCCATGAAGTGGATTAATGCCTGGCAGATAGCAGAGCAGCTCAGTTTGGACAGATTTTCAGGGTGACACAGCTGATCAGACTTAACTCTTATCATCCTCTAAACACGCCCAACTGCACACACAGTCCGTCCTTTCATGTCCTACACGGCACAGATGTGTCCACAGTCAAGAGACATGAACTGAACTCAAAGCAGTCAAGTCACGTAAAAGGCAAAACAAGGAAGCGACTGACAGTATGATTGCAAAACTCCCAAAACTGATATCTGTCATAATAAATGGTATCTTCAGTAGTTATGTGTAATGGTCTGATTCCTGCTTATAGGGCAAGGACTGCTTTGTGTCTGTAGGTAATCAAACAGCAGAGCAAATAAAAAAGATGCGGAGTACCACAAGGCTCCATCATGGGGCCTCTTCTGTTCAATATCTACAACTCCCACTCCCACTGACCCAGATAATGAATGGTTTGTTATTGTTTCAGCAACTTTATCAGAGTTTAAACTGTGTGTGTAAAATTTTGTTATTTTGTTATGGTTTTTGCCTGTTTTCTTTTGACTAGCTTCCTTATTCTCATAAACAGATAAATGTTAACAAAGCAAAAATATTGATATTATCTTAGGATAATGACAAAAAAGTAATTTCATTGAAAACAAGTGCATGCTAAGTTTACTGACTGTCAATTAATTTGTATTTTTAAAATCCTAACATATATGATTGACTATCAAAGTCAATTATATCGTTAAAACTATCAAAATTTTTATTTTAACACAGATTAATGTGTTGTATATATGGTGTATGCAATTTACCACTGAGGACACTGCAGCCTGCAAAATGCAACACAAAGCCACTAGCCTGTAACATAATTTCTCCTTTGTCCTGTATTTAATTGTCTTTTTGTCCTGTAATGTCATATGTAAGATCATATGCATGGAATAAAGAGGGATTATAAATAAGTATATGTTAAAGTAATGTTTATATTTGCTTTTGTATCACTCAAATTAGGCCCTGTTATACTACAGAATTTTTCAAAGTCAAATATTTTTCACATAACAAATTGACAATGAGAAAAATATTGTCAACTGCCTTGTGATTTTTGTATTTTGTACTCGTGTGATTTATTCTATGGTTTCTAGTTTTGATCCCTTGCCCTTCATGTTTCTCTGTGCCCCCTCTGTTCTGTGTAAAGTCCGTGTTTCTTGGTCTGTGTCTTCGCATGTTTTGAGTTTCTTGTGTTTTCTGTCACCCTGTAGCAGCACTCATGCAGCCCCAAACAATGACGTTCCACTACCATGCTTGACTGTAGGCAAGACACACTGTCTTTGTACTCCTCACCTGGTTGCCAACACACATTCTTGACACCATCTGAGCCAAATAACTTTGTCTTGGTCTTATCAGACCACAGGTAATCAATGTCCTTAGTCTGCTTGTTTTCAGCAAACTGTTTGCTGAAAACTGTTCACTCAATATTCTTATAGCCTGGGCCATCCTTACATAGAGATTTCTTTTCCTTTTTTAGATCCTCAGAGAATTCTTTGCCACGGTGTACCATGTTAGACTTCAGTTGACCAGTATGAGAGAGTGTGAGAGCAATAGCAAGCAAGCAAGCAAGCAAGCAAGCAAGCAATTTATTTATATAGCGCTTTCAGATCAGCCACGAGCTGAACACAAAGTGCTGTACACTTGACATGCCAAACATGATACATTGAGCTTGTTAAAAAAAATGAGAAAAATAGTAATAATAATATAAGATAAGTAATATATATATAAACACATTTAAAACAATAAAATCAGCACATTAGATTAAAACAATAAAATCAGGGTCAGACTGTGTCATAAGCCAAAGAGTAAAAATGAGTTTTAAGATGTGTTTTAAAAGTGGACAGTGAAGGGGCCTCTCTAATGTGCTGGGAAAGATTGTTCCACAGATTAGGAGCAGCAATAGAGAAGGCCCTGTCCCCTCTGAGCTTCTTCTTGGACCTGGGTACCTCCAGGAGCAGCTTGTCAGCTGACCTGAGAGACCTGGGGGGTGAGTAAGGATGCAGAAGCTCAGAGAGGTAAGTTGGGGCAAGACCATTTAAACATTTAAACACAAACATGAGAATTTTAAAGTGAACTCTAAGATATACAGGCAGCCAATGGAGTGAAGCCAGGACGGGAGTTATGTGCTGTCACGGTCCGGGGCAGCGGCCGTGTGGAGAGCGGAAGGAGGACTCAAAACGCAGCACTTATTCAGGTGTGAGGGTGATTTATTGATAATATCCAATATAAAGTGGGGATGGTAAAACAGAACTAAGGATGAACTAACTGGGAGAAACTACACAAAGAAATAGCAAACCTGAGCATGAAGGGAGAACAGCAGGGAGAGCACGCATGGGATTACACCAGGTATGAACACAGACGACGCGACGAGGAGCAGAGGAAATCACACACTATAAGTACACGAAGAGACACTGGGAAATCACACACAGGTGGGGGAAACAGCTGGACCTGATTAACCTGACGAGACAGGGGAACACTAACACCAGGGACCAACAGAGGGAGCACAAACCCAGAACCCAGTGTCTAAAATCCCAAACACAAACCATCCCAAAACAGCCATGAATAATAATGAAAGTAATAACAATAAAGAACATAAACATAAAGTCACTGAGTCATGGTCGCAGGACCATGACATGTGCTCTCTTTTACGAGTTCTGGTTAAAAGTCGTGCAGCAGAATTTTGGACCAGCTGCAGACGAGAGAGAAGATGCTGACTAACTCCACAATATAGTGCATTACAGTAATCTAAACGACATGAAATAAAAGCATGGATTACCGTTTCAAGATGCGGCTGAGATAAAATAGGTCTTATCTTTGCCAAGCGCCTTAGATGATAAAAACTGGACTTGACAGTACCCCTAATTTGACTATCTAATTTAAAATCACTGTCCATCTTAAAACCCAGGTTTGTAACAACAGATTTAAAATACTCTGCCAGGGGTCCCAAATCAATAGCGGAGGGTTCACAAGGTCCACTAGGACCAAACAGAATGACCTCAGTTTTGCTGGAATTGCATCTTAGAAAGTTTAGGGACATCCAAGATTTAATGTCTTCTAGACATGCTAAAAGTGGCTTAATAGAGAAGGCATCGTTCTGCTTCAGAGGCAGATAGATCTGACAGTCGTCAGCATAGCAGTGGAAGGATATTCCATGCCTTCTGAGGATGGTTCCCAGGGGCTGTAAATATAATGAAAAAAGCAGAGGCCCTAAAATTGAGCCCTGCGGGACCCCAGACTGAAAAGTGGCAGAGGAAGACTCATACCCTAAAAAGTTAACACTAAAAGTTCTGTCGCAAAGATAAGACCTAAACCATTTCAAAGCAGTACCACGAATGCCTGCAAGATGGTGCAAGCGAGACAGTAAAATGTTGTGATCTACAGTGTCAAAGGCAGCTGTTAGGTCAAGGAGGACAAGAACAACATGATTGCCAGAGTCACAGGAAAGGAGGATATCATTAAAAACCTTTAAGAGTGCTGACTCCGTGCTATGCAAGTTTTTAAAACCTGATTGAAAGACCTCCAGGATACCATTCTCATTTAAAAAATCCATCAATTGGCAATGTACAATTTTCTCTAAGATTTTAGACATAAAAGACAACTTGGAGACAGGTCTGTAGTTAGCCAATACAGTGTGGTCCAGGGCAGGTTTCTTAAGCAAGGGTTGTACTACCGCATGCTTAAAATTAGCAGGGACTACACCAGATATTAAACTGCTGTTTATAACACTAAGAACAGCCTGGCCTATGCTAGGAAAAATCTCCTTAAAAAATTGTGGTGGGACAGGATCATTTGGGGAACCAGAGGGCCTCAGGTGGCCAACCACATCCTCTAAATAAGAAAGAGACACAGGCTCAAACTGGTTAAAAACAGCAGAGCAAGGGATCAAGACAGAGGGGTCAGACTCAGGAGAAGAAATGAGAGCCCGCGTGGTTGCAACCTTCTCAATGAAAAAACACATAAAATCATTAGACAGTTTATGAGAGGCCTCCAAACAGTCACTTTGTGGAGCATTTAAGACTAAGTCAATAGATTTAAATAACACACGTGGATTGTGACTGTTGGAGGAAATGATCTTTGAGAAGTATTTTCTTTTAGCCTCTTTGATTGCATCCTGATAGAGGCGCCAGCAGTCCTTTAGGATTTGAAGAGACACCTGCAGCACCAAATTCAACACACCTTCTCCCAGTTTGCAGTTATTTGAGTTATTTAGAGGGAACAGCAAATTTACACTGCTGTACAAGCTGCACACTGACTACTTTACATTGTATCAAAGTATGTATGTATTCAACATTCTCCTATGAAAAGATGTAACAAAATATTTACAAAAATGTGAGGGGTGTACTCACTTTTGTGAGATACTGTATATCAATAATTTTTATACACTGATTACAGCTAAAACCTGAGTGAACTTCATCACTTGGACCAACTTCATCAACATGAGCTCATAAAAATATTATTGACTGGAAAAGAATAGTGTTACACCAGTGTCATTTAAGCCAAGCCAGAAATCTTGGATTTCAAGGGTTAAAAGCAGCAGGATTTTGATAAACCCCTAATGCACAGACTGAGTTCACACTATTCACCAAAGACTATCTCATAATACCTAAAGTATCCAAAAGAAGTCAGCAAGAGTTCAAAATATTCAACTGGTAGGAGATTTGACCAAAAACAGATTGTGGTCTGACAGTTCTAGGCTCTGTCTTTATAATTATGTGAAATCTGAAGGTTACTTCAAATGGATTTTTTTTTCCCAGTGTTTACTCAGCATAACCACAACTGACTGGGACTCTCTGGCACAGTACTAAACTGCTTGGAGCCTCATTTAAAGAATGGGAACTTTTTTGTGTTTGCAGGTAATTACACACCGATTACTAAAGAAATAGTCAAATTGCTCTTGAAAGATTGTCACATAATTGCTCAAATAGCAAAAAGTAAGTTGCTAAGTGGATGAAATGTTCATGTTATGCAGACTCATCCAAAAACACATTAAGTGCTGACAGTTCAATGTCTTGGATTCACATTTATGCGAAATTTGAAAGAAACTTCCATCTTTGCCCAAAAAAGAAAAACACAGAACACAGCTGAACTGTTTTGAACTAAATTGTTTTGAATAATTTTTAAGGACAGGGGTGCTTTGTGTCTGTAGGAAAGTATAAGTACCTCAGGAATCCATTCTTGGGCCTTTTCTGTTTATCTACTGCTCCCACTGGCTCAGATGATGGAGAGCAACAAAATGTGTTTCCATAAGTGAGAAAGTGATGCACAGATTTATATATTCATGTCACAATGAGAGTAAACTGCACACATTTGGTGGTGGAAACATTTGCTAAAGCTAAACAAAGATTAAATAGAAAGCAGTGGGGTTTTTGTTGTTGTTGTTGTTTTTTTAACTGGGGTAGTTTTAAAAATCAGTGCTCAGCTTCAATCTGCAAACCACATCATAGCTCATATAGCAAAAAAAGAGGCTGAAATGTTCAGGTGGTAGCAGTAAATGCAGACTCGTCCAATAACAGATTAACTTCTAACAGTTCAAGGTCCTGGCTTCACATTTATGTGAAATTTGAAGGAAACAAAAAAGGATTTTTATTTTTTATGTGCACTCAACATGACCACAGCTGAGTGGCAAACTGTGTGGCCATCTGGCATGGTACTAAACAGGGTAAAAGAATAAACTGAAATGCTCAGCTTCAGTCGGTAAAGCTAATAACTACAAACCAACTCAGAAATCTTGGATTTCAGTGATTAAAGAGCATTTGCCTCTGCAGGATTTGGGAAAAAAATAAAGAGAGTGGGTGGCTGAAATGTTCAGCTGGTAGAGGTATGAATGCAGTTTAAGTTCAGATAGTTTGAGGTCACATTAATGTGCAGTTTGAAAGAAAATGAAACTTTTACCTAGAAAATGTTAAAAGGTGCATTCAAGTACACCCACAGACTGCATCTAAAGAGTGGATTACTGCAATGTGGAGCTGAGGTCCAAAATGAAAGGTATGAAGGCTAAACTCTTTGGCTAAACCTGCTTTGACAGGTATTGAGTGTAGTAAAAATAACATTGGGAGATTATAACGGACAAGATAGTACATGTTAACCACATTTAGATTAATCTAAATATCAGTTGGTATTGGTATTGGCTCGATACAAGTGCCATTGGGTTGATATTTTGTTTCTATCCTCCAAGTTTAGGATGCAGCCCACTGAAGTGTTCTAAATTATTTGGGGGGGGGGGGGATTAAAAAATATGCCTCAAACATGCAGTATGAAACATGTCTGAACTTTTTTGTGTTGATTGTCACGTCTGTTTACAGGTTAAAGGTATTGGTATCATAGTGGCCCTGTATTTACTTGGTATTTGGTCGATACCAAAATTTGCAGTATAGCACTGCACTTCATCCACCACACATGTGTGTGCCTGCTGTATTTTATCGCTTATCATTTTATACTATTTGTTATTATCAAAAGATATGCCAATTAGCATTCATTAGCTGAATGCTAACAGAGCAAAAGCATTCTTTTGTTCCAGTGTGGACACGTTATCAGTGCTGTCTGTGAAAACTAAACTAGAACGTGAGGTTTTGTTTATTGAAAACCAGTCATGTTATCTCATGAGCTCCCTTGCTGCAACCCAAGTTAGCTCCACAGTGGGATGAAGGAGAAGTTGGGTGGGGTTGTAAAGAAGCCACGCCCTAAAGCAGTGTCTTTTAAGCTGTGATTTATTTATTTATTTTTTCAATTTGTGTTTATGTTGTACATCTAGATAAAAAAAATCTCAAAGCAGCCCTTTGCTGTGCTGAGTGTTTATTCAAAAATGAAGAAATTTTCATGCTGTGACTCCCGAGTGAGTCTCCACAGCTGCTGGTGTGTGCGCTCAGTCGGATCCTTGAGCTCAGTGGCTGTTTCGTAACTTTAATTAAAGGGTCGTGTTGGAGTCAGATAAAAGTGCTGCTAATCAAAGCTCATTTCTTCCTTAGCTGCACCAGCCATTAACAATTCTCAGAAAGGTCATTACACATGTAATCATGTTTCAGTGCGTATGTCAGGGACATGTTTTTCTACTCGCTAACTAGGGTGTGTGTTTGTGTTCTTGTGATTCTAACTTCCAAACATGCCAATCATTCTGTGAAGGGCAGCTTCGCTCCCAGCTGAGAAGTATCACTAAACTAAAGCTATTTCTGTCTCCAAAGGGACTTATCCACACTTATCCACGCTTTGATTACCTCTTGGCTGGACTGCTTAACTTCCTGTATATATACAAAGCTTGAAAATAGTGCGGCTGCTAAAGTACAGAAGTGTATCAACGATCTAGAAACAGCTCACAAATATATTACAGATCCATTATTTGCCTCCAGGTCACTGAGGTCCACACCTCTCACTTAAAAAAGTCTGTGTGTCCACTGTCGGTGCTTTTTTGCTGCTCTTCTAGACCAGCCTGATTCAAAAGCAATGGAATGGAAATAATAGCAAGGCTGAGGCTGAATGAGAGGCTAAGGTCGGCTCGGTGGAGAGTGGGTTGAGAAGTAAGGTGTAGGTAAGGCTTTGGTTCTGTGTGCTAGGTTTAATGAGCTGGCGTGGCTAGAGGTTCACCACAGGGAAAGGGATGATTTCCAACACAAGCTGCACAGAAGGGAACCAGGAAAAGGATGAGAAAACCGCATCAAACTGGAACGCACAAAGTTTCAAAAACATCATGGACAGTCAATTTAGCATAAAGCTGGTGAAAACTATCTGGCAGAGAACAGCTGCACCTCCTAGTCCTCAATTACCCAGAGAGAAGGCTCTGCTTACAACTCCACCTGAGGGCATGACAGAAGGAAAGAAAATCATATCAGAAGAAGGCCACACGTCTACCTCGACTTTAACATAGGGTGGTTTTTTTAATGTTTTGATCTTTTATGAATAGTTGGATTCTACCGTGAACAGTGATATCCATTTCATGGTTACATGAAGAATCCAGTTGCAGTAGCAAAGAAAGCTTTCTCTGACTTGGAAAAGACATTATGAAAGATTTTTGAGACAAGAAAAAGCCTTTGCTTCCATTACAGCTATGTCCACATATGGAAGCAAAACAAGGACAATAAACAGGAAAACTGTGAATACATCACTGCAGCATATGTGGCTCATCTGGAGGATGAAAAACAACAACAAATGAGTTACTTCACGGTGTGAGAGACAGGGCATCTTGGAGGACCATGACCCCCAACACCGTTTATCAAGACACTTCAGAAGAAGATGTTTTTGAGTGTAATGAATTGTGACATACAAATAAATGTGCATTGTTTTTTTTTTCTACCTTCAATATATAAAAGGGGAATGACACAGATCGTAGGAGAACTCTTCTAAAAGAAATTCATTGAGCATTGTTCCAACTGCAATGATAAAAAACCCCCCAAACATCTGTAAGCATTCATAAAAATATGGACAGGTGATGCAGCTGTGAAATGATGGCTCCTAAATGAGGGTGTCTCTTTCAGTTAAAAACCTGTTGCCTCAAGCCATCGCCCCTTGGCTGCACCACGCAGGCTCCACGCAGGCAGGAGGGCGTGAGGTGTGACGAGATGAGTCGAGGATGTGCAAAGGCGGAGAGGCACAGAGATGGAGAAGCGATAGGAGAAATGACTGAAATGCAAAGAAACAAATCAAAAGTTGAGAATAGAAATGATACTGACTATGACAGTAAAACCAAACAGAATTCAAAACTTCGACATAAACACTGATCGAAGCATCACCAAACTCTGGGGTCATGATGCTTTTATTGTTGCTTTTTTAGACTTTTCAGGAAAGCGTATAGGAAGAATAATTTATTTGGATTGCAAGTCCAAGAAGTAAGGAAGCAAAATCCAAACAGACACTCTGGACAGAGCCTGATCCAAGAAAAGGGAAATGCCAGGATAGCAAAAAACCCACCTGAACATAATCAAGGTAATGAGATGGGAAAGCCAAAGGGAACAAAGGCTTCACAGAGAAACACAGAATCAGGATACTAAGAAACAATAAAAACGTGTGAATAAGAAAGCACTCAAACCCAGAGGAGCCATTAACCAGAATATTAATTAGAAATAGAAAATAAGCCCACAGACCATGAAAGTTTTATTATATCTATTAAAATTAATCACACTTTGTGTTTTTCTTAGCTGCCTGAACCATTCATGATAAGAGAGGCTACTTATCTAAAATCATGTTTTAATTCATTTTTAATAGTGTGTTTTTTTCTTTCTTTAACTTGGACTTTAAATCTGTTCTCCTCTACTGGAACACGCTTGGGGTTGTTTTTAAGTGTACATTATGAATAAACATGATTTGACCTAACTGAATTTTATCCACACAGGAGTGAGTGAGGACATTTTGTCTCTTTGCGTTATGAAGGATTTTCACTGTCCTAAAGGGGGAAAACGTGACAAAATGCTGAATAAGAATATTAAATGGCTCCTGTGCTGGGATTGTGTTTATAAACTAATGGTTACACCTCAGGTCATTGAATCTGCAATAATTCATCATCAGGGATCCTCATGCTGATGTTGAGCTGCAATAATGAATGGCGGCTGGTTTTTTTTTTTTGTTTGTTTTGTTCAGAGGCTGTTAATGACTTCCTGCCTCTTAGGAAATAAATGAGAAAAGTTTAGACGACAAAGATGACTGACTTTGTAAGCAGCTGCCATTTTTTCAAAAGCTTCCTTAGACTTTACAACAATAAATGGTAAACGAATTGGATCTTATAAGGTGCTTTTCTGCTGTACCATCACTCAAATCGATTTAAACACCAGGTCTCATTTACCCATGTGCCTTTCTTCTAAGTGCTTTTTACTTAACATTAACACTCCAGTGCAACTCAGGATACGTGCATGCAAATTGGAGCAGCGAAGGACCGAACCACCAACCTCCTGCTTAGTACAACCACCCCAGTGTCACTTGTCAGTCCTTCTCAGTCAACATGGATCCTTTCTCCACTTCATCCGTCCAAGTTCTCATTTGAGCATTTTCAACAAACAGCTAGATCCACACTTGTGGCACCTCCACCTGGGCTCATGCTCTCGAGGCGTAGCTCTTGCAGCTCTTATTGCTAACAATGCCCAGTTATGGGCCAGACGCTCTGATGCCATCCATTTTCAGGTTTTAGTTGATTCAACAGGTCAGTTGTTATGTACGCCTTAGAGGATTCCAACTTCCATGGTCACCGGTGTCCCGCAGGTTTTAGATTTCACCCTGGGTCAACACACCTGGATCTAATGATTAGTTCATTACCAGGCTTCTTGAGAACTTCAAGATACAGTGAGGAGGTCATTTGGCCATTTGAATCAGCTGTGTTGGATCAAGGACACATCTAAAACATGCAGGAAACCAGCCCTCGAGGCCTGGAGTTGCCCACTCCTGCCATAGGCACTAAAGCCTCAAGACCAGTTGGTGAGTGGTTGCTAAGGTTGCTACATTAAAGCCCTTCTTGCGATTGCTTTGGCCACTGTGACAGCAGAGCAACTCTGCTGTCACTTCCTTCCCTATCCCGTCCCACTTTTCAGCCAGGCAGCATTTGGCCGATTGTCCGGGCATTCGCATCCATTTTTGTGCAGTAGGTGAAAAGCGCTTCCCGTGGGGTTACAAATGAGTATATTTCAATTGTTTTATAGCCCAGGCCACACGTCAGTAGTGCAATCAGCAGGAACATGTTCTTCATTTTCTGCAGGTTGTGCAGACCTGAACTACCCGTCACATTTGACTTGGAGGATGCTCAGATGGGGAAAAATGCCTAAATATCAGGAACGCTGAAGGTCCACAAGGAGACGACCTTGAAGGGGAGACTCATCAAGTTTAAATCAGAGTTACGATATTTCTGCTAAATTGGGGTGGCTGTAGCTCAGGTGGCAGAGCAGGTCAGCCACTAATCAGAAGGTCGGTGGTTCGATCCCAGGCTGCATCCTGGCTGCATGCCAAATATCCTTGGGCAAGATACTAACCCCATGTTTGCCTACTGGTGGTGGTCAGAGGGCCCGGTGGCGCCAGTGTCCGGCAGCCTCGCCTCTGTCAGTGCGCCCCAGGGCAGCTGTGGCTACAATGTAGCTTGCCATCACCAGTGTGTGAATGTGTGTGTGAATGGGTGAATGACTGAATGTAGTGTGAAGTGCTTTGGGGTCCTTAGGGACTAGAAAAGCGCTATACAGATGCAGGCCATTTACCAAATTAAATTTTAATTTCACCTCGCATTCTGTTTTTTCTATGTGTGTTGATAAAGACCCGTGAAAATAAAATGGTTTATCTGAAGTGGTTTAGCCTCCTGCTAAAATTGTAAATACATTTTTAAAAAGCAATGAAAGAATAAATAAATTCTATAAAAATAAATAAATAACAAAACAAATACAAAAAATGAATTGTAATAAAAAAGCATGACTTATGAGGTTTAAGATATAATTGAGAGGCTTTGTTGTTCTTGGTTTATCTTACAAAGCAACACTAACATGTGAATTTGACATATCTAGCCTTCAGTTCAAACTGAATCATCAAAATAATTTTAAAGAGAGGAGAGTTTGGTGCACAGGGTGAATTCACCATGATTCAACAAAAGAGCACAGAGAGGATAAAAGAAACTTCCTCCAACAAAACAAGCAATCATAAAACCGAGGAAAAGATTTGAAATTGAAGTTTTGAGTTTTGAGACAGGAAAACGCAGCTTTGTTGTTCTTTGATTGGCCTGTAAAATTAGACTACGTGCATTTTAAATTACAGCATTTTCACAATAAAATTTAATTAGAACCACAAAAACATTCATTTATGTAACATCTTCAGTTCAAAATGACTCATCAAAATGATCAAAGAGAAACATTTTATCAAACCGATGATTACGAGAAGTTCACAAATATTAAAATATATGAAAAAACTGGAAAAAAGAAGCACCCAGAGGTTAAAATCACCTTTTCTGTTTTTCATTGTGTTTCCTAAAAAGCAGTTTGAAAATGTTTAATGTCAGGGATTTCAGATGAGAGCTGTGGTGGAAGCTCACGTTGGTAAACAGCTCTTTCTAATGTCATATCTCCCAAAAACACACTCAGTAAGAGCTGCAGCAGCAGACAGAAACGATGGTCCGTTTCTCACCGTGAGGTTTTAGAGGACGAACCCACTCAGATGCTGTTTGTTTGAGGTTGTTTCCCACTGAGGGATGTCAGACTGTGGCGATAAAACCTGTGAATCTTTTCCATGCAACATTAAGCAATTTTGAGTTACTTTGCTTCCTTTAAAAAAACAAAACAAACAAAAAACAACTTTATGTTATTTTTATTCCTCTTAGAGGGAGATTTAGGTTTCTGCATCATTTCTCTGACTGATGGAGTTCCAGTAAATTAAAGAAAAGCTCCTGCTGTCAGGTAAAAATTGCATTTGGTCTGAAATGTATTTAAAACTTGAAAAACCAGCTTTGTTTCAGGTCTGTGACAGCAATGTAAGTAAAGTTACAAAGTTATATGTCTGATATACGGGAGTTAGTTAGTACGTGCCAGGTCATCAGCCAGACTTTGTGGAGATGTGTGATCCACATGTCTCAAATCATTCATTGAGGCTTTGAATGTAGCACTATATTTTAATATGTACACCTTACAAGTTTTCTTTGGTGGTAATTTTACACATGTTATCGTTTTGAGTCTCTATGTGCGCTTTTTTCTTTGTGTTTGCTTTAAACTGTGAGGTTGTCAAGTGTGTTTCTTTGCGTTGTTATCAGTCTTTCTACAAAATTATCCTTGTGGTGCTTCTTTCTTACATACACCACTTCATTAGGCACACCCATTCAGTTGCTTGCTGAATATGCAAATATCTAATTAGTCGATTACATGACAGCAACACAAAATATTTAGGCGTGTAGACGACCCGCTGAAGTTCAAGGTGAGCATCAGAATGACAAAAGAAAGGTGATTTAAGAGACTTTGAACATGACGGGCTGGTCTGAGCATTTAAAAAACACTGCTCATCTGCTGGAAATTTCCCACACAATCATCTCTAGGTTTTACTGAAAACAGTATAAAAAAGAAAAAGAAAACAGAGAGAGACTATAACCAGTGAGCATCAGTTCCACAGGTGAAAATGCCTTGTTGATGTCAGAAGTCAGAGAAGAATGACGAGACTGCTCTGAGCTGATGGGAAAGCAACAGTAACTCAAATAACCACTCGTTACAAACAAGATATGCAGAAGAGCATCTCTGAATGCTGCAACAGCAGAAGACCACAACCTGTCAGGTAAGAACAGATAACTGAGGCCAAAATTCAACAGCTTTCCAAAATTGAACCCCAGGCACAAGGGACGAATAACTAAATAAACAGGAAGTGAAACGTGATAACTAACTGGGGAAAAACACAGACACAAATGGACAAAAAATTGACACAAGACCATAGAACTAAATTCTAAACAACTGGGAGCTGGTGGTCCCTGGCAGAAACGCAAAGTAAAACAATAAAACAAAAAAATGTATTATAAACAAAACTATAACCAGGAACTACAGAAAAGATAGCTGTGAAGCAAGAAGCAAGGTAAACTAATGATCACCAAAATATCCAAAATTCAAAATAAAACAAAACTAGTACAATGACAGAGGCCTACTTGACGTGAAAGCATGGATCTATCCTGCCTCGTGTCTTCACCAGTTTAGTGTCTTTGGCATAGAGGGACATAAAAGAAACATTCATATCGTAGATGGGCTTTAAACTGTTTTCTGATTAATCATTAGTTTTTATTTAAGTCTTCTTTTTATGTCTTTATATTTTATCCTGTCTTACTCAACGCCACCTCTTGCCTGGTTCTTCTTGAGGTTTCTTCCTGTTAAAAGAGTGTTTCCTTCCCACTGTTGCCAAGTGCTTTCTCATAGGTAGTTGCTTGATTGCAGGGTTTTCTCTATATAACTGTCAGTTTCAATCACTCTTTTAATCACTCTCCATTTGCTCACCTGCTCCAGCCAGCTTTAAGTCTCACCAGCACAAACCACCCCTGACAAAGTGCATGATTACACTAAAGCTTTTGCTTTCCAGCTGCTACTTTGGGGTCCAATTTAATTCATTTTAGGTTCATTTTGAGCCTCTTTGTAAAACATTTAGGACTGTTCTGAGTCACATTTGCATGTTTTGTGTCTTTCTTAAGCTGGTTTGAAACTCTTTGTGGTCCTTCTCTAAATTTGGAGTTATTACAATAAGCTGTAAAGCTTTTCAAAGAAGAAGCTCTTGCTTCATCCAGAAGCTCATGAGTCATGTGTTTTGGTACAAACTTCCAGTAGAAAAGAGGCTTTGATTCATTTGTGGCCAGCACTAAAGGGTTTGAATGGTGGAAGAAGTTCTGGCATCTCAGTTCATATCAGTTCTGGTGTGCTTTCTTTCTGGCTTCTCACAGTTTGGACCCGAGGCGTGCTGTTGATTTAGGATTGAATTATTGTGTATTGAAGTGCCCAACCTGGACCCAGGGAGATAATAGAGAAGCCCAGCACACTGACTGGGATAATGTATAGTTAATTAAAGTGTACCGAGAGCTAAACTCAAAGGGGCAATGAGTGAGATTTAGTTAGAGCCTCGGAGCAGAAAATCCACATCTGTGAGTCCTGATAGCGTTGTAGATCGATACTAATGATCTGCCTGGAACAGATGCTGATACTTCTGGCTCCAGAAAACCTACATAATCTATTTTGGAACAAAAATTCCTGAACTGATGATGTTAAGAGACTCATAGCCTTCAGGGACTGACAAACACGTAAATGTATAGGCTAAAAATGTGATAGGAGACAGAAAAATGTGAATTTTGTGAAAAAAATATTCTGACACAGTGCTTATTTGTCCACATCACCTCCAGAGAAAGAGTCAAAATTAGGAAAAGTGTTTATCAACATATCAGTCAATCCATCCATCCTTCCATCTGGGTGGGCTGAAGTCTTTCCCAGCTGCCATAAGGTGAGAGGCAGGGTGCACCCTGGACAGGTCAGAACGCACCAAAAGCTAAAATTACCCTCATGTTTTTTTTTCTTTATTAAACTACCAAAATAGCTACAGAGAGACTCAAACATCCCTAAAGACACACAAAGCACTGAAAAAAGACCACTGTGGCTATGCAAATGGTAACCTGCAGTTTCTCTAGTGGTCACTTGAGGCTGGCTTCAAAGGTGAGTCTGTCCTCATAGCCTCTTTGCATAAACTTTGCAGCAGAAATAAACATGTTTGCAGCCTGACACAAAACGCACTTGTCTCCATGAAGAATTTCCTCCTTCATAATGATAATGAAGACAGTAGATTTGCTTTTATAAGTCACCCATTTAGTTTCTATTACAGCTTAAAGTTAAAGTAGTGCCACTTTGAGTTCAGTGGCTCCACTGACCTCTTCGTTGTGTTTGCAGTTTCGCTACCTTTTGGAGCATTTTTTGTTTCGACTTGTTTCAAACATAAGAAGTTTGTACTCACTTTGGACTGTTTAGCAAATATCTGCATCTGTGCCTTACACCTTTATAACCAAGCTTTCTAGTATTTGCTAATAATTTACTTATTTTACTTAAACCTTTAGTCTGTAGCGCTCAGTGTATCATCCCACTTTTTATGAGAAAGTTATGAGACTTTTCCATCATCCTTCTGTTTTTTCCCCCTGAAAAACAAATAAAACCCACAATACATTTTAGGCAATTTTCATCTTCACAAGTTTTGAAAGAAATTTGTCAAATGGTTCAATAAACTTTCCATTCTCAAAAACTTTTAAATTTTGGGGGATTTTCTGGCTTTTGTTTCATGATCCAAGCGTTAAACCACTTCACATCAGCTTCACTTGTTCTGCCTAAAATCTATTTTTTGACTCAAACTTTGTGTCCACTTGTTTACCTACTTGCCTGCCTTTAACGGCAAGCTGCCTTTTTTTTGTTACAGATTTGGATTTTGGATTTTATTCTGCTTCAGGAGTCAGACCAGTGTCAGGCTTGAGTTAGCTTTAAGTGAACCAGTCTGGGGGCAGAAAACGACAGTGGCCCTGAGAGTTCAAGCGCATTGCAACTTAGAAAACAACAGCTAACAGAAAAATACCTCGAAAGCACAAAAAACAAAACAACCGCGAAACAGAAGGAAAGTGTTTCTGGGGACATAATAACGTGACGGAACAGTGACAGAAACAAAAACGTGAGACACACTTTAATCACGCGACTCATATAATACTGTAGACACACGTTTGCTATTAACTGTTTACTGTTTACTTTGTCACTTCTTTGAGCTGTTCAAAGAAGTGACAAATATTTTTCTTCCCCAGAAACACTTCCATTTTCTATTTTTAAAATTTGCTGAGTTTTTGTATTTCCTGGTGTTTTTGACCTCTCAGGGACCACCACTGCAATCAGACCACATGTGTCTAAAATATCTTTCTCTGATGTCATGCTGGCTATGTCCATCTTTTATATACAGTCTGTGGTTTAAAGCAAGCGATTGTTATAGATTTTGCTTTCCTGTTTGGTATTAGCTGAATGTTTTTGTTTACATAATATAAATAACTGAAGCTAGACACCATGTTGTGATTAGGATCGCACCAGCTGAAGTAGATCCTGTATTTTGAACTGAGCTGTACACCTGCTAAGTTTCATGTTTGAATTTTGCACATTTTGACAGACAGACAAAAACACTTCTGCCGAGCTCCTGAACTCTGGCTTTGAGGTGGTTTCCCCTGCTTTGCTGAGGTCTCCAGGTCTCCAGTGAAATCAATATGTCTAATATATGCGTGCTTGGAGAAAATACTGATTTTTGTGGCTTTGGTCACATAACCCTTTCAAAACAGAGAATGGAAGTGTGTTTGCCGTGTGCACCTGTATATCATACACATGTAACATGCGCCTTTTCCCATGTGTGCCTTCCTCTGAGGCCTTATCAGTGTGCACGCCGGCCTGGGCCATGCATCATTTTCCATACCAGCCTGACAGCTTTCCTAATCACAGCGTAATTAATCTATAACTCCTGACAGCCCTGACCATTACCCACCATTGTTTAAACACAACACATTATGTAATCGTCTGCATCAGCAGCTGGCTCTGCCTCTGACATGAAAAACAGTCCGCTTTCTCCACCCCTCGCTCAGCTTGCGTTCTTTGCATATAGATTGAACATTAAGATACTAAGTTGTGGCCTTGTAAGGCAGCAAGTGCAAGAAGTGACGGTGTTATTTACTTCATTGGCAGAGGACGGCGGGACAACGAAGTTCTGCCACAGAGGAGGAGAATTAAAGGTCCCGTGAGGCAAATTTGGTTTGGAAAATGTGCGGGAAGCCTTTAAGCACTGCTGTTTATTATTTCTAATGGTTGCGGTGTCATCTTTTTATTTCTATTATGCACATAAACTGAAAACAAATGTGGATTCACACTTTATTCCTCATAAGAAAATCAGCCTGTTGGCAAGTGGGCTTCTGATGCTCATGGAGGGATTTTATTTACCTTTTGGATCTGCTGTTTTCAAGCATCATGGTTTGCTTCTGCCTACTGCACATGCTCAGTATCGTTTCATCCACCTGCAGGCGTTACATGTGATGCCACAAAATGTAAACTGACAGCTAAGCTGTGGTGTTGTATCTAATGGTATTCATTATTTCACCCAAGTTTGGTGGTTTTAATTTTTAATTTTTAACTTTTTAAGTTGGATTACTGAATGCTTGTTTGACCGCATTATAAAACACTTATTAAAGACTCGCAGAAAAAAACATATACAAGTAAATGTAGTCGCTCTCAAAGTCCGACTCAATTAATTTTATGATATAAATAAGTTATACCGTAAATAGAAATAATAAAACAGTTCTTTCCACTCAGGCACACAAAACATATTTCTACAGTGCCATACATTTGTTGTCACTGTGTGCATTAAAAAGTCCATTATTGCACATTAAAAATCCATCAAAGGGTTTACTCCTGTAACTGTTGTTGCATGTGTTGTAATTGGTGTGTGGTGTGTGTTGGTTGGAGGGGGGGGGGGTTCAGTCATTGTTTCGGATGATAATGGCTTTAAGATGGAAAAGTGTGCGTTTTCTTGGGGGTAACAGGTCAGACAGATTAAGCTGAGTCTTCCAGGATGCTGAACATGTCTCCAGGGCAGCCAGCTGGTGTTTTCTGATGTTTTTATCATTTTTTGCAGAGCTGAGTGAGGACAATTTCAGTGGAGCACCAGTAGAAAGACACCAAGAGATGCTGTGTGAGGTTCACCTTCCTGAGCACTCTCAGGAAGTGTGGACACCTTCTCCACCTTCTCCCCGTTGATGTATCAGGATGTGTGTGTAACCGGGTCATAAATGACATATTCTTATAATTATACAAAATGTGTCCTAAACCCCAAACTGTTTGTGGTATGCCAGACTTCTAACACCTCCAAGCCTGTAGTTATCTTCATTATCAGCTCATTATCAGCCCCTCCTCATCCTTTTCTTCTTCTTTGGTGCAACCCTAATTTTGTGGTACCCGTTTGGCCTCTCTCCTTTTCTGCAATTCCTCTGTAGCAGAGGTCAGTGTCATTTCTTTTCTAACACTAATTATATCTTTCTCCACCCTGATGTTTCTGATTGTGTGTTTTAGTTCATTATTGTCATCATTACGCCTGTTTTTACTAGATGCTGTGAATATGTGGAACGTGTTTGCCGTGTGCAGGGACACACCAGTTACACACGGAGATTCTGCTTCCTCCCAAAGTGAATAATCATTTCTCTTGCCTTTTTTGTTGTGTTATGGGATGTGACATGCGCAGTGTTGATCCTGGTCAGACATCTTGGCGCAGTCTACTGGGTGGGATGGTCTCAAAGGCAGAGCTGTAGTCCCCATGTTGCTCCACTGATATTTAAAACACAAAATACTGCTGTGTTTGACCAAACATATCATTATGTTATGATGAGAAAATATAAATATACCTTTGATTTTGGTAATAAAATTATCCTGGACAGGTCACCGGTCTCTTCCTGTTAAATAGTGTTTTTCCTCCCCACTGTTGCCAGAATCTTGCTCATGATCATTGTGATTCTCTCTCCAATAATATGGCCCGTGGTGTCCAGTGTGCACCCTGAGATGTGACA
The DNA here is from genome assembly GCF_964374335.1 of Astatotilapia calliptera. Classification (NCBI taxonomy): domain Eukaryota; kingdom Metazoa; phylum Chordata; class Actinopteri; order Cichliformes; family Cichlidae; genus Astatotilapia; species Astatotilapia calliptera. The sequence goes on from NC_137438.1 coordinate 21,180,092, forward strand.
TTTTGAATTTCCATTATGTAATTTTAATTTACTGGAAAAGGGGTTCACAGGAGGGCAAATGGGAAAAATTTTGAGAGTAACAATAAAATATTCTGGGTCACAAGACAGCAGCAGCAGTTATGATCTTCTGATTTCACATATTTGTAGCTTAGGAAAAGTTTCTGACTTCCAGAACTGGAATTTTGTGGCTTTTGTTACTTTTCCAAAAATGTCAGAGATGAAGTTCAAAAACTGAAACTGACAAATTATTATAGTGACATTTACAAAAAAAAAAAAAAAGAGTCGATCTTGAAAGTAAATTTTTTAAAGACTAAATAAATAATCGTTCTTTCTTTTTTTTTAATCTGGTATTTTCAGTTTTTATTTTGTCCTCTATGTTCGTCTTTTACTCCCCCCCCCCCCCCCCCCCTTTCACTTTATCCTAAGCATGGAGCTGGTGGGAGGGAGTAAGGTGATGAAGTGCGCGTGTGTGGGGCTTTGGATACAGTGAGGCATGCAGAGGGCTGGTTCTCGGGGGCAGTGTACTTTAAAAGGGGCTAGATCTGCTGCTCGGATTCAGGTTGGAGTTTTTGTGCACCTCGCAGGGAAACAGATGGATCCCTTCTGGCTTTTTAACCCGTGAATTCTTCTCAATAGTCCCGTACACGCTGGAAGAGGGTTACGGTTACGCACAAGCGCGCAGACACCTCCATGCGCCCGGAGGAGAAACGGTGACCATGCCGCTCTCCTCGGTGAGCTCCTGCAATGCCACGCACCAAAACTGCACCGATAGCTCTAACTTTACGCAGCAGCTGAAGAGAAACGACACCGACCCGTTCGGACGTAACGAGGAGGTGGCCAAGCTCGAGATCACCGTGCTGAGCCTGGCGTTCGTGGCGGCGGTGGTGGGCAACCTGAGCGTGCTGCTCGCCATGTACCGAGCCCGGCGGAAACCGTCGCGCATGCACCTGTTTATGAAGCACCTGTGCCTGGCTGACCTGGTGGTGGCCTTCTTCCAGGTGCTGCCGCAGCTCTGCTGGGAGGTCACGTTCCGCTTCTATGGGCCGGACTTCTTGTGCCGCATCGTGAAGCACCTGCAGGTGCTGGGCATGTTCGCCTCCACCTACATGATGGTGATGATGACCGTGGACCGCTATATCGCCATCTGCCACCCGCTGCAGACGCTTCAGCAGCCCACGCAGCGCGCCTATATCATGATCGGCTCCACCTGGGCGTGCAGTCTGGTCCTCAGCACCCCACAGTACTGCATCTTCTCCCTGAGCGAGGTGCGCCCCGGCTCAGCCGTCTACGACTGCTGGGGGCACTTCGTGGAGCCGTGGGGGGTTCGCGCGTACATCACCTGGATCACGGTCGGGATCTTCGTGGTGCCCGTGGCCGTGCTCGTGTTCTGCTACGGATTTATCTGCCGTACGATCTGGAGGAACCTCAGATACAAAACCCAGAGAAGAAAGAGCGCGGAGGCCAGCAAAAGCGGGATGCTGAGCCGGAGCTCGGTGAGCAGCGTCAGCACCATCTCCCGTGCCAAATTACGCACGGTCAAGATGACCTTTGTGATCGTGGTGGCGTACGTGGTGTGCTGGGCGCCTTTCTTCACGGTGCAAATGTGGTCGGTGTGGGATGAGACATTCTCCTGGGACGGTGAGTGACCTGCTGACAGGACCAGAACCTTACTAAAAATATAAATCACACTTGTGGCAAAGTGTGAGTAAAGCGAATGGGCAGACTGAGGTTTAAGTAAATTTAGCGAACTTCACAGGTTTGAAATTACAAAGCTAAAGGCAGAATGCAGATTTTTAATTTAATTTAAATTGAATCACAACTTCTTGTGAGAATAAACAGAAGCTAACAGCTCCCTGTAACACTGTTATTTCAGCCTGTACACACGTCCACGTGTCTCCGTTTGAGCCACATCTTTTCTGGTGAGACATGTGTTCACCTTTGAGCCACAAAGAGGCACATCCCCTCAACATATGAGGCAAAAATGCTTTGCGCTCATCTACAAATTAGCGCACTTGTCCACCCCGGTCTGCAGTCAAATTTTCTGCTTTGTAGCAACTTTAGACGTTCCACCTTCCCTGGAAGGGATTTTAAGGGAATTAAAAGAATGCTAAAGAGCAAATTTTCTTTAATTAAGATGTCTTTGGTTCAATTATTGGCGGCTCCAGTTAAATAAAAATCACAATGCAAAGCCTATAAATCCAAATGTAATATTGCTATTGGTAGGCACGTGTTTAGCCTCGTGCCCGCATGCAGATGTTATTTTGCGCAATAATTTAAACGTGCTTCAGTGCTCAATAACTTTTTTTTACAAGGTAGTGAAACAATTTTTTTAATTAATCAATTAATGTAGTTGATTTGGGTTTATTTAACAAGAACAATGTGCACTACATATATTACAACAGATGCTAAGGGCTCATTTTCCTTAGATCATCCGATGGTGCAGATTAAAAAATGTGACATATTGAAAAATGTGCGAAATGAAGCACCTTCATAAAACAAAGTGTACTCATAATGAAAGTACTTAAAGAAGAAGAAGAAATTACAGTTGAAGAGCAAACCATCAACAAACCCACAGATACATTTCTTCAGTGCAAAGAAATTTAAGGCATGTGAGCCAAAGCTTCGCACAGGCAGTAACTGCAGACCTGAAGATATTTCAGCCACATTTTCAAACTAAAAGCGAAATTTTTCTTTTTTTCTGTGAGATTTTCTGGTATGAAAAAAGAAAAAAAATTCCAAATCTCTGCAGCCTCCGGTGAAAAAACGTTTGGTCCAAGTGATGTTTAGACTTTTCCTCAAATAATAATCATAATTATATACCCAGTGTTGCCAAACACGGCAAAAGTTTTAGCATAAAAATGTTAAGGCGATAAACATAAAGATTAATATGTTGCCATCACTCTAAAGATGCAGCTGGAGATGACTTTAATGACCTGATTTACTGCTGGTTAGTTTTACCTTCTATCTATCTATTTATAAATTTTTAACATCAGCATAAAAATGAGTAACTGAAATTTTAAAACTATAACACGGAGTACAAAACACAACATTCTCACTCAAAATAGAAAAGGAGCAGAACATAACATCAGAACTGCATATCAGTAAAACACCTGAGTAAATATACTTTGTTACATTCCACCACTGGAAAAATATTTTGCAAACACAGACAGTGATTGAATCAGCGAAGTCATGAAGCATTTCTAAACTCTTTAAATAAGATCTTGATCATAGCTTACAAAATAGAATATGCTGATAATCGTTTGGCAGTTTGGTAAACATTTGGTCAGTTTATAAATCGACAGATTCTAAGCCAGTTTACTGTCTCGCATATTATAACATTTCTCTCACACGTGAGGCTCAGTTTGGTTAAAATCTTTCATTTTAATTTGCTCCACTCTGCAGCAGTTTGGGTTCAAAATGAGACAAAGTGGTTAAATTGTTCCTTGCACTCAGAAAGGGATTATATTTAAAAAGTTCAGAGCTCTGACTGGTTTTACGCCAGAAAATGATATAACCCTGATGTTCCCTGAAAATGAATTCCTATCAAGCTGCTGGAAGCAGCACTCATGCCCTCACCAGTCAGTAAGGCTCTGTATGACAGTGATAATGAAATTCTTCAAGTGGGTGAGCAGACCAGGGCAGCCTTTTCTCCTTTAACAGACTCCGAAGCTGCAAAATAAAATTCATATCCTGACTTCTATCATTGGAAAATTACTCAGCACTGACATGCACAGGCTTGAGGTTTAATAAAAAACGTCAAAAGATAAAAATAAAAAAATTTCACATATCTCCTCTTTTAATTTATTCGGTGGTTAAGGTTGGCCACAAGTTTCTGCTTTCCAATTTCTCTGTGACCTGCCACACTTCTCTATATTTTCTACTTTTTAATTGGTATTTGAAAAAGCTGGAAACTTCACACATGGTTAAACTGGCTCAAAGCTAAACAAAGAAAGCCTTTAATTGGCCTTTAATTAAAACTTAAATAATTACAATATTGCAGGGAAATCTTCCAAACTTACACAAATGCCAACTCTTTCCTTCCAAACCATATCTGTTATTAAAGCATGCATTTAATGGCTGAAGCAGAGATGAAGCTTTCTAGTATCATCATATAGGGACCCTGTTGGGCTTGTTGGGTTCTGCTGGAGTTTCTGTACAGTTGAAAAACTAGAACATATCAGATTTGAGATTCTTTTTCAAATGTTTTAAAATGCCAAAAATTCAAACAATGATCAATGTAGTGGTGTTGGTCAGTTGGCAAATGCTTTTAAGTCTAAATTCTGGTATTTGGTCATCAGGAACATGGGCATGACCAGGCTGGACCTCTATTTCTTCCAGAGCTTCATTAATTCTTTGTGGAAAAGATTCAGCAAGGTGCTGGAAACATCATTTTTGGATCATTCTGACACGACAGCATCAAACAGCTGCTGCAGATTTGTCTGCTGAACATCCACAATGCGAATCTCCCATTCCACCACATCCCAAAGCTGAGCAGGCAACATTTTTCCAATTTTCTGCAATCAAGAAGACCCTGTGTGTATTGTAGAGTCACTTAAATCACTTTTATCTCAATCCTGCTGTTCAGTTTAAACTTCAGCAGGTCATCTTCATCGTGTTTACGTGCCTAAATGCACTGAATTGCTGCTCCGTGATTGGCTGGTTACATATTTGTGTTTCTGTCAACACACACGGGCGGGGCCACACTGGGAACCAGCGATCATATCAGCAACTGGATGTTATGTACGTTGTTTAATGACATTTTTGTCCACATAAAGGCCCCAAAAAGTCAACAAAAGTTCAACAGATTGCAGAATAACAGTTTTATGACAAGAAGCACGGCAAGAGAAACTTCTGATAGGCCAGAAAGTTGAACACTTTTGTATTTTCTACAAATTTACATAGTTTTAGCTGTTCTTTTAAATGTACCTTAGGACATTTGTGGTGATTTGTATAGAAGTATACTTCTAACAAACTATGCAGCTCATTCTCTCAATCATTTCTCTCAAATAGAAGACGTTTTGGCTCATCTTGAAAGAAAGGCAGCTCTGAAATGCAAACGTGAGGTCATAGTTCACAGGACAGAGGTCAATATAACATTTAGAATCCCTCGCTGTATCCCAATTCAGGGTCTGCAGCCTTAAAGTACGCAGCCTTAACGGTCCTCAAGGGCCGTACTCAAAGACTGCTGAGGCCGGAAGTGCGAGGCTTGTAAGGTTGTGAAATGGGACGGTCTAGCCTCCCTTGTGCTGCCCAGGTTGCCTAGCAACCATGATACTAACAGCTGGAAACGTTTCATACAGCTTTGTCTGACAGAAATAAAGGAGAACACATTTTATACATTTGTTTCTACATGAGCTTTGTGTGATTTGATAAGTATCTGAGGCTGAGACCACAGGACTGTAAAACATGATTGTTGGGCTTCATTTCTTTACTGAACAGTCATTTAAGATTAGCTATTAAATAACAATTAGCTAATGTTGTTCATGAGACTAAAGTCATCTCACTTTGGTAATGTAAATATAATATGGCCAATATTATGGTTATTATATTAATCATTATTAGTTATTACAACAGTGAGTTTGAACTCCGTGTCAAATACTGAGCTTCAGTAAAGAGTAGAGTTGCATTTATTTATATTTCCCATCACCTTAAATCTTCACTCAAAGACAAGTATCTTTGACAGTGTATCTATAGATGTATTATATATAAGAGACAAATATTGTTCTTTTAATATGTTGGCATTACTAAATTTGGCTCAATGCTTACATATATGTGTAAAAAGCAAATGTACGAGCTGTGAAAACTGTGTCTGATAAAATGAAGAGTAGACTGATATATGAAATATTCCTTTATTGGGTGAGAAAATCAGACCATGTCATAACTGCTTTAAGTCATACAGAATAGATATCAGAGCCTTAAACAGGCTGGCTTCTGCTAAATGGGTCAAACTGGGCACAAAGTATACAAACACATAACATCCTTATAGAATATGATGTAACACTATAGATCAACTTACCTCAGAATATATAAAACATATAAACAATTACAGCAATATGATGCAACAAACACAGCAGTGCTACTAATCCAAAATACTCAAAGCTTCATAGAACTGAAACAAACATTTTTAGGTCCATTCTGCTGCTGATACAGACTTTAGGTTTCTGAATATTAAACTTGTTTCTGCCTTTCATAGTGTTTAACTTGAAGGCCCTGAGTACTTTCTCCCACACTGAAAACACTGGGATGATTAAATTATTTAATAAGACTGATTCAGGACAGACAATTAGTTATTTTAAACTTTCCTAGCAGTCCTTCACAAACAGGGAACAGTCTGTCTATTCTCTCCATCTGTCAGCTGCTGCTGGCTCTTCCTCCTCCTCTTCCTCACACACTGCTGAGTTTGTCCTGGTGGATCATCAGGGGTGCAAAGCCTCACAGATGATGTGCAGCAGTGGGTCCCTCAGTCTGTGACGTAATCGGCCTTAAAATGCGGCCTTTAAGGCTGCAGACCCTGAATTGGGATACAGCCCCTGTATACCAGCATCATCCGGTCAAAGCAGATGGCCGCCCCTCCTGGAGCCTGGGTCTGCTTGATGTCTCTTCCTGTTAAAACTGAGTTTTCCTTCCCACCGTTGCCAAGTGCCTGCTGATTGTTGGGATTTCTTTGTATTATTGTAGGGTCTTTACCTTAGAATATAAAGAACCTTGAAGGAACTGTTGTTGTGATTTGATGCTATATAAATACAATTAAATTGAACTGAATTGAAGGCAGCAGAATTTTTATAGAGTTTTAAATATAAAAGTCTTTTTATTAAAGTTTTACCTTATTTGACCTTAAGGAAGAGTTCAGAGGTTCAAAGTAACGTGATATTTAGTATCCACATACGTATGGCTATATGTTGTCAATACAAACAATGGCAGTTCAACGAAAAGTTTTAAATAGCTCGACATAGCATTATCTTTACTTTGACCTTCAGATTAATCTATTCACCTTGAAGGAGAGGTCAGAGGTCAAATGTGACATGATATTTAAAATCTTTATGTGGTACTTTCTATGTGTTGATAATACACAGCACACTTATAAGAGGTTATATACGTTATAAATCACTAAGTTGACCTTGAAGACCTTGGTGAATGTAAGTTATCGTGCTTACAAACAGAATGATACGCTGACTCTTCCAAACACATGACCTTGGAGGACATAAAAACAGGAGGCCTGAATATGATAGCAAGGCCAAATAATGTATTTTTAGAGTAGTTAATGTATGTATTTCTATTTGATGCACTCTTGTTTGAATGCCTCACTGGACTTAACCATTTGCTCTGCTGTAATGAAACTTGTCTCAGCGGCTCCATCACGTCAGTAATTATTACCATTTCTATCCCTCCAAACCTCTGCTGCTGTCTCACCGCAAACGATCCGTCTTTAATCAGGAGAGAATTGCAGAGTCTCACGCGGCCTTCAGCATCAGCTGTCCTTGTTATCGGTGGTGCAGGAGAGCTGAGCTGGTCTGTTAATACTGGCGTTCGCTCGGGGTTGCTTTGCAGGCCACAGCTACATGAAGGCAGCCAAACCTTATTAAGAGCTGCCCGGCAGGCTGGCAGTACTCCAGTGTGTTTCAGACTAGTACATGTACTTTAAAAGGAAAAACACTTTGGTTTAGTTGCTGACGTCTCCGAGTGTGCTTCATAAATCTCTCTTCCCGTTTCCCCTGCAGACTCTGAGAATGCCGCTGTGACGCTCTCCGCCCTGCTGGCCAGCCTCAACAGCTGCTGCAACCCCTGGATCTACATGATCTTCAGCGGTAACCTGCTGTCGGACTTCGCCCGCAGCCTGCCGTGCTGTTGCCACCTGCGAAACCGGTTCCACCACCAGGATTCGGACAGCAGCATCCGCCGGACCACGCTGCTGACCCGCCTGCAGGGTCAACGCCCTTCAGAGCCTGTCAGAGACCTCAACCACACCCCCAAAAGCTGCCCGCCAATCCCATCTGCATCCTGACCCCCAGAAACACTACCTTTGTGTGTTTATGTGTGTATGTGTGTGCGTGGTTAGTAAAACTGCAGCAGGTTTGAAGCAGTGAGGGAAGGTATGACATCATCTGAGGGTGCGTTCACACCTACCCTCTGTTTTTTTGTTCCAATCCAGTGGGAAAGTTTACTCCAAAGGACATTTTTGGTGTTTGGCTTGTTTGGGTTCACACAGCTGAAGTTTAATAACTCATTTCCAGTCTGCGGGGTTGGAGACTGTGGGGATAGTAAATAAGTGCTGTACAGTACAGGCAGTGTGGATGTATTTCACTTTGAATGCACTATTGGGTGTGTTTCCTTGGAGAGCTGCTCTCATTGAAGTATTTAAAGCATGTTTACGAGATCATTTTTTAAGACTTGAGGTTAAGTCTGGTGTTACTCTGCAGTCCTTGAATTAATTCATGTACAAATCCCTTCCCTCTCAAAAAAAAATGTGTTTGTCCGTTTCTGCTTCATACTTTCTCGCTTTTGCTTTCTCCCTCTGAACATACAAAACTTAAAAAAAATATTTCCAGCTCTTAAAGCCTCAATAAAATCCTCTTTGTTGTGCTGTTTTCTAAATTTAACAATCAAACAGGAAAATAGTGCATTTTGGGGGGACTATTTTCAGTGGCGGATGAATTTGTCTACATTGGGATATCCAATGACCTCACCTGATGTCATTCCGTATTTAATCAGTCAGTGCCTCTATCACAGTGTACTTAATGAAGCTATGAAGTTTAACCTTCATACTGTGAAATCATTGTTTTAAGAACGCTGGAGTGGAAAGGTACTTTATTAATAATTATTTAATTCTTTTAGTTATAAAATGTGGAAAGTTTGGGTTGAACTTTTTTTTTTTTCAAAATTAAAAAACCAACCAAACAAAAATACTTTCACAAAAAGAAATTACGTTAGAAAATCAACTCATATTTACCTTTAAGGAGCTGGAATGACTCTGGGACGTGTATCCACACTACCCTGCTTAAAATTGTAAATCCTAATTAAAAGTGCTATTTGTTCAGTATAATTAACACTGCCTCTGTGAACATCTGTTTAATTATTAATTTTTATTATGATGCTCTGATGCTCGCTCATGCTTTGCTGGCTTCTGTAGCAGCTTTGAGCCTCTTTAGAGACTCATTCTCAGATGTGTTTGTAGATATTGAAGATATTTCATGAGTGTGATGTTTTCTGTCATCTCTGTATTGCTCTAATATGTATTGCACGTTTTGTAAAGGCAGATAAAAGCTGTTGTTTGTGTCGTCACGTGATGTTCGACTGCTTTCTGTCTGTAACAGGAGGGTTTTATAGGTGATCACTTACCTGCTTTTAGTAACTTTCACTAAGTACAAAAGCAGTGAAGAGCTAAAGTAATGAAAAAATATTAGTTATAGATCTGTGGATTGATCCGGCCTGCATAAGTCAGTAATCTTTCATAAAGACTATTATGATCATCAGAGTTATGGGTTTCCTGCAGTGCCACCATAAAACTGGAATTTCAGGGGTTTTAAGTGAAATATCCAAACAATAAATTGAGGTTCTTCCTGATAGGATCAACCTTTTTCCTCTAGAACAGGGATCACAAATTCAGTGGCTTGCGTGAGAAACATGATATCATTTTAATTGATAAAGCTCAAGCATGTTTTGAGGCTCCATGAAGATTTTTGTCTTTGCTCAAAAATGTTTCTTGATGGTAACTGTTTCTGATCTAACCTCTTTAGATCTGGTTCTCTTTGTGTTCAGAGTCAACATGTTCTCCAGTGTGAACGTGTCAGGGTTGAGCTTAATAGTGAAATATTTATATTTTCTGGCCACTTGGAGCACCAAAAAGCCAACAGTGTGAGCTCAGTGTAGCTCAGACGTTTATATGTTTAACAAACAAATGCTTATCTCCACATATTACAGCACAGCATTATCATCCATTTCCAGCTGTTTTTGTCTCCGTCTGATAAACGTATCAGGATCAGATAAAGACTTTCCTAAAGTGTAACCGTGGTGACATCATCAGCTGGTTTGTGAGACTGCATTTTGAGTGTTTTTGCTAAAGAGTGGACCTGAGTGACCCGAGTGACATCATGAACTCACTGCTCGAGAGTTGACGTGGTTTAACCAGCAGACGAAAGGGAAAAATGAGCACTCCTTAACTGGTTGCTGGAGGTTATAGAAAATGGCAACTGGTCTGCAAACACTGGCTAACTAGCAGCTTACCAACAACATTGGCATTCAAATGGCGTGACTATTACTTTGAACAAACATTTACTATTTCCAGTTTGCACTGTCCTTTTTAAAGTTTTACTGTCACTCAGCTGGTAGTTGGTGAGTCTCTGCAGACATGTCACCATCTTCCATGCAAACTAGAGGCGACTGTGGCAGCCAAAGTGACTGCAAGGAGGTTTTTGACTACCAGCTGGGGAACACACACAGACAATGAGTGTCACAGACGGGTTGGTCACCTGTTCTTCCATTTGCGCAACATCTCTAAAATTAGAAATATCCTGTCTCAGAGTGACGCTGAAAAACTAGTTCATGCATTTATTACTTCCAGGCTGGACTACTGTAATTCATTATTATCAGGATGTCCAAAAAACTCACTGAAAAGCCTTCAGCTAATCCAAAATGCTGCAGCAAGAGTACTGACAGGGACTAGAAAGAGAGAGCATATTTCTCCTGTTTTGGCTTCCCTTCATTGGCTTCCTGTTAAATCCAGAATTGAATTCAAAATCCTGCTCCTCACATACAAGGTCTTAAATAATCAGGCCCCATCTTATCTTAATGACCTTGTAGTACCATATCACCCTATTAGAGCGCTTCGCTCTCGCTCTGCAGGCCTACTTGTTGTTCCTAGAGTATTTAAAAGTAGAATGGGAGGCAGAGCCTTCAGTTTTCAGGCCCCTCTTCTGTGGAACCAGCTTCCAGTTTGGATTCAGGAGACAGACACTATCTCTACTTTCAAGATTAGGCTTAAAACTTTCCTTTTTGCTAAAGCATATAGTTAGGGCTGGACCAGGTGACCCTGAATCCTCCCTTAGTTATGCTGCAATAGACATAGGCTGCCGGGGGATTCCCATGATGCATTGAGTTTTTCCTTTCCAGTCACCTTTCTCGCTCACTATGTATTAACAGACCTCTCTGCATTGAATCATATCTGTTATTAACCTCTGTCTCTCTTCCACAGCATGTCTTTTATCCTGTCTTCCTTCTCTCACCCCAACCGGTCGCAGCAGGTGGCCGCCCCTCCCTGAGCCTGGTTCTGCCGGAGGTTTCTTCCTGTTAAAAGGGAGTTTTTCCTTCCCACTGTTGCCAAAGTGCTTGCTCATAGGGGGTCATATGATTGTTGGGTTTTTCTCTGTATCTATGAAGCGCCTTGAGGCGACTTATGTTGTGATTTGGCGCTATATAAATAAAATTGAATTGAATTGAATTGTTTGCAAAACCTCTGTATTTGTAGATGTGGTTTTAATTTAATAGAGCCGTCTGTGAAACTGTAAAGTGATTGGCTAACACTTTGCCCATCTGGCCAAACAGGAATTTGGCCTTTAGGTGAAAATTACAGTTGGGATCAGCAGGGAGTTCAGCAGGGATTTTAAGTCCAGGAGTGATTACCTGATTTTCAGGTTCAAGATGTCTCCTGCAGTGTTTACTGTTACTGTTAGCACAAGACAGTTTTTGTCTCACACGTGGCACGTAAACGTGAGCTGCTTTTCTCTTAACAGCTGCAGGTGTTCTAATGATGCTGCTTTTCTGAGGTTCAAACATTTCTGAGGTTCTCCATTTCTGACATTGCTCTGCAGTAACAATAGCAATTGTGATGGCGTGTTTTTGGTAGCTAAACAACAGATTGGTGCATGAATGGGTTTAACAGGAGATGGATATCGTTACTCTTGCATAAGGCCGAGATGCAGCAGGTGCAGTGGCCACTCACCAGATTTAAATGACTAAATTTATCAGCTCATGCCCGACAGCTGCCCAAGGACACTTCAGAAAATTACATGGGAATATTAAACTTCAGACCTTTTTTTTTCTCTGTGCAATATCTCGGCATAAGTATGCCTCTCATAAAAACACTTCAACAGGATTTTTCCTTGTTTTTTTACCTCACGCAGGGAAACAGGAGTAATTGGAAGCAGGTTGGGTGCATGACATGCAACAGATGTCTGAAATTGAAAACAAATAAAAAGGTTTCAGCGCTTCAATCAAAGAGTTCATCCTGTGATTTTTGATTCATTCCTTGCAGGAAAAGTGAGAGCCTCCAGGCTGAAGTGAACCCCTGAGAGGTGGCAATGAAAGGAACTATAATTTCCTGCCTGAGCCAACTTGATTAGTTTGAAAGCACCTACAAACCAGAACTTCAAAAGGTTCTTTGTGTACATGCTTAACACTCTTGTTCCAGGATCACATCACCCCCACTGACCTCTTAGAGATGTGTTTTTGTCTGATTTCTGCCGTGTAAACAGACACACAGAGCCAGTGCATATAGGTGGATCTCAGATGAAAATTCAGACTGACTCTCATAACTCAGGACAGCTGAGGGGAAACAGGAATGCAAAAAATGCTTATCTTTACGCACCAGGGCCTCATATTTCAACCCAGGCTTGAGCCTGCAAATGTAAGGCAGCTCAGAGGCTTCATAGGAATCATATCTATGAAAACAAATCATAAAAAAGAAACACAGAGGGCAGACAGACCTATATCAGCAGCACTTGTTTTCCTAATTTGGTCAGTTGTCACCTGCAATCTAACCACAAAAGACATTTGATTTCATTTTAAAAATGTTCTCCAAGAAACTCTGGTAATTTATTCAAGTGAAGACTAAGTTTTTACTTATTTTCTATAAGCTGTTCTAACAGTGGATGTTCATATTACCCATGGCCAAAGTTTCTAATATTGAGGTGATTGTGTGTGAGAGTAATATCTTTGAGACAAATGCGTTTTTACATAGTTTTTTTCTACTCCTTGTCTGTCTGATGTCATAGAGAGGGCACGTCCCTAATACAGTCATCTCATTCATAGGCTGTATCCCAATTCAGGGTCTGCAGCCTTAAAGTACGCAGCCTCAACGATCCTCAAGGGCCGCGTACTCAAAGACCGCTGAGGCCGGAAGTGCGAGGCTTGTGAAATGAGACGGTCTAGCCTCCGTTGCGCTGCCCAGGTTGCCTAGCAACCATGATACTAACAGCTGGATACAGCTTTGTTTGGCAGAAATGAAGGAGAAAATCTTTTGTTCATTTGTTTGTTTGTTTCTACATGAGCTTTGATCATTCTCTGTAAGATTAAGCTCAGCTATTGAACGGTGTATATTTTAAAGTAAAGGCTCAAGTTAGTACAAACGTCACTAATGTCACATAACTTTGCCGACATGTGGCCAACAGTGATGTTTTAATGTTCTTCGTTATTAAACATTTGCACATAAATAAGTGACATAATATTCAGTACTTACTTAAAGTTTACCCTCGTCCGCCGTTTTTTTCGGCAAAATTATCCACACCCACCGCCGCGCTATGCATTCTGGGATATGTTGGGCCACGAAGTCTACACTGCCACAGCCTTAAAATTCAGGGAAATGAAGGACGCATTTCAGGGTCGCATTTCGAGTAGCCTTTGAATTGGGACAGCCTTCGGCGCGCCGCTGTGACGTAATCGGCCTTGAAATGGGTACTTTAAGGATTGGGATACAGCCACAGACTCCCCACCTACCAGCTCTTTAAACTTTCTCTCTTTGTGGAGCATTGTGTATAAACTAATATTGAACATTAACAGAATTAATACTGATGTATTAACAGCCTCATATAGTCACATAAATGCATTTGTTATAAATTCATGAAGCGTTTTACACTGAATGCTTGCAGAGCAGTATTTGCAAAGCGGGCAGTAATTGTATATAAAACACTCAAACTGCTTGCTGCACTTTAAATCGTAACCACTGTGACAGGGTAAAGGGTTTGTTCACATGGTTACTGTAATTTCCTGTTCACTCTGAAGGCATTTCTACTGAGAATCAATCACTTTGTCTGTGGAGGACGCCATTTATGAAAGAGTTGAATGCGGGAAATCAGAGAAAGGAAGGAAGGAAGCAAAGGTGAATGTGGCAAAGCAAGGCCGGTTTAAAAAAAAAAGAAGAAAGAAAAAAGGAAGCTGCTTTCAGCATTAAAGACATTGGGCGAGGCTACATCCTGTGGTGGTATCTTTGCACAGATCACCCTGACTCCATTTCCTTGAACTATGTTTAGTACGTGTGTCCATTTCCTACACACTCTTCCCCAGAGATCTTTTTTTTTTTTTTTTACAGATTTTTCTTCTTCTGACAGAATTTCTGTTCCTGAAGAAAACTCAGAAAATCCCATCAGTGTGTAGAAATTATATTGTTACAGTCCCAGATGATCCCAGGGTCAGAGCTGGCCCACCAAAGTGTGAAGTCTCTGTGAAAACACCAAAACACACAACAAAGAGTCAGTGATAGAGAAACTGTTAAAAGTCTGTTATTTCAGTTTAAGAAGAAAATCAGTGAGTCATCTTTGTATCCAACACTTATCTCTGAAAATGAAATGCTCGTGCCGGACCTCTCAGCTTCATGTAGTCTTATTATAATCATCTAGACTTATACCAAAGTAACAAACATTGACATAGATGGTGGCCACATACTGAACAATATTAGCTTGAATAACAGCTGGTGTTGTCATGTTAATAATGCCAATCTGGAAACACAGATGTAGTCAGAAGTTTACATCCACTCATCCTGAGCATGAATGCCATTTAATTTGGGACTTTTAATGAGTTCTTTGAGCTTTTCTTTTTCCACAGTGGAATGATTGTACAGGATACAACTTTAATTACTTTAAAAGTTTAGTTTTTTGGGTCAGAGGTATGTATTTGTACATTTGTAGTTCATTAACAAGCTTCTGGCATAATTCTGGCTGGATATTTGACCACTGTTCTTGGTAGAATTGGTAAAGTTCACTTAAATTGATCGTTCCCCTGGCATGGACCCAGCTCTATGTGCAATCCACAAATTTTCAATAGGTTTGAGGCTTTGGGAAGGCCCTTCCACAAGCTTAATGTTAGCCCGCTTTATCGATTCCATAACCAGTTTTGGTTATTTGAGGTCATTGTCCTGTTGTGTCCAAGTTTAAACTTCTAGCTGTTGATTTGAGGTAAAGTTGAAGAATTTGGAAGTAGTCCTCCTTCTTCATTATTCTAAGCATTTTGTGCAAAACAGTCCCAGTGCATGATGCTACTACCACCATGCCTGACAGGTGGTTACTGCTCTTAGGTTTGGAAGCCTCATCTTTACTCCTTTAAGCATACCTGTTGTCATTGTGGCCAAATAGCTCAAACTTCGTCTTGTCTGACCATAGAACTTTTCTCCAGAAGACACTTTGCTTGTATATGTGGGTAGCAGCAAGTATCATTCAAGAGTGAAGGTGTGGATTTTTTTTAAGGACAGGCATCTTTACTGATCAGCTCTGTAACTTTGGATAGTGATATGGTGTGACTGTCCACAGTGATGTGGAGTTCCAGCGGTTTCCAGGTCGTGGCAGGCTTGAGAACTGGTAGTTCTTGGATTGTTCCTGAACAAGAAAAGGGTGACAGTTTGGATTTTTTGTCCAGACCTTGGTTAAGTTGTGACACATCTAAATAACGTGTACTTACATACAGTTGTTTGAACTGATGATCTTTGAATCTGCAGTTGTTTAGAAATGTGTAAATCTACAGTTCTCCTTCTTAGATCTTCTGTGAATTCCTTGGACTTTCCCATTGTTCTGATCACTCCAACTAGCGCTGTCAAGAAAATGCTTTTTTATGATGCAAAGATAAACTACCAGTAGTAGTCAATCATGCTTACAAATGAGAAGTTAACAGGCCTTGGCCTTCTCAAGTTAAGATACATTCTAGAAACCCTTATAAAAAGATTTAAGTGAGTGCATATATAATTTAGCCTGTACATGTAATTTTGACCCTGTGTGGATTAGTGAACCTCTTGTTTTTTCAAAAGTCATTAAAGATGTATGCCACACAGTCATTCCACCCTGAAACAAGAACAGTTCAAAATAACAATTAGAAGCTTAAAATTACCATCCAATGCCCATGTTCAGTTTATGTAAACCTCTAACCACGGCTGTACCTTTATTTTCTTCACATAGTTCAGTCAACTGGAGCAAGGCTCTGACGTCTGCAGGTTCCTTGGACTGTTGCATCAGTTCTATCAATCTTACTTCGTTGGAATAAGCATCATTGGCTGAAACACAGAAATGAGAGTTAGACCATCGAAGAGTTGCTGTGAGGTCAGGATCTGATCACTGTTGGTTTCTTACAAATGGACTCAGGCTGCAAAGCATTTAATATTTCCTCCAAGTCCAACACATGAGCTCTTGTTTTCTGCAATAAGTTGTCTTTGATTTGATCACGTATACTTATTGAAAACATTGACTGTAGAGGTATTGGTATAAAGATCTATCACCTCTCACATTTTAACTGGGCATTCTAAGCATCGCTGCAAACTGCCATATCAGGAGGTAATAACATTTTTAACTGAAAACACTTGCATTTTACTGCTGTGATGATCTGCCATATAAAAGGCCAAATGTCAGCCCGTCTGATTATGCATAGGCAGTGGAAGATCCACATTTTGATTTATAACAACCTTTCTGATAGCAACCGTAACGAGTCCTGTGGAAAGACGCCCACATAATCTGATCAGCCCAAAGCAATCTGAGTCTGCTGCATCCTGTGTGGGTGCTAAAAGGGTCATTCCGCAGCTTCATTTAGGATCTCCATCATCACTTTGGGCAGTTCAATCAAGCTTAAATCTGAAGATGCAGATGAGATCTTTCCAACCTGCTGCTTAGGGAATTTTTCCAGAACCCCACAGCATAAGAACTCTCTGGGTTTAAGAAATGTAGAAATGATCATTTTTTAAGGGTTCAACAGGTCACATTTACAAAAGAAAAAATGTAAATAATTAACCATAATAATGTAGAAATTCAATAGTGAAAATAAGTTCCTCCAGAAAACAGCACTTCCAGGATTACTCCGCAGGTTGATTGTCATAGATGCCTGAGAATGCTGGTGCCTCTAACTGGAAAAATAAGATTTTTTCTAACTCAACTTTTTGTTATTGATATTCTAAAAGCAATAATAACAGTAGTAAAAACGTAGCCAGTGTTGTGTCTACATAATATAACAGACAACTAACAAATGAGCAGTTTTAAATTGTATCTTTAGGCTCTTTGTTACAAGCAAACACAATTTCTTCCAATTTATTTAGTTGAAGCTAGAAAAAATGCAAAAGCTAACACAGTTTGACAGATATGAAATAGCATTTTTTCACCAACAAGAAGATTCCTAAAGAGCTATTAGCTGACAATTTTGCATATCTATGCATGGTGTGCAGTGCGCCATTAAATATTTTTGAGGATGGTGGACAATTTGAGGACAAAAAAGAAGTAGCAGGCCTAAAAAAACTACCTACAGCAGTTGAACATTTGAGAAATGGGAAATAATCCAGCAAGGATGTGACACAGGACCTGAGAGATGCATCTGGCCTTTCAGTTGATCCATCTACTGTTCACTGAAGCCTCATCAGAAATTGTGTCAGTGGAAGGGTTGCTGTCAAGAAGTAAGTAAGGGAAATAGACATTAAAGGCTGGTGTATGCATTACACCAGTTTTTACTGAATTTCAGTAAAAACTGGTGTAATGAAGTGATGAATCCAAATTTGATACTTGTGGTTCAATCATCATCAGTGTACATGGAGGAGGTCAGGAGAGAGCTAAAACATGGTGGAGGCTCTGTCATAGTTTGGGGCTCTATTTAAACCAGTGTTGATGAAATTATGATCGGAGAAACGTACCATCAGATTTTAGCCCATCTTACAATACCATATGGAAAACACCTGATTGTCAAAGGCATCAATTTCTCAGGTGGACAATGATCCCAAACACACTACCAACACAGTAAAAGCATATCTGGATAGAAAAATACATTGTGGAAGACTGTTAGTCGTGGATTGGCCTCCCCAGAGCTCTGACCTCAACATTATTGAAGCAGTAAATGGTAAATGGTAAATGGCCTGTATTTATATAGCGCTTTACTAGTCCCTAAGGACCCCAAAGCGCTTTACATATCCAGTCATCCACCCATTCACACAGACATTCACACACTGGTGATGGCAAGCTACATTGTAGCCACAGCCACCCTGGGGCGCACTGGCAGTAGAGGATCATCTTAATAGAAAATTGAACAAAATGCAGAAACATCCAAAGAAGACCTTTGAATGTCCTTTAAGAAGCCTGGAGAATTGTTCCTGAGGACTGTTTAAGGAAATTATAAGAAAGCTGCCTCAGAGAGTTCAGACTGTGCTGAAAGGTTGTCACACTAAATATCAACTTTCAAGCCCAGAATTATTTAAACTCTGTTTTCCCTGATATACTGCATTACTATGTATGTTTGCACATTTCAATAAATCATTGCACATATTTCCTCTTTTCAAGAGTTCAAAAGCTTTGCACAGTACTGTTTAATAGTACGTAAGTATGATATAATATATATATTAGATCTAGAAGCGGCACAGTGATGGACTGCATAGTTTCAATATGCAGAAGTAATACTGGTCCACATAGAAGAAAAACTCAATGATTAAAAGTGGGTCTTAAACTGACAGGTCATCATAAAAATGTAGTTTTATTTTTCTGAAATATTTTCTGTCGGGGTAGAAAAGGAGCAACAGTGCGCTGATACTTCACCCAAATCTTTGGAAAAGCCACATAGCAAAAAGAATTATGCGGGGAACAGCACCCTCTGGAGGTTATAAGGCAGAACTACAATTTATATCTGGTATTTGGTCAAGTGGTGAGTTTAAATATTCCGTGTATTTATTATTTCATGTACGTATACATTTGTCTTTTCATAGTTTAGTGTCATTTTATATCTGTATTGTGTGTTTACTTTTGTTTTTCCATGAATTTGTGCTACTTTGTAATCTTTTAAAAATCTTTTTCCATTTTTGCACCATTTTACATTACTAATGGAAGACTACCACACTTTGTGGTTCTTTTGATCCTTTTTGCTAATATAGTGTTAGTTCGCATCATTTTCTGTCTCTTTATTTGCTTATTACATTAACTCATAAACTGTTGGCTGAAAGTAGAGGAATGTGTGACTCATGACTGTACCAGCTTCTAGTTTTGTCCATCATCTTTATTTATGTATAGGTTTTACTTATTGCTATTGTTTAGTTTACTTGTAGCACATAAATTATGAATATTCAGTAGCTGTAAGTAAATAGGGGGGATGGGGGGACACCACTATTAATGAAAACTTTAAATACTTAGCTATTATTTGGTAATTTAAATAGTAAAAACTGTGTTACCTGTTTGGAAACAAAAAATGTTTTAAAACTGCTAGCTGCCATTTGAGTGATTAAAAGGTAAAAGTCACATGGGTGCTCATATTCATGTAAGGGTGACTGCTCCTGTCTCGTTAGTTGGAAGACTTCTGATCAGGGAACAAAATGTGTATTAAAACAGATCACTGGTACATAGAAAGTGGCATACAAAAAACCTCCAAAACAGCAACGTTTGCTCACACACAACAGAAGAATACCTTGTAGTTGGTGTTGCTTTAATCCCTGGAGATTTACACAACATGTGGGCGGAATTTACAGAGGAAAGTATGCGGGTAGAGTTTAAAGTCCACCAGAGGGGCCAGGTGCACCTGCAGACTCAAACTCTGTGCTTTCTGACCACTTTTTTTCTGAAAGCAATGAAAATCTGCTGGATTAAAGGCCTTTTTGTGTTTTCACATGTGCCCTTACTTCCGAGTTTTCCATGTCTGCAAGAATATTATGATGAAGTGGATCTCTTCCACTCATTTCCACATTAATCCTCCTCCTTTTTATTTCTGACTCCACTAGAGTAGCTAAAAAACATATTTATTATTGGTTACTCATTTATCTCAGCAGACGCCCATTTGGGAAGAATGCATTACACTGAGAGTTGCTATTTTATACACTGTAGGTTATCTAAACTACAGGAGAAGTGCAATGTTTTTCAAGACATTTCTGCTCTGTTGTTCTGCATTTTTGCCTTTGCTCCTGTGAATGTTACTCCTAAGCTATTACATTAGGGATATCTGCTGCCTTTGACTTCACAGAGACTTTCTAGCGCCTGATCTTTGGCTCACATACTCATAAATATTTTGAACCTTTGGCTATGTTTAATATAAATATCCACCGTTCTACGGCATTTAAGAAAATATGGAAGAACATAAAGGAGGATGAAAGGCCTTACTCCCCTGGCAGCCCTTCAGTGTGCTGAAATCAGAGTATATGTTTGTAGATTATCTATTACCCTATCAGGAGTAAGTGTTCTTTCCTCCTGCATGTGCATTTACAATTTAATGCACAAACTTATAGTCTACGCCCACGTGTGACACCCCGCCTTAAACCCCGCCTCCTCTTCCTGGCTGCAGTCAACGGATCCAGTCGATGTCCATTAATTTAGGCCTTTACTAAAATTCACGAACAACAAGGAGAAGCGGTGGAAATAATCGTCAAGAATAAGAGAGAGAAACTTGTCTCCACAAAGCGAACAGGTGGAACTTTGTCACACCCTGTTGGAACTAATTCAGGAGAAAATCGTCTCTTCGTGATGTACGTTTCGAAGGTAACAGAGGACAGCGGTTATTTTTACATGTGGTACTTGAACGCAGCACGCTTCTATTAAACCAGTAGTTCCCAATTTTTTTTTTGCTGGACCCCCCTTTGTTTTACAAGAAAAATATCCCCCCCCCTCCCCCCGCTCACGCACACACGCACGCACAAACACATCCTCCAACCACACGCACCCGTATTTTTCTCCATTGCGGTTTATTTCACACCTCAAACATTTAGTAAACAATTAAGCAAATACAAGTAATCTGCAGGTAGTAAGAAAATAAACTACTAACTCTTTTACGCTGCGTCCGCACGTACACCGGTGATTTTGAAAACGCAGCTGTTTCGTCCACACGTAAACGGCGTTTGGAATCACCGAAAACTGAGATTTTTAAAACTCCTTTTTTGGGTTTATGTGTGGACGAGGAATACAAAGTTCGTCACGCAACATTAAAGGTGTGTGCCTTTTTCTACGTCACGCTGTGCGCCACGTTATTGTTTACAGGAGATGAATTGCAGAATGATAGATAGTCAGATTAACAGTATTTTGTCTCTATCTTCAGGTTTTACACATGCAGTTACTGTCCCTCTATTTAGAAAGGCAGAGGCGTCACGGTGTAATTATTTTACATGTAGTTGGTTTTTTTCCCTGTGTAATAATATTCAACATTGCTATCAATACATTTTTCAAAAAATGCCTCTCTGTGCAAAATGGGTTTAAAAACATAAACAGCTGTGGGATACTGTCTGTCTCTGATTTGAACCGAGGGAACAAATCGTGGCAGGATCAGCCTGATATTATTTGTATCCCACTGTAACTTTACTGTATAAAGAGCTAATATCTCCAAAATGTCAGGAGTGGTTATTTATTACAGCAAGTCTTTGTGTACTAAAAATCAAGAATGTGGGATACTGTTTGTCCGTGATTTGAAGAGCCCAGCGCTGATCCCGACGCAGGGAAAACCCATTCTGCAGGGGAGACCTAATTGGCACTTGTGCAGGTGAAACCAAACGGAAGATATGCTTCACCATATTTTCTAGTCTTTGGCTTAGAATGAAATTGGCTTGGGAACATATTCAGCTATGCTTCATCTCCTGCTTTGCGTTTAGTAGGCGCCCCATGCTAGCAGTGTCCAAGCGTTGTTTTGTTTTTCCCTGTTCATGCCGCGCCGCCCCCGGGTGCGGGCCCCACACTTTGGGAAGGTCTGTATTAAACTGAGATTGGTTTTTAATATAATTAGGGGAGTTTACTTGGGTGGTGGCCCAACCGCTGACTTTTAGGGTGTAGTTGCACGCTGGGTCTTGGGGTCCTGGCTACATTCGGCTAAGCTAGCACGGACCTGCAGCCGAACTTTAACAGATAAAACGCTACCTTCAGTTAGGGTGAAAAGTTTATCGTGTTTCTACTTGTCAGACACAGAAATGAGCTGAGGTGTTTTAGCCTTAGCAGAGGGGCTCTGTGGTCTGTTAGTAGGCCTCACCCTCAGCAGCGTACTCCTACCAGCCGCAGGTGGATTTCTGCCTGACTGCTTTCTGTTTCCAGTGCAAGAAGGAAACAGCTCAGGCTTCCATCTGTAATTGAGACAACATGACTGTGTATTTCCTGTACGAAGTGTAGTTGGATGAGTTAAACACCTGGAGTCATCCAGCCAAAGCAATGGGTAGTGCTCAAGGGACCAGGGGCGGATCTAGAGAAATTTTCTTAGGGTGGCATGAGGGTGGCAAAGAAATCAAATGGGGTGGCAAAATCGAAGCCCTTTTTTTCCCCCCCAAACACATGTGCAGGTTGTTACATATGGTTAAAATGATTCAAATGCAGTAAGTATACGCATTTTTCATATAAATATAGTCTACAACTTAATTACTGTCTGTAGCCCACATAATTAAACACTTTAGTTACATAAAACATGTGAGTTTTGATGCTATGTACTGTATAGCCTGTATAATAAATACATATGTAGCCCAATAAGTATAAAATCCAGAAAGCTACACAACATTGAGTGGTTCATTTACAAACACACGTCTAAGTTTCACTGTTTTTTGTTAGAAAACAATCACATTGTTACATGTTAAATTACACAAAATGCCAGAAATCTGCACTGTCATGAACAAAAATTTAAACCTAATTTTTCATGATTGGTTGGATTAACCCACTGAGGTCTGAAATACAACCAGCCATTTTTGACTCCTTTTGAGTTTACGTTTGTATTTCACCATCAGATTGTTTCATTTTATTTTTTTCCCCTTGTCTTGTTTGGTATCTTTTCAGCTCAACTGAATTTAGTTGTTTTTTTCACTGACATACTGCATTAGTACTACTATTACTATTAATAGTACTATTACTGATCTGAAATCACACAAAGAACTTAAAATCCTAGTTGTATTTTTTTACTGTAAAAAAAAACCCACAGACATGTTGGGTAAATTTTTATAACTTGAAATGCAAATATAATATAATTGTACATTTTGTAAACATGCAACTATTTATCTAAAAATGCAGCCAATACACCTGCTGTTTTTTTCATTTTGTGTAAGAATTTAAAAATATTACTAAAACTAAAATGAGAGAACAATCAGGTGTCGCACTATATGCACCACAAATGATGTGTGCCAGTAAAAAAAAGTTTGTCCACCAAAAGACAGAACAGCACAGGGATAAACCTGCAGGCCTGACAACAGGAGGTGTATCACTCCGCTGGTTTTCTACTCAGTGTTTACGTTGCAAATGTGCCTTTGTGACATTCATTAGTGCCCTCACTGACACACAAAACAAAACAACGACTACACAACAGAACAACTACACAACACAACACACTAAGTAAACACTCCACACTAAACGTCACAAATCTCCCACATCTAAAAACTCTCTCTCTCTCCCTTGCTCTGTCTCGCTGCCGTTACCGTCACTCCTAAAACTTTTCCCTCTTCCTAAACAATCAAATCCCACGTGTTGACTTTTTTTTTTTAATTGGTCGACATGGTGCATTTTTCCACCAATAAGAAAGAGGTGGCTTTTTTTCTTTCTTTACTGTTTTCGCGCTGTCCTTAGAAAACGCTTAAAACACACACACACAAAAACATGACGACAGTATTTAGAAAAAAGCGTGGCTTATATATATTATCATAACTCTGGATTTACTGGCCTGTAATTAAAATTTAAAAACTTTAAAGTCTGAACTTTCAATGTGGGCTGAAATAGAGAGTCAGCGTGGCTGCAGCTTGTTGCTATGTCAGCTTACATCAGTCATGTGATTTGGAGGTGCAGTGTCCACAGAGGGTTAATAACAGTCACCTTCCTTCCATTTCCAGAGTGTAACATCCAACCACCTGTGTAAAAAGCGAAATTCCCATGGTGTTAATGAACTTTGGCCACCAGTCCAGAACATGAACTTTGAACATGAACCATGAACATGAACTTTACCCTGTCTGTGTTACTCAGTTGTCACAGTTTCTCTCCACAGACTGTTCTCAGCCATGACCCAGGTCGTTCCTCCGATCCTCTCCGTCACCCCGAGTCGGGCTCTGGTTGATGAGAAGTTTAAAGTGTTGGTGGAGAATCTTCCTCCGGGATATCCGGTAACCGTCCGCTCCCTCCATAACTCCGAGGACAAGCACGACTGGGAGGCTTACGGGCACTACGTCAGTGACCACAGTGGCGTCGTGTCAGGTGGGCTTCTTTGTTTTCCTTTTTTTTTTAAACTTACCAATACAAAAAAAAAAAAAAACCCAAGTACCTGAAAAGAATAATAAAGTAAACCATTGAACAGATGCATAAGAAGCTGACATTAAAAATTATATTTGTACATTCACACATAATTGCTATAATCAAAGTCATATTTAGTTTGCCGTTTATGAAGCAGGAAGCATTGAATCCATTCCAGCTCCTTTGGTGTAAATCAAAGTGATGACAGGTAATCTGGAGATGGATACCTGCAGCTCATTTAGGTTGCACAGGTAGTCCAGCTGAAGGCTTCCTGTGTCCCAGAGTCTGACATAATGCAACAGATGTACTCCAGTGGGATTTTTGTTTGGTTTTTTTTCCTCTACATAATCTTTAAATTCAACCAAATACTTTTTGGTCTTACTTTTGGTATTACTATTACTTTTATTACATTTTTTTTTAAATTTTTAACTAAAATCAGCGAGTGTTGTTGAAAAAGGTGTTTTACTTTTGATGTTTTTGTTGCACATGTTCTATTGAACTGTAAATGACATAATAAAATGTTATCTCACTTTTAATAAAGCAAATAAAGCGAAAAATAAATTGCTCCCCCCCCTTTGCAGTATCAGAAGACTTAAGTTACGGAGGCACATACACAGGAAAAGAGCCCATGGGTTTGCTGTGGAGCATGCGGCCCGTCCCGGGCAGCCGCCCAGGCCTCAGGTAACACATTCAATCTTCTAGTAAATCTCGTAGCATGGCTCTATAAATGACTTTTAATTACTAATTACTCAAAATTTGTACTCCAGGCTTTTTCCCCAGTGACATCATCGGTCTGCATTAAATCCCAAACAGCAAAGGTAGTCTGGACATACTTCTGTCCAGATGTGTTACATATCTAGATAGAAATTTGACGACTAATCTGCCAATTTTTCTCTGATTAATCGATTAGTCAACAATTATTTCAATAACTCTTATCACCTTTTCTTGTGGGCAAACCTCCTGTTCTAGGCTCCAGTACCTCACCTGCTTAAGACTGCCCATTTGTGAATATCACCCTGTTGTCTCATCCCACAGCAAATTAAAACAATCACTCATATGAATTTGAAAATAATCAAACGTATTTTTAACATTATTCAACAGGACTCTCAGATTAAAAACGAAATAAATACAAATGTTAGGTAATAAAGATTAAAGTGCTAGAAGTATTTAAAAAATAAAAATGCTAAATGGAACCTAAATGGGTTCTGCACATAAGTTCAGTTAAAGCTTCAAATTAAATAAAAAAGATTTTATTTTCCGGTCCAAAATAAAAAGTTTCCAGATAATTCAGTTCATGAATTCACGATTGCAGTATATGCTCTGGAGTGACGCTTGCTTTTGAGATGATGTTCCCAGCTGCTGATAACCATGCTGAAGATGCTCTCGGTAATGACTTCAGCTATTTGAGACATGCAAGAGCCTATGAGCTGTAAGACAGTGTAGTTACTCCTGTTTAATGGTTTACTATCACATTTCACTCATTAGCTAACAAAACTGAACTGTTTTGCTGCTTGCACTTCGCTCTTTGTTAGTATTGAGTGCAGTCTTGGCATATGATATAGGGAATACTTCCCCCATAGCTTCCTGGAGTGTATTGCAGTTACAAAAACACATTTACCCGATTTGAAAATATAACGCATCAACAAATTTTTATAGTCAACATAATCTATTATCGCAACTAATCGTTGCAGTCGTAGTGTGTTATCTGGCTTCATCGATGGATAAAGTTGTGGGTCATCTGCATAGCAGGAAAAATGCATGCTACGCCTTCTAATGATACTGCCTAAAGGAAGCATTTAGAGTGTAAATCTAATCAATGTGAAAACAGTCCCCACTTCTGGCAATCCAGTTATTGTGGCGTGAGTGAACTTATCAAAAGTTCCATGGCGATCTGCTGCACCTCCCCTGTCTCTGTGGCTGCCGTGCTCTGTCAGAAAATGACTAATTGCTGATGCAATACCTCTTGACAGTCCATTGATTTAGCATTGTGGCCTCACTCAATCCATTCGACAGCAAGTCAGCTACTTTGTTTGTTTTGTTATCTTGTTCTTAAGTGATGACGTATGAACCCTGCTTCCAGGTCCAAATTACTCTGCGTTTATTAAGGCTGTAGTGTTTTTAACATGTTTTAATGTTTTGTATCTTCTTCTATTTAATCTGAACAAGCCCCTAAAAAAAGTCAGTGATCACTTTCAGCCTCTCAGTTTTTGTTACCACTGTTCATTTTAATGCTCAGTTTTTAAAGCCTTACGATGTAACCACAGCCCAGCCTATGCAGCAGTATATTAATGACTAACCTCGAGTTGTGGATGAATTATTACTACAAACAAAAAAATCAATGGGAAGGGACATCTGAAGATGTCCATGTAGTAAGGTCTAAGATATGATGGGGCCTGATCATTCAGGACTTAATATATGAAGAGAAGGATTTTAAACAACTCTAAATGTCACAGGAACAAGAAGCTAATACAGTTAAATCTTCAGGGATCCTTGGTAGTTCTTATAAATGACGAGTCTTCCTCACACACAGAGTTCCACAGCAGGTGGCTCTCTCCATAGCAATCACAATAATGCCATGCTTTGTGATAGTATTGCCTAAGGGAAGCAAGTATTATGTAAATAATCTAAGGAGCTTGAAATGAAAAGAGCACAGTCCAGAGATGGCAAATTATTATCCGTTGTATCTTCCCTAGGGCTTAATACTCACCACCATTTGATCTTAGAACTGAAGAAGCTTCATGGATGAGAGGTGAAACATCTTCAGCACACCTAAAGAAGTTCAGCTGCTTTTCTTCCCAAACTCCTTAGATTACCATGATCTGGATGACAGAGAACATACACAGACCTCTAAAGTAAATAGTATTGGTCCTACTACAGAACCCTGTTGAACTCCATAACTAACTTTTGCTTGTGTAGGCTACTTTTTGTTTAATCTGTCAGGTAACTCATGTCATTATTGGCCAGGTTAAGGAAGATGAATGTGTGCACACCCATGCTGGTCACCATCTCGGTCCACAGTGGACACGAGGGCTTCAGGGACCAGGCCCCTCTAGCCTCAGTCCTCACAGAGAGATGGTACATGGCCCCTGGCATCCAGAGGATCACTATTAATGAGCAAGGAGTGCAAGGGACTCTGTTTATACCTCCAGGTACACCTACAGCACCTGTAATGACACTTTTATTCTCTTAAATACGTATTTTGTTGATTTTATTTTTTCAGAGTGGCTGGGGTTTTTCTTTCATAATGGTGAAATGTAAATTTAAAAAATCCGTTCTGCTTTTCCTTAAAATATATTCTCATATTAAACATGGCTAAAGGTAAAAAAATAAATAAAAAAATAAATAAAAATCAGCCTGTGTACAAGTAACATGTAAAAAAAAAAAAAAAAAGCAAAAGCTCAGGCTTCAAGCTTCAAGCTGATCTAAATGCTGTGGCATTGAAACATGCGGGCAGGGCTTGTGTGCCTGGTGTGACCATATTAGTGAATTCCTCTCTTTCTGACAATATACAGATCCAAGAGTAGGAAAAAAATCCACCTGATGTCCGAGTTTTTAGCTCACAAGGATGACTTGAACCAAAGTAATTTTGTCCTGTTTGTCTGACTTCAGGTCCTGGACCGTTTCCTGGGCTGCTGGATATGTGGGGAGGTGGTGGAGGGCTGCTGGAGTATCGTGCTGCCTTGCTCGCGTCTCACGGTTATGTTTCTTTGGCGCTGGATTACCTCGGATTTGACCAGGAGTCTGAAAATTTGGAATTGAAATACTTTGAGGTTTGTGTGACAGGTCACCATCCAAAATTATGAATTAAGGCGTTCCAATCACTTTCATGGCCACAGGTGTATAAAATCAACCAGCTAGGCATGCACACTGCTTAATTAATAAAAGAAAATGGGTTGCTCTTAGGATCTCAGTGAATTCCAGCATGGTACCATTATAGGATATCACAAGTCCAGTTGTGAAATTTCCTTGCTACTTAAATATTTCACACTCAACAACCGCAACTTAGCCATAAAGTGGCAGGCCTCATGAAATCACAGAGTGGGGTCAGCAGATGCTGTGGCACCAAGGTTGCCAACTTTCTGCAGAGAGGGGATGGCCCCTTCTTGATCCTACGTGACTGTGCACCAGTGCACAAAGTAAGGTCCATAAAGACATAGAAGAACTGGACTGGCCTGCACAGAGTCCTGGCCTCAACCTGAAAGAATCGGAGCGAAAACTGTGAGCCAAGCCTTCTTGTCCAACATCAGTGTTTGACCTCACAAATGTGCTTCTGAAAGAGTGGTCAGAAAATTCCCATTGTCCCCTCTGACCATTAGACTTTTCTCCAGAAGGCATTTGTCTTGTTCATGTGGGTAGCTGCAAATTTCATTTGTTGGACTTGGACCCATTCTTTCCAGTATTGGTCAATTCAGTGAGTGCTGTCAAACAAATCCGTTTTAGGCTGCAAAGATAAACTATCAGTTGTAGTTAATCATGATAACTTACGAGAAGTTAAAAGGTCTTGACTTTGTCAAGTTAAAGGACACTCGAGAACTTTCAGGTCCACTTAAAAAGATTGAAGTAAGTGTATGTATGTATAGAAAACCCAAAATAAATTCAAACTTGTGCACCCATTTATTATTGTTTAAAGTCACGCATGTTGTACAATGATTCAACTCTGGCAAAAGAACAGTTCAAAGAATTCATTAAAAGCCCAAAATTACTCTGACATTCATGTCCATGATGAGTGTTTGTAAACTCCTCATTACATCTGTACTTATTATTTAATATTCTAATATTCTGATCTCTTCAGACGGCGTTTAATATTATTAAGGACCATCCTCAAGTGATGTCAGACAGAGTTGGAATTTTTGGTCTTTCTCTCGGTTCACTTGTTGCTGTCACCTTGGCAGCCTACAGCACCATTATCAAGGTCAGAGTGCGAGGGAAATGACTTCAATTTCCTCTTCTTTTACCTTTAAAGTAGACCTTAACCCACTGACCTCTTTCTTACTCCAACTGAGGTATAAATCAAATTTCGTAATTTGTCATTTCATTCCAGCCTTGTTGTATTGTTTGTATCAGCTCCAACCACTATTATCCAGCACAGGGGAGCACAGTCGCATCCAGGTTTGAAGGAGTAACCAGGTGGGTCCGTGTTTGTCGGTCCATTAAATTATTATTGCTGTTTCGTAATTACTAATATGTTATGACAGGCAGCTTTACAAGGCGCGTGTGAATGAGGACAACCAAGTGATCTGGAAAGGTGTTGGTCTGGAGTTCATCACTGACCCCTCAAACATTGCCGAAGTGAGTGCTGGAATATACTGCAAACACCTGCATGTTAAATACCAATACAAGTCAGTGCTGGACCTGTTTTATTATTTGTAACATTGTTGTAAAGGTGTTTTTTGTTGACAGGTAGGCAGAATTAACTGCCCGACATTGCTGGTTAACGGCTGTGATGATCAGAACTGGCCCACAGTGGAGACGGCGGAGGATGTGAGGTCACACACACTCACACAAATGCTGTTTATGAGAGTGATGGATGTCAAGAATACTGGAAAGTTGGCAGTTCTTGTTTGAGTATTGTGAACATTGAACAAATATGAATGTGAACATTAACATACAGTTCATTTAAGGTTGACCTCTGACCCTCAGGTAGCCAGGTTGATGCGTGAAGCTGGAAAGGAACACCTGTTGAGCAGATTAGCATATCCGGACACCGGACACCTGATTGAGCCACCGTTCTCACCTCATTTTAGGGCTACGACCTTTGTCATACACAGCAGTAAAGAAAAAGGTCAGATTCCCACACCTGTACAAAGGCTTTGGCCTCACATCCTGTTTCTTACCTTCTTACAGATTCTGGTCATAATAACAAAACTTCATCAAGTACTATAATACACTGCTCAAAAAAGAGAGTATAGCATCAAGTCAAACTTTTGGGATATTGACCTGATCAGTTAAGTGGTAATTAAAGACTAAATGAAGAACGGTGTACTAGACAAGCAACAATGAGACAAACAGGAATGGCTTTACAGGTGGAGACCACGGGTATTTTATGCTCCTACTTAGTGACACCAGTTACAGGGATGTTTAATCACTCTGACCTTTTGTCTTTTTAACTTTTTTTTCAGTAAAACAGCTGCAGCTTTATAGCCTTTGTACTTTGTCATCAGTTAACTTTGGAGTTGGTACAAAAACCTCCAAGATTAAATAAGTGTATTCAGCATTAAGAGGGAACATATAGGGTATCACTGGGTGGTGTTGAGGTCTGAATCTGAGGGCAGCTCCTGTAATCACAAAGAGAAAAGCATCATCTCAAACTATCAAAGTTTATCCCTCAAATCTAAAATAATAAATAAATCTTGCCAGTCCTCACACACTGATCGGAAGTTCTGCTCTTAGGTTTTTTTTTACTTACCTCTGACAGCTGACATGGGAACTGTTCAACATAGGCAATAATTTATATGTTATCTAGTATAATATTAACCTTTGAGTGGATGGTGCTTTTTAAACAGAGGTCTGCAAAGATACCTGGGACTCTCTGATCTTAGAACTGAAGAAGCTTCTCGGGTGAGAGGTGAAGCGTCTTCAAGAAACTTAAAGAAATCTGCTTTTCTTTCCAAACTTCTTAGAGTACAATGACCTGGATGAATGAGAACCTTCACAGACAAATCGACCTCGTTTCCTCAGCGCAAATCTTGTGGAGCTTGTGTTTATCCTCAGAGCGACTGATGTCATTTAAAATTGATAAACGAGATTTAAAACGAGGGAGTAATGGACACCAAGCAGCATAGAAACAGGCTGTAAGCTGAAAGAGCCAGGCTGTAATAATCTGTTTCTAATGCTCTATTTTTCAAAGTAAGACGTGTGGCTTAGGTTGTTTAGAGGACTTTGTGCTGGGCATTGTCTTAAAATAAGATAAGATAAGATAAGATAAGATAACCTTTATTAGTCCCACACGTGGGAGATAAAAAATGGAGATAAAGAAAAATGTATTTTTATTTGCTGAGGTGGCTGTAGTGGAATCACCAATTTCTAAACTGCTAAAAACAAGTCTTTGTCTCCTAATGACATTCGGGGCATCCTGAAATAATTTATTATATCAACGTAGAACAAAACATTACAAATAAATTTACTCGAGCCTATACTCCATAACACCCGATTGATTATTTAATGATCTCCTCTGTGTTTGTCACAATCTTCACTGACTGCCTTTGACTGTCACTACAGTCACACCACTCGTCACATCGTGAGGGGAGGATATTTGGTCATTTGAGCAGATCGGTTGCAGGACTATATTACTGAGGTACACGGGTACCAGTCCATGTGCGTCATTAACTCTGTATTGAATGCAAAAAGCCCAAGTGCTCATTAAAACAAAACGTGTGCCAATAAAGTACTCTGTCCATTGATCCCTCCTTTTAAATATGTTAAATCGCATCAGTCAGGGTAAACACAAACTCCAACAGATTTGTGCTGAGGAAATGAGGCATACTTGCTTATTTTGTGCTGAATATTGTGAAACTGATTATCACCAGTTAATGTGGGCGGATTCCTGATTTTATGTTACAAAAACACAGATCTTTTTTTTCCCTTTTTTTAAAAAAACAAACCAAAACAATAATTTCATTGTTGTATGAATGTAATTTTGATAGATATATGCATTTGCACAAGATGGAGACCTTTTTATTCCAGCATCTTTAATAAATCAAACCATATGACACACTGTCGGACAGATGACCATTCATAAATGGCCTGTATTTCAGTGAAAATAACGAATCAACACGTGAGGCATCATTCTGAACACGGAGAGTAGAATACGTAAACAAATCTAATCGGTTAAGGTAAAAGCCTGAGCACTGACTACTCATCTTAGCTAGCTAGCTAATGACATCATTACTGATTCGCTTACAAACACACATTTGACTTAAGAAAAAAGTGCAACGGTACTGCTGGTCCTTCCTTCGATAAGTCCAGTTTGCTGCAGAAAACGTCAGACTGACAATGGACTGTTCTTTATTTGTAGTTTGACGTGTGTGTGTGTGTGTGTGTGTGTGTGTGTGTGTGTGTGTGTGTGTGTGTGTGTGTGTGTGTGTGTGTTGCAGTGCTACTACTGTGGGGAGGAAAGACCAAACCTCACTCTGATGCTCAGGAGGACTCCTGGAGGAAGATTTTGAGCTTTCTGCAGTTTCACCTGTACTGTGGCCCATGTCTCAAAGCAAAGATATGAAAAGGTGCATGATGCTGCTCAAAAAATAAATACATCATGTGCCTTTTTCAACCATCCATGAATTCAAATTTTTATGGTGGGACATCAACCAAACTGTTTTTCTTGATTTGTATCTAAAAACTAATTTAGCCCATTTGAGGCCCCTTTGTTAAAGGCCCACTTTCCTCTGATTGGCTAACTTCTGGAAGCCAGCTGAGGGGTAGCACCCATAAATTTGTTAGACAATGTATGTTACAGATTTTTACAGATATCTATAATTTTCCCTGTTAACTAAAAATAGCTCACTTGCTTCCCAATAGAAAACCTGTTTGGTTAGATTTATAAAAAATTATGATGTTTTTGGGTTAAATTGTTATGGTTGAGTTTTGGTTTCCCCCGGCAATGCAATTCAAATCATGCTCTAATATGTTACAATAGCATCACTGATGCCCAGATTTGACATATTTGACAACATAGGAAAACACGACAAAAGTTAGAATATATTTTTAATTTGGATTTTTTCGAATTCCATGGATTAGACATTTTATAATTCAAGTGGCAAATAACGAGTCTCATCTGTGTTTTGTTCTGTAAGATCAACAACCTACAGTGTTAGGTTTTGTATTGCTGATTGTCATTTATGCTTAGAGTTTTATAATTAGTTTTAGATTGGTAGAGGTTTGATCCTTAATAGTCTGCAAACTTTGTGTGCATTAGAGAGCACTCTGGGAGCATGGGAGAGGTCGTACCTTGTCTTATTGTTTTATGGTAGGATAAACGTAGCTATATCTGTTTTAGGCTAAGTGCCTTTTGTTTAGATGAACTGCTGGACTTCCAGACCAGCAGGTTTAGAGAAGTCATTTATGGGGTCACACTCTGACCCCACACACACACACACACACACACACACACACAGGCAAGGTACTCTTTGTTTGTATGTAGACGTAATATGTTAATGAACCTATGTATATTCATGTAACCCCAATAAAAGCAGTGTTATGGGGGAGCGGACAAGAGCAACTGGGGTCAAGCGAAGGAACGGCGCTTGTCGTGGTTGTCTCCCTCATGCATGAGTAACACGAAGAACTTTGCCTACTTGGTGTTTAATGCTTTTTGCTGTGTAGTTGAATTGTCCTCAACGTTCCAGCGAATAGGTTTATGCTACAAACCCATCATACAGTATTAGAGAGAAAACCCCAGCTATCAAACTATCCTGTGTGAGCAAGCACTGGGCGACAGTGAGGAGGAAAAACTCCCTGTTGACAGTAATCCAGATGGTGGATGTGCTTATTGACATATTATGTACTGTCTCCCTCAGTAGATTCAATTCAATTCAATTTTATTTATATAGCGCCAAATCACAACAAAAGTCGCCTCAAGGCGCTTAGTCGCAATTAACAGCAACATTTAGATGCTGTTAAATGTTTTAGTTGTTATTATGCATTAAACAGTGTTTGTTGATCTTGAAGCTTCATTCACTCAGAGGTGTTTTTTATTTTTAATACAGGCCTCAATGTCTCTTTGTGTATACTTATATACTCAAATAACACCAAAAAAAACAACAACCTGGGGGCTGGCTTGGCCCTCGATCTTGACACCAGGAACTGACTTCCAGTGAAAGCTTTCACTAATGTCATGTTCCTTGATATACAAATGCCAGCCTCAGAATACTGAGAAATGTTAATTCAACACCAGTGAAATTACATTTATTTTATAAAATGTGATTACAGTTTAAATATGGAGGGCCCGGAGTGTCAAAATGAATTAATTAAATACGCCATTAAATAATTGTTTCATTAATTAATTAAAATTATATTTAAATGAATATTTCAATAATTAAATGCCCATTCATTTTATTTAAAACATTTAATAAATTATTTATTCAAATTTAATGTAATTAATGACACAATTCATTACGTATTTAATAAATAACACATTGATTCTTTATTTTACATTTTTATTAATTATTGAAACATTTAATTGTTTAATGATGTATTTATTTATCATTTTGCACTTCTGACCCTGCCGCTATGTTCTTGAATTTATTTTATCTGTCAGCCTCACTCGTCAAAGTCTAGATAATCAATTGCTATGACCTCGTGGTAGTGTGGACTTGGGGCAGCCAGGTATCCCAGAATGCATTTCAAAACACAAGCAGCACTAGTGGTGGTGTCTAAAATGTAAGTTTTATTAGGGCAGGTTGTCAACATAGAACATGTTTGTAGTGCTCTGATGTTTTCAGTCGCTAGCTTTGCTAACAGTCAGCTGACAGAGTGTACCAAGCTCACAGCCCCGGGACGTTTCTCGGTACTCAAGTATGCAAGTCTGTACCCGTGTTTTCACTAGTCTGTACTTCTGAACTTCAAACGGGAGTCCAGACTTCCCGAGAAAGCAGCCCAATCATTCTACAATTGGAAGGCAGTGTACTTGATGACATCACAACTCCAGAGTTTTTACTGCCATCCCCCCTTAATTTAACTGTGATTAATATTTTCAGTTGGCAAAATTTGCTTTTACATGTTATCTGTTTATAATGTCTAATAAATGGTAAATGGCCTGTATTTGTATAGCGCTTTACTAGTCCCTAAGGAACCTAAAGCGCTTTACACATCCAGTCATCCACCCATCCACACACTGGTGATGGCAAGCTACATTGTAGCCACAGCCACCCTGGGGCGCACTGACAGAGGCGAGGCTGCCGAACACTGGCGCCACCGAGCCCTCTGACCACCACCAGTAGGCAATGGGTGAAGTGTCTTGCCCAAGGACACAACGACCGAGACTGTCCAAGCCGGGGCTCAAACCGGCAACCTTCCGATTACAAGGCGAACTCCCAACTCTTGAGCGACGATCGCCCCTAAGCTTCATACAGGTCAGCACAATCACTACATGACAGAATAACAAGTTTAATCTCTCTTAATAAAAATGGTATAGAGCTATACTGCTTCTTGAATAAAAACAAACAGGTTAGGATGCTTTTATTTTTATTTTAGTAAACACTCAAACCTACAATAGACTTGGGAAAGAAGTGAACAAATATTTAAAACATGATCATTTCTGGAGCAGCCTTCAGGATCTGCACGTATTAACCTCCCGTTTCTATTGTGTCTCAAAATGTTTGCAGCAGACAGCATAAAGCCAAATAAATAAAGGTGTCACTTACAGACACTACACCCCAGTGACGCTGATAAGCCACTTGAGTTTTTTCAGCAAAAACATGCCGAATATTGCCCACAATCATCCCTCTTTGTGAAAGCTACTTCAGTAAACCAGCATTAATAAAGTTTTTCTTTCTTTTAAGTTTTTGTTTTTGTTTTCTTTAATGTTAATAAAGATACAATGTTATGCAGAGATGTACTTATAATAATAATTTTGTAGTCAAATCTGTTTATAGTTTTCTTCTTCCTAAGCGGAGCGTAACAGAAAATAACTTCTTTTTTTTTAAGTACTTTAAAATTCATTATATACAGATAGCAGTTTAGAACAGGATTGTTTAAGCACTAAGGGGCAATGGCGTGTCCAGCGGGGTGGCCTGGGGGGGCACAGGCCACCCCCCCAACCAGACTGGCCACCCCAGGTGCCACCCCAAAGGTAAAACAATAAAATTCAATCAAATATCAAATGTACGATTATGTTTTCACGGTGAAGCTCAGATATCCGAGTGTAAGTGAATGCAGCATCGGCTTCTGCGCTATGCGCATCACGTTAGCAAAGGTAGGAGAGCCAAGCACGAAGGACAACACTGCAGGAAACAATTTTTCGGTGAAAGAAAATGAGGACAGAATAAATGTCCCGGTAAGTAATATTAAGTTTGTTGAGTTTAGTAAACTTCGGTGAAATTAGAATACCAAGGAAAAAAATAACACTTAAAGAATTTTTGCAACCATCGAATATTTCAGACAGTATGCTACTGAGGGCAGCTAACATAAGAGTTATGAGTTATAAGATGCAGGTCGATGTGTAAAAATAACTCAGTGGTTTGGTGGTGGCTATGGCGGGGCTTCCACAGAGGCCAGCAGGTGGATGAGGGAAGGGGAGGCAGGAGGAGAGACCCGAGGCGGCCACCAGTCCGAGTGTCAGGTGAACTGAACTTCAGGTAAGAAGTTATGACCTGCAGTCTATCTGGGTCAGATATAAACCAAGTTTAGGTGGAGTTTATTTTCGTTGTGCTGACTTTTTACAGTCAGTTACAATACCTCATACTGCGTGAGCTAGCATGACGAGTTTATACAGCTGTTCGGTTGCTATGATGTTACTGATAGTGAACTTTATTTTATTCATAAGGTTAGTTAGGTTAGTTAGTAGAGTTGCCAACAGCTCCTTAAAAAATGGAATGGTCCCTCATTCATAGAAAATATTACGCGTTTGGTATTGAGCTGAGAAGAGACGCAGTTTGTCCCGGACTTCAGCTAGGATGGAAAAAGACACAAAACTGGAGTTATTCTGTGTCTTTATGCTGCACAGCTGCCTCTTCTCCTCTCATTCTCTCTCCTCTCTCTCCTGTTGCTACTTCAATCATGAAACTGATCAATGATCAGCTGATCGTCTCTCTTGTTTGTTTATCACCCACTTTGAGCCAGAAAGAGGAAACCAGCAGATGTCGCGCTAAACAGCAGCAGCACGTTTAAGCTTGATCAGCTGTTGTTAGAATTTATTTAGTTAGAATGTTTGCTGGAGCCACAGCTGTAAAGCTGTAAAGCTGCTGGTCATGATGTCGGTTTGGATATGTGGTGAGAGGGAAACATGAAGATGAAACCAGGAGATGTCCTTACTGAATCATCAGAGCTGAACAGGTGATGGAGAAACAGGTTTACCTTTTAGGTGACATGAATGAGTTGAAGTTATGAACTGTTTCTGAGAGATAAATAACACCAGGATCCTTTTTTTATGTAGCTGACAGCTGGTAACTGTGCAGGGGCGGGTCTAGCAAAGTGTTGCCAGGGGGCCAGGTAGGGCATTAACAGGGAGAGGAGGGCATAAAGAAATACTTTTCTTTTTTATTCTCATTTAAAATATCTAGCTTTTATTAAATAATTATCTGAATCTTGCGAAGAAAGTTTTTATCTGACGTAAAATGTATAGAAATCATACATATACCAAAAAGACTGTACATCACTGTCACAACAGCATTTGTTTTCATTCAAAGGCTTTATGGCTTTAATACCTGGTGGGCCAATCTGTAGTGAAAATGCCCAATTTTTTGTCCCAGTCCAGCCCTGCAGGTTAATACTGGCAGTGTCACCATGCCAGCTGACTGCATTTCATCATCAGCCAGTGTTGTTCTCAATATTACCAAAGTAAGGCAGCATATAAAGTATTTACTTGCTTTCAGGTTTTATTCAAATGTTAGTCTTTTCAGTTGTTTCCCCACTTTTTTCCTGTTTCAAAATCAAACACCAGTTTGTGAGAAGATTATCTTCTTCTTTTTTTTTTTAACAGGCATTGGGTTTGCATTGGAATTGGCTAATTTGCCAATTGTATGTTAAAAATGTTCGTATTTTAATATTCAAAAATGTTTTTGCCCAAAACATATGTGCACTACATGTCAGTAAAAATACTATGCAAATATTGATGTCCTTGAATGCTGAATAAACACTGACTGATTGTATCTCTTGTACTTAATCAACACAGTATCTAAACACTTTGCACCGTAGTGGTTAAAATCTCATTCTAATAAGGTTACGGTTATTAGGTTTACAGGGTTATTGAATTATGGTTAACGGTTGGTAGAATTGTTTTTAACATTATCTGACAATTACATCTGCCACCCTTCTCCAAATCTGTGCCCCTACCTGGCCCCCCCAACAAAAATTTTCTAGACACGCCACTGCTAAGGGGCAATAAGAAACTACAGAAAGAGGTTGACCCTAATGCAGGCTTCTACAGTTTTAATTGTTTTGGGGTTTTCTGAAGCGTTTCTGGATATAGACTTTAGCCAGATAAATGTTATGAATTAATTTAAATGAAACTTGTTTTGTTATCCTATGAGAGGAGTTTACCATTTCATTAAATAACTGAGCCACATGTGTAATATTATCAAGAAACCAGTATTCCAAAAAGAGGGATTTGTGTCTGTATAAAATGTCCTTATTGTTACACAAATTATGTTTATAGATGAGATTCCATGACAAAAAGGCCTGGTGAGGAAAAGCAAATATCTTAATTGTGATTTTATCAATGTCATAATTGCATATTGTTTAGATATCAACAATGGAGGGGAGGGGAATAACATTCTAATTGGAGTTGGGCTATTTTTGTAAATATTGTAGCGAATTAATCTTAAATGTATTATTTAAATAGCTAATATCTATAAAATGTAGACCACCTTTATCATATCCATTCATGAAAACAGGTTTTCTTAAATAATGAGTCCTATTTCTCCACACAAAGGTAAAGAGCATCTTGTCAGTGTCATTTAAAAGTTTTTTCTCCACATGGAGAGGCAGAGCTGCATATGTTAATCGTAATGTTCCCTCCACTTTGGTAATCAGAACTCTTCCTTTTAAGGAGGGATCCACTGGTTTAGTCTACTTTGAGTTTTCTGGATGATGGGTTCCAGATTTATGGATGCTCTTTTTTGTTGATCCTTGGTAATTATTATTCCTAAGTATAGCACTTCATTTTTAATTTGTATATTACAAATAGATGTACTGGAACATTCCTAATTTCACACTTGTTAATATTCAGATCTAAGCCTGAAGCTCTAGAGAAGACTTTTACAGATTCCAGAGCTGCAGAAATTTGGTTTGGTTTCTTCAGAAAAAGAGGAGTATCATCAGCCAGTTGAGTGATGATCAGATTTCTGTCCAGCAGAGAAATACTTTGAATTTTACTGGATCTAATATGGTCTGCTAAGAATTGGGCAACTCGTAAAAAGAGTTAGAAAGAGGCAAGGCATCCTTGTCGAATGCCTCTTGACAGATCAAATCTAATCTAGGACAAGTTCCACCGCTTAGTTTCACTGAGCTATTACCATTTCTTTATAGACTGTATAGACTTTATAGTTCAGAATAATCTAGAATGTCTAGTAATAGTCTTTTATTGTTTGTTATCTTTTAGGCATAAAACCTGATTGTGTTTCATCTATGAGGGAATTCAGGACCATTTTGAGCCTCTATGCTAGAATTAGGGGGCGCCAGTTATCTAAAAGTAACAGAAAATGATTGAGAAGCACTAATCCAGTGACTGTTGAAACATTTTCCCTGTCACGTGTCCTAGAAGTCATCAAACCTGTTCTGACAAAACGTCCTACTTTGGCAAAACGGCCTACCGTAAGTAGTTTATGCACATTTCTGCTGTCACAGAGTAATTCCAGCACAAATGTAAGTAGGTATGACGGTTTTCCACTTAACTTTGCCCATCAGAGTAGGCTTGTAGCTCACATTCATAAAGCCAGGACGGTTTGCCACTTCATTTATATAAGTATGCTTGTAGGTCACATTGTCAAAGGTAGCATGGTTTGGCACGTAATTTTACCCATCAGAGTATTTTTCTAGCTCTTATTAACAAAGGTAAGATGATTTGCCACTGAATTCTAGCTGTAAAATTATGCTTCTAGCTCAGGGGTGTCAAACTCCAGGCCTCAAGGGCCGGTGTCCTGCAGGCTTTAGATCTCACCCTGGGTCAACACACCTGAATCACATGATTAGTTCATTACCAGGCCTCTGGAGAACTTAAAACATGTTGAGGAGGTCTTTTAGCCATTTAAATCAGCTGTGTTGGATTAGGACACATCTAAAACCTGCAGGACACCGGCCCTCGAGGCCTGGAGTTTGACACCCCTGCTCTAGCTCATATTAACAAAGGTAGGACGATTTGATACCTAAATATAGCTGTTAAAGTATGCTTGTACGTCACATTTACAAAGGCAATTAATTTTACCCGTCAGAGTATGTTTGTAGCTTATATTCACAAAGGTAGGACGGTTCGCCACTGAATTTCCAGTGTTGCCAACTCCTCAGTAAGGAAAATCGCTATTGGCTGTCCTAAAAGTCGCTAGAAGTCTTTTATCTGGAAATGTGCAACCTAATCCCGGTCCAGATTGCAAATGCTTAAGTACTCCTTGTGATTTTAAAACTCGAACAGGTCTTGGTGTCACTCATTTAAATGTCAGAAGTCTTCTGGTCTGATGGGCGATTGTGGCTCAAGAGTTAGGAGTTCGCCTTGTAATCGGAAGGTTGCCGGTTCGAACCCCGGCTTGGACAGTCTCGGTCGTTGTGTCCTTGGGCAAGACACTTCACCCGTTGCCTACTGGTGGTGGTCAGAGGGCCCGGTGGCGCCAGTGTCCGGCAGCCTCGCCTCTGTCAGTGCGCCCCAGGGTGGCTGTGGCTACAATGTAGCTTGCCATCACCAGTGTGTGAATGTGTGTGTGAATGGGTGGATGACTGGATATGTAAAGCGCTTTGGGGTCCTTAGGGACTAGTAAAGCGCTATATAAATACAGGCCATTTACCATTTACCATTCTTCCCAAACTTGATTTTGTGAAAATTTGGATGAAAGAGTTAGATACCGATATTCTTATATTATCAGAAACCTGTCTTACAAAATCGATTACTGACAAAGACATTGCAATAACAGGCTATAATCTTTTCCGTTGCGACCGCCCCAGAAAGGGTGGCGGTGTTGCAATTTATGTAAAAAGCAAATTCCATGTTACTGTCGATTCATCGTATCTGTTTGTAAACAGTCTGAACTTCTTGCGCTCAAGCTCCAACTTTTCACTTAGTGAAAAACTATCTACTTTAGATTTTAATGAAATTGTGCTGGCCGGAGATTTCACCTGGGACTGGTTGTCCTCTGCCTCACACAGTTTTAAATCCATCTGTGATTCATATAATCTCACACAACTAATTTACAGCACAACTCGTCCAAATCTTAAATGCCCAGAAAAGCCATCACTTATTGATTTATTTTTAACTAATATGCCGTATAAATATTCTCACACTGGGGTTTTCGCAAATGATATCAGTGACCACTGTGTGGTAGCTGTATTCAGACAATCAAAGCTCCCAAAATCCATCCATCCATCCATCCATCCATCTTCATCCGCTTTATCCGGGGCCGGGTCACGGGGGCAGCAGCCTAAGCAAAGAGGCCCAGACCTCCCTCTCCCCAGCCACCTCCTCCAGCTTATCCGGGGGAATACCAAGGCGTTCCCAGGCCAGCCGAGAGATATAATCTCTCCAGCGTGTCCTGGGTTTGCCCCGGGGCCTCCTCCCGGTGGGACATGCCTGGAATACCTCACCCAGGAGGTGCCCAGGTCAGATGCCCGAACCACCTCAGCTGGCTCCTTTCGATGTGGAGCAGCAGCTGCTCTACTCTGAGCCCCTCCCGGATGGCCGAACTTCTCACCCTATCTCTAAGGGAGAGGCCAGCCACCCTTCGGAGGAAGCTCATTTCTGCCGCTTGTATCCGCGATCTCGTTCTTTCGGTCACTACCCACAGCTCGTGGCCATAGGTGAGGGTAGGGACGTAGATCGACCGGTAAATTGAGAGCTTCGCTTTTACACTCAGCTCCCTCTTCACCACGACGGACCGGTGCAGCGTCCGCATTACTGCAGCTGCAGCCCCAATCCGTCTGTCGATCTCCGGCTCCCTTCTCCCATCACTCGCGAACAAGACCCTGAGATACTTGAACTCCTCCACTTGGGGCAGGAACTCATCCCCGACCCGGAGTGGGCACTCCACCCTTTTCCGGCTGAGAACCATGGCCTCAGATTTGGAGGTGCTGATCCTCATTCCCGCTGCTTCGCACTCGGCTGCGAACCGTTCCAGTGCGAGCTGGAGGCCCTCACCCGATGAAGCCAACAGAACCACATCATCTGCAAAAATCAGAGATGAGATTCTGATGCCACCAAAGCGAAAGCCCTGCGCCACTTGGCTGCGCCTAGAAATTCTGTCCATAAAAATTATGAACAGAACCGGAGACAAAGGGCAGCCCTGGCGGAGCCCATCACCCACCGGGAACGAGTCCGACTTACTGCCGGCAATGCGAACCAAGCTCTTGCAACGGTTGTATAGGGATTGAATGGCCCGTAGCAATGGGCCAGACCCCATATTCCCGCAACACCTCCCACAGGACACCCCGAGGGACATGGTCGAATGCCTTCTCCAAGTCCACAAAACACATGTAGACTGGTTGGGCAAACTCCCATGCACCCTCAAGTATCCTGGAGAGGATAAAGAGCTGGTCCAGTGTTCCGCGACCAGGACGCAAACCGCATTGTTCCTCCTGTATCCGAGGTTCGACTAACGGACGAACTCTCCTTTCCAGCACCCTGGCATAGACTTTCCCAGGGAGGCTGAGGAGTGTGATCCCCCTGTAGTTGGAACACACCCTCCGGTCCCCCTTCTTAAAGATGGGGACCACCACCCCGGTCTGCCAGTCCACAGGTACTGCCCCTGATCTCCACGCAACATTGCAGAGGCGTGTCAACCAGGACAGCCCTACAACGTCCAGAGCCTTCAGGAACTCGGGGCGGACCTCATCAACACCAGGGGCTCTGCCACCAAGGAGTTGTTTAACTGCCTCAGTGACCTCGCCCCCGGAAATTGGCGGGTCATTCCCCTCATCCCCAGACTCTGCTTCCTCCTCGGAAGACGTGTCAGTGGGATTAAGGAGGTCCTCGAAGTATTCCTTCCACCACCTGACAATTTTCTCAGTCGACGTCAGCAGTGCTCCCAAAATCAAGGCCACAAATAGTTTTTAAACGAGATTTTAAGCATTTCTGTGAGCAAGCTTTCTTTCATGATTTATGGGACTATAACTGGAATAGAATCTACCTGATAACTGATCTTGAGCTGGCATGGAATTATTTTTATGACACTTTTATCAAAGTTATAAATAAACATGCCCCCATGCGCAAATGTAGAGTAAAATGTAGAAACAACCCTTGGTTTTCTCCTCAGCTCTCCAGTCTACTCAAAAAAAGGGATGCTGCCTGGGCAGGCCAGAAAAACTACATCCGAAGCGGATTGGCTGATCTTTAGACAGCTCAGAAACCGTTCAACTTCCTTAATTAAAAAGGCCAAATCAGAATTCTATCTTTCAAAAACTACTAAACATTTGAACGATCCTAAAAGATTCTGGAAAATAATAAAATCTTCTTATTGGGACATAACTACAAATGAAATGCCAACTTTTGTTGTAAAACACTGCTGCACTTTAACAGAGAAATGTGACATTCTAAACTGCTTTAATGAACTTTTTGTTTCTTCAGGATCTCTATTTGATATTTATTTATATCCAGATTTAAAACAGCTTAATCAACAAGAGGCTCTCTCTGCAACCGCTCAAACTGAATCTGTGGTCCAACCCTTCAGTTTTTCTCCGCTAAATGTTTTTGAGGTCCACAGGGCTTTAAATCTGTTGGATCTAAATAAATCTGCAGGACCAGATCAACTTGATCCCTATTTTCTTAAGTTGGCTGCAGATTTTATAGCAGAACCAATAACTTACATTTTTAATCTTAGCCTCTCGAACAGTGAGATCCCTGTAATATGGAAATCTGCCTATGTTCTCCCTTTGCTGAAAGGAGGTGATCCTTCAGTTAATAACTACAGGCTCATATCTAAATTGTGTGTTCTAGCAAACGTTCTAGAAAAGTTCATTAGTGAACAACTGAAAGACTTTTTGGACAAAAATTCAGTTCTTTCCCAACATCAGTCAGGATTCAGAAAACAACACAGCACAATAACTGCTGCTATTAAAGTGGTTAATGACATCGTTGATTCAATGGACTGCAAAAAATACTGTGCTGCTCTTTTTCTTGACTTGTCAAAGGCTTTTGATACAGTTGACCATGCTATTTTATTAAATAGACTACACAATATTGGTCTATCTGTAAATGCTGTAAGTTGGTTTTCAAATTACTTGTCAGCAAGAAAACAGTGTGTCCATGCTGCTGGGTCTTCTTCCTCTTTTCTCCCAGTATCCAAAGGAGTTCCACAGGGCTCCATATTAGGGCCATTGCTATTTTCTCTTTACATAAACAACCTTTGTGATAATTTGTCAAATGCAGCATTTCATCTTTATGCAGATGATACAATTATTTATTGTTTATCCCCTTCAGTAGAACAAACCCTGCAATTTCTGCAGTCTGCCTTTGATGTAGTTCAGTCCCATTTAACTCAACTTAAGTTGGTGTTAAATCCAGAGAAATCCAAGTTCATGTTATTCTCAAATGGCAAAGAATTGTAAGCTACGTCTCCTAAGATTAAAAGAATTCAAGGAACTGAAATTGAAATGGTCACATCTTACAAGTATCTAGGGGATCATTATAGATCAGAATTTGTCATTTAAAACTCACATTCAAAGGCTTGTGTCGAAGTTAAAACTAAAACTAGGTTACTTTTTTAGAAATCAATCCTGTTTCTCCCTCCAAGTGAGAAAACACTTGATTCATGCAACTTTTTTACCTTTATTGGATTA
Source organism: Astatotilapia calliptera (assembly GCF_964374335.1). Lineage (NCBI taxonomy): Eukaryota > Metazoa > Chordata > Actinopteri > Cichliformes > Cichlidae > Astatotilapia > Astatotilapia calliptera. The sequence goes on from NC_137438.1 coordinate 21,225,085, forward strand.
TGGTGACCTGCTTTTTATGAATGCACCTACCCACTACCTAAAGAGGTTGGATACTGTGTACCATTGTGCTTTACGTTTTATTACTGGCTATGGAAATCGTGTACATCATTGTTCTTTGTATGCTGCTGCTAAATGTCCATCTTTACATATTCACAGACTCTCCCATTGGTTGATCTTTATCTATAAATCTCTCCTTGGGCTGGTTCCATCTTATTTATCTGTTTATATGTATAAAAACCACAACCAATACAGCCTTTGTTCTCACAATATCATACAATTGATTGTCGCAAAAATCAGAACAGAATTGGGGAAAAAGTCTTTTTAATACGCTGCCCCTGCTTCCTGGAATAATCTGCAGAAGGAACTGAAATGATCAGAATTGGTTACCTTGGGAGAGTTTAAGTCTGTCTTAAAGGAACGAGAGAATAACTCTTTCACTCAGTGTGATTGTTTTTAATGTAATTTGATCTGTTATTGTATATTTTACACATGTTGGTATGGGATATTGTATTTGTTTTAAATGTTATATACTTATGTGGTATGTGTATTTTGACTTTTGTTGCCATGATGCCAGGTCTCACTTGAAAATGAGATTTTTAATCTCAATGAGATTTTTACCTGGATAAATAAAGGACTAATAATAATAAAAATGACATCATCGCCTAATTTGCATAATTGGTCATGCTGATGTAATTGTAACCTACGCTGTTGGAGAGGGTTAGGGTTACTTTAGGGTTACTTTATGTCTCTTCCACATCGTGGAACATTTGTCGCTAGTCGCTCTTTAGAAAAAAAGTCGCTAAGGGGGTCTGAAAACTCGCTAAATATAGTGACAAAGTTGCTAAGTTGGCAACACTGTGAATTTCGTGTTGTGCGCATGCGTAGAAACAACGGGTAGGATGGTTTGTCAGGTGGGATGGATTCTCAGAACACCGGAAGTGAGCGTGAAGACGAAGCGGCCACGGGCAAGATGGCACGGAGCGTACTGTGTACATGCCTCGGTGTGCTTCAGCTAGGCAGGAAAACCGCGCTGCTGTCCGGTGCTCGTTTCTACTCGCAGAGCGAAGCGGAGCCGCTGACACTGAAGCAGCAAAGCGACGGAATAAGGTGCAGCTAGTTACCGTATCTGGTCCATTATACAGATGCACAACAATTATGGAGCAAGACTTTCACAACAGCAGTTTGTTGTAGTGATCCGTACAGTGCCTCAGTTTGTGTGTCAGACCAACACGTACACACAAAGTACACTCGGGATGAATATTACGTCAGTGAAAAGCGGTTAAAATGTCTGCTATTCTGAATTGGAAACAATGGGGAACATGTTTTCAGGTTACTGGTTTAATTTAAATGCACAAAAGCTCGAAATCTGAATTTCATGAGCAACAACGTGAACATTATACTGTCTGTCTGTCCAGACCATTTTTTTCTGTTTTTCTCCTGTCTTCACCCACTATGATGTCAACACAAAATGAAGTTTTTACATTATGTTTTCATGTATTAAGGAAAAGAAGTTCTCCAAACGTACCTGGTCCTGTGTGAAAATGTATTTGTGTCCTAAACCTAATAACTGGTTGTGCCACCATTGGTGCAGTGACTTTGTTTCTCAGCTGTTTCTTTAGATCATGGTCATCAGGCTCTATTTAAGTGATTTCTCCATTCAGCAGGTCTGCTGCTATTCAGACCTTTCTCTAAAATTATAATTTATTTGATTATCTGAAACATTTAAGTGTGACAAATGTTCAAAAATTAAGAAATCAGGAAAAGGGCAAATATCTATTTACGACACTCTACCTCATCACCTTCAGCGAAATCAAAGATGGGAAATAAAAGAAAGGAAAAAAGGTGGCAGACGCCTATATTACAGAATCATTTTAAAGATGATTTCTGTAACCTTGGTGAAAATTGTTCTGAAATATGTTAAAGAAATATATATTTTTTAAAAATTTCTTCTTGTCTTCAGGAGAATAATACTAAACAACCCCAAGAAGAGGAATGCTTTGTCTCTGTCCATGCTCGAGTCTCTCCGAGAGAACATCTTAGCTGATGTTGACAGCGAGGATCTCAGAGTTGTCATCCTATCAGGTTGGTGTTTGTCTATTACGTGTGTGACAGAGAGAAAGCCAAATGCCAGTCTGACCTTGTTATGTGTATTTCAGCCAAAGGTCCAGTGTTTTCCTCTGGACACGACCTGAAGGAGCTGACATCTGCTCAGGGTCGAGAATATCACACAAAGGTGTTTCATACCTGCTCAGAGGTCAGTTAGTGTTTCTCTGTCTTCTTGTCTTGTCATTCACTGAGACGTTTATTGATAATTTTGTGAATTAAAATGTAATGAATCATGCCATGCATATTGAAACGACTGCAAAATAAAAACAGATGTTTTCAGACAGTTTATGTGACCAAAAAGCCAAATTTGCTTAATTTAAAATAACATGAAAAAGAGACAAACTTTATATATAAGGTGGACTTTGTTATCAAAACCACTGATTGCCCTGTCAAAGATCGATCTATCCACCTCAGCTTCTTTGGTTTGTTTGTTTTGTGTTTTTACTGTGACTGCAGCTTACATGCTGACAAATCACTGTACTGTTTGCTTTGTTACAGACACTCAGGTACAGTTCTGGTCACAAGTTTCCGTCCATTCATCGTGGGCATGAATGTCATGGTTATTTTGAGCTTTGAGCTGAATTTCGCAACTTGTGTAAATCCATTATTCTCCTTAGAACAATTCAAAGAAATCACTAAAAGTCCCAAATGATGGAAACATCAGATCTCCACATAAATATAAATATGAAGGAAAAACGTTTTAAATATTATGATTTGCGCCCTGTGCTGCAGGTGATGACGCTGATACAAGACATACCTGTTCCAGTGATCGCCATGGTGAACGGTGTTGCCACAGCAGCCGGATGCCAGCTTGTTGCCAGTTGTGACATCGCTGTGGTGACGGAGAAGTCCACCTTTGCTACTCCGGGTGTCAGCGTGGGTCTGTTCTGCTCGACGCCGGCGGTGGCCATTGGCAGAGCGGTGCCGAGGAAGGTGAGGCGCTCCTCCAATTATTTTTGGTTTTATAGTTTCATTCGATGGAAACTTTTAGATTTTCTTCTTGTTAGGACTTAGAAAAGTTCGTTATTCACATGACATTATGCGAAAGATCAAGATAAAATCAGAAATGATCATAAACCGAAGTCATTTAAAAAACGTCTGCTTTTTAAAGGCTGTTTTTTGTTTATTCTCATTAATAATCAATTTTAACATTTTTGTTTTGTGTTTTGAAGGTTTGAGTAATTACAGTCACTACGAGTAAATTAAAGGTACACGAGGTCCTTTTTTAAATCTTTATTTACACCCTGTCTTAGCTTGGTCTATAAATGAACATCATGAAAATTATTCAACAGAAAAGTTCTCAGTTAAACCCTGTTTTCTATGAGGCACTCATGAAAAACAGGACGCTGTTCTCTGGAGTTTATCAATCTGTCTGTCATTCAGCTCTGAATCACTTGAAGTCAATATCACTTTTGGATTTTGATTCTTCTAAGAGGACACGTGTTCAGAACATGTTGTCTCTCTTTGGATCTACTCAATTGTGAACAAACATCCTTAGTATTCTAGTATTTAGCTCTAATCAATACACACCTTCCTTTCCTTCTTTTAAACAGGTTGCTATGGAGATGTTGTTCACAGGAACTCCCATCTCAGCCCATGATGCTTTGCTCCACGGTCTGGTCAGTAAAGTGGTGCCGGAGGAGCAGTTGGAAGAGGAAACATTAGCCATCGCCCAGCGTATCTGTAAAGCTAGCCGACCTGTTGTAGCCCTCGGAAAGGCCACTTTCCAAAGGTGAGAATTTACAGTGTGTAAACTCACAGACGGTTTCCATGGCAATAATTTCATAGGAATTAGTGATGGGATTTGCGGCTCTTTTTAGAGAACCGGCTCTTTTGGTTCAGCTCACTAATAAGAGCCGGCTCTTTCGGCTCCCAACCGGCTCTTCAGGTTGTTTTGTTGCTTTAATTAATTTATTATTAACAATAATATGAAATTATGCACAAAAGGAATTACTAATTTAAAAAAAGAAGTTTTATTTATATATGTTTCTATATAAATATATACTGTGGCCCCTACAGACAAAGCACGTACAAACTCCAAAACACATTGCTGACCTTTCAAAACAGAGCTACCTAGATCACATTACACAATTGAAAGCATATGTATATTGTTTGTGTATTTATACACAAGCACTCATATATATTCAAATAATTAAAAAAATGTTCATTTACCTGTTACTACCACACACCAAATCCGGTCGTACGTGTTTTGTCTCTAGGGGCCACCGTAAATATACTTTTATTTATTCACTCCACATAAAATGTAATAAATAAATCATAATACAAAAACCAACTATCTACATTTTAACTTTTAACTATTTAAATTTTCAGCTTTTTCCTTTTAAACAAATTTAAAGTGAAACAACACAACACACTGCAAACCACAACACAATTAAATATAAATTAAAATATGTGGTGTTTGTTTCTGTATGTTTCCTTCCTAAGACAAATGGCTCAAGGTCGCGATGCTGCGTATGCCACCGCATCAAAGGTGATGGTCGACAACCTGGCTCTCAGAGACGGGCAGGAGGGGATCCGCGCCTTCATAGAGAAACGCAAACCAGTGTGGAGCCATAAAGCAGAAAAAGCCCACGACTGACTGAGTTTTAGCAATGAATGAGTTTTATACAATGATCATGTGATTAATATTGACAGGAACACATGATTAGCACTCACTGGTGAGTTTAGTAATTACCACCAGCCTTCAGTGAATGTGTCGGCTGTGCTGTTTCATGTTCTCTGAGGATTTCCTCCTGTTCACCATAGCTAAAGATGATGATGATCCATTGTGTGCCTTAAATGCTGCTGTGAGAGCAATGAGAAGGAAATACACTGTTGACTAAGATGGTGGATAAAAAAATTGACGTAATAGATAAATGCTGCTTTCTGTCCAATTTTAGATGGATTAAATGAGGTTAAGAATGGAACGAGAATCTTAATGTTGAGATGAGCTACATCTAAGCTCTGTTTGCTAGACTGTAAATCCTAAACAGAAGCTAAAGTTTGGATCTTTGAGCAAAATTACTTTTTTTTTCAGATCCTGGTTTAATTAGTTCTGGATTTGTAATTAAGTAGAAGATTATAAAAATTAATAGTCTTGACACAAAACTATAATATTATAATTCAATAAGCTTGTTGAAATACAACACTCTACTTCAGTAGCTTATAGAGGTATGAAATGTTGCCAGTATTTCAGTAAAAAATTAATAACAACATAACTACAACATAAATCTAAAAAATGAAGTATTTTTAGGGATTTTCTTTGTCCTGTTACACATAATCCTCACAATGACTGACGTTAGTCCATCACCTTTTATTGTGCCAGCTTTTTGTTAAGTGGTGTTTGTGTTAGTTTCTGTTGTTTTGGTTAAAAGTGTGCATTAAAATTAAAACTCTCATATGGATTTATTTACGCAAAATTTAAATCAAAGTGGCTAAAATGAAAACCTTGTTCACAAATTCAATGTGAGGCGTCATTGACACAGAGAGCAGAGCAAGACGTTATCAGAGTCCAGATTCGCTCATCATTCTTGTTTTCTCAAGGCTTCTTTGCTGCTACGCACACAGCAAAATCAGCAGTCTTTCACACCTTGGCTCGTGTGATTAGGTAGAGGATAATTAGGGGGTCCATTGTCCGTCTTGGGGGGACCCTAGAACTGAAGAAGCTTCTCGGATGAGAGGTGAAACGTCTTCAAGCATCTTAAAGAAGTCCAGACGCTTTTTTCCCCAAGCTCCTTAGACTACGCTGACCTGGATGACTGAGAACCTTCACAAACAACAAGTTACAATCCAAAAAAAGGGAATTATATATTTCATATGCATTCTAATTCTGAGTTTATTTATCAATTAACTAGAGTAAAATATGCATACTTAAATGTATAAATAATGCTCTTTATGGCGTAATTTAGCCTGTAGTGTTAATCTCATATAATACTACCCAGTGTTGGTCAGTGTTAAATCCTGACTCAATTTAGAGTCAATTTAACTCTGGAATTTCAACTCTTGTGAAAGAGTAAATTTAACATGGTGAAAGAATGTCCGGAGTGTAGCATTGTCCGAAATTATTCAGGTTTAGAGTATATAGGAAAACGGGTGGAAAAGTTCATGGTTATAAAAGTGGTTAAAATATATAGTTGATAAAAGGTGCTTGGTTACCAAGGTACTTCATTTACAGTTGTAAGAGTTCAATGAATAAAAGGATTTCATGATTTAGAGTTAATTTATATGCTGTGTCCAAATTCAGGGAAGGGTGCTCCGAAGAATCCTACCTACGTGACGTAGGTAGGATTCTTTGAACAGCCGAGTAGGATGGGCTTGAGAAGCTGGCCTTCGTTCAAGTCTGCCCTTTATTCCACACATTTCTGGTCGTTCACACCACAGCACGAAAACTGAAAAATGGACCAATAAATGATGCTCAGTGTGTTGTGTACTGTTTTAATTTCCGAGGAGCTACAAAACCGGTATAAACGTCGCTGGTATGTTTGGTACCTTAGGCTCATCAGAGCCAGTCATATCGAGGTAAAATAATCTACCCTAAACTACACGCATTTAGGAATTACATAGCTAGTTTAACGGATAAGTCCTTATTTTTTTTATTTATTTTTTTTTACTTAGACCTGGTTTAATTCTGGTATAGAACCAGTCGAATATTTGTATATCCAACTGCAGCTGTCAGACCATAGCAGGGGTCACCAGCCTTTTTAAAACTGAGAGCTAGATAAAATTGTAAACAGCTTGGTTCATCTCCAAAAGTTGATTCTGTTCATCTGGACGTAGCGTTTTGTGGGAGAAACGTTTCGTCACTCATCCAAGTGACTTCTTCAGTTTCAGCTGACTGCAGGTTTCCCCAATCTTATAAACAGTGCATTTGCATAATGACTGAAACCAGCCCACTCAGGGAACAATGGGCTGGGAGGTCAGTTCCTTAATCATAATTATGCAAATTCTCATGACCATTGATCAACAACCACTGACCAAAACCCAGAGGGTTTACTTTCCTGGATAATTGAGAATGCATCAAGAAAGTTGGTTCATCTTTAGTTATCTGATAATAACAATTCTATCTTGATAAGCTGTCTTATCACAGGTTAATTTTTCAAAAATATTAATGATTTAAGAAAGGAAAGGGCTACATGTCAACATCCAACTCTTTATTTCTATTAATGTCTTACTTCGTTCCTACCTGATTGACATGTTTAGGAATTATGAGTGATTGGCACACTGTAGTGGTAAAAGTTGCTACCAATCAAATTAGGACATCGTAAAGTTAAAACAAAACACAACTGACTGTTTTATATTATATCTAATATATATTATGTAATATATATATGTGCCACCAGGGACTCCTTTAGGACCATCGCATTCAGTTTCAGAGTCGGTGTGTCCACGGTGTGCCAGATCACCCCCCAGGTAGCAACGACCATCTGGGACTGTCTAGTGGGCGACTTCATGGCTGTACTTTCTTTTTTTTTTTAATTCATATTTTTATTAAGGTTTCAAAAGCAGGCATTCACAGTATGTACATCATTTAAGCATTCTTCATACTTAGGTTATCTGCCTTAAATACTGAAATAGTATTTTAATTTACATCCAAGTCATAAGGGAAGAATACTTACAACGATAGAAGTAATTGAAACCATCACATAATCCGAAAATATAAAAAACAAAAAACAAAACTAACAAACCTAAGAAAAGAGAAAAAAAACAAAACAAAACAAAACAAAAAAAAGAAACAAAAAACAAAAAACAAAAAAAACAAAAAACAAAAAAAAAAAAAAAAAAAAACACGGATGTGTTGGTATGGGGTGATCCTATAAATATATATACATACATCATAATTATTGGTTTGTAATAGTAAAATCTGGCCTATGAGGCGTGATATATTTAACCCAGTTTTCCCAATATGATGTAAATTTCTCCAGCTTGTGGTTAACAGAAGCTGTTATCTTTTCCATGTTATAAATTTCCATTGTGATTTCCATCCATGTACTTATGTTTGGGCTCTCTGGGGATAACCATTTTCTGGTGATATTCTTTTTACAGGCCACCAATAAAATATTTATTAAATGTTTATCATATTTAGGCCATTCCTGAGGTATATATCCAAAGAACATAGTCTTACTCTCGAGAGGTATTTCACGTTTAAAGATATCCTGTAAGGCATTATGTATTTCTCTCCAATAATCCCTCAAGATTGAGCAGTCCCAGAAAATATGGTAATGATTTGCACTTTGATTTCCACAGTTCCTCCAACAAGCAGGGGGGTTATCATCATAATGAGACTTCTGAGAAGGTGTTATAAAGTATCTAATTAGGCACTTCCAGCCAAATTCCCTCCACTTTTGTGAGCTGGTACACATCCACTGATATCTCCATATTGCCGTCCATTCTTCCTCTAATATTTTTATCCCTCCTTCCTTCTCCCATTTTGTTCTAATATATGAAGTCGAATGTGGTTTCAAATCCATTAGACCCTTATAGAGACATGATACAATTCTATCAATAGTTTCTGAGTTATAGCTTTTTATAAACAGTTCCATCAAGCGTGTGTTTATCATTGTTACGTTTCTCATCTTCGTGTCGGCATAGTGCCTTAACTGCAGATATCGATAGAAGTCTTCTTTTTCTAATGAAAATGTTTTTCTAAGCATGTCAAAGCTGAACAATTTTCCATCCTTCATTATACTGCACAGGGCTGTTATGCCCTTACCTGTCCAGTCCTTGAATCTAGAATCCAGTTCATTAGGTTTGAACTCTGAGTCGTAAGCACACCATTTAAGAACTGTAATATTGGTCTCGAGTTTATATTCCTTTATAATAGTTCTCCATGTTTTAAGGGTCCTTTTCACCCACATGTTATCAGTATTTTTTATATAGGTTTGTAAGTTATTGTCAGCTAGAGTTGCCTGAATAGGTATAGACAGCATTTGTTCCTCAATGGTTTTCCATTGGGCAGTGTATGATTGGTTACACCAGCATATTATTGCTCTCATCTGCGCTGCAAAATAATAATATCTGAGGTCAGGGAGGCCCCATCCTCCCTTTTGCTTAGCCAGCTGTAGTGTTTTAAGGCGAACCCTTGGTCTTTTACCTTGCCATATATATCTAGATAACATTTTATCCCACTCATTAAATTGACTTTGGTTAATCTCTATTGGTAGGGTTTGAAATAGATACAAAAATCTTGGCAATACATTCATTTTAATAGAATCAATTCTTGAATTAAAACTAAAGAAAGGAATTAAATTCCATCTTACTATATCTTCCTTTATTTTTTTGTATAAGGGTAGGTAGTTCTGTTCGAATAGTTTTGTAAGGTCTTTCGGTAAATTTATGCCTAAATATTTAAAACACTCCGTTTGCCATACCAGAGAGTAGCTACATTTTATTTCTTCTGGTGGGCTGTAGTTATATGAGAGTAGCTGGGTTTTACCTATATTAATTTTATAGCCTGATAATTGGCCGTATTGTTCAAATGACTGCATCAGCTTGGGTAAAGAATATGTTGGGTGTCCAAGGTAAATCAAAATGTCATCCGCGTAGCAAGCCAGTTTATATTGTGTCCCTTTGATAAAAATTCCCTTAATGTCCTTATTTTGCCTGATGGATTGAGCTAGTGGTTCCAAGTATAGTGCAAAAAGTAACGGTGACCATGCACAGCCCTGTCTAGTGCCCCTTTTTAGGGTAAAACTGTTGGATAGGCATCCATTAATTTTGATCCTGGCTGTAGGATTATCATATAATGCTTGTATCGTTTTAATAATCATATCATGAAAGCCAAATTTATATAGTACCCTGTAGAGGAACTTCCAATTGACAGAGTCAAAGGCTTTTTCAGCGTCTACACTCATCACAATTGCTTTGATTTTGTGTTTTTGTATATGGTCCATAATGTGTAGTGTCTTTCGTGGGGTTTTTCCGGTGACGTCACCATCCCGAATGGCAGGCTAAAGCAATAGCTCCCTCGCGAAAATAGTTATTTCGTCCCTTCAGAACATCAAATACTAGACCTACAAATAATACTCGAATAGATGAGAGGGGCAAGAATGGGGAAGACGCGTGCAAACAAAGAAACCACCGCAGCAGAAACTGCAGATGCAGAAAATTTGAGGAGCAGCTCTCTTACGAAGGGACAAGAAGGCGAAGCTAATGCTAACCCAGCTCTCTCAAGTGCCGACGTAAGTTTGACAAAAATCCTGGAGGAGATTCGGGACTTCCGAAAAGACATAAAAGAACAATTAACTGATATTAAATCAGAGATTACCAGCGTTAATCAAAAAATAACAGAGGCAGAGGTACGAATTGAAAAAGTGGAAGACCGTGTTCAAAACTTGGAACAGACTCTGAATAAGATGATAAAAGTCATGCATCAACAAGAAAATAAGCTACTTGACTATGAAGGAAGATCCCGACGAAAAAATTTAAGGATCTATAATGTCCCGGAAGGAGCCGAGGGCTCGTCTATGGTGGACTTTGTGGAAAAACTACTGCGGGACACTCTGGAGATAAACCCTAACGAGGAGTTTGGCATCGAGAGAGCACATCGGGCGCTGGCTTTAAGACCCGCCGGAGACAGGCAAGATAAAACGCGATCAATAATAGTCAAATTTCTCCGCTATAGGGTTAAAGAAGAGATCCTACGTAGAGCTTGGGAAAAGAAGAAAGTTTTTCTGAATGGGAAATTGATATTCTTTGACCATGACTACCCTCCAGTAGTACTGCAGAAGAGAAAGGAGTACGTAGAGGCGAAGCGGGTGTTAAAGCAGAAAAACATCCGCTTCCATACTCCGTTCCCGGCAAAACTACGAGTGTTTTATGAGGATGGAATAGTTCTGTATCAGACGGCGGAGGAGGCGACTACAGACATGAAGGACAGAGGACTTCCAGTTAATGTGACTACACCGAAGGAGAGTCTGGTCGAGCAGCTGTCCCGTACCGCCTGGGAAACCACGAGAGGTCCAACTCAGCGAGGGACAGACGACGAGCGAGAGAAAGATATCAGGGCGAGACTGCGAACCTTCAGAAGACAGATCATGCCCTCGCCAGAGGAGCTATAAGTACTGTCGGACGTTAAAATGAGGTAAAAATACGTGGTGTTAAATATATTTCAAGATGTTTTGTGAGAATATCTTTACCCCAATTGGATGAGACTACACAGATATAAGCGAGAGACACATAAGGACACACTTTTTGTGAAATGAACAACGACTTTGTTTTCTGCCGCCTCAAGTGCCATGATGGGGGCCCTCAGCCCATATATGGGAGAGGCTTTCCTCCACAGCTAGACGTTTTCTCTAGCTCTACACAGGGTCATTTCTTAGAGACCCCAGCCTTGGAATCACAGTTTTTTGTTTGTTTTTTTTCTCTGTATTTGATGTTTATGTTTGATATGTTTGTCTGTTTAGGGAGTAGATCTGATAAGTTTAATTTTACTTGCTTTATGGACATACGCTGATTACATATGGCTAGTGATAAAGTAAAATTTATATCTTTCAATGTTAATGGGCTGTTAAATCCAATTAAACGTACTAAAATCCTAACTAAAGTGAAAGCAGAACAAGCCCATATAGTCTACTTACAGGAGACCCACATGACAGATAAGGAGCACGTAAAATTAAAGAGAATGGGTTTTACTAATCTGTTTTTTTCTTCATACAAATCAGGACATAGGAGAGGAGTTGCAATCCTTATTTCAAGCAAATTAAACTTTGAAAAAGTATCTGAAATGGGTGATAAAGAGGGCAGATTTATTCTAGTAAAAGGGAAAATAGATGGGAATTTGATCACCCTCTTAAATGTTTATGCCCCACCAAAGAGTGATATTAGCTTCTTCCAAAGGATTATTAATATTATGGTAACAGAAACAGAAGGCCTTTTGATCTGTGGAGGGGATTTAAATATACACCTGCAGCCAAAATTAGACTCGTCTAGCAAGAAAACATACGATATGAAATCTCCATATATCAAAGTGAATGCACTTTTTGAGGAGGTAGGATTAATGGACATATGGCGAGACCTTTTTCCTAATAGAAAGGACTATACTTACTACTCTGCCCCACACTCTCTTTATACAAGGATAGATTATTTTATAACATTTGGTAAAGATAAGGATAAAATATATACTTGTGGAATTGGAACGATAGATATAAGTGACCATGCACCAATATATTTATCCATTGATTTTAACTTACGGTTAAAAAATAATACATGGAAATTGAACTCAAGTCTATTGAATGATTCACCTTTCAAGGCACAAATTAAATCAGAAATTAGTCTCTTTTTAGAGTTCAATGATACCGGAGAAGTACCACCTCCCATACTATGGGATACTCTGAAGGCGGTACTAAGAGGGAAAATTATAGCAATAGCTTCATTTAGGAAAAAAGATAAGAATAGAAAATTAGAAGAGTTGAGTAAGAAACTAAAGGAATTAGAAAGAAGACATAAAAGGGACTTAACACAGGATATATTAAGGGACATCAAAAACATTAGGAACGAAATTAACAATATAGCCACACAAGAAATCAAGAAAGATTTAATGTTTTTGAAACAGAGACAATATGAAAGTGGCATTAAATCTACCAAAATATTGGCGTGGAAATTGAAAAAAAAGATAGCGGAAAATACAATTTATAAAATTAGGGACCCAAGTACAAAAGTGATAAAAAATAAATTAAATGAAATACAGGAAGCCTTTGAAAGATTTTATAAAACCCTATACTCTGAAGCCCCGGGCGGGACTGAAGCTCAGATGGATAGCTTTCTGAACTCTCTAGACTTACCCACTCTAGATGAAGAACAAAATCAAGCAATGACAAAGAATATAACTGAGGAAGAATTAAAAGCTGCAATTAATAGGCTTAAATTAAGTAAATCACCAGGACCAGATGGTTACACGGCAGAGTGGTATAAAGAATTTAAAAAGGAACTGATACCTGTCTTACTGCCTACATTGAATTGGGTTTTGAAAAAGGTACAAATGCCCCCCAGTTGGAAGGAGGCAATTATTTCAGTTATACCAAAAGAAGGCAAAGATAAAATGGAATGTGGATCTTTCAGGCCAATCTCTGTTCTTAACGTGGACTATAAACTTTTCACATCTATCATGGCCAAACGGCTAGAAGAGTTCCTACCAACACTGATATGTAATGATCAAACAGGTTTCATACATCAACGCCAAACACAGGACAATATACGAAAGACACTACTCATGGCTGTACTTTCAACTGAAGACTGGCGGTCCATCGCAGAGGGATTCCAGGAGCACTGGAACTTCCCTCTCTGCTGTGGAGCTCTGGATGGGAAGCACGTCCAGATGAAGGCACCCCCCCAACTCAGGATCCATGTTCCACAAGGGAACTTTTTCAATTGTTCTCCTTGCATTTGTGGATGCAGGGTATCGCTTCCGCGTCATTGATGTTGGGGGATATGGAAGGTATTCTGGCCAACTCCACCTTTGGTCAGGCTCTTTGGGCTGGGACTCTCCATCTGTCTCCTGACCAGCCTCTACCTGGTGGAGAAGACCGTGGAGCCCATCCCCATGTCTTTGTGGCTGATGAAGCGTTCCCGCTGCGGCGGGAGATCATGAGGCCTTTCCCTGGACGCCTCCTCCCATTAGAGAAGAGGATCTTCAACTATCGCCTCTCCAGGGCCCAGCTGGTAGTGGAGTGTGCCTTCGGTAACCTCTCCTCACAGTGGAGGTTGTATCGGCGTTACATGGAGCTCCGTCCTGAAGTTGCGGAGAAGTGTGTGAAGGCGACGTGTGTAGATGGTTTTTGTATTTTATAGTTTATTTATTACATTTCATGTGGAGTGAATAAATAAAAGTATATTTACGGTGGCCCCTAGAAACAAAGCACGTACAAACTCCAATCTTCTGTGTTACCTGGATTTACATCAGTGTAAGGGACTCAACAAAAAACAAAGTGTGCAGGTGTGTTTTTAATAACGTTACAGAAACTACAAAATGACAAATAAATACTTTAAAGTTACACTTCTTTCACCATCTAGGTCACCAGCAAGCCATTTAAGACAATTGTCAGGGTTAATATTAGGTTACCATGCACCTCTTTACCTAATTATCGGTTTATTAAATATTGACTGCATTTTTGTGCATTGCAAAATGAAACGCACATGACAGAAGAGGTGAAAAAGTAAAAACTTGTAGTTTTAACAGGTTCTAGCTTTGGCAGCCAAAATTTTTTAGCCTTGTTCATCAGCGCACATGGCATTTTACAACGAACCGTCCACTGTTACAGAGATCTTCAGTGCCACTATCTTTATTGGGACGTCACACCAGGTGCTAATGTATGGAAACAGCCTGTCAGTGAAGCTGTGTGTGAAGGTGTGTATGTGTGTGTCTGTGTCAGAGTCATAAAATGACAGCTCTCCTCTGTCAAAGTCCAGCTGAAGTCTGATTCTCTTCGGGTTCCTCGTCACTTGCACGTCTGACCCCGGGTCTAATGGCGACAGTATTTTGTATTCACCACCACAGAACATCAGCCTCCACAGTGCAGGCCAATTGACTCCTTTCCTCTGAAATGAGTCTGTTAACACTCCCAGCACGAAGGCCGTATTGTCCCCAACCTCCACCTCCCAGCTGTGAGAGCCCGAGTCAAAGCCCTCGGAGCTGACAACGGAGAAGAAGTGATCAATCCTCTCTGGATTGTCAGGAAGCTCCTGGGTTTGCTCTCCCTGCCTCACACTGGTCAGATCTTCAGACAGGATTACGCCTGGATGAGCAGTGTTTGGATCCAGGATCACAGGACAGTAGGAAACCATCTCCTTCATCTTGACCCACACATTGAAGCTTAGGTTGCCCACATGCTGGGCCACATCTACCTGTGCTCCCGAGGCAAGCTCTGCATCATCAGGAAGAGGTTGCTGCTGAACTCGTTCCACTGCAGCACTGTAGTTCTGCAGAAATGAGACATTACCAGCTCTCAGCTCATTTTCTGTATCTTTAATGGTGCGGTAAAGTGCTGTTATCTCTCTGCTCAGAGCCCCAATCTTCTCCTTCATCACTTGACTCTTCTGCTCCTCTTCCTCCCTCAGTGCAACCAACCTGGCTGCCTCCTCCTCTTCTAGAAACTGGTGAAGCTTCTGAAAGTGCTCCTTAATGCTCCTCGCTGTGCTTTCAGCCTGAGCTCTAATATGCTCTGCGGTTTGATCACATTTCCCTTTAACCTCACGGATGGCCCTCATTTTCTTTTTCAGGGGTTTTAATGAATCCTCAAGTTTTTTCTTGTGGTCCTGAGATGCTTCATCAACAGACTGGAAACGGTGGTTTCTGTGAGCTTCTTGATCTGTGCAGTATCTGCACAGTAGCAGCTGCTCATCCACACAGAAGATGCTGAGTTTCTCAGAGTGCAGACTGCAGACGGGCTCAGAGGCTCGCTCCTGTAAGAAAGCCTCACAACGCTTCTTCAGCTCAAAATAAACAGGTGGACACTCCTTTGAAGACTTCCTCTTGCAGACCGGACACCCCAAATCATTTTTGTTTGCCCAGTATTTCTGTAAACAGTCATTACAGAAGCTGTGCTTACATGACAGGATGACTGGATCTTTAAATATATCTTTGCAGACGGGACACGACAGATCTTCCTGTAATTTAGACGCCATGTTGCAGTTAGTTCCTCTCTATACTGTCAAGTTACTTTCACTTTCCTTACGAGCCTCCTAGCAGCAGGTACAGTACATTGCCAATGACAGTATTCACAGTATTCCCTGTGGTACTATTGCAGCCTTTCCTCACTGGGAAGTCTTGAATTTTGCGATAAAGTGTCGTCTTTCATCCGTGCATCCTCAGCAGAGAGAAAAACAAGTTGCTTCCTCATTTCAAAAGAGGGCAGGGCTTCCTGACAATTCCTGTTACTGGCCAGATAAGAAATGGTTGAGTGGCAGTCAAAGAAGGAAGCTGAGAAGCTGAAGTCTGTATGTAGTATTTAATGTTTATGTGACACATAAATAGAGATTTTTGACATACATGTAAAAATACTATCAGTTGATTTGTTTTTCTTCCAAAATATTTGTAAATTAAGATCTTTGGCTCAGTGGTTTGAGTTTTGGGGATCTTTAGGTTTTCTCTACTCTTGTATTTATTTTTATTATGGTTCTATATTTCGTATATCTTCTTGTTTTCATGCTTTCTTCAGGTTCGTTCTGTGTTTTGGGGATTTATGTTCCCATAGCTCCACAGCCTTGTGTTTATGTTTAACTTCTGTTTATGGTTTTATTGAATCTGGGACTTTGGTTTCTTCACTGCTTTATGTTAATTATAAGTTTGTTGTCCATCTACTGCCTCTGTCTGGCCTCAGTATTAGTTATTTATTTTGATAGTCTCCTGTCTTGTGTGCTCTGGGTTTTCTTCTGCTTCTCTATCTCAGTCAGTTACGACACATGCTGCGTGCTCGGTCTCTTGCATTTAGATCAGGCAATGAGATAGAGTACAAAGCTGCGAAGTATGGTCTGAGGAAAGCCATTACAGCGGCTAAGAGGCAGTACAGAGAGAAGCTGGATGGCTTCTACTCATCGTTCTTTCCTCAGTCCCATCCTCTACACCCTGTACACCAATAGGGATAAAACCATACTGAAGTTCGCAGATGACAGTGATTGGTCGCATCACTGGAGGGGACGAAGCGGCTTATAGGAGAGAGGTGGCCGGTCTGGTGTCATGGTGTGGGGACAACAACCTCACCCTCAACACCGATAAGACAAAAGAGATGATAGTAGACACGAGGAAGGAGAGGAGGCCTCACCAGCTGCTGTTTATCCGGGAGAGTGAAGTAGAGAAGGTGAGCAGCTTTAGATACCAAGGCGTCTACATCACTGAGGACCTAACCTGGACATTGACACCACACAGCTGGTCAAGAAGGCTCAGCAGCGGCTGTATTTCCTGAGGAAGCTGAGGAAATTTGGTATGTCGGCCAAGATTCTACAAGGAAAGCAGATCTTAATCAGTGTATAAACTGCATTAGTGAGTTTGTTATATATTTGTGAAAGACTGTCTAACAGTATAATTATGTAATCTTTTTTAATGGGTTTCTGCATTTGCTGCTCAGTGACAGACAGACAGTGAAACCACATTCATGTTTTGCATTTGCATCGTTTGCATACATAAGTATTTATTCTCAAACAACACAAAGACAACCATACATGAAAAATACACAAATCAGTACCATACGGTGAATGACTGCCATGACTTCTCATTAGTAGTGATTGTGAACTTAATTAGAAAATATTACTTAAGCAGTGCGTCTGCCCTTACAACAGCCAGGTGTTTTTGCATACTGCTGTTGTGATAATATAGCATGCACGGTTTGGACAGATTATGGAAATGAACTGGAAACTGGAACCAAGCGGAACAAGCAGCGATACAGTGAAGGCAAACATGTCAGTAATGCTGATGCGACAGCTGGTTGATTTCACATGAAACTATTTGTGGTCTCAAAACTGCCAACAGAGGATTGAGCTGATGGTGAAGGATAAAGAAGGACTCTGAATGAATCACAACACCTTTGCAGTAAACAGTAAAAGTGAACACATCCCAGTCTTTTCCCCCTCTGCACAGTGCACACCATGGCTACAGTAAATCTACTTCAAAGCTGGAATAATCTTTTATTTTCACGAGACATTAACATGCTGATTTTTAAAATAAACCATTAAGGTACAAAAGGTTCAATGCAACCTCTCGTTTGTCCAGAGTGAAATCTTCAGATTGCTTTCTCTGTCTGCGGATCATTACAATAAGTGGAACACATCAGCTGGGTCAGGGAGCGTCTCGTCTTCTGAGTGGAGAGAACTGGTGACTGAAGTTGAGACCAGGCAGGTCACACAGACAAACACAAAGGGTATTGTGTGTGTTTAAGAATATACTATTGCTGCTATTCTGAGTATCTGATGTGCAGCATCATTGAGATAAAGGCATAGAATTGCTAGTTTAGGTTAACAAAGAAAACGGGGGGCAACGACAAGAAAGACGGATTTAGACAATCTGCATTCTTTCTAATGGCCAGCAGGGGGCAAATCCTTTGGTTTCAGAGAAAAGTCCAGCTGAACTGAAGTCTATAGAAGTGATCCTGACTTCATTAGTGAGCTTAGTGAACACTTTCCTGTTAATTAATAACTTTCAGAGCTTATACAATACAACATGACAGTCATTATAGAAGTTAAGGACCGATTATGGTCACCGCATTGGTCATGTCTCATCCACAGCTCTGTTTTACAGTGCACAGGCATTCAATGTATTTTTCTAAATGATAGGGGAAGACGAAACCTCTGCATCAGTGGTGCTGGTGTAACTTAAAACCAGAACAAGCAGGAAGATTATCTTCCTATGTGTAATCTGTGACTCTCTGAGCTTGTGTACTGATGCATCACAGAAGTGATGGTCAAACCAATACAGTCGTCTGCAAACTGCCTGATCCATGTTTTATCATCCTTATGGACTCTAATGAGGACCATAATGTACAGAAGGGACATAAAACTTATACAAGTGATTGAGTCCAAAAACCCAAAAGAAAAGTGTTTACTGACGTCAGTTTTAAGGCTTTAGCCAAGATCTGGGAGCCAGAGGAGTAGCCCCCTGATGGCCATGAGAAAGAATGCAGGCTAAAGCCACTTTTGCACGTTTTATACCGTAGTGTTTCAGAATGAAAAGCGCTGTATGTCATTTAGAAATCAGTTTAAGCTCACACAACCAATTCTGCAGTTTCCATCCGTCTCTTATCTGTTTTAGTATCTGCTTTCTGGGTTTCTGTCAGCGCAGAGGAATGTTACTTTAACTGCTTAGAGATCACAAATGTAATCTGAACAGGACCCATTTTAAACCATGAACGTAAACACAGGGAACATTAACAGTGAACGTGTCGAGACACAAGTCTAGCTATGCCAGTGAAAAGAAGAAGAATGAGTCCAATCAGAGAGACAGATGCACCAACACCCAGGATCTTCCTCCCCACCAGGAAGAGCAGTGGAGCCAGCAGACGGTAGGCCTCATGTCAGGTGACGGCGTTCAGGTTCTGGCCTCCATCGGTTGGGGTGAAGAACTGGACTTTAGGCACGGCGAGGCCTGAGTTGTTCCTGCGGAGACTCCCGCTGCTTCCTGCACCTTTGCGCATGGAGTTGTTGCGTCTCATGGAGTTGCGCTTCCTCAGTGAGTTCTGGTGCGAAAGCTCACTCTTCTGGAGGGTTTGGATTAAGATGGACGGCTTCTCGTCCAGTTCTCTGGCACTGCAGCATGGCGTCGCAACCTGCAGGAGGAACAAGAGAACATTTTGCGAACATCTCTTAAACCAAGTTCACCAGTGGGAAGAGACACTGACCCAAATCAATGTTTTGCTGTGATTGATGATGATAATGAACAAAAGTCCACCAGGATCTTTTTTGTTTTAGCGTTTACCTTGACTGTGTTGCCAAATTTGGAGTAGTCGACAGAATACACGCCCTCCTCCTCTGTTACTATGGAAACGAAGCGGTGGCCCCACTGGATCTCCTCGGAGACGTAGGAAGTCCGTGCCTGCGTGGTTATGCCCGTCGTCTCCACTACTCCCTCCAGGATGACAATCACCTCCAGGTCGCTGCACTGCAGCTCCATGGCTGACAGGTCGTACAGCGGGCTGAGGGCAGAGTGGGGGGAGTCCAGGTTTAAATATCGGAGTATGTCAGAGTATGTGCAGGTGATACATGGCTTCTGTTTTAGTTGTTTATTTAAACTTTAAGTCTGTGTTTGTCCAGCAGGTGGCGGTAGGGCATAAACGAGTCTCATCTTGTTATCTCACACTCTTACACTGTTACTTTTATGAGTTTTCTTTTTCCAGTGATTAACTTTTAAAAAGAACTAAAGGTAAAACAATTACTTTGGATTATTTTTAAAGCAAAAGCAGCCAAATGCCAATATTCTCTCCTCTCTGCCATTTTCTGTTAATCATAAATCAGCTGAGGGGCTTTCTGGTTGATAACACATCACATATTATCTGTTTGTGTGGACTGTGGAGAGCGCAAAGTGGGGTTCAGTCAGGTGTAATAAAGCCACAGCCTCCATGATGTGTTTCTGGACCTGTTTTTGTCGATGATGTGGCAAATGATGAGCGGGGCGAGGAGGAACAGGCTGTTGCTGCCCACAGCACTCTCTGTCTGCACGTCGATCTGATGGATGGGGATCACCTCCCCCTCTGGTGTGGTTGTCTTCCTCACAACCTGCAAGCAGACGAAGTGTAGTCCTAATTAACTAACAGCTCGATTAAACCTGAGAAAAAAATTGCTTTTGAGTGAATTCTGAAGTAATTAAGATAAGATAAGAGATAAGATAACCTTTATTAGTCCCACACGTGGGAAATTTGTTTTGTCACAGCAGGAAGTGGACAGTGCAAAAGTTATGAGGCAAAAATTAGAATACAATAAGAATAAATACAGTACACAACTGTACAGAATAGAATAAAATACTATATACAGTAGAATACAATAAAATAAATATACAATAAGATAAAAATAGAATACAAATACAAATACTATATACAACTGAGTAAAAATACAACGATGCCAGAAAGGATTATTGCACTTAGTGTTATTGCACATGTGTGGATGTGTGTGTTTGTTCAGTTAAAGTCTTTGTTGTGGAGTCTGACAGCAGTGGGGAGGAAAGACCTGCGAAATCTCTCCGTCCCACACCGTGGGTGCCGCAGTCTCCCACTGAAGGAGCTGCTCAGTGCTGTCACAGTCTGCTGCATGGGGTGGGAGACGTTGTCCAACAGGGATGACAGCTTAGCCGCCGTTCTCCTGTCACTCACCACCTCCACTGGGTCCAGAGGGCATCCTAGAACAGAGCTGGCCCTTCGGATCACCCTGTTCAGTCTCTTCCTGTCCCCAGCAGAGATGCTGCCGCCCCAGCAGACCACACCATAAAAGATAGCAGAAGCCACCACAGAGTCATAGAAGGTCTTCAGGAGTGGGCCCTCCACTCCAAACGACCTGAGTCTCCGCAGCAGGTACAGCCTGCTCTGCCCTTTCCTGTAGAGGGCATCTGAGTTATGAGTCCAGTCCAGTCTGTTGTTCAGATGAACACCAAGGTACCTGTAGCTGTCCACAGCCTCAATGTCCATACCCTGGATGTTCAGTGGTTGCAGTGGAGAATGCTTGTGCCTGCGGAAGTCTACCACCAGCTCCTTGGTTTTACTGGCGTTGATCTGGAGGTAGTTCAGCTGGCACCAGTCCACAAATTAAAAACCAACCACATTGTTAGACATATTAGACTTCATATGTAACTGATATCACCCAGGGCCTGATCCTGTTCAAGCCAAGTCCTTCAAATAAATCTTGGTACAACCTCAATTCATAACTCTACTCAGCTGTACTCACCAATCTGCAAAATGTTGCATATACAAATTGTGGAACAATTTCAGAAGAAAAAGGTGAATAATTAGAATATTTATTTTTCTATGTACAGTAAATAAAATCAAAAGATTCAGAGAATTTGGAGAAATCTCTGCGTGAGGAATGAGGCTGAGAATCAGTGCTGGATGCCCGGCACATTGCATTAATGCATGGGCTCTGGTCTGCTGAGCAACTAAAATCCTCCATCAGACTAGAATCAGACATCATTCCTGTCCCGAAGGTCTAGCAGTTTCTCCCCAGATGATCCCAGATGTTTACAGACTGTAGTTAAAAGAAGACAGTCTTTTCCAACTTTTTTGAGACATCCTATCAAATTAAAAATGAGCTCATATTTCTCTTATATTTTAAAATGCCACATTTGGTAAGTTTAAACACTTTCCGTGTCCACTGTGAATAAAATATGGATTTATCAGATTTGTGCACTTCACATAGCATCCCAATATATTTGAAAGTGGGTCTGTAGATATTTGGGTGAGATAGCGACATCGAGGTAAATAGAGTCAAGCTGAAGATTTCTCCTCTTGCCCCTGTGTCATTATATTTTTACTCCAGCCCCTTATTTAAGCTTTCCTTCTTACTAAGCTACTTGTTGCTTTATTTTGGTAGATACTTCAGTGATTAGAGAGGTGGGGTATATCATCTGAAGTGAAGAAAAGTACCCGGCTGATCATTTCTGCATTTTTGTAGTGAGTAATTACTAAAGTTGTGTTACATGAATAAATGTGGGTAACTTTCTTAGACTGGAGGTGCTCACGGAGATAAAACTGCCACAACAGCTCGACCAACAGATGAAAACTTAATCTGGTTAAAACGTCTTTCACATGTTGGTTCTTTATTCATTGAAAGAATAAAAAAAAAAGTCGCACTTCAGTTTGTAATAGATGCAACAACTCTGATCATCACATAAGAAAAAAACACTCATGTAATAAAAGTTTTTCTTGTGTTTTCAATAATTCATTTTGATGTTCTGATGGTTTATTTGTTGAACTTTTGTCTTGTTGTTACCTGGAAAGAACTTACGGACCAAAAGTAGATCAGGAAAGGAGGAATAACATTTAATAATAGACATTTTTAAACCCACGTTTGAGTTGCTCCGTATCTTTTAAAAATGTGAATATTTCACTGAAACTTTAAACAGAATTATTAGAACTGATCCCAAAGATCATTTTATAAAAGCATTATCTTTTGGCTAAAGACCCAAACTAAAGACCCACCTTTCTGACCCCGCTTTCATTTTTTTGCCTGTAAGTTTACCGGATTGAGTCACATCAAAGTTTTAATCTGTGACTCTGAAATTTCTATTTCAGTTAACTGAACAAAAACACAAAGTATTTATTGTAAAAAGATCTCTTGCAATACGTTCTAGGCCCACTAGGGGGCCGTGGCCCACACTGTGATTGGTAAGGGAAAGATTTGGGAGAGGTCTCATTTATATGTCTTAAATCTTTGGATTGTGGTGCAGTGCTGTTTTCTCTTTTGTTTTTATTGTTTAGCTATGATTTGTATTTATTTTACTTTGTGTGTTTCTTCTGATTTTTCATCTTTATTTCTATGTACATTTTATGAGTATATAAAATGAGTATGTGCAAAGCTATATAGGCGTATTTACAAAGTTTACATTTTCTATTAAAAAAAAGTGGCAGCTGACATTTTAGAGCAGCAATTAGCTGGAAAATGTCTCAGATTCATGTAGAAAAACACAAAAACATATGTTGAGCGAGTTTGATTTTACTGGTGGTTAAAACGAGAGGCTCACCTGTAACCTGACGGTCGCTCCAATGATCATGCTCTTCCTCAGATCCCCGATACGAATCATGAAGCACAGCCGGTTGTTCCGGACTGCGATCACGGCGTGGCGGCTGAAGATGAGCGTCTCTGCCCGACGGTTCGACTGAGCCGTCTTCATGAAGATACAGCCTGAGGAGGTAAAACTCGGCAAGGTTAACCTGAGCAGGTGCGTCTATGCACGCATCAGTACTTATAGGTCAGAATGGAACAAAGCACCGCAGTTCTTTTAACATGCCAAGAGTCAAAATGGCTTCACTGCCAGTGTTTGAGCGGAAATGAAGATGTCATCTGAACCCTTTTTCTTCAAGTTAAAAATGAGTCCTGTAACCTATCTGACCCGAGAGTCAGAATCATACATAATTAAAAAGAGGGCAAAGGGTCAAGCCGGAATTGTGCACTGTAGAGCCAGGCTGCTTTAAACCCGCAGGTCAGAAATGTTTTATGTTTCTTTTCGTCTCTTTCAGGAGAAATTTCACTTCAAAATAACTCAAAGGTGCTAAATTTAAAGACATCCAAAGTGCTTTGCTTCTCAAACAAAAGAAAACACTTTATCAGATATAGTTTTCTGGTATACTTTGAGCCCAGACCACCACAGCCTACCTGAGCACTGTTGCTGACCATGATCATCTTTTTATAGCCACACCGCATCCATGCTTACAGCAGGAAAATGTTTCATGGCACAAAGTTCAAATCTTAAACTGGTTTCTTTGACATGACACTGTGTGATGCTGTCATGTAAACATGAAGCAAAAGTCTCAGAGAAATGTTTCCAGCAGCTTGTGACTCTGTGCATGAAGAATTAAAGCAGCCCTGAAGTATAAACAGCATCCAAGGTGACAAAAACTGAGCGAGGTTGATATTTCTGTATTATTTTAACCATCGATTTTCTGCTGATCCTTTTAGGTTTGAGGTAAACATTTCGTGCACCTTACCCAACATCACAGCATTGATGATGAGTCCCACAATGTTCTGCAGGATGAGGACGGTGATGGCAGTGGGACACTGCTCCGTTATCACACGTTCTCCAAAGCCGATGGTCACCTGAACCTCGATGGAGAACAGGAAGGCTGATGTGAACGACCTGCAGAGGGGGAGACAAGTTAAATCAGATATCCTGGGGGATAAACTATTGTGAAATATTCCTCTGGTGCTGCTGGACCTATCGCTTCATGGTTGAAATGAGCTTCACTGTGAAAGAAACAATGTAAAACCAGAAAAAAGGTAAAATAATTATTTTAGTTCAGCTCAGTTCACTCTTTTTCATTGAGGAGCACTGCGACAGCGCCCCCTGCCTTCCGCATCCTGAATCGCAACCAATTTCATGCACAATGGGCTTAACCTCTAACATCCAGGTCTTCATGGCTGATCGGGGTTAGGGATGGGGTCACAACCACCAAGCGGTCAAAATGCATGTGAGATACTTGATGTGTAAGGTCATGTTTCAAATTCAAATTTTTATTCAGTTTGATTAAACATATTACTAAAATGCACCCTAACCTTGGATGTCATTTATTCACATACATGTTGGATGTTGAGAAGTTAACAGGAAGTAGAGTTGCGGTCTTCAGATCAGGTCTGGTCAAACCCTGTTACTCACGACATTTGCTCCCCAACTACTTTTCCACAAGACTAATTCGTAAAGCAAGAAATGATGACAAACATAGAAAAAAACAGAGCTGACCTCCAAAAATACTTTTGATGTAATATTCATGAAGGTCTTTTAATCACTGGTGCGTCAATATTAAAAAGCACGTGAACAAGTCGATGTCCTGCAGTTGAAATTCAGATAAGATAAAAGTGCAGACGCTTCATCAGCAAATTCAGAAGAGAAAAAAATTTATGTGAAAAGGTTATGATGATTATGATTATGAGATTTAGGGAGTGTGAAAATAAAGCAGTATTTCAATGGAAGATGGAACCGCCACCTCAAGTGGTTCCCGACAATGGATTCTGATCATTTCCAAGAAAGAAGCAAAAGCAAATTTCCTATTTGCCTTTCTGTCTTCTCCTTCCCTGTGGTAAGGATTCATGGGGGTGAGGGTGGATGCGCTAACATGGAAGTGCCAAAAAACGTTTCACCACATGCGATCTTTCTGCTTCTGCTCTTTTATTTGCCTGAAATAAACGCAGCAGAAGTTCTCTCATTCCCTCTTTTTTCTCTTCCACAGTTTAAAAATGGAGAATGTTGGCGAAGAGAAGAGGAGGCGGGTGGGAGCTGGGAGGTTTGGATCAAGTGCAGACGGAGACAGAAAGAATTTCGACAGAGCAAAACTTGACGAATTTACACCAAACACACTTTAACAACCTCGTTTTCTTGGAACAGGTTACATGAAAGCACTCAGGCTTTTCCTTACTTCAGATTTTTTACGCAGTCGGTCATGTTTTCACGCGTAGGGTCCAGGTCTCCGTGCGCAAATGCCACCAGCCACCAGCTCATGGCGAACAGCAGCCAGCTGCTGACGAATGTCGTGGTGAAGATGACCAGCGTGAAGCGCCATTTAAGGTCCACCAGCGTGGTGAAGACGTCCTGCAGGAATCTCCCCTGTTCGCGGATGTTCTTGTGCGCCAAGTTGCACGAGCCGTTTTTGGCGATAAAGCGCGCTTTGTTCACGCGGTCCCTGAACACCGGCTTGCGGGGCATCCGGGAGACGAGCCCCGGGAGACCGAACTCCTCCGGGATGATGCTTTTCCTCGCCAGCATCTTCTCGTCCGCTTTCCGCTCCCGATGGCAAAGAAAACAGTCCTCAGTGCGTCTTTACGCACGGACGCAGCATGCCCACCCTCAGGGAAACGCTCAAAGACGAACGAGCAGTTATAACTCCGTCGCCTTTCGGAGATGTTTCGGACTGAAGGCAGCGCGCCGCCTCTGCTCTGAGCCTCTGAGGGCTGGGACGGTCTCCACTCTGCTGTTGACGCACTTCCAGAGTCAAGACCCGCTCGGATCAGAGCGCTGCTGCCTTCAGGCCCCCCTCAAAGGCAATGGGAAAGGGCAAAACCACCGAAACAGCCTGCTTTGGAAGGCCCTAGAATCTTTTTTATCTTATAGGGTTTTTTGTTTTTTAACTTTTTTGGCAGTTTTTTAAGCACTAAACAGATGTCTCTTAAGTTCGGTCATTGTTTAACCCACTTTATCAAGAATGTGCATAAAGGGCTAATTTAATGCATGTAAATATCAAAGAAACATGGAAAACAGTGAAAAGGAAAGTCGTGAAATTTGGACCATTATTTGGCATTTTACAGAGGGGAGGAGCTACTCTTGTCTGTAATTGTAGCTCTTACTCAGGTTGGAGGCGGTAATCCTAACCCTACCTTCATTTAATGGAAGCCGAACAATCGGACCTGCAGGGAACTTTAGTTAGAGCTGGGTCAGCACTTTCAGCACTTTCCCTGCTAATCTACATCCATGAAACCAATCACTCTAGACTCAGTTGTCTATAAAAACCTTTATATTTACCCGTCTTTTCTATCCAGTTTAAATTTGTCAAGCCACAGGTGTTCTCCAGGCAAGCTAAATGTTCCTATGGGACAACCCCATACAGCTATAGGATGGTTGAGAGGTGGGTGTCGGGTAAAGTAAGGGCAAGATTTCGATTGTGCCGCTATAATTCATGCAGGAATGACTCTTTGAGCTCAGGTAAAACAAAAACAAACATCAGCTGTTGATAAAAACCAGTGTCCAGTTTGACTGGTTTTGTGTTTCAATCTGTAAACACGTCTTTTAAAATGAACACAAAAGCTCAACAAGGAAAAGTTTATTAAGAACAACAAAAAAGAAAAAAAAAACCACCTGACGGCTCTCATTTTCATATATTTTCTGAAATGTGTGCAATTTCCTAGTGCATGTATTTGGATTTATTTTAGAAACAGTCATCAGGGGGCGCCATTTAGCAATTTATCACATCTAGTATTGAGGGTACCGTGACTCCTGGCCTGTGTCCTGAGGTAGGAAAGGTCAAGAGTTTACAGCCGTGAAAGCAGCCCAACAAAAACAAACAGCCTCACGTCACTCAAGAGCATTTTATTGTTATTACAAGTGTAAAAAAAGAAAGAAATCAGGCACACATAATAATAGCAGTTTAATATATATATATATATATGTTTAAACCCTTGGCTATACAGGCTACTACATACAGAATGTACATACAGAAAAAAATGACCATCTCCAAACTGATCTGTGAGAACGATGTCAGCATTTACGATGCTCTCTGTTAACAGTCAACTTCATGAAAGTAAGGAAAGCTCTCTGCATAGCTCCCACAATGAGTTACATGCAGTTCCCTTACATTTCCACCCGTTCGCTGTTTTTATGTACTTGTTTGTTCCCAGAAACTAAAACACACGTGAAACCTGTTCGAAAAGAGACATTCTTTGAGTGAAAAAACCTGTGCAAAGTGTAACGTGGAAAAATGGCACCACTGCTTTTTTGCTCTTGGTGTAAAATGTCAGCTTCGAAGACAAAAAGTGGTTTGGGGTGTGAGAGGATGAGTTTACAAGGCAGCCGTGTGCAGGTTCAGAACAGGAGCAGCATGGAAGCACAGCAAGGAAAACAAAGGATTTATGAGTGTGACGGTGGCCAAGAGCATAAAAAGTGCTACTGAACGAAGATCAAAGAACAGGAAGAGCACTCGATCGCTAACAGAGGAGACGGACGAGGACTTGGAAGAACTGCAGGGACAACAACAAAGACATTCAGTGTTACAGTTAAAGCTGTCAGGGGAAAGAAAAGTGCAGGCGAAGCTTGTGATCACCAAGTGTGACGGTAAACCTCACGTGTCATCTCGTTGTGTTATATTAAAACAACTTGTAAAATGAGAGAAATCACAAAGTTCAAAAGCTTAAGTGACAACTTCTTGAGATGAAACATGTAAGATATTTAAACAAGAAAAGGCGGAAAAATCATGTTTGGCATTCAACACTGTACAGTACAAAGTTTCAAATTTTAGTCCAAAAGCAAATTAAGTCTAATGAATATACAATAATATAAAGGGACAATAGCACCGCTCCCAGAAAGGTTAGAAAAGATATTCCAAAGAAATGCACTGAATGCTGAGCTGTAACTACATATTGTTGTGCACTGAAAATATCACCCAAAAGCTGAGACCTTGGCTCACGAGTATGATTTATTATCACTTAATTTGAGACCCGTAAGTGTTGGTCAGTCATTTTTATGTTTGAGAGCACAGGAGTGGCAGCGCAAATGGATTCACTGTGATGGCAATGAGCTGGTTTCCTTTGGGTAACATTTATATTCAAGACATTTTATTTTTATTTTTATTCAAAAAGCCTGCCTATTAATTAAATAGCCATTCATTGATATGCATGTTGCGTGTGTTTTTAACTACAGAAAGGGACGACTTCTGCTGTTTATATATGAAAACTTGCATTGTAGTGACAGTGATAAGGAATCTTGACTATCTCTATTATTTGAAACCAACAGAAGCAAGAACCATCACTAAATTGCTTATTAAATCTCAAAATGATTAAAAACACAACAGTTCCCAAGCACATTATGAAGCGGTTCCATTTCCTGTCCCACTGCACAGTGAACACTGTCAGGCACGTTTCTGTGGCATTTTTCTATTATTGTACATTATCTTGTGATGATGAGAAGTTTTCTTTTATCTGGGAGATAACAGTCATAATTATGAGATACTGTCTCCCAAATATTTTTCTTTCAATGCAAAAGAAAGGACTCTGGCATCTCTGCTGTGTGTTTGATTCTTTGTCCACAAAACCCTCCAAGAGCATCAGAAGTCGGGCAGACAAACTTGGCTCACAGGTACATCTCCGGCCCCCAAAGGTTCTTATCTATGTCAGATATTGTGATGCCATTACATTGCCTAGCAACCACCTAGCAATGGACTAAAATAACATTTACACATGTACAACAGCTCACAACATCATCCTACAGTTTAAATTTCAGGAGACCTGATCCACACAAGTTGAATTATACATGCCGAGCGAGAAACCATCAATAAGCTTTTTTAGGATTTCAGTTAGCCAACATTACAACTTTTTTGTATAGATGAAAGAAATGATATATCAAATGTTCATTTTTCATTTTTAAAGGTGGCTTATGGTTATGAAGATGCATGTAAAATGCCTTCATAACTCTCCATGCAGAGACAAAGTGTCTACCTCTAACAGGATTTCCAGCAGAAAATGAACTCTCCTAGTTTAATGGACACTTTAAACAAAGCTCCATGAAAACATTAAATCTAAATCTACTACACAATGCATTGGACAGAAAACAAAAAGTGTTAGCTAGGACTTCCAAGGAGAATCCAATCCGTCTGATAAAAACAGTGAGTGTGTTAAAGTTTCATTATTTAAAAATAAAAATATATAAAAACATGTTGATATCAGCCCATCAAAGAGATGGAGCAGTTCCCATATGCAAAAGCTCTTTTATTTTACTATATGGACTCCTCTTTATGTTCACCTTGTGAATGCTAAATTTCACTCTCTAAAATTCACTCTCTCCTATGGGCTCTAATTTGGTTTCATCCGATTTATTACCAATGTTGCATTATTAATGTGCAAAATAGAGATTGATGTAGCTCTAAATTTCAGCCCCTAGAACTGATTATTAAGTTACTGCAAGTTACTGCTCTTCCTCAGTAAAAAAAAGAAAAGACATCACTGCCCTCTCAAACATCCATGAAGCATCTCTGGAGTTAACGGGAGGCATGCTGGGTATCTATTGTCCCCGAGGATAAAAAGTTCAGCAAAGCATGACCGCAGACAGACAGCAGGTTCACTGGCTGCAGGCCGAGCCGTGACACCTTACAGTGTTTGTACTAATGGAGGCATAGACGTACAACTGATAGAACAGGGAGGAAGGAGAAGTAGGCCAGAAATAGAGTATCCAGCCTTCACTTGGGAAACTGCTGTTGGTATTTTGTGACGTCTCATTTTTGGCATCTCGTGAAAAATGTCAACACATGTTCAGTCCAAGAACGGCCACAACAATCAGCTGTGTTATTTATCATTATAAATGCATTCTTAAACTGGTTAATAAAACCATATGATTCCATCAGCTTTGTCATTTCTATCAGTGTTACCTCTATGGCAGAACTTAAGGTCAAAAAGTAGAGTAGAATACAAAAGGGTTGATTTAAAATCCTTCCACTGCGTTATTCAGAAAAATAATGGCCAAAGAGCCAACAGTCATTTTTAAAAAGGATTTTAAATACATTTAAAAATTCTTCCATCATTATTATTGCATAATACAGGTGCCAGTCAGTATAAACAGAGGTGGTGCATGATCTAAAAAGTAACAAATATTTTACACAAGATAATTAAAGACTGTAAAAATTCTATTAATATGAAACAACACTTCTGTTCACTCTCCAACTATTAAATCTTTACATTTTACACTTTTCACAGCCTCAACACCTGAAATAAAATCTCAAAGCCATAATTTATATTTAATAAACTGTATGTATTTCCTACTGTCTACAAATCCCATGAAAAGACCAACAAACACAAGCCTCTGTCTTAATACTCTAACCTAAAAACCTTTCAAATCCATTTAAAACGGTGTAAAAAAATGTGTTAAAAAGAGGTAACAGTGCATTTGTTAAGGCAGGTAATCCATATTCGGTGCTCTCAGAGAGATTTTATATAAATATGGTAGTTATAACAATAATGATGTCATGGCTTTAGCATTATCTTGACATTTTATGGAGCCAAAAGCTATCAGCTAGTGCTTATTAGCTTGGTTAGAAAAGTGCATCCACAAGTTTAATCAAACATAGAAAAATCTGCTCATCAGATCCAAAAGGTGCCAAAGCCATAAACATGGGTGAGATGTCTAGTTCTAGTTCTAGTATTGCCTAACTTTAAACATATATGCAATTTAAATGGGTCGTATAGTCCTAGACACCTATCATATGGCCAACTTTGATAGTTTGATTCTTGGCTCATTTAGTCTGCATGTCAAAAGTGAGCGAGATGCTGAACTCCAAGTTGCCCCTGATTCATTTGTTTTGTCAATAGAATTGAAGATTTGCATTGGAAATGTTGACTTGTCTTGGCAAGTTGTGTCTTACTGCCAAAACCAACACGATTCAAAAGGAACAACTTTTACTTTGAAGGTGAACAGTCGTCATTTACCGTCTTCATCACATTCCTCACAGTTTCACTGCTGCACAACCTGCAACCGCAGCAATCTGATACAGACCAAAGCAACCACAGAGGTTTTCAGTGCAGCTCCGTACACCTCTTTCTGGCCGATTTTACCTAGCAACTGCAGGCAACCGATCTGAGATACACGTTTTTCATCAACATGTTCATTTCTTTTGTGAATTTAGACATTTTGACACAGGATCTGTGGAGATTTTTCGAAGCCAGCATCAAGTGGCCACAACTGCAGTTTTTAAGACTTACTTTTTGTATTTGTGGTTGCATTATTTAGTATACATATTACATATTTTATAGTAGGTTTGGTCATTCGTGGGATTTACTGGCAATAAGAAATGAAATAACTTTGCTTTTTATCAGTTCTTTATTAACTATTAAGTGTTCTCACTATTCTTAGTCTTAGAGCACAGGAAAGATATGCCTGGCTGCCCATTTTGATACTGTGAGCTTCACAAGCATTATATTTATTGCTTATTTTCTTGTTTAGATCTTGAGAAAAATTTGAAAGTCGGAAAAATAACTTTAGATTTTCTATGAGACAAGTGAGAAAATATATTCATTTGTAGTTTGCATTAGCCATTCATCACATATAAGATATATCTTTATTATTTCACTTTCCAGTCCAAATACTAGTAATGTTGTGGTTTGTGTAATTGGGTTTTCTTAAATTCAAACAAAATAAAAACGGGATGAACCAACCGATGGACTCATTGATTAGCAAGCCTACCCAAAGCACCTTCTTTTACTTCCTGACTTCTTTAGTACGACTTCTTAAACCCACTGACTGACAGCTGACCCTGTCTCCATTTGGTGAGTGCACAGGGAAGCTTCTCCTCGTAGAAACAGTATGTTACTGGCTTCCCTGCAGTGGGGTATTCTCTCAGAGGGCTGTTCACCTCAACAAGAAAGTAATTCAGGTAAAAAAAAAATACAAAAACAAAAAAACCCAAGAAACTGAGCAGGTTGTCAGCCGTTGGGTCCCGCGTGTTCCTACATGTCAGCTTTGACAAACGAAGCAAACATCCCGTCCTCCTGCTCCAAAAGCGTCTCAGGTTTGTCGTACTCCATGATGTTGCCTCGCTTCATCACAATGACCAGATCAGCTGTTAGGATGGTGTGGACACGGTGCTGGAGACACACAGGGACGACACAAAACACAAACATAATAAGTCTAAGTGAAATGTTTTGTTTTAAAAAAATTATAATATGTTTTAAGCTAGTTTTGTTGGATCAAATGAAGGATTTGGTAAGAATTTTATAGACTGATCAGCTGCTTTAAAAATTAAAATATGCGGACTCTTCACAGTTTTGGAGATGATGTTATTCTTTTTGGAAGAAATGTCCAAAGACCCATTTTATTGATACAGTCCAATTTTCCAGGAACCTGCTGAATGAGATGAATGTAAAGCATCTGAACCAGTCAGCTACTAAAAATACAAATTCAGGTTTAATTCTAACTGAATCCCTTCTCAATTTTTAGTTTGGAGGACAAACAATGTCACAACACTGAAGACTGTCGTCAAATTTGCACTGCATCCACAAGGAATATCTTTAAAAGAGCATGCAGTATTTTCTTGTACCAACCAGGCTGTCAGTGGCAGTAAAGCTTCAGCAGACCCAGAGTCAGACGTCAGCTGTGGCTCAGCCAGGAAAAGAAACAGAAACAGGCAGGAAAATGGAAGAAAACAGGAGAGACCGAGAGTCAGCTGAGCCAAAGTGGTCTGTGTTGATCCGGGTCTACTTGTGAGTCCTCACTAGCACACTGAAGAGGCTCTCCTCCTGTGCTAGCAGGTTGGGACCAGAGTCACTTTCCACCAAGATCCCTGAGGAGAAGACCAACACCTGCTCGGCATCCAAGATAGAGGACACACGATGCTGGTGGCAGGACAAAGGGAGATGAAGGAGGACAACAGAAAATGTAGTAGATGTAGTAAAAAAGAAAAAGTGAGAAAACAAAAAAGAAAAGGAAGGAGGTGGGGGGGGGGGGGGATTTGGGGAAAAAGTAGAAGGAGACAACAGATGGAAAAAGAAAGGAAAGAAAATCAGAGCAGGATAAGACAGCAACACAAAGAGACAAAAGTCAGAAAAAAGGGAAGCATATAAATAAAAGAACCGGACAAGAGGACTGAATTTAAGTCACTAAATCCATAAGGAACTATGTGTTACAAACTGTTTATGTGTGGGAAAGGCCATTAATAAAAGGCACAGATAAAGGAAACATCTGTGGGGTAAATAATTTAATGATAGATGAACATAGAGCTCAGTGCAAAGAGAGCCACATATCTGCATCTATCTGTACAAACCTCAGCTGACCTCAGCAGTTTTTTTTTTTGCCTCATTAGTAACAACAACAGGATAAAAGACTGAAGGACTTACTGCTAGGGCTGCTCGATTATGGCAAAAATGATAATCACGATTATTTTCACTGAAATTGAGATCACGATTATTTGACGATATTTATTTAACCCTTTAAGACCTACCATAGAACCAAGTCCACCAGAGCTTATATTATTTTTTTACATGCTGTAGTGCCATTTGTGGGAGCATTTCAAGTTGCTATACATCAATACAACTGTTATAGCCCATATTTTAAAAATGTGTATGTATTAAGTCCATAGTAACTACATTAATTGCAAAAAAGTGCAATAAACTACAAAAAAAATTGAAAATCGTTTTTGTTTTTTTTACATATATTTCTACTTGGAGAAATTTAAGAGGCTTATCCCTCAAAACTTTAAATACAAAAAAGTTGCAAAAAATAGTTTACAACAACAGGAAATTTATTTTGAGTGTCTTCATAGTTTTATTTGTGGAGATACAGCAATTTTTATATACTGCAGGAAAAACAAAAAACAATCCTATGATGCAAATTTGCAAAGAATGTGCATGTGCATCAAAATAAACTATTTCCAGCAGTGCAATTCGAGTTCTAAGGCCTACAAGTAAAAAACTATATTTTCCGCGAAAATGATGTCACTTGCGATAGTTCGCGTTGACGTCTTTTTCAATGTGGGAAGTGTTAAGAACAGCTGATCGGATCGGCAAAGCGTGTTTCTGGAATATTATGTTTTTGTTCCTGCAAGCGCTTTTTATGCAATTTTTGCAAAGCTATATGTGGAAGGAAACCGTGACCTAGGACAAGCTGATGGCATAAGATGTAAGTACAACTCCTCTGGTTTCATATGGAAAAAAAAATTTATTGTGCTAGCTTAGCGGTTCAGGTTCTACAGGGATTTAAAAATAGTTATACAAAACGAGCATGCTGCTCTGACCGGCTTTAAAGGGTTAACAATAACAATGTATTGAATAATGACTTTAAAAAATAATATAAAATAGTGTGCAAATACTGATAACAGTGCAAATGTTTGCAATAAAAGAAATAAATGAAAAATATAAACTTTGCAGTGTTGCTCTGTGGTGCAGCTACGACACCATAGCAAAGTTTACACACTGTGTCTACTTGATCCACGTCTGACTCCGCGAACCCATAATGTTTCCACACCACTGAAGTTTTTTTTTTTTTTTTTTACCTCTCTTTTCAACCAACGGCAGTCCACTCCTCTCCAAATAACTTCTGCTTAGCTTTCCGAGCTTCCCTCGGGTCCTCTTAATTGTTGTGACGCGTGTTCGAAATGCAGAGCAGTGCGCTTGATTTGCCACACGGAGCAGCGCGAGAGTAAAGCATGAGGGAGGGGCTAATAATCGGCTCAGTCATTTTTAATGATCGTTGAAAGCCCAGATCGTAATCGTGATTAAAATTCGATTAATTGAGCAGCCCTACTTACTGCGATTGTTACGACTGTTCTGTCTGCAAACGCCGTCATCACGACTTTCTGTAAGATGTTCTCCTGCAAGACAGAAAGACGAAACAGAGAATAGAAACCATATCGTCAGGTGAGGAAGTGGTGAGCTGCTGTAAACGTGATCCAAAGTAGAGCGAGGCTAAAATGGGGCTGTCGCGATGCAAACTGCTTTGCAACCCACCTCCAGTCCAGTTATATGTATTTCAAGCTGTTTATGATGTCATGTCTCTCTTTACTGATGCCTTAGAAATAACCTGTTTTAACTAAAATTCTTTCATTCGTTCATTTTCTTTGCTTGCCTTGTTCATTTTTTGCTTCCTTCTCTAGTATTTTTGGGACAACTGGGGTTACATAAGTAAAATGAAACTGGCTGATGATAACATTTAATTACTATCCCACAAATATATCTCTATTAAGGAAAAAGCTTCTGTACATGATTGCACGAGATGTCATGAATAAGCACACACCGTAGCCATGTCTATAGATGCTGTGGCTTCATCCATGATGAAGATGCTGCTCTTTCTGACGAAAGCTCTAGCCAAACAGAAGAGCTGCCGCTG
Source organism: Astatotilapia calliptera (assembly GCF_964374335.1). Classification (NCBI taxonomy): domain Eukaryota; kingdom Metazoa; phylum Chordata; class Actinopteri; order Cichliformes; family Cichlidae; genus Astatotilapia; species Astatotilapia calliptera. The sequence continues at coordinate 21,260,876 of NC_137438.1, forward strand.
CCCAACGCTGAAGTTCTCTCCTCCTTCTGTCACGACAGCGTCTAAACACAAACACATCGATCAAGTACTCTACTTCAAAACCGACTGTTGGTGCAATAAGCTGCATTCTTTCTCGAGTTAAGTTTGCGCACCTAGTCCTCCAGGCAAAGCTTTCACCATGTTCTTAAGCTGTGCGATCTCTAGGGCCTCCCACAGTCGATCGTCAGTGCACATCTTCTCCGGATCAAGATTAAACCTGCAACAAGTAAACATCATTAACACAAAAAAAGCATATTTCTACCTCTCATGGACTGACCATAGATTTAATACACCACCTGCAGAGGCTGATAAAGACAGTGATGGACCCAAGACCAACAAAGACATCACAAATCACGAATGTGAACTGTTTCAGCAACTTTTACTGTCTTTTTAGTCTTGGGCAGCCAGGAAGGAAAGTGAGTCCTTTAAATGAATAAAAATGCCAAAAACACATCGAATGACTGATCAGCACAACACTTGCACGTTATGCACTTTTGCTGCCATTTCTATAGAGAGTCTAATGTCATGAAAAGAAGAAAATGAAGAAGAAACATTCGGGAGCATGAATGGCTTGCTTGCTGGCCTAAGCTTTGCCTAATCCCTGTTTTGTTTAAATGAATTATATTTAATCTTATTTCATAGTGAGGACAACTGGCAGAAACTGATCCAAAGAATTCAGCCTCGGTCCAGTCAGTCTTTTGCCCAAATTACATCCAACATCATCCTCTTCTTTGGATGTTTCTGCCTTCTGTTCTGTTCTCTGTCAGGATGATCCCACACTGCTTGGGGATCTGGGAAGGCCGATCCATGACTGATAGTGTTCCACTGTGTGTTTTTCTATCCAGGTATTATTTTACTGCATTAAGAGTGTGTTTGGGATCGCTGTCACACTGAAAAAAATAAAGCTCTTGCCAATCAGATGCTCCCAACACCACTGACCTGTAGTCGTGTTTCTTACAGATAATCCTTTCAGAAACTGCTCATCTGCTGCTTGACCTTCTAGTTCTTCTTCTGTCCCCAAATGTTTGAAAGACACATAGCACACCATGCCAAGATGAGAAAAATATCTATAAAAATATTTTATAGATTCAACTAAAGAAATGGCCCACGCGATGTGTTTTAGTGACAGGCTGTTAGTAACAAAGTGCCTAAACATAAATGTAAATTGGTTCTTTGCTAAGTTGTCTGGTACAGTGGGGCAAAAAAGTATTTAGTCAGCCACCGATTGTGCAAGTTCCCCCACCTAAAATGATGACAGAGGTCAGTAATTTGCACCAGAGGTACACTTCAACTGTGAGAGACAGAATGTGAAAAAAAAAATCCATGAATCCACATGGTAGGATTTGTAAAGAATTTATTCGTAAATCAGGGTGGAAAATAAGTATTTGGTCAATAACAAAAATACAACTCAATACTTTGTAACATAACCTTTGTTGGCAATAACAGAGGTCAAACGTTTACTATAGGTCTTTACCAGGTTTGCACACACAGTAGCTGGTATTTTGGCCCATTCCTCCATGCAGATCTTCTCGAGAGCAGTGATGTTTTGGGGCTGTCGCCGAGCAACACGGACTTTCAACTCCCGCCACAGATTTTCTATGGGGTTGAGGTCTGGAGACTGGCTAGGCCACTCCAGGACTTTCAAATGCTTCTTACGGAGCCACTCCTTTGTTGCCCGGGCGGTGTGTTTTGGATCATTGTCATGTTGGAAGACCCAGCCTCGTTTCATCTTCAAAGTTCTCACTGATGGAAGGAGGTTTTGGCTCAAAATCTCACGATACATGGCCCCATTCATTCTGTCCTTAACACGGATCAGTCACCCTGTCCCCTTGGCAGAAAAACAGCCCCATAGCATGATGTTTCCACCCCCATGCTTCACAGTAGGTATGGTGTTCTTGGGATGCAACTCAGTATTCTTCGTCCTCCAAACACGACGAGTTGAGTTTATACCAAAAAGTTCTACTTTGGTTTCATCTGACCACATGACATTCTCCCAATCCTCTGCTGTATCATCCATGTGCTCTCTGGCAAACTTCAGACGGGCCTGGACATGCACTGGCTTCAGCAGCGGAACACGTCTGGCACTGCGGGATTTGATTCCCTGCCGTTGTAGTGTGTTACTGATGGTGACCTTTGTTACTTTGGTCCCAGCTCTCTGCAGGTCATTCACCAGGTCCCCCCGTGTGGTTCTGGGATCTTTGCTCACCGTTCTCATGATCATTTTGACCCCACGGGATGAGATCTTGCGTGGAGCCCCAGATCGAGGGAGATTATCAGTGGTCTTGTATGTCTTCCATTTTCTGATGATTGCTCCCACAGTTGATTTTTTCACACCAAGCTGCTTGCCTATTGTAGATTCACTCTTCCCAGTCTGGTGCAGGTCTACAATACTTTTCCTGGTGTCCTTCGAAAGCTCTTTGGTCTTGGCCATGGCGGCGTTTGGAGTCTGACTGTTTGAGGCTGTGGACAGGTGTCTTTTATACAGATGATGAGTTCAAACAGGTGCCATTCATACAGGTAACGAGTGGGGGACAGAAAAGCTTCTTACAGAAGACGTTACAGGTCTGTGAGAGCCAGAGATTTTCCATGTTTGAGGTGACCAAATACTTATTTTCCACCCTAATTTACGAATAAATTCTTTACAAATCCTACCATGTGAATTCATGGATTTTTTTTTCACATTCTGTCTCTCACAGTTGAAGTGTACCTCTGGTGCAGATTACTGACCTCTGTCATCATTTTAAGTGGGGGAACTTGCACAATCGGTGGCTGACTAAATACTTTTTTGCCCCACTGTATGTGTAGACACAACACTGGTTCATCCCTTCAGTTAGGTGTCTTTTATGTTTCAATGACTAATTGTTCAGTCCAAAAAACCCCAAAATGTTTCTCTGAAAATGATCAGGTACAAGGACTGGATTCAAAATGAGTAAAAAAGCAGCCAATGGCTAAAGAAAAGCTTTGGAAGACCTTCAGAAACACAATTTGTTATGTACATTCAGCTTCACCTTCCGCATTTTAACATCTTGCATGAATATACGGATGCACAAGCTGCCATAATGTTCCATATAACTCTCAAATGATCTTTTAGTCTTGCAGTAGACAGATCACATGTGTGTGCATTTTAAAATGTGATGAACAAAATGTGCATTTGGTGGACGCTACAGCTGATGGATCATTTCTTGGCTGCACTCTGAGCACAAAATATTCCAATTATCTAAACAGGACGAAGCAAAAATATTACTGACCTTTTCTAGATAGATGGAAAATGGAAATTTAACTTAAGACCCACTTAGTTAAATATGCCAAACAAGCAAAAGACGTCCTTGGATGACATCAGTGTTGTCAAAAGACCACAAAAGAAGTCATCCTTTTATGTCTAAATCTGGCTGAAAAGTGAAAAGTAAAAAAGGATTTTTTTTTCAGGCTGCTCATTACTTGGAGTAAATCTAATGTCAGCCATTCAGCAATAGCATAATGAGCAGTTTTCTGTTGATTATAACACCAAAAAATGTTTAACTGGTACAGCAATCAAGCTGAAAACTGAGTTAAATTTGGCTCTAAAGTGAAGGTTAGTACTCGTCTACTCTTCATACTGCTTGTTTAAAAAAATTCAAAAACATCTTCATATTTTTATACATTCAATTGACAGCCACATAAATCATAAGTCAAGTTGACACTGTTGACACAAGTTGAATTGTCAGGCGCATGTCTTCAACAGGTTTTTGCAGAGTGGGCTGCAAGTTTGGAAGTTCGGGCCAAACAGGAAAAAGAAAGCAAACAAAGCGGTTTTAAATGATCATTGTTAAGATAAATAGAAGTAAAAGGCACTGAGTTCTAATGTTAAATAAGGAGAGACGAGGAGAGAAGGAGAAAATGGTAAAAAAGAAATAATTAAAAAGAAAGCTGTTCTGTTTATCCTTGTTTTGTGAGATGTTTATACTTAAATCTATGTTTATGAGCTTAATGCTCATAAACATAGATTTAAATAATGACATCGGCACATGTACAAGCAATCCCTGTGGGCCAAAAGCTCAATTTCAGGCATCTGTTTTTACTCTTGTCTCTGTATGCTGTTTTAGAGAGCTGACATCCCTAACATGGTCATCTTGGACATGGAAGCCACGCCCACCTCCCGGTTAAACCTTCTGCTTAAGAGGGGCAGCCAATAAAAAAAAGTTACTGGGGTAAACTGAGGAACATAGGAACTAAAATCACTCATTTCAGACCGGAAATGAACTGAGAGGCTGTGAACAGCCAATAGAAGATTATTATTTGAAAATGTGAATCTAGTAGAGTCCAAGATCAAAAATAAGGGGCGTGTAGATAAACAGAATAGGTCCTGTTTGCATTTAAGAAGGTTAAAGGGTTAATATAACAATTAATTCCATGTTTGTTTTAAAACTGTGGCATTTCAAATAATTATAAATAATGCATTCATTACTACTTCTGTGTGTGTGTGTGTGTGTGTGTGTGTGTGTGTGTGTGTGTGTGTGTGTGTGTGTGTGTGTGTGTGTGTGTGTGTGTGAGAGCCGAACTGTGTGAGAGCATCTATGATAACAGTGTGAAGCAGTCACTGCCGACCATTCACCTCAGGCTTACGTTCACATAAACAAGAGCTGCTGAAAATGCCAAAACACAGACACACACTCACCGTCTCCCACTTTCACATACAATTATCTGGAGCAGCATATCTGTCCAAACAAACAGCACATGCACTTTGTCTTTTATAACAAACAGAGTAACTTTATCATCTGGTAACACAAACACACAGAGGCTGCGAGTGTGTACGCACAAAACGGCGCTGAGTCCTTCATCTCTCCAGCGACCTCCTCGGTACGTGACGTCTGTGACAAAAGTCAGATTAGGTCCCGGCCAGACTTCCCACTGCGTTCTCAACCGCTAACCCCACAGCTGGGACTTTGTGTCGTCATGTGACAAACATCTTTCGGGACAGAACTCAGACTACGATTTGGCAAAGAGGGTTTTTTTTCTCTCTTTCTGGTTAAGAGCTCACAATGAGGCGAATCCGGGTTTTCCAAATCTGAGCGTAGTTAATCAAGCAGCGTGACACTCAGCTATGGAGGCTTAAAAGAGCCAGTGCTCTGATGGCATGTTTAGATTCTGGTCCACTAACGTTTGTGGCAAACATCAGTGTTTCTGCATCAGACGAGAACAGGACACCCCCTAAACCGTCTGTGTAGATTTTTTTTAGTTTTTCAACTGTAATTTCAAGCCAGACAAACTCCTTCCACTGTTTCTGGTATCAATTTTCATCATCACAGTTTCTAAGAGTTGGACAAACATAACAGACGCGATATGCACTTGCTCTTGTGCATCTGCCGTGCATGCTGGATCAAATCTAGTGTGTCAAAACAGCCTCACTTAATTTCATCCTGGGCAAGTGGAGGCATGTGCACAGAGGTATATCTGGTGAGTGGAGCAGGTGCTGAGCCAAGGTTGTGTGGAAAAAACACAAATTCATGACAGCACAATGGAGTGCACCACGGTTCGGTTGTTTCCAGTAAAAGTTCTCCCTCAAACTCTGGATGTTTCAGTTGACTTTACTGTGATGTCAAGCGTTCTGGTTTTTTAAACTGCAGGGCGATAGCCAGCAGTCACACGGTCCAATCTGCGGTAAACAGCAGAGCACACGGCTCACCTGGTCATAACTGGACTCCTAGGAACAAATTTGCAGGAAGCCATTTGGACGTAGACAAGAAATTTAAAGATTTGAATCTGGTATTTTTCTTTTATGGGCTGATTGAGGAAACTTTTTGATCATATCTAACGTTTCCCAAAATTATTCATCTAAATGCCCCCACATTAACAGGTTTATAGGAACAAGCAAGTATTAACCACAAACCCACAAAAAAAACACAAAAGACTACAGCGAGTACAAACAATGGACCATCATGGTCCCCGTGTAGTCTAGGTGTGGACCTGCCTCTCTGCTAGTGTATGAAATGAAGTGGTGGGTGTGGCTTCTAGAAGTCCTGGCCTGGCACACCTGCTACTCATCACCAATCAACGTCATATTTAAGCTGGGTCTCGAGCCTTGGGTGATGCCTGACTGTTCTCCCCCAGTACAGTTAGAATTGCTGAGGCTGTTTGAAATACCAAGCTGATCGTGACTACTTTGCTCATACTCACTGTTTGATCTTCTCTCTGAGCTAGAAGCCAGACACCTGAAAGGCAAGTCAGACCCCCACCAAGCCCACCCAATTAAGTGTATTCATGTTTTGTTCCTTGAAAACTGAAGAGGAGAGGTGTTAATTTCGAGAGACAAACAGTTCGAATCCCTGCCCTAAAAAACAGGATTACTTACCTGAAGTTCCTTATATTCCAGATGGAATTAATCACAGCTGGATTTAGCTGAAGACTGTTTAGTTTTTAACCCTTTGACTGTGTCATGTGCTTGAGTCCTGAGTGTGAACCTTAACATCCAAGACTAAAAAGCGAAGCCAACATGAAAATGTCTTAAATCTGGATTATTTTTTATGGCCACAAGGGGGCGACTTTTGTGGCTGCCAAGAGGTTTGCACAGCTCTAAATCGGCTGACAGATTCCCAGATATTTATCCCCAGATGCCACATTGGAGGTGGTCCTGAAGGTCATACACTCACTATTAATCATGTGGTTCATCACATGTGTGCTATTGATGTCAAGGAGCAGGTGGGGTTGGATTACCTGGGAAGAGATCTCAAGACTAGTGTTGCTGCTGCTGTTCAACAACAGATGTTCGCAGTGGACATAGATGGCCTCCTTTACTTGTCTCTGACACCATCTGTCTAGTCTGTCCAATATGTGAGTGCTGGCAGCCTCAAAAGAGTGACAATTTATCTTTTACATGCAGGTGCACAGCTTAGTCTCGTCCCAGTGGGGTTGGCTCTCCTAAATTGTGCCGTGCATTTGTGGAGTGTTGGTTTGGTTTCTGCATTTGGTTTGTCGAGTTTCTGTTTGGGTGATTAGTCCTTGTGATAAACCATTTCTGATGTGCATCGCAACATTTTTTGTGTATATAAGAAACTTTTTAGAGAACCAAACAACAGTCAAAGTTTCTGTTCACCTTTAGCAGATAACTACTGGTTCAAATCTTGGAGATTTGAATTAAAGCTCTGTAAACAAATCTTATTCAGATTTTGTTGATGTTAACCTTTGCTGTTACCTCTCTTTACCTTTTAGGTAACCGATTTGGAAGTACGGACCACAGAGAGCACAAATTATAGTTCTGATTGGTAACACAAGAATAAAATTATAAACAGCAATCTCTGGGAAGGAAAACATGGCGAGGAACCAGATCCTAAGGCTTTACATAATAAGTCTTCAAAAAGACTTTTTAAAAAAGAATATAGTCAAGTTCTCTGTAGGCATGTTAATCACGAGTGTTTACCTTATTGATCCACTAAATAAGACAGGGTCCTGGAGGATGATCGAAAGTCGAGACCTGAGAGTCTGTAGAGGAAGCTTACAGATGTCAATCCCATCTATGATGATCTTTCCTGCAAATAAGCAAAACACTGTGTTCACATTCCAGGTAGTTTTACAGCCACCAACACTCCTCTCATAACAGAAAAATAACAGTTAAATTATCCAATACAGCTTTCTTCTGAACTTTCTATATCTACAGCTCATGAAGTTCATTTATAGTGGCACTTGAGGCGTCCTGTTCTCACTGCGACCTTCTCCTGAATACTACCAAAAAACACCCATTCTGCATCAGCTGCAGGAATAGAGTTCAAGCTGCTTTTCCTTCTGTTTAATCTGGAAATCTCACGGCTGCATTATAAGACAAATCACCAAAGCTTGGTGACATCACACCAGCAGGTGTGATGTCACTTTTCCCATGGGCCTCTCACCAGGAGGATGACATCAGCCAGTATAAACTAACTGTTAAGCATCAGTTCACTTAATCAAGTACAATTTATTTTAATCTTTATTTATATTTTTGGCAGCCAGAGTTGGCACCTCGTTTTATGCCACAGTGAAACATAAATGCATTTTGCTAATCAACTAATAGTTAATAACTCATGTTTACCCATCGGCTCAAACATTGTAGTTTCTGTCTTACAAAAATGACATAATTAAAAATCAGTAGACCAGGTGATGTCTCTTACTCAATATTTTATGTTAAAGATGCACTATGGAAAAACGTTGCTGCACAACCGCAGCACGGAAAAATGATTGGGATGTTTACAGTGAATGTGCAACGTTGTTGCTTTGAAATGGCTGTTGAGGTCTGCAGCCATCAGTCAGTTACCATCTTTAAACTGACTTTGCTGCATCAAGGTGGTGATAAAGCAGTAATAAATCAGTCAGTGTGCCATCAGTTCCCCATCAGCGTGCAAGCAAATCAAGTCAAGTTAGCAATCTGTGATAAATCATCAAAAATTGCAAACCTGTTGCTGTCGACGTAAACAGAAATTCAACTGAACTACAAACAACCAGAGTTGGGTCAGAACCTCATAGATTGGAAATTTCTTTGCATATGGTGACGTAGTTGTGGTAAGCTGGAGATTTTAATTGCAAAATGACACAGGTGCTCAGAAACCTTGTTTTTATAAAGGAACATAACCAGAATGGAAACCAGCTGAGTCCCCGATTGCAGAGAAACGTGTCACGGAGGATTTGCACTCATCAGCACAAACTTGTATAGGTTTGCTTTAATTAAACCACCTTTTCTCCTAAAGCTCTTTCATGTGGACACGATGAACGACCCTGAACAAATGTTTTTGTTCAGCTAAACACAATGTTTTATTTTCAGGGTGATGAAATCAAGAATGTTCTGTACAGCTCACTCAGAAGAGCAATCACCAGGAAGGTGCTCTGCTTTTATTTCACTGCTTTATAAGGAAATGTTGCTGACACAATGGTCTTAAATTTACAGTTAAATGAACTGTCTTCCCAGCTGTGTGTGTGAGTGCATGGAAAAAGTGACTGTGTAATCTCACCCCTGTCTGAATAATCTGTCTAGGAGCAGCCGTCATCAGCCAGAGTGAAAACAGAGTGGTACGATTACGACTTGCTTTCAAAATGCAATAACTAAAACAGACAGCTTTAGGACTTTATTTCTGCCCTCTTGAAGGAACATGTCTAGAGCCTGGAAACGAGTGCAGGAGAATGGGTCGAGCCTTTTTGTTATGTCCTTATGCTAGTTCTTTGATACAAGAGTCTACTTCAGGTTCTCTTAAAACAAGGCATGCGAAGAACAAAAAGGCCTTCAGATTTGCACTTAGCAGGACTCGCACGAGTGTTTAAAAAGAGCTGAATAAATATTTCCTCCAACATATACATAGTACTGCAGTAGTGGCTGATGACTGAACACCTTTTAAAGGAATAATTTACAATAAGAAGTGCTTTAGTTCTAACAAAACACACTGCAATATCTATCGTCATTTTGTCTCTGGGACTCAGTCACCTTAAATACTTTTATTACTGCTCACTCTGACAGATCATTTATAGCATATTGAATTTATAAAAGTAACTCTATTACAGTTTTTCTCGATTGCTTAAACACTATAACCAGGCCTCTAAATTAAAATTTCAAAACCGTAACGCTACTGTTCAAAAAGCTCACCCATTTCCCTGAACTATAAACACTATTCCCTGCTTTGACACATGACTCAAATTTGGTGAACTGTTACTGCAAAACTCTACACACAAATCCCTACATTTTACAGTGCTTACACCATGTAGTCATTTAGAAAGCACTAGCATGCAATAATGTTAACTTAAGTCAGCATAGCTTGAGCTCAATTAGCACACAATTAACCAGGTGGAAACACTAGGAGTCAAAATTTAGCACACACCAATCAGAACCTGCGATAGATAGATAAAAGGGCCAAAGTCAGCTCATTCAGGTTTGAAACAATGGATCCAAAGAGATGCAAAGGAAGAGGACGTGGTGAAGGAGGAGGACGTGGTGAAGGAGGAGGACGTGGTGGAAGAGGAGGCGGACGCGGTGAAGGAGGTGGAGGTGGAGAACGACGGCGACAAGGAAGGGGAAGAGCAAGGGCAAGAAGACAGTCAGTCTCGGATGAAATTCGAGCCACTTTAGTTGACCATGTCCTTGTCCATGGGATGACTATGAGGGAGGCTGGGCAACGAGTACAACCAAATTTGAGTCGCTTCACTGTTGCCTCCATCATCAGAACCTTCAGGGAGGAAAACAGGTAGGTGTACTTGCAGTAAGACTGCTTTGTACAGTAACGTTTAAGTTACTGAACTTATGTGTCTTGAGTTTCAGTATGTTTCCATTATTTGCCTGTAAAATGAATGTGTGACAGTTACAGTAATGAGTGCTTCTATTTTTGTAGGACACAGAGACGACCACCTGGTGGAGGCAGGTTAAGGCTTTTGTCGGAGGAGCAAGAGAGGGAACTTGTAAACATGGTAATTGCAAATAATGTAATCCGCCTGCAAGAGATTCAAAGGAGAGTGATTGAGGATTATCATCTTTTTCGAGGCATAAATGCCATCAGCCTCTCCACAATTGACCGCATCCTCCGAAAGAATCAATTCCGGATGAAACAGGCATACCGAGTCCCTTTCGAACGAAACTCTGACAGAGTGAAAAACCAACGTGTGGAATATGTTCAGGTATGAGTTTTGATACTGTATAAAGTATTGTGTACCATCACAGCATGGCAGTTTATGCTGCCATTTCAGCACTCTTGAACTGTGGTTCAGGGTACCGATTGACTCTACTGTGTTATGTGTTCTGCAGAGAATCTTTGAGATTGAAGGACGGCCTGTTCCCCATGAAATAATCTTTGTGGATGAGGCAGGTTTTAACCTGACCAAAAGAAGGAAAAGGGGGAGGAACATAATTGGCCATCGGGCTATTGTAAATGTCCCTGGTCAGCGTGGGGGGAATGTCACTATGTGCGCAGCCATCAGCCAACAAGGGGTACTCCACCGCCATGGCGTACTAGGACCCTATAACACTATGCTTCTCCTTGCTTTTCTTGATGGTTTAAGACAACATATGTTCCAGCTGGACTACAGGGAACCAGCACAGCCAGAGCAGCCTCACTACGTTGTTGTGTGGGATAACGTCAGCTTCCATCGCACTGCTCTGGTTCGTGACTGGTTTACCAATAACCCAAGGTTTTCTAATATCTTTCTGCCTGCATACTCTCCCTTTCTAAACCCGATAGAGGAGTTATTTTCGGCATGGCGGTGGAAAGTGTATGACCGAGAACCTTATGTCCGTGTTCACCTCCTTCAGGCCATGGAAGAGGCCTGCCTAGACATATCAGTAGATGCATGCCAGGGGTGGATCAGGCACGCAAGAGGATTTTACCCCCGCTGCCTGGCTGGGGCCAATATAGCCTGTGATGTGGATGAGATTCTCTGGCCTGACCCAGACCAAAGACAAGATGCTGAGGTGGGATAATGTTTCTGGTGTGTGTTGTACTGTATAGTACATGAATGACAATGTGCCACTGTACATACATTGGTTGCGTCTTTTGTGTTTATCATGTGACAAGGGTTTTGAAGGGGAGAACCATAAGCAACCTATTTGTTTTGGAACTATTGTTTTGAATTAATTGTACCAGTGTGCAAAACTCTGTTGTAGTGTGTGTGTTTTTGAGGGCTTGTGTTTGATGTCTGAGGGCAAAGTTTGGTTTTTCAGCAGGAGTGAATAGTTTTGGGTGTAGAGCTTAATTTTGACCTGGAAATAGGATGTTTGGGAAATTGAGTGAGATGTTATGGATTTGTGTTTACTGTTGTGAGGATATGAGGCGTAGTTTCAAGAAATGTGTTTTAGCAATCGAGAAAAACTGTAAGCTTGTTCAAGTCGTATTTGGGTCTATAAATATCATGGACAGCTTGAATCCACATAACAAGCATCTCAGATTCAGGAGGAGCAATCCAGCTTCGGTTCTAGTTGTGGAACAGTGGAACAGCTCTTTACTGTCAGGAAACTTCTGGAGCAGTCATGAAGTTTGACAGTCTAGTCTACATGTGTCTGGTATACTCCTGCAGTACTGTGTACCACAGTGTTGTTACGAGCCATCAGGTCATATAACCAAAATCATGTCTCCTTCCTCTCTCCCACACAAAGTCAAGAATGCTTTTTGGTATCTGGTATTGGTGCTGGTATTCACCAGGGTTTCCCTTGGTCCCCGATCCTACCTGTGATATTCAGGACATTGTTAGTATCAGCTTGGAGCCCATTGTGTTCTCAGAACTGCCTTAATTTCTCGTGGCACAAATTCAACCAGGTGCTGCATTCCTCAGAGCTGCTACAGATTTATCAGCTGCTCATCCATAATGTGAATCTCCTGTTTCTCCACATCCCAGAGGTGGCTACTGGACTGAGATCTGGTCACTGTGAAGGCCATTAGAGTACAACTGATTTCAGCTTTGTGACCTGGGGCATTATCCTACTGAAGCAGCAACAATACTCAGGTGGGCTGTGGTGTTTAAATGCCATTCACTTGGTACTAAAAAACCCCCACACCATTACACCACCAGCAGCCTAAACCATCAATACAGGACAAGACAGAGCCACACTTTCATGCCATTTACACCAATTTTGATCCTATCATCTGAATGTCACAGCAGACAACTTTGTTCCAATCTTGTGTTGTCCAGTTTTTGCACAAATTGTGTAAAGTGTAGCTTCAAAGACTGATTACCAACATGTTAGAATCAATCTCAGACACGGAGCAATACATCTCTTTGCAGCAGGGTTCTCCACTCATCTGCTTACCAGCTGGCTGTATTCTGGATATTTTCCCATATAAGAAGCAAAGCTGGAGAGGCAGCAGTGACATCACTATCTGTGGAAGAAGTTCTGTTTCAGATCTATGAGGTTCTGACTGGAGCCTGAATCTAATAATAATAATAATAATGGATACTTTATTGATCCCCATGGGGAAATTACTTGTTTTTCTCTGCATTTGACCCATTCACTCAGTGAAGCAGTGGGCAGCCCACTAGGCAGGCGCCCGGGGAGCAGTGTATAGGGACGGTACCTTGCTCAGGGGTACCTCAGGGTAACCGTTAAGTGGATTCGAACCGCCGACCTTCCGATCATGGGGTGACCACTTTACCTACTGAGCTATCCCTGCCCCCAATCTAAGTAGTGAATGTGACTTTCTGTTTACATAGACAGCAACAGATTTTCCCTCATTTCTAAAAGTCGATTTATTCTGACAAAGAAACTCCATGAAAGTGCCAATTTGAAATCAGTCTGACTCAGTCTGACTCAGTCTGACGAGTGGTTACAGACCTGATCTTCATCTTCAAAGACAACAAGATCTAGATCAATTCTAGCGAGAAATAAAAGATACTCCACACTTCTGCATCCTAAAGAAAGTGTTGCATTATTTATTCTAAGTGGGACCACAGTGTACAAAATAAACATAAAAAACTGAGCAGCTGAGAGCAAAATCTCTTTTATGCAATCACCGAAGCTGCCCCTGCTGGCCATTAGGAAGACTACAAGATTCAGAGGCAACAGCTTCTTTTCTGAGACTAAATCCATCTTTTATAAACAGTCTCACAACAGCTTTCCATCAACCAAAGAAGAAAAAGAAATAAAGAAAGAAGGGCAGAAGGGGATGTGGAAATCATGAATCCACTCAAAACCTCACGAAAAAGTAATTAAATCTCACATAATAGTTTAATTTTACTCTTGAAAATCTGTAAATCCTCCTGTCAGGAACATCTTTTGAAGGGCAAGTTTTTTTATTTTGTAAGTGACTCAGAGGAAACTGGAAACCAAAAACGGGGACCATAACAGCGTGATTGTTGTTGCCTTTTGGGTCAAGTAGAACCTTGGGTCAAGAGCTACTCACAGAAACAACCCCGAGGGAAATCTTTCCGCAAAGTTTCCAAACAGAACACGATTATCTTAATGAGACATAAACATACCGAACCAGAGAAAAACAGGGAGGCTCCAGGGACAGGAAGAAAAGCTTGAAGATGAAAGAAGTGGAAAAAAACAACGTGCTCTCTCCTTGTGAGGAGAGCTAACAGCATGACAGGAGACTCACCCTCAAAAATATCCACCATGTTGAAAAAAGCCAACGACAGAGAAGACTTCCCGCTGCCTGTGCGGCCACAGATCCCCACCTGAGGAGAGAAAAACCAATAAGCTTCACTACGCTTGATGCTGCTGTGAGACATCAGACACCTGTGTGATAACAGGGTAGCAGCTACATGCTGTGCGTGGATGGAGCTTGGTGACCAAGTGTCATTTTACAGTTTATTAGAGGCATGTGGCTGTGAGTTCAAAGAAAGCTCCAGCAACATCACACTCCACACTTTAAAACAAAGTTCACCTTAGGAAAGGATCAGCGAGGCTACACAGGTCTGAATTACTAAGCACTCCAAAGCACATTTAATTATGTCCTTATAGGTATCCTACTGTACTGGAGGTGCGTTTTTATGTAACACAACCATTTGGATACGTAAGCACGTCTACTCTGAATAAAATACATGCCAAGCATAGACTGTGTATAGAAGATGGATGTAGCAACTGCAAAATATTACCCACGGATTTTTGCACTCTGGTTTTTAAAACCTCTGTGTTTGGGGCTAGTTCGATTTTTATTTCATAGGCACATGTAGCCGTAGTTCAGAGGGAAGAGTGCTAAGCTAGTTAGCCAGTTCCATACATAAACTCTCAGGGTACAATGTACAGCAACGCATGTTTGCCTGTTATTCCTGAGAAACAGTAACAGGAGAATTTTACTTTGCACAGGAAAGTATGTGGTAATTTACTTAGTTTGCAACATGAACTAGATGCAGTTCACTAACCAAGCTTACTAATGTTTTAATAATAATAATAATAATAATAATAATAGATTGCATTTATATAGCGCTTTTCTAGGCACCCAAAGCGCTTTACAATTCCACTATTCATTCACTCTCACATTCACACACTGGTGGAGGCAAGCTACAGCTGCCCTGGGGCAGACTGACAGAAGCGAGGCTGCCATATTGCACCACTGGCCCCTCTGGCCAACACCAGTAGGCGGCAGGGTGAAGTGTCTTGCCCAAGGACACAACGACCAGGACAGAGAGAGCAGGGGGATCGAACCGGCAAACCTCCGGTTACAGATGAGCTTTGCAACCCCCTGAGCCACGATTTTGTCTTTTTCTGACTCTAAAAAAAATCACAACTCAAATAGGTGTAACACGGACTCTCTCCACTTTTGGAGTTTTGGAGGAGGTGCTCAGAGTCTAACAACAGACTTTGAGGAAAATGAAAAGGAGTTGCTTTCCAACCAAGAATCATTCAGGGGTTTTAAACTGCTCCGGTCCTTCCAGTCATTACTGTGAGTAAATATTCTCTACCCCCTGAACTTCCCATTGGGCCTCTTGGGAAAATTTTCTCCTGTCTGTATGACACTGCTTTTTCATTGCAGTGTTAAGTGAGGCCCACGGTTCCTTGCAAACCTCTGTGACTCACTGCTCCTGCAGACATAACTTAAGAAAAGGTATGCTGCATAACATGGACATGTACGCCAGTGTCAGACCTCTGAGTGAAGAAGAACTCTGTAAAGTCCCTGTGGGCTGTCTTATATTAAGGGACAGGCACTTAAAAATTGATGAAAATAAAATTGTATTGATGGTAGACTTAATGGGAGCTTTGCCTCCGCACATCCAGCATTAACTGACTTTATTAACTTTAGGAAATCTAGTTCCACCATCCTACCAGATGAAAACTCCTGAATGATTGAATGATTCCATTCTTCTCACAGAATCAGTATTTACCTTCTGGCCTGGTTTGATGTATGCGTTTACGTGTTTGAGCACCGGTTTGAGCATTGGGTCGTAGCGCACACACAGGCCCTGGATCTTTATCTCACCGTCCTGGGGCCAGTTCTCAGGGACCTGAGAGGCATCTGTAGGGAGAGACACAGAAGGTGGTTTATTCCTCTCTTTTTTAAAAACTTTAATTCTTACTCACTCTCAGACCCTTCAGACCAGAAAACAGCTCTTGAAGTTTAAGAACACCACAACAAAAAGCAGACCTCTTACAGCTGCTACTGTCTATGTTACAGTCCTGGATGGTGTAAACAGGAGCTATAGACCATGTCATAACACCACAGATAGGAGACTTTGCCCATAGATGGGACTGGGTGTGCTCAGGATGGTATGGGTGAAAGCCAGTGGACCTTTTACTGAAATTCTGATTATATGCCACAGGATTTTACTGCTAAGTATCCTGCAGTTTTTGAACGATTCAGACTCTATCCAGTACTCTATCTGATAATGACACAAATTTTTGCCTCAAGTTGTAGCTTTTTGAGGCTTCAGAACTCAGTTGGCATCAGTCTCTGTAAGCATTGGTAAACTATAACAATTCCTTTAAAACTCGATTTGTGTTTGTTTCTTTGGATAAGGTTTCTGTTATTGTTAGTATGTAGTTTTCTTTTCACACAGTTGTTGGCAATTTCCTATTTTATCCATTGTCTATGGTTTATTTTCCAGATTTCAGTTCTTAGCTTCAGTTACTGTTGACTTTAGGATTGTGTGTAGTTCCCCTTTGTGTTTCCATTCTGTTCCTTTTTCTGTCTCATCTATTTTTCTTCCTTATATCTGTCTAGTTTCTTTAGTTTCTTTAGTTACTTCCTGTCTTTACTTTGAAAGTTCAGTTTTCCCTTGTGAAGAGTGTTTCGTCCTTTCTCTACACTCACAGATTCATTGATTGTCTTCAACTGTGTTTTGGTTCCCGCCTGTTTCCTCTTTCAGAAAGCACTTATGATGCTTTTACACCTGCTGTGTTTAGTCCATTTAAATTGAATTCTACTTATTTTTCCTCGATGGTGCAGTTCATTTGTGCAGATGTGAACACAGTAATCGCACTCAGGTGTAAAACAACCCCACTAAGATCCTTTGTAGGAAGGATCTTAGTGGGGTTGGTGAAAAACCAATCATCTATGATGTAAACGTGATCCGACCTCGATCTGAACCAACTAAGAGGTGCACACTGCAGGTCTAAGCTAAAAAAACAAACAAACTTCCCTTTGCCTCGTATGCTTTGAATTCTGGAATGTGGAAAGGTACTATAAATGTGCAAAAGTCAGTATGGACTAGCAACTAGGTGAAATGAATGTGAATTCTCGATGTTCTCCAATAATCCTGATCATAGCACCTTATTCCCATATTTACTTTTGTTGCCCACATCTGCACATCTGGCCAATAAGCGGACTGAACATTCTCAAAGTTCACTTGAATTTTTTCTCTGCATGAAAAATAAACAAAATAAGCTATAAATTTATAAACTCATCGACTGATTCAGACAAGACTGAATGAACTGCAGGTATGAAATTGCCCTTAGGTATAGAAGAAAGTGTTACAGAAGGACCAGTCCATTTACCGTACCTTCAGCTTGGGTTTCTCTGTGTTTTCTAAAGAAGTATTCCTACTGTTTCCTGGATGCTTTGCTCTCTGCTAATTCTTACATTATAGAACTTTGTTATTTAATCAGCCTCAGATGCTCATCTTATGTTCAGTTTTTGTCACCTAAGTCCTGCATTTGAGTCCACAACCCTGAACACACAGTGGTTCATGACAGGAACACGATCCCTGGGCAGAGATGTGTATAATCACCCGCAGAGGGCAATCACAGCCAGAGTGACTGCGCCTCAGGTTTTGTTTTTTGTTCTTTTACACGTCTTTGCTATAATATTGTAGCCAAATTTCATTTGCTTATTTACAACTGATTATTAATTCATTTTGATCACTTTTGCACATGTTTGTTACAATTCTTTCCTCCCTGGTGTTTTTATGCTCCGTTATTTAGCCTCTGTCTCTTTCACATCTCATTTTGTTGTTGGTGCTACATATGCACTAAAACAGGGGCATGCTGACTTTTTGGGCCATGGCTGTGTGTTCCAGTAGTGCTACTAATGCACTGAGGAAAAGGTCAAGAGGCTCTGGGGGGCTAACAGCTAACCTCTGTATTCCAACATGCTCACAATTAATATGGTAGCATGTTACAGTTTAGAAGATGTAGTTCTGATCAAGTTTACTTTACTGTGTTAGCGTGCTGTTTGTTTTGGTCATAAACCAAGGGGACTGTTTTAACTGAAACAAAAAGATGAAGAAAAAAAACGCTCTCCATCCTGAGTTACAGTAAACAATAAAACCGCTGCTGGGCAATTATTCATATTTTAATATCAGTTATGATTTTGGCCTCCAACAGTCAACTAAAGAGAATAAAGAAAATATTTGCGTGTTAGCAGTCCTATGACATGCTACAAAAAGCTGAGTCTGCGTCCTGCATTGATCATATTACTGCACTGAAAGGTAAGGATTTCATAGTCCTGCTTTTAGCTTACTCCTCCTTTATCCTCCTTTATCAGTTTGCTGGAAGCTTCCATGATGTCAGTGAGGACTTTGGTTTTGTGGGTCATTTACTGTAAGAAAAAGACTTCAGTGGAAAACTCAATCAGATGGATGATGCTCATATGAGATACAGACAGAGAGCCAGTTCTTAACTGGACTTTCCTTTGTTTCAGTTTTTTTTTTGTTTAAATTTGAGATAAAGTATTTTCTCGTTCCATCGTGCCTCCTTTTTTATCCCTTCACTTTCTATCCATTCATCAACCTCAGGAATTGTTTTTGTTATGTTTCCCAAAATACTGTAGCTGCTCTGCCTCGGAGAAATGTTCTTTGGCTGACCAGCGAAACATTTTCCCGTTTTGTACAACATGTAAAATAGTTTGGTTGGGTTTGGTTAGGTTTAATTTTGGCCTGGCTAGGCATTAGTACTCTCAGTGGTACTATGCTATTGATTGATTAAATAATGAAGTGTTCATGTTTTGCCATCTCTTCAACTGGGGAAAAAAAGATGCCAGCAGCTTTTGCATTTCGCCATAGAAACAGTCCATAAACCCAAACACACAACTTCTGGAGTCATAAGCAAAAAAGATAAAACTATGAAAAAGGTTTTACACACATACACTCACTGAACACAGTGAACCTACTCACATCACATGCATACTGTACAGTCACAGTCCACTCCATTCCTTTGGCAAATAACCATACATAGATCTGTGTTTGTGTGTGTGTGTGTGTGTGTGTGTGTGTGTGTGTGTATCATGTGTAACATCAGATGTCTAAATGTGTTTACAAAGTCCACAGTTTGTGCCATTGCACTGCAGATGCAATTTTATCACACTTTTATATACTGATGCTGCTGGTGGAGATCTAAAGACATACTCCGCCATGTTTAGGCCACATTTTTCCATCAAAGACGTCAAAGCTGAGCAGTAAATAGACACCAAAGGCCCAAAGGTTTGCTGGAGGAACTGTGGAAACCACAGTGCAAACCACTCGCATGTTTACTGGGATTGTCTGGTTATTAAAGGCTGCTGGAGACGGATGTGGAGGGCACTGCAAGGCATTTTTGATTGTATAATTCCCCCACAAAGTAAGTTTATATATTTTAGGTCTATACCTCCAGAAAGGATGAAAAGAGGAGTAAGTTCTTAGAAAGACTCTGATTAAGAAGAGCTTATGATGAATACAGGGATGTAAATCACAATAAACATTTACAAAATGTTGCTATATCTGCTCCATCAGCCTAACACTGAGTTACCCATAGAGCCCTCGTAGTTCTCAGACTCTGTGCTGAGGAAGCTGTTGACCTTCTTCACAGCTGCCATCTGAACCTCGAGGTCTGCCAGGTTTCTCACAACCCAGTTCAGGTAGTTGGTGACCTGCACAGAGGCATTTTTGTAGCATGGAGATCAAATTTATACGTCAGCATCACTTTGAATGAATCTTTACACAGACTTATTACACAGCACAAATGATCCATTAAATAGTAATTAATATAATTTAAACTCAGCTTGTTTGTTCTGCCGCGTAACCCCGCGTCAATTTAGGTTTGAAAAACTTGCTTTTAAAACACAGTAATTTAAATTAGTGTCTAACTACGAATGGAGGGCAACTCACTGACTGAATAAAGAGTAAAAAAAAGATAATAACTGTACATAAAAGAGAAAACGCACAGTGAGGGCGTAGGTAAGGCCCAGGCCCACCAGACCTCCGGGATGAAGCCCGTAATGGAAACTCCATATTGAAGCTGCCGCCGCTGCCAGTACAATCACTGCTCCAAGGTAGTCCTGCAGAGACATCAGGAAACAAAATATCACTAATACAACATATTCATAACAAATCCCAACCCGCAGCAAAAGCTTCAGATCTTCTCTCTCTCATATTTATATAACCAAACACTTTCTCCTCTTCTGAGTCCGATGAAAAGAGTTTCTCACCGTTCTGACCTCGAGCCAGCGGTTGGCAGCAGACAGAAACAGGTACGCTGTGTTGTTGGTGTCGGTCAGCTCCAGCATGCGCTGTTTGAACCGAGCCTCGTGTCTGCAGCAAACATGTAATTGAACAGAAGACACATCAGTTGTTTAACGGCTTCACCAATGCACTGAACTGCTGGTGCCCTCCTGCCTTTGGCTTTTGATCACTTGCTGACATCATCTTCCCCTAAATCCTCAATAATGAACACAAACAATAAACTCACACAGGGAGTACAAATAACAAACAAAACGCAAACAGGAAGTAAGAGAAGTACACTGTTTTTCAATGAAAGAAGGGGAGCAGCTCGACTGTACTTCAGCCTGGTGAATCTCAAAGTTTTATCTTTGTTTGTATTCAGTAGTAAATCACTGCCATCTAAACCAGACGTGGTTTGGAAGGAGACCAGTGGTTACGATAATGGGAACTATCCCACGATTGCCAAGAATCTGTCTCAACACCAGATTCACTGTTTTTGTGTGTGTGTGAGTCCTTCAGTGTTTGTATATTTGTGTGTGTTAGGAAGAGGAAGTCCTCAGGGGAAACGAGGAGAAAAAAGTATGAGAGCTGCTTAATGTTGGATTATCCGGACGATGGGAACGAGGCTGAATACAGAAATACAAGAAGATACTTCTCTCGCTACCGCCACAGGAACGGCAGCAAAGCACAACACAAAATGTTTGAAAGTAAAACCTAAACTGTGACAGCTTACCAGAGAGCTGCAAAGACGGCAATCCTATCAATCTAAAGGGCTCTGAACAGCTCTACTGTGGAAGGTGACAGGATAAAAAGTGCTAATGGACACTTTAACTCATTCCATAATGAAGACAACCTTCCCTGTACCCTTAATGAAGTGTTTTGACACCTCAATAAAGACGTGTTTGATGACCATTAGAACGGTCTCCAGATTTTTCCAAGCCTTGCTGCACAGGCAAAGATCATCTTCAATAACTTCACAAACTCAGTCATTTCGCTCTATCAGTCAGCCCGAAATACGAAACCACTCAGTTCAGAAAAGAGCTTCAAAAGTTATGCAAAAGAACCAAATGTTTATGTACACATTTACTGTCATGTGTTTTCTATGGAGATCTCTTCTGTAGTCACACTGTGTGGACTCAACTTCAAAGTTTGGAATTAGGCATGCAAAGGTGATGCCTGTGAAGGACTGAATGCAAAAGCCAGTCAAAGCCGGTCTGCAGCAGATAAAGCTCTGGCCACGCGTGCCAGATAGCTAGCTGGATAAGGAGCTGTAGCCTACACCATAACATGATGTATTCTTGCCTAGAAATGGAACTGCACATCACACTGACGCAACCCACAGGTGTTGTGATTGGTCTATTCAATACTATAGTTTCCTCTGAAGCAATAGTACTGATTTAACTTTTCTTCAAAAGTAAAAAAATCGTTCTTTCTACGAGTTGTTTTTGAGCAAAGCTAGCTGCCCAGTGTCTTCATTTGCTCTCATAATGTCACTAACAGCACATTTCCTCTCTCATTGCAGAAAGATTTTATGTCTTTGCTTTGCCTCTTTCATTTTTATATGTTTTAGATCAGTCATGTGCAATGATGGATACACCAGTAAAGTTGTCTTTTATGTGTTATTGTTCCCTTTATTTAGGTTAAAATTGGCTGGAAGTCTGGAAGGTGTGCAGTGATGAGAAAGAATCAGTACCTACCCTTAAATGTGATAAATCTAGAGTAATGCGTCTGTATTGAGAATGTAAGGAGTGGAAAGTAGAGATATTTGTGTTAAAATTTAGCGATAGGAATCAAAAAGATGTCCGAAAAATAAGGAGTCATGTAAAGTACAGATGCCTGAAAACTATAGGTATATACAAAGTACTTGTACTTTGCTATTTTCATATCAGTGTCTATTGGGCCCAAACATTGGTATAAAATGTCTCCATCTTTATATTTGTAATAATACAGCACAAACTTACGATTCATAGCAAATTATGCAGTGAGCTTTTTTGGGCCTCTGCGGGTCCCAGACCTCACTTTGAGAACCGCTGACTTACAGTGCCAGTCTAGCTTCTCAGTCATCCAGGTCAAGGTCATTTAATGGGCTTGACATGAAAGTAAGTGGACTTCTTTTAGGCTCTTGACGATGTTCTACCTCTTATCTAAATGTGGCATCAGAAGTGGAAAAACCTGAGATTTGAAACATCTTCAGGAACTTAAAAGAAGTTCACTTGTTTTCAACTCAAGTTACCACAGGCAGAAGAAAAAAAGACACAAAACATTAAAATAAACATGAAAAAATGTTCATGCCTGTAAAACATGACTGAAGTACATCTTTTACAAAAGCTATGCCAATACACTCTATCTTCTGTATTTGTCTCGATTTCCAGTTTGAACTTTAGTAGTTTGAACTGAAGAATATAAAAAATTCACCACTGTTTTGATTTCTTCTGTTTACGAATGATCTTCTGCAGAGCACAACAAGCAGCCGTAAAATCGTCGTTCACATTTTTTGACCAATTTTTAGAAAAAAAACAAGGGTTGCAAATTTCAGTGCATAAAAGACAAGCGTGTACCTGAAAGCTCGTATGGTGGTGAGACCTTCTGCAGTCTCAGAGAAGTGGCAGAGCAGAGGAAGCTGTGTTGAGTCATCGAGGTCTTGGAGGTCCCTGAGAGAAGGTGTTTTTACAGTATGCATATCACTTCATATGAAATCTCCCATGCACAAGTGTACACATGCATATTACACACTGAATCCTATTTGCATGATGTCCTCTGGTGTACTCATTCAGAATTCATGTTCCCATAAATCATCAAGTTGATGTTTCCTGTTTCCTGCAGTGAGGAGATTCAGCTCACTGCATCTAAATAAACTCCCTGATTTGTTTAGATAGAAAAATTATGCGCTGCAGCTACAACAAATACACTGTGGACATACTTGGAGGCGACTCTGAAATACTTCTGAATGAAGTAGAAGGCCACAGCCAGAGGAACCAAGGCAACCAGGAAAATAGGAGTGATTGAGGCTATGACCCCGATGCCTGACAAACAGAGCAGCGTGGATCTCGTCAAAGATTCCAGCGTTGAAGGAATATGCTACAATGAAAGGAAATGAGGAAGTGGGAGTTCAGTCATGTTTGCTTCCTTCTTTTAGTTTAGCAAAACACAAACAAATCACAACTTCACTTTGACGGCTAACCAGGAATAATAATTAAAACATCTGTTCAGTGCAGCAGTTGTGTACACGCTTCCTCATGGGCCTCGAGTCCATTATCTCTTATGCAAATTCATCAGTTTACCTGGTCGATGATGTTGGTATCAGCTGAGAATCTGTTGAGGATCTGCCCCAAAGGAGTGATGTCAAAGAACCTGTGGAGAGAGGTGTTTAAATAAGGGTTATGTAATCCTGAAGAAAAGAGAGGGAGTCTGCAGAAAGAGCAACAGAAAACTTTCCATCAATTACGAAGACCGATGATGAGCGAAGAACAGCGGGACAAGTGCAGCCACACACACAAAACTCAACTGTTTCCTTAGAGATGTGGCTCAAGTGTGAGGATGGTTCGCCAAAGTCCCCAGTCACACTCAAAAACACACTGTTCAGCGGATCCATCCATCCATTTTACATAATTTCCCCTAGGGATCAATAAAGTATTCTGATTCTGATGATTTTCTACCACTTACAAAAGTGATGTGAGGAAATACAATCAACGCTCCCCTGACTCTCTTCCATTCATCACCACATATTACTCTTCCAACAGCACACTGCGGTGTTTTCCAACCCAGCCCAGAGATAATTCATCCATGTCCTTGCTCCTCCAAGTCTAACATACCCAAAACGCCTGCACAGAAGTGCAAACTAATGTTTGATGCACAGTAGTCTAAATGACTGCACCCTTCACCCCATCGTTAGGGGTGACCCAAGACACCATTCAGGAAAAGCTCAGTTCTGCGTCTTATTATTATTATTTGGGGCACTTCCTACAGCCATAGTTGAGCCATATGGCACAATGACATAGGTGCTGGATCAAAACCGCCAGCAGATTTATTAAAAAGGTTAATCCACATTTCAAGAAGCTCCCATGTAAAGGCTTCACTCTTTAGGATATTTGTTAGTCTTCAAACTCAGAACGCTAATTAACCAGCAAATGCACAGCTTCACCTCCAGGGTCCATTCTCGCTTCAGCGCAAAAAACCAGCACAGGTTATAAGTAAAATAAAAAATACAACTTTTACACACACATTTACTACCAAGTAAACACATATAGATTAAAAGACTAAGAATTCAGCATGTAAAAGACAAAAACAACTTCCAACAGGTTATAAAAGCAGACGTAGGTTTGCTTAAAAGATTAAATGTGAGCTTCGAGCTTTTTTACAGATGTCTACTCTGGTCTTGTTGCAGTTCTGTTTTATGTACCTGATGGGAGCGTGAATGATCTTGTTGAGGAGGTTGTGGTGCAGGTTGGTGGCTGCAGAAAGACCAAGAAATTCCACAGTGAGGGAGGTGATGAGGCATAAAGTGATTCCAGCCGCGCACAAGATGATGAACACTAGCAGATAGTAGGAGTCCTGCCCCCGGTGACACACAACAAGACAGAAATCACACCATGGAGAAACAAGAGCAACATGTCAGAAACTAATATTATCATTAAATGTTTCTAAAATACAAATAGAGCCACTGTGATGTCACCAACTGGTTTCTGATCTCTGCATTTGTGATTTTTTTTTAATCATTCAGTTAAAATGTACATTTAATTTGTATATATTTTCCCTTATTATGCTCTCTGCAACATTCAGAGTCAACAGGAGATTCAGTTCATAAGTGATTTTAATACATTATCCCAATAAAACCCATTAAAATCCTAATAAAACCAATTACAATCCCAGTAAAACCCATTAAAACCCATGACAGACTTATTGTACCTGCACTGCGGTGTTGGTGGGTCTGGTTCCATTAATATACATGTCTGTTTCTGCACTGTTATTGATTTTCGACGTCCAGTTAGCCAACCAGTAATCGATTGCCACAATGACGGAGTGTTTGAGGAGTTTAGAGAAAATCATGAGGAAGACCATGAAGAACCCCCCAGAAGACAGGTAGCACCAGCACACCTGAGAGAGCAGCATGGATCATAGTAAGAAAAGCAGTAGTCACTGGTTATTTGGTCGGTCAAACTTGTTATTCCTCTAAAAAAATAGTAGCAGGTAACTAACACTACACCAAACAACTGCCCAGTAAACTAGCTGAGGTTATTTTTCTTTTGTGGCAGTTAATGTTGTTGCTAACAACACTTTAAATCACGAGAAAATGTCATTGTGCAGATGAGTGGATTACCTTCCACGGGATCTTTGACCTTCTGTTGGTGGTCGTGGAAAAGTTGTCATCGTCTTCCTCCTCGGCTTCTTCTTCTGTTAGAATAAAATCCCATTTAGAAGATATCATTTTTATTTTAAGGTGATTATAAATTAACCATTTTAATCATCACAGATGGTATTGAAGATGCCATGGTGCTAATTAGTGATAGGTTACATTCAATTAAAAAACTAGAAGGACTTTTGAGTACTAACATGTTTCCTACAGTAAATCTAGAATATTTTGGAGAAACAAGCACTCCACCAAACTTTGACAATGAACCCTAAGATGGCACTATGTCTATGTGTCATCATGTCTTTTCAGGAGGAAACTCTGACAACATGACTCAACCAGTTACACTGAAAAGGAATCTGTCACCTTCATCTTCATCATCTATTTGGTTCTTGGCCTCTCTGGAGTAGAAAGCTCTCCTCAGCGTCTTCCGCTCAAGTGTTGTTTGACTGTCCTGCTGAATGTCCTACACACCGGAGGAGTGGATATAATAGGAGAAACATTAGAGTAGACAGAAAGCTTTACTAAACACTTAGACAGCTGCAGATTTATACCGTACCTTCTCCAGCCCTTGATCCTGCCTGTTCATCAGGGTTTTCCAGTGGTCATAAAGTTCAATGTCATGAGTCTGAATGTCCTTCAGAGTTCCCTCTCGCAGGACTGTACCATCCTTCATTGCTATAATCTGGACAAAACACACAATATAATGTTAAGGCTCAATGAAAACTGAATTTATGACATGTATTTTCCTGGAAACAGAAGGCCCTACCCAGTCTGCATGTATAAGATATTGCAGTTTGTGGGTCACGAGGACCACGGTTCGTTTATCATCCTGCAGAAATTTAAGGATTCCTTCTTGCATCAAATGATCACTGAGGTGGATGTCGAGTGCTGAGAATGGATCATCCTGCAAGATTTAAGAGAGAAGCATGGATATCAGTTAATCTGACAAACGAATGACTTTCTCAATCTGAAATGCTTTTACACGTATTCACTTTTAAAAATGTTTAGTCCTGAATACGTATGTAATCAACTGGTTTAAACTAACATTTGTAACACTGACACATATGTCTTCTGCTCTGTCATGTTTCACTCTCATAAGTGAATACCTGGAGGATCACATTTTGTGAGAAGTATTTATGATCATAAAAGACTTTCAAATTGAGTTTATTTTCAAATGAAAAGCAAATCTGATGTATATCAGATTTATGACAGACAAAGCCTTAATTAGAGATGTGGTGGATAAAAGTCTCTTGAGTATAAACAATAGTCTATATCTTAATGCTCAAACCCTTACTTAGAAAAGTCTATTTTGTACTATCTGTACAAATTACCATTGATTGTTTTTTCTTTTTTTTAAAAAAATTGCCATGAGAAAAGTTTTTTAAAAATCAAACAGAAAGATTCTAACCTGAAAATGAATCCAACAGGAAGTGCAAGAATATGCAGTTCCTCAAATGGCTTGCTCCATACACTATGCTAACTTTAAAGCTAGCTGAGAGGTGTCATATTTTTTGGCAAGTACTGTAAAAAGTCACTGGTTTGCTTCTGGCTGAAGGCACAAATCCCCTTTGGGGTTATATCTGCAAAGGCATTTTTGGGGGCTACCTGCTTTGGTAACCCCTTGTGACAAGGGAGCACCTAAAAGTAGCTGTGGAGTCACAAAAGACGATTTTGGTTTCTGTGGAGAGTTTCTCTCTTTATGATAGCTGGATAAAAACTCTCCAATTGAAATTCAGTCTTTAAATTTCCATTACGAGGGGAGAGACTACTTTGACTGCCAAGTAGCTTTGGCTGCCGCCTTGTCCACTTGTTAGCTTTTATTAGCATGTATCTATGTTGGCTGGATGAATCTGTGATGTCAAAAGGTCATCACTTCAAGCTTTTGGAAACCAAAATGTTGACTGTCAGTTTGTTCAATTCGAGGCTTCAAAACAGAAGGTCCTGGACCAGTGGGAGATCTCACGTCTGTACATTTTTTATGTACAGTCTATTTTCAGTCTATTTATGTACAGCATTTCCTTGCAACACTGGACATGGAATAATCTGCAGAAGTGTAAAGTGTGCATGTTAGTCCCCATAGGGAAATAGTTCCTCTGCATTTAACCCATTCACCCAGTGAAGCAGTGGGCAGCCACCAGTGCAGCGCCCGGGGAGCAGTGTGCAGGGACGGTACCTTGCTCAGGGGTACATCAGGGTAGCCGTTCAGTGGA
This sequence comes from Astatotilapia calliptera, assembly GCF_964374335.1. NCBI lineage: Eukaryota > Metazoa > Chordata > Actinopteri > Cichliformes > Cichlidae > Astatotilapia > Astatotilapia calliptera. Next base: position 21,288,716 of record NC_137438.1, read on the forward strand.
GTCGAACCCCCGACCTTCCGATCATGGGGCCACCACTCTACCTACTGAGCTATCCCTGCCCAAAGATTAAACCTAAGCAAGCTTTCAGTTTCCATCATAAGGAATGCTGTAAAGGAGGCATGTGGAGGCAGGTAGGTAATAGTATATTGTACATCATGATGTAGATGTTGTACTTTTGTTGTATTTTTTATATAAATTCGGTTTGCATGGCTCCTCTTGTGGAAAATACGTTTAATCTCCCTTAGACTTCCTGGTTAAATAAAGGTAAATCCGTAAATAGATATTTATACTTTATGAAACAATGGAAAAAACTGTAATGTGAAATTTCCAAGCAGAAATGATTAGTTGCACCATGTAAAAGTTAGTAAATTCTCCCTGTGTCTCTGTACTACCTGTTCTACCTGATTTCTGAGATAATTTTGCTTATATCCAGCTCTTCATCACAACTTAAACTCCTCGGGATAACAGCCAGATGTCCATTAATCTTTGTGCTAACAGGACGGCGGATGCTATAATGTGTTTTATACTGTGTTAATGAAGCCTGTGTTATGGCTATGGGATGTGGGAGTGTATGACGCATATATTCCAGCACTGATATCAGATATGAACAGCACAAAAGAAAAACATTCCCTCCTCATTATACATTTCATTTTTTTCTTAACCATCGTAGACATTACAAAGGGTCATGAGTGTATAAAAGAATTCCACTGATGGATTTTAATGAGGAATGTATGCTTGCTAATGGACTAAAAATCGAGGTGGCAGCAGGAAATTACACAACTACTCAGCCAGATAAACAAATGACAGCATTCACTGTCATTATCCCAACGGCCACAATGTACTGTGTGTCACATAATACATCACTGCATGATACATTTAATTATATAAAAAAGGGAAGATTAGAATACTACAGAACTTAATCTTGTAAAGAAATGGCATTATCTAATTTGGCTACAAATTAGGAGTAAAAGTCTTTATTTTACATTAAAAAAAATTCTAATTGCACATTGTAAAAAAGAAAAAAAGACAGAACTCAGAAGAGTTTCCAATGTTTTGAACATTAAAAAGAAAGTTTAAGGGAATTTTAAGCTTACCAAGAAGACGATGTTGGTGTTTTGGTACAAAGCTCTGGCCACACAGATTCTCTGCCTCTGCCCTCCACTCAGGTTGATGCCCTGACACAGAAACAGATAAATTAAATCCCTTCATGTGATTATGTTGTTTTTTTTTAAGGCAAATTAAAAACTTGCATACTCTCTCTCCAATCTCAGTCTGGTCTCCGAATGGCAGCAGGTCAATGTCTGGCTGCAGAGAGCAGGCGTCAATCACTGCTTTGTACCTGAAAAACACCCATGAACATGTCAGGAAAGCTCTCAATGTGAACACAAAGCACCGCTGAGGTGAGCTGTAACTGTGAGCTGTGGGGTTCTCACCGCTGTTTGTTGAATGGACTACCGAAGGTGATGTTTTCCTCCACAGTAGCGTTGAGCAGCCAGGACTTCTGGGCAGCGTAGGCAACAGAGTTTCTGTTCTTGCTGTGTGCACCACAGGAAATAGAGGCAAACAGATACTAGGTAAAAAAATGCAGGTCATGCATCCATAAAGCTTTAAAGAGCAGAAATACTGATCCACCTTCACAGCAATGTTGCTTACAGTTCAGCATCCTTATGATTGTTAAAGTATTTAGTTATTAATATAATAAGTCATTCACTAAGGAAAAGCTAACCTAAAAAAAGTAAAGCAATATTGTTTCTTGAACAAATAAAAATACTAGTGTTTAATTCCAACATTACGTTTTAAATATAAATTTTTAAGTTTAATCTGGGAATTTCTTTTTGTTCTCTAAAACCTCTCCATTGAATTCAGCACCATAATACAACATTGCAGCTTTATTTACAGTTATCAGTATGTAGCTTTTTGCTGTATCTAAAGGCTAAAGCTAACATAAGATCAGTACTCCTGTTCTGATCAGCTTTATGAAAGTGGGACCCAAACATAAAAACAAAAACAAAACGAGGAGGAAGAGAGGGAGGATTATGTTTGTAAATCTGTCAAACTCCACTGCAATGTAAAAACAACTTGTGAGATATGAGGAATAAATATGAAGGTCATGGATGAGGTTAATGATGAGCTGCAAATTATCAACAGTTAATAATGATAAAAAACAACATGACATCATCTACAGCAACACAATCATGAATACAAACATCAACACGTCAAAAACCACTGCTGGGAGTCTGAGCTGAGACCCGCTCTGGTGTGAAGTCGTTAATGAGGTCAGAGAGCTGTGATGATGACAGTTTTCTAATATTTTGTCTCTAAAAGTTGTTTTTTTCTCGTCCATATCTGGCTGTATAGTAAGTAATATATATAAACGTTTAGGATACCCGAATTCAGCCATTTCTCAGAACTGTACTGTCTTAAATTGTGCATATTCAGAGGTATAGATGAAATACAGGGAGTGCAGAATTATTAGGCAAATGAGTATTTGCTAAACCTAAACCACTATTAAAATAATTATTTCCGCTTATTGTAAGCAGCACGGTGGCACGGTGGTTAGCACTGTTATCGCACAGCAAGAAGGTCCTGAGTTCAATTCCACCATCAGGCCGGGGTCTTTCTGTGTGGAGTTTGCATGTTCTCCCCAGGGTGTACCCCGCCTCTCGCCCTATGACAGCTGGGATAGGCTCCAGCGCCCCCCGCGACCCTGAAAAGGATAAGCGGAAGCGAATGGATGGATGGATGAGTATTTTGTCCACATCATCCTCTTCATGCATGTTGTCTTACTCCAAGCTGTATAGGCTCGAAAGCCTACTACCAATTAAGCATATTAGGTGATGTGCATCGCTGTAATGAGAAGGGGTGTGGTCTAATGACATCAACACCCTATATCAGGTGTGCATAATTATTAGGCAACGTCCTTTCCTTTGGCAAAATGGGTCAAAAGAAGGACTTGACAGGCTCAGAAAAGTCAAAAATAGTGAGATATCTTGCAGAGGGATGCAGCAGTCTCAAAATTGCAAAGCTTCTGAAGCGTGATCATCGAAGAATCAAGCGTTTCATTCAAAATAGTCAACAGGGTCGCAAGAAGCGTGTGGAAAAACCAAGGCGCAAAATAACTGCCCATGAACTGAGAGAAGTCAAGCGTGCAGCTGCCAAGATGCCACTTGCCACCAGTTTGGCCATATTTCAGAGCTGCAACATCACTGGAGTGCCCAAAAGCACAAGGTGTGCAATACTCAGAGACATGGCCAAGGTAAGAAAGGCTGAAAGACGACCACCACTGAACAAGACACACAAGCTGAAACGTCAAGACTGGGCCAAGAAATATCTCAAGACTGGTTTTTCTAAGGTTTTATGGACTGATGAAATGAGAGTGAGTCTTGATGGGCCAGATGGATGGGCCCGTGGCTGGATTGGTAAAGGGCAGAGAGCTCCAGTCCAACTCAGACGCCAGCAAGGTGGAGGTGGAGTACTGGTTTGGGCTGGTATCATCAAAGATGAGCTTGTGGGGCCTTTTCGGGTTGAGGATGGAGTCAAGCTCAACTCCCAGTCCTACTGCCAGTTTCTGGAAGACACCTTCTTCAAGCAGTGGTACAGGAAGAAGTCTGCATCCTTCAAGAAAAACATGATTTTCATGCAGGACAATGCTCCATCACACGCGTCCAAGTACTCCACAGCGTGGCTGGCAAGAAAGGGTATAAAAGAAGAAAAACTAATGACATGGCCACCTTGTTCACCTGATCTGAACCCCATTGAGAACCTGTGGTCCATCATCAAATGTGAGATTTACAAGGAGGGAAAACAGTACACCTCTCTGAACAGTGTCTGGGAGGCTGTGGTTGCTGCTGCACGCAATGTTGATGGTGAACAGATCAAAACACTGACAGAATCCATGGATGGCAGGCTTTTGAGTGTCCTTGCAAAGAAAGGTGGCTATATTGGTCGCTGATTTGTTTTTGTTTTGTTTTTGAATGTCAGAAATGTATATTTGTGAATGTGGAGATGTTATATTGGTTTCACTGTTAAAAATAAATAATTGAAATGGGTATATATTTGTTTTTTGTTAAGTTGCCTAATAATTATGCACAGTAATAGTCACCTGCACACACAGATATCCCCCTAAAATAGCTAAAACTAAAAACAAACTAAGAACTACTTCCAAAAACATTCAGCTTTGATATTAATGAGTTTTTTGGGTTCATTGAGAACATGGTTGTTGTTCAATAATAAAAATTATTCCTCAAAAATACAACTTGCCTAATAATTCTGCACTCCCTGTATAGACCCTGTTAGAAAGTCTATTATACAGCTGGCTCCTTGAGGTGGCAGTGTAAGGAGTCTTTGGGTGCTGCTTAGGCTTAATTACTGATTGTCTACATGTGATGAGGTGTTGGTTAAGGGGTGCCTGAGGTTGTCTAAGAGGGAACAATACATCTTTGCTCCCAGTTGCTGATTTCATCTTAAACTTAGTAATTGATGGGATTATGTAAAGCAAATAATCCCAGTATATGCTGTTGTACGTCCAAAACTGGAAACACCATTCAAAGCCTGAAAATGAAAGTCACCAGTGTGCAAACATTTCTAGTTTTTGCATACCATTTTTTAATTATCTAACAATTTGTCAAAAAAATCCCATTTCTCATCTAATTTTTTCATATTTATGGTTGGGGTATCCTTCAGCTGTGGTTTTTCTTTCTCTGGCCTTGTTCCTCTGACACAGGTTTGTTGTTAAAACTTTAAATCAACTAGCAAGGTTATAAGTCTAATACTTTTATTTATTTTTATGATCTAGATTTTACAAAATTCACAAAATGCTTTGCCCATTTGAGGGAATGAGAAGGCTCCAGTGGACTAATTAACAGACAAAAAAAAGGGGGAAAAGTTCTAATTAAAATTTTCTTTTGAACCTGTTGGCATGCCTACAATTTTTATTCTATAACCATCATATTACCCTCAAATCATAAGAAAATTAATCTTCTTACCAACAAAGTCTTCCTCAAAGTCACCACATGTATATTTTTCGATCTGAAGCCATTAGATTGAGAGGTCTGTCATCCAACTGCCACTGTCAACAAACCGCTATTATAAATAAACTTTTTTGGAGAAAAAAAGTAATAAAGTGGCCAGCTCCCGTTTTCTTATTTGGTGCTATCTTCTAGCAGAAATATCGCAATTGCATCAGAAAGTCTGTTTATAGTCTGTTTATTTGTTTGTTTGGTTTTTGTTTGTTTTTTTGAATGGGGGGGTTCAATGACTCCCAGCAATAAAAACAAAAACAACAGACGGCACGTGAACAAAAAGCAACACAATGAGCAGAACACTCTCTGAAGGCTGACGGTCCTGAACACACACAATATGACCTGATGTAGCAAAATCATTTAAGAAAGAAAGAATAAACCAATAAGTGATCCATCTGTGGTTCCTCATTAAGCTGCTGTCTTACTGAACTTGGTTCAGGTTTAACTTCAATCACATTTCAAGTCCTCATAAGCATTAGATAAAGAAAATCTCTGTATTTAAAAAGTTAAAATAATGAAACGCTTACTGGACGTTTTACCTCTTTACAAAACAAAAGAAAAAATCAATAAAAGTAAAATAATGTTGCATTAATAAACTGGCAACCTTGCATTGCTTTTTAATTTCAGTATTATAAGCTGTGTATTCACTAAAGAATTGTGGTTTTTGTCTATGACTAACACTATATAATATTTATTTATATAGGTATAGAAAAGACAGCTTATATATATGTGTTCAAGAACAACAACCTGGCTATTTGCAAAATGGCAACTTCTTCTGAGGCACAGTAACACTGACAAATGGGGTTAAAACTGAAAGAGGAGGAGAAGCAGAGGAGAAAGAAGAGGAGGTGAGACTGAGGGGTCAAAGGGTCACATCATTCTGAGGTCGAGACCAGAAGAAGAGCGAGTACCTCCTGATGTCTTCGTCAGACTCCTCTGCCTCTGACCAACTGTCAAAGTCAGTGTGTTAGAATTAGCCTGCTGCCGTCCACTGCATGTATATTTGCGCTTACGTGTGAACACAAGGACAAGACCACCGCAACAAAAGCAAAGCGATAACAAAACACAAAAGATGAGCTGCTGCTTCGCTTTTTAAGGAGGAAAACCAAAAGCACGAAGAAGAAAAAAACATGAAAACAAATGGAAGAGTCATGTCAAACCCCAGCCTGCCAGCTGTTAACTGAATTAACCTTCCCACCCAGAAAAGAAGGGCTGTGTAAGTGATGCAGTCATTGTCTGTCTGTGATAATTAGGTTTTGTGGCTTCCTCGACAATGAGGTCGTGTATTTTCTGCGACTGAGAGTGTGCTTGTGTAAGAATCATATCCCAGCTTAAACGAGCACAGGCATAAACAGAAGAGCCTTCAACAAACAGAGAATCTTCAATCCAACTGCTAAATCAAGCCTATTTACAGAAGGACGTGCAGCATCAAATACGCCCCGACTGCACTTTAAAAAGTATCCAGCCCTCACTCTCCGCTCATGCTAATTTAAGCTCAGAGACATTTTCAGTGTTACTTTAAGGATGTACTGTTTCTTGTTCTCCAGCTCCAGTACTATTGGAGGACTAGTAATAGAGTTAGTAGAGTAGAGTTGAAAGGTTTACATTTCAAAAATTACATGGTTGTCAAAAGTCATACACAAAAGTCAGCTAATATATTTAAAAATAGTGAGTGAGAATCTGGCAAGAGGAGTGCTAGAACAAAGAAAAACAGTGCAACACTGTATAAACCTATAGAATAATGACGTGTTCAGTTTAATCAAAATCAATGATTGATGTAATAAATATGCATAGATGAGCAAATAGTCTTTTCTGTTTCTTGCATGTCAATGAATATTCGATTTTACTGTTACATCTACAGTTTAACAAGACATGAAAAATGAGTAAAACCAAATTAGCTTTGAAAAAAAGAGAAAAGTTTAAAAGCATCATGTGTAGAGAGGCTGCAGAGAGGACAGCATTTATACTTCTGAGTTTCGTACGTGGTGTGTGTTATTTATTATGTTTGTTTTATTTTAAACAGCTGTAAGAAACGAAATAACACATAAATTATCTTCTCTTGCAATTAGTTTCTCAATATGTAACACTGTAATGTAACAATTTAATATTTTTAGATTAGTCTTATGACATTACAAAAACATTACAACAGCGGCAAGAGTTACGCAAGTTTCAGACCCTTCTCAGATGGTTTGGTCACTCTAAGAGCTTTCAGTGTGTTAAACTTCTGTACTGGTTCTCTTGGCTCATGGAAATCAGTTTAACCACTGAATAACATAAAGTAATCGATCCATCAGGCATGTGTTACAACAATACAGTCTGAATGTTGTAGCTATCCTGCTACAACATTCAGACTGATTAATGTCTCTGCATCAAAGCAGAACCAAACAGTGAATGTCCCATTCCTCTGAGGCCATCATCAGCCAAGAGCATCAGACATCCTAATGTAAGGATAAAAATTGTGTTCCTTCAACATTTGAGAGAAATATGAATGTACTGATAATTATGTGGCTTCCACAGATCTCCAATATTAACCTCACTCTCCAACTTCAGGCTAAACCTCAGTGCTGCCACTCAGTACAAACGTGCAGCAGATTTTAGAGTAAAAACTCTCAATGACAGCTGTGCATGTCCACGTTGTTCTCTTCCGAATTTCAGTGCAATTTTGCACTAACTCAGCAAACACCAGATAGAAAGTGTCCTTGGTAAACTCAGAAACTGCTTTACCTGATATCAGCACTGGTTTCTGTAGGGCTCGTGAACCACAGCCGATCACACCTTCAGATTACTTCCTAATGCGATTTACTTACTTAACCTTCATAACACACGGTGAGCAATAAAAAAAAATCATCCAAACTGCTAAATGTAAACGTTGAAAGGCATAAAAAATGATATGGAATGATTTGTAACCTCTTTATATTAAACTGATGGGGAAATGCTGTGCTCAGTGAGCAGTGAAAGATGGCAGTTACCTTTTTGGGTGTAATAAAAAATTATGACTAATAAACTAATTTAACACCAAGAAGATACTCATGCTTTTGCCAATATACCCCTTTAAAATAACATGAGGGTATGCAAGTGAGAAAATAGTACCTATTTTCAAGCCTGAGTATTTACAGTCTGTGTTTAAATGACTGTAGACCAGAGAGAAGGTACCTTATGTTCCCCTCGTGGATCACCTCACAATCAGGCTGCCTGATATGGCAAGAAAGCAGAAGGTAAAGGGAAAGAAACCACACACACACACACACACACACACACACACACACACACACACACACACACACACACACAACCACACACACACACAACCACACACACACACTGGTTAGTGTGCAAAGACAATATAAGGATATAAAGACAGATATATAGGCGATAGAAATTCAAAAATCCTCTAAAAAAAAGCAACTGAAACTTGAATTACAGAAAGAAAATGAGTCGTAGTCACAGGACAGTTGTCTAATATGACGGCGCACACTGCAGACACCTACAGCAACCTTTTGTTTCCATTTCCAGCTTCACATTGCACATTAAAAATCTGTGTATGAATGTCATGGTATTTGGGGATTTTTAAATGACTTCTTTCATTTCTTTAATGACTTTAGTTGTGGTCAATCATGGTCAATGAGAAGTTAACAGGCCTAAACTTCTGACCACAGCTCTACATAAACACTTATGTTTATTCAAGTAACCTCCCAATTTTAACACTGTGGGTGAAACTCCTGAGTGAACCACTAAAAGTGTGAAACTGTCAGGACATTGAGAAAAACTGATCACAATTATGGAAGCAACTGAGATGTTACAAATGACCAGTGTTATCTCAGAACTTCTCTTCAATTAGCATAAGACACAGTAGAAACCAGGAAGTCCTTTCCTCTAATAATAAAATGTCCAGAGACGACAAACACAGCTGACCTCTATGTGTCGTAGAAATGGCTCATTCCTGAAAGTGAAAGCAGAATCACCTTCAGGCTTTGAGGCTATGAGATCTGCTTATTACCAAATATCCTCCTCGTAATTGATTCAGCCAGTGTCATTTGGTGTTTGTGAGGCTGAAGAACCAGTTTGTCTTTTGCAGTTTAATTAAATAATAAAATGAATGAAAGCATCTTTGGTGTAACTCAATATCCCCCATATTTTAGCGAATGAATGGCAATTACATTAAACTCGGGGAGAACATAATGCTTTTAAACATCATAGTTTGACTGTAACTGAGTCGTCCATAATTGATTTTATAAATGGAAAGCTTTCCAGAGGAGAAGCTGACAGATCCCAGATGACCACGAGAGCGGCAAATTAAATGACAGTGAATGTCGCTGCTGGACGTTTGACACTAACGAGCCAGTAATTGATTCGTCTCGTTACTGTCAGCATTACTCTGTGCACAGACAAGAGATTATTAGTTTACATTTGTTCCCAATCATGGTCATGAAGACGTACTATATGCGGCCAGATGTGTAAAATAAAAATGGCGTGAAACAAAAACAACTGAAAGTACTTAACTGTTTGACTAAACAAAATAAAATGAGAAATATGAGATTATCATTCTGATACATAAAAAAAAAATTAAAAGGTTTATACACATAGAAACACATAGAAAGAACAGAAGAAATTTCAAATATCATCATATACAAAATACAAAGCTTTTAGAACATGGGTTCCACTTCCTCTATTTAATTATTTGCAGCACACCAAAACAGCTACTGTATTTATTTATTATTAATCCACCAGCTTTGGATCCTCTGTTACATTTAACAGATTCTTGCATATTAGATACTAAGTACCTATAAAATATTTTCTTACTTGCTCCAGTAGACTCCCCCCTCGATGGCTTGCATTTCTCCAAGCATGGCCAGCAGCAGGGAGGATTTCCCACAACCCACCTGGCCCACGATCATTGTCAGCTGACCTGAGATAGAATGAAATGAAAAAGGTGGTGATGGTAAACTAGCTAGAAACTCAGTTAATCTCCTAAAGCCACCATTTCACTGGTGGCCCACATGGAGAAAGGATTAGGTGTTCTTTTAGCCACATGCTAAACAGACTCTTTGCAGTCACGTAACAAACTAAAAAAAAACTTTACTGCTTCCATGGCAGTTAAGAGGGTAAGTATGAGCCAGGTTTAGCTAATGAAAAGTAGATGTTGTGATAGTTTGCTGGTGCGTGTTAACACAATGCCAAAATCTTCCCAGGAGGGGACATCTCAGAAAATTCAAACTATGCAATACTCAGAGAAATTCCAAAAAATCAAAGACCTACATCTCAAACTCTGCAGGCCTTAGTTAAAATTCATGACAAAACAATCAGCCAAATACTGAAGAGGCATGGTGGTCTGGAATGGTTGCAATGTTACATCTGAACAAACAATGTGGAGATGTTTGGACATAATGCACAGCACCACAGCATGTCAGCGCATACACTTCATACCAGCACCTTGCACTTACTGAGTCAACCATGAAATCTTCTGTATGCAAAAGTATTGTAGAGTCAAATGTGAGGCCATGTGTCCGACAGCTAAAGTTTGCACCAATGAAAGTCACCCTGACTGAAATCCCACCCTACAAGCTTTTGAATCATGCAGTGTACTTAGTACTTCGTTTTTCAGATGACTGCATAGAGTTATGTGAAAGCTTCATTTTTCCACGATTGCAGACGATGAAGTGTAACACCTGTTTTAAAAACAAGTTGGGAGGCTGTGGAAAATCTAAATGACAACAATGATTTTCAAATCTCACAGATGTTATTCACAACTGCGCATAGAAAACAAATTGAGTTTAGACTGAGAAAATGTACGATCGATGGCAGCAACAGGTCTGGAACTGATTCTCAGATTAAGATTCATACGTTTGACGATTACATTTTTCAGATGAAAGATTTTTAATTTGGGGGTAGTTGTATAAAAGGGGGGTGGGCATGACCTGAACCCAAACCTAACCTTGCCTTTAACTCTAGCTAAATTTATCTGGTGGATGCTACTTTATTACAGAGTAAGGCACACTGTAACCTTTTAATATTTAAATATTCATGATTCTGTAAGAAGACTATATGTCATAAGATGTTTCAATAACTTGAAAATTGTATGTTAATGAGAATCTGAGGCATTAAATGTGGAGGGCAGGTTAACCATTTAGAAACCCCGCTACTTACTGACATCAACAATACACCCCGCTCATAATCTCTCAGATAACAATCAAGGTAATCTATAAATATGATTACAAGAAACTTTCAGACAAAACCAGTCAAACTAAGCTTAAAAGGAGCTCAGATCTACTATTTGTTTATTATTCCTTATCCCCTAAATGCAAGCAGCCACTGTGAGCTGAAAGTCTGTAATGACTCTAAAACAAACTGAAAAACGCACAAACATAACACTCCAGTTACTCCGAACAACATTACACCAGCACTTGGCAGGACAACAAATCCTGGTTGTCTTAGTAGTAGCATGACTGGGATGGCAAGCAAGTCACTTCCCGAGGGAAACTGCGTGTGTGTCCGTCTGTGTGCGTGTAAGACATACTATACAGTCCATTTGTTAACAGCTTCAGCAACATGGTCTCCTGACACTCAGTGTTTCAGTTACAGGAGTGCAGAATTACCGCAGCTCTCGGTGTAACAGCAGCATCATGTATACTAAAACAGTGTTTGTCACACTGAAACAGTAAAGAAAAAAGATAAGCTCAAAACTTCCTGTGATCTTAAATCTCAAAAACTAGATTTTAAAACAAGAAGAGAAACGTTACAGCGAACAGAGCCACCATAAGAAAGTGAAAGGCAGCAGATGTATTAAAATACGCAATGATATGAGTGAGATCCTTCCCTGTGGATGTATGCTTCTAAATTTAAAACACTTGGCAGAGTCAGTATCTGGCTGTGATTGCATGTATTTATTTAAACACTGATACTGCTTTAATACACAAAGCAGCATTTAATGTTATAAAGTTCTTAACAAATTTTAGACCGCCACCGAATATAAGGTTTGTGACAAAACCAACCTAAATTTACAGTTTCTCTAATGGTTAACCCACCAGTGTGCACAAACTCTTTAATCAAAATGATATTTTTAATGGTAAAAATAGGTCATGTTGATCATTTTTTTCATATTTACAGTTTTAATTTTTTTAAAGCAAAAAAGTTTGTCACATTTTTAAAAAAATGAATAAATGTAACAATAATATATTTTTTTCCTTCTTAAATTAACCTGAACAGAAAAATTAATTTCATCGGTGAAATGGTATGCCAGCTTAAATGTGGGTATAAAAACATAAATTCAGTATTATTTGTCTAACACATAACAACATAATGTTTACCTATAGATTTCTGAAATATTTGTGTTTTCCTGTTTACATGACAGGTGGTCTAATACATTTGTTAAGCACCGTATATCATATAAAAACAAGTGTTTTTATATAGCAAATTCTAAAAGAACTGGGTCTGACAAATATCCACATTACAAAACATTAAAGAGAAAATATGATACACATCAAATATGAATATGTAACCAAAATATTAGTAAAATAAAAGAAAGTAAAAATCAAATGCTAAAATATTAAACACCTACCAGCCATTTGGCTGGAAGGTGGGTTTTAAAGGTAGAAAAGCCAAATGGCTGCTCTCTGGGACTCTAATTAAGGCTAAATTATGCTTGTAGCCTATAAAGTGATATATATAAAATAAAACAGGTCCCAAAAACAGAACTTTGAGGTACACCAAATCTAACTGTTGAAGAACAAACCTCAAATGTCACGACATCTAAGAGAATTAAAAGAAAGGAAGAGTATGAGGAGAAGAATCAGCAAGGTTAGGTTCAGGACAGAAATGATTAGGTTTGATGCATCATATATAACATATGTCAAACCCTTTTTATTTCAACAAAGTTTCACTTAATAGCTGTATAGGTATACACTCTTAAGGCATTGTAAACCTCTTATGTTTTGAGCACATTGCGTTTACATATAATGAAATATATGCAACATAAACAAAATTTCCATTGCCACATACTAGAGTTTCTCCTTATACAAACCTGAACTTTAAAGTATTCTACCTGTCGTCTAGTCTTACCTGTTGGGATCCGGATGTTGATGTCCGACAGTGTCAACAGGTTATTTCCCCAGGTGAAGGATCCACCCGTGACCTACACAGAGAAATAAAAAATAAAAAGATCAGAAGGTAACAAAAGGGTTATACTACTAAAGTGCGCTAAAGTGCTTTTTTTCCCAGCACATGACTCTCAGTAAATTCCCATTATGCAACATGAATACGTGCTGTTTTCTTGTTACGTGTGAACCCACTGGAGCAAAGGACATGACCCACTTTACGCCCCGACCCAGAGTTTAAGAAATGCTAACAGTAAGTGCATTGCAGCGAACACTGCTGAGATAACACACACACTGGGCTCGTGGCATGAGGGACACCAAACCAAATGTCATCCTGTGACGCATTTCACATCAAGTTCACTTTGGTGAATGCTGACAAATAAAAATCTGTTACACAAGAGGGACAGGTGCTACAGCTCTGTTTTGTCAGTGCAAGATGTGTGAAGGCCTGATCCACTCACACTTCAGTAGGAGATTACGGTCAGTGTCATCGATGCAGCCAAAAAATCACAGGTTTGCATTAAAAGGCCTGACAGGCTATATAATATACAGTATGTATTCATGGTTTCCGATAAGTTCACCATCTAAACAAGTTGTTCTTTGGTTCTACGACACGTGTTTTACAGCCTGTGTATTAAATCTGAAAGACTTAAGCTAAATATAACAAAATGTGGTCAATTTACATTTTTATTGGACCAAATGTAAATTTCTAACCATGGGATTTTGACACCGTCCGACACAAATACAATCGAAGTGCAACTAATGACTTTAATGGTAGTGTTATGGCCTAGTGGAAAATCTATTAAAGACTTCCCTTTAAAGACAAGCTTTTAGACATTAACCAAAAATGAATGAATGATAATTACTTCCATTTCCATTTGTATAATCAGTTACCCCCAGTAAGCATAGCTGGATGAGTCTTATGAAAAGGAATTTACTTTATTTTCCATTACTGACTCAAAAAAGGTCAACACAAGAAAGAACAGAAGGATTCAGCTTCCTCGGCTTGGTTAGAAATCACCTTTGATGAAATGGAAACAATGAAAATCAGTCAGCTGATTGAAACACACATGTTCACTGGAAATTTAGACTGAAGAGGGATGGAATAAAGGATCATGACCCTCCGCTCATTGCTTCTTCACGACGTGGCATTAAAGCAAGATCAAATGGAAGAAGTCTTAAATTTAAGCTCCACTATCAATGAAATTTCTTTTTGAAAGCTTCATTATTTGTGTCCAGAAACCCGCCGATCAGCACGTAGCAGACTTGTGTATCTAATCCCTCGTCTATATCCCTTCATGCATGGAGTTTGTTTACATTCCTCCCATCTGTTGCATTTATTTATTTTTATTATTTTATGCAGGGACACCCCCTGAAACGCAAACTTTCTTCAAAGCTTCCTTTTCCCAATGACCCGATCCCAAAGGAATCAAGAATATAAGAGCATCATAAGATGATGAAAGATCTCTTTTAAAAGATTATAGCACCAAAAATAAAGATTATAATATTTAGACATTGTTTTACACTGAGTGACTAAGAAACAAATACACCTCAATTGAGCAGGCTGTTCATGCATGACCACCAAAACACACATGGGAAATCTCAGATGTATGTCCATGCTCCTGAGCAAAAGTAAACAACCAAGATTACAAAAAGCAGGATGAGGTATATAAAAATTGAAAGCAAGTTAAGATACTATCAACAATTTGACAAGGGAGGAAGGAGAAAGGACAGGGAGAGAAGATGTGCAAAAAGGGGAGTGAAAATAAAAAGATGAGATTTTGCTGAGAGCAGATAAATGTAGTCAAAATATTTAATAGAAAATGTGCAGCTGCAGGAAATGGGCCTGGTGATATGTAAATATGACAATGAACAAAACAAAAGACTGACAGATAAGAAATATAAAAAACAAGATGAACCCTGGTGTATTTCTCTGCAGCTTTCTCAAGCCTGTGAAGCCGAGTTAAACATTTTATGAACCTGATTTAAAGCCTGTATGATGAAGACAAAAGCTTCAATTTCCTCTATTCTCAGAATTTTAGGGGAACTACATTAACATTAATGCTATATCTGCATTGTGTCCAGATTTTCCTGGATCTGGATCTCCACACAGAAACCCTTCTGTGTGGAGTTTGGATGGCCTGTTGGTTGGCCATGTTTAACATGAGCATCCACCAAAATACATATCTGATAGAAAAAGGAAAAGCAAAGGCCTCCTTTAAATGGCCATAACCTTGTATATGTGGGTGTGTGTAATGCATAACAAACAAGTTTTACACTGATAAGTCAACAAGGTCTGTGTCAAGCATGGAAAAGCTACCACTCTAATTGGGGGTCTGCCATCTGGGGAATAGCATCATTCCACAGGGATGGGACAGGAAGAGGAGTCTTCACAGAGGGGCTGAGAAAACCTTGGACACATCCACAAGGCCCTTTAAGGGACAACAAATTCTCATGTGAATCCTGCACTTCCTGAGAGGAGTGAGAGTATGTGCACACACGCATGTCGCATGTATGATTGCAGGCAAAAACCCATGGACGCATAAACAATAAAGATATGAAACAGCTGCTCATAAAAGTGAGATAAGTGGCAGCAACAGCACGCAGCCCTTCTGTGCTTATCCATCTGATGCTTCTTCTCGAAAAGGTGCTTTTATCGTGTCTGCTGTCCACTCTCCAGGTGTGTTTGTCAGGGAAATCCTGCACCTGCCTTGAACAGGCAGCCGATAACATGGCTGAACGAGTTTCCGCTCTCTTTATTCCCATCAAAACAGGAACCTTTCCTCTGCATCTAAGCATAACCATCCTCAAAAGACTATTTATCTTTAAGAGGGAACTGTCAGTCTGGACAACTGAGTTCATTGCATCTAAATGTGTTGCTCATAACCCCCACTCTTAGTGTCACATGCTGAAAACCCTTCAAGACACCAGTGGGTTAGATATCAAGACAAAGGTTTCTGCTCCGATACTAATGATGTCTTTCCAGTCCCATCATCTACTTTCTTTATCCCACATCTACAGCTCTGGAAAGTCAGAGGTGTCCATTACTACAAATTAAACCACAGCCAGTTCCTCTAAAGCTGCCAAAAAACCAAAAGGTTCATTGATAAATGGGTAGACGTGGGTCCATGTGTTGCACTTTACATGTGATCATAGCCTGTATCTAACTTACACCCCTGTAAACTTTCCCCTAACACATAAACTTTGAGCCTGACCTTTACAGCCACATCCTCTGTCTCTGAGGGTCTCATCTGTCGCCTGGTTGGCTGCTCATAGTTGTCCATTTGGTAGCGCATTGGCTGCTTCCTGTTGATGGCTTTGGTCTTGAGAGGGACAACCGAAAGAAAAAGGGAGAGAAAGGAGTGAGCATTTGATAATAAACATAAGACTTTTCTGCATCTGCTGCACTTCCTCTGGAAGCAGAAAACGTTGCCCCAATGGACTCAGTCCTCATTATTATTATATGATCCAGATACAAAAACAAAGTTCATCAATGTTTCTAAATTGCACGTGAAGTTCCACAACTAAAATCTCCACACAAAAGTAAAAGTATTCACACGTTCATCAAGAAGATGTAGTCAGGCTACAGTAT
Source organism: Astatotilapia calliptera (assembly GCF_964374335.1). Lineage (NCBI taxonomy): Eukaryota > Metazoa > Chordata > Actinopteri > Cichliformes > Cichlidae > Astatotilapia > Astatotilapia calliptera. The sequence continues at coordinate 21,305,419 of NC_137438.1, forward strand.
GTGAGTGTACTCCAAGTACCAGGATGCTGTATCCATAGAAGTCACAGTTTTCACTCTCAAAGATCTCCATATTGGCTACATAACCCAGGATTATGGACCAGCTAGAAAAGGGCATGTGATTGATGTCATTGGAGATACTAGGAAGCAGGTAACAGTCAATTTCTGTGGGTCAAGCTTTAGTTGTCAGGCAAATGCCCTCACATCACACTCTAGAATATTTTGGTGTGCAGAGGAGATCATGATGTACTCAGTGACTGCAAGGTGCCCAGGTGCTGTGGTTAGAAAACAATACCAAATCATAATCTCTCCACCATCGTGCAGACAGTTGGTATGAGGCGTTTGTGCTGACATGCTACGTTTATGGCCAAATATCTCCACTTTGGTCTTACATTTAGTAAACACCCCATGACTGCTGCTTAGTTTCCACACATAAGAAGTTTAGTTGCTAAAGAATGTCTAAAAAATGTGTTTTTAACATTAAGTAGAGGCGATAAAATGATAATGGAGATGAAAACAAAATCCGGTATTACTGTTACGGGGTTTTATTTTTCTATGTTGTCTAATTTTAGCTGATTTTGAGTGAGAATAAAATGAGTCGAAAAAATATGTCATAAATGGGTATGCTGTTTTTTAAATTTCCTTTTACAATCTTATCTGAAAACCATTACAGCTCTAATGAATCATGTGAGTCACTCAGCTTTGTGGTCTGACTGTCCATTTGAACACAAACAGTGATAATCCCACTGCAGAGCAGACAATAAGCGACTAAAGACTCAGACAGCCACACGATTAGGCCTGTATTTCACTGAGTGGTGAAATGTTCAAATACCCCAAACAGGCTCAGAGGTGTAGCAGTCAAAAATACAAACTGTTACTTTTGCACTTTTCCTTGGTCTTTTTTATTGATCTGGTATCGTAACTCACCATCCCCATGGGTTTCTTTCCAGCTTCGAAGGAAACAGATATGTCACCATTTCTCCAGCTGTCGTCTCCAATTTCATCACTCTGTAGAAACTCACCAAGCTTCTGAACACTGTAAGAACACACACACACACACACACACACACACACACACACACACACACACACACACACACACACACAGCCTATTAACAGTGACACTGTGATGATTCCAATACCGGTAATCTCTCAGGAGTTTAGAGTTTCTCGTCACTGTTGTTGGGTTTCCTTGACGTTCCTTTAATTAGATTTGCCGCTGAAGCCATGTCCAGTTTGTACTCCATGTTTAGTCATGTCCACATCCCCTCTCCTTCAGTCAAAGCATGCCAACCAGCTGTCCACAACCTTTTACAATACAAATAAATCTAAACACTCACCTAACCAGAGCCTTCACAGCAAATCTGACAACAGTGGAAAGCAGGAAGAGCGGGGTGACCAGGATGTGAAACAGTGACAGAGCTGCAAAGGCCTGAGAAGGACTGGGGCCTTCTTTATTGAGGATGTGATACGTCACAAATGTCTGCAAAAAAACAACAAAAGACAAGTTTAACATCTCTTCCTTATGCTGTTGAATTATAGCTTAAGAAATAAGCAAGTAGAACATTTAAAGCAGAGTCAAATTCTTTTACAGATTGTAATAAAACTGACTTACGGCTAGAACCGCAGCAATGGGAATAGCAGCATTCATGAAAACTGCACAAAAAAAAGGAACAGGTTTTATTGGTAGGATAGTAACTTAGCTGATTTAGGTAACAATACAAGCTTTATAACATACTTTAAGTCCCTTTTAAAAAAATTATTCTTTGAAAAACAAATGTTGCATTGTTTTAACCATTATTCAAAAACAGCACTTATGAATGTGGGCTAGACAAGAGCCTTCTCTATAATCAAATACTGTATAACAGTAACAATTATTCAGTTTCATTTATATCACAAAAAGAGGTTCCTGAGGCCCTTTATATTGTGTAAAGACCCTACAATAATACAGAGAAAATCTTTGGGGGTGAGGGTGGGAGACAGGACACTGTGGAAGAGATCTAGAGTTTAATAATAGCTAATAATTAAATGCAAAGTTTTGTGTAAACACATTGTGAGCAAAAAAGGGGAATGAAGAAGAAACACTCAGTGCAGAATTAATAAATGGATGAACTAGTTTTTCAGCATCACTCTGAGACAGGATATTTCCAATTTTAGGATATTGTGTAAATTTAAGAAATCAGTGTTTCATATTAAGTGTTACATATGTTTAATATGCACACTGTAGGACATATCCTGGTCAAAGATGACTCCAAGATTCCTCAGTGTTACTGGAGGCCAAGGTAATGCCATTCAGAGTAAGCATCTGGTTAGACATCATGTTTGTGAGATGTTTAGGGCCGAGTACAATAACCTCAGTTTTATCTGAATTCATAAAAAGAGGTCATCCAGGTTTTAATATCTTTAAGCCACTACTGCAGTTTAACTAATTGGTGCGTGTTATCTGGCTTCATGGATAGATAAAGCTGGATACCATCTGCATAGCAGTGAAAATTTATGCTATTGCTTTGAAGGATACTGCCTAAGGGAAGAATGTATAAATTAAATATAATCACCTGAAAACCAAGTGCAGTAATTAATGCTGTAATTTAACTGTTTGTTAAGTTGTACTGTGGAAATAATTTCCTAGAAAAATGATTTATGCTAACCATCGCTGAATATATGTGTGGCGTTTCAAACAAGATTCATTCTGTACATGCCAAACAAATTCCATTTCTGCTGGTCTGCAGACATTCTGCTCACATACTTAAAACTCCTGCTACTGATTTTCATCTTACTGGACATGGATGTGTAGAAGGCGAAGGTCCTGAGGCTGGTGAGCTCTTTGCCTCTGGTCTCCTCCACACTGTCACAGAAGATGTTCTCCCAGGCGTACAGCTTCAGCAACTTTATGCCCTTTAGGATCTCAGTGGTCTTTTTAACACGATCTGTACTGTGTTCCTGAAATAGCAAATAAGACATTCAAAGAAGATTTTTGTTCAGAATTACGCAGGAAATTTTGTTTTCTACACTGAGAAAACATTTATTTTATATTTATAAATATCTTCTTTACCAGTGTGATTTTCTGCGTGTCTGCCAGCTTTGTAGCTATAAGGTACTGGACCGGAGCCAGCAGAACTATGACAGCCGCTCCTACCAAGGCACTCGAGCCCATAAAATGACGGAGCAGAATTATTCCCATCACAATCTGCAAAGAAACAAAAAGACCTGACTTGAAAAACTATTGATAGGAGTAAAACATATCCAAATATGTTTAAGAATATGGCTTATCTTACCTGCACGGGCATGGCCCACAGGTTGGGGCAGAGGAAGAGGAACCACATGAGCTGGTTGGTTTCTATAGCAACCAGGTTGTTGATCTGCCCCAACGTCATCTCCCCCATTGACATGTTGGAGGTGGATAGGCGCAGGATTTTGTTGTAGATCATTGCCTAGACAAGACAGATAATAAGACAGATGAAGGAAAGTTTAAGATGATGGATAGATAGACATATTAGTTCATCTATAATGCCAACCTTTTAAAGGCAGTCACCTTGTTTTAAAAGGTCGCTGAACATTTGCAAGCTGCTGTGGAACCCACCTGACCCACCTGATGCCTGTGTTTATTGAGTGTGGGGTCCCACACTGGTCCCAGAACCAAATCACAAAAGAAATTAATCCAGATGGCAATACCAACCTTTTTTTGACTGAAATAGTTGAGTCAGGGCCAGCACTTTGAACTGGGACATTCCATCTGGTTCTTCAATAAACAATGGTTAGATGTTTAGTACCTATCTTAGAGTTTAAGTGAAATAAAATATTGTCTGCCGTCTGCTGCTGAGCTGACTCCAGCTCATGGCACAGTGGTTTTCATGAATATATTCATTACTAGCAGTATTATTCTGGGTTTTAATGGAGAGCCAGACACTCTATATCCCATTAATGGAATCTATATATTTATAACTGCCATAACTGAATTATGCAGAAATGCCTACTAAATATTTGGATAACATCTAATTACATTAACCATGGGAGTTTTTACCACTACCACTTATCAGTAATTTTAGCTTATTTAAAGCAACTTTGCTGCTTCTTCCGCTGTGCACAAGCCTGTCTTGATAAAGACTAAATGCCAAAAATACATGTGAAAAGAGATACCTATAACATAGCACGTTCTTTTAGAATTTAGCATTTTAAATACATTTGTAAAAAAAGCAATGTTTTAGCTTTAAGTTTTAATAGGTTAATGGACAGTGTCAGCACTATGCAGAATGCCAAAGACTTTTCCCACTGAGGGACTCCTATAAATAAACCCATCACTTACATAACTGAATTAAATAGAAATGCTAACTAAATGCCTTCACATCATCGATTTACATCAGCCCTGGAAATTTTTAACCCTCCTCCATGTTTCTGTTCAACACTGACTGCCAGCTGAAATCTACCGGACTGTTGTTACACTTCAGAACAGGTGTCCAATGAAACCTCTATGTGGCTATTAAGCTGGGGCTTACATCAGCAATTAAAAGAGCCTGGTGTCACATGAGGTGACAGATAATGGCTGTGTGAGCTGATAAAACTCTGAAGCATCATAGAAATCATTCACGATGAGCTTTCCAAAGTGACACCCGAGTGTTGAAACACCGGTCCGAATTTTCATTTTCCACGATGCTTCACTCACCAGCAGAGCTCCCCGCATGTTAATGCCTGTTTCAATGGTGACATAGTACGAGGCCTGAAGGAAGGTTCTCTGCAGGATTAAAGCCAAGAAGAGAAGAACAGCCAGGATGGAGCTGTTCTGCAGCAGCTCATGGGAAGACATATGGTAGTTCTCGAAATGGGTGACCTACAAACACAAGCAGACAACAGGTACAAAAATAAGATTCTTCTTTGTAACCTGATCAGAGGTCAAACTGATTTCTCATTCGATGACAGTCTGTTGTCTGTTCCACAAACCATAGTAGCTGGTGCATTAACAAGAGCATATCCTATTTCAATCACAAACCAAAATTTGCTAGAAAATATGTGAAAACATTCTCTCAGATACAGATGTTTTTCAATTCAACCTTGGACGGATATTCTGGACGTTCATCAGTAACAATGTAAATAAGTGTGTTTCAAAAATAGGTTCTTTATCATTCAGTGTAAATAAAAAATGCAACTGCAGAACATTTTCAGTTTAATAATAATAAAATTATTATTATTGATATAATTATTAGGAAATTATCTAGATGATCAGCTAAAGAAAGAGTATTTCTAGGACTTATTGAGAATCTTCTGTAAAATCTGATGTTAAGATTCTACTTCATTTTTCTTTCATTTAATCGGTTTTCACTCTGCAGCAGCAGTGGTAAAAATAAGACGTTGAATTGGAACAGGATTGGGGTCTTTCTCTCATAAGCAGTGTCATCTTTACTGTCCTGGGATCGCAAGTCCCAAAAGTGAAAGCCAGAAACAGATTTATTGTCTCTTGTGCTATGGATTGGCTCTTAGCTCTAGCTGAGGGAGGGGCATGCAGACCAGAAGTGGGGAAATCCCCCCCCAAATTACACCATAGTGGCTAAATCCATTTACATATAGTCTATGGGCTTTGTGGAAAAAGAGATGATTGTCCAAGTCTCTGGAGCTCTTAGAAAGTAAGGAACGCTTGCTATTTTAGCAAAGTCTGAAACATCGATGCAAAGTCCATCAGTGTTCATTTAAGTTGAGCTCTGGTGAGTGTCGAGACTAAACCATGATTCATTTTCATGAAACCACTCATGGATAGAGCCTCTGTCACCTGGAGAGGAACTACTCCCATTTACGTAATCATAGGATAAAGGCGATCACTCAGAATTACTTTCTATTGATTTGCAGTGACCTCCAACTCTAAGGGGATAATAAGATGAAAGTAAATTATGATCCAGACTGATTGTTATCCCTCAGCTGGTATCCAAGCAAATGATGGCTGTGCCATTCATGGTGATTCTCAGTGCTTTGTCCATGAGCCCCATGTAGCCAGGGTTTTAAACCAGAAAGCATGGTTGGCATTTTCAAATACAGCAATTTTATACAATATTTATATTTGTGGCAAAAAAGAGACAGAATATTTTATTCTAATATTTTATTAATTAGTTTCTACATTTCTGAATTCGTTTAAACAAATACACATTAGAATTTTATCCATGTATCCCATTTCTAGCGCAGTAAAAAAAAAAATGTTTATACACTGATAAATCAATCTGGATTGAAAAAATTACACATGAATTGTTGCTTCAAAAATCCCAGAGTGACGCTCAGCAGTCCCTCTGTGTACGTTAAACTGAGGCAGAGAGTGTGAGGTGAGTGGGGAATTTTCCATGTCACTCAGAAATGCAGCCATGCTCTGCTCTCTATCTCAATTGCCCATTATACCCACTTTAACCAGCAGGCACAGACCTGACAACAGCTTAACATCTACTATACCAGCATCCAGCCAAGTGGACTGTGTGAAAATACGCTGCCATTACAAAAGCATCTGTTCTGCCTCTCCTACAAGCCCTGACTGCTTTATGACCTTTGGAGAGGTTGGCATGGATTTAAGAGGAGTTGATGCCTATGATCACTTCTGCTGGTGTATATTTGGTTGCCAGAAATGCTGTCTGTGACCAGTCTGCTTGATCTCTGTCTGCTCTGCCCTTTTTATTGTAGGGAGATATTTATATTGTTTTGTAATGTTGTGTATGAGCTGCAGGTTTGGTCGAGCTAATTATGAGTCATGCTGGTCTATGCTAAGATATCAGACAGGAAGCCAGATATACTGTTACTATGCATCCAAATGGATTAGCTTAATTTTTTTAAAGCCATTTTAAGAACAATTTTTGGTTTACTTGAATTATCAAAACTGCATTCTAGGAACATTTTCATTCAGTACCTTAATACAAGTATAACAAAGTCCATAAGAAAAGAAAAGGAAAAGAAAAGGACACTAAAGAAACTGATGGACATTATGGACAATGCCAGGCATCCTCTGCACACGGCCATAAACAATCAGAAGAGTCTGTTCAGTGACAGGTTGCTTCTCCCCAAGACAAGAACTAACAGACTTAAAAACTCCTTTGTCCCACACGCCATCAAACTGTTTAACTCCTCTCTGGAGGGGAGAGGGAGGGGAAACAGGAGGACAAAGGAGGGGGGAACAACTAAGCTGTAGTGCCTCTTCACCTCACTGTACAATACCTTGTGCAATACTTTTTGTAAATAGTCAACAGTGCAATAGACTCAATACTTGAAATGTGCAATTCACTTGTATTTTTATTATATATTCCTATTTATTCTATTTATCCCCTTTGTATATTTTATTTATATTCGTCTCTGTATTTATATATATGTGTGTGTGTGTGTGTGTGTGTGTGTATATATATATATATATATATATATATATATATATATATATATATATATATAACAATTCTGTAACTGTAACTTCGGTCGTTGCTGTGCTTTTTTTGGAAGTCGAATTTCCCAGAGGAACCCACCCGAGGGATTAATAAAGTTCTATCTTATCTTATCTTATCTTATCTTATAATGAGAAGCAATTCTGAAAATTAGTAATAGAATTTGCTGCGATGAGGTTGTAGGAAAATAACAAAAATCGAAAAAGTTAATGAGCAATTCAGACTCAAGAATAAAACAACAAGTTAACAAAGACTGAGGGGAGACAACTGAACTAAAGCCCAATTCTAGTCTGGCCTTTCCACAGCCTCCCACTCACTGTCACTTTAACTGTGTGAAGGCCATGCCGCATAAAGTATCATTTCAAAATAAAAGCCTTAAGTGGAACACTCGATTCTACATCAATACACCCGTTTTTAACTGTGTTAACACACAGTGTGCACTGTGTTAACAGAAAGGCTTCATTTGGTGGGTTTACTGAAGTACAGCTTGTTGCAAGTTGCAAATAAATGCAGATAAAATGTATCGTAAATAAAAGAATTCATGAAAATGTGGTGCTTCCTGTTAATTTTAAACCAAATTCTGAACATAACCTGCTCCTGACCTGGTTATGTGTTCAGCATCAGTTACTATGCTGATTTAGCCACATTAAAAAATCCACTTTTGTAACACAAAAACTTCACATAACTTAAGCATTCATGTCACTTCATTGTAAGCCCCTCTGGGCCCTGCCTCTAGAGGTTAAAATAAGAATTGGTACGTGAGGAGATTTTCTGCTCTCTGTGGATTTATGCAAATGACCTGATGTCATGTGTCCTTCATGGCTGATTTCCAAACCCCGAAACTGTATGAAGTTACTATAAAAAGGTGCAACTTAGTGACTGAATCTAATCAGCATCATCTGCTTGAATTTAAATTAATATCTAAAAACGCAAATATGGAATTCAGTGGAATATAACTTCCAGACATCAGAAGACCCTTTATTGCTGACAACGTCCTGGAAGCGTTTTTTGTGCTCATTTATTTGTGAGGAAAAATACTTTGGATTTCAAGATAAAAAATGAGAAAACATTTGGAAAAATATTAAAAGTTAAGGTGAAACGCAGGTTTGGTTTCATGCTAGGAGTCAGGCATGAAGCTGCTCTGGTTAAAGTTACATCCACAAGGTCTGTTCCACGTAAAGTGTGTGTGATGTCATTTTAACTTTGTCTTAATCATCATCACGTCAGACACGGCGTCGCACACGAACTGTTGACGATGTGGCGACTGTGACCAACGCCTTGTTGACGTCGTGCTTAGAGTGAGTCACTCTTTGGCTGACTGGACCACCCAACAGTTATAGTGTGTTAATGACCCATGATGTTTCACTGATCTGCCCTTAACCACTAATATAATGATCTTATATAAACACTTAACAAGGCTTTGGTCTTGTTGATGGTGTTGGAGACATCAGCTATGCCTGAGTAAAGGTTCAGGTTTCCAGGATGATTTCTCAGAAGGGAAAACGAATGGCATTAAACTCTTTACGTCTTCATCTCTTAAAACATACTATATATACTGGAGGTCTGCTTTTTCTTACTTTATGATGTTTTTATATTGTTAAATTCTTAATTCTTATATTTTTTTAAATAACAAATATTAGGGTTAGTATTATGTTACATGAACTATGTTATAAACAATCCCTGAGAGCCTAAAGCTCAGGCGTGACTCTCTAAGCTTAATAGTCTGTTTTTTCTACTCTTAGAAATGTATGATGTCAGAGAGAGTGTATATTCCTAATGAGGTAATCTTAATCACTCAGCTCTCTGACATGTTAGCACCAAAACCTAGTATAAGAAAAATGATGTTTATGCTGAGCTGTGAATCATGAAACGTCCAAGAACAAGAATGCAGAGCTGGAAATGAGCAGAATGGGTCATTTTTAAACAAATACACCTCTGAAAGGAAAGAGGACCCAAATGCAAGAAGCAGTCGGCAAAAAATTCACAGCTAAGAAAAAATTCACAAAAAAGTGAACAACCAAACATCCAAAGCATTATGTATGAGGAAATCAACTAGGACCATAAAGGAAAACAAAAAAAACACCAAGAACACAAGAAAGCTTGGTTACAAGTAGAGATGGACCGATCCGATATTACGTATCGGTATCGGTCCGATACTGACCTAAATTACTGGATCGGATATCGGAGAAAAATAAAAAAAATGTAATCCGATCCATTAAATATCACGAAAGCACCTCACAAAACTTGCAACACACTCACCTCAGAGCGTTAGCACGTCGGAGCAGTATGCATCACGTGATAGAGCGGCTGTGGCATGCGGGACCTGTGGTGGTCTGGATAGCATTTGGAGCTTCGCTAGCAACCCCGCATTTCATCTCCGACAAAGTTTTCCCGAGAGAAGTAAAGCAAGTGTGTAAGTCCATCTCTAAATGTTTGTAAAGCATTCCTGCGTTAAGCTTAACAAGCGATATATGGAGCGACTGCCTCTCGCTCTCCGGCTGCTACTTCAATCATGAAACTGCTTAACGATCAGCTGATCGGCTTTTCTGTCGCGAGTCCGTGTCTCTAGTTTGCTTTTGGCCCACTTTGCACCAGAAAGAGGAAACCAGCGGCTGAACAACAGCAGCACGTTTAAGCTTGATCAGCTATTGTTAGAATGTATTTAATATTACTTTCTACACCAGGATCTTTTTCTACGTAGCTGACGCTGGTAACTGTGCAGGGGCGGATCTAGCAAAGTTTAGCCAGGGGGGCCGATAGGGCATTAACTGGGAAAAGGGGCCACAAAGACATACTTTTCTTTCTTATTCTCATTTAAAATGTCTAGCTTTTAATAAATAATTATCTGACACCCAAAGTTTTAATTTGATGTAAAATGAATAGAAGTCCATTACTGTATATAGTAACTATTAAGTCTAATATATATACCCTAGTAAGCTATAGTACTTTTTCCTTTGGGAAGGTACCATCTGTGCAGTCTGCAATTCTGTTGAAGAAAGATGTTGAATCTATTTAATATTTCTTGAAAAATAATTGATTTCTGTGCATTTTTTTCCACACTGCATCAAATTAAGGTTGATTACGTCGATTAAGCATCATGAGGTGGAGCGTGAGGGGTGGTTCCCTATTTTTTATTTATTTATTTTTGTTGTTGCTGGGAGTTGGAACCCTATTAGTTAGGTTGCTTAATATTTATGCTAAGTACTCTTTAAAATACCAGAATAGGGAGGATGGTGTAGGTTTGAGTTTATTAGATTGATCAGTATTGCTGAACTATGAAATATATTTTTTTTGCATACAGGTATAACAGAATAGCTTTAGTGTAGTTGTTGTTTTAAACTTGAGTATGAACTTATACAAAATGCAGCAAGATATTTAAAAAAAAAACAGTTTTGTTGATTAAAAAACACTATATCGGATTCATATCGGTATCGGCAGATATCCAAATTTATGATATCGGTATCGGTATCGGACATAAAAAAGTGGTATCGTGCCATCTCTAGTTACAAGTATTAAGTCCACACAGGAGGCTGATTTGCTAACTGAACACTATGTGGAAATGACACGGCGGGAAAAAGAGCAAAGGCAGGAAATCTAACTGAAATTAAAAAATAAAACACGAAGAAACCCAAAATTTAAATGACTCTAGAGTCCGAACCAGTCATATAAAACACACTATACAATAAAAAAACAGACTTCGTAACACGCCGTAATATTCCATAATGAACTGTAATTATGCAACCAGTGATGATGGAAAAAAGCTTGAAAGAAAGAAAGGTTGAACCCTCCGTTATACAGAAGTCCATAAACAAATGTGTTTGTGTAGAAAAAATCTGCTGGCCTTGTGTAAACAGTACTAAGGCGTCTTTTCTTAAAGGTCATACATCTTAAACACTCACCGTTGTGTTGCCTTCTGGAACATCTTTTTCAGAATTTAGCTGCTGAACGATCCTAGAGATGCAGAGGGGCCCAGCAAAGCCCAGCAGATCTGCCAAGTAGCGGAAGGTGCTGCTGAGCAGGATGGGACGGCCAAATGCTCGATACATGGAGCGCCAGATCGATGGAGACCTATCTGGGTCCTCAGGTGTCTGTGAGGGCGGAGGATAGAAGGAAAAAGCAGAGAAATTAATTAGATCTGTATATTTTAATTTAGAACAACCACTGGAAATCACTGCAGTGAAATTAAATTATTTTACGGCTTCCATGTGCTCACCCTCTGATCCTCATAGGCGTCTTTAAGCCGCAGGTAGTTGGTGAGGGCTCTCATGGCGATGGGCAGCTTGCCTATCTTCTTCAGCTCTATAGGCCTCTTATGGGCTCCGATGATGAGAGGATTCATCCACCAATATGTCGCCTAAAAAACGAGCCAAGAATTTTCTGTGCTGTGCTGCCAAGTTGCGTTCCAGTAAAAACTTGCCACACTCAATATTGACCGTGTGGTGTCCTCGGGATTCCCATATACTTGTTTGCCATTCACCTAGGGACCATTTTTGACCCGAGGACACCACACGGGTTACGAGGCATTAAAACACAAAATAAGTTCCTTCTCTTGGTTTTTAGTACTTGTGGTCTAAATATTAAAATGGTAAATGGCCTGTATTTGTATAGCGCTTTACATAGTCCATAAAGACTCCAAAGCGCTTTACACGTTCAGTCATCCACCCATTCACACACTAGTGATGGCAAGCTACATTGTAGCCACAGCTGCCGTGTGGCGCACTGACAGATTATTTTAATTATATACTTTAGAATTTGCATTTTAACCTTTTTGTGTTAATAATGGTTCTGAAAATCTACCTTTGACAGCAGGTTGACAAAAGGCTGCAGAAAACGAACCCCCAAATCCTGTAAATCTTCTGGTGGTTTAACTTTCTGAGGGTTCGCAAAGAATACATATTTCTAGAAGACACAAAGACAAAATTAACAAAATTAACTACACAGGAAAAAACAAGAAAAACAAAACTATTTTGGGATGCCAGGATGATTGCAATCTACAAGAAACAAAGCTCCTTGAACTAAACCGACGTAGCGTGAAATGTATTTCCTCACCCTCACTCTGATGACGTTGATCTCCACGGCCATCAGAAGTCCATACAGGATCACTAACAGTGCAGTGATGTACAACCTGAGATACTGTGCTGCACCTTTGTCCTCAGCAAATTTCCACAACTTTATGGACTTTGTGATGAATGCCAGCACCCAGTAGATGAAAAGGACTTTGAGAAAAGAGACAAAAAGCAGCATGACAGTCACAGATGCCGCATCACTGCTATCATATTTGTGCTTTGGAAGATCATACAGTACCCTAAAAAGCTGAATTTTTCTTTGTATTTTGGCCTCTTGTCCACACAAAAACAACTTTAGGTCATTGAAACGGACCTTCTGGAACTCCTCCCAGGGAGCACATATTAAAAGTCTATTTTGAGTGTTGACTATGCAGAAAATAAGATTCTTGGAAACCATGAAAACATCAACCATTCATTCCTAGTTGGGCATGCCTTTGCTTTCTGTTTACACCAGGATGCACATTCACAGTTTTTATGGTCAATTCACATGCCTTTTCAAACGTGCAATATAATTTGTATGTCACACTCGCACTGGTCTGTTTACTGCTTTGTTTTTCCACTCTCTCTGAGTCCAGGTGAAGTCTCGGATTCCCACCCTTTGGCCGTGACACCATGCAACAACTCTATTCGATGGTGCAAAACAGACAAATGGCCCCTTTCCAAGTATCTTGCCCAAACCTACCACACACACTCTGAGCAAAACCCTCTTAAACAGTTCTGTGGACCACCTCTCTTTGGCGTAACCTGAACTGTCCCCAAGAATCACTGTGACTGATATCTCCTTCCCTATTGGCTTGTCATTACCCAATAAACCTTTTGATCTTTAACTTGTCAGCAATAGGTGCTGCTTAATAGTCCACTTTATTGCCAGTGTGGCAGATGTTTGTAGATTATACATGAACCTAAGCTAAAACACTCATCTGGATGGAGATAATGGATGGAGCTAGTGTTGATATTGCTTTCACAAGCCTTCAAGAGAAGTACCTGCTTATAGATTCAGTATATACCACCTAGCAAACAGAGGAAATAATCTCAGGAAATGCTGAGAAAGTGGATGAACTCTAGCGAGGCACGTCTATATTCTTAGGATTAGCAAATTTCACATGAAATGTCTGCAAAACATCCACATGCTAACCTGCCATTGTTGTTGAAACATCCTTGCATCTAATGAGCGTCCGTTTTTTGATAGATACTCCTCACTCAACCTCCTGCATTTTGTTTTATGATTATAATTATTTGTTAAAATTCCAAAGGGAAGGTTGATAATTTGAAACCAAGTTAATTGGTTTATATTTTTGTTTTTTCTGTTTTAATTAAGGAAGGGGTGCTAATCTTAATTATCCTCTTTTATATTGACTAAACAGAATTGCTTGGCTGTTTATTTGGTCAAATAAACAAAATGGGTCATATTAAGCGCCCCTCACTGTCTTACCAAGCAGCAGTTTGGGAAAGTTGGATGTTTCTATATTGTGGTAGTAAACAACTGATGTTGTGGCTGCTACAAAACCCATGAATGCTGGCATGAAGAGATGGAGGTGGTTGGTACCCATCACCCTACAGTAAGAGGCAAACACAAAATATATAATAATTAACATGCAAACCATTTATTTAACTAAAGACAACTAAAAAACAAAAAAAGCTTCTTTTTATTTGCTTATGTTTGATTAAAAAAAACATTCTGAGGTCTCACATGTTGCAGACGATGCCTTCTGAAAACTCACAGACATGGACTAATAGCAGCAAGAAGGTGAGGATCCACCTCATGTTGTGCCCAGGGAAATGAAGCCATGTGTTATGATGGATCTGGACTTTAGAGCTCTGACTGCCCCAACCTGTTGGACAAAAACACAAGACAGTGCATCCGAGCTTGTGATGTTGTCAGAGGTGAGAGTGTGTGCAGAAAAGCGTAACAGAAGCAAAAAAAAAAATAGATGGTGGATCCAAAAAATGTGTTTATAAATGTGACTTCAAAGCACAACCGATTTGCATCAATTTACTTTCACTCTCCAAGTAATTCTGCTGGTTTATATTCATGTCATAACCGAGTGAAAATCATTGTTCACGGATGAAGAAAATAACTTTAAACATAAACATGAATCACACATGACAACACTTACAACTTTGACCTTTGAAAATCTCTGCATTTGTGTGTATGATCAAAACAACTCCAAACCATGCTTTTAAATGCATCAGGAATCTTTTGGGAAGATATGTTAACTTGGACACAGTCTGTTTGACCTGCTCCCCTCAGGCAGGAGGCTCCGGTCCATTCGCACCAGAACCTCTCGCCACAAGAACAGTTTCTTCCCCTCTGCTGTTGGACACATGAACAATAACCACATGACTGTACCCGCCACTAACACATGACCCTACGCTGTGTCACTGCATCATTTCATGTCTGGCACTGATCACCACCTGCACTCATGTATATATCTTTCTACGCAGCACTCATAATTCTTACTCTCTTGTATATATGTTTGGCACTGATCACCACCTGCACTCATGTATATATCTTTCTACGTAGCACTCACAATTCTTATTCTCATGTATATATCACATGTATATCTCATGCACATATCTTTCTTTCTACATAGCACTTTAATTCTTATTGTCTGCACTGAAGCACCGCAGCAATTTCCTAATGTTGTAAACCTCAACATCTGGCAATAAACCCATTCTGATTCTGATTCTGATTCTTACAGTTTTTTCTGATTGCTTAAGCACATTTTTTGTAACTATTGGCTAATTTTGCAAAACTCTTCACACAAATAAGAAAACCTGTCACCCAATCATCAAAACATTGTAGTTCTCTTGCAAAAGCAAACACAGCTAGATTAACTCTTCACACCTTCGTAAAAATGGTGTTTCCGTATCAAACAGTACACACAAGCCATCATCTACTAAGCACACAATGCGCCAACTGCACACCGATGGTATGAATACAAAACACATCTGGCGTTTGCCTTCCCTGTGCACAAGGTAGGCTATGTCAGTTTGAGCTCATACTTCTGTCATAGATCCATAAGCATGGAGGGATCCAAACTTCAAGTACTGGTGTTTAGTCAAACACATCAAAACAAACACAAGTGTTTATTTCCAAGTATAGGATTATTTGCAATCGCCATAATGACTATATGGGTTACGTGGTCTGCAGTGAACATGCTTCCTCTGCCCCCTCCTCGTCTTCCTCTTGCTCCTCCTTGTCCTTGTCGTCCTCTTCATCCTACTTCTTCACCTCCACGTCCTCTTCCTCGGCCTCCTCTACTTCTCACTCTTTCTGCTCCCACCATTGTACTCCGCACACACAGCTTACCTGTATTATAGTGCTTAGGCTGATTGCAAAGTGAACGAATTATCTAAGAAAGTTTTCACATGTGAAAGTGTGCCAGACAGTTGGCAAATTAGTGTTAATGATAGCCATACATGTGTATACTTTTGCTAGGAGTGTGTTGGAAATTTGGAAATTGAGTGTTGTGCAGTGAATTGTGCCTACAGTCTTGCAAAGTGTGTGTTACAAAATTGCAAACTGAGTGCAAAGCAGTTTTTGTGCTTTTAGTTTTGCACACTCAGTGAGTGGTTTTGCTATAAGTCTGACTAGTTTTAGAAATTGTGCTACAGGATTCACAGTTAGTGTTTAGGCATTCGGTAAAAACTGTAAGAGGACAACAAAATTCACGTCATATTTATTTCATGTTATGTTACAAAAAAACTGTAAAAGAGAGGTCCTGAAAGCATGTGCAATCTAGAAAGAGCCCAACTGTGAAAAGTCACAGAAGTAATGCATAATATTAGTTCCAACCATACAAAATAGTGAATACTTTGATAAATTAGGACCAGATTTAACCTTCAAATCTTAACATATTAATATATTCTGGCAGTTAGAAAAGACAAAGAGAAACTATCACTAGTACAGTTACAGTTTTTTCTGAATGCTTAAACCCTAACTGTGATTCTTATAGCACAATTTCAAAAACTATTAATACTTATATCAAAATCACTCACCGAGTTTGCAAAAGTAAAAGCACAAACACTGCTTTGCACTCAGTTTGCCATTTTGTAACACACACTTTGCAAACCTGTAGCTACAATCCACTGCACAGCACTCTTTCTGCAGAACTGTAAACACAACTCACTGCTTTACACTCAATTTCCAAATGATCAACACACTCCTAACAAAACTATACACATTTATGGCTATTATTTACAGTATTTTGCCAACTGTCGGGCACACTGCCACATGTGAAAACTGTTTTAGATAATTAGTTCACTTTCCAATCAGCCTAAGCACTATAAATAAGCTACAGGTAAGCTGTCCGTGTGGAGTACAATGGAGGGAGCAGGAAGAGTGAGACGAGTGAGAATTAGAGGAGGCCGAGGAAGAGGACGTGGAGGTGAAGCAGTAGGACAAAGAGGACAACAAGGACAAGGAGGTGAAGTTAGAGGAAGAGGACAAGGAGGAGCAAGAGGAGGGGGAGGAGGAAGGGTAAGAAGAGTAAGAAATAGAATTACTGATGACATCAGAGCTACAATAGTGGACCATGTATTCAACCATGGAATGACCCTGAGGGAAGCTGGCCAACGGGTTCAGCCTAACTTACAGTTTTTGCTCGTTGCTTGAACACTATAAACCCATGCTTAGACTAAAGTAACACAACTTGAAGCTTTTGTTACCATACCCCAAACACATGTACCCATACCTTAAACAAAAGTGCTGCTTTGCACTCTGGTTGCAATTATGCAACACACTTACTCCTTTATGCAACACACATGGTCCTGCATACTACACTCTATTTCATACATAAGACACTTCGTTCAAAAATGAAATTTCAGGGTGCCATTTGGAAAACACATGTATCCAAAATACAAAACACATCGGGTAATTGCAACCACTCAAATATACACCTGAAGGCACTTACTTGCAAAACTGAACACAAATTAGCCAACCACAAAAAGCCCTCAGTTTAGCCAATTCAAGAACTTTGCAAGCATGGATGGAGGGAGAGCAAGAGGAAGAGGAGGAGGAGGTCAAAGAGGCCATGCACGGACCCATATTTCTGATGATATAAGAGCAACTTTGGTGGACCATGTCATCAACCACGGCCTGACTATGAGGGAAGCTGGGCAGAGAGTCCACCCACATCTAAGCCGCTTCACAGTGGCATCTGTAATAAGAAAATTCCGACTAGAAAACAGGTCTGTCTTCATCTCACTGCCTTCTACTCTACTCAGATGGTTTTCATAGTACTGTTCTACAGTTACCATATCAAGTGTACAGGGTATTGCAGGGTGCTAATGCTCCTTTTGCAGCCAAAGTGGTAGTTTCTGTGAAACATACCATGATTACTTATATTGAAGTACAGTGTTGTACAGTGGATGATACAGTATATACAGTGAAGTACTGTAAGAAAAATAAGCAAACCGATGACAATATGTGGTTG
The DNA here is from genome assembly GCF_964374335.1 of Astatotilapia calliptera. Classification (NCBI taxonomy): domain Eukaryota; kingdom Metazoa; phylum Chordata; class Actinopteri; order Cichliformes; family Cichlidae; genus Astatotilapia; species Astatotilapia calliptera. The sequence goes on from NC_137438.1 coordinate 21,323,314, forward strand.
TATTTCTCTAGAATGACTCGAAGACCTTCTGGGGGAGGACGCCAACGCCTGTTCACACAACGGCAGGAACTTGCTGTTGTGGACCTAGTGAGGGCAGACAATGCCATCCGTCTCCACCAGCTACGATGGAAAATACTTGCAGACAGGCGAGTGTTCAGCAACATAGACCATGTGAGCATCACCACCATCAGACGCATCTTGGGTAAACACAGCATCACCATGAAGCAGCTCTACAGAGTCCCATTCGAGAGGAACAGTGACAGGGTCAAAGGACTTCAAGCTGAATATGTACGGGTACGTGTAACTGTCCCTTACATTTACAATAGAGTATTGGTGAAGTCCAGTAGCAGCTGAATATGTACCATATCAGTACCACATGGATCCATTCTGAGAGCTACACAGGTACCTGTGTGATGGGGTGAGGGTGCTGTATGTGTAGCACTGTAGTACAGTGATATGTTCCCCTTTTTTCCAGAGAATCTTGGCCATGGATGGAGCTGCACAGCCTCATGAATACATTTTCATTGATGAAGCTGGATTCGACCTGAGCAAAACAAGACGACGGGGTCGTAATGTAATTGGCCAAAGGGCAATTGTGCACGTCCCAGGGCAGCGCGGGGGAAACATCACATTATGTGCCGCCATATGCCTTCGAGGGCTTCTGCACCATCATGCAATACTAGGTCCATACAATAGCCAACACATACTCACATTTCTAGATGCTCTCCATGATATAGTTGTACAGAACAGACCAGATCAGCCCAGGTTTGTGGTGATATGGGATAATGTCAGTTTCCATCGGGCTGCTCTGGTCCAGGCCTGGTTCTCCAACCAAAGTCAACTTGAAGTGGTATGCTTGCCCCCTTACTCACCATTTTTAAACCCTATAGAGGAATTTTTTTCGGCTTGGAGATGGCGTGTATATGACCGCCAACTACATGCCCGCATGCCTCTTCTGCAGGCAATGGAACAGGCCTGCGGCGACATTCAGGTGACAGCAATCCATGGATGGTTTTGACATGGAAGAGGATATTTTCCCCGGTGCCCAGCGGGAGAAGACATTGCTTGCGATGTTGATGAGGTCCTGTGGCCAGACCCCAACAGACGGCGGGATCCATGAGCCCACGTATGCACAATTGTCATGATTTTTTGTTTACAGTATAGTGTTTTTTCTATTACTGTATTATGGGGTTTTCTTTGTTTTGGTTTTTTTTTGCTTTATCTGAATTCATGGTACTGCAATGTACAATATTGAGTAGGTCTATTTGCTTTTTTGGTTGTTTGCAAATGTGTCTCCTGAAAATATGCCTTCTGAATGAACAATGGAAATCAAAGACTGCAGTGCTTTATATAAAGTAGACTAGTGTGTTCCTCCTGCTCTGTAAGTGTTTGCATATGATGCAAGTATGTGTCATTTTGTCAACAGAGTTACATTTTGACAAAGGAATGTTAGGTTTTGATAGCAGAGTTTAGGTTTTGAGAGTAGAGTTTCAATTTGGTGCAGATGTGAATGGTATATTTCCCAGTGTTGTGTCATGTTTACTTGTGTTTAGGGTTTTGGCACAATGAGCAAAGTTTTGCAAAATGTGTTCAGGCAACGGGCAAAAACACTGTAGCAGGCATCATAAGGACATTTCGAAATGAGAATCGGTTAGTACAGTCACTTTGCACTAAGATTTGTAGCACTGCCATATGCTGATGACAAACACACCAATACCATTGATGTAAAAATACTGAAATTGTTACTTTACAGAATTGCTAGACAACCAGATGCTGGGGGCAGAGGAAGCATGTTCACTGCAGGCCAAGTAACCCATATAGTCATTATGGCGATTGCAAATAATCCTATACTTGGAAATAAACACTTGTGTTTGTTTTGATGTGTTTGGATAAACACCAGTACTTGAAGTTTGGATCCCTCTATGCTTATGGATCTATGACAGAAGTATGAGCTCAAACTGACATAGCCTACCTTGTGCACAGAGAAAGCAAAAGCCAGATGTGTTTTGTATTCATACCATCAGTGTGCAGTTGGCGCATTGTGTGCTTAGTAGATGATGGCTTGTGTGTACTGTTTGATACGGAAACACCATTTTTACGAAGGTGTGAAGAGTTAATCTAGCTGTGTTTGCTTTTGCAAGAGAACTACAATGTTTTGATTATTGGGTGACAGGTTTTCTTATTTGTGTGAAGAGTTTTGCAAAATTAGCCAATAGTTACAAAAAATGTGCTTAAGCAATCAGAAAAAACTGTAATATGAATAGACTGACTATTTTACAGGATACACAATATAAACATATTTAAAATTAAAAGAATTGAAATGTACATTGTGCCTTGGTTTAGAGTGTCTGGAAGAGTCCTGACTCAGTCAATTATAGATGATGTGAGAGGGCGGGTGTGTGTGTTTAGGGCACGGATGGCTTGGGGATAGAAGCTCCTCTTGAGTCTCTCTGTCCTTGCCCGGAAGATGCGGAACCTTCTACCAGATTGCAGAAGTTGGAACAGTTTGTTGCCAGGATGGGACGGGTCCTTCAGTATCTGCGCTGCTCTAGTCCGGCATCTCCTGGTGTAGGTGTCCTGAAGCGGGGGGAGAGCAATCCTGCAGCAGCGTTCTGCTGTACGGATCACTCTCTGGAGAGCTTTTTCGTCTATGACCGTCATCCGCATCAACGCATAACCCTTTTACAGGCAATGGAGGAGGCATGTGGGGATATTGACCAGGCATCATGTCAGGCCTGGATACGCCATTCCAGGAGATATTTTCCCCGTTGCCTTGGACTCGAGGACATTGCATGTGATGTTGATGAAATTTTGTGGCCGGACCCAGAGAGACGACACGATGTAGACTTTTTTTTTTTCCTCAGTGAAATTACTGTTTTGTTTGGACTTGGGAATAAACACTTGTGTTTGTTTTGATGTGTGTAAGTAAACACCAGTACCTGAAGTTTGGATCCCTCTATGTTTACAGACCTATGACAAAAGTATGAGCTCAAACTGACATAGCCTACCTTGTGCACAGAGAAAGGAAAAGCCAGATGTGTTTTTTATTCATACCATCAGTGTTTAGTTGGTGCATTGTGTGCTTATTAATATGATGGCTTGTGTTAACTGTTGGATACCAAAATACCATTTTTACAAAGGTGTGGAGAGCTAAGCAAGAGTTGTTCGCTTTTACAAGAAAACTACAATGTTTTGCTGATTGGGTGAAGAGTTTTCTTATTTGTGTGTAGAGTTTTGCAAAAATAGCCAATAGTTACAAAAAATGTGCTTAAGCCATCAGAAAAAGCTGTAATATACTTTACTGGGTACACCTGTTCGGCTGCTTTTTTAAGCAAATTGGAACAATACTTGACCACAAATTAAAACAAATTAAGGCACGTAAACATGGTCAGGACAATCTGCTGAAGTTCAAACTGAGTATCAGAATGGGGAAGAAAGGTCATTTAACTGACTTTCCATGTGGCATGGTTGTTGTCAGATGAGCTGGCCTGTGTGTTTCAGAAACTCCTGGTTTGCTTGTATTTTCCCACATAACCATCTCTAGGGTTTACAGAGAATGGCCCATAGAAGATAACTTATCGAAAATGCCTTGTTGATGCCAAAAGTGAGAGGAAAATGATAAGTCTTCTGCAAACTGATAGGAAGGCAACAGTAAGTCAAATAACCACTCGTAGCTACCAAGGTAGAAGACCACATCAAACCTTCAAGCAGCAGAAGACCACACCAGGTCCTGTCAGCTAAGAACAGAAAATGTAGGTGCCAATTCACACAGGCTCCCAAAAACTTGACAGTAGTAGGAACAACATTGTCTGGTCTGATGAGGTTCGAGAAACTGAGATGACTGTAGCTTAGGAGTTAGAGCAGGCCATCTACTAATTTGACCCCTGGCTACTCAAAATCGCATGTGTGCCTAAGGGAAGGTACTACACCCCAAGCTCCTTCCCGATGTGTTCATGTGAGTATGAATGTGGCCAAACACTAGGTAGAAAGTGCTTTTGTAAAGTAGAAATGCATTATATAAGAATCCGTCTTTTCACCTTGATGAGTCCAAAGTTCTGCTCCAACATTAAGATTAGAGGGTCAGAATTTGGCACAAACATCTTCTGAATGTGGTTCCACCTGGACAACATGCCATGTCACAAAACTCTGATCATTTCCAATTGGTTCCATAAATGGTGAGATGACTTTACTTAAATGGTCTCCATAATTTCAATACTATCCAGTACCTTTGGGATGTGGTGAATTGGGAGATTTACATGATGAATGTGCAGCCCAAAAATATCTTCAGCAATGGTTATACCTTCATATCAACGTGGGCCAGTATTTCTGAGTAAAGTTTCCAGCACCTTGTTGAATCAAAGCCATGAAGAATTAAAGCAGTTCTGAAGGCAAAAAATAATTCAGTCCAGTACAAGTAAGATGTACCTAATAGAGTGTCAGGTGAGTGTATATTCAGGTACCAAGTACCTTATGTATTAAGACATATTCAATCAATGATACAGTCATTCAATAAGGCAGCAACTACTAATTATGTTAAAGTCCAAACTGCTAATTATATTCTTAATAAATTCATGTTAGGCAATCTTGTACCCATCAAATATTTATTATCTGTGCTTGAAAATAAATTTGAGTAAGTATGTAATTATCAAATTGCTTGCATATGGACTTTTTCCAAGTCTGCCTTTTTTCTACAGCATTTACTTCTACATGTAATTAAAGTCTTGCTGCTTTAGTAATAGAGTTTAATTTATTCCACCAGTCTCTATTATTAGATTTGATTCTGCTCTTAACTCAATGGACTGAAGCCATTTTGGAGCCTTAGGGCACAGAGACCATGAAAAACTACAACCAGGAAGCATCAATTAGTGAGTCCTCGGGGAGAGAGCTGAGGGCTTATGGTCAGAACCATTCCCATAAAATACTGACTACACCGAGACACACAAACGCAAACAACACAGATAACCAGCCAAGCATTCAGTAAGTTATTCCCTGCAATGACTCGAAACCTTTAATAAATACATATTTCATTCTTGTTTGTTAGTTTGATCGATACCTCGTCATTCTTCAACCTCTTTCTTCTTACTTCTTTTCTGTTTTCTTTAATTTTTCTGGCATTTTTCTTTTTGTCATTACTCATATTTAGTTTTCTTTTCATTGTCTAACAAGGGAAAAATCAAACGAAGAGTAAATGGGTGTGTAGGAACTTGAATATTAATATTTTCAAACCTAACCCACACAATATTCTCAACTAATAATTTGCCAGTACTGATTTTGACTGCTCTTTTGTTCCTGTGTGTTTTACTTGTTCCAGCAACAACAGCCAAGATCCCAGTGGATCACTGAACCATCAATCTAATCCCATCTTAACCACTCCTCAAAACAGCTTAATGATGACATTCGTGTCAAGATACTGCCTTTAAGGATATGTGTGTATGCTCCAAGTTTTTGTCATGTTGTGGGGACCTAACGCTTTTTTCTTTTTACAGATGGAGATGTGTTTTCTTAAACATGAATCATATCAGAAATCATCGCATTTACAAATAAAAACATATTTTTAATGTAATGCTTGTCCTCTGAAATTATAGTGTGTGTGTGTGTGTGTGTGTGTGTGTGTGTGTGTGTGTGTGTGTGTGTGTGTGCGTGTGTGTGTGCGCGCGCGTGTCTGTGTTTTGCTATCTTTCTGAGGACCAATGTTTGTCTCAAAACTATTATCACAAGGACATATCTGATAGGAGTACATGTGACAGATCTTCAAAACATTTGCATTTTTCATGTTAAGATTTTGCTTAATGGCTGGGGTTAAAGAAGGGCAAGAAAACGCATCATGTCAATGAGCGACCGCACAAAGATAGCAAAAACAGTGCACGTGTGTGTATTCCCAAGCGAGCGAGCACAACAGGGAAAGTTAAAATCACCCACACATCTGCTCAGTCAGTCAGATTACACAGAGTCATGCTAGAATAGAAGATTACAGTAACACAGCTCAGACAAGTCAGACAAGGGATTTCATCATTCACTTCAAAGCCCTAGAAAAGGGTTTTTATTCCTTTCTTTCCAGACACTTTCTGACCACATCCCTGTCAGGCAATTGAAGTCAGCAAATCACTATTTTAATGTCACCTTATATATTTTACTATCCCATGAAAAAAAGGTTTCATTTCTTTAAAGTGATAAGTGGCAGAAAGTAGCTGGATGGATGTATGGATGGATATAATTTATTGGTACATTTATACTGTTCATTTTAAAAGTAATCTAAATGTGCAGAACGTCTTTACTGGTGTTGCATTAAAAACTATAGGGGCTGCTTGGCTGAAACCTATATTTTCTTTATTCATACACATGCTCCTAAACATATTTTACACTTCACAAGCATCTATTTTTAGTCGTAAACACGAATGAATCAAACTGGCCTTATGATCATTGCCTTCCTGCCATGTTTCCCATGCAATTAAGTTCTCCTCCTTCTTTCAGTAGCCTCATATGCTTTCTTTGATGGGAAAATAATGACTACAAGAAAAAAAAAAATGCTTGTTAACGACTGCTGGGTTCGGTCAGTTTGCTTCATAGCTGAAATCTTGACTCGAAATGGCTAGGCCAATATGGGGTTTTTTTGGTCCCAGTCTATCAGTTCATTGGTTATATTTGGCCCTTCTTCAAAATGTTATAAGACCTAAAAAAAAGCTAAAGTATAGCCAGAATTTCTGAAATAAGAAAGCGTCAATACAAATGTTACCAAAACACTAACTTTAAATCCAGCCCTGAAGCAAATCTTTTTCTCCTATGCTGTTGAGAAACAAGTTGAGACGCTGTCATATTGCTTCATACTTTAAATAAAGATGCTCTTTTGGCCTTTAAAAAATGTCAGCTCCCATAAACCCCGCGACCTTTCTCAGCTAAACGCCATAACTGCAGGGAAATGATGAGTTCACTGAGCGATAGAGATGTTATTGAGTGTGGAACTAAACTCCAATCAGCTCCAATCTCACAAGTAACAATTGATTAATTTTAGTTAAATCCCAAAGGTAATGGTTTCTTAAAATATCTAATACTATGACATAGTAAATATTAGTTTTTTATTTTACCCCACAGGGCCTTCATTTCTGTTGGATCAAATTTGGTACATTTGCAGTTCAAAATGTTTGAAACATAACATCAGTGTCCCTGATTCACCATTATGAGGATGACTATTACGCAATTAATCACTTGCTAACAAAAATCAACTAACCAAATGTCATTAGTACAGAGGTTCAATAACAGTCAGATCGGGTAGGCCGTTCCTCCCAGTAACACCCCTGTAGGGGTGACAAAAAACATGAAAGCTGGGTAAGTCTGGACTAAAGGTGCATGGAAGCAACGCTCTCAACGACTGGGAAAAAAACTGTTATACAAGAGGCAAAAAGCCTACCTCTGTTCTGGCACCAGCGTGGGGCCCCATTGACCCTGTCCTATGCAGGGTAAACTGGAGTCTTAATTTTGTTTTTCATCAAAGGGCTTGTCAGCTTTTTGTCTGACACCTCACCCTGATCCAATTTGTCTTAGGAGACTCTACCAGGAGCAAAGTGCTCCTGACAACATAGCTCCACATCGCACCCATAGTTTACATAAATGCAGCTTGCTAATACAGCTTACTAGCCTCAGATGATAGCACTCTCACCCAAAACTCTGGGTCCAAAATCCAGCAGGAGCCAAAACACTAATACAGAGGCTTCAAAATGCATATCCAAAAACAATAGCTGACACCTAGAATATGTATAGACCAATATCCATTAATCACAATGAAGTGCATGTGACACAATAAGAAGAAAGATCAAAACAGTCTATTTGACTCAGATCCAGTAATCCTCACTGGATTAGTTCAGTCTTGACAACTGTAGTGAACTCCGGTAATGAAGGCGACGCTTTAAGAGATATAAGCAGGGAACACTAAAACATAACACAGGGTCCACAGCTGTGACTTTATGCTGCAGATATACCAAAACTCTTTTGTGTTCATAATGCAGATAAGTATTTACCTGTGAAAATGTTTATTTTCTTTATTTAGTCCTTCAAAATACACCTGAATCATTCCATAACAAATCTGAAAAAAGCTCCCACTTGACATTTATCATAAATTAATTACATGAAAAATTAAAAGTAGTTTCCAAGAAGAAAAACTTTTTTTTCTAAGAGTCACAAATACAGCAGTGTGTTACATACCAATGAAGAGGATGGGGAAGGTAATGAAGAGCAGGAAGACATGAGGAACCAGGTTGAGAGCATCCACGAAGCACGGATTGTTCAGCACGCCATTTTTCACACTGTAGGCAGTGCTGTTGTTGCCACAAAATGACAAGGCCCTGCCGCCATCCAACTGCTCCATATGAATCCTGAGTCAGTCTGGAAAAATAAGGCCCCAAATCAGCCAACACATCGCAAACCACACTAAACTAAAGACAACTGAGATCATTTTTATAAAAAATAATCATTTTATGTAATCTTGCAGCAGCAGCTTTGAAGTTCAGACATTTCTGTGGCCTGACACACAAAGTGCACACACACTCTCGGTGCTACACTCAGGCTTCTGAGAGGCATGAGAGCTATTTCAGGGACACCGTCCAGTTATGTGCCGGCCGGCTTATGGTGGCTTAATGTTAAGTGAATATTAAGAGTTGGAAAAGCCTCATCCTAGATCTCATGATGCCGTTGTTACTTCTGTAATTGATTAGTACGCAGAGCCAATAACCCCAGGCTCTGCGATTCAAATCTGTGACATGAATGCCCTCCTTCTTTACATTGGGTTAGGGTTAAAATTGTGACCTCACTAGCACATCTTCAACATCGTCAGAATGTTTTTAAATGCACTCGACTTTACTCGTGACATCATAAAGATCCAAGAATAGAACAAAAGAGAAAAAGAAAAGTCTGCAGCCTACAACAGAGTATTAGGGCCACATTAGGAAAAAATGTATTACTGTTCATTTTACTGAAACTATTTAACCAGCTGTTTTATTATATTTTATGGTATCATTGCATCTGTCCTTTGCCAGCTATTTCATTTTGTGGGAATCCAGCTAAGTCTTCCAGGTTTTAGGGTTTTTCCTTCAGACCAGATGCCGATTTCTGCCCCATCTCTTTAACGTCCTTATACTTATCACAACAACATAAATAATTCTTTATTACTAAAACTGATTTTGAAGCACAATTTCACTAATTCATCTACACAAGGCTTCTTGTAGAGGGTGTAACAGCAGGGGCAGCTGTTTAACTTGAAACAACAACTCCCCAAATTTCAACTTTATTTACAAAGGTTTGGCTTTATGTGAAGTGTGTTGTTTTAGCGTTGACTCTAACTAAACATGTCTTTTTTCCCTTTTTTAAAATTAGTTCTGTAACAAAATCAGATATGATATGCCTCAAACACAAGGGGGGAAAATGTGAAAAATATCAGTAGATTATTAAACACCTCCCAACAGATGACAGTATGCAGTATGCTAAGCTAATAGCTAATATTTATACTTGGTAATAAATCCAAATACTCACCAGATATTAAAGTAAACAGTTTTTTGTTTTTTTTATTAAAGAGCATATCTCTATCTTATGTAGAAATGGCAGCAGTGCCCAGGGCTGATAATGAAGCCAGTGCCAAAAACTGCAGTTCCTCTAGTGACCACTTGAGGCTGCCTCTAAAAGTGAGTCAACGCCCAAATGCTCCCATGTTGAATGATCAAACTACAACAGAAAACAGTCTTTACAGTCTGGTACCAAAAAAAAATAAAAAACAAAAAACAGATTTTGCCTCTTTGGATAGTTACCCCCTTATAACAGCTGTACTGGAGTGACATTTTTATGACCTACTCTGGCATTGTACTGCTAAATATTACGGTTAGGGGTGTGACCCCTTTCTAGCTCTCTGCTAGACCTTGTCCGCTAATTCTACTCAGTAACTTGGATATTGTGATTGTGCTGCTGAAGCAGTTTTTAATGGGACTAACTGAACAGTAATTATGGCTTGCTGTCAGGTACAACTCATCCAAGAATTCTGTGCTTAAGTTTTTGTGAGTGAAAAACAAATATTTTATTCAAATCTTTTACTTAGCATGAATTAGCAGTTACGTGCTCTGGGTTTTGCACCTGTAGAGTTGGATGCACCTATCGATATTGAGCCGTTCGATACAGTGCTTTCGGTTCGGTACGCATATGTATCGAACAATACAACATTTTTTATTTATTTTATCAACTTTTCTTCTGACGATGCTGTCTGTGTTGAGCGCTCAGTGGATCTGCGTTCGACTACTCTGCCTAGGCTGCACTGTCGAGTGCAGATCCACTGAGCGCAGTACAAGCTAGCAAGACAGAAGCTAAGCCCTGCTCTTGAAGCTCGTTGCAACATGGCAACTGCCTCAATGCTACCCAAAATTGAACCTCCCCCACCCTTATTCAGATCTGGCGTTTGGAACTATCTTGGTTTTCATGTGAAGTATGACCCTGATGGTAAGTGTGTCATGGACAAAAGTAAAACAGTATGTCGGATATGCCACGCAATGCTCAATTTGTGGGAACTAGTACTTTAGTGCAGTTAGCTTGTTAACGTGTTGACGCCGTCCAGCCCCAAGCACGGGGCAATCCACGGTAACTTGTTAACGGAGATTTGCCGGGTTATGGCGTTAATGTCATTTTAACGAGATTAACGCTGACAGCACTAGTGGGAACGCAACGAATATGACTGCACATTTACGCCGACATCATCCTAGTGCAAAGACAAGTGGAAGCAGACAAAAACAACAAGCATGCTACTAACTTTACCCGAGTCATTTAGACAGCCGTTAGCACATGATTCTCCTTATGGGGACCTGATATGTTTAATATGCTGCTGAGAATATAGCCCAGAAGAAGCGTATAGTATAGCTTTTATTTTGGAAAGAGCCATTTCTCTGTAATAAACTCTCTTTTCCAAAGATGAGTGATTTCTTGATTAGATAGATTTATTTTTTTTTATTTTGTTGTTTCAGCAACATTAAATTTAAAAACTGTACTTTTGAGTTAAAATATATATTTATAAATTTAATAAATGATAAATTAAAAAGGCACAAAAAAACTTTTTGTATCGAAAAAATATCGAACCAAACCGAACCGTGAATTTTGTGTATCGTTGCACCCCTACTAAATATGCAAAGGCTAGTTACTGAATCACTACATGGCGGTTACGTTCAACTTTTATATGCAGCCACTACACAGCATTCTGTTGCCTTATTGCTGAGAAATTATCACTGTGTGACTTACAGGAGAAGAAGTGTATCGTTTCAAGCAGTTTCACCTCAAATTTCTGCCTACTGTTAACTTCTTTACTTATTTATTTATTACCGTATTACTTTCCCTTTTACTACCATCACAGAAGGATGTAATTAATGTACGTGCATCATTTCACCTGGAAGTACAAGTAAGTTAACCTTGAACACCTGCATTACACTATACAGCCCAGTACTTAAACTACATGTGGATAATTCAGGAACCTAATTTAGAGTTGTTTAAATTGAAGCAGCTTAATAAGAAAACTACAATGGTAGTAATAAAACCAAGTGTCTTACCTCAGAGTAAAGTAATAAGCCTTATCAACACCGTCTCATTCAGAATGCTTGAATTTAAAAAAAAAAAAAGCAAATAAAAACAAAAACAAGGAAAACAGACAAAGGAAAGAAAAAAGAAAGGAAGAAAGGAGGGAGAGGAACAGAAACAAAATACGGTGAGAGTTGGAGAGGGAAAAAGTTGATTATTTTTAGCTCCGCAAGAGATTCAGCTGCTCCACTCACTGCTGCCTGTCTGTGTGGATGGTGTCAGCTTACATCATGTATGAAGAAGTGCTTCCATCCAAGTCTTTCAAAATAAAACCTTTGTATTTGCAAATAAAGTGAGTACTGTTGATGTGCTTACACTGAATTACTCACAATCCACAGTTAAATATAGAAAAATGCTAATTGTCTCTCATTGCAAATTTCCATAATGTGGCTCCTGATGCAGAACAGGTTTCTACTAATTGGAGTAAGAAAGCAGTTTCTTTAGATAGAATAAACAAGAACTATGTAAGAACCAGTCCATATAATAATTTAGTGGTTTTGAAAAATATAATACGAAGATCAACATTTATAATATCTATAATTACATTTATCTGTACCTTAGTTTATAGTTCATCTTTTTGGCAACTTAGTTCAATTTAAAATACGAGTTCATGATGACTAGAACTGTACTAGTACACAAAAAGAACAACTGCAGAATTTACGATATTTACTGTTTAGTTTGTTTGTTTTTTAAGCACAGCACATGTGACACAAAATCTTAAAGTCAACAATGTAGATTCAACACTTTACACCCCATTTTTTAAAACACCTTGTACAATGCAGGAATAACATGAAGTAATACTAAAACCAGCATATTGAGGCAGTTAAATATTTAAATACTATATATGCTTTGAATACAGACATCTCGTTCATTCTCTGCACATGTATAATGTCATCATGTGTACGCATGCTAAATGCATTCACCTAATCTGTTACACCAAAATGTCCTTGTGTCATTTTCACTCATTATTTTAAATTGTTTGTGTTCATTTTTACTACACATATTCTTGATCCCACATTACATTTGTCTCCTTTTTTGCCCTTCAGCCTGTGTCGTATGCTCAGCAGTTTCTATAAACTGAAAATCCCTATAGTTAAAAAGAAAAAAAGGAGTTTTATTTTGAAGGTTCAAATCTCATAAAAATCAGTAAAACTCTGTATATTCAGACAGCTTGATACAAAGTCACCTCCTATCAGATTTCCAAACTTGTACCAGTTTAAGGGTGAGAAGGAGGTTTATTATAGGCTTCCTCAACAGCCTGCTGACATGTCAAGAGCAAAGTGGATTTACAAACATGCAGTTAAAGAAATATCGCTTAATCTGGCATATCTACTTTTATCATGTGTAGTACTTTTATTTAAACCTCTACAGCACAAACAATCTGTCTGTATGATTGTATGAATATATTAACCTCTGTTGGAAAATCAAACATTTTTAGGTAAATCACACAGATGCGTAAAGTCATTATATTAATATTTTATTTAAAATAACTAGAATTATTTGATATTATATATATAAATAGAGTAAATATAATGCTATTTTAATTAACAAGGTGAAATATGACACTATCCTTAAGGGACCTCAAGCTGCTCTGATGTTTTGGCATGTGCACATTTATAATGATGGACACTTTAAACTCTTTAATCTGATTTCGTGTGGTTGCACACACAGCAGCTTGATATGGGAGATCATCCCTAAAACCTGAGTGAATCCTAGAGCCTGCAGGGTACACACGTGAAACTGCTAGCATTAAAACAGAAACCGGGACCTTTGATGCGGTCAGCGGGCGCACTGAAGAGAGCACATTATCGACTGTATTGTCTTTCATTCATGCAAGCTGCTGCACTCAGAAGGACGAGGTTCGATTCTTGCATGCATAAAAAAAATATGATGGATGGATGGAGGGAAGACCAATCGGGTTTATTTTCACGTGTTATTCAGCGTCCTTCATTGTGATTCAGTCCTGCCACGCATTAATATCAACAAACCTCCATTCAGAAATCAAACAGTTGGAAGACTTTCAACACGCGGACCAGTAAAAACAGACATATTATAAAGATGTGTGATTTTTCTAAACCAATGTGATCCAATCTAATATTCGGCAAGAATAACTGAAATAATAAGAAGATGTAAATTTATAAATCCTTAAACTTTTTAAACTGTACCGCTTGTGATCGACCCAGCCTCCTTCCACGACCAGCAGCAAAACGCTTTTTTTCTTCTGAATTGTGTGTGCACGGTGCATTACACGGTGCCGAAATGAAGACTCACATCTCAAAAACTCCGATATTTTACACTGTTTATTTTGAAGCTACGCGCCAGCAGTAAGAGCCAAATCGACTCAAACTGGAGGAATGCTCAATGAAGTCTGGCTCTCTCACATCAACAGAGCACCATCTCTTAACGTCCTCAGTTAAGACGTCGTGTTACGGCACACTGAGGATGCTGTCGCCTGGTTGCGAATGACAGAAGGATAAAGAAGGAGAGCTCACCCCAGCACTTACCCGACCTTTGACGCAGGTTTACGGGTCACGGCGTCTCTTCCGCAGTCTTTATCCCTGTTCGAGGTGTCTTATGGTTGCGGTTTATACTGAAGGCACGGTGACAGGAAATGCCTATATATTACGACCACTATCGTGTCCGCTCAGAAGCCGTTATGGCGCTCGTGCGGCACAAATGATACGCACGCACTCTCAGATATGATGGTTGTCTTTTTTTTCTTTTTTTTCCGGAATAGTTCATGTACATGATAGAAGGATAAATTTAGGTCAAACTAAAGCCAAATCAGGATTAAATCGGCCTTTTTCAGAGATGCTGAGTATGTTTCAAATGAAATAAAGGAATTTTCCCCCCAGGTTAATATGAGAGAAGACTATTTTAACTTATGTGTGGTTGGTAATATAAGAGCCATAACAGTGTCTCAATGTTGGTAGAGTTTTCAAATATTTTTTTTTCCCATTAATTTTATTTTGAAAAGTGTAAGCGCTATTTTCGGCACAGTGCAGCGGGAGGGAGCTTTCCAATCTGATTGTACCTCTCACCTAACGGAAGACTCGTGCTCAGTGCTTTATATTTTTATAAAGTTTAAAAAAAAAACAGTTATGAAGGTAATTTGTAGAAAAGGAACACCTCCAAATTTGGAGGCCTTCCAAATTTCTTTTTTCTTGACAAGTCCTGACAGTCTAGATTACTGCTCCAAAAGTATCAATTTAACTATGTAAAAACTGATAATTCAGCTGTACAGATCAAGGATCGCTGACTTAACTTAATTCAATTCACATTAATTTTTAAAGTGCCAAACCACATCAACAGTCACCTTAAGGTGTTTTATATTATAAAGTAATGACCCTACAATAAAACAAAGAAACCCCCAACAATCAGATAACTCCCGGCCCAAGAGCAAGCATTTGGTGACAGTGGGAAGGAAAAACTCCCCTATAACAGGAAGAAATCTCCTGCAGAACCAGAGGGAGGACAAAACGGGGGTGTCGAAATTCATAGGCTGCATCCTCCCGAGGCCGCATGTGTAGGCAGATTACATGATGTAATCGATGTGTGATGTAGACTCCTCCGAATGCAGCCAACAAATGTGTCCTCCTTTTCCCCAAATTTGAAGGATGTGTCGGGTGTATCCTTGGTGGCCCACCATATCCCAGAATTCACAGTAAGGCCCAGCCAATTCCAGTTTCCAACAATGGCGGAAACTTAGTTTTAATATTACTCTTATTACTCTTTCTGGGTCACAAAATAAACTTTTGTGATATTTTCAGGTGTGTAAACTTCAAATATCTGCTCGGTTTTTCAAGATATCACACATTTGCAAAAGTGCTCCGACATTTTTGGAGATGTCTGTTACCCAACAACTCGATAGCTAGCCGGGGCGATAACAGCGAACTCCCAGCACATCGTTTTCAACCCCCGTAGTCTTTCTCTACTCAGGTTAAATATGATATATAAGTCACTTAGATAATTTAAAAATGTTATTGTTTGGCTTTTTTCAGTGTTTTATTTGTGAGTAAATCGGTTTGGCTGAGATTAAAGTAATAGTATAGTATATAGTTTCACATAGCTCAATAAATGTCAAACTAATTAAACAGAAGTGTGAGATGATTGAGAATTTACGCCAGTGTCCTGTTATATTTTAGATAGAAAGGCCGAGTTTATTAAACTCCACTAAGACAGCTGGTGATGTAAAACTGAAGGCTAGACGTCCAATTTCACAGCTGCTCATTTCCGGCCTACCCAGCCTTCTGAAGACCAGGGCCACGTAGACCACAAAGGCCGGGTCCTCAGAAGGATACAGCCTATGAATTTGGTCACCCCTAAAGACAAACTCTGGAAGAGAGTCAGAGATTAATAACAACTGATGATAATTGACTGGACTCTGTATTTTGAGTCCTCGGTTTTATGGTTCAAGTCAGCAAGTTTAGTTAGTGGACAGTATCCATCCAAGACTGTGGACGCCTTCTCCAAGATGGACTGGTGTCAAGGCACCACTCATGTTCAGCATCCAGAATCTCTGCAAGACCCCAGTCAGCAGGACTCAGAGATCCAGAATCGTCTCAGATGGTGTGAAGGGGGAGGTGTTCAAGGTGAGGCTCACTGATCGATCAGGCGTTCCAGCTTGTTGCTGGGGATGTTCAAGACATGAACAGCCTTACCAACCTCCACAGCATGGGCCTGACCCGTGCAAGGATGCTGTTCCATGGTCAAGAAGTAGCAGGTCATTACTGCTGAATATGAAGCCAACCAATGGCTACCTTCTGTGCCTTTTCTGGGTGGGTTTCTCAAAGAAGCACACCAACGAGCTCAGAAAAACAACCTGCGCCTAGTGCAGCAGGTCCACTAAATCTACAAGATGATCAGTCAATGGTCAGTCAATGACCTCAAGAAAGCAGTCAACAAGGAAACGAAGAAGGTCTTCTCATGTATCTGTCCTCTGCATGATGTGCCCATCAGCAAGTTCAAAACCGCATTCCACATGCTCTGGCTGTACAAATAAGCACAGTTGAATAGAAGTAGTGGGGGAAAAACCCCTGCTTCTCCCTTTCTGATGATTTTTTGTTTTAATCAATCAATACTCCATCCATCCATCCATTTGCTTCCGCTTATCCTTTTCAGGGTCGCGGGGGGCGCTGGAGCCTATCCCAGCTGTCATAGGGCGAGAGGCGGGGTACACCCTGGACAGGTCGCCAGTCTGTCGCAGGGCCAACACACAGGGACAGACAACCATTCGCACTCACATATTCACACCTAATGGCAATTTGGATTTTCCAATTAACCTATCCCCACTAACTGCATGTTTTTGGACGGTGGGAGGAAGCCGAAGTACCCGGAGGGAACCCACGCAAACACGGGGAGAACATGCAAACTCCACACAGAAAGACCCCGGCCTGATGGTGGAATTGAACGCAGGATCTTCTTGCTGTGCGGCAACAGTGCTAACCACCGTGCCACCGTGCTTCAATCAATACTGTCAAGTCTTATTTAATTCAGTATGATGTTGATTCTGGAAGATATGTTCCAGTTTAGCATAACAAGGATCTATAATAGAGTCACAGCTTTGGATAGTGACTAAAGGAATAAGATTACAAAAGAATAAAACATGAGGAACTTTAATATGCATAAGAAGCTCTGCAAAGCAGCAGCTAAAATTGATACATTATGGAGACGTTCCATTATTAGAGGATTTCTAGAGCATTAATTAGATTTGAAACATACTGAGGACATTTAATAATGTTTCATCTGGCCTGGGAAAGCCTCAGGATAACCACAGGAAGAAGTAAAAAGAAGCACTGGGGAGCGTTACTTACAGACTTCCCGCTCAAAACATAGTCAGTCTATAAATCAAAAACATATAATGTTTTGTATCTATTGCCTTCATTCAGTCTACGCCTCGAGATAAAAACAGAAAAATGCATTTAGTGTTTTTATCAAAGAAGATAGGAAGAAGTGTGTTCTATTCCCTTAGGAAGAATAACATATTGAAGCACAAGCAAAGTAATTACTCAGACTTTTCCACCCATGAGAGGACCCAACCTCCAGGGCTGGGGAGAGTGGTCTGGAGACCACTGTAGTGCTGGGATATGTTCTTACAAAGGTTACAGATCCTCAACACGGAGCCTGGGACTCCATTTGCTTTTCTGTCCCAGCTGAGAGGCCACAGCCTGGGGGCAGCAGCCAAACCAGACGTGTGTGTGGGAGGATTTGTCAACAGGGACACCGTGAGCTATCAGTGGCTCCGAGAGTGTCCTTACTGCATGGCTAGGCGACGTGTGAGGAGATTCTCATCCACCAGTGTTTCCCAAGAAAGTGACCAGGGGATTGATTTGACCTGTGCCCTGTAAACACACACACACACACTCACATTTACATCACTTCAGTACCAAGCATTCCCATATCAAGTACTTTAATATTCGTAATCCTAAATCAAAGTCATCACAGTGAAATTTGTATGATTTTCCTTTTTCATTTGAGTTTGAGTCCCCAGAACAGATGTAAGGGCTCTGCTTTGTGTGTGCATGTACGCACACAACGGTTAACACACAAACACACACACACAAAATGCCATAACTCCATGACTTATTTTTTAAACTCCCCCATGGTTTCACTCCCACTCACCCCCTCTTCCTCTGTTCTCACATACTCACAAACCATTAGAAAAAAAAAACCCAAACAGATGTTCAACTTTGACCTCTGACCCTTGTGTCACCAAAAGAGGAAGTAGCACTTGTGACCCACAGTGACACCCCAGAAAGGCAGATGATGGAGAGAGGATGGGGATTAAAGCACAACTGAGATTCAAATGTGTGTATTTATTTTAACTGTGTGTGTGTGTGTGTGTGTGTGTGTGTGTGTGTGTGTGTGTGTGTGTGTGTGTGTGTGTGTGTGTGTGTGTGTGTGGTTTACAGCGTGAGAAAACTCTTTCTTGAGGGAAGTGTTTGACCAACAAGATGCTCCAGAGCAGGAAACGGGGACTGATCCCCTCTGCGGGACACACACACAGATTTATAGCAGCATCCTTTATAAGGACGCTTTTTGTCATAATTAAGTATTTAACCCCTGACATTAAGCCTTGTGACCCTGACTCTAACATCAGGAACATCAGTCTTTGTTAGCTGACAGCTGTTTAGCTGTTCAGTTTTGAGCTTTTTATGGTTATGTGAGATTCCAGCTGCTGATGTTCTGCATGCTTCTCACATCTTCTATGCATTATTTTTTCCTCACTCCTGCACGATCACCTGCTCTCTCCTAATAATTTTCACCGGCTTCTGATTGTCTCCTCACATGTTTGACTCAGTTCTCTTAAATCTTCTCTGAAATTCCACCTGCTTCCCACAGGTGTGTATTTGGATCCTCATTCTGTTTGTCAATTCATCTTACAGGTTATAATTTGATTTCAGTTCTTTTGCACATTGTTCAATTCAGTTCAATTGAACTCAATTAAATCAGTAAGTAAAATGTATTTATATAGCATTTTTTACACATAAAGATCACAAACTGCTTCACATGCAGACTGGAATAGGCAGGGATCAATCTGCTGATCTTCTGATTGGTAGATGATCTACTTTACCTCCAGAGCCACAGCCACCCCAACATGTGAGATATGGGTCTTTGTATCTGTAATATGAAGCGAGCTCAACATTATCCAGATTATCTTTTCCTTATCTGACTTCACTTGCCCTATCCTCACTAGTCAGACTAAATGAAACCTAGCTTACACATCCACGCTGATCTTTGAGTATAGTCCAGTCCAAAGTGTTTTTCAATCACATCCAGTCCTCTCATGTCACATCCTGTTTTAAAGGACCTAATACTCAGTTTGAGCCTTTACAGAAAGACTTAACTGACAAATTATTAATTTTAATATACACTCGGTGCAGTGTGAGGACACTTTTATAAAAACAACACATTTAGCAGACGAAATCCACTGAAAACGTCCAGTTTCTTAAAAACAAATGTAATCTTACTCTGCAAAACAGTCTAAGCGTCCAAATAACTATCTTTGTTCTTGAAAATTTTTCTCTTTTCCAAATATGTGATCACTTTATTATTACACAAGTATTATTCTTCGTAACCTACACCTAAATCTTCTTTTTTGTTCCCGTGATCGAGTAGTCAAGTCCTCAGCATGCCATTAATACACACATATATACACAGAGATGGGGTATTAGTCTGTGCTGCCACCTTTTGGGAACTTGCTGACTGTTGCTGATGGCTGCTGCAGCAACAAAGCAATTAATCAAACTTCAAACTGAAGCCACCAGCCAGAAGATGACAGTGCATTATTTTCTCTGACACTTGAAGGTTATCTGAAAGACAGCAGAGATAGCAGTCACCAGGAAACGCTGATTGCACATTCAAAACTTTTGCATTGGATCATTCTGCTTGGTGAAGCCTGTTATTCGACAGCAGCCAGCCGTTAAAAGTCTCTAATGAAAGGACGCCAATCTGAGCACAACGTTATTCCTGCAGATTAAAGGAAATTAGTTCTTTTATTTTTTAATCATTACGACAAACAGATGAGACAGAGACAGAGGCTTGATGAGACAGGACAAAAAGAGAGAGAAGTGTTTGACAGCTTCTTTGCTGCTGAAAAATCCTGATGATCCAAACTGCCAGAAACATCAGAAATGCACTGAAAGTAAAACTCTCAATTTACTCGTCTACTTACTTTATGCTTCAGTCAAAACTAATTTGGGTTGTCACAACTGATTTGCATCAAAATCTTTACGTTTCTCCTTTTCTAATGCGGGTACAGGTGTGTCTATATGACTGGAGACCTTCACCTTACCTTCCCTTACCTACTGTGTCAGCGCTGTCAGGGCTGCTTCATTTATGTAACCAGTTTAATATTTACTTTGTTTAATATTTACTGACATTAAAAATGCCTTCAACCTTTGAAGCTTTTCACTCAGAACTGAGAAAGAACATCAGGAAGTTATTTTTTCATCATTATTTATTTGAATTAAATTACATTTATTTTTTAATACAATACAATACAATACAATTCAATACAATACACTTTATTTATAGAGCACATTTAAAAACCAACGGTATACCAAAGTGCCTCACATAAAAGACAGAAACTAAAACATAAATATGAAATACTATAGCCTCCAGACTACCAGGAAAAAAAATGTTGTCCAATCAAAAAAAATTTTAATCCCCCAATGTTTGTAAGGTAACTAGAAAACTGAAATAATTTTTTGGGAAAAAAAAAGTTTACATTTTTTAGATATCACATGTCCACTGTAGAGGACATTGGAAGGCCAAACATGTAAAAATAAACTTTGATGGCAAATATTTGCTTCAACTCTTCACCAAGGAGAAGTTTGAACTCAAGGAACTGTAGTGGTTTGGTTTCTTCCCCCAAAACTGCAAGTCATTGCTATACTGAAGCCACGAGTTGGTGATTGCCAGATCAAAAAGTAGAGAACTGCACATACTGTCGATTTCTGAGTGCGAGAGACCATCCTGTAGAAACTCAACATTCGGCAGCAAGGTCCACGTCACCTATATTGGTAGTGTACTCAGTGGACTTGGCACATGGACAAACCTTTTGTTTTTCTTAGACCATCTTGTGCGTCTGTCCTGAGGTTGATTGCCATTGGCAGAGGATGCCATGACAACTGGCTTGTTGTCCAACCACTTAATGACAGCAAGTTCAGGTCTGAGTACCATCTCTGATGCTCCTCCTTCTTTCTTCTTCAAGATCTCCTATGATCTTCTTCATCAGACAACTCAAGATCTGAGTTTCCCTCATCAAACTGCAATAAATTTCTTTTTTCTTCTAAAAAGGACTCCTTTTCTGGTCATTTAAAAAAAGAGAACAAAATGGAGGAAATGACTACAAATGTCCACTACGGAGGACATTTTTAAACACTTCAATACTATACTAAAATGAAGTTAGAATTAAGCATACTATGTTTTAATGTGTTATTAAGAGACTTTAAAATATGTTAACAACATTTATAGCTAAAAATTGCTCAATAAGAAGTTTTATGCACTTACTTTTCTTCTTCCCATAAAATGTGCTTGCAGCGATGGCCGCCATGTTCCTTAATGAAAAAACTAAAGTTCCCAAAGCTCCACCCCTTCACATTTGGTATCATTGGAAAGTCCTAAATGTCCTCTGTAGATACCCAAAGGAGGCAATTCTGTAGTATGCAGTGCATGGGAGATATTCAGGTTTAGAAAGGTGTTCTACAGAGGACAAATTTGCATTGCTGGTAGTCAGGAGGATAGGACCATAACAAAGCCCCAAGTATGCTAACAGGTCAGTGTCACTAATACACAGGAATAGCATAAACTGCATATCAAGAAAAACATGTTAAAAGCACAAAGCCATAAAAGATATGTATAAAAGGTAAAATAGAGTAACTCTAGGAATCAGATGCAGGCATTAACAAGCAGGAAAGGCAAGGTTAAACAAATCCGGTGCATTGACTGAAGCATAAAGTAAGTAGATGAGTAAATTGAGAGTTTTACTTTCAGTGCATTAAGCATTTTTTCCCAATAAGTTCAAAGAAAGTAAAATGAATGATTCTTCAATCATTACAGCAGCAAATGAGGCGAGAAACATAAGTAACAAAGAATTCAAAATAGTTTAGACAATTTTATTTATTTTAGAGCATTTTAAGTTTGACTGATTAACAAATAGTTTCAGCAGAATGTGTGAGAAATGCAGTTACTTTACAAAAGAATAATATGAAGCAGGCTTTGAGTATAAAGTGTTTACTTACAAATGATTAACAACTACTGAGCCATGAACCGGCCCATAGGTGCAAATCCCACGGGTGGTATCCATAGGCAACCACAAGCACCTGTCTGTAGACACTGTGGTCACATCACTATTCAACAGACTGTGAAGTTCTGGCAGCAAATCATTACACAGGTCAGTCTTGCAGTTGTATGAGATGCAATTTGGGTTATGCATGAAAAAAATGAGGGTAAAATGAAATTTTATGTTCTGTTAAATGTTCTCTGTAAACCTTTACTGTCACTTTATTGTTAATGGCAGGTGACTCATGTTTTTTCTCTCCTGTTGCCTGTTTTACAGATCCTACATGACCAACAGGAGGCGTCCTTGCCTTAGTTTAATAAACTGAACATCAGCAGAAAGACCCCAGCTGTATGTTTCATCATGTCCGTGCTCTCCATTGCCCATTATAAGGCTGTTCATTTAGTTCAGATATAAAAAAGCTATTTCCTCCTGGAAATGGCAACAGATGCTGGGCATTTAGAGCAGGAAATATGCAGGTAGGATGAGACGCAGGATTCATTATTATTATTGATCTCACAGCTGGTTTACAGAGGCTAAAAATTTGAGTGATTCTCATGCTTTAATAAAAACTATCCATTTGGAACATTAATTACAGGGTTGAATATGGTCTCCTGCCATACACGTGGTGCTTTGCAGAGTGATTTACTACATCAGTGAGTCTATAGGAGGTATAACTGCAGGTCCTGAGGTATTACTTTCTTGTCTGTGGCTATAAACAGACAGTAAACACCTTAGTGAGGACAGGTGGAACTTTATAAGTGTTTCTTACAAGCTCTACCACTTGTACACAGTACAGCTTCAACTTTTACTTCTTTTTCTATGTGGTTCATCACTATGGGTCATCGTAGCAGGGACACGAGGGAGGAGGATTTATTTTTAAGTTTTATGAGCAAGGTGATTGTTATTGTTTATTAGAAGAGAAAATACATTCATTTAAGTAGCATGACAACTGACATTTGAAAAAGCATAAGCTCTCACTAATGAATGTTGTCCACTGTAAATGTGTCCTGTCATTTTCAAGAATTAAGAAAAATATAAATAACATACAAACGGCTTAAGAAACCTTTTTCATTGTTACTTAAGTGACGTGTCATATCTGGTTACATATCGCATTATTTATTTCACGTAAAATTAATACTGACAATATTTTTCACCATAAATAGCTGAACTTGTCAGAATTTTTTCATAACTGCACGCAAATCATTGTCATCAACCAGTTTAAACCAGTTTAAGAGTAAATAGGCTTGTACCTCCTCTAGTGCAACTGTGTTAGTTTGAAATTTTAGGACATTATGGCACAATGAAAAAAAATTGTAAATATCATATTAAGAGTTTTTATTTCAGCTGTACAAGAACTATAAAACATATTTTTAGGGATTTTTTTTTTAATTTTTTTCATATTCTCTCATGTTAAAAAAATTGTGTTGATAAAAATTGATATTCATAAGTTTTAAAATCTTTGTAAAGCTTTAGTGGAGTCTTTCCAGATGTGCAAGCTACCAATTCCATGGGCACTGCAGCCCCAATACCATCAGAGAGGCAGGACTTAAAAAACAAGCCGGGTGGTCCTTCTCTTTGGGAATAGAGCACAAATGTTTCAAACTGAAAATTCTCTGACCTCAGAAGAGCTTTCCACTTTCAGTCCATTTTAAATGAGCTTTAGCCCAAAGAAGACAGCAGCATGACTGGATCATGTTCATATATGGCTTCCTCTTTGTATGATAGAGCTTTTGTGCTCACAAACAGGGATTTCTGGAGGTGTTCCTGAGCCCATGCAGTGCTTTCCATCACAGAGCCAGGTCTGTTTTTAATGTGGTGCTGCCTGAGGGCCCAAAGATCATAGGCATCCAGAACTGACTGATGGCTTTGTCCCTTGCGCACAGAGATTTCTCCAGATTTTCAGTCTTTTGATCATATTTTGTGGGGCAGATGATGAGATATTCAACCTCTGTCCATCATCTGAGAAACTCTGTCTCTCTAAAATCCTCCCAGTCACATTACTGACCATTTGCCACGTTAAACTACTTTTCCAGCCTTCTGTTGCCCGGGTTCCAAATTTTCTGAGACCTTAAATGGAATTCAGATCGAGCTGATA
Organism: Astatotilapia calliptera; assembly: GCF_964374335.1. NCBI lineage: Eukaryota > Metazoa > Chordata > Actinopteri > Cichliformes > Cichlidae > Astatotilapia > Astatotilapia calliptera. The sequence continues at coordinate 21,347,787 of NC_137438.1, forward strand.
TTTTTCTTAAAATATTCTTAAAATAATATTTCTTTTACTCAGTTGAAACTTTTGATGTGTTTTCTGTTTTCTATTGTGAATTAAACATATGAGATTTGCACATCACTGCATTGTGTGTTTTATTTACATGTCACACAGCATCCCGACTTTGTGTTTGTATGTGGCCGACATGAAAGCCACTGGATTCCTCTACAGCTTGTTCTTGTGTTGTAAGAACCAATAGTATAAACTTACGAGAAAGCTTGCTGTGCGTTTTCATTTTAATTTCCATTTTTTCTTCTTTCTACACTGTTGTTGTGTCATGCCGATTTAGGCCCAGGGGCCAGAGAGTTCATTTTCATATTTTCTATTTGAAAATAAATAAATAAAGAAGCAGCAAAAGCAACACCCCTCTGTTTTGCTCTTTATTTTCTGCTCGACGAGTGCCTTGGAACACCTTCCTTTTGATTTATGGCTTCGCTGTGTTTATCCTGCGTAGCTCAAAGGACAGGTCACAGATGAAAGCACTATCCACATATACTCTAATATCATACGTGCGGCTATTTATTTCCACAGGAAACGCTGTTGAGAGCGTGACTCGTTACTCACCAAAACCTGCGGCAGCCTTGGGCAAAAGCCAGACAAAACGTTCTGCATTCACACCGGCACGCAGTGTTCAGGTCAGGCTTCACCAAGGACAGAAGGGCGCTGGGAGAAGAGATTAGGGAGCTGGGTACTCATAACAAAGCCTCGTTCTCTCTCAGAGTCAGAGAACTGCAATGGCCAAGAATCACATCTAGTCCTTGAGTGGTGATACTGCAGGCCGGCTGTCACCCAGCTCTAATATGTTGGCCATAAAGCAGCCACTACGACCTTCTCTGGAAAGTGAGAAAAAACAGAGAAAACAAACCCAGCTTCATGTTTAAAATTCCAGCTTGTTGTAAATATTCTTTCTTCGCCGGAGGCATAAAACGCCTCCAATGGGGAGCAATTCAAAGAGAGAAAACATGGCAGGGCTGGATGGAGGCTTTACACTGGGTTTTATGTCCGGTTGTGATGGCGAACAGATCCTGCAGGAGGTACAGAGGTTTCCTGACAATTTTATGTTTGTATATCAGCAGGAGAAATTTAATGGTAGCAGCACTGATTCACACACTACTATCATACCTGCCTTATAAAAGTTTTAGTGATGGTGAAACAAAGTTATGTGTAATGAAAACAGAGAAGAGGACACGATAAAAATACAAAATTCAAACTGACAGCAGTCATTTCCATCAAACTTGGCTGATGATTTTATTAAAAATCAAATTCAAATTAGATAAAGCTTCTAAATAATTTCCCATAAGATTTTCAAGACTTGCTTCTAAGATATTTTTTGGCTGTTTTGGATTTCTATAGAAAGCGTCACATGTGTAACCTTCAGTGTCTCTATAGCCAGCTTATGTGGTATCATAGGAGGGGCCAGGCCAAACCAAGCTCCATGGCTAAGGACCAGATAATCCTGCACCAAGTGAGGTGACTTCATTCCTTGCTTTGAATCACTTGTAGCCTGACCACACACCTGGGACTAATTTGCCTCTGGAGACCAGGGAAAACAGCCCCTGGGATCATTCGAGATCATGTCATTCAGGAGAGGCTCAGAGGAGAAAGGTGACTCACTGAAAAGAGCCAGCTGAGGTGGCTTGGGTACTGACTAGGACCTTATGGATGTCTGCTAAGTAAGGTGTTTTGGGTAGGCCCAACTGACCCAGTCACACACTGGACTGTTTATGCCTCTCAGCTGGCTTGGTAAATCCTTGGTATCCCCATCAGAGGAGCTGACCAGGAAGTCTGCTCTAGTTAGACAGCTGCCTCCATAATCTTGACCTGGATAAGTGACAAAAGAAGAAGAAGATTGAAATACAGAAAATGAATATTATTTACTACCTGGAGAAAGTTTGAAACTCTTATAATGCACTTTATACTATACACATTAACGTTTTTGTACCTATAGTATCTCACTCATACACCAGCGCTTATACCAAAAATCAAATTGAACTTTATTTACAAAGCCTTAAACCTTCTTATTAAATTAATTTAATGTGTTTGAAATTCTTTTTTTTAACTGTTATGTTATTAATTGCATTCAATTGCCTGTATTTTTTTATGCTAAATAAATGGAAATAATAACAGAAAAAATTAAACTCCACCTACATACTTCCGGACATCCACCGACATCCGGCGGAAATAAATTGAAACCGCTGGGCGTGTCACTAGCTGTGTCCCTTCAGCCAGTTAGCCGATGATACAACTATTTTCCTAAATAACCTGAATGAAATCCCCAAAATTCTGCAGATTATTGAAACTTTCTCAAAAGCTTCAGGGTTAAATCTAAATTTAAACGAATGTGAGATCTTACCCTTAAATGATTGTACTATTTCTAACACTTTTAATATTCCTGTTAAATCCACTGTCAAATATTTGGGTGTGTATATAACCAAGAATAAGACTGATTTAGATTACCTTAATATTTGGGAGAAAATCCAAATTTGTAGAACTTATTTAAATAACTGGGCTCAGAGACTTATTGATTTTGGGTAGAATTTTTCTCACCAAAATGGAAAGGCTAGTATATCCTGCATATGCGGTAGGAGTGCCTAAACCAGCAATCAAATCTAATAACCAGCTAAACTTTGATTTTATATGGAAACGCAAAACCCACTATATTAGGCAAGGTAATTTAGTCAAACATTTTGAAGATGGACGTTTGCAAGCTATTGAATTTGACAGCTTAAATGGCACCCTAAAAATAAATTGGCTAAGAAGTCAAAATAGCCTTTGGTTTCACATTCCAAGCAAAATATTCTCAGATCTAGGCGGAATTAATCTTTTACTTAGATGTGATTTTGACATAAAACAAAACTCCCCATAAAGCTTTCTTCCTTTTACCAGCAAGTTTTATTATACTGGAAATTAATATACAAACATAAGTATAGCCCACACAACACTCCCCTATGGAACTGTCGTTACATAAACGTTGGAAACAAATCAATCTTTATCAAAGAAATGGTACGATAAGGGCATCTGGTCAGTGATGCATTTGTTAAATGATAGAGGTAAATTTTTATTAGAAGATTTCACCACGAATTATAATCTGCAAATAAATAACAAAGAATTTCAAAAAATTACTAAGGCTATCCCTCAAAACATTCTATGTACAGCATATAATCTTTTTCAAGACCCTGACTATAGATCCCCTGACCTCCCTGAACTCTTGGTAAATGGGCATAACATTACAGCTAACAGTCTAAAAAACTCCCAAATTAGGGAATTATTTATTAATGTTTTTTCCCTTATAGATCCAATCCAAATTCCATTTCACATCTGTTCTCTTGTGATCAAAAGAAAGAGATCAGAAAAAATTACCTTAAACTTCCCATTCCTCCCAAAGCTAAGGGATTGATAATAGCTTTGTTATTGATAATAATTCTTGCTCTTTTTGTGATGGGGATATTGAATCAACAGAACATTTATTTTATAATTGTATATTCTGTAAAGCCCTGTTGAACGATGTGCACTACTGGCTCTTTCCAAAGATTCCAAACTTACTTGAATTTTCTAAAAATGATATTAACTTTGGTTCTCTAAGAAAAGAAAATAAGCTTGAAAATGTTCTAAATGTAATAATTATTATGGGCAAATTCTTCGTTCACAAATGTCGTTTTCTGAAAACAAAGCCGTCCTTTTTTACTTTTCACAAAGAACTCTGCCTCTTCCTCTCATCTGTTACATTTATGGATAAAAAACAAGCTCTGGATCTGAATCATATGATTATTCAACTAGATCTGATAGAAAATCCCTAACCCTAACCCTGACCGAGCGAATGAACCCTACTGTAAACTGAATCAGCCCCATTACAAACGTGTGTTAAATTGCTTTAGTGATAGTCGAGTGTGTTTATGCTTCTGTGTGGAGAGGATTGATTGGAATAGTGATGATGATTTCCACTATCACTGTCAATTGTCAGTAAACACTTCATCTGGCTGATTAATCTACACGTGAGATATTACAAAGTCTGTATTATTAACTCTGTAATTAGGCGCCATTCTTCTTATTTTACGGCGCTGTTGTTCAATCGGGGAACGCTCTCTGTTGAGGAGAAAAGCATGAATTTCTTTGTATACGGATTATCCATTGTTTAAATGTCCCGGTAGTCGAAAAGGAGGCAGAGCTGCTGAGAAATGCTAGGAGCTAACTGGGCGCTAACCGTATCATTCAAATATGTCGCAATGTTGGCAAAGAGAGGAAGTGACGTAAAATTTGCGCATGCGGGGTACTGATAGGGTTTCCGGTACGGATCGGGTAGTGACAGTAGCGTTAGCCTGTTATTAACCTTGTTGCGGATGGCTGTGTAGCCGATGAGTGTGGCAAATTGTTGCAGCAGCAATGTCTTCAGTTGGTGGGTGGAGGAGCGTCATTGGTGTGAGGCTGGATGGAGCATTTGAGGGAATCTTCACAGAGTTTGAAAGTAAAATGGAGCAGTGCGAGACAGAAGTGGAGCATCAGCGCAGACTGCTGGAAACCATCCGGAACCCCGAAATAAAGCTGCACAGAATAGGTGTGTAACATACAGCACGGCAGCAGGTGTGTTTCAGCAACATGTCACCTGGTTTAAGACAAGAAACGTTTCGTTTATGTCGGCATGTGGACACAGAGAGGGCTGACTGCAGAACATTAAAAACACGTGTTTTTTGAATGGAGTTTGGTGTGAGTGCTGGAGTTAGGAAAAAGTGAGCTTTTACAGGGGCTCATTATTCTACTAGGAGTCAATAAAATATTTTTTAAAGAGAAATATAACTTTTATGAAATAAAACCACACAGCCAAAACGTCTTGGTGCATTCTCAATCATCCAGGTAAGTAAATCTCCAAAAGTTGATTCTGTTCATCTGGACGTAGCTACGTCCAGATGAACAGAATCAACTTTTGGAGACACACAGCCAAAACATTAACCCACTCTTAGGCTCTGTTAGAAAATAATAAATTAAATATTAGACACATTGCTATAGAGTCTGTCCTTAATGGCACTTTATGTTATCCTATTGTCAGACAGTTCAACATCTGACCCATTAGAATTAGTGCAACTTTAAAGCATAATATTAATATATTATAGTATAATGTTCTGTTCAACCCCCTCTCATTTACCTGAAATTTTTATGGTTTAAAATTGGGACAGTTTTATGGTGAGAGAGAACTTCAGGCTTTTATTTTGAAAAGTTGTTGACATCAGAATCAGAATACTTTATTGATCCCTGGGGGAAATTATTTACATATTATTATTATACATATACATGTTCAAACATTTTCTCAGATTTCAGTGTGTGAGGGGGAAATTGTGGACCATCAGATTTTAAAAATTGGAGATGGGCAAAATTGAATGGCCCTTATGCTTCCAGACTTCCGTTTAGCTTGAAATTGCATTTGTGCCCTGCCCTGCAACAAGTGACGAAAGAGGAGTTAAGAAAATTGTAAGTCAACAGGAAACACCTGGAAGATGTGAGGGTCGAAACAAACTACCATACAGTGGGGCAAAAAAGTATTTAGTCAGCCACCGATTGTGCAAGTTCCCCCACTTAAAATGATGACAGAGGTCAGTAATTTGCACCAGAGGTACACTTCAACTGTGACAGACAGAATGTGAAAAAAAAAATCCATGAATCCACATGGTAGGATTTGTAAAGAATTTATTCGTAAATTAGGGTGGAAAATAAGTATTTGGTCACCTCAAACAAGGAAAATCTCTGGCTCTCACAGACCTGTAACGTCTTCTGTAAGAAGCTTTTCTGTCCCCCACTCGTTACCTGTATGAATGGCACCTGTTTGAACTCATCATCTGTATAAAAGACACCTGTCCACAGCCTCAAACAGTCAGACTCCAAACTCCGCCATGGCCAAGACCAAAGAGCTTTCGAAGGACACCAGGAAAAGTATTGTAGACCTGCACCAGACTGGGAAGAGTGAATCTACAATAGGCAAGCAGCTTGGTGTGAAAAAATCAACTGTGGGAGCAATCATCAGAAAATGGAAGACATACAAGACCACTGATAATCTCCCTCGATCTGGGGCTCCACGCAAGATCTCATCCCGTGGGGTCAAAATGATCATGAGAACGGTGAGCAAAGATCCCAGAACCACACGGGGGGACCTGGTGAATGACCTGCAGAGAGCTGGGACCAAAGTAACAAAGGTCACCATCAGTAACACACTACAACGGCAGGGAATAAAATCCCGCAGTGCCAGACGTGTTCCGCTGCTGAAGCCAGTGCATGTCCAGGCCCGTCTGAAGTTTGCCAGAGAGCACATGGATGATACAGCAGAGGATTGGGAGAATGTCATGTGGTCAGATGAAACCAAAGTAGAACTTTTTGGTATAAACTCAACTCGTCGTGTTTAGAGGAAGAAGAATACTGAGTTGCATCCCAAGAACACCATACCTACTGTGAAGCATGGGGGTGGAAACATCATGCTATGGGGCTGTTTTTCTGCCAAGGGGACAGGACGACTGATCCGTGTTAAGGACAGAATGAATGGGGCCATGTATCGTGAGATTTTGAGCCAAAACCTCCTTCCATCAGTGAGAACTTTGAAGATGAAACGAGGCTGGGTCTTCCAACATGACAATGATCCAAAACACACCGCCCGGGCAACAAAGGAGTGGCTCCGTAAGAAGCATTTGAAAGTCCTGGAGTGGCCTAGCCAGTCTCCAGACCTCAACCCCATAGAAAATCTGTGGCGGGAGTTGAAAGTCCGTGTTGCTCGGCGACAGCCCCAAAACATCACTGCTCTCGAGAAGATCTGCATGGAGGAATGGGCCAAAATACCAGCTACTGTGTGTGCAAACCTGGTAAAGACCTATAGTAAACGTTTGACCTCTGTTATTGCCAACAAAGGTTATGTTACAAAGTATTGAGTCGTATTTTTGTTATTGACCAAATACTTATTTTCCACCCTGATTTACGAATAAATTCTTTACAAATCCTACCATGTGGATTCATGGATTTTTTTTTCACATTCTGTCTCTCACAGTTGAAGTGTACCTCTGGTGCAAATTACTGACCTCTGTCATCATTTTAGGTGGGGGAACTTGCACAATCGGTGGCTGACTAAATACTTTTTTGCCCCACTGTATATGGTAAAATGTTGATGAAAAAGGGAACTTGTCTAACTGTTTTTAGCTTTATTCGATGATTACGTTGCCTAGCGTGAGGCTTTGGCCTTCCGTCAAACAGAAACTGTGAGAACTAATCTTGTCAAGCCCGTTATGAATAATATAGGCTTACTCGCATTGCATTCTCTACAACGGTCATATCATAGTTATGCTTAGTGTATTACTAAGAAGTGTTTTGCTTGTAATAGCATACGTGCTTGCACAGTGACAGCTGTCACTAACTGTAACTGATGCATGTTATGTTATCTACTTACGCATGAAGGGGCGTGGACCCTAACCCTGTTTTTTTTAACCAGGAAGAACACCATGTGTGGTTGAGAAGTCTACAATTTTTTGGCTAATTCCTGGAAAGTCACTTGCTTAATGGAAATGTGTTAGGAAGAATAGAAAAAGTCTTAAGAAAGGAGAAGTGCAGCGCTCAGAGGATCAGATCGCACTTACACTAGACTCGTCAACAGTGTTCTTCAGTGTTGAAACTACAATGTCCGCAACATGGACAAAATGAGCACATTTTCAAACAGAAACACAATATGACAAAAACATATAAACACGTGAATGTTAAAGAACATGGCACATGTGGCTCATAAAAGGCAGTAAATATATTTTTCTTTCCTTTCCACATTTTCAAAGTTGTTCTGTGACTGAAATATTCCCTTCATCCATCACTTAGCCAATTCAGGGTGTCTGTGGTGGCATATGCTTATGGAACGCCAGGACTGCCATAATGAATTAATTAAATATACCATTAAATAATTAATTAAATGTGGCAATAATTAATTAAAATTGGAATTAATTAATTAAATAAATAGTTATGACACATGTAATTAATTAATTATTGACACATTTAATTAATTATTTATATATTTCACATTTTAATTAATTATTGACACATTTAATTAATTATTGACACATTTAATTAATTATTTAATGATATATTTATTTATTTCATTTTGGCAGTCCTGGCGCCTGGCTCTCATCATGAAATAATTTTATCTGTCAGCCTCACCCATCAAACTCAGGGGGCGGGGTTAACGCTGATCGAGTCAAAACCATTGCTTTGGCCTGGTGGCCATTGTTTCTTGCACACAACAACCGGCATGTGGAAGCTAACAGAACTGAGCTTTGAAAAACCCTGTTTGTGTGTCACCAAATACCGTTTTAATATTTTTTTAGCCGAGAATGTAGTGGTTTAATCTTCATGTGTCTGGTCGGTTTGTCAAGATACAGCCTCTTTGCAAAAGTGTTTCGATGATTTCGGAGATGTCTGCCCAGTCTCACGGCAAAGCGTGGGATAGACCCGCTCGCTTCGCAAGCAATCCCACCGACAAAGCGCAGGCCCCGGTACACAGCTGTAGTAACCCCCGCTGACTTCTTTTACTGAGGTTATATTTATCGATGTTTTATTTCCTGATGTTCTTATGTGTCCTACGTGTTTCAGTCGCCAATTCTGAATTATAACTAACATTAAAAACATGTTTAAGGAGGAGAGAGAGCAAATAAATCTGTTTAACATCTGATCTTTGGGTTTTTGTTCAGTAATCAGCGTGACCTGTGTATAAACGCATAAAAGAGATAACGTTGGTGTTTCTGTCATGTAGTAACTGCTGGCTTTAACTGTACAAAGGTTGTTCGACACTATGAAACACATACAGACTTCATGATGTTCAGCTAATATTTTTATTGTGAATATTAATCATGCTGACCTCGCTCTGTACACCACGCAGCGAGGTCAGCATATCCACGATATCCACGATATCCTCAGCTCCATGAGTTAACACAAAGTTTCCCACCTGACTATCTAACTTCCAACTATTCCAGAGACGTGAAAATATACAGCATAAAGAAAAGTGTAAGAGACTCAGCAGCAGATTAGAATAACAGTTATACATTTAATAAACGAGCAAACCTGTTCCGACAATTTGAATTTGTATTCCCTCAGCTGCAGACTCGCTGCTGTTTAAATGTTTGAAAAGGAAGATTAGATATAAACAAACGTCAAACATAGACTCAGTCTGCCTTCACATTTGATATGAGGCCAGCACGTATAGTGGCCTCAGCAGGCTATTACTGAAATACACGTGCTATATCATAAACTATGATATAAACAGGGAGGTCCTATTAACATGTTTAGTTTTAAAGGACACCTTCCTGCCTTTAGTCTCATTCATGAGCAGTATTCGTTTTCTTCTAACATCCAGAAGTCTGCACAATGTGTTTCATAGTTTGTAACAAGCCTTTGACAGGTAAACATAACATGACCGAAAAAGAAAAAAAAAAGAAAAAAAAAAGAGAGAGAGTGTTGACATAAGAAGAGAAAATGCTCTCAATTATGGAGACAGACAAATGGTTCATTTATGTTTGATGTGTGTTTATTCCTCCCTAAATATCGTCGGTGAAGTTCGCCATGCATGTCAGATTTTCCTGCGCATTTTTATACCTCTGCCAACAGAGAGAGAAAAAAATCACATTCTAACAGACAGCTGGTGCTTAGAATACAGTTGAATAACTATTAAAAAACAGATGATATTTAGATGATAGTTCAGTCTAACACATGTGCCAGTGAACCATTAAACGTCTGTGAAACTATGCAGTTATGAAACGTAACTTTAACCTCAGCCAAACAGATTTGCTCAGTTGTAAATAAAACAGCGAAGCAAACGTGACCCGACAGACAGAACCTGAGTGAATGAAGTCCAGCGTTTAACCACTGAGAGCTAAAACTCAGCTGAGGTTTGAAAGCTGTGTGCCGGTGATTGGACATCAGCCGCTGATGAAGCTGTTCGCCTATAAAGTGCTCTGTAAGGAAACAAGCTCCAGCAGCTCTGCGCTCGGGGAAAACACTATATTTACTTATCTTGTGCATAAAAATGCGCTGACATTGCTTTATATCGAGCACCGGCTGCCCAGTTAAACTGTGACTATCACCAGGTAACTAGGCGTGTTTCTTGAATTAGCAGCAGGTGTTAAACAGCTGACAGATGAGGAGGAGGATGCATGCAGGTAAACTGAGGGTCTGCTGAGCTGATCGCTGGTTTCGTGAGAAAAATGTCAGCTCGTTCTTTATGTTACAGAAGCACAGAGACACAAGACCAGGCGGAAAGAGACGATCGTTCGGTGAAAATGAGAATCTGCGAATGCAACATGTGGAACACGGAGAGTGGAATATGTAAACAAACCGGTTAACGTAACCCCCTCGGTGCACTCTGCATGCTAACTGTTAGCAGAGCTAGTGAAATCTCTGAAAACATCTGAGCACTTTTGCAAACATATTCTATGTTGACAACCTGACCAGACATACGTCGCGACATTCGCGGCTAAAACACTGTTAAAAGTGTAGCTGGTGACAGAAAAACGGGGTATTTTAAAACTACACCACCACCACCATTGCTGCCTGTGATTTGATCTGCATTCTGGGATACCTGGCTGTCCCAAGTCTACACAAGCAATCGATTATCTAGGATCGACCTGTTTTGACTTACTTTGCACGGCAACCAATCAAATGTTAGAGAAGCTGCATGGGCAGCGTTAACCCCGCCTCCTGAGTTTGATGGGTGAGGCTGACAGATAAAATTATTTCATGACGAGAGCCAGGCGCCAGGACTGCCAAAATGAAATAAATAAATATATCATTAAATAATTAATTAAATGTGTCAATAATTAATTAAAATGTGAAATACATAAATAATTAATTAAATGTGTCAATAATTAATTAATTACATGTGTCATAACTATTTATTTAATTAATTAATTCCAATTTTAATTAATTATTGCCACATTTAATTAATTATTTAATGGTGTATTTAATTAATTCATTATGGCAGTCCTGGCGTTCCATATATGCTGGCAATACAGCTTCTATATTGTATTGCCAGCATAACTCTAAATGCTGCAGTGCAGCAGCAGATATTGCTAATGCAAACCTATAAAACTATAGCTTCCATACACTTTGATTATTTTAATACAGCTCATTATGTGGATTTAGAGGTTATATAAATTTATGTGAAGGCGAAACCTCGAGAAGAAGCGGGTGTTATTCTTTCAGTGGTGTCCAGTGTCTCCTCTGCTAAAGGAGGCAATAAAAGAAGCAGTTAAGCGCCTTTCCTTAATATTTAGAGAATGCAAACAGCTCTCATTATTAGCCAAGCAAGCTAAGCAAAACGAACTATTTGACAGCTCCCTTGTTGTTAGCCTTGAGTAACGCATTATCTTTACTTCACCTGAGGCTTTTCTCTAATATGTGCTTCCTCATCTCCTCCGTCCCGCTGGCTGTGACCCGGAAGTTAATGGCAAGAAGTAATGTTGAAGGATGCCTCAAATCCTGAAATGTATCAGGAGGACAGAGGAGAAAAGAGACTGCTGGAGGAGCAGCAAGCAAGGATGCACAGGAGGAGGAGGACTCTTTGAACACCCTCACTGTGTCTATACCCCTCACACTGCACCATTTATTTATGGTGGCCCTAAATATAAAATTATTTTATATCTTATTATATTGCCCGTTGTTTCTTTTCTTTTATCCTCTCCTCACTACCTCCCGTGTTGGCATGTTTGTTGGAAGGAACTAGGATCTCTTCCACTGCCTCACAAGGGTTTGTAGATGGGTATAGTGTGATCCACAAGCACACAGTAAGATTTGCAAATGCACACTCTAATCCACACACATGAAGCATTTTGACAACGCCTAAAACTATTTTACAATGAATAACAATATTATATAAATAACAGTAACTGATGCACTAACCTTTTAAGTTCATCGTGACAAATCGGATCATTTTGTCTTTCCAAACCTTCCTACAGAGTGTAAAACTACATGTAACATCCCCCTCGCTCACTTGCAAAACCTTAAGTACAGGTGCACCAGTGGATGCGCAAGGATCCACTGGTGCAAGCTGAGTTCAAGTCCCAGTGGAAAACTGGGACACCTGGGTTCTTCTCTATACCTGCATTTTTTTTGTGTTTGTTCGGGGAGGGGAGGGCAAATGTCTCTCCACACCGTCACATCCCAACTAACGATCTGCTCACGTTTTGCCTCGTGTCCCTTTGTCCCTGTAGACCAACGCTGCGTCTGTACAAAGAAGGAAGAGGAAATCTCTATCCAGGAGAAGAACGCCAGTCTGGATCCAGAGGATCAGAAACCTTCACTGATTAAAGAGGAGCAGGAGGAGCTGTGCATTAGTGAGGAAGGAGAGCAGCTTGTGCTAAAGCAGGAAAGTGATGCCTTCATGGTGACTCCTGTTTGTGAGGGCAGTGCCGAGCTTCTGTCCTGTTTTGTACCTGAGAGTCGAGAACAGGAAGGAGTCAAATGTGAAAACTCAGGAATGCCCTTAAAAACGGAGCCGAAACCAAAGAAAGTCTGTAACAACACAGATGAAAACACACAAGTCTGCAGGAATAGTTTACAAATAAAAGAACTTTGTGGTACTACGAATAATAATATAGATGGGACGCTTTACTCCTGCAGCTCCTGCGCGGAGACATTTGAACATGAATCAACGCTTAAAAATCACCTACGAATCCACGCAGACGATGAGCCGTATTCCTGCATGACATGTGGGAAGGTTTTCAACTACAGCGCTTCCTTCAAGCTCCACATGAAAGTCCACACGGATGAGAGGCCGTGCTTCTGTGAGAAGTGCGGCAAAACGTTCAGAAGAAACGATAAGCTGCGGCTGCACATGAGAACGCACACGGGGGAAAAGCCGTACCTCTGCATCACCTGCGGAAAAAGGTTTAACGACCCGTCGGCGTTCAGGAGGCACACGGCCATACACACCGGCGAGAAGCGGCATTCTTGCAAAACCTGCGGCAAACGTTTTGCCCACAGCAACAGCTTTCTCTGCCACATGAGAACCCACACAGGTGAGAGGCCTTACCTCTGCACCACCTGCGGGAATAGATTTGTCAACGCCTCAAAGCTTAAAAGGCACACGAGGACACACACGGACGAGAAGCCTCACGTCTGCAACACCTGCGGGAAGAGGTTCATTCGCCTTTCCAGGTTGACGAGTCACACGAGGATTCACACGGGCGAGAAGCCGTACTCATGCCAAATATGCAAGAAGGACTTCGCTTACACCACTTCCTTGAAGGTCCACATGAGAGTCCACACAGGCGAGAAGCCGTACGTTTGTGAGAAATGTGGGGAAAGTTTCAGTCAGGCGGGGAGCCTAACCACCCACATGAGAAGGCACGCAGGTGAAAAAAAAGTCCTGAAACACCTGTGAGGAGAAAATATGAGCGAAAATGAGTTGATTAGGTTTTGGTTTAAAGAGGGTTGTGTAACTTTACTGTGTGTTATACTGTACATGATGAGCCTGCCTTTAGATTCAAGTCTAATGTTGTGTTAATGTGGTGCGTCAGCGGTAATGCTCCAAGTGCTCGAGTTGCACTGCACAGCAGAGGACAACAAAAAAAAATGGCTTCAAGGTAAGAAAATAGAAGTCTGCAGTCTTTTTAATGACCAGCAGGAGGCGAGTCTGGACTCAAACGCTGGTTTTAGGTCATATTTCATAAAATGTTGTAAATTATGCTCTGTAATAAAGGCAGATGAGGATTAATAGAGTATATGTACTGTCTGAAATCCTGGGCAGAAGCTCCCCCACTTGTTTCAACACCAAGATGGTGAAAACCAGCTTGAGGCTTCGTGACATGATGTCATGGTGGATACATCCATCTTTTAGATGCAGTTTGTGGGGGCATCTTTTTATGATGAAATCCTTAAAATCTGAGAATTCACCAGCACTTCTGAATTATTTCATCTCTAATCGTGATATATGTATGCGGGATTATGTGTTAGTCTCTCATGTATATTAGAGGACTACAGGCTTGTTTTTAATAAATAATATAAGATGGGAAGGAGTGATGAAATGAGAGGCCGGCTGGCTCTTGTGGTTCATCTGAATCAGTTGAAATCTGAAAAATCGACCCTGCCAGTTTTTGTTTTTCTTCTTTCTTTTTTTTTTGTAAACAAAAAAATGTAGTCTCAAAGAGTGTAAAGGACAATAAAAATTCTTTTCAATACAAATATCTTTTTCGTTTTCAATTATTCAAACATCACTTCCCAAATTACTGGATCAAATGATTATTGGACACCTACCTGTGACTGACATCAGATTACATACAGTAATTAATAGGACACGGCGTGCTTGGTAAATTTGTAATTGTTATATGAAGTAGTGTTTGACTATTTTATGATCTTAACTTAATTGTTTCTGGTTTTCATTAATAGCTGGCGTTAACTAGCTAGCTTGCTATGGAGAGGTTCACCTGCCACTATTGATTAAACACAACCTTTTACAGTACACGTGATGGACATTCTCAGCAGAGATAGATGTGACTGCTGTCTGAAGCCACTCTGTACAGCCAAGCCACCTGCAGCAACTGCTGCTGTGTCAGATTTTCATTGTCCCATCCCTCTTATCCATTTTTAAAGCTCCTTCTGACTTCATGGTCGTGGCAAGACAATGATTATTGGGACAGCTAGTAAAAACTATTTAAAAGTCAACTTCAACTTGACACTTTTGCTTATTAATTACTCTTGCACACAAGGTATTGAGGTGATATTCAACTGAATCTCTTTTTATTCAAGCATTAAGGAAATGTTCACAATACATTGGAGATATTTAGGGGAAATAAACACTAGACTCATGTCTGGGATAATAATGCTGATTTCAAGCAAAAAACTAAAAAGCCAATAAAAAAACAAACCTGAGGACAGAGGTGCGTACAGGTGAATTCTGAGTGGAAGCAGTACATGAAATGTACGTGATTGAGGAGCTGACTTGAACAAAATCAATTGGTTGCATTAAATATACACTCACCGGCCACTTTATTAGGTACACATGTTCAGCCACTTGTTGAAATAGATTTCAGATCAGCCAATCACATGACAGCACCTCAGTGCATGACCTCCTGATCAAACGGCATCAGAATGAAGGAGGTGATTTAAGAGACTTTGAATGCATCATTATTGTTGGTTCCAGACAGGATGGTCTGAGCATTTCAGAAACTGCTGATTTGCTTTTTATTATTATTTTATTCAAACCTTGAAGCAGATGGACTGCAGCAGCAGAAGACCACACCACTCCTATCATCTAAGAACAGGAAGTGAGGCTAACTCCTTGGGTGAAGGTGGGTGGATTGTTCCCTGGCTCTTGCAGTCCACATGCTGAAGTATCTTTAACCAGGACTTTGAACCCCAAGTCGCCCTGACGGTTTCACCGGAGTGTGACTGTTAGTGGCCGACAAAGTGCCTGTGCATTGATAACAGTACTGTATGAACTTCGAGATTCCCCATCATATGAGCATGAACCAAATGTCTTCATGCTTAATCTATTCTATGAAGAATTACAGCAGTTCAATGAAGTGTCAACTCAGTGAAGTGTCCAGCTAGTGTGTCTGCAACATACTCAAGTTATTTTCTTCACATTCTTCTTCTACTTAAAATTTCAGATTATTTCGTTAATATGAAGGACAGATGATAAAATATTTTATGAACACATGGATATGTATTCACTAAATTGTGCCTGGGCTATAACTGTGCATATATTTGCCTGGCCTGGTCCTTACCTGGCACTTATTTTCAGATGCAGCAACAGCCTCCCTCTCCTCCACCTTCCTTTTTCAGCAGGTGACTTGTCCACGGTGTAGACAAGCATGCAGATAATTGCAGACTCACTCCTGTTTACCTATAATATCAGTGCTCAAGCTGACAGTTCATCACAGGCCAAAACAGCCCTCTGGCCACCAGGACATGTCCTGGTGTTCCCCACAGGCCACCGATCCATATACTTTCACTACACATCACTGGAGGATCAAGTCAAATCAAAGCCCCCCTCCACTTGTTGTTGTGCTGGAGAAATGAACAGTCCTCTCTGCTTTTGCAATCCTTAAACCTGTTTCTATCCTCAAGAAAAATCTCAAAAACTGCTTACTGCCTGCCTGTGATTGCTTTACCGTCTGCTTTAACTGCCTGTTTGGTAAATCGTGGTCTGCTGAGCTTTTAATGGTTTGTTGCTGTGCTCATATTCTCAGCTAATTTACCTGTGGATCCATTTGTGGTGCAACATTCGGACATTTGCACTGCAGAGCTGTAGACGTACAAAAAATAAAGGCTGATACATTTATTTAATGATAAAGTAAGAATAAAAGAAATGACGATGTTTGGAGACAATGAGGGGAAATGCTGGGGTTATAGACACACACCTTCTAACAGAGTGCCGATTTCCTGAATTAAAAATGTGCATTTCTTTGAAAGCACTTTCATCTCAAAATACCAGCAGTCAGCAGCTTAAGTCCACCCACATCAGTGTCAACCATCAAACACCGGTGTGGGTCCAACCCCGTGTCAGCTCCTGAAATCTTTCATTAAATAAATCGCCCATAATTTCAATGCTTCCGGCCTTTGCCAGATCAAAAGGCAGAGCGTGGATTTCATCGGCATAAATTATTCAGTGCATCCTGTGACAGGTGGAGCTGTGGCACAACAAAAAAAAGGTACATACCTGTCATCCGTCTTGTTAAATATGAACAAATCGCCCTCTGTTTATGAACAGCGTATAGGACCTTGAGTCAGACTTGTGGGGATGTAACGCTTCCCTCGGCAGAATACTAAGCAAGGATTTTGGGTGTGTGAACATGGGCACAGTGGATTAGCATGGAAACAACACTGGCAACATCCACTAAAAACAATCCCTGCAGAGCAATTCAGAGTCATGAAGGGAAGCGTATCAGTAGCAACATGCACAAACACACATGCACTGCACATACAGGCCACCAGCCCCACTACACACACACACACGCACACACCAGTCTCGCTGGCAGTAATCAGAGTGCAGTGTGTTTTTCACAGCGGTGTAATTCATCAAAGTGACGGCTGCCAATGAGTCTCAGTCAGCCAGACAGCCACAGCTAATCAATCATCAATCTACCTGCTCTTTGTCTGCAGCCACCACTGCCATATTTCACGACACACACACACATTTATACACACAGTCTCCCTTTGTATGGTTGCCTTCTGCAGCTCCTTGTCCAGATCACTGTGTAGAGCAAGGCACTAACACGACCAGGGTTAGGAGTTTAATTCCCTCATTAAGCCGACTTGAGAGAGAAAGTAATTAAGCGCCCATCGTGTTTATTGAGGAAGACAGATGGGCGTTACATTAGTCGGATTTTATGAGCTCATATTTAATATCTTTAAAGGATTAGCCTCATGATGTTCTTCTTAGCTTATGTTAGCATAAAAATACAATTTGTCTGATTAACCTGTAAACAGACAGAGTGGGGCTGCAGGGGAACTCACAGGAAGTGAGTCTACAATGCAAGATTCAATAGTCACACCACAGGAATTTCTGCTTAAAGGTGCTTACTAGAAATGTTTCCATACGGTTGAGGTGTTTTGCCAAGAGTTTTTAGTAGAATAGAATATAATGGAAAAGAATAGAACTTTATTGTCTTTGTACATGTACAATAAAATTGTGGGTGCTATACACCAGCTGTGCCAGAATCAAATACAAATTGTAGACAGCAGGAATAAATAAGAAATATGGGAAATGTATGCAAAAATAAGAGGAAGACACACATTTAAGAACAAGTTCAAAGTGCTTGGAGAGCAAAGAAAAGACTTGGTCTATATACAGTCTGTGTGTGTGTGTGAGTGAGTGGCCTGAGTGGTGAGGGTTACTCAGGCCGTGGATCAGATTGGTGAAGTAGGTGGGCAGGGGTGGGGTGTGGGGGCATAGTGTTTGTTAACAGTCCAAATGGCCCAGAGGGCAGTGATCAAGCAGGTGGTGGGTGAGGTGCAAGGGGTCATCTGTGATGGCCCTGGTTTTCCTGAGACAGGAGGCCTCACGGGGTGGCAGATGGCAGCCAATGATTTTTTGGGTGGTGTTAATTAACCTCTGTGCAGCCTTCCTGTTCTCAGGCGTGGCCCCTCCAGGCAGTAGGAGAGCTCGCTCTCCACTAGGGGGCGGTAGAAGGCCACAGCATCTTCTGGTCCAGGTCATTCTTCCTTAGGACATAGAAGAAGTGCAGCAGCTGCTGGGCCTTCTTTACCAGGGCAATGGTGTTGTGGGTCCAGGTGACATAGGCAAAGACGTGTGTGCCCAGAAACCTGAAGGTGGAGATAGAATCCACCTGTTCTCCATTCATAGTCACAGGGGAGTGGACCTGTCTGCTCCTCCTAAAGTCCATTATGAGTTATTTTGTTTTAAGGACGTTCAGCTTCTGGTTGTTTTCTGAGCACCAGCAGGACAAGTTCTCTACCTCCACCCTGTATGCTGTTTCATCTCCATCAGAGATGAGCCGAACACCATGGTGTCATCAGCATACTTGACGATGATGCTGGTTGGGTGGGTTCGTGTGCAGTCATAGGTGTACAGGGTGTAAAGTAAGGGACTGAGAATGCAGCCCTGCAGAGATCCGATGGTGAAGGACAGCGGGGTGGGAAAGGTGGAGGTCGGGTCGTACTGATTGAGGCCGGTTTGTGAAGAAATCTTTGTTCCATGAGCAGGTGACAGTGCTGAACTGAAGGTTGTCCAGTTTGGTGTTGAGGATGTCTGGGATTACGGTGCTGAAAGCTGAGCTGAAGTCCACAAAGAGTATCCTCACATAGCTCCTGTTCTCCAGCTGGCTGAGCGCTCTGTGATGGGTGATGGTGATGGACCAATTTACTCTGTAGGGGGTGCAGGGGAGGGGTGGTATCAAACCAAGCAAAGACAGAGCCTGGATTTCACTAGTCAGCCAAGGTTTTCGGTTAGGAAAAACCCAGATGGTTTTGGTTATCATCATACTTTCTACACAGCACTTAATGTAGAAAAGGACAGACTGAGTGAAGGTCTCTGCTGTTCAAAGGACCCGTATGGCTGACCACCTAGAAATTTAGTATTATGTTGGAATTTTTCAACTGAATTCAATTCAGTTTTATTTATATGGCGCCAACAACAAAGCGCGTTCATTTTCTAAGGTAAAGACTGTACAATAATACAAAGAAATTTTAAGATGATGTTGTGAACTTGTCGCTTACTGTGACTAAAAATGTAAAACTGTTTGTTTTTACTTGGGAAGCAACAAATTACAGATACTTCGTTTCTGTACTTAAGTAGAATTTTCTGCACTTTAACTAAATACTTATTTTTCTAACTTTTTACTATTACTCCCTAATTTTTACATGAATATCTTTGCTTTCTATTCCTTACATTTTCAAAGCAAGCTGGTTAATTTATGTTCATTTATATAATTTGCAGTGGGGTCAAAGACAGGCAGGTAATTTCAAATGCAACGTTTCTGCCAGCTCAACACACATCAGCAAAAACACAAACACCACCTGTTTGTGTGCAGTTTGTCACACAGTGTGTTGCTAGCTGAAGTTCCAGCAGCTGTATTTCAGAGGGAGAGAAAAGAAAGCATGCTAACTTCACTCAGATGGAGAAAGATGTAAGAAAACAAGGGAGGAGGAGGAGAGGTTATATTTAACGATAAGGCCTGCTCAGTGGCATTTGATAAACTTCAGATTTAATGACATGTTATGTCACCATTTTTTATCACATATTGGACCTTTATAGGATGTGTTTTGATAAATTATGAATTTTCCTATTGTGAAATGTCCTGCACAACAAACTAAGCTGTACTAACTTTGTGTTATTCAAATGTTGCGTACTGTTGCAGTACTGTGGTGATTTGCACTGTAAAGCTCTGTGTTGGACAGGTGCTCAGTGGCTGTGGTTTTGTTTAACTGCGTTTTTTAAAATCCACAAAGAGCAGCAGGTCAACTGATCACAGCCTGAACTCAAAGAAAATTTCCTTCAGTTCACTTTAGAAAACATTGTGAGATTCTTTTCTCCATGGTGAGTCACTCCAACAGATCTTAGTGCTACTACATCTACTGAATCCCACTTTAACCCCAGACTTAACTCATTTTCCTGTTTAGATGTGGAGGCAAAGTCACCCTCTACACCTCAAGAGGTCTGGAAGTGTATGCAACAGAAAATAGTTTGGGGGGTTTTGTTCTCTAATAGAGTCAAGCTGAGTGCATTCATCAGAACTCAAATTTACATTCAAATAAGACTTGTTTTCTAATGCTAATATAATTTTATTGTCTTATTAATATAGCACAAGGTTCAGTTAGCTTTGCAAAAATATGATGCATGATGTTTTGGAGTGTTTCATGGGGTCCCACTGGATCATCCAGCTAATCCTTTCTTTGCATTAGCTGGACTTGACAATAGCTAACACCCCAGTATGAGATAACTGGTATCACAACGATGGTTATCAAATTTCTCTGGTAAGCCAGGCTCTCTGCTTCAGGCTCTGTGTGCACTCAAGTAAAACGGGCACAAAATGATCCTCATGAGTGCCGCAGACTCCATCCAGGGAGGCTATCAGATGATGATGATAAAGAACATACAGTGCATGTGGAAAACATCACTTGTTCCACATTTTGTCATGTTACAAAATTATTCCGAACTGGATTTAATTCATTTTTCACCTTTGAAATTCTTGCTTGGAATTCTAGTAAATTTATGAAAAAACACAAATATAATGTGTACATAATGGTGCGCTCCTGGATAAGTCAGAAGTCAGAATTTATGAGGTCCAGGGTGGAATTTGAATCTGTTATGTAACCTCAAACTCAGATTTCCCACTTGGAAGGCCCGACAACCCCGAGTTACCAAGATGGTGTCACTGAATATAAACAGAATTAAAACTGTAAGAGTTTTGTTCTGTACTGCTACTGTCGTGTGTTTGTGAGTCAGGTTCAAGCGCAGGCTCCTTTGTTTCTTGGCTGTCAGCTTTGGGTCATCGGCTTGTTGGAAGATAGATCTAGCTCCAGACCAAGATCCAGGAAACATCAAGGTTGACCCCCAAAAAGTCACCAAAGAGCTCATGTTCAATAAATTTTACACTGTTTGAAACATGAAAAGTCTACTTTTGAGTGTAAAAACCTGCAGTACCATTAATGTCCACTTGAGGCTTACTCCAAAAGTGAGTGAATCTCTATAGACTCCTATGTTAAAATCTCAAAATTACAGCATAAATAAACATGTTTGCAGCCTGATCCAAAAACCTGTTTTGGTTTCTATAGTTAACTTCCCCCCTTCATAAAAACTGCAGTAGGGTTGAATTCTTAATATAGCTGAAGCTTTTAAAATGTAATTGGCTTTGAGGTTGGGCATTAACGGGAGTGTGCCAATGAGTTCCGACTAAGCCAATCACACAGCTGGACCTTTTATCAGTGTTTGTGCTGTTGACGCATTTTGGATAATTTAATAAGAAAGTCTTGAATGTGATTAATTGTACCGACACTGAACAAGACGTCTGCGCTTCAGAAAAGCTTTACAGGTGTTAATCGCCCCCAGAATTTCACCGAATCCTTAAACCATCCACTCAAGCCAGGTTACTGCAATCACTGCAATTAACCTCCTAAGACCCGAACTCTTTCATGGCATGCATTTTTAATTTCTCTTTGCTATTTGGGCTGATTGGGACCTGATGAATGTAAAAACAAAGAAATATCTTTTCACCTGTTGTAGAGGATATCAGGCCCTTGTAGAGCAAAATTTAATACTGTGGTCTAGACAAGCCAAAATGTGATGTCCACATATGTGGACACCAGGTCCTAGGATGTTAATTCTTCTACTACTACCACTATACACCTGTATAGCCACTTAAGTTTGTTGTATGATGTTAAATTCTCAGCTGAAATGTATGATTAGTGGGACTGCTCCTCTGAAACAGTTGGCAGCTTTGGAGGAATAAATTATGTGGTACGAGGCATTTAAAGTAGGGGGCAATTAATCTTACCCAGCGCATTGTCCAAGTTGTTAACAAGTCCTGTATTGATGTAAGTGAGATATGCCATTTGTACCTTAATGGACTTGAGGAATTGCTCAATTTGTTTCTTCCATAATTGAAGAGAAGATGAAACCAGTTCTGTATGATTCCCTCCGATCAATATTCACTTTCTACTCCTGTATCCTGTCAGAGAGGAACATAATTGGTGCGTCAGCGGATTTAGTTTGCAGAGGCTTTAACTAACCCTTTGTTCCATACATCTCACTCTGCTTATTTATTCTAATTTCAATTTCAAGGCAAATCTACTTTGAATACAGTTATTTTTAAATCTATTAGAGCAGTTACGGTTGAAAAATAAGACTGATTTTCCATATTTTGGGAGTAGATGAAGGCTTTCTTCCTTCAGTAGCTGGTGTGCTGGATCATTGCCTCCCTCATTCTTTCTATGAAATACAAAACACTGTTATTCTGTCTCTTCAAAGGCTTCATTACAGAGACTACGAGAGAAAAGGTTTTTACACGGAGAGAAATGAAGTGTGGGGAGTGGGTGTGCTGCTGAAAAAAAATGGTTTCATTACACGGGGAGGGAGTGAATGAGGTTTTTAAATAACATCCTAAATGCACCTTGGTTCATTGTGCTGTCCCGCTCTCTCATGCTATTCAATTTACATCCCACTGCCTGATGTTATGCCTGTCCTTTTTTATTTCATGTCTCTGTGTGACACATGCTACAGTTAGATCGATGGGCTGATCTATGGGGACAATATTTGGCCTTAAAATTTAGTCAGCCTGTGTTATAATGGCCGGGTGTTTTTTTCTTGTATTTTTTGTTCTTTTGTTTTATTTTCATAAAAAACAATGTCTTCAAATTACAAAAGGATGATTATCTTTTGCTCCCAGTGTTGGAAGTGTTTTAAGGAGCACAGTGTGTTTCTTTTGAGAAACAAGTATGAAAATCTGATTTAATCAAGGGGTCGCAGTCAGTCCATGCTGGAAACAAGGCATTTACGGACCTCAATCAAACCATTATTTTATGCTTGTGTATTTCTTTCACTGGGAAACATGCTGATAAGAATGCCTGTGATCTGAAAGCAGCATGCGCAAAATGATATTAGCTTTTCTCTTCAACCAGCACAGACTCAAAAGTCTGCTAGCATGACTGTGGAAAATGTGTTTTGAGTGGAATGCTTCTGCTACACATACACATTCACATATGTTCACGATGTATTTGTGGAGTACCCGAGTCTCCAATAAGGGGCAAGTCAATGTAGAAGTGCCAAAAACTGCCATTTGCCAACAGATTCTTCCATTAAAATACTTTAAAGACTCAAAAAGCATATTTAGAACCTGGTGCAACAGATGGTTAGTTTTCACCTTAATGTTTTGGGGGTTTTGGGGGTTTTTTTTGTGTGTGTGTGTGTGTGGGGGGGGGGGGGGGGGGTTAACTCATCTCGAAGGACAAGAGCCTCACCTCTGCTAAGAGGTGTCATTAAACTGGTTAATTTAACCATGTTTAGCCTTTTTTTTAAATATATTTTTATTGATTTTATGATTGAGCAGCATACAACAATCACCTTCAAAAGAACACAATAGAAGGTGGACGGCAAGTCAACAAGGTGGTAATACAACATACATGAGGTGGTTGTAGCTCAGGTGGCAGAGCAGGTCAGCCACTAATCAGAAGGTTGGTGGTTCGATCCCAGGCTGCATCCTCGCTGCATGCCAAATATCCTTGGGCAAGATACTAACCCCATGTTTGCCTACTGGTGGTGGTCAGAGGGCCCGGTGGCGCCAGTGTCCGGCAGCCTCGCCTCTGTCAGTGCGCCCCAGGGCAGCTGTGGCTACAATGTAGCTTGCTATTGCCAGTGTGTGAATGGGTGAATGACTGAATGTAGTGTAAAGCGCTTTGGGGTCCTATGGACTAGAAAAGCGCTATACAAATGCAGGCCATTTACCATTTCCATTTACATAAATGTTAAAACAGAGTACATTTCACTTAAGTTTATCCATCAGGCTAATGACTGGTTGCCAAATCTTATAAAACACTCTCTCTCGGTTAGACAAGGTAAACCTGATTTTCTCCAGGTGGAGTACATTTCCAAATTCTCTCAACCACATTTTGAAGGTAGGAGGTTTATCAGACTTCCAACAGAAGTATCAGCTTTCTAGCCACAAGTGTAGTCATTGACACAACCTGCTTCTCTGTCTTGTCCCTTGCCCATCCCAGTTCAGACACCCCGAACAATGCTGCAAAGGGGGTACATGGGACCTCCCTGCCAATGGCTTTGGTCAGAAAATCAAACAGATGATTCCAAAAAAGCTGTAGTTTTTGGCATAGAAAGAAAAGGTGAGATAAAGTTCCTCGATCACTTGAACACTTAACACAGAAGGCTGAAACGTTCTTCTGTATTTTTTCCACTTTAGTGGGAGAAACATGCAACCTATACACAACCTTAAATTGGATCAGACTATATCAAGCATTTATAGAACTACAATATATATTCTTAATGCACTCTTGCCAAACATCATCAGTAACATCCACCCCCAGTTCTTCCTGCCACTACTCCCTACAAGTATCAGATGAAGGACTGTATATATCTAGTAAGGCCCTGTAAAAGCGAGACACAGCACCTCTAGTGTAGGGCTCAACTGACACGAAGTTGTCAAGCACTGAGTTTTGAGGAATCAAATCATATTGTGAAATAGATGCATTGATGAAATGTCTCAACTGTAAAAATCTGAAAAAATGTGAATTAGGAAGATTCACAGATTTCACCCTCAATTGCTGAAAAGATGGAAAATGTCCATCAATGTAAATATCTTTGAGAGAACAAATCCCTCTTCCTTGCCATGTCACAAACGTGATGTCCTCCAGCCCAGGTCTGAAGGCATGATTGTTACATATTGGAGCATCCAGATACATTTTAGGAGCCTTTACTGTGCCCAATAGTTGGTTCCAGACCTTAATTGAATTTTGAATTACAGGATTTCTGCCATATAGTGTATTCTTCACTTTTATCAGGCTATTAAGCAGGGCTGGAAGACAAGTTTGTCTACAAGACAGGTGTTCCATCATCAACCATGAAGGCTGTCCTTCCAAATCAGCACCTGGCACATGGCCAACAGGGGGCGCTCTCTGGTTACTAAACCATAGAAGTCTATGGTGAAACAACTCTTGCTCTGTAATCTCATGAACACTTTGCCAGTGGCTTTATAAGTTTGCTGGTTTCACAGCATAGTAATGACAACGCCTCTCACTGATGACGACTTGTTAATGGCAAGTTCTTTTCTTGTTTTCAGTCTGACCCACCCTGCTCTCACCAAGTCTGGTTTCAAAACTCAAAAAAGAAGAGAGAGGCCAACTGTAAAATCTCAGTTTGTACCTCACAGTGAGGTGACATCTTTTTTTTTATATCCGCTCTATGAGTCAAAAGAAACAATTTGGTCACCCTTCCCTTTTCACTGCAATGTTCTGCATTAAACATGATTTTTATGAGTTCTCATAGCTCATAGAGCCTGTAGTACTTGTAGAGCTTATAGAAAATATATGTTAAAGGTTTAAGGTAAAAACTGCTCAGCTACATAAAAAGAAATGTTCTGGTTTCCAAACTCCCCTGATTTTAATTCAGTTAAGCATCTACAAAACACACATAAGAATAAGAAAACTGTAGGAATAAAACCAAGAGAGAGGCTTGGTCGCATCCCTCTGTGCTTATGCATAGGTCGAATGGTGATTGGCTGAAAAGTTGGCTTCGGAAGGAAAATAAGCCACAGCTGAGTTCACCACAAAGAGGAAGAAGCTTTAAAAAAATCAAAGATTTAAAAAAAGAAAAAAAAAAGTGTATAAGAGATGCACTCTTACACACTGAGGCTTCAGTGGAGAGATTAAACTGTTTTTGTTTCACTCGCCACAAAGCAGTCCTTTGTCTATTATGACTTCTGTCCGCTCCACAACAGGAACCAAGAACAGGACAAATATGAACAGCATTATCCCACATTGTTGATTTTTTTGATGTATTTTTAAACTGATAGTATGCAAGGCTCTGAGTAGCACACAGTCTATGTGCTAACACGCAGGACCTGAGAGACATAAGACTTACAGACGACCCCTTGGTGTAATTGGGGATATTCTTCTGGCATAGCAAGTAAAACAACTTCTACTCCAGCCTGGATCCAAAGCATTTGATGAATAACTTTTGCATTTAAAAGCAGGAGCATTGAGCCTTTCATTTTCCCTGCAAAAAAACTACTTCCCAGCATGTTAAGAAAATCTGCATTAGTTTGGACATGAGTGATCGTTTTCACACACGCTGAATATCTTTACATCAGTCTTTGAAATTCCCGTTGTAGTTTTCATCTCTGTTTTTGCAGTAATGTGTGTTGAATGTAGCCATAATACTGATGGTGCTGCTGCAAAGTCATTGTTTTCCAGAAATGACTCCATTTACATGCAGCTTTGGTCTGGTTTGCCTCTGTAATGTAAACATTTCATTTAGATTATGAGAACTTTTATTGGCTGCAAAACAGAGCTAATGTTTATTGCAAATTTAAAACAGAGAATAAACAGAGGTTTAGATTGGCAGCTTTGACAGAGCACAATATTGTGTGTGTGTGTGTGTGTGTGTGTGTGTGTGTGTGTGTGTGTGTGTGTGTGTGTGTGTGTGTGTGTGTGTGTGTGTGTGTGTGTGTGTGTGTGTGTGTGTGTGCTGTCTCTCTCTTCACTGTCCTTCAGCAGTTCAACAATCTAATTTGCATACTCATAAATCATTCCCATCCAACATCTCTCTCGCACACACACATACACCTGTGGGCGTTGTAATAATGAGGTGTTTGAATACCTCTTTCAGCTCAAACAAAAATAGCCCACATGTCCATGGATGGGCTGAATTAATGGGTCAATAAAATGTCGCACTGTGACGTCACGCAGCCCTGTTTGTTTCCTGTTTACTCCCAGTAGCCGGCATCAGTTTTCCATAACTCTCACCTCGCTTGTTAGCTGAACTTTATTAAAGTTTCTGGCAGTTTAACTGTGACAGCAAACTTGCGCTAACTTTAATGAGGGAGTCATTTTAACGAGTATCCTAATGTTTCTCCAAACCAGGTTTGCCTTCAAAGCTGCTGTCGTTCCTCTTGGCTCGCTGGAAGTATTCCTCAGAGATTATGGTCAGTGTTGACATGACAGCATGATCCCAAACTTGCTCTACCGGATTGATATCTGGAGACTGTGGAGGAAATTTGTGTACAGTAAACTCATTGTCATTCTCACCAAGCCGGTTTGATTGGAACTTTGTAACATGGACCGTTATCCTGCTTTGGTCATAAAGGGAAGGATATCTTACTCTGTACGCCACAGCTTCCTGAACTTAGCACTCAAGTCAGCTCACAGTAACTCTGGATTGCACTGTATTACAGCAAAATTCAACTTGAATGTGTTGTTGGATACTTTGGGAGTTTTGTTGCTTCGTTTTAAAATAAATGTCCATAAATTTGAATAATAGCCAGCTGCCTAAAATAAATTTGTCACGAAGCAGCAGCTGAGAGGTTCATGTAGCCGAAATACTCTAATTTAACCGTATTCTTCTGCAACTCTCAACTGCGGCAATTAAACATATAATGATGTTTTTGGGGATATGGACTGTGCCTCACTTCAACTGAGTGCTCTCATCTAAAATAAATATAAAACTTGTTGTTTAGATTGCACAGATCTTGTGATCTTCTTTTCTCGAGAGGATTTTTAAAAGTCTTGAGGGGTTAACATTTTTTGTGACCAATCACTGGAGTGTGATTAGATGCTTCAGGACTGATTTGAAATCAAAATAAAGTGCATGAAGTGTTTCCACTCAGCAGTCTCCAGCTGCCTTCGCAGTTCTGATTTCAGCACTTGAAATTTGTTCTCTGTTGTGTTGTTTGTTTGTGTTGTTTCAGCCCGCTTCCATTCAAACATGACAGTGACAAGCAGACAAACAGGCAGCTGGTAGGAATACACTATCCAAGGACAGCTGACCAGACGTGTGGGTATCAGAGGTCATAGTTCACTGTCAGGTGTCTAACGCTGGGTTTGTAGGGGAGAGTAAAGTCTTTGCTGTCTTAACCAAATGAGTAGTTGCCACTATTCATGACACACTTCATTAGAAATTGAATTACCAACTTGTGGGTGCATGCCCTTGCCAACCAGTCAAGGTACAGTTTGCACAATGAACACTCATATATGCAGTGAATGCTTGGAGGGAATTTATTAGGGCTCTTGTTTGAGTCAGTGAGTTGTGTTGTGCGGATGTCAGGATGTCCGAGTGGTCTAATGCAGCGGTTTTTTGTTATTGTTAACTCGGTTTTCCTGGGTCTTTTCACGTGTGTTATGAACAAATCTTCTTTTTTTCGGTACAGGTACTAGTTTTATTTTGTTGTAGACTCAAGTGTTAGGCACTTCCTCAGCAAGGGGACATCTGGTCTATAAATGGAGGCGTGGGTTCAAATCCCACTCCTGACACACCTTTTCCCACACATTGCTCTCTTCTTGGCAGTGAATAGATCTGAAATCTACTTTCAACTGGACAGTTGGTCTCTTTAGATGACATCTGATTACAGAGTTGGAAGTGATTTATTAAGCCTCTGCAGTTATAGAAGCCTGGGTTCAAAGTCCAGTCCTGACAAGTTTTGACTTTCATTTAACATGACTAGAAATCATTTCTGTAAATTAAATAGTGGCTAAATTAAAAGTTTCTCTGTCAAACATCACTAAAGCTTTTTTTTTTTTAACTGAAGGTCAGTTTATGGTCTCTCAGAATCAGTTAAGAGACTCACACTTAAACTTGCCTTCTTCCAACAGCCGTCAGGTTAAAAATTAACAGATTTCCAGACACCTTCTTTAACCACCAGTTCTTCATTAACTATGAAGAACATGATGGGAAAACTTTGAAGGAATTAAATTATTCAATTCTAAGGGTTCTGGATATAAAACATCAACTCCCTAAGGCATTCACGAGATACTGCATTTGTGAACATTTGGTGGCAATTTCAGGCAGGGTTTAAAAAATGTGACAGTGTGAGGCTGTTAAACATCTGTGAAATGTCAAGAACTAATATGATCAGCCAAAGGAAGTGGGCCTATAGTCTGAAATCATATGAAACCACACGTTTGAAATACCTGCTTTATGTTTAAAACCTCCCTACTTCACAGAATATGAAGTAACTGCTGCTATGACTCTATGTTCAAATCATCTGAGCGTTGTCAGCTGACCTACATTTGAGGCCTATGTTTTGAAAAGACGTTTTAACATCCTCACCTGTAAAATGCTGCCTTCTGTTTTTGAGAGTTTCTGTTAAAGTCTACAGAGGATAATTACAAAAAGTTCCTTTAATGCAAAATACTGGACTAAGGGCTAGATGAAGAACTAGACTTACCACTCTGTGTCAGTATCCTTCAACCTAAAGCTCAAATTCTGGTGTATATACAGAACTTGAAAGGACTTTATTAGGTCAAAGAAAACATTTGTGGCAAATCTGAATAAAATTACCCACAAGGTGTTCAAAAGTGAGCACTGCTCTCAACTGTCAGGATGGCCGAGTGGTTTAAGGCACCAAACTCAAGCATAAGGGTCTTATGGTCTCCATATGGAGGTGTGTGTTCAAATCCCACTCTCGAAAAAGCAGCTTTTTAAACGAAGTGATTTTAATCCTGGAAAGCCTGAGAATTAACTTTTAACAGAACTAATTACCTGCTTTAAAGAAACATTGTATCAGGCACTAGCATTACCTCGAACAGGCAGTATGTTTAGTTGCACTTTACATTACCGTCAGTCCATACTTGTGGAAAATATATAGTGAAAACTACATGAATTAAACAGCTGGGCTCCTGATCTACCTTAGTTAAGTGATAACATATCAACTCTGTTTCCGATCTAAGCGCATACTGTGCTGATTGAGTCTGAGAGATGATAAGGCACTATGAGGTCTTTAAGATATAACAAAGGCCTGATTATTTAAGATATTGAATGTGAGGTGAAAGGTTGTAAAGTGTGCAAGAGAATGACTAAATGTGGTCCTACAAGTTTGCTTAACGTGCATGCTGAATCGCATAACCCTGGTAGAATTTGTGCCTTAGAGTTTGCTTGATTTTGCAGAAGCGTTTGGAACCAGAAATTAACAAGCAAATAGTCAAGTGATCAGATGTAAAATACATTTACAATCTACAAGTTGTTCCCGACTTTAATGTTGAAATGTGGCCTTGAAGGAGATGTCACCTTCACAAGATTAGACATCTATCCCATTCTTTGTCTTTGGCACAGAGGCATAAAAACTTGGCCAGGCTGCTGGTGGTGCTATGGAAAATACTCTGAAATTCTCCAAATACAGGAGCATACATCAGCTCGGGACCATGAGTGTCTGTACAACATTTTTAATAGCTGTTGAAATATTGAAGTCTTTCAAGGTTGCATGATTGGCACTGCTATAAGAGAAAAATTATTAAACAAGGAAAATCCATAGTTTCTATAAAATGTCCATTAAATTCTATATAGATCTGTCTCCTTTTTTCTGATTCATTCTCTGTCCTCTTTGAATTTAATACACAGGGTGGGCCATTTATATGGATGCACCGTAATAAAATGGGAATGGTTGGTGATATTAAAGTCCTGTTTGTGGCACATTAGTATATTTGAGGGGGCAAACTCCTCAAGATGGGTGGTGACCATGGTGGCCATTTAGAAGTCGGCCATCTTGGATAGAACTTTTGTTTTTTCAATAGGAAGAGGGCCATGTGACACATCAAACTTATTGGTAATGTCACAAAGAAAACAATGGTGTGCTTGGTTTCAACGTAACTTTATTCTTTCATGAGTTATTTACAAGTTTCTGACCACTTATAAAATGTGTTCAATGTGCTGCCCATTGTGTTGGATTGTCAATGCAACCCTCTTCTCCCACTCTTCACACACTGATAGCAAGACCGCAGGAGAAATGCCAGCACAGGCATCCAGTATCCGTAGTTTCAGGTGCTGCACATCTCACATCTTAACACCATAAACAATTGCCTTCAGATGACCCCAAAGATAAAAGTCTAAGGGGTCAGATCGGGAGACCTTGGGGGCCATTCAACTGGCCCACGACGACCAATCCACTTTCCAGGAAACTGTTCATCTAGGAATGCTCGGCCCTGGCACCCATGATGTGGTGGTGCACCATCTTGCTGGAAAAACTCAGGGAACGTACCAGCTTCAGTGCATAAAGAGGGAAACACATCATCATGTAGCAATTTCAAATATCCAGTGGCCTTGAGGTTTCCATTGATGAAGAATGGACCCACTATCGTTGTACCCCACACCAAACCATCACTTTTGTTGTTCCAACAGTCTTGGAGGGATCCATCCAATGTGGGTTAGTGTCAGACCAATAGTGGTGGTTTTGTTTGTTAACTTCACCATTCACATAAAAGTTTGCCTCATCACTGAACAAAATCTTCTGAGGGTCCTGTTCCAATTTTTGTTTTGCCCATCCTACAAATTCTGTGCGCCGATCTGGGCCATCCTCGTTGAGATGCTGCAGTAGCTGGAGTTTGTAAGGGTGCCATTTGTGAGTAGCTAATATCCACCGAAGGGATGTTCGACTAATTCCACTCTCCAGTGACATGCGGAGAGTGCTACGCTGTGGGCTCTTGCTGAATGAAGCTAGGACAGCCACTGATGTTTCTTCATTAGTGACAGTTTTCTTACAGCCACATTTTGGCAAATCCAACACTGAACCACTTTCACGAAACTTAGCAAGCAGTTTGCTAACTGTAGCATGGGTGATGGGTGGTCTCGTAGGGTGTCTTGCATTGAAATCTGCTGCAATGACCCGGTTACTGCGTTCACCAGATATCAACACAATTTCGATCTGCTCCTCACGTGTTAACCTCTTCGACATGTCAATGGCTGTGAACAAAGAGAAACTTGTAAATAACTCATGAAAGAATAAAGTTACGTTGAAACCAAGCACACCATTGTTTTTCTTGTGACATTACCAATAAGTGTGATGTGTCACATGGCCCTCTTCCTATTAAAAAAACAAAAGTTCTATCCAAGATGGCCGACTTCTAAATGGCCACCATGGTCACCACCCATCTTGAGGAGTTTGCCCCCTCACATATACTAATGTGCCACAAACAGGACTTTAATATCACCAACCATTCCCATGTTATTACGGTGTATCCATATAAATGGCCCACCCTGTATATTGTCAAATTGAATAAATATGTCCTGTGCAATCTTTAATGCTGTCTACATTAAAGGCCAAAGGCCAGACTATATTTCCTGCCATTATTTTACTCATGATTTATTTGCAGTGCAGAGATATACTTAGTGCTATCACTGGCTGAAATACGGGGTTTTGCAGAGTTTTCTAATATGAAATGCTCTTGTCTGGTGACTGAGTGGATGAGTCAGAGCATGACCAGAGACAGCAAACAAGCCACAAGGAATAATGTGGCAGGCGGTGCGTATGATTGTGTTTGTCTCTATGTGCTGACCCAAGTCTAAGTAAAGTGTATTGACAAGCTTTAGGGTGTCTGTGAAACACATGAAAGCATGTGTACGCAAGACTGTGTGTCCGTATTTACATGGGCTTTGTTTGAGGAGACAGTGTAAACACACACACAGAGCTTGGTTGTCATTCCAACACTACATTTAACAGCTCAGTTAGTCAACCAGTCAGCCTTGCAGCCCAAAAACACTGTTAGCGATGCGTATGATCAGACACTTCAAATGCCAAACTGATAATTGACCAGTCATCTCAAAAGTTTGTCAGACAGCTAGTGATTTAGGCTGTTATTTATGTCAATGTCAGTGATTCCTGCTGAGGCATCAATCATAATTACATCTCCAATGATTCTATAGGAGCGCTGCAAGAGCTCACTAAAGTTATAATTCTTGAGTAATACCACAGATTATAAGAAAGAATGATAGCTTCCATAGATGCATTCTGATTCTGATAACTTTATTTATCCCCAAGGGGGCAGACAGTCTGTTAGGATGGACATACCCACTGTGAAGTTGCACGTTGGTTTTGAAGCCTCAATTTTGGCTACCGCCTTGTTCATTTTTGGAGCCAGAAGTGACTGTTCAGAAGTGAGGACCCAAACGCAGGACTAGTAGACATGTTTAAGCAACAAAAAAACAAACCTTTATCGGCCAACTCAAAGTCTGTGACATATGCCCGAATACATAGGAGAAAATACAACAAATACCTCATATAGGACGTCAGAGATGGATCTGGCCCTTCAGTGTCAAGTGCTTGGAGCTACAACTCTCTCCTGTAGTGAGTATCTGCAGCCATATGTAAAACATGGTGAAAAATACTAGATTTTTTTATTCCCCATGCAATACCATCTGGAAAAGATTTGTTTGATAATGCTCCATTTTTCAGTACATCAGTGACCCCAAACACACTGCCAGTGCAATTAAATCATCCCTGGATAGACAAACACATCATGAAACACCATCAAACACTGTCAGTCATGGACTGGCCTCCTCAGAGCCCTGTCCTTGAAGCAGTGGGGGGTGTGGGGTGGTGGTGTTGGTGGTGATGGTGGTGGGTGACAGAAAAACTAACAGAAGAGCTCTGACTCTATCTTTGAGAATGCTGAAGAACTATTCCTGAAGATACTTAAAGAAATTACAGACAGCTGGCTCAGACAATTCAGGATATGTTAAACTTTGGTTAAAGTGCTCATTCCAAATATTTCAAGCTTGTTAGAAATGCTTAAACTCTGTTTCTGCCTTATGTCCTGAATTTCCATGTATGTTTTCAGATGCAGTATGCAGTTTTGTTACACTGCTGCTACACTGTTACACTGTTTATAAATATTTAGCTTGATGTCTTTCCATTTACATCACGCTGTTCATTTAAGAACTTATGGTCCTCCAAGGTTTGGAGGCCTATCTCCCCCTACCACCACTTCCCCTGCCAGTGGCGGACTCCCTCAGGTGTCGGTGCGTTGGTGGTTCTTTGTGTCCGGAGGTGGGCGTCCAGGTACACACCGGCTCACTCCTTGGCGGCCGCTTGTCGGGGCCTGGAGCCTGGGGCTCGCTCGGGCCACTTCGGAGGTGGGGTGCCCCCGGCCTCTCGGCCTGGGGCTCGGTCACTCAGGCACGGCTGGCTGCCGGCGGAGCTCACGGGCGCGTCACTGCAACTCCCCCTGGCTTCTGCTCCGCGGCTGCTGAGTGAGCCCTCATCTGGGACTCTCCTCAGCTCTTTCTGGGACAGTGGCGCGGCTGCCCCTCTGTTGGTCTTCCTTGGTCTCTTGTGTTCTGGGGGCCTCTGGATGTCTGGAGTTTTGATCTCCTCCACACCTGCTTCATGCCCTGGAGGACGGGGCTGTGGCCCCCCCATACCCTCTAGCAGATCATTACATGAAGGAACCTTTTAAAAAAACAAGCGCGTCCATGCTCACAGGTGTACACACGGGTGATCACACCCACAAACTACACCCTTTTTGGCTCCTACCTCAAAGCACACTGTGTTCTGTTGATCTTACGTGCTGCACAATAATGTTTAATATTTAGTATTTACTGTCATATTCCCATATATCATTGTGATGCTGTTTATTCTATTACTCTTGTTTTCTTCTGCTTGTTTTCTTTTTTCTTTCTCAGCAGGTGATCCAGGTGATCGATATATGCATTTTTTATTTATTTTTTATTTTTTTCCCTGCTCATTTTGTTGGTTTTTGTCTTTTGCCCTTCTCCCCCGTCCCTCTTCTCAGCTGTTTCTCTTTCCCTCTTTCTTTCTCCCCTTCTTTCCCCCAGTCAAGTCTGTCCCGTATTCAGTAAGTGAAAATAAAATAAACAATAAAAGGTGAATCAAATGGACCATTACGGCAAGGCTGGGATGGTCAGTTTGGTAAAGTAAATCCGTTGGGCATCTTTCTTTGCCTTTAGACAACAATTCTGATGGCAAAAGAGCCAAACGGGACAGGCAAAAAAAAAAAAAAAAAAAAAAAAAAAGTTTGTGGTCAGTATTTTGAAATGTAGCCCAGTCTGCCTGTATTGTGGTGAAAAAAAGACCTCAACCACAGAGTACAAGGCAGTCAAGAACTCAATTATACAACAACAACAATAAAGGAGCCAGATTTCCATTTGTATTCTGATAATAATCTAACAAAATGAAGTAAATCTTATCAAAACTTAAAAAAAAATAAAAAAAAATAAAAAAAAGAACTTATGGTCCAATTTACATTAAAAAACAACAAAGCATGTTATGCCATAGAGGTTGGCTACCTAGTGATCAACAAGTCAGGGTCACATCATCAGCCCACACGTGACATCTGCACAAAGCCAAGATGGTGACAGTAAAAAGTTCAACACAAAGCTTTGGAACTTCACAAACTAATAAGTGGCATTTTTGTCATTTTCATTTTTTTTAAACCACGATAGTACCTGATATGTGTTCACTCTTAGAAAAACAAGATATGGTATCTAGCAAACAGACACAAACTTTAAACTATAAGTTATAGCCCTAAAATATACGAGAACTCTACACCCATGACCCTTGACCTTTCCCACATACATACATTCTCACTGGCAGCTTATTCAACTCAACACAAAATAATTCCCACCACTCCAAGTTATCCTAAAGCACTGATGCCTACTGTAACATTCAGGAGACTTATGAAACAAAAGGTTAGGCCTCTGAATGGCCCAATGTCAAGGATTACTTCTTAGACAAATTCTCCAACAACAAAGCCTCCATTGTGGCCCACCAAGCTCTCAAATTAACAGCGGGAGCAACCGCACACTTAACAGGGCTTGACAGGCAGCACCACCACTCTCGCAGGCTTTGAAGCATCTGTAGAAAACAGGAAAAAGAAATGAAATCAGTGTCTCTGAGGAGTTTAAATAGATGATGATAAATAAAAATTAACATGTTCATAATATGTTTATAACTAAACTTTAATCTAAAGCATGGCTAACATCACCTTTGGGAGCTTCTGCTTGCTGCCTGTTGGCTTGTTTCTTGATTTCAATGAGTTTTCTGTGCTGTTCATCATTTCTCTTAAATCGCGCCAAATTTAAAGGAGGGGTTTTTGCTATCTTTAATTGCCTTCTATTTGTTTTCTATTTATCAATCTATTTATTTATTTGGGACTGAGTTTACTGCGAAGGCGGCAATTTGGTGACAATGAAGCACACCTTTTCCGGATGAGATTTTCAAAATAAAATCCCCTTTAGGGAACTTGTTTTATGGGTTAAAAGAATAAGTAGGTTCTTATCGTTTATTTTAAGCTTGTATTTACTTTTAATTAACAGAAAATGATCTCTGTTGAAACACAAATCGTTGCTAAACATTAAGTAATTGCGAGGACAATAATTACAATGCACCAAGGTGCCATTAATGTGCTAATTTGTACACTTTGTATACCTTCTGCACATTAACACATGCACGGAGCAGCTGCTGCAGGAAATGATGCATGCTGTTTTAATCACATACAAAGGCTCTCTGCTCCTTCTCTGCTGCTTTGTCTGAAGAAAGTTCAGTTAGACATGGAAAGGAAACAGTTGATGTTTTAAGTGTTTAGAGCTCAGAATTAGAATTTGAAAAGCAGAGATATAGAAAAGACTCATAAGACTCATTCTATTTTCTTTAGGGAGTTCTTCTTTCTTACTGTTGCCAAGTGCCAAAGCACCTGACTGTTCCCATATGGAAAAGATATATATAAATCTTATGAAGTTTGTATCTGTCTGGTGTGAAACTTGTATGAAAAGCATACAAGAGTGAAAACAGATATAAGATCCCTTGAAAAATTATTTAAATGAAACGTGTATGTTTTGGATACTTCCTAAAACAATATATGAAAGTAATGAGAAAGTGGCCACTTTCATGAGTAAATCATATAAGCCTTATATGATGGGGTTGCAATGTAAAGCTGCTTCATAACTAAAATTTACAGCGTCTTACATGGAGCTTCAGCTTCCTGCTGTCAAATGTGCCCAGATATTTCCTCAAGCTTTCCAGAAATGTTACCTTATTGATCTTAAAACTTTTCTAATGTCTCCCTTGGTTTTCTTGTTTTCAGTGTTTTAGAATAAAACCCTGCCTTTCCTTTGAGGCAAAAGAAGAAATTTGTTGTCTCCACTTACATGTCACTCTAATGGTAATGTTATTTATATGCACATGACTTTGCAGTGCTTAGACACTCTAGACGCTGTAATGCAGCACTGAAAGTAACCGTAGGTCCTAATCCTCTTACCAACCATCGCATGTCATTGCCTGCTCAGGTTGGATGGTCTGCTATGTTGTTTCGTAAACCCAGCAGCCTTTATTTATTATGTATTTTTGGTCTTATCCCATTTTCTTTGGTTTACTTATAGGACTTATTCTTTCTATTGGTCCCTAAAGTCTGTACTGAATGTAGAATAAAGGAGGTTCGAATTTGTCTGAATCAGCTGCAAAATCAAATACATTTCAGAGAGCTGGTGTCTCTCAAGATTTTATGGTCATTTTAAGTGACCAGATATTTCCCCTCATCGTTACTGCCCTTGTTTTACAATGACTTACTTTGATGTAAGTTTCCTTAGCTTTGAAGCTTGCTTTTCACTCTTATTTTTGTGCATTTGACTCATCTCCTATCTATCCTGAACAAGGAAATTCTTGCACATAAGATTTTTAAGGTTAAACCTTCTATAAGCTTTTATTTTGAAAGGAAGCTTGTGCATGCTTTTTGTGTTTGACGCTGCAAACCTGACGGAGCATATATGCCAACAGGCATTGGGGGTTAGTGTTAGGAGGAGGAGGAGGAAAAGCCTTCACCCTGATATTCCTCAGTTTTGTTGCATCTCGCGCCGTTTCCAGTGGAGCTCGTGGCAGTAGATCCAGCTGGATGTGTGCAGCTCGCGTCGGCTCTGGATACGGAAAGCACGCGCTCCTTCCTTTAAAAGCTGGAAGTATACGCGTGTGAGCGGGCGCGCGTGTCTGAGTGCGTGTTGGCTTGCCATATGAATCACACCTGAGCCGGGTGTGCAATTCCTGGGCGTGTAAAGCACATAGAAGGCAGCGTGTCCACTTGTTTGCCGTGGGAATGTTGTTAAACTAAACTTCCCCGCAGCGGTTCGGGCAGACGTGCGCTGCGCTCCGGTCCGGTGGCACTCTTTTCCTCCCTCTTCCCAACATCAGGATGTAATTTGGGCAACTTTTTGAAGGACCGAGGACACGCAGGACGAGTTTTATCAGCTAACATTTGATTTAATTGGGGAATACTGTCGGCAGTCTGTCGCAGAGGGACGCCAGCGGCGGATCCAGAGGTACGTTGAGCGGCGTTTTGGCTGCCTGCTTGTTACTTTTTAACCGCACCTTTTATGAATACTTAACGCAGAAACAAAACTATTGTTCGTCCTCAAGCGCAGTCTCCCAAAGCCCTTCACAGCAGAAAAGCCTTTAAGGAGGATTTTAAAGATCTCCAGAGCACTCGTGATTCCTTATCAACGCGTGAATTCCCCTCGATGCCTTGTTTGGAGAACGCTACACCAAACTCCGCTTACAAAAGTTCAGGTTTAAAAACA
The DNA here is from genome assembly GCF_964374335.1 of Astatotilapia calliptera. Lineage (NCBI taxonomy): Eukaryota > Metazoa > Chordata > Actinopteri > Cichliformes > Cichlidae > Astatotilapia > Astatotilapia calliptera. The sequence goes on from NC_137438.1 coordinate 21,386,287, forward strand.
AACATCGGTTATTAGCGATTTGAACGGTCACCATTGTGATTAAGTGGTGTTTTATACTTAGCATGGAAGGTAGTTGATATTCGGCATTAAAGCCATATTCCAATCACTGCGTTTTCTTTAGAAAAAACAACAACTTGTGGACATGATTTCATCCGTGTAATCAGCTGCCACTGAGGAACACTAAAACTTTAAGTTGCCAAAGTTTTAAAAGTGTCCAGCTGATATGGAGTCTCGGCTGTAATGATTGGCTGCAGAATGTTAGAGTCTTGCATATTGCTAATGGGTTAGAATACATTTAATTTAAAGGTTCCTAAACGAAGTCTGGCATATGGGAGACAGCGGAATGTGCTGGGACCCATCAATACTCAGAACATCTGGAGCCTCAGCCAGTGGGCTGATCCTGTTGAGTCGGTGACAATAATATATTCCAGACCGACTTCCTCCAGTGTCAACTCCACATATTGGAATTTACAACAGCTGTAGGAACCCATTATCTTTTATTGATTCTGCCCATTAATTCCATACCGATCTCAATGAGAGGGGCTTTTTTAAAAGACTCTGAGCTGTAACTCAACATCAGTTAGATATCCCTAACATTGTAGTTAATGTAATGTGGTTGAAGCAGATGTTTTTTGAAGGCATTATTGATCATAAGTGCCTAAACCATTACAACAGCAGCCAGATAATGGTTGTACTTAGTCAAATCTTTGGCTCCAAAGGTCATTAAAACACATTGGTCCCCATCTCATGCGAGGAACTATGAATCTTGGAAAGTGTGCTGCTGGCCATCTGCCTCAGAGAACTGCTGTACATGATGGGGAGGTAATTGCCCATGGTGTGAGTTAATGGATTAGAATAGCCTCCACACTGCACCTTGGGCTCTGGAGCCATAAAACTATTATAGCTGCAGCGACGTAGCTCTGTTTAGATTCAGGTTGTTTGATGTTATTAGGGCTAACAGGACACTCCAATCAGCCGAGCGTGCAGTTTCAAGGCTTCTTGAGCAGTTCATTGTCATGTTTGAGCTACTGCAGCCACTGGGGGGGAAGTTTGGATGAGCGGGAGTCGATCAGATGTGTCCAGAAACTTTATAACTCCTACCTTTTTTTCCTTCTTTTTTTTAACATGAAATTTGCAGCCAATTACCGGGTTGTGCTTACTGTGTCAGTATGAGTGATGGAAATGTCTCCTAAAAGTCATTGCTGGTGCTTGTTCAAGCAATGTTCTCAATGAAATCGCATCTCTAATGTGTTCTTAAAGCAATCGATGGTTCAAAAGCACCGTGTTAGTCTGAATAAGCTCTTCAGTAAATCCCCTTTTTTAAATGTTTTCCTAGAAGCCATGCTATTTAATAGGCAGTTTTAACTCATCTGCACACAATGCTACGGACAGCACAATACAAACCCTGTCTTCTGTTTAGTGAAGTGACTCGTCAGCTGAGCTTTACATTGAAAAAGCCTTAGATGCAGACAGTGCAGGTAAAGGGAATTTCACTGGCTGCTCACTGGGTTGATTCAGCAGGACGGCTGACTTTCAGCTCGGTTACGTAGAAATGGAGAACTAAGAGAAAGGAAAATAAAAGGGCAATGCCTCCTTTTTCACTTATTACTATGACATTTAACATTTTGGAAGGTCAGCAGGTTAACTGTGTGTTTTTTGGGTAACTTCTAGAGACATTTTGCATTTGGCAACAGAGCTTTTGGATCCTTGAGGTTACCTTTCTCTTTTCTATTTGCTTAAATAGGCTTTACCCTGGTCTGAAGGCTCGGCCAAATCAGAACTGGCAGTAAGTAATATTCGCTACTTGTACAGTTTAAAAAAACAAGACAAAACCCAGATGAAACAGGAAATGATGTGGGCTGAGCTGATAATTTAAGTTGTTAAATTTGGCACCCTTTGCCTTTTGCTGGTTTTAAAGAACAACACAATTTAAAGGAGTAGTTTAATGTGTTTGGGAAGTGCACTTATGCACCTTTTAGCCACATGCTTAGTTTGTAACTGTGATATTACTGCACGGTTAGCTCAGAGTGGAAATGTGTGGGAGATGGCTACACTCTTGGTAAAAAACAAAGTACACCCTCAGCCCTTGTATAGAAATTAATGAGGTAAATGGCAACCAGTTGCTGCTAATCATGATTAACTTAACATCAATTAGTTTGGCCAACTCTATAAAAGTGGAAGCTTTGGTAACTTCCTGGTCTGGAGCATTCAGGTGTGTCAAGGTCAGATTGTAATGCTGAGAGAAATTGCAAAATACCCAAGAGGTCCGACTCAGACTGCACAGCCCTCAGTTAGCATTTTAAAGGTTGAAGTTCATGACAGTTAGAAAAAGACTGAACAAGTATGGCTTGTTTGGAAAGGATAAGGAACATGGCAGCACACCTTAGGTTTGCAAAATTACATCTGAACCAACTACAAAATTTCTGAAACAAGGTTCTTTGGACAGATGAGACCACAGTGGCAATATTTGGACAATGCACAACACCACCTCCAACTGTCAAGCATGGAGGTGGAGGGGTGATGATTTGGGTTCCCTGTAGTCACAGAGTCAACCATGTATCCCTCAGTATACAAAAGTATAGTGTGTACTAAGTATTCTGGAGTCAAATGAGAGGTCATCTGTCCAGAGCTAAAGCTTGGCCCAAACTGGGTCATGCAACAGGAAAATGATCCCCAAGCACAGCAACAAATCTAAAACGGTCCATCTGATTGAAATGCTGTGGATAATACTTCAGAGCTGTGTGTAACTGAATGCCTGCAAATCTCAATGAATTAAAGCAATTTTGTAAGATGGGATGAGCTACAATTCCCCGCAAAATAAAGCTATCGTGTTATTGTCAAATTAATCATGTGGTGTGTTTAGTTTTTCACAGGACTGTCTCTAGACTGTGTCTAAAATGAAACAAAATGTACCTCGAACGCTCACTAATTCATAAACTGTTCATTTCAAAGTATTTATTACATTGTAAATGTAATAAATAATTACATTACATAGTGAATGATCTGTAACAAAAAAAAGGGGATATTGTCAAAGTCTCTCAGAGACAGCTAGTCTAAAGGTGAGGAATCAAGTATAGCTAATTAACTGCTTTATACCATCCAGATTCATTTAACCTTGTTGTATGGATACAAACAAAAGAGTAAGGTTTCTACGCAATAAAGTACGGTAGCAAGCTAGCTTGCTCGGGCAGTTTCCCAACTCCTCATTCAATTATTGGCTGATTTAACATCTAATGGAAAATGCCAGCGCTGCCTAAACAAGCTACGACATGGAACAAAGGAAAAAGAGGAATTATCATTGATAACGGCTGGTATTTTTCCAGCGTGGCGATATCTATTATGTAAGTTTGATGTCGTTAGCCATTTCCAGGCCCAAACACGTTTTCACTTAAAGACTGAAAGAATTTGGAGTCTTTAATTTTCTGCACCACGTCAGTGCAGAAAATTAAAGACTCCAAATTCTTTCAGTGACAGAAATGATTAATATGAATGTCCTGCAAGATATTTAAGTCAATACTCATGAAAAAGGGGATTTCTAAGGTTTAGAGGAGTTGGCAGTAAATATAGCTTGCTGCTAGACATCTCAAAGTAATTTAAGAAAAAATATGAGCACTGCTTTAAGTTTGGATTTAAACTAGGTTGGAAAACTTTGAAGAAGTTGACAAGAGGATGTGTTACCTGGTTACTAAGTACAGGCTATGGCTATGGTTCGGCTAATAAAGATAAAGGATGGGAGTTAAACTGTTCTCCTGAAAAGCCCATGTTGTGGTCCGTGATGTTCAAAGAGACTCTGAAAACCAAAGCTCCACCAAAGCAATATCTGTGATGAACCCATCCACAGCAGTCACGGAAACCATGAACTGTAGTACATGCTCTGAGTTTTTAAAAACCTAAGGACATGCCGCGTATGAATGGTGCTGATAAAAAGCTGGCGATGCTGCGAATGGTGACTGAGTAGTTTTAAGGGGCTTCTTTTCAGTAAAAAGAGAGACAGAGTATTGCAGCGTGTTTTTTAAAAAGACAAGAGGCTCATCCAAAGCAGCAGCAGATGTTTGGGCCCAGAAACAGGATCGGTAGGTCTCCACTTAACAAGCAGATTGGCTATCCACTTTGAGATGTTACCGAGCCTGCATGCAGCGTCCTTCCAGCTCGGCTTCTTCTTTACTTTTTTTTTTTTTTATATCCTGAACCTGCTGTTGCTCTCACCTCTGCTAAGAGCTTGATTTTTTTTGTCTCTCATGTGTTTGTGTATTAAAAAGAGCAGCTCTGGCCCCACCCTGCACTGTGTAACCAACTGAACAAGTATTGTGTTTTTATGTTGGTAAAGCTCTCATCCATCAGAAGCCCAGTCAGTCTGAGGGCTTAACTATACATTAGTGTCACCTTTGCACTTCCACCGCTTGACTGTAAGAAACCTGTTTAAGTGGAATGCAATTTGGTGGTTGAGTAACAGCACCACATTCAATACTCTGCTTAAACAGGAAGTTATGCTACTGCTTATATACAGTACACAATGATAGTAGGCTGTAATTGGATTTCTGTGCTAGATAGAAGCACAAGCAGATAGTGTTGGTGTGTTTAATTTCTACTTCTGCTTTCAAACCAAAACTGATGGTTATTAGCAAGCTGTGGTTTAAAAAAAAAAATTAGAAGAATTTGTTCTAAAAACATAAAAAATAATTATTTAATCCAGAGGAAGAATTTACAACAATACAGTGCTACAATGAAATACACAACTACTCTGTAAAAGTAATTATTATGTAAAATAATGTTTTTTGAAGCACTAAATTGTTAAGTCCCCAATTTCTTACGGTTTATGTGTGTGGTATTAAAAAGGAAAAAAAAAGATGGTTTTGCAGGTGGTGTTGCAGCCTCATCATGTTATTAGCTCAGGGACTTTGCATGAATCCCAGGCTGTGTAGCATTTTGCACAAGCCTGTATAATTTAATTAGCAGTAGTGCATCGTACTCCATAGGCTGTGACTGTGCCACTGTCTGCTAAGATGTGATGCTACTCTGCTGCATGTGCTGCACACAGTCCTGGGAGTATAGGGAATAATCATTGTTTGTGATGAATATTGGTCTGCCAGTTTGTTAATTAAGCTCTATGAAATGCCTCCAAATTGAACGCAAGTACTGTATATGAGCAATTCTAAGTAATTATTGAAACTGTGCATTGATTTATGTATCACCCATTAGTGTTCAACAGTGTGTAGCTTGGCCTCTTGTCTACTTTTAGTGGCCACCAGAAAGGTCAATTTAAGCTAGCAGTACATGATGTAATTAATCTTCAAGAACATATTCTTGTTGTAAATATGTATCAGAAAAGATAATTGGTAAGTAAAGCTTTAAAATTAATAGTAAATCCTGTGCACCTCTGTAGACTCACCACTGCAGGTATCACTGCTTGAAAGAGAGAGGTTGTTGTGGGCCTGCAGCAAGGTTTACAAGAAATCTGCCAAATGTGAACAACCAGCAGTTTAATCTGCATGCAAGCAGCTTTCATTCTTCTTAATGAGGTTGGTGGATGCGGCAGCTTAAAAGAAAGTTTTTTTCATTTTTTTAAATCTTCAAAAAAGGTGATTTATTGGTATTTTATTGTGAAAACACTGACTGAAGAAACAATGACTAATTAATAATTTCACACAGTTTGCTTCAGAGCTGAATTGATTGATGGAGACAAGCTGGTTAATCAATCCTTATATTGAACCCGGGATGTTTGTATAGATTTTTATTTATTTATTAATAAATGAATCAATAAATCTCCTTATTATTATAACTATACTGTCCAAGTACATGCTGATGTGATAATTTAAATGTAACTAATATGCAGTGAAAAGTTTCACTCTCTGTTTTTGGTGTTTAAGTATGTTAAAGTTTAGCTTTGCAAAGAGCGACTGTTGGTTGAAATTACTTTTTAAATTCAGGCGAACATCCTGTTTCAGGTTTGCTTTGGGTTCTTACATGTGGAACAGACTGTTTCTGTAGTTGCAGAAAATGGCAGAGGCTGGTTTTAATCTGTATTTATAAGCTGTGAAATTGAACAAAATGTTGGAGATCAAACTGTCTCTAACAGATGGATGCAATGCTTCCTGTGCTGATTGTCTGCTGGGTGCTGCGCAGACATTCTGCAGCATGTGTTGAGTGATTCTGCAACTAGAAACTTCACTTTTTAAAAATCTGAGCAGCTTCATAGGAGAGCTCCTTGTAGTATTTGTTGGCTTCTTTTTCAACATCTTTTTCATATTTGCGTAAAACCTTCTGAAAGCTTTCTAGACATCTTCATCTTCATTTTTATTTATTTTTTTATTTTTTAATGCATTTTCTAGCCTGTCAGCCTGTCCGTGGTTTTCAGTGCTGAGCAGCAGTAGCTGCTGTTGAAACGCAAAAAAATGTCTCCGCTCTCTTAAATTCGAAGCATGGACCAAAATTATGTTTCACAACTTGGCAGAGAGAGCAACGGAAGACTGAGACATGCTTTCTCTGTGCTGCAGTCATTTATCACAGGGAGAGAGTGGCAAAGGTCAGAGGTCAGACAGCAACTTTTTGTGTGTGTGTGTGTGTGTGTGTGTGTGTGTGTGTGTGTGTGTGTGTGTGTGTGTGTGTATAAACCCTTGGCAGAAGATATTGTTTTGCACTTCTTGATCAGTTGTTGTTGTTTAGCAGTTAATGGCTCCTAGATAAAGAAACATAGTTTATATAACCGCTTTCAGACGGCGAGATGAGTGCTGGGCACGGAGATGCTTTCAAAATATATTTGGAGAAATAAGACAGGGCAGTATGGGCGCAAAGGCTGTACCAATATTTCACGCTGTTTTTATTCCATCATGTTGACATCTGCCTGTTACGATGTCATTGTGATGTCATAGGGTGTCATATTACAACAATAAATGTTTTTTTGCAAAGCTCTCCTCACGCCCTTTCGCATGATATGTTACTTGATATCGTTTCTTTAAAAAATCATTTTTAACCTTTTTTAACTTTGACCTTGGGTGCTAACAATGGAGGTCAAGGTCAAATTTGTAGCCAACCCAGGTGCTCATGTGCCCCAGAGCCTAGCAGATTGTTGCTGAGTTTGAATATTTGCCATAAAGATTTGTGGGGAATGTAAAGGTTTTACAATAACAGCATTACAAATGGGAATAAAGACAAAAAAGATGAAAAATCTGATAAAAAATATAACCCAAAACATGGACAAACTAACACACCTCCCCCTCCCACTTGCGCTAACAGCAGGTCAAGTTGACATTCAGCTCTCCTCTGATTGGCTAGTCGAGGCTAAGCAAGTGTATGTGTGTGTGCATAACTTCACAGGAAGTAAACCTGTTGGATGACTCACGGTAATAGGTAATAGTTTCAGCTAGACTTTTCTTTGTTCACTTGTCTAGTTGCTTTTGGCCTTTGATCACCTCACAACATCGTCCTTCCTGGTATGTCATGGGTTGAACTTGACTCTTGCCATTCCATGAAATATTTTAAAAAGTTCCTTATTTTAAAACAGTGAAATGAAATGTAGCTGCAGATCTGTAACCAGTCCTGTTTCTGTGCAGTAATGTAGCCTTATGTCTCCAAGGTTTCTGCAATGTTACTAAACACTTAGAAACGCTTGTGAGGTTTCAGACAGTGGAAGGTAATGCATTCAAACCGCATGCTTTATTAGAGCAGAGATGAACAGGAAGTGTTAGGGATTTAAAAATAATAACATAAAAAAAGGAGGAGGAATGAGGGTCCAGGCCGTCAGCCAGTGGGTTGCTCAGCGTTTAATTAGTTGCAGTTCTAGCAAGGATGTTTATTCCAATAATATTAACATGACAAAGGGTTTAGACTTGGAAAAAGGTGGAATTAATTTACTTGAGCTGAATAATTTTCAGTAGGCATAAAAATATACTAATAATATTCAGTTAGTCACTTTGTCTTCTGGAAAATGCTTTTTTTTTTCTCCATGTATTTCTTCTGTCATTTAATAGTTATTATGAATCAAATGATTAGATAATCAATGAGCCAAATGCCACACATTGTATTGCCTCTAATGGCTACTTGGGGTGGGCTCCAAAAGTGAGTCTGTCCCCATAGCCTGCCATCTTTAAATGTCCAGCAGAAATAAACACGTTTGCAACCTGCTACAAAAAAGTTTCAATCTCTTTAGCTAATTTAAGAAGTGAGCGAGAGATGCACAGGCAATAAATCTTTTACAGCTCACACATTTAAACTCTAACATTTGGAGTTGTGAATGTTGACTATACATTATTGCCTGTATGCTGGGAGTTGAGCTGGGCCTGTCCTGTGTTTGTGGGGTTCGGTGCCTTTTGAAGCATTTTTGATACATGCGGCGTATCAGATAAATGCATCTTGTTAATGAGGCTTGCTTGTGTCAGCTGATGAATAGAACTCCATCCAAATATGGCCTGTTTGCACAAAACCAAGATAATGATGTTCATGTTGCTAAATTTGACGCTTGGGAACAGGAGGTCTCAAACTGGCGGGTGATGTCACAGTGACCATCTTTTGTTTTCAGTCTGTGCTTACTGGTGTAAAGTCTGTCTAGACTCAGTTTTTCCCGTGTTTCTGAGCCTCCACTCAGAGACTACACTTTATTTATAACGTATAGCTGTTTTCATGTGGAGCCTCTTAAAGCGATCATCCATGAGATTCCTCATCTTATTTCCAACCGCCTGCACCACCCGCACCACCAGAACTATGCCGACACCTTTGATATATGCTCATTGCTGCTCCGTTTGTCTCACACTTCCTTTACATTATAATGAGCGCGCTCAGTCATGCAGCCTGTTGGTAATAAACAACAGCAAACTGTAGCAGGCTTAAAGATAAAGAGCTGCGTGCTCTCTGTTCGTCTTTCCCTCTTTTCATCTCTGAATATTTTTTAGTCTTGTCAGTGTATTTAAGAAATCCTGCTTCCAGAAACATCAAAAAGTTGACTTTTTTTTTTTTGCTCTGAGGAGGGTTTTCTATGAGGGATTCAGCCGTCTGTCGCTAGGTGTTCACAATAGAAAAAAGGTAGAGCCTCTCATCATAATTCAGCAGTTGTGAAACAGACATTTATTTTATTTATTTATGTGAATGTGAATTTATACTGTGCTTGGAGCATGTGCATCTCTGATAAAATAATGAGTCCATAAATGATAACTTCCCGGTCTTCAGTTCCTTTCATGTCCTCTTATGGTTTTAGAAGCACTTTTAAGCAGAATCATTTTTGATTTCTGTAAACGCCTCTACCAGGCAGGTGTGGGGGAAAGCAGGCCTAAATTGATTCGGTCGCAGAAAACGATGCTAAATGATCAACTTTCTAACTGCGGAGCGGTTGTTCTGAGTGCATTTTAAGCCCTGAAATGCTCTCATGGAGGCTAAAACAAGCCTGCCTCTTGGATTGTGTGTCTGGAGCCACTGATTGAGGCTGGCGTGTACGCGGACGAGCTTTTCTGTGTTTTGTTTGTCCAGCTGTTAATGTGCCGTTCTCATTATGCTGCTGTTGTCAGGGAGCCTCCGAGTGGAGAGCGGTGATTTAAGAAGCCAGCCTGACTGATTACCGACCTGTGCGCTAGTCCTCTTGTTCTCTGTGGCCGTGCATGTGTAAATGTTTAAAGCGTTTACACGTGCACGACTTGTACAGGTCAGCTTGTGCTGCAGTTTAAAGCCATTATCAGTATAAGACTCAAATAAATAAAGCAGCGATAACCGCCACTAGCTGCCGTCCTTTGATTCCAGTGCGTGCAATGGCTGTTCAGCAAGGGTCATTGTTATTGGTTCGATGCTAGTGCAGTCTGAGTTCAGTTTGCAGCTCGCTGAACTGTGCTCAAACATGCACTGTCAAAACGATCAGTATTAGTATCTGCAGTACTGTCCCTGTATTTACTTTGTACTGGATCGATCGCAGTATTGCACAGCACTAGTATTTAACCTGCTTAATCTTGATGCTTTTTGCGAGCCAGTTTGCTTATTGGCATTTGGTTTTCCTTAACTTGCTCTTCCATATCTTCTTTTAAAGTTTTGGTTTTCCATCGTTGAAAATTCAACATTTTATTGATGGCATTATGGGTTAGAAGCTGGAGACCACTGATGAGCTGGTCAGCTGTTTGATTTGAAATTATTCTTCCACGTCTTTGGCGTCAAAAAATAATACTGGTCTACATTTCTGCAGCTAATCAGACTGGACGGGTATGATTGCCTTTAGGTCATTTGCATTAACTATCTTATGTACACTATCATATTGTGCTGGTACTAATGGGTTAGCGGGTGCTGACTTCAGAACCACAGTAAGTGCTGACATCGAGTTTCTCAAGGTTCAGTTCACATTGAATGGCGTCTGCCTTTTAGAAGCGAAACATGACAGCCTCTCAAAAGAATACAAGAGAACTGAGCGTGTGTTAATTGAATGTCTTGAACTGTACATGAACCCTTGCTGCCCCCCGTGCCAGCTCGTGCTACGAACGGGTGTGAACTGCAAAGTGGAACTGCAGCAAACAATTACTGTGTCGCTCAATCATTTTGACAGTTCCTCCAGTGATAAATTCATTTGTGAGCTCAAGAGGAAACGTGTCAAACTAAGTTTCATCTGAAGCATTGTTGATCCTCAGCGGAAGACAAAAGTCTGTTTCTATGCTCGTCCTGCCAGGTGAGGAAAATAGATTTTATTGATGCTTGGCTTGACAAGTTTAAATTAGTGTTGCATATGAGGTTTGGAGTCATCTTTATCTTTTTGTTTTTGCTGGTTTAGATGTCTGACAATTTTATGGTCATTAAAATTTGAACTCTACAAATGGCCCTGTAATAATCTGTGTGTTGAGTGGGTGAAGAGCTGTATACAGAAACAATGACAGTCTCTGTTGCATTGAGTTGACTTGAGCACCAAATCCCAACAACAGTCGCTTCAAGGTGTTTTATAAAGTAAAAAAGAGATCCTACAATAACAGAGACAAACTCCAACAATTTGTTGATCCCCTGTGAATAAGCACTTGGCAACGGCGAGACAGAAAAACTCCCTTTTAACAGGAAGAAAGGGAGGTGAGGGAAGGAAGACGGGACAAAGACACATTGTGGAAGACAGGCAAAGAATAATAATAATAATAATAATAATAATAATTTATGATTAGATGCAGAGTGGTGTACAAACACAGGGTAGAAGAAACACTCAGTGCACCAAGGGAATGCCCCAGCAGCCTAGACGTATTGCTGTGTAACCGAAGGAGGATTCAGCGTCACCTGATCCAGCCATAACTAAAGGTTTTATGAAAAAGTAAAGTTTTAAGTCTAAACTTAAAAGTAGAGAGGGTGACCTTATAATAATGAAGGAACTCTTATGAGTAGTGAGTATATCTTTGTAGAAAGCTAGAAACGTGTGTTTTATTTCTATGTTCTGGTTATGATAGCATACATTCTCCTCGTTTTGTTCACTTAGAAGCCGAAAGATTATCGATTGCTTTTATTAGCTGAGTTTCTGCTCACCTATTCACAGGAAGTCTTATCAAAGCTTTCTTTTGCCCAGTGTTATCTGAACTATCCACTGTCTGACCATGTTACTGCTCTATAGCTATGCTTTAGTTGGACTGACAGTCGCCGGTAAAAGTATTTCAAAAGTCTGTGTTTGTGGACACTTAGTGATGATGAGACTTGATTTGTCTGAGTGTTTCTCAAGGAAATTTCAATACTGCAAAGCACGTACACATTCCAGGCAATTTCTCGTGGAGAAGAAACCCAAATGGCACAAGGGGAGCTTTGTGTGCGACACACACATTTGGCAAATTGTTCCCGTTGTTTCTCCATTCTGTCCTCCACATCACAAAAACCCAGGAAGGGGGAGCCCCGAGAGAGAGAGCGAGGGAGGGAGATGGAGGGGGAAAATGGATCCCATCAAGTCAGATCGCATTGTCTCGTTGATTGAACAATTTGTAAGTCTGTTTTGTCAGCATCACGCTTTTGCAGAACTCCCAGGAGTGCCGTGCACGAAGGCCGCTGCACCATCGGGCGCCATTTATTTCACCCCAGCTGCCCTTTAACTTCATCATCATGACTGCTTACACGTACACACATACTCTGTATCTCTGTCTCACACACGGCAGTTTATGATGATAGATATTTGCCTGCGGAATGAAGAGTGGGAAGCGTAGAGGGCCATTTAACGACCTGGGTATTGCCGGCTGTCTATGTCTCTCTCTGTTAATTCAGGGTCACGTCAGTCAGCGTGCTCGGAGATGTGAGGCGTCACACTCAGAGCAGAGTAATGATTAAATGAATAAAGGGTTGCTGCCTGCTTGGTAAAGAATAGAAAACATGAAAAGACAAAAAGGACTGAGGGAGGAGAGCTACAATGCCCCTCAGTCTAATGATTCCAGCCAGCATTTCTTTATCTCCATTTAATTTCATACAATGCCTTTAATTACTTGCTATTCTAGTTGCTAACGTCTATTGTACGGGCCTATTACAGGAGGAGCAGGAGGTTCATTATACTAGAAAGATTGATGCACTTCTAAATCTTTCTTTTTGGTGTTGAGTAGTTTTGCTTTTTTTCCTTCTTTCATGAGAAGTTGAACGAGATTTTTGATCTTCTGCGTTCAGTCTTGTGTCTTGTGGCTCTTCTGTTTGGCAAAAGGTTTAAATTTTTAAACAGTGGAACATTAAAATTCAGTTCTTAACCCACCAAAACACACCTGTGTTTGTAACTCTTAGTAATTATAGTTTTGCTTGTAAAACAAGCCTCTATCCTCAGGCTAATATTCATGGAGGACACATGTGCTCGGCAACCACTTTATTGGGAGCACCTGCGCAGTCTAATGCAGTCCATTACAGCAGCTCCACCATAAAATCTGCTTTCATAAAGCTTATTCTTGGGCCGCTTGACTGAGGCAGAAATCACATTTATTTTGGTCTTGGTAAAAAATTTGAATCTTGTTTATTTAACACAATTATTTTTATTATTTTGGAGGGAGACGGGGTCATCCAGTAGTTGGCTGGGCCCTGATTGCCAGGCAGCCTGTAAGGTACTTGGGTGATACTGAAAATGGTGACTTTTTTCCTTTTCTGGGTTTTTTTTTTTTTTTTGGCTTTGCATAGTGACTTACAGAGAGACAGCTGTTGAACTGTGCACGCTGCACAGTGATCACTTAGATTAGGCAAACTGGACTTTGGAGTCAAATGTACCAGTAAATCTTTAGAGCTTGCACAGCATCTGACGTCCGATTGCTTCATTTGCTGTAGTTCTTGAATTTTTCCTCCATGGAGCTAAAAGCTTCCTTCTGACCGTTGTGTGTCTGCATTTACACATCTGTTATAAATCTATAACTATTATTCAGTTTAGTCTGTTCCTATAGGGTTGCTTTGTCATTTAGTTTATATTGGGTTTCTGGGCCTTTACCTGACATTATGAATCGCCTGGAGGAGGTTCAGCTGCTGCCAAGACTGCCTTTGCTGCCTTCAGATGTTGTGATGATCGCCGACCACTTTATTTACACCTATTGAGAAGGTCTTCTTTACAGTAGGCTAAAAAGTTGTCGCTTCATCCTGTTTCTCCTCTGTGAGCGCCGCCTCCTCGCAGCTCAGCACCAGGCTGAACGCATCCTGTGTAAACACCGACGGAGCCGTAATGTTGCTGGTGTGTTGCTCCTGCTTTTGCTTCTGCATTGAGACTGTGACGGTCATCCAACGCTGTTTCCATTCACGGCCTCTGCTTGATCCGATTATGAAGCAGCAGCGCTGTCTCCTCCTCTTCTTGCCCTTTCCTTGTCTCTCACTCGCTGCTCACCTCTGCCCCATTTCCTCCTCATTCACAAATCATTTGGAGACATTAACACCATTAAAACTCAAATTAAGGCGCTTTAATGGAAACCAGCATGGGCATGTTCCGTTTTAATGCAGCACCCATGTTGAGCAACTGATTTTGATGTCTGAACTACGTGGAGTTACTGGGTTTATTGTACAAATCCACTGAGAAGGTCTTATAAGGCCTGAAACGTGCTAAAAACTAATCTCCAAGGTTATCCGTATCAAAACAAGACCGGTGTCTATTTAGAAAAAATCTTTAGACCATGCTTCCCATTTAAAAGAGAATCAGATCTCTAAGCCACAGCAAAGTCCCTGCATCTAATGCAATCAGCTACCAAATTTAACAAAAACCTACATGCCGCGGGCATCAGCCAGAGGACGGGAATACTTTGTATAAAATCATTATGAGCTGGGAATTACCGCTGCTTACGTTGATGTTGCATCACTGCAGTGCGTCTGCTTTGTTTTGTCTCCAAAAGAAATGTAGATAAAAGGAGCATCCGGCATACAGGAAATATGATAGGAGTTAATTTATCGATGACTGAGCCACATGTTCATCCTCAGTTGAGATTCAGATAACCAGAACCTGATGAAATGGTAAGCAAAGATAATTTGGTGCCAAAACAAGTCTTTGATGAATTAATTGGATTCTGCTCTGCTTTTTCTTATTTTCTGTCATATGTTGTTATAATAATGGGCACTTAAATTAAACTTGACCAACATCCAAAGCAACGGACCGTGTACGAGAGATGAAGCGAGGGTTGGTGTGACAGAGGAGGACGCCAGGGGAGGGTGAGATGAAGGCAGATGATCCGCTGTGCCGACCCCTGAAGGGAGCAGCAGAAGAAAAAAGACATTAAAGTTGACCAATGTTCCAAACAGCAAAGTAAGAATAATGTCTGTGAGCCAAAGCCCCATTTTCTAGATTTTAGATTTAGATGAAAAATAATGAAGATGTTTAAATATTTTCTTTTATTTTTTAGAAAAATAATAAATGAGAGTTAGTTGCAAGAATGTCTGGCAGTAGTTTATGTCAGTAGTTTATGGTTGTTACTGCTGTCAGGTCAGGTCACATGGGACAGCATTTAGAGGCTGATTACGTGCGCGTGTATTTGTGTTGCCTTTGGGTTACAGTGCCTTTGTGTAACATGCTTCCAGGTTGAAGCTTGAAGGCTGAAGGTTGTGTTTGTTGTACAAAGAGTAGCAGGTATGTGTGTGTTGTCCTTGACTGCTTTCTGTTTGTTCAGATGGGTTAAGATGATAAAAGCAGAGCTGTGAAACTTTTTACAGTCCTCTTTACTCTCTCTTTATACCGGGTTACATCAGGTTCGTTACAGGTACGCTGAGTTATTACCAAGTTAGGTCTGAGTTATTCTTTACCAGCGATTTATGTGGGCATCCCTCAACTTGTTTCAGAGAAGCTGTGTCTCTGGCTGTAACTGTACTCCTGCAGTACAAACTAGATGTATGAGGTTACCATAAAGTGAGCATTACGTGGCTGTTGCATTGCACTCTGGAAAATGTAGGATCCAGTTTTTTAGTTCAGTCCACGCCACTGATGTTTTTGTGCGTTCTCTAAAAGTAAAAATGCTGTAATTTATCTATACATGAAGTTTCTTTTCTATGAGGATTTTTTAAATTTCGATTTTTGCTTGCTGATAGAATAAGTTACTACTTTTAAACATTTTCTGTGATGCAAAACAAAATGTTTAAATTCCTTTTCTTGTCTCAACACTCTGAACTCTGGTCTCTGTATGATGTCACTGAGCGCGGATGTCCTTAAATGCAGTCAGCATGTTTTATGCTTATGTCAGCCAATCAGAAGGACGTTTAAGGGTGGAATTCAAATGGGCTAGACCAAATGCAAGATGATATGGAGTAAAGCATAAACTGACCTCAAGATTCTTCTTCCATTACTCACACGCCACCTCTCCACCAAGCTTAATAAAAATGCCTAGGTACTTTTTTTTTTCTTTTTTTTTTGGACCAAAGGACAAATGATGCCAGCGATTCAACCTACATCTTGTAGAAAGTAAAAAAAAAAATCCTCCTTATATGCATAAAAGGGATTAATCTATTCAACTGAGTTGTTAAAAGCAATTGCCATTTATCAAAATCCCAAGTAAATAGAGTTTGCATAAATCGGTCAAGACTGCCTCTCTGTGTGGCTTTGTTCTGTCTGTGCACAGAAACGTGTGTATAGGCAGGTATTTAAACAAATACTCTCAAAGGTGAAGCTTTTGTATTTTTCTTCATCTGCTGTGAAACTGAAGATGCTGCGCTGGGACCATTTCATAATCCAAACAACAAATTCATCCACGAAAAAGAATAAAATCAGTTAAAAATGGTTGATGAATAAAGCTCTTTATAGGAGCTTTTCCTCATAAGATGTGTTTTAATCACTAATCCTGTTGGTATATGTTGCACTTTTAGTTTTCATCACTCCACGGGGGATTTGTTTTTTAGTTGAGGGTGATGGTGTAAGATATGTGCTCTCTGGCTGTGGGACTTTACCATGTTTTACTTTAGTCTATCTCACTATCTAACTGAAACCTTGTATCGGTGTTTAAATCTGTGACTCGTAACGAGAAACCCACAAACACCTGATGCCTGAGAATACAGCGCAGTCCTATTTTGTGTCAAATGTGCAAACATGTCTGAGAACTGTTCTTATAAATGCAAGTGAAGCAATTCAGGTCAACAGACTTCTGGTGCTCTGAGTATTTTAGAGGTGAGAGGGTCTTCCTGTGTGGGCTGTAATTAAAACCACGCGTCCTCTTCTGAAAGTTGCTCCCACACAGGGAGTGTCGAGTTGAGTGTCAAGCAGTATGGAAGATGGCCCTGAAAGTAAGTGAGTGAGTGTGTGCGTGTGATAGGTAAGCGGTTGTAAAATTTGATAAGTTGACGTTACCTAAAGGTATCTTTGAGGATGAGTTACATTAACTTTCATACCAAAGTGTAAAAGAGCTCTACCTAGTCTGAAGTTTTCAGTGTGTTTAGCTTGAATGGTCAGTATGTGCCTGCAGCTGTTAGCAAGAGCAACACTGGCAAAGCTCAGATACTGAAATGTGGCGCTGACTGATTTTAGTGTGAATCGCTGCTTTTAAGTGCAGATGTAGTTTGGTTGGTACTCTAAAAATCCCAAAATTGATACCCAGCCGTACCTCATTGGTTGGTGAGGGGTTTGCTGGAGGTTGCTGGCTGTTAGGTCACACAAAGAACGTGCTGCACTAAAAACGTCCCTGTGATTGCCGGTTGCTCCGGCAGATTCCTGCATTCGGCTGTAGTTTGCATGGAGACAAGTCTATGCAAATACTGCAAACTGGTTTTGAATGTTTTTTTGTTGGTAATGACTGTCGTGTGGCAGGGAAAGTCTGACAACCACCGGCTTGAAGGGGATGGGTCGAGGAGCCAAAACAGTGTTTCACACAGTGTGAAGTGAGAAGCTGCAAAAATTCCCGGTGAGAGATAAAAAAGGATTATTTCAAAGTGGGGAAACTAACTGCACTGTTACACTCTGAAATCAAGTCAAATGATCCACTTTAAGTCACTGTAGAATAAAGTGCTGTGGGATTGTTGGAGAAAAGCGCTCCAAGTGGTCGATAAGAGCAGAAAAGGGGTTGTATAAAAGACGGAGCGTTTACTGTTTACAAAATAATGGACATTTGCCTATTTTGCTAAACACAGTGGACACATTTCCCTAAACTGTATTCTACTTACTACTTGGCGCTCTTCTACAGACCTCAATTTGCATTTATGTACTATTACTGCATGTAGTCAGCTCTGTTATCTCCTGTGTGGATGAATGATTCACCCTCACTTTACCTTTACCTAGTGCCCATAGATGGACAGATGTCAGCTGTCTTTAATCGCCTTCACAACGTCCTCATAGTTTGTTAGCACTTTATTATGTGTAATAATGGCTGCACACGAAGAGTAGACTAATAAGTTGTATTAACAACTTAACAATTGTAGCTTTTATTCCACAAACTCTTGGAAACAGTCAAAGTGAGGACGGAGCTGCATTTTCAGCTGAATGTGTGGCAGCGTCCATGTTGATCTATCAGTGCGATCGCACCCCAAACCCCCTGTCTGCAGGCTCCTTTGGCATCTCATTGATACTGCTGGCTGTTAGCTGAGGTGTGTGTGTGCGTGTGCGTGTGTGTGACAATCAGACATAAAACACGGTGTGAAAGACACAAGCACTTACTCCTGCTTCAGGCCTGCATGGTGCCATGAGACTGTGGGTTAGGTGGGAGGCGGCCCGCTCTCATGCGGTCTGAAGTGTTATGTTTTTTCACCTCTTCTAACACATGTGAAAAGCCAGGTGGTGGAGGTTGCACACACAGTTGTCTCCTGAATGCAGTGTGGCTGGAGCTGAAGGATGTGTGGATGTGTGTTCTCATGGCTGCAGTTTGACCTCTAGTCTCCACCAAAGGAAACCTCAAACCGCTGTCCTTTCCTCCACTATTTTGTCTTTTTCAACATCTGAGTGTCTAACTCCAGCACTGTCCCACACGCCTGGATTGCTTTGCTTTGACTTCATTTCTCTGTGTAAATCTTATCTTCGTGTTTAGCTTCCAGCCTTCTGTGTGTGTTTTTTGCATGAATTAGTATGAAAAGCTGCGAGTCTCCTGCTTAGTAAGTGGAAGCACTATTTGTTGTCCTTATCATGCAATCACCATGCCACTGTTCATGCAGTGATGGTAATCATGATGAACACACACACTGCTGATTACAGATGAAGCATGCACATTTTAAATTGAATCAGCAAGTTCTTTATTGTTTTTTTTTTTTTTTTTTCATTTTACTTTCACTGTTCATTTTTCTTCTGTCCTTTGGATTTGGCAGACCTTTCCTTGACTTTGTTAGGACTTTGTCAGGTAAAATTATGCCCGGTAGTGTGGAAAATAAAAATTATAGGCTTTTTTGTTTTTATTGCTGTTAACTTGTGGGTTGTTTTCTCGTGTTTCCATCCTTCTCAGGTCCATGGGGTCACATAAACTACATGGAGTGAAAACCAAGTTAGTAAACTGACTGTAAGATTGGTGACCAAAAACCGCAGTTCCTCTAGTGCCCACTTGAGGCTGACTCTAAAAGCAAGTCAGTCCCCATACACTCCCATGTTAAAGGGCTTTAGTTTTCAGCAGAAATAAACAACATTGCACACAACATTTATGGTTAGCAGAAGACGAGTCCCTGCTGACTTAGGTGCCCCCTCTGTCTTTTTCTGAAGTGTTACATGGGGAACGTATTAAGATTGTGAATTATAACCGGCATGTTAGCATAGCAATACTGACATTCGCAGATTCACTAGCGTGGCTTTTGGCTGCTTTTTCCTTGAGCTGCGTTTCTCCTGCATTTCTTTATAACTTGATTTTTTTTTCTTTAAATCTAGCCCTGAAGTACAGCCTGATTCTTCAAGTCTAACCAGGTTAAATCGATGTTAACAGGGTAACAGGACAGGCACTTTCTGAGCCAAATAAAGGTCAACAGCTCCTTCCCCCTAGAAGACTACAGTAATGTTTGTCGAATGATTCCCATTTAGCTGCAGGAGGGCAGGAAGTGGGGAGAAAACATACACACTAATCAGAGGCTGTCAGTACTTTCCAGTGGCTCTGACGCAGCGTTACCCTTGAATAAAGGTTTAACGCAGTTTAGCGGAGTTGCTGCAGCTGTAAGATGTGGCTTTGTGATTGTGTGTGTCTGTGTGGTCCTACGTTTAACCTGCTGGGTGAGCATCTGTTCAGCTCTCTTGAGTTTTCCTGGCTTTCTGGCCTCTTCTTAACCTTTCTCCTTTTCACTGTGGATCACCCACTTTGTTCAGACCAAACACTTCCAACACCCACCTTCCACATTTTGTTTGCCTGTCCTTTTCTCTGCCAGGTAGTCTGCTGCCGAGTTCATGACCTGTGTTGTGAATACAAAACGATTATGCAGCTGCGAGACTTCTCTCTGGTTTAAGCAAAAGGAGCCTGTTTACATCTGTCGCAGTGGTGGATACCTGAAAATCTGATTAGCCATGCTCCCCACTACCAGCTTCTGATCAAAGGCACCGGATTCATTTCCGAAACGGAGGCCAAAAGGCCTGAAAACCGGGACTGCTGTATAATTTTAAGACATGCTCTCTGCTGCCGAGGCTCCCATTTCCAATATCCCGGTGCCTGTGTGTGTTGGTTATTTAAGGAGAGCTCTTCCCAGTGTGGACAGAGCTCTGTGACATTATGTGGGCTTTTTTTTTTTTTTTTTTTTATAAGAATGAATCAAGTTCAGGATGATTATGAATTATCCAGTTTCTCCTGTATTTTCTTATGAAAACACAATTACTGCTAACTAGGTAATCCTACAATTTCCTTTGATGTCATATTTTTCTCACATCCTATCACTGGATGCCAAGTTAACTCCATTAGTAGTTCGTTGGTGGTTCATTCAGCTCTCCAACATTATTGGATAAAAAACAACAACTCATGGCTTAGTAAGACTACCCTCTCACCTTCATCCCCATCATCCTCTGACGACCACCAGGGCCGAGAAATGAAGCCACTTCAAGACTCAGCCTGAATCCGCTTCAGGCTGGCTCCAAAAGTGAGTCAGTCCCGTAGGCTCCATTGTTTAAAAGTCTAACTACAGGTGGGATAAATGTGTTTACAGCCTGTTATAAAAATGCTTTGGCCCTCTGTCTCTTGGTGCCTTTTGAAGCATTTTAATGGGGTTACTGACAGATAATGGGACCTGTTGTATTTCCAAATGTGGTAACTTCTGGCTACAAAACAATTTGGTGACTTCACTGTAGCTACATCCATCTTTTATATATATAGTCTGCGTTATGTTGGTGCCTGCTGGGGGAGTTTGAGGTTGCATTGCTATGAAAAAGGCAAAAGAAAACTGTTGTTATGTTTTTGAGTCCTAAAAATATTTCAGTGAAGACCAAAGCAGAGCTAAGTTACAGTGAATGTCTGACATCTGCCCCCTGTTGGCCAGGAGATCTGTTAATACCACTTTATTACACAAATTTGTGTTTTGCCTTCATCTGATCAGAGAAATGTGAATATGTTTTCAGTTAGGAATCGGTGTTAAGGTAAAGCATCATCTTTAACTTCAACTGTTTCCCTACATTGTTATGTGGGCTTGTCTGTCATCTAATACTCTCATTATGAAGTTCTTCTGGAGCTTCTTCCAAGCTTCTGGAGGGGGTGAGCTCAGAGCCTGATTACTTGCAGAAACCTTGTTCTCGGTTTCTGAGTCATGCTGAAGGCATCAGGGTCACATAGAGTGTGTGTGTGTGTGT
The DNA here is from genome assembly GCF_964374335.1 of Astatotilapia calliptera. Classification (NCBI taxonomy): domain Eukaryota; kingdom Metazoa; phylum Chordata; class Actinopteri; order Cichliformes; family Cichlidae; genus Astatotilapia; species Astatotilapia calliptera. The sequence goes on from NC_137438.1 coordinate 21,407,348, forward strand.
GTGTGTGTGTGTGTGTGTGTGTGTGTGTGTGTGTGTGTGTGTGTCATTTCCTGTGCTTTTGACCCTGCATGAGTTGGCTCCGTGCCTTGCTCTTTTTCTTTTCGGTTCTTGGCATCAGTCTTACTTTCCTTTCCTTCTCTCCTTGGATTTATTTGCTTCTTCCTGGAAACATTTGCATTAAATCTCACAAAGTGTTTTTGGGGTTTTTTTTTTGGTTTTTTTAAAAAGAGCCTCTTAAAAGTGTTTAAGTCAGAAATAAGTATATTAAAATACTTAAAAAATGCAAAACAAAATTCTAAAATATATGTTCAATTTGTCAATATGTTTGTTAAACCGTGAACAACATGGATGTAGCTTAAGAAGTGAAGCATGCGTTCTTTCTAATGGCCAGCAGGGGGAGACTCAGACGTCCAACCGTAGATATGTGGCGTTAGTACGTAGTTGTAGTTACGTAGATAGATGTCCTGCTGAATTTGGATGTTACTATCTAACTTCACGTCAACTGTCATTTATTACGAGCAGCAAAGCAACTAAAGCTGTGCACGATTAATAACAACTAAAGGTCATTTATTTGTTGTTTAGGTGTTTGTTATTCTATTAACAAGAAACTTAAAGTCCCTCATCGTTGTGTGAAAAAAGAGCTTTTAGTTTGTTCCCTTGTAAGAGGAATTTTTGTGATTGGTTGGCCCTGACAAACTGTAAGCTTGAAGAGCTGGTGGGTTGTAGCAGTTAGGCGCATAACCTTTGCTTTGAGGGCAGACGGTCTCTGATTTCGATTTGTCAAGTCCCACTTTTTAAGTTTGACTTTGAGTTTTAAGTTTAGCAAGTGTTTGCAGACAAGTTGGGGTCCTCCGTGCAACAAACTCTGGGCAATTTGGTGACGATCAAAGCTGTAGAGAGGAAATCTTCATATGTGGGGGATTAGCTTTTGACTCACAGGGACTACTTGCATATACTCTGAGCTCATTATTTAAAGCTTTTTAATATGAGCATACATTGTCGTAACAGAATAAATACAAGAGGAAATAAGGAGAAGCAGAACGGGTCAAATCCGAGTATTTTAGCAGCTGAAAAGTGCGACTAAAATAGAACTGGCTCTCAGGACAAAGCCCCATTTGTTGTGCGTGTGTCTTTTTTGTTGTTGTTTCTCCATTTTTCATTTTGTCTCTTTTGTCCGTTTACATCTCTGTCTCGCACACAGCAGTGGAAATAAAGGAGCTCTACCCATTTGCAGTCAGTCACATTGTTACGACTAAATGAAACCACATGTTAGATTTTACTTCACTGAACACATGCACCACACTGAACACGACTGGCTCGGTCTGCATGTGAAGCTCTCCAATAAATCTGCTTTCATGTGTAGAGCTCTGCAGATTGAGTTGGACAGTTTGTTTTATTTCTGTTTTTTTGGAGTGTTTTTGGACATTAGGTCATTTTAGCATCTCAGTGGTAATTAGTGTTGGTGGGGAAGGAGGCAGGAAGGTTGTGGGAAGGTCAGGACATTTGTCTCTCATCCATCTCTGTGTGCGTTTGTGTGTCTGTTTTCCTGTAATTGCTTCTTGTTTGTTACAGTGTTGCTGCCCCTTTGTATTAACCTCCATTTGAATGTCGTAAGCAGTAAATAGCCGCATGTCATGTGTGGGTTGAATAGTTGGTCGTGCATTTCATTTGGTAGTGTATCACCGGGTAAGATCTGAAACGGAGCATGTCTGCCTGGACAAACATCCGCTCCAGATCTGTATCTGAAATTCCAACAAACACACAAGGAACATGGAAGTGGCAGGAATCCAAAGATCTGAGGCAACATGTGACGGGAAACTTCAACCACATATATGGCTGGATATTACTCTGCTCCCTCCCATTTTTCTAAGAGCATCTCCGTTCATTACTGTGGCATTGAGATAAAATGTGGTTCTTAAAATAACCAGAATGTTCAGTAAAACCTGATAAGGTGTAATACAAATGTTCACCTTTAAAGTAAAAGTGCTTCAAACGCTCCCACTTGTGCTGTGAAGGCACCTTTTCAAGTTTCACAACGGCTTAGCGAGTAGCTGGTGAGTGTTTGCTGACAAGCTGGGATCATACATGATAACCATGGACGTCCGCAGCAGTCTGCAGGAGATGGACGCGATCGTGAGGAGGATTTTCAGTGCACCACCGATATGCCCTCGCAACCAATTGTAGCTAATGACAGCATTCAACAAGTAGTGTTACAGGGGGGTCACTGACCTGTAGCAGCCACTCACAACCCACAGAGTTGTTGTTGTTGTTGTTGTTTTATTTATTTTTATTTTTTTAAATAACCTTTCGATCATTAGTCTCCAGTTGGGTTTCAACACGTCTGTATCTGTAGGCCTGTATGAGGTCTCAATGATTCAGTTTTCAACATTCTTACTGACACGGACTCTGAGGTAACAGAAAAATCACTTAATTACTCTTGTTTTCTTATAGATAACCATTAAGTATCAGAAAACTCTTGTTGTCTGGTTTGTTCGTTTGTTTTTGTTTTTTAAAATTCAATATAATTTTAAAGATTTCTCAGCCAGCTGATGGGTTTGGATAACTTTGAGGCACTTTGCAGTTTCTGATTCGAGAGCTGCTTTGGTTCAGAAATTTTGTAGCGGCTCCACCACATGTGATGGACTGGAGGGAGCAACTAGTTCCTTATTTCAATTATTCAGTTGTGAAAACAGCTCATGATTAATCCTCTGCTGATTGGCGTATTAGTTATAATTAGTGGACTGTTTCAGGTCTTCAGCTGATTGCAGATGAACCAGAAATGTGCGCACACACACACGTGCTGACCTTTTACAGCTGTAGTAAACACAATTAGCACAGAGTATATTTTTGCCAAAGCTAATTACAGATTTCTGCGTGCTCCTCTGGTTTGTTATCCGTGCAGTCTCCAGAAAAGCTGTTTTTATTGCTCTGTTTCGGTTGTTATTTCCTGTTGTGTGTTATTGTGATTCCTCACATCAGTTGGTATTTCCTGCAGGTCTGTTTGTCTGCCGCGAATGAGCCCACTCCTCCACCCTTTCCCCTCTTTCACTCTTGCTCCATCTCAACTTTCTGTTCTTTTTCTCCTCCTCCTCTTGTACTTCACCCCCCTCTGTTTCTGTGTGTGTGTGTGTGTGTGTGTGTGTGTGTGTGTGTGTGTGTGTGTGTGTGTGTGTGTGTGTGTGTGTGTGTGTGTGTGTGTGTGTGTGTGTGTGTGTGTGTGTGTGTGTGTACTGTAGTAAAATCCTGCTCCAGTTATGAGGTGATTAGTCATATGGTATCACTTTATTTTGCCTGTAATGGAAAGTGCTCACTGCCAGAAACGCCCCTCTGTCAGCTCCCCACCTTGGTTCTCCTCCTCACTTTTCTCTGCGTTTATTCTCCGTCGTTCTTTTTATTTCATCCATTTGCTCTCATTTTATTCCCTGTCATCATCCCTTTAAATTCTTCTCATTCCTCGTTTAACCTCCCACCCGTTCTCCTCAGCACTTTTTCCTCCCCCCCCCCTGTCATCTTCTATTTCCTCATCTCTCCAGCCTCTCTAATGCAGCCCACCCTCCTCTCTTCATAGTGGATGACGAACTAGGTCTACTCCACCCAGCTAATAAAGAAAGCATGCTTAGAACCAGAAAGGAAAGGAGCATTTCACCAAAAGATTTCAAAACCCCAAAATCTGGCAGCATATATACTGCATTTAATTAAGACTCCCATGAGTGAAATTTTGAGTGATAGTTTACCAGAAAAAAATCCGAGTGGTTGTTGACTTTTGTTCCAGGTTGGCTGACTGTGTCCGCTCTGATAAATATTCTACATGCATCTTGCTCTTGAGCAAGCCTAATGTTGTGTCAATTAGAGAGGCGTTTGGTTGGGAAGAGCGATAAACACAGAGGGAGAGAGGCAGCGGGCGGCTGAGTGTTGACATTTCGTGGCTGCAGGTCTGATTGTGGAGGAATGCGAGGACGTCTCGGTCATGTCAGCACTGGATGACGGGTTTACGGGTCATTCACAGCAGAAACAGCCAGACTTACTAAAACACCGGCGCCATCCCAGCCTGCTCAGAGTAAACCAGCTAAAACAAAAATCTTCACCTGCCTCCATGGGTGGCAGGTAAATGGTTTGTTTTGTTTAGTTTTTTTCACAGATGTTCTCAATATTCTTTATTAGCATAAATCACATATGTAAATCCAAAGTGTACAAGAGCTTAGAGAGCCTCTTTAAAAACACAAGACAAGCTCAACAGAATTACATCCAATACGATGAAAACTAAGCCGCTTCCTTCAAGTAAATATGATAAATGATGAACAATGTATGCAGCTCTTTTGTATTTAAATGAACATTTTAGCTGCATAAGTGGAACTGGAAAGGAAGATGAATATTTTTAGACTGTGTGGGATGTAAATGAGCGACTGAACTACTGTGGAAAAACCGCTGGGCGCTTATGAGCTGAACACACGCGTGTTGTTTGCTGTCAGAATAGAGATGAGATGTGAAATTTAGCATTTCCCACACAAAGTTTTTATGGCCACACGAGTACATTCAATAATTATTTCTTAAATCTATCTGAGAGATAAACACCAGCTGTCGTGGATGAACTGCTGGGCAATCGCGTACTTTTATTCTGAAAGTTCAGTTGCTGATAACCTTGTGCATTTCTTGGAGGTTTTCTTGATGCCAAGGTTTCTAATTTGGCCTCGTTTCTGGTTCTGAACGACGGCGAAGTTGCAAAAGGCTCCATTGGGAGGCAGCTGAATGACATTGAGGCCTGCTGGAACTTTCATCCTGCCAGCATGACGAAAAGGTGATGGAGAAAACGATAAATGGAAAAATGACAAAGAAAGAAGGACGTGGTCTTAAAAGTACACCGAGCATGTACTGGCGCAAGGAGGTGTGAGCTGATATGCCTTAGTGTATTTTATTTTTATTTATTTATTTTGTAATGTCTGGTTTTCAAAACTGAAGTCCTTTTGATTAATTGTCCAATCCCACCTTGAGTCCCTGCGGCTGTTCATTTTTCATTCTCCAGTTTTTTTGGGGCTTTTTTTTTTTTTTGTTTGTTTTTTTTAACTGTTACTCCCACGAGAAATCATAATTTTCTCAGTTTCTTGTTAAACCTTACGCTTAAATGACTTTCACTGGTTTCATGTTGCAGTCTTGTGCTGGAAGATGTTCTGAAGACTGATTAAAAATGTGGAAAAAGATACTTCAGTGAGCAGGGTTTGAGCAATTCACAATTCTTGTGAATTGCTCAAACCCTGAGCTGCTGGTTCTGTGTGAAAGTTTGGAAAAGGTAACAAAATCCAAACAAGCACCCTCAGGAAAAAAATAAAGCGCGTTGTACCGCTCTCTCCACCCCCTTTCATATGACATAATACTCAATGTGGTTTCTTGAAATTTTTATTTTCAAGGTGAACTGTGACCTTGAGTGTTAACTATGAAGGTCAAGGTCCCCCAAGGCCTAGTCTATTATTCTGCTGTTTATTAGCTACAAATTTTTTATGAATTGTCTAGAAGGTTTTTACAGATTTTTCATGTTTGGTGTGACCTCAACCTTGAACTGATTTTTTTTATTTTTCACTAAAATTAAATCCACTCGAACTGTTATTGACATCTACCATCACACAACATTTTACAGTGCCATCTTGAAAACTGTAATCGTCTGTTTGCTAACAAACAGACGATTACATACTCGTTCCCTTCGCCAAGAGAACCATCAAATCTGTGCATCTGGAGAACAGTTACACCCCTAAAAACACACACGATGCCTGCCTAATAGTTGTATTTAGCAGATCTGATTAGCCACAACAATAAAACCAATTGCTTAAAATTTTGTAGATCATGCCATCAAAACAGCTGTGACCTGTGGGCTCAAGGACAAAAGGACCTCTTAATGGCGTCCTGTGGTTTCTGGCATCAGGATGTTTGGAGCGGGTCCATCCTGAGAATCGCTGTTTGAAGAGAGAAGTAGGAGTTTTGAAGGCACGGTCAACACCTTGAGCTCTCTGTTGCTCCTCGAGATGCTGCTGAGAGAGTTTGACAGGTTTCTGGTCCGACTTGGGAGGCCGCTGCCATTGGGGAGTGCTGCTACCAAGTTTAGTGGGCAGTGTGTGGAGTAAGGTCTACATGAATGCCAGGACTCGGTGTTTCCAAGCAATTTTATAGCTGATCTGGTCTATTACATTACTAACACTGAGGAAAAGCTGTCCTGTCCTGATACGTGTTCTCAAACTGACTTCAGAGGAGGTGGAACCTGGGAAGCGGCGAGTTTTAGCTTAAAAATATCTCCATTACATATTCAGAAAATGAATTTGTATCCGAGGACATATAGCATAAAAAATGGGTTGAGTGATAAGTTACTCTAACAGCATATTGATGCATATGGTCCTTTCCCCTCCATCATCTGCTCCTCCTGTTAAATCAAAGTGTGGAGCAGCTGGAATCTCGCATTAATGCGGCAACAATATTTAGCTGAATTTGAAAGCTGATTGGCATAAAAATAATCAGAGGGAAGCAACTCAGGGTGGTGTGAATGGCTCGAGTTCAAGGTCGTGTCAATGTTACGGGGTTTGAAATGGAAATGTGTGAGTGATGTAGATGGGGAAATAGCATGTGTGTGACTCCACGGGAGGCAGACATGGCATACTAAAGCTGCATTTCATTAGTGTGTGTGTGTGTGTGTGAGTGAGTGTGAGGGATAGGGAGCTGCCAAACAGGAGGACATCAATGCCAGCAACTGATAAACACACAGATTTGCTTCAGGGTTATTTCTCAAGGACACAGACGTACACACCGCTGTCTGGGTGTGCTCGTGGGTGAGTCTGTCTCATATCAGTGTGAGGTTTCCTGCATATTACCAAAACAAGCTCCACCTCTTAGGCAAATGTCTGTTTTCTATCCATTTCAGCTACAGAAATCTCCCAAACAAACGCCTCTGGGTTTAAATTAGATCACGGTTGAAGAATTAGGAGCAACGTAGCAGGATGAGTGAGGGTTTGAGCAGAACTGCTTTAGATGCAGATGAAAACATATTTGCGATGGTATTCATGTTTGAAATTGTCATTTTGATATGTTTAAGTAGCCTTCTTGCCAAGACTTAAATGAATAAATGTGTGAAAGTTTGATCTCCCCCTTCAACTTTATTGCGTTATCGTGATGTGTGCTTGGCTTTCTTTCTACGCCCTCCAGGGAGGGTTGTTTGCTGGGGTGACTGGCATAGCCTCAACATTGCATCATGACATTTAAAGAAATTTGCATTTAGCCAAGGAAAAAAAGTAGTCTAGGTGGCATTTTCATGGAACTTTTCAATAGAAGTAGAGATTAACTGCTTACTTTAATCATTATTATTAAACTTAACTTAACCCTGTAACTCTTCAGGAGCTGCACAAATTCCCATCATACAGTACAATCTGGGATGTTGCACTAAATGGTGCTGACAGGGCTGGTTAGATTTGTGGTTGATTTGTCAAAGTTGAGCTGGTTTCTATACTCGGGTGCAGTTGATGGAGTTATATTTTTGCTTTAAGTGGTCAGCTGAGCTGGGAAAACTTTTCTTTGCATATTTTGCAAGACAGAAGTTTTGTTCTTTGGTGAACTTCCTCAAAGTAGCTTTTTAAAGTACTAAATCGTCATCAGAGGCAGACACGCTGCTCTCTTTCTGGTCTTGTGTTGTTGCACAACCCAGAGAATGTCAACACAAGACGTCGCTATATCATTGACATCGCAAAATGGCATCATTTCCTCTGATGGATGAGTTTGAATCTGGAATATCAGAAGCTTTTCGTATTACAAGCTAGTTAGCATTCTGATTTTAGCATTACAATTAAAAGTGCACATAGCTGCATAGTTGTTAGCATTTGAATGGTGTTAATAAAAACAATTCTTATGATGATACTAAGAGTTTTCTGGAAATGACACAATTGTGTTAATCTTCTGTGCTCTACTTCTGAGCATGTTTCAGTTTTAAATTCTGTGTTTTGTACTTTTTTGTTGGAAAATGTTTTTTGGTAATGGATTAAAGTGGTTAAACTTCTCTAACAATGTATTTTCTGTGTGCTTCAACTGCAGAGATAAAACTATTGTTATCTGCCTCCAGAAGCCCATATGTGCTTGATTCTACTCTGATTTATCTTTCCAGACACAGACACTGATAGATCTCCAGGCGTTTCATGGATTTACATCGAATATTTGATGTGCACTCAGCTGTTGTTAATGCCAAACTTTGCAGCAAACAGATCAGAGCAGTCATGGAGGAAAGAGTTGTGTCAGGAGAAAGAAATGTTCAGGGTAGGGCGAAGGCATGACGAAAGTGAAACAGACAGGAGTGCGGAATCAGAGGAGGTTAGAGCGAGGAGTTTAAAAGTGGGATTCTTGATTGATAAAAGGCTTTTGAGGCCGACGCTGGCAGTTCTCCCGTCATTTTCATGTCTTTACATTTCTACCATGTGTCTGCAGACCGCAAATGATTCTTCATCAGGATTTGGACCACAGTGGGACGTATGAAGGCTTTGCCCCGCTTTTAATCCTCGGAAGGGACCTATTATGCTTATTAGTTTCAACTAATAGCTTTGTATGATCCACAGTTTCAAATAATCTCCATTCATCTTTTTCTCAGCCTTTTACATAGATGGTGTAAAAGATGGAAATGGCCACAATGACGTCACATGTTGGTGGTCCCTTTTTTGAAGCCTGGAGCTGAGTGTTTTCACTGTCGCCATCTTGCTGTTTTGAAACGGGATGTGCTGAGTGAGGGGTGGAACCGGACTGTTTTTAAGAGTGATTTTTGATGTTTCTTGGAGTGTTTGTAGCACCTGTGGAATATTTGCAGCCATTTACAAGGTAAATCCATCAGTATCTGTGTATTTGGTTGACACAGTGGATTGGTCATTTTCCCATTTAGAAATACTAATAGGTTTTAGTTTCTTCCTATTTTTCACCTTTGTCTTGTTGCTGTTTGGGCAAAATTTCTCCTGCTTGCAGCTGTATGCATGTTTGAACCCCGAGTCACAGCGGTTGGTGGTGATACCTCCGCCCCCAATCATCTGCTCTCAGAACATGCAAATTTTTGCTTTTTTTCCCAAATGTATTCCCCAAAGTCTTGGCAGTAAGAGGGGAAAAGGGTAAATATATTTTGACTGCCACACATCAAAAACTGTGCGTTTTTGCTTTTCTCTGACAAACAGGGTTGGGGGTCATCATCTGAGACCTCATGGAGTTCAGTCCATCCAGTGGTTGGCGGTGCAGAAGGCGGCAGTTGGATGTAAGCGATGTAAACAAGTATCAGCACGACTATTAGAGCTAAAGCACTGTGCGAATACCAACAAGTCTCAGAGCCAAATGGTGATATGATTGGTGTGTTTTACTTCAGTTCTGTAACCCATGTACATGGCGTTTGTCAGCGTGCCCCGTCTACCAGCAGACTGGATTTTCAATTTCACTGTTTAATTTCTTTTTCTCCCATTTTGGTCAGAGTTACATCAGTGTTGGAGATTAAACTTCTGCCAGTATGAGAAAGTCTGCTTTGATCTGAGCGATGTACATTTTTTTCATCAGAATGTGAACACAAGACTCTATGCCGACATCTGAGCGCCTGCCAGTTTGCCTGTTTCTTTGTTAGATTATTTTTGTTAGGAGCAGACAGGGCACTAAACTACAGTGCACCAACTAGGCAGACTCGAAGTGAAGGTTAAACAAAGTATAACAGGAGCAAATGCCTATCTGCTTGTTCATGTGCATTTCTACAAGGGGGCGTATTCCCAGCCACAAACTAACATCTAAAGTGCCATAATTCAAGTGGTTGGCAACTTATTTTAGCAGGTTTTACGCAATCTGCAGTTGATTGTCTGCTAAAAATGTTCAGTCACTGCTAAACATCTAAACTTAGCACAGAAAGTAAAGAAATCTGTGTTTGGTCGATTATTTCTTTGTTGTGGGGAAATGCAGTTGTGGGTTGCGTCCATGAACAACTTGCCAAATCTTCGCTGCTTATGGCAAACGGCTTATTCTGTAAACAACATAACCAGACTGACTGGCTTGTGACAAATGCTGGTCGAAGAATGAGACCATCCCTCAGCAGTGTATGACCAAGGTGTTGACCAGCATGAGGAGGTGCCAGGCTGCAGGTTCTTCCACATCCTACCGAAGTCCCTGTCTGTTCAATGAATAAATGGTTTCTACAGACTTCAATCATCCAGTCCAATAAATAACAGAAGAAGCTGTTTGGCATTGGCAGAGAAGATTTGGCAAGTTTTATATTAGTGCAACCTACATGCTCAACTACAAAAAGGCATTTTTGGTGCCATTTAAGAGGAGATAAACTTTCCAACAGTATGAGATTTATAGCCAAGAAACATTGTTACCACAAAGAATTCAAAGAAACACAAACTTTCAGACTTTTTATCCTACGTTTAGTCCCACCCCTTCTGTCCTCTCCAGTGAGACTCATTCTTTGGTGGTATAAACTCAAACTTTACCGTTTTGGACTGCAGGTCTTGGTGTTAGAGATCTGGAGGACCACTCTAATGAAATTATGCAGCATGTAGTGCTCTGCTGAGAAGAGACTGCTCTATTATTTACCTCTGAGTACTTTCCAGTTAAAATATTTTCAGAGGTGCACCTTAGACTGTACTATAGCTTGTTATGTTGTGTATCATTCTGGTGCGTGCCTCTGAGACAGTAGGGTTGCTTAACTTTAACTTCAGGTCAGAATAACTTTATTTCAGAGTAGAGCACTGGGAAGAATGTGTTGAAAATGCACAGCGAGTTCATTTTTCTTCTTTTTCAATGATGATTTTTGGATTACAAAAACAAGCCTGTGGCTGCTCGCCCATTATCTTTAGATTAGTCTTTAGAGATGCTTTTCATGAGTCAGCATTAATTTGTTCTCATCTGTCACCTAAAAAAAGGAGCAAATTTACCAAACAAGGAAAAAGCGGAGACGAAAGCTTGTTCTGGGTCTTCACTTGAACTGCTGGTGTAATTCAGGGCAAGTTTAAGTGTGTACAAGCTTTCAAACACATGGGCGAATCAAAGTGCTTTTAATAATGCAGAGAAATGCATTAGAGCAGCATTTAAAAGCACATAATAAGCAACACAGCACTAACAAATAGCCCCGAGTTTAATAAAACTAATGCAGAGAAGCGTAGTATTGACTAATCCACATGCGCAGCTTTTATATTAATCATATCAGCAGTAAATGACGCAGCCGCTGCCTGATTTGATAATTAGTTCTTGTGCAACAGAAGGACAGTACGAGCTGTGTGCACGAGTGCAGCTGTAGTTAAGAGGACGGCAGAAAAGAGCGTCTGTCGTGCAGATAAGAGAAGCTTCTGATGCTGGAGAAAAGCTGTCTGGCTGCTATTCAGCTCACTAAAACACGATTCACCTGCTGTGTGTGTGCGCGCAGTGATTGGTAGGTGTAGAGGCTCTGGTCTGTCACTCCCATTAAACACACTGTCCTCATTTTTTGCTCTTTAGTCACCTCAGCCTGCTCCCCATCTCTGTACTCTCCGCTGTCTCTTGCCTCTTCCTTCTCCTGCCTCCCTCGGCATCTCACTTTTTCTGCTTCTCTGTCTCCTCTTCCCAGCAATGCTCATCACTTGCTTGGTTGCTGCTGCTGAGGTTCGGACTCTGGCTTGCTGCGACACACACAGACACACACAGACACACACACTCCAGATACAGCGCTCCGCTACACTGCTCAGGAAATTGGACCCTCAACAGACTGTGTATTGGAAATGAAATTCCTTTCAGAGACCTACACACACACACACACACACACACACACACACACACACACACACACACACACACACACACACACACACACACACAGTTTTAAAGACATAGTTTGTCGCAGCTTGCTGGTTTTAACTATAGTCTTATCTACAGAACCACTATCAGTAGTTTAAGGATGGAGCTGATGGAGCCTCGTTTTCTCTTTATTTCTCTCTGTCTTTCTGTCTCTCTCTGTTGTCTTCCTGACAGTCGGTGTCTCATGCCCACGTGTGCCTCTGACAGATAAGTCATTGATGTTAATTACTTGACGCGTAGCCTGTTGGAAAGACGTCGAGAGTCGGGCACAGAAAAGAAGACCGTGGAAAGATTTGTTACTGGATTTCCAGCATCAGTAAAAGTGCTGATGATTCTCAGAAACTAGATTAGGTTCTGTGATGTATGCAAGTGATCAGTCTGAAGCAAAAAAGCCAGAGCAAGGAGTTGATACTGATTATTTGGTAAAGATGTGCCAGTTGGTGCATCATAGATGGTAATGATCATTATCTATTTGGCCGTTCACAATACTGTGTTCAGAGCTGCCCTAAGTCTTCACCAAGGTGCTGGAAACAGTCCTCAGAGATTTGATCCATGTTGACATGACGGCATCACACAGCTGCTGCAGATTTTTCGACTGCGCCTCTGTGATGTGAATCTCCCGTTCCACCAAAATCCAAAGGTGCTCTGTTGGACTGAGATTTTTGTCTGTGGAGGCCATTGGAGTATAGCAAAGTCATCTGCATGTTAAAGGCAACTGTTTGAGATGATGTGAGCTTTGTGACATGGTGTGTTATCATCCACTTTTCCATTTTCCAATTTTGGGTAGTTGTGTTGTTTGGGTAGTTGTGTTGTGTGAATTGTAGCCTCAGTTTCCTGTTTTTAGCTGACACAAGTGGCACTTGGTGTGGTCTTCTGCTGCTGTCACCCATCTGCTTCAAAGTTCAACCTGTTGTGCATTCAGAGATGCTCTTCTGCATACTTGGGATGACTGGTTGTTCGAGTTACTGTTGCTTTCTGATCAGCTTCAAGAAGCCTGACACTTCTTCTCTGACCCCTGGCATCAGCAAAGCATTTTCATTGAGAGAACAGTAATTTCCTTTCTCTCCACACAACAGCCTGTGGTGTGAGCCTGCTCCTTTACAGAAGAGAACAAGAGCTACTGTTTCCAGCTGTAGTCCACAACAGAATGGGACGGTATTTTTGGAAAGCAGCTAAATGCTTTCCATGACCAGGTCAAAGCACAGCAGTGACCTGGCCATGACATGGTGTTCGTCGGGGATGGCTGTTAGCAGCAACTGAACTTTCACAATAAGAGCGAGGAGGTTGTTAATGGATGAAAAGGTAAAAAGAGAAGATCTAAAATGAATGAAGTAAACCAGGTAAAGGTTGTGTTCTTTTTTCTTTTTTTCTTTTTCAAGGCCTGAACTGAACTCTTATCAGTTTCATTCAATCCTCTGAAAAGTGAAAAAGCAGTTTGGAGGCATCTCATTTTTGTCCCTGTTCTCGCAGCTTGATGAAACTCGAGTCCAGGTGTTTTTAACCCGAAGTTTGTATTTTAAGTTAAATTGAGGATGTGGAGCTGTTTTTCCCACTTGGTGTGAACACATGAAATAATTCAGTTGAAAGCATTCATTTGGTGATTTGCAGGTAAAAAGAAGTCTAGACGTCCTAAATATAGTCCAGACTGCAGGTCCACTGAAGTGCTGTTTAGCCTTCGGTTCCACTAAACCTGAAATCTTAAGCTGCAAATCACTGACTCACTGCTTATGACACAAACAACACGAAGGAAAAACACAGCAAAACAGCTGTTTGTTAGCAAAATAGAGTATTGAGAAGTGCCTTTTGTTGGACTGAAACTTGCATTAGATGATTGAATTATCCCATCTCTCATATTTTCCAGCTTGAACAATGATCAGTTTAAAGTTTTAGATAAGATTGTTTGTGCTTTATGCATCACTCATCTGTCTACCTGTTGTAGGACTCCCTCTAGACACCAGTTTGTCTCTGTACTGGCATTACAGAGACAAACTATGCGTCTCTCTGTCAGGCTGACAGATTGAGCGGTGATGAGAAGCCCTCCTGAGGTGGTCTGTGCTTCATGCGTGCATGTGTGCAAATATGTTTGTGTGTGCCGTGGCATTTTATCTGTGTTTCTCGTCTGGAATTCTTCACATCTGATGAGTTAAACTGAGAGCAGGAGGAAGCATTTGGCACTTCCAAGTGCAGATGAGTGTGCGTCAGCCATCCAGTAAAGCTGCTTTGTGTGTTTATTGGTGCAATTTCCCATCTTCACTAAGTAGCTTTCAGAAAATGATTTAAATCAAATTAAGTTTAAAGTGCTTTAAATGCTCTAATAAAAAGCAAAGATGGCAGAACAAATGTGCATCCCCTCTGCTTTTATAAACAGCCAATATCCTAACGGTTGTAGCTGCAGTTTAAAATCTGTCGTTACTTATAAACAGCCGGCTGATGGAGCAGCTTTGTTTTCATTATTTACGTTGTTATGTTGCTCTTAAAATTCATTCCCAGGTGATATTAAAAAACGCTTCGGTTCAGCGCCTTTGGAACTGTAATTTCCTCCGTAGCAAATTTGCCAATTTATCCTCTCAGCTGTTTGCAGCCCTGAACTGGAATCCCCATTAACCTTGAGGCTTAGTCATTTTGGCAAATTCCCATTAACCTCCAGAACGAGTTGTTTGGTGAATTCCTATTAACCTCCAGTATTAGTCGTTTATCAGACAACAAAGAAGTGTTCGTGGGAGCGTTGGAAACTCATTTCTGGCTCATTTGGACATGTGTCTTTTTTTTTCTCGCTCTCTCGCTCCCCCACAGAGTGATCAGCGGAGAACAACACATGTAACAGGCAGGTTTGCGTTCTTTAAGGGCTGAACAGATGAAATAAAAATGGTGTAATCCAGAAAAGACGGCCTGGGCTCAAATCAGTTCCAGCTTCTGCCCACAGTCAGAAGTTTTCATTTACGCTTCTAGTCTTTATAAACCCAGTAAAAAAACTGGTCAGTAAAGAACGCACGTCCTGGTGGTAGAGGACTCCGTGAATCCCAGAGGAATGCTAATTTTTCCATGTTTTATACCAAAACAAACATGGTTGTTTTGGTATAAATTGCTCTGTTTATATGTAGTGCAATCTGAGCTGAAAGGGCAAGGAAAACGGAAGAGGTGAGTCTGAGCTTTTAGATCTCACCCTGGGTCAGCACACCTGAATCAAGTGATTAGTTCATCACCAGGCCTCTGGAGAACTTCAAGACATGTTGAGGAGGTCATTTAGCCATTTGAATCATTTGTGTTGGATCACGGACACATCTAAAAACTGCAGGACACCGGCCCTCGAGACCCCTGCTGTAGATAAAAGATGGAAACGACCGCCATGTCTTAGCTTCTAATTTTTAACTATTATTGCATGGCGGACATATGTCAGTCTTAATAAGCACGTTCATCAAAGCATCATCAGGCAAGTTGTCATAAAAGTTTTAACAGAAGAACAAGTTTTTGCAGCATGTTGTAAATATGTATGTTTCTGTTGTAAAGCTAGAAATTTTAACGTGGGAGTCTGTGGGGAGGTTGCCTCGAGTGGCCATTAGAGGAACTGCAGTTCGTGGCACGTCTGCCTCAGCGTTTCCAAATTAGTAATTAACATCCGCCATATTCATATTTCAGTATATTATGAGTAAAATTTGAATTTGAATTTGAATAATTGTCTGTGTTCACCCTGTGATAGACTGCAGAGCAGATCAGTGCACACACCCCTCTCTTTTGCTCCATGTGAGCTAGTATAGTTTCTAGGACACTATATGGACTGTAAATCTGATTTTAGCATGTAATTGACAGCCCTAATAGTTTCTAATCCCGCCGAGAGCCTGTATGATAGGAGAGTGTCGATGATAGATGGAAGTGCAGTGATCGGTCACTCGTTGTTTCACTTTTGCCCCAATAAGTAATAAGTGGCATTCGACTGGATACATTTAGCAATATCTCAGTAACTACTCCTCTCACTCTTTCTCTTGCATCACATGTACTTTCTTCATGTTGGCCTCAGTCCAGCTGAGTGCCATCATACAGCAGCTCATAGCTTATTGAATAAAGCAGAAGCTTCAGCCAGTAAGAGGAGATTAGGTTGCACTCAGTGTGTGTGCTTTCCCTCCCGTGTCTCCTGCTCAGTGGTGTGTATCCATCCTCTCGCGTTTTGGAGGACTAATCTAAGCATGTCCATGAATTCTTCTATAATGTGGACCGCATATCACATAAGGTACAAAGTGAATGCTCGTTCCCAACAGAGTAGTCAGTGTTATATTTTCCTTTGTTATGTATCATGATTGCAAGAATATGCATTGAAATATTGAACTGAAGCAAAGCTGTAAATAAGTGTGGGTTAGACTGATACAGTCTTTTAGAAAAGTTCTACAAGCTCCTGAATCACAGGGTGAACTTTATAAACTGTCTTTTTTATGTGAAAAAAAGAGTTAAGTACTCAGATAAATCTACCACACTTAGTTTTTTGCAAGGCTTTGATTAAATCTAAATGAACAATACATTTTCAAGGATATCAGAAGTGCTATACTCATTATTTGAAGTTTCAAATAGAGGCCACACACTTTGGATACACTGATCGAGGAATATGCAAGAACCACATCCGAGAGAAGGATTTGTAGAGGGAAGATGGAAAATAGACGGCTGGCATTAAGGAGGAGCAAATATGATGTTCAGCAGTCGGAGCGATGCCAAACCAGAAGTGTATTAAGGGAGAAAAATGATTATTGGGAGAAGGAAGGCAAATAGAAGAGGAGATGAAAATGTGAGGAGAAAATGTCAAGAAGTGTAAGACGGTCTGAACCCATGGGTTCCCCGTAGTCAGCCTACGGTTGTGAAACTGAGTAAATATGAGTGAAGGAGGAGTGATGGGTTGAGATGCAGCCTGCAGCCTGGCAGTTTCTTAATGTTCTGTGTCATCTCGGTTAGTGCGATTTCCACAGTGATTTCCCCCGAATCCATTCGGCATTCAGGAGAGGACACAGCACGATGGCACGGAAGATAAAAACAGCGGCTCCCAGCAGCAGGGTGCACACATTTGGACTCAGACTAGCATGCTTCCTCATGCCTCTAATCAGCCCGAAGCAAGTCTGATTATACTTGTGTACTCATACATAGTTAATTTTCACATGTTTGGACACTCTTTTGACTGGTACTGTTTTCAAATACTGATGGCTTTTTTTTAAAGTGATGTGATTGAGAAAGCGATGGCTTTGGTGCAGGGGTATTAAACTGCTGTGCTTCTGTTTTTCAGTGGAGTGGACTTGAAAATGTTTGCAGAAGGTTGATACATTTTTATTTATTTTTTATCTAAAGTGGATGGAGGGGAGTAGAGTGTTGGTTTCTTAATTTGTGAGGTTACAGTAAAGACTCAAACTAAAAGTGCAACCATAAAATGATTTCTTAAACAGTAATACAATGATGCTTCCACACATTAAAAATCTGGTAGCTGTAGCTCCAATGAGTTTGGTTAAATCTGCAGTAGTTAATATTCCAGAAAAGGCCTAAAATGAACCACGGTGAAGTTGCTTCACAAATTAAGAAAAATAACTAATTGCTGGTTTCAAACCCCACTCTCCAAAGTCCTCTTCTTAGCCAATTGCAGTTACTTTCCCCCCTCTTTATTCCACTTAATATAATTCAAGTGATCTGGTCTGGAAAGGTCTGTGATTGGTCGGTCTTCACTCATGGCTTAGATTTCCTTAAACCTGCACAGAAAAAGCAGAATTGAATTCCTTTCGACAAAAACATGAACAAATGGACTAGTGTATGCATTGATTTTAAAGATCAGTGAAATATGTTTGTGCTGTGAGTGACATTGAACGCACCCATAGTTATATTAGACTGATTAATGTTAGCAGCAGCCTTCTTTCCTTGCAGGTAAAGCCTGCACACCTGAGCAGTGGGGTCGAGTGGATTAATGTCATTGTGAAAAGTCCCTTTTTTCTAAGAATAGCTTAACCAGCTATCTGAATTCCTGAAGACGATCCCGATGAAGCTGTTAATGTCTCAGAAGCTCATCATCATTTGCTTCTTACACGTTGTTAACAGACGTGCTGAAGTCAGCTGCAGGTCCTTTGGTGACTTTGAACTAGAATATGAAATGTGGGACTCTCTTCATCTTTTTGTTGTATTTTGTGTTTGACCAGGTGGTTCCTCAGATTAGTTGTTGCCATGGACACCTTTGTATTTTGGACATTGTCTCCATTGAGTTTTGAAAAGTGTAACCACACCTGTAACCACACCCTGTTTGTGTGTTGCTTGTTCTTCAACACATTGCAGAAGTGATGTCACATGGTCTTTCTCTGAGGCTCTGGGACTGAAATTTGCCACTGATTGATTTGGTACTCAGTAGTCACACAGCTGACATACAGATGTTTGAAGTGGAAAAACAAAGAACTGCAGAACTTCGTGGTGCACGTGTTTTCCTCTTGCTTGTTTAAACATTCTCACCACAAAGGTGCAGTGTTAACTATTTTGGGATGGACACATTTGAACCAACTATGTGCACAAATCAGATATGACTAGTTAGTTTAGCTGATTGGTATTTCCGTGATTGACGAGTGAGGCCAGGGAAATTTTAAACATCTGGATGGTTGCTCGGGCACATCCTTGCTCCTTAGAGGAGCAAAGCCACTGAACAAGTTAATGTCCTGCCATGAATTAAGACCTGCAGGAAACTTTAAATAACTGTCACAGGATATTATCACTATGTAAATGTGTCAGCTTTCATAAAAGCCACATCATAACTCGCAACGCACAACCCAGGAATGTGTGTGTGAATGGAAGCAGGCAGTAAAGCCCTTTAACAGTCACATCCTGTTCTTAGATGACTTGCAGCTTGTGATCTCTAGAACCCATGAGAACAGGAGCTTAAGTGGGTTTGAAGCATCCTGACAGTGATTGATACCAGCAGGAAGCTCTGAATACAGACCACACTGCTGGTCCTTATCAGTGACACATCCGGCACATCCAAAGCAAGATGTCAGCTGTTTGCAGAGGGAAAGGAGACGTGGTCTGACTGCTAGTGGGGAGTCGGCAAAGAAGTTCTGTCAACAACCTTAAAACTCTTTCACGACAACACTAAACAGCTTTGTGAAATAATCTGCTGTTTGTGTTGGATCCAGATCCTTTGATGTTTAAGAAATGAGCTGCAGGCGTGAGATTAAAACTAAAAACTGGACACCTCCAGTCACACGTGATTCATCGAATTAGTTCCACAAACCTCGGGAGCATTCGGCGGTAAACTGCAGAGATGGAAGAACAGTTAGCATAATTGCTATTATGGTTGTTTTGCTACGCTGCATCTGTCTCTGTGCTCTTTTTCTGGTCTAATTGTTTTGAAACTGCCGAGTTAGAGGTCTCAAAAGAGCAGCAATATGATCGAAATATACACAGAGCAGCTAAATTACCAACAGAGGAACTTCAATTTCTGTCCTTTTTACTGAGGCTTTATTGGCAGTACGGGCTCTGCATCGCAGTCTTTTCCTCAACAGAAGTCATAAGTTGATGGGAGGGGGTGAGTCACAAATACGGGCCTTTTGCTGAACTATAAGGACACTAAGAGGCGGGTTTGTCCCTGTACAGTTTTGAAAATCAGCTCAGATGGCATCTGCAGTTCATGAGGTGGACCACAGGTCTAAAATACAACTCCCTGGATATAAAAGAAGAGAAATAATAAGATTTGAATGTAGCAATTAAACCATCCCTCTGGGTTCAATTTGTTGGAGTGGTCTTTGATCGCATTCCTAAAAGGCCCAGATGTCTGCTGGTTCTAGTTCTAATGATGTGATTGAGGATAATATTACGTCTTGGGTGGCTCGTACATCTAATGAACCTTTGCAGGAGTTCAGATCTCACTTAAAAGTTAACATCCAGGACTAATTCTTAATTCAAATTACATTATGAGTACTTTTATTTGAATTTTGCAATTTCACTTGTGGTCGGGGTGGGAAAAAAACCCTTGTAGCTTTCTCAGACTGCCCCCATAAAGTGAAGTCACTGTAAGCAAGTTTATCATGCCAGTTTGTTTAGTGTTCGTGTTGTGTGCAAGTAGCCAATATTAAAGCTATTCCAGGATTAGCAATAAACTCTCACTCTTTATAGGTTAATAAAGCTACTTTGCAGCTAAACTCATGTTTATTAGTTTTATATTTATGCCAACTTCTCTCATTCGTTTCACTGGAGTTGCAATTTTGGTGTAGCACGTTGGTCATTGCTTGGTTATTGCATTTGCGTGTATTTGCATGGAAGATGTCAACTCAACACTCAATGGAAACCATCACTGCTGCTGGATTGGACTTCAAGTGGACTTCAATGAATTATAACAGGGATAGCTTATCAGCCGGTGTGTCTCCAGCTGTCTGTGTGCAGCTCAAGGACGACAACTGTAAGCCCATCTCGTCTCCAACAGCAGCAGGTAGTTCTGAAGAAAGGCAACCATTTAGAGGCTACAGAGTTGGATGATTTTGTTGCAGGAAGTGGTTGAGACCAAAGATGGAGCTAAAAGATGAATGAACCTTAGGTGCTGGTATATCTCACTGGGTATCACAAGCAATCCATGTTTCTTCAAGCTATGGCAGAAGCCACGGTTTGAATCTACCCATGCGTTTTCTTTCCTTTCTTATCCTCACTGTCCTGTCAAAATCAAAAACTGTATTACATGTGAGGAAAAATGCTTTTAACGCATTTGCCGGTCCGAGACATGACTCCAAATTAATGCTAAAAACCTTTTAATATGCAGAGTTTGTGTTAACAGCTGTTGCTGCTCTAGAAGTAAAATAAAAGGAGCTTTTCTTTTCAGATCTGTTGCTTTGTGATGTTAAGATGCTTTTTATGTACATTTGTAGGCTGCTTCCACTTTAGGCTTTTCACTTGTCTGGATTTAGATCCAATCAGCTGAACTAATAGAATACTAAGAATGCTTTTGAATTCTGAGAAGCAAGCACTGCTGCAGTGGTCTGACTAATATCCCGGATATATTTGTCCACTGGCTCCTGCTGTACACTGAACTCTTATCCATTTCCTGCCCTAAAACCAAAATGAATGTGCAAAGTGCAGCTCTTCTGCGACTAAAGGTGCCAAATAATTTATGACTTTCGGGAGTTTCTCTAAAGTCCAGTGGATCTTTTTTTCCCCGTTCTTAGCTCAGCAACAGAAGGGCTTGAAATGGAAGCGTTGAAAGCCAAAAATCTTATCACAGAGACAGAGTAATGGTCGAGTCACTGGTATTGATCAACAACCCTATCAACTTCAGCAGATATATTGTGGTCATTTTTCTGCTTTGGGCCCCAGTAGAAATCTTTGTTATTGACCTCCTAAAGTATAGATGACAGGCATTAATGAAATATGATGGGTCCCTGTCTCCATGTCTGTAAACTGCTCAGTCGTAAAATTAACATTTTGAACAAAGCACAGCTTGAGTAAGAGAAATTGAGCAACTTTTTTGAGCCAGACCCTTCAGTATTCCTGATTCGGTCCAAACACAGGCCTACAAAACCGCAAGAGTGATAATAAACCCTTTGTCATTATGCCACCCATTTCAACTACTTAAATTTTGTCTAGACAAATTAGGATTTACCAGATGAAAAGATGAAACGGTCCTCAAGATGATAGTAAAGAAGCTTGATTTAAGAGCTCACAGTTACATAAGTGGACAGGTAGCACTCAAAAGAGAGATTTACACATATTAATATTTATCCTGCATTTCCCTCGCTTGAGCCAGATTTCATAATATGCTCCAGACCTCAACAGCTTCCTCAGTACTCCCAATAGATCAAGTTTGATTATTTGAGATTAAGGTAAAAAATAACCTCAAGAGACAGATTGACAGCCCTGAGAGATGGATTAAATAGCCTGGATATGAGCATCTTCCAGCAGTCTAATGAGTTTCTGAACGGCCAGAGGAAAGAGGAGGTCGTGGCGATGGAGAGGATTTAATAAGACCACCCACAGAGAAATGGGAAGAGATGAAGAGCAGGCGGGCAGAACTTTGTTTCACCTTCTGAACCTCATTATGGAAATATGCTACATTTCTGATTGCTTGGCTGCATTTGTGTTTGTCCCTGTGTGTGTCTCCAGCTGATGACTGAGGCTGGAAAGAGATTAAGTCGTGAACAGTGCAGGGCCGGGTACTGTGGAGTAGAGCTTCTGTAACATATGTTGAATGTCAGGATTTTATAGCTTGATGAAAACAAATAAGTCTTCCACAGAGAGAAGGTGCAGAGGACATCCTTGTTTACATTTTTTTTTCCCCAGTTATTTGTGGAAGTCGTTTAGTTTTTTTTTGGCTGAAGCTGTAGGTCTCTTGTCTCGCAGCTTATTATGGTTCAGAGTTAAACTGGGATTGCTCTTAAGAAAATTTGTCTTGTTTAAGTCACTCCTGTAACCTTTAACCATAAAGAGAGTTCATGCAATGTTATGATCAGTAGCTGAGCTAAGGTGTGGACCTAACCACCATAAAGTTGCTGGGAACCCTTCACCACCAGTGTTGGTGTTGCACACACATACTTCTCGAACTGGAGATAAACCAGTAACTATTATTTTATTTGCAGGAGGTTCTTGCAGAACTATTTGTCAGGGGTGTATCATTTAACAGCATTTCATTTGTAAATTATCTTGTTAATGTTTTAAAAAGATTAGCTTCCACAGCCGTTCTAATCTTCAGTTGTGGGTTATTTAAACGAGAGCCTTCGCTGTCACTTCTACATGATAGTCATGCGTGGATGAGCAAATAATGGCTGAAAAGATGTACTCTAGCCTGGGGAGATTTGCCAAAAAGAAGAATAATTAGCATGATATTAGTTTCTGTGACCATCCCAGTGGAAGTCAGAGCCTGGCCACCTCTGTAAAAGCAACAGTCGTAACTGCGGAGGTGGCCTGAAGACTCAAGACTGGTTACAAGCCGGCTAACACAAGGAGGTGCATCCATCTTAGTAACAAGCAATGAATCAAAGAGTGCAGAACTATTGTTTACTGTTCAAATATTTAACCATCTCTCCATTTTCTTCCACTTACCCAATTGAGGGGTTTGTCTGTGTCATGAAGTCTGGAGTAGGGCTGGGCGATATATCGAGTTTTTTAAAAATATCGATATATTTTCATACGAGATATAAGATGTGACAATATCGTTTATATCGATATAATCTATGTTACGTTATAATTATACTTGTGGAGCCGCAGGTTTGCCTCTCTTTCGTCCACTTTTGTCTCTACGCAACGTTACTCGGCCTCGCCTCTCCTTCACTGAACACAACTCCCCCTCCCCCATAGCTTCACCTGCAGGCAATGACAAGATGAAAGCGGAAAATCTCCGTTAGCGAGTTACCGTGCGTGGGGCTGGATGGCGTCAACGTGTTAGCGAGCTAACCGCGCTAACGACATGCAGCCCGGAGGGGCTGCACGGCCTAAAATCCTTTCATTTTCTCAAAATCGACAGTGCGCCTTATGTATGAATTCTGGTTGTGCTTACTGACCGCGAACCGATTTTATGTGGTACACAGCGCTCAGCAATCTGTCAAAAAATGTTTTAATATGACTTTGCTAAGCTACGGAGCTGCACCGCTTGATGGATTGTCGGAGAATTACGGCTACAGAGGAGGAGCCTCGCGGAGTGATACGTACAGTGTGTGTATAAGGACCACAAATGGCACCTGTTCAGAGACGTGGAGCAGCTGTGAAATCTGTCTCTTTGTTATTATGCTCAGCGTCTTTTAGTTTACATTTTGACTGCACAATTGTGAGCTTTTTGTTATGCACAAAAACAACATTGTTTTCTTTTATTTATGGACCATGATTATTTAATATATGCTGATAATTTATTTTTGAGTAATATCTACGCTGTATGTAAATAAAAGTGCCCGTGTGACATCTGGGACACAGTATGACTAAGAACTCTCTTTTTGTTCTTAACTTATGGCTTTAAAAAGAAAAATCGAGATATATATCTTATATCGCCATCCAGCTAAAAAATATCGAGATATGAATTTTGGGTCATATCGCCCAGCCCTAGTCTGGAGCCCATCCCAGCTGGGTACATCCTGGACAGGTCGCCAGTCTGTCATACAGACATTCACCATCACACCTATGGTCAATGTGGGATCACCAGTTAACCTAACCCCATGCATGTTTTTAGCCAGTGGAAAGACACACGAGTACCTGGCAGAAAATGCACTCCACATAGAAAGACTGAATTCAAACCCCATAAAGCAAGCAGACATTCACCTCTGCAGCCAATATTAAATGCATTTGATATGCTCTGAATTTGCATTTCGTGTTAGTTAGTGAATGTGAGCATACTGAGGCTTTTTGAACTAGGGAATTATGTACCTGTTGACACAGTAACTTTAAACGTATTATAGTGCTAATGTGAACCACCAGTTTTTGTTTTATACCTCCATAGCATGGTAATACTTTGTCTCATCTAAGCCCAGACAGACAACAAATGGGAACAAATAGAAGTTTATGAATATTCATGCACAGAAACTTGTGAGGAAGCCAAATAATCAAGTTTGAATATTTTTGATATTGTGATTTTTAATCAGTGAAAATAATATAATTATGCATTAATCTCCATTA
Organism: Astatotilapia calliptera; assembly: GCF_964374335.1. Taxonomy (NCBI): domain Eukaryota; kingdom Metazoa; phylum Chordata; class Actinopteri; order Cichliformes; family Cichlidae; genus Astatotilapia; species Astatotilapia calliptera. The sequence continues at coordinate 21,431,732 of NC_137438.1, forward strand.
TATTATTCTTTAATCAGTTGGGGTTTTTTTATGTGGGGGGAAAAGTCGTGACAGCAAATGTGCGTTTGCAGGTTCCCAGAGCTAAAGCCGACTCTTTGAATGTGTCGTTTAGTTGAACTAATATTAAAATCAAACACTTTTTCTAAATAAAATAAAATAAAGAGAGAAACATCAATTCAGATATTTGGCATTCTTCCTCATCATTTTAACATTTAACTTGACCTTGTGAAATAGCTTTATGGGTAAAGTGAAAGTTTGTTGGTAATAATATTTCTTACTTGTAAAGCACTGACAGAATGATAACAACGAGTCTTCAGGCAGAGGCTTTATCGCAGGCACTAATGCAACCTTTGACCTCTGCCTCAGTAGTTGGACACTTCATTGTTTGATCTTGAGGTCATGACCCTCGTGCGACCCTGACAGATCCCTGAAAGCTTTTCCCTGCCACAGCTTTGTCTTCTAGATAACGCTCAGACGTATACCCTTGTATAGACGAGTCGCTGTGCCAAGTCATGAATTCTGAAGTTGGACGTGCTGACAGATCTCTCCATGGTGCTCTCTGTCCACCAGAACAAAGCATAGAGTTAATTAATGCTTTGTTGCTCTTTTTTTTTATTGCTTTGAAAAAGAGCTGTTATCATACTGACGTTGTCTGAGTGTGTCTGGTTGTTATAAAGCCGTTGCTAATGCTTGTTTAGTTAAATGAGTAAAGTAAGGGGTTCGGAGTGTTCCATATATAAAAGGTGCCGGTGTTGGTGCACAGTTGGCTCCTCCTCGCTGCTGTTTTAGACGCAACCACATTTAAATGGGTTTGAGGAGCAATCCTTAGTCTGACCAGCAGAGGTTGGGTTGTTGTCTGATCTGTGGGCTGCATCTTCCAATCATTGGTGAATTTCTTGGGGCAACTCCTTCCATATCCACCCTTCCCAGTAACTTTGTGGTGCTGTGTGAATACCAGTTTTGTTTTTTGTTTGTTTTTCTTTTCTTAGTGGAAGTTATTTTGAGTAAAGTGAACAGAGGTTCGTGTGGCAGCAAACTTGTGCACCAAGGTTTAGGGATTTGTGCTTTCAATAGGAACAAGCAGACCTGCCTATCAAAGAGACAAAAATAGTCAGTTTGGTGTTTTTGAGGCATACGCCACATCGGTATCTTACATCAGAATCAGTATTTTTGAATTGTTAGTTGAATCCTAGAAAGACTGAACACAAGAACAATGTTTACACTGTTGACTGGACTCTGTGTATTTAAACAACCTGAAATAAGACGCTGTTTTGTGAGGTTAAACTGCTGGATCAAAACTGTCCCAAAATCTACTCGTCTGCTAGGAGGTCCAGCAGTTAAGGATGTCATCTATTTCAGGCTTATTTAAAGTTTCTATCTTTAGTCTATTGTTGTGGTGGAGTTGTTTGGAAGCTGAGGTTTGCTCGGTTCTTTCCCAACCTAATTTCTTCATGTTGGGTTTTGGTGTTCTCTGCATGTCCACTCCCAAAGCAGAGTCCTGCCCCTGTACATGGGAAAAGGGGAAAGCCCCTTTGGAGCTCTCTGAGGAATACTGGCATGCTGTGGTGTGACATAGCAGGAGGTAATTAAGAACAGACGTACTGCAGCACGAGGACAAATGACCTCTGCAAGTGATTCAGTGATTCTGTGCACTTTCCCATGCAAGCCTTCAATTTTTTTTTAAACAGGAAGCTGCTCATGGCTGTACGGTACTTTATCTTATCAGTACTAATGGAAATTCAGTGTGTGATTCTGTCTTGACCGTATTTTTCTAGGCCTTCTTCTCTTCACATTGTCCAGCAATTTGTAAACAAATACTTGGTTTAATGAAATGTTTAGTGGAAATTGAAAATAAGGCCAAGGATAAAATTGCTGCCAACATATTATGTCCCTCTAATCACGAATTCAAGTGTGTATTATATAAAAATTAGACTTTATTGTTCTCCAATTGCACCCATTGCGTTGATGAGTCCAACGTTATAACGGCCAATAAGATGACGACGAGACCCTAGAGCAATCAATCATAATGAGCCATAATTATTTAATATTTATATGAACCGATGGTGCAGCCAAAGGTTTTGAATATCAGTCTAGATATTGTTGATCTGCTACAGGTTGATACTAAGTGTGAAACTAATTTTTAAGGGGAATAAAAGACAGAATAGTGTAGTTGAAAATCTAAGTGTTTAAAATGATTTAATACCAGCTGATTTAGCTAAAGCTTTCAACAAAATGTAAGGAAATGGCTTCTTTTACTTTGTGTCCAAAAATATCTATGCTAGGGTCTGGCATAGATCAATTTTGCAGCAATGTCCTCATAGTTTCAAAGCACCTTGTTGAGTTTTTGTCTCGCATGCAAACTATGAGCGACTGCTGTGATCTGCTAGTGACTAAAGCTAACAAGGAGTTTTTCAGGAGCATTTTATAACCCTGTGCAAAAAGTCTCACCCAGCAACAACCAGCAACCAATTGGCAACTGGTTGAAGCATGTGCATATAGGCCTGTGAGATTTCAGAGCAAGCTTCAGCAAGCTCTCGCCAATTATCGCGGAATACGCAATTTTTCTAGCAGCATGCACTGGTAAAATGCTGCCCCCTGATGGTTAGATTTTTTTTTTGTTGCATTTTTTCTGCATTGTTTCCCCAGTCCTGTCAAATATCTGCATGAGCCAGAGCTTCACTCCTCATTAGGTCTCAGTGTTTGACAGGCCCTCTGCAAATTCTGGAAACAGCCCTCTGTGAATTAACTTTATGGGTGTAATACTCGAAAGCCAGCCAATAAAAACAGTAACGATACCGCAAATGTTTTCAGGCTTTGCATATTTTAGTTATAGCTTGAAACCATGTAAATTACCCTCAGGTTTGTATGCCACTGTGTTCTTAATGAATTTCTAAGCTATATTGGAAGATAATTTGTTAAGCTTCTTGGTTTTTGGATGCGAAAGTATGCCCAAAGTTTAAAAAGATCATTACAGAGTCTGGTCCAGATCTACCTCCGGTATGATTTTTTTATTTTCCATTGAGAGTATTTAAAATGCCATAAGGATGTAAAGAAACCAACACAGAGCTGGTGTTTGCATTTCTGTCTTTGCCACGTTACAGCGCCTAACCTCTGCTGACTCATTTCTGCCCTCTGCTCGCTCTGTGTCTTTGTTCACTGCCTTTTCTGTCCGAGGATTATGGGATTTGCTCATTTCTCAGTGGACTTGATGTTACATAACTCGGTCAGAAGCTTTAAATTTGCACCATACGCTGAAATGCATCGGCGTACTCAGACATCACTCTCCTGCTCGTTCCGGGATCAACATTTCTGCTTTCATGTCATGTATGAAAGAGAATCGTGTTTGCTTTTAGAAATCCTTTTCTTTTTTTTCCCCAGGCGATGTGACTGAGTCAATTTTAATGGTGCCCTTTTTTTTTTGTGTTGCATGAAAGACAAAAAAGCCTTTGTTTTCCAATTGGCATGCAGCTGTTTACCAGTGGCTACCACAGAGGAGGACAGTTCAGGGGCATGTTTTCATGCGTTCTTTAGCATCAAAGACGAGCAGTCCTTCCATGAGTTTACCATTGATCTGATGTGGATTGTTGGTGATCTCCTCTATGGAAAGCAACCACACAGAGCTTCTGTATTGATATTGAAGCCTTTTGAGTTCTTTCTTTAAAGACTACGCCTGTGAAGAATTCACCCTTGACCTGTTCAGAAAGCAAAGAGCTCTATCTATCCCCTGTCGATTGTCTAACTCCTAAAACAACATCTGAATGTTTCTCCATTTGCCTCTAGTGCCTGTAGTGCTCTCGTTGAGGTAGAAAAAGGCTGATGAAGTTCAAAGGTCGAAGTAGAGGGCACGGTGGTGGTACGAGCTTCAACCAGAAGCCCTGGGTTAGCTACTCCGTGTGGGAGTATTAAGCACTGTTTTTAGACTTATTTCAGGTGTTATTCTGGGTTTTCTTTCGGATTATTACTTTTATGGACAGCCCTTGTTTTTATTTGTTTTGCCAGTAAAGTTTCTAACTCCAGCACCTTTAACCAGAGGGTGGAATTTAATGTTGCACTGAAGGGATTACGTGCTGTCACTTTTAATAGATGTTAAATATAAGCCCCAGAGAGAACAGCACAGTTGTGTTGGCCTATGTGCTCACACATTGGGTGAGGATGGGTGTTTACTTTCCATTTCACAGCCTATAACAGCAACAATGCACCAAATTATGGTTCTGCATCATTCACACACTGCAGAGAATGATGTCACCTATTTGTATACTGGGTGGAGTAAGTGAACAGGTAAAAGTAATAAGGCTAAAATAAGGTCCAAACCAAACAGAAAGCATGACGCTGAGTGGATTGGGGAGAGTGGCCAGGGTGATCTCAGTTGCAATCATTAGGAACCTGCGAGGCAAGACAGAGGGCTAACCATACACCACGGCTGGCCAAAGCAGGATGGTTGTCACACGCCAAACCTACCTGGTTAGTTTTAGGAAATCACGATGATTTAGATTAAAATGGCAGCAAGGGTAACCTCATGTTAGAAAGCAAAGTTCTCCAAACTGAACTATTTACTTCACTAATGTAAGTGTTATTTTTAAAAATCAACCACTGTTATCGTCTTTCTGGTGAGATCAAAGTTTGCCATCGTAACATTCAATGCAGTACTTTAATGATCTACCAAACATCAGAATTGCTCCTGTATCATGGTATACCTGCAGTGATGCATTTTTAGAGTTAGATTCTTGTATTCGGGCCATTACAGTGGAAGACGATGTAGCCAGTGTTTACGGGGCTGGAAAAGGCTCCTGCGAGTCCCTGAATTGTCTTGTAATTCTATCAGACTGACTTAGGAAAACTTGTAAATCCACCGTAAAACTTCAAGGTCGGAACAAAGCGCGTATTAATGTGTTGATAGGAGTCTGTAAACTCTGAGTGGGTGTCAAGGAGCAAATCTAATACTCAGGAAGTAAAATTCCGTTATCTGAGTTGCCAAGTTTTATTGATGACCTGATTCCATCCGTCCAATTGGAGTCCTCAGAAGAGCACAATGTGCATTCATGATGCTGGATGTTTTTTGATTTTTTTTTCCCCTTTCAGAGTTTGATTTCAAGGTTGAACGATTATTTTTCTATCCTTGTTTTGTAGCTTGACCCCTGAGTGAATGTCTTCTGAATGGTAATTCAGAAGACTGTTGATCCATGCTGTGGAATTTAGAGCAGTGGTTTTCCAAACTGTGGCTGCTACATTACAATATGTCAGATATTCTTCATCACTATTTTACTAAGTTGTGTGTGTGTGTGTGTGTGTGTGTGTGTGTGTGTGTGTGTGTGTGTGTCACTGTAATTTGCAGTGAAAGACGCTGACATGCAATCCTGTAATGACAAAGTATCTGTGTGTTTTTCACAATATGCTAACGTGATGTAAAAGCTTGTAGTTAAGTTATTAAATTGTATTTCTGTAGCAGATTTAAAACAAAGCTTTACACTAAAATAGAACAGAATACACAGATCCCTTACATCCAATAACACGATCACAGCTCCAGAAATCATCAGTTTCCAAATGATTTCCGAATTAGCTGAAAAAATACCAACAAAAGCAAACATTTTATCACTGTAATGGCAAATTCAGAGGACAAAACAAGCTTATTTTTTTAATATCAAGAATTAATACTTTATACAAAAGAGTTCAAATATGATCCACAGTTGATCTGTGGGAATCCTGAGTAAACCAGAGCCAGTCTCTGGACCTGTTGCCACTGGCTGCTGATAAACACATTACCAATATGGCCAAGCAAGCATGACCCTGCAAAACCTCTTCATCACTGGGAGGTGCCCTGGGCAGAAACACAACAATGGGACGCTTCTTTTAGTTATTAGTCATCTGCATGATGCTCCTGAAATATCCCAAGTCTGGCTTGATGATTGTAATTTGCTTTGCTGCTGAGCTTATTTAACCACTTACTTATTAAACTCATTTGACTTGTGTGTAACACAAATTTCAATTTCTCTTCATCACACAATGTTGACCTTGTATATAGGTAAGAAGACTTTCCAAATAAAAACACTCCAAGATAACAGGGAATGGATAGAGTGGATACACTGCTGCATTATTATATAAACTACTATTTTAACTGTGTGTGCTGGAAAGCTGCTAACAAACAGAACAATCAGGGTTGTTGTGGTTTAGATGTTTTGTTTCTGCATCAGTGTGAGGCTGCAGAATCTGAATATACTGAGGGTGACGGGCAGGTCAAAGGCTGATTGATCTTTTTCTGCTTTATTTGGTTTTATGAAATCAAATGTGTCCTTATAGCACAATGAACCAAGTGTGTCAGTATCAGAATTGTGCAACAAAACAAAATGAAACAGAAACAGTATATCAGGTTTATTTGATTGATTATTAAAGTGAAAAATAAAATGAATCTTGACTCAAAAATAGTATGACAGTAAGAAGAAATCAAAACCCACAGAACACTGATACATCTTAAGCCTGTGATGCTGTGTGTATCATATTTATTCCATTCGTTTTTGGGAAGTCTACATCATCAGGGTGTTTTTGATTTTCTTTTTTCCTAAAAAAAAAATGAAATTGCACAAAAATGTTGGGTGGAGGAAAAACGATAGAAATGAACACATTAAGCAAATTTATAATTAATTTCCTTTAACAATGTCAGAAGGTTCACTTCATTTTCCAAAAATAATATAATGTGGCCATGATTTCATAGTTCAGGCTGTACAGGGTTGAGATCTATCTTAAAAGGGTCGATGGACCACGAGCATTTGATTCAGAGAGGAACGCTCTCCCAGCGTCTTCCTCACCCATTAACTTTAAAAGCAGTTGTTCTGATCTAGTGTTAGAGCAGCTCTGAAATCTGAACCATTTGATTCGTGTTTCCTAATCTGGTCTGTGCTGTTTGAACTCTTAACCCGGTTTTAACGGATTTCCTCTTTTGGCTTCTTCACCACAGCGGCGTGAGTGTCAGTGTCTTACATGAAAACACTTCTCACTACCATCTCGTAAACCTTCTGGACTCCACCCTCTCCAGCCTGCTTGCGCTCTCCTCTTCACCTCTCTTGTCTGTTGCTTTTGATGGTTGACCCCGGGTATTTAAACTCATCCACCTTCACTGCTTCAGCCTCCTGCAGCTTGGCTGTTACACCCACCTCCCTCTCATTCGCAGGCATGTATTCTGTCTCGTTTTCATTCCTTTCTTTTTTTTTTTCCCTCTGCAACACCTTGAATCTCCGTCTGTGTGTGAAGCAGAGTTTAAATAAAATTGCTTCGCTTTGCCAGAAACTACTTTCGATTTGAGCCTTTGAGTGTTAAACTAACAGCTGCAGTCAAAGATGCCGCTAATGGAAAACAAATCAGAGATATTTCATGTGTTTCTGTTCTGGTTATTAAAACAACTTAGAAAACGCATCCATTACATCTTGTTAAAGTGACTCTGTGAATCAGTTCCCGTGGAGAAACTAGGTTAGCATTAATAATCTCAAACCCAAATGAATGTAATCCATCAAACGGAGTCATAACAGCCCTGAATGACTACAGAGTGTTTGGAAGTGATGCTGGATTTATTCCTACATTCATCTTTTCCTCCTGCCTCTCTGAGCATAAACTTTTGAGCGCCACACAAAATCAATAGCGCCTGCTGGAAAGTTCTCGACTCGGATAATTACATTTGTTTACTGCCCGTGCACTCCCCTCCATCTTCATGTGAACATGAGACGTTATGTGTGATAAACCAATAAAGCTCAGCGTTGTTGCATGCTGTTACCCGACGTGGCCGTAGCACAAGCTTTACTGAGGGCCTCGTGTTGTTTGGATGCAGGTGGTGAGAATGCAGGAAGAAGGCACAAGTACTCGTTTATAATTTTATGACTGGAGACATTGTAGTGATGGTGAGAAAGGACTTTGGGTTGAGTGATGATTGTGTAAAGCCTGAACACTGCTACACCCTGCTGAGGCTGACAGAAACCAGCATTAGACACAGTTGCAGTCATAGGTATCAGGAGCCTTTTACCACCTGCCAAAAAATGCTAAGAGCCATAAAACAGTGGAACAGGAAATGCATTTAGCCATAAAGCTACAGTCAGCTGAGACAAACCAGGGCTGCAATCTTATGAATTCACCCTGTGTGCCATGTTTCCTCTAAACTGTGGTTCAAATCAAGTGTGATGCGTGACGACTGTTTCAGTGTCGTTATCAGACACAAGCTAAGAGTGAACAAGTAAAACCAAAACACTGAGCTGAGGGAGGCTAAAACTCCCCTTGTACAGCCGAGGTAAGCTCAAGTGTTGGTGGTGATTGACATTAGGGTAGTGCAAGAAAATGGTATATGGCCTGTATTTGTATAGCGCTTTACTTAGTCCCTATGGACCCCAAAGCGCTTTACACTACATTCAGTCATTCACCCATTCACACACACATTCACACACGGGTGATGGCAAGCTACATTGTAGCCACAGCTGCCCTGGGGCGCACTGGCAGAGGCGAGGCTGCCGGACACTGGCGCCACCGGGCCCTCTGACCACCACCAGTAGGGTGAAGTGTCTTGCCCAAGGACACAACGGCCGAGACTGTCTGAGCCGGGGCTCGCACCGGCAACCTTCCAATTACAAGAAGAACTTCCAACTCTTGAGCCACGATCGTGTGACTGGACAAACTGTGTGTTTGTGTGTGTGTGAGTCTGTGAATTACAATCTGATGGGGCCAGCTTCCCTCCTGATGCTTTGTGTTTGTGCTCTGTCGCACAGAGTTCACGGAGGGGCCGGGGATGGCGCAAACAGGCCTGCAATTATGGCCAACCTGCTGAGCAGCGGGGTGCTCGAGGACGCTAACAGTTCTCTATGAGAACCTGATGTTCTTCAGGCTTTGAAAAGTTAAAAACTTTCTCCTTTATGTAGGAAGTCAGATGAGTTCAACATATTTAAATCCAACTAAGGTAAAACTGATCCCCCTTACTTCTCCCACTGGGAAACTTACTGAGCTTGTTGGGAAACTTTCGGTTTTGGCTTGTTCTGCAGCGTCTTTTGGAAACATTTGTGGCCCAGCCATGAACTTTTAACTTGTATTGTAAGGTGAAGACCCTACAATGATAAGGAAAAAAGGACACTTTTAACATACTTCCCCACCTCTAATAAACCTATTGCAGGCAAAAAAAAGTATGATTAAATATTCCTTAAGCAGTTTCAGATTTACTTGGATTGCACAGTTTTAACATAAAAGTCGAGTGAATCCAAGGTTTTTTTTTTATATATATACCATAACATAATCAAATAACGTCTGCAGTGCTCAAGGATTGTAAGTGTAAATGCAGTTGAATTACATCATGTTTTCATATCTCTTTAGGTGCATGAGATCTGGTTTAGTAAATGATTACAGTTTGAAACATTTCAGAGTCAGCCCAGACTTTCACAATCACCGCATCCCTCGCTGCCATTTGAGCTGTTGTTTATGGGAAACTAATTGGTTAGTTTAATTTAGGAGTTTCGTGTCCCTCGGAGCATTGCAGCAGAGATTCTGCTGATTGTAACACTGGGATGTAAAACCGACGGCCTCTGGCTGAGTCCACGCCGTCACAATATCCTTTCTCCTGATACGATCTGGTATCTACGTCGAATATCATCTGTATGCTCCCTCCATTTTTCTCCGTGTCCTCCTCTGCTCTGAGCTATTCGAACTCTCACAGCACAGAAAGTGTTGCTGCAGTGTGTGACTGGCCCTCCGTGTTATTCTGGAGACTTTAAAGGAGCCTCTACTGACTTTATTTGTCTTCATATGCTGTGTGTCAGCTCAGATTTTCCTGATGAAATCACATTTATGTGCGCTGGAAATCTGTTTGATTTTCAGCCCCATACTTGGCTTTAGTCTGTGGCAGGCTGGTTTTGTGAACCGAGCTGAGCTGCTGCACTCGGAGCTCTTCAAAGGCCTGCCATAAAACCTCCGGATCGTAATCGGATGCTGTTCAGACTTCACATTGTAATTATGTCTCAACAAATTCCTGTCTGCACACTCCTACAAAGGAAAGATGTGTGTTGGTTTGTTTGGGGTTTTTTTTTTTTTGGTGTACAGTTGATGTGTACAGTCTTTGACGAGTGGGGAGGGGGCCTTATAAGCTGCATGTTATATCACATTAACATTGTGTTTGAGGCTGCTGATGTTTGTGTGCGATGCTGGTGTAATATTTGCACAGATGTTTGTGTGTGAGTGTGCACCAGCAGCTTATCTTTTCCATGCTCTTCTCACCAAGTTTCTTTGGTCTCAATTGGATGTGAAAGGAAATCCCATGTCTGCAAGGCTTCCACTACAGGCACAGAACTGTGTGTGTGTGTGAGTGTGAAGCCTTTACCATGCCACAGTGGATTAACCACACAGTTTGAGCAGTAACAGTGAGGCTGTGAAGGATTCGGAGAGAAAACAGAGTGTGAGCCAATGAGAGGCAAAAAGGAAGTGAAAGGGAGGTTAAGGCTGATGGATAAATGGTGTTTTTTCAAAAACACCGCCACTTTTTACACTAATCTCTTATTTAAAAACACAAGAAGAGAACACACACACACAAGTTGTGAGCTGCAATACGTGTTAAAGATGAGGTGTTCCTTTCAGAAACACAAACAGAGGCTTTTTAGGACTAATAATAACCACTTTTTGTTCCCTCTCTGAGAGCAGTTGGTAATTTGTTGTTAGAGGAACATGCCACAGTAAATCTTAAAGGCACAAGTTACAAAACACCCGCAATGAAGGACTAAATATAAAATTGGCCAATAAGCTATGCTGGTATGAAGAGGGTCTCGCCCATTGTGGACCAAACCTGACATTCAGACTAACAGTGAAGAGGCGGGTCGTGCTGCAGGGAATTCTATCAATGCTCTGCTTTGACAGATTGTAAAAACAACAGTCTGTCACTGTCAGAATATATAAAAATAGAGCACAGTTAACATCTTTGCATAACTTGATCGTGTGGACGATCGTGGCTCAAGAGTTGGGAGTTCGCCTTGTAATCGGAAGGTTGTCGGTTTGAGCCCCGGCTTGGTCGTTGTGACCTTGGGCAAGACACTTCACCCGTTGCCTACTGGTGGTGGTCAGAGGGCCCGGTGGCGCCAGTGTCCAGCAGCCTCGTCTCTGTCAGTGCGCCCCAGGGTGGCTGTGGCTACAATGTTGCTTGCCATTACCAGTGTGTGAATGGGTGAATGACTGGATGTGTAAAGCGCTTTGGGGTACTTAGGCTAGTAAATACAGGCCATTTACCATTTCCATGCACAGTGGTCTGAAACATCAAGAGACAAAAGCCGAAACTCTTGGGGATGTTTTATGCTTGAAAAGGGATTTAAAATGATTATAAGAATAGTGGCAATTAAGTTTCTGTAGTGGACTAAGCCAGTAATCGAAAATGGTTTCGGCTCTATATTGCTGGCTGTGGCTGTCACATTTCACAAAGACTTAAAGTGCAAGCTCACCTTTGAAGGGCCGAGGTGTCAAACTTACAGCCCATCAGAGGCTCCAGTCTGGGCCGCCGGACGGCTTTACAAAGTGAGAAAATTGCAGTAAAGTCATTAATAATTAAAGTTTTTCAATAAAGTGCACTACTATTTTATAAAAAAGTAAAAGACTTTCCGTGTTTAGTTTGAGTGTCCAGCATGTGAAGGCTTGTGCCTTTAAAGAGCCACTGTTGCATTATATTGTGGGTGTAATGTCAGAATGAGAAAATGTGGAAGAACTTGGATCTGCTCTTAAAATTACAGGTGTTTTTTTTATTTTTTATTTTTTATAACCTCTCTCAGCTGTACATTAAAGAGGTTGAGAAGAAGAAAAAGGTTGTACTTCTTGACACACGATGGTTTTATTGGTTCAGCCCACTCAAAATCAAATTGGACTGTAGGTGGAGTTTAAAACTAAATGAGCTGAGACACGCTCTCTATGGGCGATCATAATAATGGATTGGATTTATATAGCGCTTTTCAAGGCACCCAAAGCGCTTTACAATACCACTATTCATTCACTCTCACATTCACACACTGGTGGAGGCAGCTACAGTTGTAGCCACAGCTGCCCTGGGGCAGACTGACAGAAGCGAGGCTGCCATATCGCGCCATCGGCCCCTCTGGCCAACACCAGTAGGCAAGTAGGGTAAAGTGTCTTGCCCAAGGACACAACGACCAGGACAGAGAGTCCAGGGATCGAACCGGCGACCTTCCGGTTACAGATGCGATTTCCAACCCCCTGAACCACGGTCGCCCTACGATCAGTAATTAAAGCACTGAAAAGTACTTTAGATATAAGTAGTGGCTGGTTAATGCATTGCTTGCAGGCAGTCAAGCGCAACTGCAGTTCCTCTCATGTCCACTTGAGGCTCTAAATGCTTGTCAGTCCCAATAGGTTATGTTAAAATGTCCAACTTTACGTCCAATTTACATCCTGATCTGAAATATGGTTCATTTCACCTTTCACGATGACTCTACAAGCAGTTGGTATTGTTATAAATCACTCGTTTAAGTGAGGCCTTAAGCTGTCTTTAATTGGGGATGTGGCTGCTGGCTACTGACTTGAGCCACTGTTCTGAGAAACCGTCCTACTTTGGCAAATCGTCCTACCCGTATTATAATTTGATGGTGACTTCTGACTAAACCTAACCCTAATCCTCACCATAACCATAACAAATATTTACAATGGGTTCAAAACAATGAAGTAAATTAGGGTTTTGTGTTGTGCATATGCGCAGAAACAACAGGTTGGATGGTTTGTGAGGTAGGATAGATTTCCACAACACCACTGAATTCAACCTTTTAACCATGTTTAGGTTGTTATTTGCTCTTTTGAGCATTTTCAGTGTGATTTTATGTTTCCCTTTGTAAACTGGGGTTCCGGAGGGTGGTTGTCACTGACTGTGGCCTAAAGAACACCTGTGTCGCTTGTATAAAGGCAACTTGAGACGGGATGCACTTGAGAGCTTAAAAAAAAAAAGGAAAAAAAAAAAGATCATTTCAGCACCATCTAGATTTTTGGGTGATTGCAAAAGCTGTCTGGACTGGTCTGAAATTACCCCATCTAACTAGTTTAGCAGCAGCTGAGTCGGTTATGTGTGGATATGATGGTGTTCAGACATTAGTAAGGCATACAGTGTATTTTCATCATGTTTCATCATTAATTGCGCAGCATGATGCTGTTCTTACCTCAACCTGGCAGCCGCTCGCCTCCTTCCTGCTGTTCAGCGAGGCAGCGCCTGCGTGTGAGTCATTGAAGGGGGAAGACGGCTCGGCTGCACAGCTTTGAGCTCGCTGTACCGCCCTGCTCTCATAGCTCGCATTTCTCAGATAAAAACCAGCTAGCAAAACTGATTTACAAGACTCCTCTCCACTCGGGGTGTGTGTGTGTGTGTGTGTGCGTGTGTGTGTGTTGATTTAGAAGACTTAAAGTATAATAAACTATCGTGACAATCTCTGCGAGGAAAAGCACATCAACCTGTAAATCACATCACAGCATTCAGCACTTGTTCTCCATCTGTCATGCAGCTGCAGCAGCAGTGTGTGTTTACAGTACACTCATGCAGGTTTCATTTTGCACATGTTGAACCTAAATCTCTGTCTTCCTCGTCCTCTTGTGGCTTTTTTGTTCAGCTTGTTTTTTTTATGTTTTCTCTGCACTTTCTGCGTCTCGTTGTGTGTATATGTTTACCTCACTCCTGTGTCTTGACACACTCATACTTATCTTCTCGCTTTTGCTGTCAGCACCAGTCATTTGATATGGTTTCAGTGTTATAGGGGAGGGAAATTCCAAGAAAGCAAGCGTTAACTCCCTTTATTGGATTTCCAGCCACCAGGGCCTTCCTTAATATCTATGCTATGAGTAACTTAACACCAAGCTGGAAAGTGTTCTTTACATTGGCACTGACTTTAAACTCAGAACCAGCAGTGATCTGAGTGTACATGGCAGAGGTTAACTGTGCTTTCAACCACTACAGGACATTCAACTTGACTTTTTTCTTTTGTTGAAACACATTTTCAAACACAAAATTTGTTCTGTTTTATCTTTGTTTTTGTCTCCACAAGCTTTAGAGGGAAATGGCTTCATCATTAAGTGCTAAAACCAGCCTCTGTGTCTACCTTCGGGAGCAAAGTTCCTCCTGAAACTATCAGTTAGAAATAGTTCTAGGTGTCGGCTGACAAAAATTAAAAACCATAGCTACTATAATTAAATGTGGCCAGTCTCCTCTTCAGGGTCCCTTTCTTGTGCATGTTTGAACAGATTCGAACAGAACTGTTAGTTGGAGATCACTTGGTGACAGTCCTGTTCTTAGTCCTGTGTAGTTGGACAGTAGTTGGTGCAATCAAAGGGTGGAGGGTGTGGTGTTCAGTTTTTCATCATCTGCTTTTTGCAGATCATGTGGTTCTATTGGCTTCATTGAGCCTTGCTTGCACTGTGACTGTCTGCAGCCAAATGTGAAGTGGTTATGCTGTGAATGAGCTCCAAGTCTGAGGCCTTTGTTCTCAGTTGGAATCGGCTGGAGTGCCCACTCCAGGTCGCTGGTGAACTTTTGCCCATGTGGAGGAGTTTAAGTATCTTTTGGTGTTATTTATGAGTCAGGGGAGAATGGAGTGGGATTGGTGCAACATCTACAGTGATATGGATGCTGTGCCAGTCTGTTGTGATGAAGAGAGCTCAGCTTAAAAGGAAAGGTGTGGATTTACTGGTCAATCTACCCTCCAACCTTCATTTATGGTCACAAGCTTTGGGTAGTAACTGGAAGAATAAGACTGCAGATACAAGAGTGGAAAATTAAATGATGTCTTGATTAAGCCTTCTAGATATGAGGAGGAGTTGGGTTTTTCTGAGTCAGGCACTTGGAGTAGAACGGCTACCTCTCGCCATTAAAAGGAGAAAGTTTTAGAGGTTTGGGCAACTTGGATGCCTCGTGGGTGCCTCCTGGATGTCTCCTAAAGGATGAGTTTTGGGGGAGTCCTTCCAGGAGGAGGTCCCGGAGAAGATCAAGGCCATGCTAAGGAGATTACCTCCCTGCTGGCTTGGGAACGCCTCAGTGCCCCTCAGTAGAGCCACAGGAGGTGGCCTGGAAGAGGAAAGTCTGTGATTCTCTTCTTAGAGTGCTGTGTGAATAATGAGTGATGGATGGATGGCAGAAAGAAAGTGGACAGATTTCCCGGGGAGCTAAATCTTGCTATTAGGAAAGGAATGGCCAAAAAAACTCCTTTAGTTGTCGTAGTAAACTTATGTGTCTGTGGTCTCTGTGAGCATTGGAAAAAGCATTTGCATGCTCCTGATTCTATTCATGACTGGACCTTAGAGCTTTGGTCTTAAAAAATAAAAAATTCTCCCACTGAAAGTTGCTAACGACCACAAAACGACCTAGCTGTCATCACACGAGCCTGTCGATAGTCGATAAAAGCCAGGTCAGTATGACACAGACTTGATGCTGAGGATTGCAGTGAGCAGAACTTAATGAGAGGATGTTGAAAAGTAACGGCTGTACTGAAAAAGGTGCATGTGAAGAGGAGTTTTGAGAGGATATGTGGTAAAATATGTTTTTATTTATTTTAATGGGCTGATTTCTGGAACTTTTTCATCACGCCTTGCTTAATTGAGTTCAGATGGGGTTTGAGGAGGGAACTCTATCCAGTTTTCTTGATGTTCTCCGTTGTCTATCTAACTTGATATTAAAGGCATATAAAGCAACACAACACCTTGAAATCTGTGCTGAAAATAGTGTGCAGACACCTCAAGCTGTTCTGTGGGGTTGGAAAGCCTGGGTATGATTTTTATAAGGTGCACTAAGAAAGTGGATGACACAAGTGTTGCCTTAAATACAATAAAAACAGTAAAGAGGTAATCATGCTGTCAACCTGTCCTCTGTTACAGAGTGTTTAATAAAAGAAACTGTCAGTGTTACTGTCTCATTGTGACAGATTTTTTCTTTGATTCAATTCTAAGTGGAAAAACTCAACTTCCACATATGTGTCTGTGTCTTTTCAGAAAATACATAGCGGTGTATATAAGACCGTCCCACTATGGAGAACAAGCGAGACACAGAAACATGAACACCCACTCCCTTTGAATAATAGACTGCTTAAGTCTCAAGGATGCTGTGCTGCAGTACAGAAGGTTGTATTTACCCCGTGGTACATGCATGATCGATTGACAGAATGTTGAAGGAATGCAAAATATCCAGTTGATTAAAAAGTGAAAGTGTTAAGATTCTTTTTCTGCTGTCAAATAACCGAGCTCCTCGCCTTACCTGAAAGCTCTCTCCACATTTATAGAGAAACATAACTGACCGTTGGTTTTACACCAGTTATGCTGCCTCTAACATTGTTGAGCATGACAGGTTCCATGGTGGGTCAGTGATGGTCTGGAGAATCAGAATCAGAATCAGAATGGGTTTATTGCCAGATGTTGAGGTTTACAACATTAGGAATTTGCATAACATTTGAGGGCACAGACTTCTACACAGTTTACAACAATGCTCTGACAGCCATCAGGTATCTGGGTGAAATCCTTGGACCCACTGTCAGACTGGTGCAGTGGGCCCTGGGTTCCTCCTAGTAGACGACAATGCCCTGACTCATGTGGTGAGATTATGCAAGTAGTTCCTGGAGGATGAAGGCAGTCCATACCACTGACTGGCCCTAATGCTCACCTGAACAAAATCCAATAGAACACCTCATCGACATTATGTTTTGATCCATCCAACGCTGCTAGGTTGCACCTCACACTGTCCAGGAGTTCAGTGATGGTCCTGATCCAAGAGGAGATCCCCCAGGACACCATTCGTTATTTCATTAGGAGCTTGTATGCAAGCATGTGGGAGCGTACAAACTACTATTACTGTTTTGAGTTGCTGCAGTGACGTTTTGGCAAAATGCTCTGCTCTTTGGTTTTCAGGATGGTTTTGAATTCAGCCCTCTGTAGGTTGATGATTTTCATTTCGGTCAAACGATGTGGCATTCTTTCATTCCTAACATGTAACCAAGTCCATATCAGTGCAGATATCCAGCATTATTGTATTCCTAGTAAGATCTGATGTGTTTACTATCTACTCATAAGTTGGTCAACAGTAGCTTCAGCTCTCATTGAGACTCGCGTCGGCTGTGGTGTCGCTTTTGGCTTTTGAGGGAATCTGCTATCTTGTTCTTTCTTCTTTTTCTCAGTTCGTGGCCATAGATCAGGGCAGGGAAATAGGAGCTGTGACTTTTGACTTCTCCTTTCCCCTCTCATGAACAAAACCCCAATATGCTTTTCTCTAGTCTGCAAAGAGTCATGAAACCAGAGGCACCACATCACCTGCAAAATGCTAAATGCAACCTTGAGACTACAGAGTCAGCCGCACGTCGGCTTTGACTTGAAATTCGTTCCATAATAAGTTATGAATCTGTAACAAAAGGAGCCCCCAATGGATTCCAGTATCCACCTGGAACTACTCTGACTTCTTGCTCACACTGCAGTTCAAATAAAAGCGATACAGGTAAACTGACGATAAGACAGAATTGGATTCAGGAACGCTTTGATTCAGCTTTCATTAAAGCGCGTGTTTTTTTTCAAATTTGATCAAAGCAGCTTTTTATTTCATGCATGAAATGGGGAAAAGGTCCAGATCACCTCCAACATCAGAGTCCTGAGAGCGTTAAAATTATCTCCTGTCATGCATTATGAATGGACTGAGGATCAAGCAATAGAAAATATTAACTGACAGCTTTCTTATCTTTTTAAGTCGCTTTTTTCTTTGTCATTTTCAACTAAATCTTGCATTTCCTTTCAAATAAAGTTTAATTTAGCTTCAGTTCTTTCCGTTAAACAAATGGGATCACCAGCAGATATACTCCTAAAGAATCTGGCCTTTTTAGTCACCGTGCTCTAATGCAGAGGAGCAAAACGAAAAAGCAAAAGGAAAGAAAATTAATCAGTAACTATTTTCTCTTTTCCAGCTCATACGGTGTCAGGATTTTGCTTATTTGTCTTTTATGAAACCTTAAATTTAAATATCTTTAGCCTGAGACTAAAGGCCTGGTGGATTTTATAAGGTAGTAATTAGAAGATGAATCCATAATGAAAATAATCACTGGTTTGACCTCCAGTTAGAGTTAACAGAATCATTCATTTATATTTCAGCACTCAGTGCTCCACAGAGAGAAGAGAAGGAAATGTTTGTAGAAAGATAACCAAAGTTATTATAAAGTTATAAGTTTAGATGGAGAATTTCCAGCTGCAACGCCTGAACTGAGACGCAGGCAAGCCGATTTCAGAAGGCCTCAAAATTTTCAATGACGCCTCACAAGATGAAGGATTAATAAGCAACGTATTTAACGAGGAATTCAGTCGTTAAACTGCCATCTTTCAGCTAAACAATGCAGCAAATTTGAGCAGGCCCTCTGGGTTTTTTCCTCCAGAACAAACAGCCAAGTCGGGCGTGTGAATGTTAGAGGAAATAACTTATCGCTGGGCTGCAGGTCAAACAGAGGCTAATCGTTTGACACTCGGCAGCTGGATGCATGTTTACCCAGCAGAGTTTGTATCGTGTGTATTTATAGGATCGGCACTAATCACCAGCAACAACTTCCCAGGGGTACACTCTGAGGAATATCAAAGCTAATACGAATTATCTTTTTTTATTTTTAAAAGAACTGAAAACAGACTTAACTGAAATCGTAGCCGTTAACCACTACTTTTTAAGACCTGTAGATATTAATAGATGTTACCATGTCTTTGACTTGTTGCTTTGATTCATTGAAGTCTTCACACGCATCCAAAATCTTTCAGACGCTGCCTTATTCACAAGGAGTCGCCACACTGGGAAGCTCCGCATGTTTGATTTGGCAGATTGTTAAAAATGCTGATCATAAGCACGCTGCTCGCAGATGGACACCTGACAGGCACCTAAACTTCAGCGACACAGAGAAGCGTCACGTAATCCACTTCAAGGGAAGAGCCGATTATTGATGTCAGCATGTGCACACAAAACGTTTTACAGCATTTACAAATCATTCTCATCTTCAGGAATCAAACGGGCTGCAGCGTGGCGCGGTTGTTGGCGCTGCTGCCTCACAGCGAGAGGGAGCAAACCATATTTATTTATTTATGCGGTGCTTTTCCAAGACAAAGCACTTTACAAAACTGATCTAAGATGGTGCAAAATCTTTTCAAAAAGGGGACAGCGGATGAAAGAATATAAAAGAACAAAATGTACAAAATACAAAAATGACATTTACACTCATTGGAGGTAAAATACTACAGAACTAAAAGTGGAGTAAGTCCACAGACTCAGCAGACCTCAGAGGAGCAGGCGGAGCGCTCCACAGCTCAGGTCTGGCAACAGGTTTCCTTTCTGAACCCAGGTGAACCTCTTCTGTGTGCTGTTTGCTCCAGGGGCGCTGCTTATTTCTGCCCACGGCACACCTCACAGAGCATATTCCAAATCTAAAGATTTTCATTTCATGGCTAAGTAGAGGTTTAAAAATCCTCTCTGATGCCTCACAGATAAGCCACAGGTGTCTACACTGGGAGGCTGGAGGAGGGGTAGCGTTTGAGGAATCACCGATTCATCGGGAGCTGCTTTGGGAGCTTCATGTCCTGCATAAAACCCTTTGGTTAGATTCAGTGAAAGATTGCGGTTTCGGTTAAAATGTGCCGTTTTTATAACGTTTATGCTGCACACATTGTCAGAAACTCTGTTTACTGGCACTGACACCAAAAAAGCTTGTGCAGAAGAGAACTTGAGAAAACTGAACTGTTTGTCCATAGAAGGAAAAACAGGTTCATCTTTATAACTCATAACTCTGATCAGTCAAATCTTTTCTTTCTGAAGGACAGATTATCAGATGGAGTCTTTCCGTGGACTTTAGTGTGTAGAGTTTCAGTTGGTTCGTCCATATTTTTCAGACATTTGGCTTATATGAACAACTCTGTTGCCTTTGAGCTTTTAAATTGAGCTAATGGTGCATTTAATGCATTTTCTATGAGATTCATGTTAAGCGTTTTTTAAAAGTTCCCTTTGTGTGAAGTGCGATGGAAATTCCTGCATGTTAAGAGCCGGGATCGGGGCACCGTGTCATGAATGGCATGAAATCACTTTAATCAGGGGCAACTGTGAAGTACTGAAGACTGCGTTAATCTGAGCTTGGTCACCCTGCCAGGCTGTGGAGTTAAGTGTTCTGACTCGTGGCTGATTGGTAGTGTAGGTGGTTGATTAGTTTGGTCCAGATCACATGGACTACTAAAGTCTGATTGAGCTGAGTCACAAAAAAGTTGGAGGCTGAGTGATTCCTGCATTAGGCGTAATTAGCATGTGTGTGTATATGAGCAGCGTTGGTGTGTGGGGGTGTCGTCTCCTCTGAAGTTTACTTCCTGGCTGCTTCTTTCTCCTGTTTTTCAGCTGTTTCTGAGCATAATTAACCTTCTATCAAATGGTGGCGTAAACCTCATCGCTTCAATTTTGTTAATTTGTGTGTTTCAAGTCGAACTCCGTGGGAGAGTTAATTAGCGAGTTCAGATTTAAAGCTACGAGTGATTCGCCGGGCCGCGTTCACACAGCAGCAATGTTTTTGAATGTTTAAACCATCGAACCCAAAAATATGCATTTATGTTCGAAGCTTTGATCAATAAGTTTACCAAGTATAACTAAAGGAAATAACAAACTCAACTCTTGTGTCTTTCGTAGGTGAGGAGAGAGAGGTTCTTCATGTCATCAGGGTTCAACAGGCTTCATCACTGAACAGGTAAGATTTGATCACCTCCACCCTAATCTTCCCTCTTTGCCTTCTAAGATCTCTAATCAGAGCTTCACTCAGGACCTGCTTTCAGCCACCTGACGATGTTATTTCAATGACGACCTCAGTGGTAGACTTGTGATTGAAGGAAAATATTGATTTTTTTTTTTTTTTTTTTTTGATGATTTGGTGGACTGCCTGCTTGAGAACTCAACTGAACCCCACCTTTTTGTTCATCCTGAGGGTGCTAGCAGTCTTTCATCTGATTGCTTCATGTAGGTCCTCACATTTTCTAAGATTTAAAACATCTGTATACCTCTGGGAGCACTGGGAGATACATTTTAACTAGAGATGGCACGATACCACTTTTTTATGTCCGATACCGATACCGATATCATAAATTTGGATATCTGCCGATACCGATATGAATCCGATATAGTGTTTTTTAATCAACAAAACTGTTTTTTAAAATATCTTGCTGCATTTTGCAAGTCTGCAAGTTCATACTCAAGTTTAAAACAACAACTACACTAAAGCTATTCTGTTATACCTGTATACAAAAAAAATATTTCATAGTTCAGCAATACTGATCAATCTAATAAACTTAGACCTACACCATCCTCCCTATTCTGGTATTTTAAAGAGTACTTAGCGTAAATATTAAGCAACCTAACTAATAGGGTTCCAACTCCCAGCAACAACAAAAATAAATAAATAAAAAATAGGGAACCACCCCTCACGCTCCACCTCATGATGCTTAATCGACGTAATCAACCTTAATTTGATGCAGTGTGAAAAAAAATGCACAGAAATCAATTATTTTTCAAGAAATATTAAATAGATTCAACATCTTTCTTCAACAAAATTGCAGACTGCACAGATGGTACCTTCCCAAAGGAAAAAGTACTATAGCTTACTAGGGTATATATATTAGACTTAATAGTCACTATTTACAGTAATTGACTTCTATTCATTTTACATCAAATTAAAACTTTGTGTGTCAGATAATTATTTATTAAAAGCTAGACATTTTAAATGAGAATAAGAAAGAAAAGTATGTCTTTGTGCCCCCTTTTCCCAGTTAATGCCCTATCGGCCCCCCTGGCTAAACTTTGCTAGATCCGCCCCTGCACAGTTACCAGCGTCAGCTACGTAGAAAAAGATCCTGGAGTAGAAAGTAATAATAAATAAATTCTAACAACAGCTGATCAAGCTTAAACGTGCTGCTGTTGTTCAGCCGCTGGTTTCCTCTTTCTGGTGCAAAGTGGGCCAAAAACAAAGACGGACTCGCGACAGAAAAGCCGATCAGCTGATCATTTAAGCAGTTTCACGATTGAAGTAGCAGCCGGAGAGCGAGAGGCAGTCGCTCGTTAAGCTTAACGCAGGAATGCTTTACAAACATTCAGAGATGGACTTACACACTTGCTTTACTTCTCTCGGGGATAACTTTGTCGGAGATGAAATGCCAGGTTGCTAGCGAAGCTCCAAATGCTATCCAGACCACAGGTCCCGCATGCCACAGCCGCTCTATCACGTGATGCATACTGCTCCAACGTGCTAACGTTCTGAGGTGAGTTACGGCGTGTTGCAAGTTTTGTGAGGTGCTTTCGTGATATTTAATCGATCGGATTACATTTTTTATTTTTCTCCGATAGCCGATCCAGTCATTTAGGTCAGTATCGGACCGATACCGATACGTAATATCGGATCGGTCCATCTCTAATTTTAACATATTTTACTCTATTCAGAAGTGTTTGGATGCGTCAGTTTAATTCAAATCTTATTTAAACAACTCGAGTTCACAGCAACAGTTGTTCCAAGGTGCTTAGATAAAGACCCTGCAATATTAGATGGGGAACCCCAACAATTAGGCGTTCCCCTTTGGACATGCACTTAATGACAGTGGAGAGGAAAAACTCCCTTCAAGCAGGAAGGGAGCTCCTACAGAAATAGGCTCAAGGAGGGGCAAACATCTTGGAGAACAGAAAAAGGACAAAAAACAAACTACATGAAAGAGAAAACATGCACAGTGTCATGTAAATGGCACAAGGAGAAGTCCTCAGTGCATTGTGGGAAGTCCGACAGCAATCTAAGCCTAAAGCAGCATTAAACTGTAAACTTCCCTTCCAAGAACCTCCCTTCACTTCTGTTATACTTATCAGTAGAGCAGGGCGATATGGCCAAAAATATTTATCACGATATATATTTGAAAATTTGCTATAACGATATAACTGACGATATAATTGATGCGAGACAAAATACAACTCCACAACATTACTAGCGCAAAAAGACAACCTTCCATTTATTTTCACTTAAACAAGAAGCTGGTTTTTATGTACATTAAAGCTTTATAAAAATGTAACAGTGCAAATGCAAATTCCTTGCTGAAAGTTTAACCAAAAGGCATTTCCAGTAGAAATGGGCTGACATATCCTGAGCATAACCATGTATAATATCCACTGAAGTTAAAAAGAGGTGCTTTGCAACATTAAACTGCATTGTGCAGTACGCATTTTTCAGACCATAAGGTGCACGGGATTATAAGGCACATTAAGCGAAACAAAGCAGTCAGATAAATCAAACTTTATTAAACTCATTCTTCTTGCTTCCTCCACTTCTGTACCATTGATTCATTAATGTTGAATTCTCTGGCAGCTGTTCTATTCCCATGTTGTTGCAGTATATTAATGACTAACCTCGTATTGTGGATGGATTATCTCAGTTGTTCTCCTGACTGAAGTTTGGTCCGTTTACAGCATCCTGCCATGCGATTGCATTTGTCTCTAACCATGAGGAACCTTCACGTTAACTTTTATAAGTGGAAAAGTGTTAGTGTTCGTCGTCCAGCTTCACTGTTTATGTTATGCTAACATAGCTGTGTCGCTAGCGATCACGTAGCACATCATTATATACCAGCTAGCCCAACTTCAGTAACCCTACAAACGTCACTGCTGTTTAGTTTCCTGTCTTCATTTATGTTGGAAGTGATAGCAGAGCTGTACGTTTGATTTTTTTCAGAAATCTCTCAGTCAGAACATGCTATATCATGCTTAGGTAACTAGCAAAACTAGCGAGCTAACTTCCGCTAGCTTCCTGCTAACTTCTAACTCCGTTAAATGTAATAAATTTTGTTTTCATGGATGCCTGGAAGTTAAACTTCATAGTTACACCTGGTAAAGCAGCAATGCTGATCGTTTTATTGAAGATGAAAGAATTTAGACAGTTTTTAACTCTCAGTGATGCTGCAGTGTTGTTTGACCTGAAGTATACGGAGTTTAGGACCCAGATTACTCCCAGATTTAAGAGCATCTTAGTCCGACAAATACGACAATAACGACGGCCGCTTGCATGTTCTGCAAAAAAATGTGCTTTGTCGTGTATCTGACGGACAAACACCAAACCAGTTACACATCACTGAAGTTGCACCGTTTTTACAAACCAATTCTGGTTCATCTGTTTCACTCAAGAATCGGCCATGTGCGTATGAAAACAAAGGCACTGCGCACGCGCGTTTTACTCACATTCTATTGCGATATTTCATTTTCCTATCGTTGCCTAACATTATACCGGTATTACCGTGAACTTTATAATATGGCCCAGCCCTACTTATCAGTACTTCTTATGGCCTGTTTTGGAAAGCAGTGGTAAAATCAGCTGCAGAAAGGGGTCACCATTTTAATATACAAATTCATTTTAAACCTAAGTTTAAAACTTTTATTTAAAGAAATCAAATTTTGGCTTTTGTAGCTTTTTAATATATCGGAGCAAACTATGACTCAGAACTGGTAAACGGATCAGTGATTGAGGAATTGTGAGACAGAAGATGAATCCCTGGGACTCTTATCTCCACCTGACCTTTTATGTGGTGCAAACAGCAGGTCAAACACTGGAGTTAACTCTGAATTAAGTTTCCTGTCAGCTGAACATTGATTTTGGCTGTTAGCTTTTTACACCGATGATAAAAACATGACTGACAGGTCAGAGCACAGTCATTGATTCGGCTGTAGTGGGCTTCACTGACACTGATGAAGACACAAACCATGAAAACTTAAAGGTGAACAGATCTTGTTGTGCATCCTGTTGTTTGTTCATTGCTTGAAAAACTGTTTAAACACAATGCTGTGATACATTCACCAGTTTGCAAAGTGGTAAATAAAGATTATTCAGATTTTTTACTTAGGTACATTTGAATGTTTACTTACTTCAGTAGCTTATAAATCCAGAAGATGTATAATGAGAATACATGCACTTTGAAAATCAAATAGCAATTATAGAAAATTATGTTTCTACTTTGCTTTTTATGTAATAATGCAACATATCTGTAAATGAATGACTGTAAAAGCTGACTTTTTAAAGCTTTAAAGTAATTTAAAGTAACGGTGTAGAGTATAAAATATAATATTTAGTGGAGTAGAAGCAGAAAGTTGCATTACACGTCAGTAAATGCATGAAGTTATGTTGCTGCTGGTCCTGTCCGTGCTCTCATCCAGTGTTGTTGGCCACTGCAAGACCGTACTCTAGTACAATGATGTTGGTAGGGGTGGCCAATTGGGGTCCCACCTGTGGCCTGGAGTAGGTCTGCTTTGCATGGGATTGGAAAACACTGTTTCAAAAATGGCCACAGAGATTTACTGCAGTTAGTGGTAAGAATGTAAAAATGCTGGTTCTGCTTTTCATCAGTCCAACAAGTTTTTACTCGTAGCTTTCTGTTGTATAATGAGTATTACACCCTCACGGGGTACAGTGTAAGAGCGCTGTGGTATTTTATTGATAAATTCCTCCACTCAGACAAAGACCTACTGCTTTTCTTTCTGTGGGCTATATCATATAAAATTCTCAAAGTCGCTTCATTAAAGTGAAGTTGCTGTGTCAACACATACCTTTTGCTTAAGTGCCTTCTTATTATTTAGCCTCACAATGGACACAGACACATGCAGTATTTCTGCAACACACACGGGAGGCTGTCAGGGTGATGGAGAGAGCACAGGAAGGGGCGTCTGATAACGCGTCCAACACAGGAAGTAGTTCTGCAGTAATGAAACAGTTGTGGAGCTGTGCTGATGATTATCATAAACAGTCTTAAGTACAACAAAAGACTGTCTGTTAGTATTTAACAGTGTGTACTGAACAGAGTCGAGATCATATCAGGTGGTAAATCCTTTGAAGTGGAACATTTCCACTCGGCTGTTTCACCTTAAATCAGAAGAGCTCCCGCTGATGCCCAGTTTGAACTGAAAATCAAAGCTTGGTGCATCCATGTTATAATCTTCTTTCCTGTCTTTTGCTATTTTTGCAATTCTGCCACCTGAACATCAGTGGAATAGTGTGAGATTATTAGGGCTCACTCACAGGATCCAAATTCTTTGCAACTGGGGGGGGGGGAGGGAATTGCTGTTTGCTAGAAGATTTGTATTAAGAGGCCCCAGCCTGGATTCAAATGCAGGACCTTAATGTGAGGCTCACAATTGTAACCGAGCCATGGTTAGTGCTGTTTGGAGGCGATCCATCTCTGAACAATTGTGATCCCACTCGGGACTGACAGCAGTCAGTCTCAGATTGAAGGTTTGTAGGCTGGTGTGGGACTTTAAACTGTAACCGGTGTGCACATGGGTCGATTTCTGTGGTTGAAAGCTCTGGAAAACACCCATTAAATGGACTTTAAGTTAAGTTTGTCAAACAGTGCTTACATGTTTTTATATTTGTTGATCAGACTAACAAATAAGGTAATAAACACAGGGTCGTGAGTGAGTGACGGACAATAATTGAGACCAAATAGTGATGAAAAGGGGGAACAGGAGCTTAGGTCCACCACAAAATGCAGAAAATATAGAAAACCGAAAGTGAATGATTGGCCTTATAAAAGAGGTCAACAGAGAACTAAACACATCAGGTAACGTGTGGTTTTGCAGTGGACTGGAAATGAAATGAACATGGGCAGATGGGTAACATAAAAGTGTGCATTGGGGTAATGTGAGCAATTTGAAACTGGCTTTCACAGATGACCAAATAAAAATGCATCAATTAGCTGCATCTAACATAGATTTCCAGATTTTTCCATTAATTAGTACTAAACATCAGACTCGTGACATCAAGTGATCACTTCTGAGTGTAAATACATAAAACTGTCACCAATACTTACACATTTCAAAGTGTGCATTCAGCTATCATCAGACTGTAGCGATGGTAGCGATCGACAGATGTCCAGCCCTATAGTTAAAATTCAAAAGCAGTGCTGTTCATACTTAAAATTTATACACACAGGGAAGACCTCTGTTGACCCCAGGTAGTGCATTATCCATATTCTCTTTCTCTGATCCAGCCTGTGTTAGGAAGACACGCTTCTCCACATCCAGTATTCACCCACCCTCTCATCATCCCGGCCGTATATTCCCAGGAGCCTCTTGACCAAATGTGGAGGCTCAAATTTCAGACCACTGAGACGGGAACTCCAAGAACTTCTGTTCATAGACAACGGTTGAGACGAACACTGTTTGTTGAAATGCACACGTGCAGTTTGTGGTGTTTTTAAATACACTTTAGATCCTGTTGAGTGAAGTGTTGTAATTTTCTTGCTGGTTTTTGTAAATTGCGGTTTTTGGGTTGTATACACAGCTAGTTCAAGGAATTGTTCAAGGGTTGCAATGGGCTGGCTGTAATGCTAGTGACTGCGACAAGTACCAAATGTTCAGCAGCGAAGCCTTCTAAACAAAGATGACCCAACAAACTCTCCAAAACAAAACCTTAACTTTAACTCTTCATTTACCCCAGAGGCTTTAAACCTACTGATCCCAAATCCTTCTCTCTGAAGGGCTATGGCTGAGTAGTCGTGTTTTCACCAAGAACTCAAGAAGATTTCAGGAGAATTGGATTGTTCTCAGGTCATTCATGCTTCCATCTTGCACAAACATGTTCCTACTATCGGGAATAATCTTAGTTTACTCCTTTGCTTTAGGCAAGGGTGCTGCCTGGATGTAGAGCGCTCAGCTGGCCCGTCATACAGATATGATACAAGTTAAAGTTCTGACTGTGCATTATTGAGTAATGTCTGGAAAAGTCAGCAGTGCAGTAAGGCTGTTTAAAAAGAAGCCATTAAAAGATAAAAATTGCATCATAATTTTCTGTAAAACTCCAAAACATATGTCAGGTCATAAAGCTTATAAATGTAATTATAAACAGCTTATTTTTCTTTTTTTTTAATTTATGTGTGTAAATATCTGTGTTTATGTATTTATATCAGTTCACATGCTTTTTCCTGCACACGCACACCCACGCTCCTCTGGGAGCTGCACAGGAAAGCGCTGGTTTGTTTTGCAGGAGGAAGTTCAGTGTGTCTGCGTCTTCATTTCAGTGTGGGTGTTTGTGCGTCTCGGAGGGGAGCCACAGCTGCGAGGCCTGGCTTCATACTGTAAACTCCACTCGCGCTGGAGAGGACAGAGACTGTCATCGTTACTGTTAACAAGTCCAGCAGCTCCCTTACTAGCTCCAGCAATATCTGCGCTGAATTATTGCACATATAGTGCATGCATAGAAGAGCATCAGCTGCAGTTTCTTTCCAGATGCATTCACTCTGCAATGAATTTGATCAAACAGGATTTATGTCCGACACAAAAAGCAGCCACTCGGATACAGTACCAACATGCTCACGTATACCTTTTTGTATTGCACCGCTTCTCCTTTATTATATCACAGAGCTTCCGTGATTGCACAGGCCTCTATTAACAAAAAGATTTCCGAGTTCCTTCTTCAAATTTGCCCTGCAGAAAAGGTTCTCTGGCAGTGAGAATGACTGTCAGGAGGAAGCAATTGTGCATACAGGGACTGAACGCCTACGTGTGAGCGCGGTGAAAAGGATGCAACAAGCAGTGGATGGATGAAAGAGATTTATTTCCTGGTTAGACACACAACATTAGGTGTGGCTTGGAATTCAAAGTGCAGTGTTTGACTTTAACATTTAATGGAGAGAAAAAAATAAGGTTTGCTATGGTAGACAGCTGCACTTAGTGGCGGGCTACAGCTCCAGAGACTTTCTTGTTTGTTAGTTCACATTTTTATAAATGGACACAGTTAAATGTGCCAAATATATTAGCAGGTCCTTTAAGTGTTCCTATCACAGACAGTCAACACCTGGTTGATTTGATGCTGAAGTAAACTCCATGATTTGGTAGCTTGCAGAACCAATTTCAATAGCAATGTGGATACAGGTTCATTGAGGTTTGTGGGCATTTATTTATGCACATTCGCCTCCGCAGCATTTTAGTCGGGTCTGAACATTGACTGGAATTCTGTGTCGTTTGTTTTTCAGTCATTCTGTCAGAGATCTGCTGCCATTCTTGGGATCATTGTCCTACCCCATAAACGACTTTTAGTCCAGCTTTAGCTACAAGGTGGACCACGTCATTTGACTCTAGAATAGTTTGGTGTACAGAAGAGTTCATGGTTCCCAGCCCTGTGGCTGTAAAACAAGCCCAAATAAAAAGGACGTTGTTCCAGAAGTCTTGGTTGAAGTCTTGCTTGGTTGGTTCAGAAGCAACTTTGGAAAGCTAAGCCATACTGCCATGTTTTAATTTTTTTTTTAATTTTTTTTTTTAATTAACATGCTAACTGAGGCCTGTAGAGTCAGAGATGTAACTTGTGGGTTTTTGCGGTTCCTCTGAGTTGCCCTGTATCACTTTGCAGTGAATTTGCTGTGAGTTCCAGTCCAGGGAAGACTGTGATATTGTGTTAACACATTGCTGAACACTACAGACCAGCAAACTGTCAAAACGTCTGCTTTTATTGAAGTGGCTAATCAAATGCTCAACTGATTGTTGAGCATTTGATTAGCACCACCTGGCTGCTGCTGTCTTTATTAACTCTTATGAAAGGGGTGAGGCTGTACATGGTTTTTCACATGACTATATAAAAGTTAAACGGTACAGTAATGCATTAATTTGTGCATTTACCATCACTATCTTTTATTCAGGAGAATAACATAAAAATAGTTATTAGATGTCCTGTAAGATTAACTAAAAACTGGTTCTGGAAGGTTTTTTTTGTGGCATCTTTATTCCTGCTGTAAAGTTGGGAATCTTAACGTGGGAGTTTGTGGAGGCTGACTCGCTTTTGGAGTCAGCCTCATGTGGACGTCTGAGGAACTGCAATTTTTGGCACATCAGCATTGGTTTCTTTATCTCTCTAAGAAGATTTCTCTGCATTTATTGATAATAGATAAAGAACATACAACTGTTCATGGAGAAAATAAGCTATACTGGACAGAGCAAAATAAAAATCCGCAAATCACCAGCTAAACCAACTTTCAGTTGTTCTTTTACACTTTATCTTCTTCATCTGACTCTCTCTTTCTCTCTCACTGTGCTACCCTTTCCACTCCCTCATGCCCCCCCTCTGCATTTGCCATTACTGTTATTGGTAATAACATTGTAGAGTAGACTAGATTGGAACAGAGCTTTAATGTCCCCGAGGGGCAATTTGGCCTGCAGATGGTATTTTGTTACGAAAGATCCAACCAGAGTGAAATCCAAGGGACAGTATTTTCACACCCACTGCTAGAGACGGGTAATATTGTATTTTAGCTCAGAAAACGCCAATAGTTGATGGCATAAATTACCTCATATACCTGCTGGTGCCACCTACCTCTGCCCTGATGGACTCAATTTGGCTCTCTGTGTAAAGGTTGCTTGGATTTCGGTAAATGACCTGACATTTCTGCACAGCTTTTATACAAGAGAGGGGGAAAAGAAGGCTGATTCACAGTCACATTTTTCTTTGCAATTTGACTCTGTACTTGACAGGCCTGACTCGAGCCCCTCCTCATTATTGCTTAATATATGCTGGATATAGCTTTAATATTGTATCGTAATATGTATAATTTAAAGTTGTGCTGAATTTTGTATGAGGAGGCTGTATTTGAATTCAGGGATGGTGATGCTGGAGGTGACAGACGGAGTCTCACGGAAAGAATAAGTTCCCCAATAATTAGTCACAACAAAGCGGGAAAATGAAAAGGCTCATGAATGGATGCAGATATAAGCAGGAGTGGACAAAGACGTGTACGTTCGTCACTAATGAACCGACTTGATCGGACTCTGACAATCACGGGCTGATTATCGCGGCGTCCGCAAGGGCCAACTTATCCGTGTGTGTGCTGATGAAAACTTCGTCTCGCTGTAAATGTGCTGATGCACGATTTAAAAACTACTTTTAAAAAAAAGAAAGAAGTGATCTCTTTCACTCTCTTATCTTGCGTCCTTTATTATATCCCAGCATTCAGATGGGTACAGCGTGAGATGAGAGAATCAGTTTGTATTGAACATGGCTGAATGCAGTGCTGATGAAAGCTTATGCTGATAATAGCTTTTTCATTATGTCCTTAGCCAGGCTTGGCATTTCATTTTCTATTGCAGACAGAGAGACAAGTTCAGATTTTCACCACCGCTGCTTTGGGTGTGTGCCGCGTCTCTGGGCCGGGGTTCGATCGTGTGTTTGGAATATTAGTTTTTATATTGCATTTCTGCTCGATTAAACGCCGCGCAGACAGGGATGTGGGGCACGAGAGGTTGTATTTACGCCTAAAAATAGACGTCTACGATTAATGGAAATCAAACTGAAGCGGCAGATGTTTGAGACTAAATGCCAGCCTGTAGCTCATGGAGCTTGGTAGATTTCATGTAATTTATGCTGCTGTGATCAGTCATGATGTTCAGATATATTTCCCAGATAGGTGGTTATCAGTGCACCAACAGCTGGAAAGCTTAATTAAAAATCAGAAAAGTAAATAGTTGACTGTAGCCTGATACCGTTTGTATTTCCACCAGCAAGCTACTGTAGTTGATTGTCTAACATTTGTCTTATCCATACGCAGTGAAGTGCCGTGGACCTGCCGGCCAAGTCTCGCTCCTGCATTTTAGAATTTGTCGGTGATTTATTTTCTGTATTTACGGGCAGCAGGAAGTATCAACCACACCACAGAAACTTGGTGACATTCAGCAGCAAAGTATGGAGTAAAATAATCTGTGCTGGGTCCTGAGTTTTCCCAACTTTCAGCGAAGCAATTGAAGCGACTACCAGTGAGAGCAGAGACTGATATGAGAGGGTGGTAAATCGAATCAGTGATGTTCGTAATGACAGGAGATCAGCTGCAAGGTGATATGATGTGCTTTATGTAGGACGAGGAATTCCGTTTATTTATTTTTTTAACCCCACAAACCAAAGATGGAAGTTAAGACTGATCATGCTGCACAGGGAGAAAACAAAAAAGCCTTAACAGAGCCAACAAAACATTAAAAATTATGTTTAAGGCTTCAGTAACACAGACTGCCCGGTCCCCAACTGACTTTATCTTAGAAAAAAGAGTTTCTTTTCACTTTCTTTCCGGAGCTGCTGCTTCTGTAAACGAGCGGTGTAAAGTTTTATTTTCACAGGAGCGCTCTGTCCCCAACCCCCGGGCCTCGGACCGGTACCGGTCCGTGAGTCGTTTGGTACCGGGCCGCGAGAGTTGAGGCTCAGGTGTGAAATGTATGGTTTTCAGGGTTTTTATCGGTTTTCAGTGTTATTTTTTTAATCGTTTTTATCGTTAACTCTGTTTTCCTGGGTCTTTTCACGTGTGTTATGAATAAATCTCCTTTTTTTCCGGTACAGGTACTAGTTTGATTTTGTTGTATTTATCCGCGACACCTTAAAGGCCAGTCGGGCATAAACCGGTCCGTGGCGCAAAAAAAGGTTGAGGACCGCTGCTCTAGTGTGTCCAAAAATCTTAAGCTGTCGCATGGACGTGGTTTGAATGTCGATGTCAGTGAAGAACAAATCTGTGAGGATGGTGTCGATGGATGTGGATGTCAGTAGGGTTTTACCCCGTCTGTCACCTCGACATTTCTGGACACAAATGGTGACTATGATTTATAAAGACCCGAAGCCTTGGAACCTGCTATTGATTGTGTTCCTTGAGGTCAAAGGACAAGGAAGCCTAGAGCTGTTTTCCAGTAGACTTACTTGTAACCTTTTTTTTTTTTTTTTTGACTAGAGGAGTCTCCCCCTGCTGGCCATTAGAAAGACTGCAGATGTAAGGCATTTCTGCATTAACTTGGACCTCAAATCGAAGCTACATCCATCTTTTATATAAAGGCTTTTATATAAAGGGTGTTTCAACTCACTTTTTTCTTTTGCTGAATTATTGCTGTCAGTCTCCCTGAAATAAAAGGAGAGGCATGCAGTGCTAATGCTGAGCTCAAACACAGCCTTAGGCCTGAAATAGAGAAATCCGTCTCATTCATGAAGCAAATTAAACTTATGACATCATATAATAGGAGTCAAATTCTTTCATCCTAAAGGACAAATTGTTTATTTGTTTTTGTTTTATTTTTTTCTAGCACTGAAATTAAGGTTTTCAAAATGGTCCGTCTTCCTCTCGCCCCCAGAATTTGTCATGGTATTCTTGGAATGTCATAAAAAGATGACGTTGAAATATAGACACAAGGAAATTTGGAAAATGGTTTATAGTTAAAATAGTTTAATAGTTTGAAGTCATACTTGGAAATTTCAAATGTGTTCAGCACATTGAAACATGACCATAATAAACTAGGAAAGAACATTTTTATCCACTGAAGTCACTAAAGCTGAAAGTAATGGACAGCAGTGGGAAAAGTCATAAATTTAAAGTCCACAGCATCTGCTCGGTTTCCACACCCTTCTGGTTGCTTCAGATTGGAAGTCGTGGGATTTTTGTTTACTCGGCAAACACCACATGCTTCTGATCTGTGCAGATACCCGTCGGGAGAGACTGATATTGTGTAAAAGTCCATTCCGCTGCCATCAAGCCTGCTCTCTGTGTCTCCCTTTATCCCTGAGGAATGTCAGTCACGTTGAGTAGAACCAGATGTGTTCACCCCCACCTTTCCAGCCATCCATCTCTTCCGTTTTTATCCACTTTGAAGATTTTTAAAGATTAATGTGAGAATTCTGTGAATTTCTCACTTTTTTTTTTTTTTTTTGTAATTTCTTTCAGCTACTTTATTTCACCACTAAAAGAACGATACGAATGTTCAGGAGCCCATCAGTTTCCCAATCACACTGATGTCAAGGTGTAGTTTTAAACTTGAGACTTTTTTTAAAAAGTAGGAGGAAGTTTAGATTGTGTGGGGTTTTTTTTTTTTTTTAAACAAAGGTGTTTATTTATTTATTTATTTTTAATGCTGTCATTAGTCATAGCAGAAAGCTGAAAAAGTCAACTACTGTTATCTCATGCAGTAAAATGACAGGCACTGGGTAAAATTTAGACCAAATATCAAAAAAGCATTGGATTTATCCATTTATTGATTGGGAAGTATGCAAGAACACCATCATAAATTATAAATAATATTAATAATAGAAAACTGCTCTTTATTAAATGTTCATTTGGATATGTTATGTGGTGTCATACCTAAGGAATGTCACACTGAAGCTGAGAATGTGTTGCGTTTTTATCACATTCACGCTTTAATGTGTGAAACCATTCACCTGCTTTTAAGTACATTGTGTGCCTTGTACATGCGAAGGTGTAAATTAAATATCAGTCCACCTAATCACATAACAGCAGTTTCTACAGGTGCTCAAATACTTTATGGGCTTGAAGCATCCATCATTCTGTGTTAGCTTGAACTACATTTCATAGACCTGTAGAATCAGATATTTAACCTATAAGGAGCTCGCTCACCTAGTTTTTACATGAAATTAATGTTTTTGAGAAGGTAAATGTGAGATGGTCAAGTGTGGGATATCTGATGAACAACTTCATACATGTGCTAACTAATTTGCTTATCCATTATTCATAACACCAACAGCTGGTGCAGTTTATTTTAAAGACATGTCTTACACTTATAAGTGAGTAACTTTCCTGCTTTTCACACTCCAGGGCACAATGCCAGTGTGCTGTTTGTACAGCGGTTGCTAATGATCACAATAATTACATCAGTTTTGAAAAGAGATTTCTCTAAATTGTTGCCAGTCAGTTAAAATAAATTGATTTGGCCTCAAAATGTAGCAATTTTAAATTTGAATGCAACCTTGAAATGATGGGTTTAATGTTGTAAACGCCACTCTTGCTCATACTGGTTATTTAAGCATCCTCTGCCACTATTTTAAACTAAAATTACAGATGTGAAACCTTTAGATTCTGGCTTTCTATATTTATGGACCAGTCACAGGAAGTAAGATGACGTCTTAAGTAGTCAAATTGAAATATATCAACACTTGGTATGGCTTATTGCTGTTTCAGAGAGAATGAGATGATATGAGTGAGAAATGCACAAAGTGGTAACGAAAATAAACCCAGTAGTTTCTTTTCATTTGCTCGAACTGCACTAAGTGAAGATATCAGGTGCACTTTCTACTTTCATAGGCAGATGCCTCTTATATAGGTGATGATGGGACATTGATCAGTCATGTGATCATGCAGTTACAAAAAAGGTTAATTTTAAATACGTTTAGTGTAAAAAGTGATTTTAATTTTGAGGCATTCAAATCAAGCCGATCGATGATCTTCTGATACTTTAAACAAGGTCATTTTTGAGGCATCCTTATATTTTTGCCTCCCATCATTGATCCATGAGACAAGATCCATTACACAGTAATTCATAAGGACGCGCCGTCAACTACAGCCTCCTACAATCCTGCATAGACTGACCTTCAGCTGCCTGGACCGGCGCCCTCTGGGGGCTGTCTGCGCACGGATTTTAGCATCCAACCCAACATGGCGGCTCATTTCATAACTTTCTCTTATATTCCAGGAATAGTCCAGAGACAGTGGTGACTGTTCAAAGTTTCCTGCAGTGTGTGGTTATAGCCTAGCAGGCACTTTGTTGTGCTTCAAACACAACAGGATTCTAACAGGTCTGCTCACAGGTTTTTCACTCTGAGAAAAAAAGATGTCATCTTGTTCTATGGAGACATGTGCATGTCATTTTACAGACTCTTAACTTGTATCTTTTAAATGTTTCGAAGTTAGACTTTAAGTGACCGAGTCACTGTGGTTATGTTAAGAAGCTCAGGTTTATAAATGTATGGAAGTAAATGAATGTGGAGGAGGAGGGTGTGCAGTCGGCCTTCTCGGGGGAAATAAAGGAATATTGCCAACGTTTGTTGCAGGATAATGTTCCCTTGTAAATCTTTGGAAATAAGTTTTCATTGAGAGATAAATTGAGGTGGGAGGAGGTGATATTCAGATGGAAAAAAAGAGTTGAAGAGAGGCAGAAAGATCCTTTTTTTTTTTTTTTTCTTTACTGTTTGCACATATTGGTTTTTGGTTGGTGCATCTAAGATTTGTCTGACCTCTGTCTTTTTCTCATTTCCTGCTCTTTACCACTCTCCAAACATATCTCTGTATACAAAGAAATTCCTCCACCAACATGGATCCGTTTAGCTTTCCACTTCATTTCGGAGCCGGGCTGTCTCAACGGCCCTGATCACAGCGTACTGATAGAGCCAGATTCAACAGCTCCTGTCGGACTGTTAAACAAACTGCTGCGGCTCTGTTCAGCTTGCCAACCTTTATCTCTTCCCTCCCTCGGTTCAGACTTTCTGCCTCCTCTTTTTCTTCTCCTTGAGCTTAAACATTTGTGGGGGGTGTAGTTTCTCCTATTTTTGTGACAAATTTCCTGCTTTACACAAAGCTGTTGCTTAATGTAAACCACTTTGTGATTACGTATTGGAATGTGTCAAATTGGCCTTCATCCTACAGCCGAGTCTCACCACAAAGGATAATGGTTGGTGTTTAAAGGGGGTTGAAACAGTCGTAGTAACGTAGGTGAGCTTTTGTGTTGCGACGTGTAAACATGTTTGGCCTATTCAGACATGTTGTCACCAACACAAGTTTTGATGACTAAATTAGAACCAAACCATCCAGACGTGTTTTGATGCTTATCTGGGTTATGGGAGCAGGAGTACCTCTCCTGGGAGACCTCATTCAGCTCTTCTGTGGGAGGCATCAAGACATTCCCAAGCCAGCCTACAGATTTAATCTTTCCAACGGGTCCTGGGTTTGTGCTGGGAAGACAGTGCCGAAACACCTCACCTAGTCGGTGTCCAGGAGTCATCCTAGTCGGATGCCTGAACTGCCTCAGCTGACTCCTTTCGATGTGGAGGAGTAACGGCTCTACTCTGAGCTGCTTCTGTTAGCAATCTTAATGTTTTGGTCACTACCCAAAGGTGAGAGTAGGAATGTAGATCGACTGGTAAATCAGCAGCTTCGCTTTCACGCTCACCTCTCTTCACCACAGCAGGCCGAAACAGTGTGTGGATTGCTGCTGACACGCCACCAACACCCCAAGTGGGTAACCAAACAATAAAAAATTTTGCATATAAGATTCTTTTCTCCATACCCAAGTCTTTTGTTTAATCTGCAGCATCGGCAAATGTGTAAACCTACTGACTCCACTGGCACTGCTTCATGTCTGCTTATAGAACCAAATGACTGGGTTTGCATCAGATGTTAGTGAGGAGGATCTCCGTCTATGCTGCTCCCCTTGGAAAGACATGGGAACTATTCTAAATTAAGGGTCGTTTCTATCCAATATTCATGTCACATCTCTGCTCCTCCTCAGGTTCTACAAGCTAACGTGCCAAGAAACATGTGCACAAACCGTGAGCGCCACGTCCATGAGAAGACGACGTAACACCAGACTGTAACATTAACGTTGATCATGACCCAAGATGAAGAACTTTGCGATCCTGCTCTGGCTCTGGCCATTACATCGATAAAGACCACCGTGGTCCCGCTGTGTTATTGATGCAGAGAGGATTTGCGTGTTTTGGCTCCAGTGTGCATTATAGTAATAATGCAGAGGTCTGTGTATCAGTCCTGTTCAGAGGCCTCATTACATTTTTGAACTCTGAAAAAGAGCAGCACAGTTGCATAAAGACTCAGTACAGCACAGTTTGGATGAAGATTTCTCCCTGCATGCCTTTGGCCTCATAAACAGTGTGTGTGTGTGTGTGTGTGTGTGTGTGTGTGTGTGTGTGTGTGTGAGTGATCTGGTGACACAGAGCAGAAGTGTCCTGCTTTGCTTTCCTGCGGGATGAAGGGATGGAGAG
The DNA here is from genome assembly GCF_964374335.1 of Astatotilapia calliptera. Lineage (NCBI taxonomy): Eukaryota > Metazoa > Chordata > Actinopteri > Cichliformes > Cichlidae > Astatotilapia > Astatotilapia calliptera. Next base: position 21,469,483 of record NC_137438.1, read on the forward strand.
ATGGATGGAACGAGAGAGGTGGCGTGTTGTTTGGGAAGTGGGTCAAGAGGAAGTTGAGGGTGTGTTTTTTTTTTTTTTGTTTTTTTTTTTCTTAAAGTGTGTGTACATGTGATGCTTTACAGCTGAGACCGGGTTGTTGGTCAGTATGGGAATTTGGTCTTTTGTGTGTGTGTGTGTGTGTGTTGATGGTGCATAACTTAATTCCACCGGGAAGCCAAAGCAACAGCGCGCCTCTGCTTCCTGTCCTAATTGCTTAAAGTCCCACACAAATAAGCCTGCACGCACACGCACACATACACATTTGGAAATCCCATGTTTAAAAAGGACTTATGCAGATGCTCTTAGCATTTGCATAGTTTTAACATTCATTATCCTTTTTGACAAAATAGCTAATTTATTTTTTTCACAGTGCTTGCACACACATTCCCCCCTTTCTGTTTTGCCTCCCTGATTTCTGTGCATCCTCCTTAAGACGCTGCGGCTAATGTATTAGCACCTGCAGACATTAGCGTTGATTAGCGGGCATGTTTGTGTCCACCTGAAGATTATTCACACCAATTCATGAGCAGAATACGAAGCCATGTAGCTGCTGCACACTCCCCTTTCGTCCTCGGTTTGTCTTAGACTTTGTCCATCTGCTGCTGCCTGGTGACGGGCAGGTAGCGCACTCGAATTTTGCACGAGCTCGGTCGTTGGAAGCAGCTGCTGCAGTTTTTATTTAGGGGAAAGTGCAAAGTGTGTTTGGGGCAGCCTCTGTTTTGACTGTCTCTCTTGGCTCACGCTGTGTATGTGTGTGTTTTTCTGGCACAGAGGTCAGAGCATGAGCAGAGTGGCATCCCTGCCTCCAATCTGGACCTGCTGGGTGACACTCCATCCTCCGTCTGCCTCATTTGTATTCCAGCAGAGCCAAAAATGGAAAGCAAATCAGGATTTATATTTCTGCCCCCTAATATAAATCATTGCAATGTGGTAATGCATTCAGTTCACATCACCATCACACTATATATGTAAAAAAAAAAAAGTGCTGAAGAAAGTTTTAAATCAAAATAAAATGCAGCCCAGGTCCGTTTAGCTTTTTCCTACCATTTGCTGACTGACAGCAGAGCCCGTTTTTGAATCCCGTTCAATAGAAGAAGCATAGTGCAAATGAAAGAGGCGGAGAGGAGGTCAGTGCAGGGTGAGCTGAAGAGAAGAATGCACAATAGCCTTCTGAAAATTTAATAAAACTCACGGAAATGTTTCAGATATTTTCAGATTCTTGTGTTTCTGTACCTGTCAGGGCTCCAATTAAGGAAAAAGAAAGTTTACCATTTTATCTCTGCACATAGTGCACGCACCGCAGGTCGAGGTATTCCTTTATTTTACTTAAAATGATCTCAGCAGAGAAGAATACATGCCGTTTTCTTCCAATTATCATTTTCAGAGCTACTAATTTTGATTTACTATCTTGTCATTATGAGACAATGGGCTTGTGATTAACTGACCTTTTGCTAGTCATAAGAAAATTGTATTACAATATTTAAAAGTATTTTAATTATAATGCATGCTTTTTGGATTGACTACCACAGTCTCTAACAGCGGTTGAACTTTAAACTTTCATATTATTTATAGTGTGTTTTAAGTCATTTAAGTGTTCTGCAGTAGCCCGACTGACAAAGTGGATTCCATTTTAGGATTGCTGTAGTCCAAAAAAAGAGATTTCTGTCTGTAGTCATATATATATTTGGCAGTGAGACTCCATCAGTAAATAAGTGGAGGAATGTTTGCTCACTCTTCTTTGCGATGTTGCTTCAGTTCACTGAGTTTTGCACTTATTCCTCCCTGCACAGCTCTCTTAAAGTCCCACTTTTACTGGGCCACTGCAGCAGCTCGATTCTTCTCTTGTTCATTTATTCTGTCGTAGATGTACTGCTGTGACTGGGATCATTGTCCTGTCACATCACCCAGGTTAGGGCCAAGCCTCGAGGTTACTTTTGTATACAGAGGAAGGAGCTTTTGGTTGTCTTGGTGACTCCAAAATGCCCAAATCATCACCCTTCCACCATGCTGGTAGCTGGTATGAGGTGTTCATGCAGATATGATGTGGTGCAATGGTGGAGATGGGTAGCAAATGGCCTGCATTTGTATAGCGCTTTTCTAGTCCATAGGACCCCAAAGCGCTTTACACTACATTCAGTCATTCACCCATTCACACACACATTCACACACTGGCGATAGCAAGCTACATTGTAGCCACAGCTGCCCTGGGGCGCACTGACAGAGGTGAGGCTGCCGGACACAGGCGCCACCGGGCCCTCTGACCACCACCAGTAGGCAAACATGGGGTTAGTATTTTGCCCAAGGATATTTGGCATGCAGTCAGGAGGCAGCCTGGGATCGAACCACCGACCTTCTGATTAGTGGCTGACCTGCTCTGTCACCTGAGCTATAGCAAAGTGGTTTGCAGATGCACAATAGGTGTAAAGCAACCTAAATATTGCTGAGCTGGCATTGGGATTAATGCTACGTCCACACATAAATTTGAAAACATGTACGTCTGAAAACGCTTCGCATCCACACTATCGTTTTCAGACGTTTTCACAGAGTTCTTCATCCACATTGAAACGGCTGAAAAAATTCGACCTGCCTCATATCTATCTGCCACTTTTTAAATTTTCGGCTCTTTGAAACGTCGCGGCAAAATGTTGAGGAAAAGCACCGAGTTTTTTAAATGGACTAACAATGAGGTGGAGCTGTTGCTGCGAGTAACACAAAAATACAAAGTTGCAAAAGAGAATTAAAAAATTTGAAGAAAAGCTATCTGAGCAAGCAGACTGATACAAAACAACTGCTGTGTAATGCCCTCCGCTATCTTAGTTTAATTGGTCACATGACTGCATCACATAACTAAAATGTGTCATTGTTTTTGAAAAGGCTCCGGTTTCGCTGTCCACACTACAACGCGACCGAAAACGCCGTCTCAGTGTGGACGGAAGGCCAAAACGAAGAGAAAACGTTGCGTTTTCAAACGAAAACACATTAGTGTGGACCTAAATGTACCGGGATTGTGACTGAGGTTGACTTCATGGTCTCCCTGAACTAACACAATGTTTAGAATACACTAAATAATCAAAGTCACACTTTAATGTTCATTCCTGAAACATATCTACATTTACCTGCATTTATAAATGAGCCAAAATTTTATTAAAGAGCCAAAATTCACAGGCGTAAACAAAAAGTAAAAGGTAAAAACAAACGTTTTGGGGTTTGTTTTTACCTTGAATGCATCACAGTAACTATTTAATCACTGTTTATCGTATAAGCCTGTCCACGTGAGTTTTAAAAATATGAGGATTCATAGAGCATCTCAGTTTCAGCCCCTTGAATGGTTTTTGGTCATAGGAAGTGTAGATTGCCGTTTGGGAATAACATGAACTTGGAAATGTGAGTCACTCTGTTGTGTGTCTGTTTCTTGGGGAAGAGGCTGTATCTTCTGTTGGACTGCTGCAGGATTTATCATCATCCACACACACGTGTCGAACAAAAGCCTCCAAATAAAAACATTTTAAAAAACAGAATTTGTCTGATTTGTAGCTAAACCTCAGTTGCTGTCGTTCCTTCAAGATTTAATCCGTCGCTTTGGGTTATTCAGACGCCAGGTTTCCTTATTCTCCACGTCATCTCGCGGCTCTGTGCGCTTTAGAAATAAAAAGCACTTTTTGTGTGTGTGTGTGTGTGTGTGTGTTATACTTATCGTAATATCATAACTACTCTATAATTGTCAAGTGAGCGGTGTGGTCGGCTCCTAAAGCCCGGATGATGAATGTTTGTTGTCTTTACGGTTTTCAAGTTACTTCCTGCTGATGGAAGGAGACATTGTGTCGACTGATGCTTCGCCATCTGGATCTTTTAGATGCTGGATGTTTAGATGCTAGAACATATGGACACACACACAGATGCACACAGACACACACGCGACTGGGCGCTGGGATCCAGAAGCATATGGTTCTTTGAGATAGTCGAGACAGACTGGGCTATTCTGTTGGATAGCACCGAGGGCCTCGACATTGTTAGAAGTGCTGCCAAACAAACTTCACCACACAAACACACACACACAGTCTCGCCTCACTAGCTTCTTTTTCTGCTGGTTTCAGTGTGATGCGAACGGAGGCACGGACGACCTTAATTCTTGTTTCTGGAGCAGAGGCGAGCAGCGTCCTCATCGCAGTGTGAAATGAAATTGAAGATACCTGTGAACCGTATTACTGCAGGCTTATTCAGCAACATTTACACCTCAGCTGGACTTTGTTCATTAAATGTTCTCAGCGTCTGTAGCTTTTTGTCTGCTTGGTTGTCTCATTATGAAGATTAGTCCCCAAATTGATTTTTCTTTTCTTTTTATCTTTTTAGTTTAAAAAGTCCTTTTGTTTTACCTGGTGTGCCTATAAGCCTTAATGCTATCAGTATGAGAGGGAAAACTGAGACCCTCTCTCTGTATTATCACAAATTAAAATGCCTTTAGTTTAATGTATGCCCCAGTGAAGGGCTCTGTTTAAGCTCGGGCACAGCTCCAGCTTTTTGTTATTAGTCCAGGCAGTAATATGTCTTTTCTCTAATAGATAGTATAATATTTCTGGCTCTTGCTGTGAATGAACTAGGTTTAATTAAAAATGCCATCACTGGCTTCGCTGTGATCTCCACGCTCGTTGTGTAGCAGGCTCTGCAGCTCTCAGGACACACTTCATTTCTGTTTTTGTGCACGGAGCAGGCTGAGGTACCCAGACTTTGTATGGAAAATGTGACAATAACCAACAAATGAAGTCCAGCTAATTCATAGCTGGACATGAGGCTCGGTCTACAAAAATCATGAAGTATTTGATGATTTGTGGTGTTGCTGTGTTCTGATGGCACATGCCTTTAGTACATAATAACTCATAATCAGAGATTTAAGTGTTTATAACACTTTTAATTGATAACGTTAAGACTAGGGACAGAGTCCAGAACACATGGACTAGTTATCATGCTCAAGAAACCAGTTTGAGATGATTTGAGATTTGAGCTTAGCCTGAACCGTTGATACAAGGCAGGATGGAGCAATGTTTTCATGGTATTCATACCAAATTGTGCCTCGGCTATTGAAACTTATCAGACCAGGCAATGTTTTCCAGTCTTCTGTCTTATTTTGGTGAGCCGGTGTGAACGATGGGTTGGTTTTCCTGTCCTTGGATGACTTGAGTGACACCCGGTGTGGTCTTCTGCTTCAAGGTACGATGTGTTGTGCAATCAGAGATGCTCTTCTGCGTTCTCTTTTGGTTGTAATGAGTGGCTATTTGAGTCACTGTCGCCTTTGTATCTGCTTAAAGCAGCCAAAGGGCGTTCTCCTCTAAACTCTGACATCGAGAAGACATTTTAACCCCGTGAACTGCCGCTCACTGGATATTTTCTCTTTTTTGGGCCATTCTCTGCAAAAACAAGAGATGGCCGTGTGGGAGAATCTGAGCAGATCAGGAGTTTCTGAAATATTCACACCAGCCCATGTTGCATGGTTAGTCAGATAGCTACAAACTATGATGCCAGCATAGAGTCATTAATAACTCCACACGAGGGAGATGATCAGGGTAAATATAGACAAAGTACTAAAAGAAAAAAAAATAATGGGGAGGATTTGTAAGGAAAAGTCTGGATCGTTGCCCTTAAGCTCCTCAGATAGAATCGACAAAAGAAACACGATGCAGTCCCTGCAGTCCTCAGGTTTAATCAGGAACAAATATGTCACCTGGATTTGACCTGTAATCCTAGTGCAACCCTCAGGCCAGCCATTCATTCCTTCAGTTTTCAGCAAATCCAAGCTGTGCTGTGAGATATCAGATGACTAATGGCCTCTGCTCTTTACCCAAACAGGTTTTTTATATATAACTCGAGTCATGTTTTTTGTGCTTCTTTCAGGAGACTGAGGTGATTGATGTCACCAGGGATCAACAGGCCTGAACACTGAATAAGTAAGAGCTACAACTGCTGCTGCCTTTTATTTTGAAAGCCCTTTCCATTTATTGTGTTGCCAGTTTTTAGAAACTACTCCTGCTCTTTTATTCATTCCCATCCATTCCTATTTCTGCTCATTTCTCAAGCTCCCCTTCACCCCTCTTCCTCTGCTGGGGGTTTTCAGGAATGCCATTGGCTGTTTATTTTGGCAGATTCAGCTGCTCATGTGTTTGTGGCGTTGGTGGGAGGGGGCTAACGGGGTTAATTGAAGGCTTCGGGATGTTTTTAAGAAATGAATTCCTGCTGAGACCCCGCTGCCCCTCAAACTAAGCACTCTTCTCATATATCAGCCAATTACTGACACTCTACACACACCTTTCTCTGGCTCTGGTTATGGGACTGCTTTCTATAATCTGCTTTCTCCATCTATTTTCTGAGTTTCCCAGCCGTCCAGGATCTGAAAAGTGAAAAACATCAGAACATTAGTATTCTAATTCTCCACTAAATTCTGAGAGGTTAGGGCCTCAAGAACTTGGTGAGTTTTAGGTGAAAGACTTTCCTTATGAGCGCCCTCATGAGCTCAATCTTTAATCTTTAACCTTTTGAACAATCTGACTCAACAAAAGTTTTCCACTTTCTGAAAGTCTCCTCATTTCCAGCTCTAAAACTCTGATTCCTCCTCTCTGGGTCTCGGGCATGAAGGATGAGGATTTGTTTAGATGTCAACCGGACAAGCTTGTTAGAGGTTTTTTGGGTTGATCGGAGCGGACCTCAGCCACATGTCCCGACATGAACCAATCTCAGCTCTACTTTTCATTCTGGGTGGCATCCAGCATAGTTCTCGACCGCTCCTCTCCAGTTTCAAATTGGACCCCAGAGGCCCCAAGAACATTAGTTTTCCCCCAGTTCAGTTCAGTGTTATTTACACTGTGGCCAGTTCCAAACAGAAGGTGCTAACAAGATGATGGCGACAACAAGTTTGTGTACTTAGGGTTTTGCATTTTGGCTCGATGATGGCTGTCTTACCCGTTTTGTCTTTTTGTTTTTTGTTTTTAGATTTACTTGTAGAGCTGCCCAGAGTTAAATGTGAATAAACGGCTCATTCTGGAACAGAGATTGCTTTTGTTGGATCTTTTGTAGTGTATTCGTGCATTTTTGCTGTTTTTGTTTCCTATTAAATGGAAAGTCCTGACTAGATTTTTGAAAAGAGGAAAATGTGGCTTCATTGGCCCTGAAAGGTAAAAGCCTTTTGAAGCTGTGAGTACAGCCAATATCTCACACGGTATAAGAGAACCTGGCATCACCTAAAATTTATCAGACTATGCCTAAAGTGCTAAGCGAGATATCTGCAAATAAAAGTGCAGAATCTGTAGGTAAGAGATGGGACTTTTCAGTTTCCGTTTACACGAGTAATCATATTTGAGAGAAACAATTACTAACATGCAACTCCTTTGCATAGCATCTTGCTAGCGCGCCAAAAAGCTGACTATTGTCCCCAGAGGATAAGCCAGCACAGCTTCGATGGCTTCCCAGAGAAGCTGTTTACTTTGAGATGTCTCCACTGAGGGGGAGATCATTTAACACGGGGCTTTAAATATTCTGAAAGCTTATTATGTTTGACATCTTTGGAAACTTTAAAGGATGGCTTTGTGGAGATTTAAAATTTCTGCCATCAGATTCGGTAGCAAGGCGGTCGCGTTTAACAGCGCTGCTTTTTGTCCGAGAGTCAGCCGTGTTGGTCGTGTCGATGGGGTTCGGCTGCATGTGCAGCAGCTACAGGCCGCTCTATTTTAAGAGTGAGGTGTTTAGCATATTTTTACATCAGCACACTAACAGCCTTTCTCTGTTTATATAATTATGTCCTCTTGATGGCGGCTCATCTGGACCTGATTCAACTGATTGTTTCAGAGGCTTTTTGCACCCTGCGGAGAATGAGTGGACCGTATGCTGATAAAATACTGAATGTTTTTAAAATAGTTTGATGTAAGAGTTTAAATATATCAATTAGTGAAATCATTTATCAGCTCTCTCGGTCCAGATACGTTGCTGGGGTGGGCTTCAGAAACCCATGCTGGACTGAAATGAAACCTCTCGGTGTGACCGGTTGATTTAAATGGTCGTCTGATCTGAATGACTGCTTTCTATGATCTGCTTCTGTTCGCTCGCAGTCTGCCAACTCATATTATAGCGTGCCTGAGTGTGTGTGTGTGTCTGCCTCTCCTCCGCTTCCCCTTCTGTCTTCCATCCATCACCGTTTTCCTCTTGCCTCCATGTTCTCAGTCTCTCATTCCCTCGGTGTTATCCACTGTGTTTTTTAAAGTAGTTCTTGTTCCCATAAACAGCTCCATTTTCCCAGCCGTCCACAGCGGCTTGTTCCTTGTCACTCTCTGAGATCTTGAAGAAAAGCAAATACAAGGAACCATGTTTGGCTGACTTTTAAAAATATCAGCTTCTCATGGTCAAGTTATTATCTGATGTGACCCCAGTGAGCCGATCAGCCGTGCACTGTTTAGGTTTATTTATTTTACCCTTTGCTTTTGTTCAAACTGCAGTTATTTGCAACCTCAGATATGAGTACAAAACTTGGTGCACTATTAATACGTTTCCGTACGAGTCACAATCCACCAGGGGAAAAAAACGAAAACTTTTATAGCGTTTAAAGACGTGTTTATTCAGGTTTTTGGATTGGTAACCTGTTCCCTTACACTTCTTGTAATCTAGTAAGCACTGGAGCGATGAAAACAATAAAAATAAGCCGGCAGTTTTAGCCTTTGCAGTTTGTTGTCGCTCTTGTGAGTCTGTCCTCATTCTAAAAGTGTTAAAAATGAACATGTTCATAGAGTTTAGAAAATCATTCCCAGTCCTGCGGCCAGCTGTTATAACAGTGCAGACACTCATCTAGTAAAGGGGTACAAATGCTGATGCTACATGAAAAAGGCTTTTTTCACTTAAAATAATCTCTCCTGATCAGGTATGTAACTGTGCTTTACCTGAGATCAGACACTGCAAACGTTCATGGTTTCAAATTGTTGTTCTGTCTTCTAGTGTTGCAGTAACACTTGTATTTCATAGCTCGGGCAGTAAGAGTACAGACTGAAACTCCTTCCTGCGTTTCACTGAAACTGCTATCAGGATTTGTTAGGCTCAGCGTGAACGGCTCAATATCGCAAATGATGGCACAGCACAGCAGACACATGAGTGCACAAGTAGAAATGCAAACAGTGACATTGCCGAGTGCAGCAGGCATTCAGGGCACTGTAAACCATCCAGTCAGGGAATGAATGTAAACAGAGGCAAGCCAGGAGGGTTATGTGACAGTGACATATCAGCAGGATCGAGTTACAGCTATCGTTCATAGTTTACCTGAATGCTGCAGAGCATTTACTCATTTTGCTTGATGTGGTTAGCCGAGTGGAGCTGCTCAGACCTGTTTAAAGCATATTTAGTTCAGTTTTGTCTATCAGAAGAATGGGTGCGTGTGGTTTAAAAAAAATAAAATAAAACTTAATGTCCTTTTTTTCATAAAATAGCCATATGATGTCAGATTATTACACCCAACAAGATTCTCAACATTTCTACTGAATTTCTAATTCTTCTATTTGGCTGAATCTGTTCTAACTTCAGTTTCCTGAGGGAAAAACAAAAGTTTGACCAATAAGCATAGACTTGGAAGTCTTGTTAGTAAGAGTTTACAGAGAGTTAAGGTTAAACTTTCATTTATTTTAGGCCATTAAAACTTTGCGAGGTGTTGGCTCAGTGACTCTGTCTCAACTTTTAAAACTTTTTTTTTTTTTTCAAATGCACCCAAACAGACACACTCTTGAGCAACAGTAAAACTCACAGCATCTTTTCCCATCAACCCCCTGCTGCAGTGTGTTTCCTGAGGCCGGCTGCCACAGAAAAGACCCAGCAGATGGTTCGAACAGTGGGGTGCAAGTCGAGGCGAGGACCCCGTTTTAGCTGAGGTCACTAGGGCCTTGGGGTGCGTCACAGAGGCCCCGTGTCGCAACCATAAAGCATCATGAAATGAAATCCACCTCGGCTGGAAGTTTGTTGGAAACAGAGATTACACACACGTAAGACGGGTTCTTATACTAAGTGCATATGAATGGAAAAGTAAGGCAGTTAAATTGAAATGAGTCTGCAGTAGGGCTGGGCCATATTATACCGTTCACGGTAATACCGGTATAATGTTAGGCAACGATAGGAAAATGAAATATCGCGATAGAATGGGAGTAAAACGCGCATGCGCAGTGCCTTTGTTTTCATACGCACATGGCCGATTGTTGAGTGAAACAGATGAACCAGAATTGGTTTGTAAAAATGGTGCAACTTCAGTGATGTGGAACTGGTTTGGTGTTTGTCCGTCAGATACACGACAAAGCACATTTTTTTGCAGAACATGCAAGCGGCCGTTGTTATTGTCATATTTGTTGGACTAAGATGCTCTTAAATCTGGGAGTAATCTGGGTCCTAAACTCCGTATACTTCAGGTCAAACAACACTGCAGCATCACTGAGCGTTAAAAACTGTCTAAATTCTTTCATCTTCAATAAAACGATCAGCATTGCTGCTTTACCAGGTGTAACTATAAAGTTTAACTTCCAGGCATCCATGAAAACAAAAGTTATTACATTTAACGGAGTTAGAAGTTAGCAGGAAGCTAGCGGAAGTTAGCTCGCTAGTTTTGCTAGTTACCTAAGCATGATATAGCATGTTCTGACTGAGAGATTTCTGAAAAAAATCAAACGTACAGCTCTGCTATCACTTCCAACATAAATGAAGACAGGAAACTAAACAGCAGTGACGTTTGTAGGGTTACTGAAGTTGGGCTAGCTGGTATATAATGATGTGCTACGTGATCGCTAGCGACACAGCTATATTAGCATAACATAAACAGTGAAGCTGGAGGACGAACACTAACACTTTTCCACTTATAAAAGTTAACGTTAAGGTTCTTCATGGTTAGAGACAAATGCAATCGCATGGCAGGATGCTGTAAACGGACCAAACTTCAGTCAGGAGAACAACTGAGATAATCCATCCACAATACGAGGTTAGTCATTAATATACTGCAACATGGGAATAGAGCAGCTGCCAGAGAATTCAACATTAATGAATCAATGGTACAGAAGTGGAGGAAGCAAGAAGAATGAGTTCAATCAAGTTTGATTTATCTGACTGCTTTGTTTCGCTTAATGTGCCTTATAATCCTGTGCACCTTATGGTCCGAAAAATGCGTACTGCACACTGCAGTTTAATGTTGCAAAGCACCTCTTTTTAACTTCAGTGGATATTATACATGGTTCTGCTCAGGATATGTCAGCCCATTTCTACTGGAAATGCCTTTTGGTTAAACTTTCAGCAAGGAATTTGCATTTGCACTGTTACATTTTTATAAAGCTTTAATGTACATAAAAACCAGCTTCTTGTTTAAGTGAAAATAAATGGAAGGTTGTCTTTTTGCGCTAGTAATATTGTGGAGTTGTATTTTGTCTCGCATCAATTATATCGTCGGTTATATCGTTATCGCAAATTTTCAAATATATATCGTGATAAATATTTTTGGCCATATCGCCCTGCTCTAGTCTGCAGTGGCAATTTAACAAAAGTGTGTAAGTAAGAAGGAATTTTAACCAACTAAATGTGTCAACATTTCAAAAACTTTAAACAAAACCTAAATGGATCAAATATTTATCTTGTTGTTGCCATTTTCATTTCAGCTTTGAATCAAGTTATAATTACATGATTTTGCCAGTCAGCTGTCAGCTAGCTCTGCAACATGAGACTTGAGTCTTAAATAACTAATGATCTTCAAATATTTGTGTGGTTTTGTTTTGTTTTTTCTTTGACAAGAACACAGTTGCTAATAATAGAGTTGATTGTTTCTGACAAGGATTTTCATGAGCTTCAGTGAATGTTTTTTTTTTTTTTAATCTCAGAGCATCCCTGATAGCGCTGAACATTTGGACCTCATGTGCCACACTGGGTCTCAGTCACACCTTGTATGGGCCAGATGTCAGCTGTGTTGTGACATTTGGCCCATGAAAAATTTGGCAGCGCTGCAAGTGAGACCTCAGTGCCAAAAGTAGTCCAGATTAGACTCGGATGTGTCTGCTGTCTAGGATACTGGTGCCAAACCTCGAGACATTAGAAAATATCAATATTGTCAAGGAAGAAGAGAACCAAAATATACACTTGTTGGTTTTACTTTTGCGTCTTAAATGTGGTCAATAAGAAGTATTTCTTTCTCATATGATCAGTTCAGTTTATTTTTTTCACAACAACAGTTGACTCAAGGTGCTTAATACTGTAAGGTAAAAATGCTACACTAATATAAAGAAAACAGAGAAAGCCCCAACAAGCAGATGAGCCCCTATGAGCAAGCACGTGGGCGGCAGTGGGGAGGAAAAACTCCCTTTTAAACAGAAGAAACCTCCTGCAGAACCAGGCTCAGGGAGGGGACGCTGTCTGCCGTGTCCAGTTGGGGGTGAGGGAAGGGAGACGGGGCGGTGTTGTAAGTACTGAGTGGCACTTTAATCCTAAAGTTATCATCCAGACTGGCTTCAGTTTAGATAACAGAATTCAGAGCTCGGTTTTAATAACTGACCTGGGATCTGATTTGAGGGTGCACATGGTGTGGATGGTTTTCCACAGTGGAAAGAGTTGTGCATCATTTTGTTTGCTTTTTTGCCACATTATGACATTTAAAGTTAACCTGCTCTGAAATCAAAGCTGACATACCCGGTCACAGCCCCTCCCTGAGCTCAGGTCTGCTGGAGGTTTCTTCCTGGCAAACAGGAGTTTTTCCTTCCTGTTGTCACCAAGTTCTTGCTCATTGATGGTCTTTGCTCTTTATTATTGTGTTCTATTATTGCCTTACCATATAAAGCGTCCTGAGGCAGCTGTTTTTGTGATTTAGCGCTTTATAAAAGATATTGAATTGAATTTACCATGACATCAACAGCAAAATATAATAAAGGCTTAGATAAATGTAATGCACCATTCAGACACAATTATAATAGCTTCAGAAGCTCTGTTGTCCAGCCATGAGTCAAAGACAATAAATCCATCATCATATAACCCATACTAAAGGTCTTCAGTATCTGCAATTGTATTTACACATTTTCTTGTGTTAAATCAACTTCTTGTTGATTTATGCAAACAAACGAGCACAGGCAAACTGATAATTGAAAATGTGGTTTCGACCTCAAGGGGTTAATTGTCTTGTTTTGCTTATTTTAGATGAATGCCTTTCCTGCGATTAGCCGAATATAAAGGCCAGCCTTTGTTTTGCCAGTCGAATGCTTTCAGTGTGAAGCAGCAGCAGGAATTATTTGGCTAGCATTACAGCAGTGACTCAAGCCCCTTTTAGACGGGCACTCCTCTCTATTGAACTGACAGCACGTAGACTTGTCTGCTTCGTGTCTGAATGAGTCCAGTGATGCCGCTAATGACCATACACAATCAAGGAAATCATTATATAAAAACATTCTACTTCTCATTACTGGATCCATGCGAGAAAAAAAGCATCTCTTTATGTTTTTATTGAGTAAAACTGACCAATTATTCACCCATTGAGCAACACTGTTCATATCAGTGGCATCTTTAATAGACACACGATGAGTTAGTAGATTAAGGCAAAAAAATCTTCCAATACTGACCTACCTGATGCCACATCAAACACCTCAATGATTAATGTCCCCCGAGCGTCGCTGGAAACACAATTTTGTGTGTGTGTGCAACAAAACTGTGACTTGTGGAAATCAGAAAAAGCTTTCAGCGACTCTTCTCTTTTTCTCGCTGCTATTAATCATCTTCATCGCTTCATCACTTACTTCATCACGTCTTCTGCTGGAGTTTTAGATGTGATTCAGGCAGTTTGTGTGTTTGTGTGTCTGACCGACTGTTGTATTTGGGTTTAGTCCCAGAATTGTTGCTCTGCGTGAAATTTGAGGTGTGCGAGTTGGACCGGGCTCGGGGTTTTTTTTGTTTTTTTTGTTTTTACACACACACGCGCACACACACACGCGCGCACACACACACACACACACACACACACACACACACACACACACGAATCACTCCACCTCTGCCAGCGCTCAGTGTGTGTCCGTCTTTTTCATTATTTCCCCTTAATCAGCTCATTAATTCAAAGCCTTAATGATATAGAGAGACTGGGGAGGATGTGAGGAAGGAACTAAGGAAACAAGGGAGGGAGAAAAGACTGATGTGGAGGAACACTACAAGAACGGACAGAGAGAGAAAGGAAAACTTGAGACTGATGGAAGAACGCCAAGATAGATGAAAGCTGCAAAAGAAAGGGCAGAAAAGAACAGGAATGGAAAAACAGGAGAAAAAAGTTGACTCGAGGGAGAGTGAACGCTAAAGAGACTCAGAAGGCAAAGTTGATGACTTGGAGCAGACTTTTATCAGCTGCCAACTGGTGCTGTGGTGTGTTTATGTGTGTGTGGTGTGATTGAATAGTTTCAGGTTTGCTGCCAGTGTTTTAGCGTGTTCAGTGTGTGTGTGTGTGTGTGTGTGTGTGTGTGTGTGTGTGTGTGTGTGTGTGTGTGTGTGTGTGTGTGTGTGTTTGCATGTGTGTGTGCATGTGTGTGTGTGTTTGGAGGGTGTGGATGAATGGATCCCCATGTGTGGTTTTTGTGTTTTCTTTTCTGTGTAAGCCAGCAGAGTGTGGCTTTAGTCTCCTCAGCATGGTGGAAAGCTTTATACTCTTTCTTTTAGTCACTCCAAGTTTCTCTGGGATTAGTCCAGAGAAGAAGAAAAGTTGCTCAGCCATTTGTTTCGTCAACACATTAACTGAAAAATAGTGTTTGTTGTACTGATTCTTTTCCACGTTTGACTTTACCCCCTCAAGTTCCTTTCCTGCTCCTCCTTTGTTAGTTGAACATCTGGTTGTAGCTTTGTGTCATCCATGAGATACTTTGCTCTGCTGTAAAGTGTCCTACACTTGATTTGTGTTCATGGTGTTAATGTCATGTTATACATTATGGAAAGTTTCTGGTCTGTGACATTGTGTCCAGCAAAGAGATCTGTTACATTTCCCTGACAGATGGGGAGAAAAACCAGTTTCATGTTTTATAGTGCTGTACTGTGCTGTATTTTTACGGTGTAACAAATATTCTTAAGTTGTAGCAAATTGCTGGCCGACATATTTATCATGTAACAGATTTTCTATTAAATTACAACAAAGTGCTGTCCTATGCATTTACAGTGTAAAGGAAATCCATGTTAAATTACAGAAAAGTATTAGTTTAACGTGTTACAGTTTGACAAATATCCTAGTTACCTTGCAGTAAAACTACATATTTACAATGTAACAAATTTCCATGTTAAATTACAGTAAAGTTCAGTTCAATGCATTTAATGTATTTACTGGAACTACTGACCTGAGAATTTGGTTTTATTCTGAGGTTTTGATTGATGATGGTTCTACACACGTACAATATTACAAACTTTATTGTACACTAACGTATATATGATATAAATGTGCATGGATGTACATTTATATAGTAGATTTTTTTTGTGTTGAATTACCATAAAGCAATGCTTTTTATACAGAGTTTGTAATAAATTACAGTACAGGGAACATTACTGTAAACCAAAACACTCCTGAGGTCAGTCAACAGAACAGAGTGAGCTAATTACAAGAGCAGCTCTAAGGAGCCTAAATGGCCAGCTTCAGGAACAGGCACACTGTTAACAGAGTCGTTGTTAAAGGGATAGTAACTTTAATTTTTTCAAATGTTATTCATGGAAAGATATGCCAAAATAGAGAGCCTGTAAATGTGTATTAAATATTCTCTCTACTGTCCCCGAATGCAGTTTTCTTTGAGCGTTTAAGCATCTTTGAGTACTTTTCCATCAAGTTAATGAAGCAGAAAGAACAGAGATGCTTCCTCATCTCTGTGCATATTTATCACAAATGATTTCAGAGAACGTTGAAATACAAATGTTACCCCTTCCAGTTTGCCATAGGATGTTTCTATTTCTTCCCATAAAACGAAACATCTGAACTATCTGTTGTTTGCTGTTTGTGGCGGGTTGAGCCAGCCACTGTTATCTGGCTCATATTTGACCCATAGAGATCAATTAGTGTCACACTTTTTATAATGAGAAACTAAAGAGGATGGTTAAGAACCCATTATTAGTTATTATCATTCCTCATGTGTCGTTTGACACTAATATAGGTACTAGTATAGGCCAGTGTTGTGCAGAAGTGGAGCTTGTGCACAGCTGTTAGCATATAAATGTATTTTAGCAGTTGCTTATTTTCTTTTGTTTTATGTTGAGCGCTGCCCCTCGCCCATGCCTGTGCACCCAGAGGTGTCAGTTTTTGGATGTCAATGAATATATTTATTGCCGACTTGTGCGCCGTCCACAGCAGAGCTTTGTTGTTACCCACCAAGTATCGACTTGCCGTTCTTTTGATTCCCGTTTGAATACAAAAAGTAGCTGAATCAGGGATACCTGCAGCTCATTTTTATTATACGTGGTCTTTGAAATGCTGGGGACAGAGAAGGAAGAAGTGAGAAGTAAAGAGACGAAGAGGAGGAGAGTGCAAGGAAGTACTGAAGCAGACTTTCTAAGCTGCCGGCTACATTTAAGCTTTTATGGACAACAGCAGGGACCCTCCCTGCCTCTGATGGCTTTAACAGCTTACCTCACTCTTCTCCACAGCCTCTTTCTCTATTATTCTCTTCATTTTCAACTGCCAAAGTGAAATCTGGCTCCGTCGCAACAGGTTCAGGTTTAATGTCTTTCACATAGGGAGTTCTGCGGAGCTTCACTGAGTCATCACTGTAAACAAGAAAAATCCTCTCCTGCTCACAGCGAAATACTCTTTTATTTATTTTTTGAATAAAAAAATAACAAACTAATATTTGTGCCTTTAGTCTTCATGGGATTGAATCATGATGTATATTGCACTATTGCACTGCCATCCATAGTGCAGCAGGAACTTTTAAACAACCTTAACCCCTTGAGCCCTCGGCTATTATTTTGAATTTCCGCCTGAAAAAACATACCCAGATTCAATCTGTAGAAGCTGCACAACCTTAAGGGCAGAATAAACAGCCTTGGGCTCTGTGGATAAGGGACATGTTCATTTTTTAAAAATGCAGTAAGTCTGCATAACACCATCACTTGCCATAAGTTAAATTAGAAAAATTCTATGAAAAAGTGTTTTTGCCATCCCCTAAACATAAATCTAAATTTATAACAATGATGCTGTTGAACCTTTTCAAACATTTCCAATCCACAACTGCCAGATTTGATTCAACCGAAATGAGGCACAGCATTGTTCCATCCATCATCTCCACCTCCTGACAAGTAATCTAAATGTTAAATCCCGGTAATACTCGTGGCTCTCTGCATACAAAACACTAATCAGGCGGTATGTCACTTTTATCTCCAAATATACAGTAGCGTTTTTTCTCTCTCACAATAAACACACGGACACATTGTTTCACTTAAGTTTCACTGATTTCGCTGTCAGCGTGGAAGGCAGAAAAACCTTGCAAACTCAATTTAGTTACCTACCGAATGTCCATTGTGAGTTTTAATCACTCTTATACTATCATCAAGGCTAATAGACGGGCTCTTTATCTGAAAGTAAGCCAGAAGACGTTTTATTAACCCCAGCACTGATCACTAGAAAGCTCCAGAAGGACCTCTTGCACTTCTCATCTCAGGGCATCAAATACATTTTGTCAAGGTGCAAATTTGCTCAAGGACAAGGTGTCTTTCTGTATTTGCACCTTAGCACACAGAGTGCAAGAGGCAATATTGGTAAGAGGCAATGGTCCTCTTTGAAGGAGCAGCAAAATCCACTTAAATAAATGAGTGGCAGTGGCATAAATCACAAGACTGTCATTTCACTTTGTTTGTACGTGCTACTGATATCTACTTGATACGGTTCCAGTCTCGCAAAGCTCCAACACTTTGAAAAAAGATGCTTAAAGTTGGCCACATTTATGGCGATGATAATGACTTATAATCCTCATTTTTCTGTCCTGATAACGTTGGGGTGACATTTTTTCTGATTGTTTGTGAGATTTCAGTGTTTGTTCATATTTATAACCTTACTGGATCTAAAAATTAGATTTTTATTAAATATTCTTTGTAGGCTACAAGGTGAGCTTATAACTGAGCATTATAATGAAAGCAATTTCAGTAGCTACATGTCTGATAAGGGCAGTGAGTTTAAGAATGTTCTGGGCACACGCTGTTAAACATTACTTGCATTCTTGTCCATCGTAAGCAAATATATCTGTCCTCGGAGAATAGAGGGTTTTTTTTCAATGTGGCCTGTTTCCAAGGTTAAAATCTGAGCTGGTAAATGATGAATGATAGGACAGAGCTGTGTTTTATACAACAATATCCAATATTTGGTCCATTCAGAGTCCATCGAGTCTATTTTTTGCACATCATCCGCAGCCTGTTTATCCATGGTCATGTAGTTTGGAAGGTTTCCAAATATGGACCGCTCATCTCTCCTTCGTGGCGCCTTTGATGTTTGACTGACGGGTCATTAATTAGCTCATTAGACTTCAGAGATTGGATGACCTTTGTATATTGGACGGCGTAAGGAGACTTACAGGAGACGCCCGCCATCTGGCTGGGTTTGGCTTTGTTTTTGCTGGCATAAACGCTGCATGACAAAACATACTGAAGTCAGCTTCAGCAGACGTGATCACATGACATGACATGCAGACATTAAACAGCAGACATGTTCATGTGAAAACACTGCACGGTGACTCTTGGTAAAGTGTGCCTTTTATGTTAACTGTTTAGTACAGTGATACTTTGCGCGCACACACACACCGTCAAAATTAATGAATTACGATGTCACAGCAAACACAGAGAGCAGGGGTGCACACGTACAGCTCGCACACTCTTGCACGTGCACACAGACCCGTGTAATGAAAGCGCATAGACAAATCAAGCAAAATGACATGAAAAAGATGATTACAAACACACACGTCTGTCTGTAAGCACTTCTCCCAGATTCCTACCCAACTCCTGCAGGGTTTTTGCACATGTGTGTGTTCATGATTATACGTGTGTGTGTTTTCTTCTCATTCAGATATTCTTCGGAAGCATCTGCGAGGATTTAATGAAAGAATAAAATTATTCTCCCAAGATTATCTTCGCTTAGAGCTATACATCCGTGTGTGTGTGCATGTGCACATGTGAACAAGAGTGTTCTTCTCCCATTCAAATATTCAGACATTTCCAAAAGCTTCAGCAGGGATTGAGTAAGATAATGGAGCTACTTTCCTAGATAGTCCCCCCTCGCTCCTATCCTACTATCTCCTTCTCTTCACCCCCGTATTGCTACAGGCTGCATTTTTAATCTCCTGGATCATTTTGATCTCCTGAATCACTCACTGTCATCATTTCGAATTAAACCATTTTGCTGCTCATCTGCTGTGTCTGCGTTCCTCTTCAGGGTTTTTTCTTTCCCCTCCACTCCATTTGCCAGCATTGTGCAACTGAAAACAATTATTTTCCCACTGAAAGTGCTTTCCTTTGTGTTTAGTTCATCGGGCTGTTTGTAGACCCTGGAAAAGTCTTAAAATGGCTTTAACAACTGGCTCGAGACTGTTAAAGAGCTTTAACAAGGTTAAAGTAGAGTGTTTCTGGTCCTAAAGTCTGTTTTCCAATAATAAAGTGCGTATAACAGTGGATCTGGCTTATTTTTGTGCTTTTGTGAAGTAGTCCCTGATTTCTTTTTCTAGTTTAGACCACATTAACAAGCAGTTAATAAAATTTGTAGTCCAGTTTCAGATGTTGGAATGTCTCCTTCAGCAATTCACATTGAGATACAGTGTGGCCTTTGAATACAGTCAGTTACACTATATAACAACACTCTGCAAATATAAGTAGGTCTACCTTGTGACAAATAATCAACAAAGCAATAATCAGCTGCTGATGAGTCTCTCATCCTGTCTTATTTCAACTTTATTGTGCTGGTGAGCTGTCGGCAGGGATGATCTTCATTCTGCTGTGCAGCCTCAGTAAGCCAAGTGCAGCAGAACAAATACTTCTGTTTAAAACTGCAGAGGGGGAGACTGAACTACAAGAGACTCTCTGGAAAGGCAGCTGAATGATATCAAAGACTGCCACAACAGCAGCCGGTCAGCCTCCTGAAAAGACGACATGAGGTGGGCAAAGACTGGGACGACGCAACTGAGCTTTCAAAATAAAAGCCAGGGGATTGTCTTCTGTTTAATCAATCAATTCATTGAAAAGGTAAAAATGCCAAAAGTAGTCACCAAATCCAATTTGTCAGCCTTTGGTCACTCAGAGAATGGTTTGATAGAGGTTTCTTCCTGTTGAAAAGGGAGGTTTTCCTTCCCACTGTCGCCAAGCGCTTAATTATAGTGGGTTGTCTGGTTGTTAGTGTTTTCTCTGTATACAGTCTGTACCTTACAATATAAACTGTTCTTATTTGGTGCTATCCATCAACCAATCTCCATCGGCTTATTGAACTGAAGCTGCCAAGAGGTGAGAGGCTGGGTACACCCAGGACTACAATAACCAGCCACACTCACGTTGACGCTTAAGTCTCTCCTGGGGACTCGTTTTTTCGGGCTGTGCCGACCAGGCCCCATATTCACGAAGGAATATTATTTATTTCCCACTGCTGCTGTGAAATAGTCAAGAATGGAAAAAGTTCAGGGTGTAAAAGCTACTGTACACGTATATAAGATGAAATTTGAAGTTGCTAATAATTCATTGTAATGTTTGCTTCATATTTTATTTTTCTACAGCCCTGTCTCTCTGAGCACAACGTTGTTTTACTACATTCGAGCATTTTTTTTTCCATTTGCTGCCCTTTTTTAAAAAGAAAAAAGGAAAAAAAAACATTTTCTCTCTCTCTCTCTCTCTCTCTCTCTCTCTCTCTCTCTCTCTCTCTCTCTCTCTCTCTCTCTCTCTCTCTCTCTCTCTCTTTTAAAAACAAGTAAGCTGCCAGAAGTGGGATTTGTTCTCCTTCAGCAGGAGAAAATATTTTGCTCAGTGTGAGATGTTGGTCTTAAAATCAGTTTGCTACCAGAGCTGTGATGCCTGGAGGTGACTGCTCGGCCGTGTAGAAAACACACCAGCAGCGCTCTGAACGCAGGCAGCAGGCGGCGAAATCGGGGGAAAATGTGATGTAAATAGTTTTAGTCGCCAGAGACGCTTTGCTGCCTTTAAATCTTGCCGTGATTGGATTTGGAAAGGGAGCGCTAACAGACTCTTATTATCAGCAACCCGAGTAGATGGCCGTGTGTGTGTGTGTGTGTGTGTGTCCTGAAGCCACCTGATAGCTAAGCTCTGATGGGTTTTTGTCTGTCGCCAAATACCCGTACACTTTCCCCTTGAAATAAATTGCAGAGTAAAGGAGGTGGACTTCATTCGCCGTCTCCTCGACGTCTTGCTGTTCAAAGTCTCTCGGGCTCCTCTGATGTAAACCAAACCTCGTAGAGAAGAGAAGCCTTTGTTCTCATGCAGCGCTTCTCTGTATCACAGCTCATCAGCAGGACCTCCATTAAAGATGAACAGTGTGTCACTGGTTGCATAAGAGGCCTGAACCTGTTTCAAAACTGAGTTTGCTTTGACAGTTGACAAGTTTGCAGCTCAACACGGAAACTTGAGTCTTTTATTATTTCTCCCGGGGCCACAGGTGGCCCTGAACCCTGAAATGTTTTGGTACCTGTCAGTAGTTCACCATCAAAAAACCACTGATCCTCTGATAAATGATGCATCTGACTGCTCTGCTGCTGTAATATAGTGAAAATCCCTCTACTTTCAGCAAACTTCCCTAAATTTCACTCCGTGCACATGAAATATGTTATTTAGGAGTCTAAATGTGAATAAAAGAGTTCTACTTCACATCAGGTCCTGAAAGTTACGTTTTCGATCTTCTACACCGCATTCCCTTACGTTTAAAACTAGCACTCGTTTGTCCAAAAATTTCAAAATGGTTCAATAGAGCATTTATAAATCTTTTATCCTATGAGCCCTCTGCTGGAGCGCTCATAGTTTGGCCAACACTGATGTCACCAGGTCAAAAGAAGGATGGGAATTCGGTATGGATAAAAGACAGAACCTTCCATAGTTTAAACACACTTTTCCTCAAACTAAATGTCACCAAGCAGTTGATCTGTTACACTTCCTGCTGTTATGACCATACACTTGTTTTTGTTTTCAACATTATCATAATTTCAAACACATGCCCTTCTTCTTCCTCAAGTTTAGATTTGTGGATTTGTAACTTGAAGCTCCATGTCAGGAAGGTTTGAGTAGTTTTAAAATGCTTTTGCATTCACAATGGAAATGCAACTGTTTTAATCAATTTTCTATTCTTTTGATCCGTCTACCCTAAAAGCTGTATACAGTTGCTAATGTCATTCAGGGAACATACAGGAAGTGATGAAACTCTTAGAATGCTCATGAAAATACAGCTACAGTCATGAACCAAAAACTCAAGTCAAAGCTGAAATATCTTTAGCCTGCATTATTCCTAATGGCCAACAGGGGGCGACTCATCCTATTATTGTTATTATTAAGTAACTCCACTGGTACTGAAGTTGTGTTTTGTTGTGTCATCTAAGAATATCTTTCTTCACATTTGGGTGTATTAAAAGGCACAATAAGAATTTTGTAATTTCCTTGGAGAATTTTTAGCAGCTAAAATTAACACCGTGGTTTTTGCGATAGTGAATTGCAGATAGCTATCGTAGCTGATAACACACCGTCATCCAGTGGTTTATAAACTATATGTCTATTTCAGATGGAGTAAATAGGATTTATGAAAAGAAAATGGACAAAAATGAGTTTGTTGATGCTGTCGTGCTTATGGTTATTTTGGTAAAACTGAACATGGAAACTGGGGCAGTAGGCAAGGAGGGTTTTTTTTTTTCTGGCTTCTCAAGTGGGGAAGAGGAGATTGCTTATAATAAAGTGAAGACTACAAACTCAAGGCTCCAAAACAGTAGTCCATGAACCAACAGGTAAAGTAATAGTACCTACACCCATCTTTTATATACAGTCTGTGGCCAAATTACCAAGAGTTGTATCTGCTGAAATCAAAAATGTCAACCAGTCAGGACCAAACAGCTTCAGTAGGAAATGGTAAATAGACAGCACTTACCTCTACAGAACTATTTCCTGTTTATTAAAATAATTTCAGGTTTGCCTTCTAAATAAATGGAAGCTAAACTAGCGATGATATTTTACAGATTACTCACGCTTTCTTTCCTCATCCTTTTTCACTTCACTCTCATTCATTTCCCCCTCATCCTCTCCCTTCTCCCTTCAAACTCTCGCGCTCGTGCCTCTTCCCTTGCCCTCCGGACAGACCTGGATCATGGGGATTACAAGGGTTTTGTGTTTCAGCGGAGAGAAAGATGAGGAGGAAGAAAGGAGATAAAGAGGGCAGTTGAAAAAGGGGGTGGAGGGGAAGACGAGGAGAGGAAGGAGGGCGGGAGCATGTTTGTACAGGCGAGAGAGGAGGAATAAAAGGGAGAAAAGGGAGGGAGGAACTCCAGGGATTCTTGTTCCTCTTTCAACACTCTGGAGTTTTTTTTCTTACTTTTATCTTTTTTTTCTTTATTCATTCTTTCACTCCACTCTGGGTTCAGTCTGTTTACACACACACACACACACACACACACACACACACACACACACACACACAGTACTGAAAGTACCTCATTACTGGAGTCAAGTGTGTTCTTGGACTTGCTATTCAGAATACAGATAGGAAATACAACACCAGACACACCCCTCACTGTGAGAGTCTCTCACAGACAGACAAACACACACACAAGCACGCACAGGCACACAGAAAGACACAACCTCTCAATCCTCCCAGGTGAATTAGCATTCCCTCTTTTCTTCACATTAAATTGTATTTGCATTGGCGGAGCCTCGGTGCAGTTTCTCTTTTCATAAACTATCAGTCTGAGGAAATTATGGAGGCCTGATCTGAATGCAAAGGAAGAACAAAAACAAAATGGAGTTGAAGCAGTAGATGAAAGTCGTGATTAGGTTTTGAAAAATGACGAGGGAGATGAAATGCAGGTCTTTAATTGAGGTATTGGGGGGATAATAATTAAAATAACTGTTGCGGGTAGACATTCAGCATTGTGCCCGTATAACAACAGCTGTCAGCGTGTGCATGTGTCGCTATTTTGAAAGATGTTATTGTCTAAACGCAGCCTCACCGAATATTTTTAGGCACTGGTGCTGCTTTGTGACCTCTCATGGATGTATTTTGGCTACTAGAGGGCAAACATATTGTGAGTTCTCTCTTTTTCTTTTGACCAAACTTTTGCAAAACATGAATTTAACTTCTAAGTATGAACGTTTAAGTGAAGGCCTTTTAGATGAATTCTTTTTAATGACCAGTAGGGGGCAACTATTCTAGAAGTCTATGGAAAAGGATCTCTGAGCTCAGTAGAGCTCAACCTGCTCAACCTGCTGCCTCAGTAGACATGGTCTCAGTTGCATGTTGTTGAATCCAACATGATCATTTTTTGAATTATGGCCCCAATGAGGGTCAAAAAAGGACAGTGAAGCAGGTTTTACTGTAGGGCGTCTCTGTGATTGATATGTTGTTGATGAATGTGCAGTGTGCTCTGTGACTTAGTCATGTTGCACATGTCTGGAATATTACCATTCCAGATTTACAGTACTGTGCAAAAGTCTGCAGCCACCCCCAGATACCTTTTATATTTTGCATTCAAACAGCCAGATTTTATTTAAATGTTTGGTCTTGAGCAGTAGTTCTCCAGGCTTTGTAAAGGTCTTTCAAACCTCTTCCCTGGACATTGGCTGCTTTTTCACTTATTTTCAGTCCAGTTCTCTTTTTTTGTTTATGCTATAAATACTAGCCTATGAATCAATCCATGCATGAGAACGTCAAGGGATGAACTAGGGTTGTCTGCACACAACAAACAACATTGCAAAGAAAATGTTTAAATAGTATCTTTCGTTGAATCTGTGAAAATTGGCAAAGCTGAAAGCTTAATTCCCAAAGAGCTATTAGCGAAAATCTTCAGGATCAGCGTGCAGTGTGTCCTTAAAGAGTTTGAGGAAACTGGACAAGTGGAGGACAAAAAAAGAAGTGGTATGTTTAAAGTGGTATTTGGAAGTCATGCCCTTAAGAAATAGAAAAACAAAATCCAGCAAAGACCTGACACATGTTTGGATGATCCATGTAACGTTTAAACGCTGACATAAACTGTCTTCCGTACCTAATGCATGCATTTGGATTTATCCCCTGAAATGCAATGGCATACGTTGTACTGTTGCAAAAATCACCTTTGCATGACTGAACGGCTCTGTGATGATGCAGTAATGATCAGTGCGTGCCTAAAATGTCAGTTTTCTGAGTGTCATTGTTTGATGAGTGCTTAATGAGCTTATAAGAGGTTGATTCTGAATGAAACTGGAGTCGGAGCTAAAAATCACGAGACTTTTCTTTCACTCTGTGTGTCTGTCCTGGAAAGGTCGAGCATGTTGTGAAGCTTTTTCCATCATGAAAGAGCATTTTTGGCCCTTTGAGAGCGGCCCTGTGTGGGTACTTGAGCCCCAGCTCCTCTGTGCGAGGGTCTGTGTGTCCGTGCAAGAGTCAAAAGCTGCCCTGCTGTTCATCATGGCAAATGCTGCTGTTCTTCAGCCCTAAATATCTTGTTAAGCTCTGAATGGAGCATAGTTATCAGCGGGCCTGCTTAGTATTTACTGCCACTGCAGAGAAATAAATCTTGGATATGCACAATTTTTTTTTGTTTTTCTCCCACTTATCAGGCCTGCTAACGTCAACACAGCCAGGAGCTATGTCTAAGAGGCACTGTCTGGGTTCACAGTTAGCCACTACTCTGCTATTTATACTCGAGTGGAAACAGTTTGCCCTCAGGACCAGAAAGACTTTGTGCCAGAAAACTTCATTGTCAGATTTCAGTCTACCAGCTGTGGTGGTGATGCTGCCTGGATCTTGTGATTCTATCCTTAGATTTGACACAAAGCTCGACGGCAAGGAACCATAATGACTCAATGATGTTGCCAAATAAATATGAAACACTTCATTCCTGCAAGCAGTGGAAAACTTGCCTCCAAAACTAACAGTGCTTAATCACAGACAGCGGGAACAGTTTTCTAAATATTCCCTTTTAGTCTGGAAACCGCATTTATTTGCTTCTCGGACTGATCGGGTTGTGTAGATGAGGTTTTTATAACTAATCTTTATTATGGATTTAGCCTTTCACTGTCTGGGGTGGATTAATAAGTCTTGTCCATCTAATCCTGTTTGATTTAGTCTGCCTGGCATGGTGGCATTTAAATATGCACAGAGCTGATGAGGAGAGGGTGGATGTGCGCAGGATTCTTTAGCTCAATATATTTCCACTCTTTACCCCCAGTTAACCAAGTGTACCTAACAAAGTGGCTGCTGGGTGTTTAATTTCTGAGAAAATTCATGTCCAAAAACAAAGACATATTTTAAAAAGCAATAAACAAACATTGAAACCTCAATGGATTTTAGCTAAACTATAGTTTTTGTCTTGCAGCAGCATTTTTGATCCTTGTAAGAGGTTTTTTGTTTTTGTGATATGTGACAGTTTCACCTGTGCACGAAACGGTCCTCCATAAAAATGTCCACCCAATGATGCTCGAAGCAGGATTGAAGGTAACATCACTGCGGCGCTACAAAGGAGGGAGGAGATTGAGGTGGATGGATGGGTCTTTGAACGTGATTGCATGCACCGGACAAAAACTTAATTTTGTTTGTTAAAAGGCTGACATGAAAACTTGATCAAAACACTGCACTGATTAGTGTTGTGACATCACTGTAAGAAGGTCAGGTGCAAACTTTCTGATTGGCTGTTGGTATGAAATGTTTGAAGATACGAGGATATGAGTGCTAGATTAAAAGGAGACACGCCCCCATTTCTATGAATCATCATGTGGTGACAAGGCCACAGAGGGTTTACTGGAAACCCACAGCTTAACTAATAACCACAAATAAATTTAAAGTGTGTTTTAATACAGTGAAGTCAAAGTTCTTCAGCTAAAGCTGTTTTTTCTGCTTTCGCTAAATGCTGTCGCCTCTTTTTATTTCAATAAGTGTGCCAGAGTCAGTTTGGTTTTCTGAGGAATCTAAGCCACTGAGATTTTTGGTGTTTCAATAAAAGATAAATATACTGTATATTAATGTGTAAGAGTCAATTTTTAAAACATAGTGTTTTGTTAATTAAAATGTTTTCCTTTTTTAAAATTTTTTATTCAGACCTCATCCTGCTAATTATAACGTCTGCTTTATTTCCTTTCACTGGCTTAAAACGGCTTGTTTTTTGCCATGTTTCTTTCACAGTCGGTGACAGAGTTAAAAAGACTCTATTTTCCTGCTTTTAAACACTAAACGTGCACCTCGGGACCAACACGAGCGCAGCGTGCTATTAAATATTTGCAGCGAGAGAGAGAGAGAGAGAGAAAGCTCTGAGTGAATGGAGGAATGAAAGCCAAGAATGGAGGAAAGAGTTTTTGGCTTTCATTCAACTTCACTAACACTGAACCCGACTGTGTTTGTGTGTCACTGAGGCAGAGGCAGCCTGCCATGCCTCAGTGTGTTAATTATGTAAATTGGTCATTAGGAGCCCTTATGGGGGCCAGGAAACTGCCCAAACACACACACACATGTGCGCACGCACACACACGCGCTCATCGGCTGTTAAGTGGGGAAACTGGAGGGAAATAAGGGCATCGGAAAAAGGAAAACTTTCCCTTGAACTTTATCAGAAAAGTGACAGAGTAGAAGTATTCCTGTGGAGGCCTGAAAATCTGGCAAATGTAAGAGGGGGGGGGGGAATTCCACGTGCTGTCTTCTCACTTGAATCGATATCAGTAGAAACAGTATTTTGGTGTAAAAAATCGGGCTTTTGTGCAAAGGAGAGAATCGCCGGGTGCCATTTTCACCACGCTGTCTCGGCTGTTTGATGAAACGTAGAGCATATTCACACCACACGTTGCCAGTAATAAATGGCCCTTCTCCATATTTGGAAGTGAGCGCTCCGAGGTGGAGAGGGAACGCTGGAGCGTCTGTGGTGCCAGGATGATACTTGACATTGCTGAAGAACAGACGTTACATTTGGCTATTTTTAACAGAAGAGTGTGAGTGTGTGTGGACCTATGCTTCCTCAGTTGTTTCAGTCATTGCACACAGGGCTGGTCTCTTATAGTAGATATTAAAATATATATTCAATGACTTTAAATTGTGCTGTGTTTTTGCACTTTTAATAAGTTAAATTAATATAAAATAATTGTTATTGTAGAGATTTCTTGAAACAGCATTGAAGACTTATCCAAAAAGCAAAAGTACAGAAGGCTTTCAAAAATATGAACAAAAACAGTGAAATTCTCTTTCGAAATTACCCCTTAAACAACCTTAAATGCATACAAAGACTAAAATGCTATGAAAGGAAAATTTCAAGTTGCAAAAAAAAAAAAAAGAAATACAAAGAGCAAATTAACCAGCATTGACAAACGACTGCAAACTGACCAAAACTAAGAGTAAAAAATTGTGGAAATATGACACGCACGGTCAAAATCTAAAGCACCCAAAAACAAACACATGCAGACATAAAATTACCAAATGAAAAACCTAAAATATCAGCCAAGCAATATTAAAGCAACAATATAAACAGATTTAACAAACAGAAATATCTGAAAAATAACAAAAACAACCAGAAACAAAATGACAAAAAAGAGAACCAAAACCCCCAAAAGATGACAAAGACAGAAAACAAACAAACTCGTAGACACAGAAATCCAAAACGACCAAAACAAGATTCAAAGCAAACACAAAGAGAGACAAAGTTACCAAAAAGAAACCAGAAACATCTGCAAAGAGATGAAAACTGACCAAAAAGAGAAAGAAACCAGTAAAAATGTCACACGGTGCTCAAAATGAACCCTAACAACGTGCAAAACGGTGGCAGGGAGAGAAAACAATCTCAAACACAAAATAAACTCTACACACAAAAATTCAGAGTAGCCAAAATGAGAAGGTAAGCAAACACACAGAGGGCAGGGAAAAAACTGAAATAATTTACAAAACAACCAAAATAAAGTAAAAATCAAACACAGACACGAAAAAAACAGAAGTATGCACAAAGACAAGAAAGCTGATCAGAAACAGACATGAAAATGCTTAAAACTATCTGAACTTTTATCACAATAACCTCCACAAAACTGGAAAAGAATCCAAGGAGAAGAAAAAACATTTATGGACAAACACAACTGAATTTAAACATTTAAATCTTTTGCACACAAAAAATAAGAAGTAGGAAAAGAGAAAAAAAGAAATTACAGCGCAAATATAAATGGAGAAAAAAACCAGCAGAGTTGCCCCATGCTGACACTTGAAAGTATCTTTTATATAAACTCAGTCTTTGACATTGTCAGATAAAGTTTACTGCACTTACTGAGCAGCTCTGTAGGTAAATATGGAGTTTCTTTAGGGGAAATGGGACTGGCGAGCTTTTAGCTGAGGTCATGCTCGCTGTGGGTGGTTACCGCTGACACTTTGAAGCGCTGGGGCAGGAACCTGAACCCAAACTTGCCAGCACAGTGACCCTGATTGGGAGAAAGAATAAAAGCTCCTCTTCAGATCAGCCCAACAACAGAGAGCCAATAGTTGTTCTAAGAGGACTTTAAGAAAAGAGAAAAGCTTCCTTGGTTGTTTTTTTTTTGGGGTTTTTTGGACACATTACTTCAATAAGGAGGAGCTGTGAAGTAATTAGCCCCCTGCTGATTCCAGTGCTAAAACCTTGTGTTGATGAATGCATCTGTCTGTGATCACGCTGCACTCCCGCTCTGTCTGCAGTCACCTTGCCAGCATGATGCCCGGATATAAAACTGAAGCTTTCTTATGAGCGCCATTTGTCTGGCTTTGTCAGACCAAACAAGCTCTCTGATCACACCAAATTGTGCTTAAGGATATTTTGATGGGCTTTTCTAAATCTTTTCTGGCATCTAATGGGGCATTAATTGCAAATATAATTGGGACATTAGAAGTTTATTCTTGTCTGTGGAAGCCTGAAAGGTGTTTGGCTCCATGCAGCATCAGCTCAGTGAGATTCAGAGCAGGTTTATGTCTCTACAGGGAGGAGATGAAAACTCGTGATTATTCTCAGGTGAATTTTTCTCTCTCAAAGCCAACTCAGGGAGGCTTAAAGGGGCTGTAAATCACTCTGTCTTATTATATTTATCCCAAGTGAATCACCTCGCTCAGCAGCTTTCAGTCTGTCCCCCTTATGGATGATTTTTTTTCCCCCCTTCCATGCCTTGTAATGGCCTGTTTGAACTCCCATCTTTAGTTCTCTAATATCTGACAGATAAAGCACTGTGACAAACCAATCTTTGGAGGGTTTACTGTCTACCTTCTCTTGACATTTGTTCACCAATCAGTCTTTTATTTTTTTCCTGTCCATCATGGTCTCTTCCTACATGTCAGTATTTATTCCTTCCCATTTTTCCTTCAATCTGTCTCCTTCTCTTCGGCTGTCAGATGACTTAAATGATAAGAAATGGCAGCCGTATCAGAAGAAAAGACCGTGCCTGTGTGTGCACGCGTGGCTTCAAGTCTGCACATTCGAGTGTGCGGTTGGCAGGGCTGTCGGCTCCGGCTGTCATTGTGTCATCGTCATTTTCATCCCCGTAGCGCTCCGTCACATGCGTGCACACTCTGAACTGACGGACAGCGAGGAAGAAATGAAGACGGAGAGACAAAACAGTCACAACAGAGACATTCTTGATGTCAGATATTTCAAACAGCAGTTTAGTGAAGAGCCAAGGTCCCCGCTGGGTCCTAGACAGGCTCTGTAAAGCGAGCTGTAACCTCTGAACTCTCACATTGAGAGCTTTTCATGAGTGGAAACAAACTCAACTAAACAAACTTAACTACATCACAGGAACAGCCGGCTCCCCTCTGCCCATAACCTCAATTGAGTTCATAACCTCAATCTCTCTGCCATCCAAAAGCAAAATTAATACCAACTTCTTTTTTTAGTTACGTTGCAGTTCAGCGGTGCAGAGACCCAAGTTGCATATTTTGATGCGAAGGGGGGAGGTGGGGGGAGATTATCTTTCTTTTCTTTTGTTTTTACATTCAAAAAGCTCACCCATCAACTCAAATCAATTGAGTGAGATGAATCCCCACAGAGCAAGTTTAATGGAAGTCAGAGAAAGGAAAGATCTAATCTGCATTGCAGCATAACAAGAATATTTCTACGCTATTATCAATGAAACCAGATATTCTTGTCATCAAGGAAAAATAATAAATAGCTTGGCTCTGAGTGCATATTTGTTTTTGTTTTTTCTGATTATCTCATTTGAAGCACATCGTGCTTTGAATTTCCACAAATCATCTTTTAGTTGAGTCAATGTGGCAGCGCTCTGCTTGTTGACACCATCTGTTGCGGCTTTATTTTTTTCACATTGACATATTGAGCTCGAATTTTTTCCCCCTGACCCAGTCTCCTCGTTGCACTTCTAACTTCCATCTGAACTGAAAAGAAACATCCTTCAGTCATTAACCCAACGAATAAAAGCTACCGCGAACAGCACGGACCTTTTCTCTGGCTTTTGTGTTTGCATCGAATGGCAGTTAACTCTCTGCACATCCGTCAGACATGAAGAGCTTTCGAGCTGTTTTTCTGGCCACCTGATGCATTTAATTCCACTCTTAGCCATAGTTGGTCACTGTCACCATGGGGGCGGGGGCGCTGCCTGTTTGGTGAACATTTGTGTCCAATGTTTGGTGCTGAGGGCGGCATCAATCAACCGCTGCTTCTCTAAATCTTGTTTTGAGAAGTGCTTAGTCGTCAGCTAGGCCTAAAATGCATCTTCCCCAACTGGTTGGCAAGTGGTTTCTTACAGTGATTAGGTGAAACTGATCGCTAGCAGATTGCAGCGGTTGCCCATAGTTTGCATGGAAGTATGGGCAACAAGTAAAGTGTCCGCAAACACTTGCTATTTTGCTGAGCAGAAGTGAAACTGTGAAAAGTGCAACGCCAACTGCAGACCGTTCACCTACAAAATGAAAGTTGGGCCTTTTTAAAACGCTTTCTTGCATCAATGAGGCAAAATTTTAACTGACTGGATCGCTGAGTAGCGCCCCAGTGTTTGCAGACAAGTCTCTGTCCCCCATGCAACCAGTAGCAATCTGTTAGCAAGCAAAGCAATCATAAAAAGGTCACTGCACCAGCCTGTGTTTACACGTGCTGATCAAAGCATTAAAGCAATGTGAGCTGGGGAGTTTTGAACAGCTTAAATCACAACTCGTTGTTATTAAGGAGCGTGTTGGCCATAGCGTCTTGGGGTTTTTTTTGTAACAGGTTGCAATAATATTTATTTATTCTGCTATAAAGTTGGTCAATTTTAAAAAGGGAGCCAGCCTCAAGTGGCCATTTGAGGAACTGCAGCTCTGCTTTGAATGTCCTATATTCTGAAGTAATTTTTGTTAAATTTGTCTCTAGAGTAGCTTAACAATGTGAGGATAAACTTTAGGTGAGATCAAAATGCTCTTTGTGATTATTCATTGCGTTTTACATCTCCGCTTGTATCTGATTTTAGGCTTGTGATGTGCCAGAGAGACGCAGAAAAATAAAATCCTCCAAACAAGTGTTTGGATCAAAGAGGTTCGAAGTGCTTCTCTTCATGTAATAATAAAAGGTCAAATGGAACCAACGCAACAGGACAAAATATGTGTTAAAAGGGGCTTCTGAGGAAGAACAAGGTGACATTAACTTGAATTTAATTTGGATGGTAAATAAAAATCGAGCAATCTCATCAAGGTCAACACGATTCCTTTATTGAAATGTTGGCATCAAAACATACCCATAAAATCGACAGAGGCAGCAGTTACATAAGCCGGTTTTTGAATTAAAGTGATAAAAACAGGGTTTCCACATTAGCTATTCCTGCCTCTGGCTCTGTAACCGGTTTACTGTTAATCAGAAAAAATGACTGTTTGTTACACAGAACAATATGTGTCACCTGCATCTCCTGTAATGATCTGTAATCTCCTGGAAACCCCATGGGAATACTGCTATTACACAACATGTGTGCTCATCCAAAAAGAGTAAAAAAAAAAAAAGTAAAATAATTAAAACAAGAGCTTTACATGATAAATATTCATCTGTTGAATGTCTTTCAGAAAGGCATTTATTTATTCTTGCACAGCCTTTAATCTGATTAGCTGTTGATTTCATACAATTGCAGCTGCAGATGGTACAAAAATATGTTAATTCACTCCTTCTGCAGCACGCAGGAACATGTATTTATGAATGGTGTGGAAAAATAGGATCTGGTGTTTTGGATTGCGTTTACAGATGTAATTAAGTCTTTTAGATGTCATAATAGCAGATCTTCTGGTTAGGTCTGCAGGACTCAACCACTTCAGGAGAAGTGGGATTCATGTATTGAGGCTGTGGTATGCACATTAAAAACACTTTATTGTCGCGCCAGGCCTATAAAAGTAGTGTTGTTATGGGCAGTGTGAGTCACATTCTGTCTTCCTGAGGTTAGGAAATCTTCGAGGAGGTCAAAACCCCAGAACAAAGTAGGAAGTTTTTGGCAGATGGCACTGTCTGGGCACAGTGAACTCATTGTCACGTTCAAGAAACCAGTTTGAAATGATTTAAGTTTTGTGATGTGTAGCGTTATCCTGCTGGAACCTGCCTTCAGAAGATACACTGTCCTCATAAAGGTATGGACATGATCAGCAACAGTTCTCAGGTAGGCTGTGGCATTTAAACAATAGCGAGTTGATGCTAAAGCATCCAAATTTTGGCAAGAAAACAATCCTCTTCATAATTACACCACCACTGTTGATACAAGGCAGGACGCTTCCATGCTTTCACGACATTTTTGATCGTAACGTCAGAATGTCGCAAAAGAAATTGAGACTCATCAGACGAGGCAACGTCTTTCCAGTCTTCTGCTGTCATATTTTGGTGAGCTTGTGGGAACTGTAGCAGTTTCCTGCTGTAAGCTGACAAGGGGGGCACCTGGCGAGATGCTCTTCTACATACCTTAGCCATAATCAGTGGTTAATTGAATTGCTGGTCATTATTAAAATTACGACACAATGTATATTTTCTCTTTTTCTGAGCATTCTCTGTAAACCATAGAGATGGTTTGTGGGAAAATCCCAGCAGATCAGCAATTTTTGAAATATTCAGACCAGCTGTCACTACGCCAACAACCATGCTGTGTTCAAGGACACTTAAATCGCCATTCTTCTTGGTGTGAACTTTGGCAGGTCATCTTGACAGTGTCTACATCCCTGAATAAGTTCCTGCTGCCATATTTGTGTTAATCAGCAGTTGAACAGGCATACCTAACAAAGTGGCTGGTGGGTGTAGATGAAATATTATATACAAAAACAGCCTCCAGCAAATGAGGGGCAACTCTGAAGCACAAGAGATAATCTAACTAATTTGTAGCGAAAGGTACAAATCTTTGCCAAACCTCAGTCTCGCACTGATCAATAAAGAATTAGCTTTTTAAAGTGGTCCTTGATGATGTGAAATGGCTTTTCAGACACGTTAACACGGCCAGTGTGGTAATTTGTTTTCCTCTTACTGTAAGAGGATTTGTGAACTGTGCTCCAGCATTTGTGGGAGGAGGGGGAAAACATCACTGAGCATGCTCAATGTTGGTTTGGATGTTAGAAGAAAGTGTCGTAGACTGAGATTAGAATGGAGTAATTTGGTGGTGTCCCGGTTCTTACTGGAAATGCTTTCATGGAAGTTTATAAAAACAGAAAAATGCTCTTCTTGAAGTTGTACACTGCTGATAATATTTGCAGGCCTGCTTTAAAAACAATGAGCATTACCAAAGCAGACAAATATGAATGTATAATTTGCATATTAAAGCCTCTGGACACGGTATATAATGGCTGAAGAGTTGAAAAATAGTGTATATGAGTCCAGAACAGTTTATGTGGCGTAACATAAGGAGTGGTTGTCTCTTGTCCTGATCCTTTCCTGATACTAACACAGAAAAACAATCTCCTCCACCTTCTTCTTCTCCTCCTCCTTATCTTTCCATCTGACTTGTCTATAACCTTCTTATCACCCATCCCTATCACCATGCCTCGCCATGTTTCATACTGAGCAGGGAAAGGATGAGGGAGGGGAAGGAGTGGTTGGAATGAGATTCAGAAAGCGAGTGGGAAAGATGGTGAGCGATAGTGAAAAGGGGTGAGATGGAAAGAAAGGGCAAGGACAGGTACGAGACGAGCCGAAATTAAACCCAGAGTGAATACGTATGATAGTTCGACCGGGTGGAAAGGAGAGAAAACGGCGAAGAGAATGGGAGTATATTAGACGGAAAGATAAGGTTGCAGGCCGAGAAAGGGTAAGTAGAGGGTGAAGAAGAGAAAGGTGATGGAAAGTAAATTAAATCAGAACACCTTTGGGATGTGAGATGAAACCGATGCACAGAGCTGGTTTTATACTTTTATTAAAAATCTCACGTGCTGCCCACCTCTGATACGACGAATGATCCAGTTTGATTGATTGGAAAGTTATTGTAGAATTGTTCTGTGGTGCACTGCTTGTCTGCGCTTATTTGATTTTGTCAGTATGGTCCAGGTCCACCTCGGCGCTTTCATATGAGATGGCACTTCACTACAAATGGCCGAATCCCATTATTTCTTTTCTCTCGGTCAGTCGCAAATGGATTTCTGGCCATTTTTGTAGTGAGAAAAATATAGCTCTTAAAATAAAAGTAGGCCTCATGAAGTCATAAATTTCACGTGGACCAACATCAGCTCTTTGGATTAAGCTGATGGTTGGTTTCTTCTGTGCTGCACTGAGGAGCTGCCAAATTATCTACAATTTGAAAATTCAAGCTTTTGCTCTTGTAGATCACATCTGAAAGTCAAGTCAAGTTTCCTGGGGATCTTTATCATAAGCACGCCACCTTCTGTATTGACCTGCAGGTGATGAAGATGATGTGCAAAGCAGAAAGCTGTAGGCATGTTGGTGCCATTTAAAGTCTTTTCACAGACCTCCAGAGGAGTAATGGCTGGAATTTGGTTCTGGAGGCAGTCCTTCTTTTTCTATTGGTGAGCCTTGTTAAAGATAAGATTGCAGCCTCTGGTTTGATAAAATGTTTTGACTTTGTTTGGGGTGGGTGGCCTACGTTTGGAAAATGCACTCTAAAGTCTCTGAACTAGGGTCCCGATCCAGTTTTCAGACCACTATGTAATTTGACAGTTCAGGTGACGCCAGTAATCATGGGCAAGGTGCATGTTTGTAATAAAAGGCATTATTAGATAGTAGGTGGTCAGATTTGATCTAAATAGCTTCTGAAATGGGATGTTAGAAAACAGAGGGGATCTGGGCTGTAAGATGAATGTAGAGAAATCTAATTGGTGCATAAAATGTGTCAGATATGGTTTAAAAAAAGTGAAAGGTCTTCACTGGCTTTGTAAAGACGGTCATAAATCCCAATGCTTTATAGGCTCTAGAGCTCTGTTTAGGTGCGTCTTTTATTTTTGTAGCACCAAACAAATTGTATTATATGGATGCGGGGTTATTCTAGATATAAGCTGAGGATGGTTAAAAAGATGGATGGACAGCTCTTCGGATGGGTGGAGAGACAGGTGGCTCAATGGATGGATCTAAGGTAGGGCTGTGCGATATGACCAAAATCGCATATCCCAATATTAAGACATCTATCGTCCGATAACGATATAAATCACAAAAATGTAACATTTTCTGTAAATTCTGTGAATCTCGGGCAGCTCGACTTGCGTGAAGTGTTTCCAGCTGGGCAGCAGCCGTTTTCTTTGTATTTATTACACGGCGTGCTGCGGGGAAAAGCCTGTTCTAACGTTTAAGTCTAAGGTTTATTTTTTTAGCACCTGACGGCTCTTTTTTGCTTCTCATCCGTAAACACTCTGCATACTCTTTCACGTGATTCAGTTTATTTTGAAAAGTCTCAACAGGATCTTGAGCTTTATTGTGAAAGGTTTATGTGGAACAAGCGGACACGCGGTGGTTTTACTGTCGTTGTTGCTAACGACAACGCATAAAAACAAACGCTTGTCTGTCCGTAGTGTGGTTATATAAAATATAAGAGAAAGTGAGAACTTAAAGAAATTAATATAGCCACTATAGTGACCATCAAAACGATGAAAAAATATTGCCGTAAACAGTTTATTTTTTCAACACCACGAAACAAACGATAGCGTAAAATGAAACGATAGACGTTTTTAAATCGTCATCCGATATATATATCGTTATATCGAACAGCCCTAATCTAAGGCTAGATGGATCTGATGTGGGATCAATGCATCGGTGGATCTAAGTTTATTTCATATTACTTCAGAATTAGCCACAACGGCTATTACTGTTACAGTTTTGTTTTCACCTAGTCATTTGGTCTTTATGTCTGTATATGGCTCACATGGCCTCTCCCTTAGAGATAGGGTTAGAAGTTCAGCCATTCAGGAGGGGCTCAGAGTAGAGCCGCTGCTCCTCCACATCGAAAGGAGCCAGTTGAGGTGGTTCGGGCATCTGACAAGGATGCCTCCTGGGCGCCTCCTGGGTGAGGTGTTCCGGGCATGTCCCACCGGGGGGAGGCCCCGGGGCAGACCTAGGACATGCTGGAGAGATTATATCTCTCGGCTGGCCTAGGAACGCCTTGGTGTTCCCCCGGATAAGCTAGAGGAGGTGGCTGGGGAGAGGGAGGTCTGGGCTTCTCTGCTTAGGCATCTGCCCCTGCGACCCGGCCCCGGATAAAGCGAAAGAAGATGGATGGATGACAAATTATTTTCCTGGATGAACCTCAAAGGTCGCTTTGGGTGCTCATGAACCTGCATGTGTTTACGTCTGAGTGTAGACAGATTTTGTCAAAGCCATGAAGCTGAGACTGTTCATTTTAGTCACAACAATTTAAAGGTGTGTCAAACATAGCTGGTCAAACATGGGTGTGTACAGGTGAGTAAGGGCTCCTAAGATGCCGTCTTATGTTACATCCTGGTTATTCTATCTGATGTATCTGGTAATATTTATGAAGACAGCAAGCTCTAAAAAGGTTTTAATAATGATGAACTGTTACGTTTGCTGACTCTGAATTGGACACCCGTCACTTCCTGGGATGTTGTGATTGCCTGGGACCCTCACCTTCAACATCCTACATAACTACTTTGTAATGTTAAAGGTACTGAGAAAAGGTAAATAGATCTGACTTAGCAAGTCTTTAACAGGAGTTATGAGACAGCTACACGTGTGAAAGGAGTTAAAGGAAAGTCAGAATTGTGGCAAATGAGAGAAAGACGGAGAAAGAGTGGAGTAACCTTTTCCTCCAGCTACTTCAATAATTGGATTTTGACTTTGTGCTCCATGTGCATGCGTGTGTGTGTGAGGCAACTCCAGTTTCACCTCTCAAGACGATGGATCAGATAGAGGCCGGAGAAAATGACCAATTCTTCTCTCGTTCTCCCAATGGGCTAGTCAACACTCACACTGTTACACAGTTGAAAAGTTCATAGCAATCTCTCTCTCACATATATAGTCGATAGGCACTGTGTTATTTATAGCCTTAGTGTTTTTATAATTACAAAGCGGCTACGTGATATGGATTTTATAAATTTACTATTCTGTTTGGTCTGTGAAGGAAAATGAATCAGCTTTGTTCAATAAACTCTCTGCCATTGGATTTTGTTTTCTGGGAGTGGTTTTTTTTTTGTGCTTTGCATTTTCAGTGTTCGGTGCTGTTTCGTGGATACACTTTCTTTAAAGTTTCTAAGTCATTAAAAGTGCCTAATGTCTTTCACTGAAAGATGGGATCAAATGAGAGATTTATACTAATGGAGAAGTTTAAAAAATAACCACAGTACCCACTTTTTTCTTTTGTACTCTTGACTACGGCTTCAGTTAATCATTCAAGTTTGTCAGAAAATGGTGAAAATTTCTCTTAAAAGTTCCATCTTTAAATGTGCTTGTTGTCTGATTGCCAGGCTGCTTCATAAATGTATTTGGTTTACAAAGATAAATGAGAAAGAAGGCATATCTGAGAGGCTTGAAGCACGAATGATGATGACAAAAATGACTGATGGCCCGCTCCTCTTAATTGTTTTCCTGTGTTGCTTTTTGGGATTTGTTGAGCTTTACTTCACAGAATGATGTATATTCAGTTAAGTGGTTCACACTTGACTATTTTTAAATAAACCAATGCAAGACTTTTAGTTTGAAGCAGAGTTTAGAAACAAGATAAATATATGAACGTTTTCCTTGAAGGTTTACAGATGAAGAGAAAATATGTTTAGAGAAGGATTTTGGTTTTGTTTTAAATGTCTGCTTTAATAAGATCAGATCACCTGCATTTGAATAGTCCATAGAATAAACACTCAGTTAAGAATGTGAAATGATAATGTTTATTATTTAAAAACTGTGGGACATGTGGGAGAAACTGACCATGGAACAAATGCAGTGTTTGAGTAATCCATCCATTTACTCCGACCTCCCCCCACTTGGACTTTATCCTCTCATGTTTGGATGTTTTCCTTTGCTTCGTTCTTTGGACTTCATTGTTTCATGGGCTTGAAGATAAGAAGATGTAGGCCCCACTGTTGTACTTCAGTCCTCTAAAGCTCAAATGTTTAAATGAGGTTAGATGGATAAAGCAGCTTAATATAGTCTTGTTGAAGTCTAAAGCTCAGTCCCTCTAAAGCTGTTACCTTTTGGCTTTCCTATGTGAAGGCAATCAGATCGCTGCTGTGGCTGTCCTCGATGTCATTCTTCTGCCTTTCCATTGAGTCTGTTGTCCTGGGGGTGACCATAACCCTGTTCTGCTCTGTCACGGTGTCAAAGCTTGTGTTACACCCAACATTGTTGTCAAAAAACAAAACTGACATTACATCCACTGACACAAATTCCCACCGATTTTGTATAAAATAACGATGAAGACATAAGTCAGTTGCTGTGATATCACAGAAATTGATATCAGTGCAGAAACTCAGAGATTTCCAGATTATACTGAACAAGATGCTAGAACATCTTGAAGATATTTGCTTCCTGTTTCTACTTTTGTCTTACTCACAAATCTCTTCCTCTTATTTCCAATAAGAAAGTTATGAGTAGGGCTTCTTTTTATGTCTGCCTTCAGATAATGTATGCACAGATGACCCTGTGATCACTTGATTTCAAATAAATCAGTGGCAAGAATTGCATTTCTCAAATTTTTAAAAAGCTCAGCACTTATTACACTATCAGTGTTTCAGTTTTGTCTTCACAAGTAAGAACAGGTAGCACTCTAGATCAGTCTCTGCAACATCAAAGAGCCAATCTGACATTTAGTTTTAGAGAAATGTCTAAGGATTGTCTGAATCTGTGAGACTGTTGGAGGGAAACCTGGGCTTACTCTATCAGAGATAAAGGCACTGACTGAAGCGAGCAGAGACAAGAAAAAAAATATAAGTTAACCAACAGATAACGCTGAATTTGGAAGGACTGCAGCCCTGGTCCACTGAAGTGGAAAAGGGGGAAAAAAATCCTGGTTTGTTATCAGGAAAGTTCAGAATGGAAATGGTGCGATAGGAGTGAAAATGGCAGATGGTAGAGAAGAAGAAAAAGGCGAGGGGACAGTGGACAGAAAGGTAAACAAGTAGGGATAAGAATACATTTGTTTGCTGATATTAGCCTTTATTAAGACTCCAGGAAACTAATTTGTGCACAAAATCACTTCCACCCCTCTCCATATTGTGTCTTTCATTGTCTGATGCTAATTAGCAGAGTATCTCAAAACTTTAATGAAGTCTGGTGGCTCTGGGCCAAAGAAAGTAGTGATTCATTTCTGGTGCAGGTCCCAGATTGTTTTGAAAGTAGGACATTTTGAGCACGTTTGACTATTCTTTTATGAACCACTCCTCTTACTTCAGCGTTAGTAACACACACACACGTTTTAGATGATAAAAACACAAACTTCTTAGTAATATTGCAGTCTCGGTGAAGACGTGCACTCAGGGGCCTTTTTAATCTTTAGCTGTTTTGTTTTTGGAAAGCTGTTGTAATCTGCTCACTGCTGCAAAAACAGCAACAAAAGAGTTTGTGAGGTTAAATGTGTATCCTGTTATCTTTGTCGAGTCTTCTTCATCTACTCAATTCATTGAGCTGGTGTTTTAATTACTGTATGTGCTTCACTGAAGCTGAAATAAACCAGAAAATTCCAGTAATTAGTCATTGTTGCACAAGGAGGCCAGAAAGATGTTCACCTTTGCAACTCTAAAAAGCTTTTTTTCTAATCTAATGAATACATTTGAGTCATCTTATTTAGTGAATCCTTACTTTGACTAGGTTGGAAGTTTTTGTTCACATGGTTTATTTAATGAGTTAAAAAGATCACTGACAGAAAATCGACAAAGGCGTGGTAGATGTAAGTGTTCTAGGCTTTTGGCTCAATAACTCAACATTCTTAGAGCTTTTGAACAGCTGGGGGGAAAAATGAGAAGGAAACTGAGTCACAAGTCTGACTGAGCCACAGCAGCTGCTCTGTGAGGCATAGAAGTGCTTTTAGCTAAATGCTAATGGACAGATGATTTAAAGCTTTGGTCGTACTGGCTCAGTGACTGGTAACCAATCATCCTGCAAGCAGCGGTTACTAAGAAAATATGTATATTCACTTACCTTTCGTTATACTCATCACACTTTAACAATCACTTAGTGACTAGTAGGTGAGTGCTTGGAGAGGGCATTTTTCACACAAACTATGGGTGACTGAGGCAATCTGCTAGTCTTTGCAACACAGGTTCAGAGGGTTGAAACCAGAGACCACTGATGACTAGGGATGGGTATCGTTTAGGTTTTATCTGATACCGGTGCCTAGGGCTGCTCAATTAATCGAATTTTAATCACGATTACGATCTGGGCTTTCAACGATCATTAAAAATGACTGAGGGGTCACGTGATGCGTCAAGCTGAGCAGATGGGAGTTTATGAGCTCTGCACTGGACAGCTGTAAAATATTGGTATTTTAGCTCATTTTTGCCAACAAGTTGCCTGGAATATCTATATAATGTCTCTAGACGAGTTTTTCGCACACCCTGGATCAAGCAAAAGAGAGAAATGGGCAAACGAGGAGTCAAAGCGAAAGCTAGCAGTGACCTGGTAGCTAGCAATTCCCCCGAAAAGGAGACCATGTGCGACGCTGAGGATGCACTAAGTACACTGCGGGATGACGTGATTGTGGACAAGGTGACTTCTAACATATCCAAGTATATGGATATCAAGATATCCGAAGTCATAAAGCCAATAAACGAGCTCACCGAGAAATTCGACAATCTGATAGAAAGAATGGAAACAGTGGAGCAGCGGGTCTCGGACTTGGAAGATGTCATGGCTACAAATGAGCCACGTATTGCCGCTCTCGAGACCCAGCTTAAGAAGGCCATGGAGCGTCTGGAAAGCTTTGAGAATCAGAGCCGGCGGCAGAACGTGAGGATTGTCGGGTTAAAGGAAGGCGCGGAGGGCAGAGCACCAGTGGACTTTTTAAAAAAATGGATACCAGAAGTCCTGGGCCTTCAACAGGGTGCCATTACAGTCGACAGAGCCCATCGCACTGGACCACCTATGAGGCTTACCGGCACGGAGGGACCGCGTGCAGTACTGGTCCGGCTTCATTACTACACCGATACACAGAGGATTCTCCAGGCTGCCAGGGCTAAAGGTACCGTAAACACAGAGGCAGGAAAAGTATCCTTCTATCAGGATTTCTCCGCCGAGGTGGCTCGAAAGAGAAAGGAGTCGGCG
This sequence comes from Astatotilapia calliptera, assembly GCF_964374335.1. Taxonomy (NCBI): domain Eukaryota; kingdom Metazoa; phylum Chordata; class Actinopteri; order Cichliformes; family Cichlidae; genus Astatotilapia; species Astatotilapia calliptera. Next base: position 21,512,277 of record NC_137438.1, read on the forward strand.
AATGCGCGTAAAGCTCTCCGAGAGGCGGGGATCAAATATTCCTTCCTTTATCCAGCCATCATTAAAATATTTAACCCCGATGGCACCAGCATCTCCCTCGCGACCACCCAGGACGTCAAGGACTATGTGAGCAAATTGCCAAGACCTAAATAAACTGTTGGTGCACGACAGTGTCATTGTAACGTAAGTTACAAACTCGAGGCTTACAGCATTATAGTATTGATAACGAGCTAAGCTATAGAGTATACTTTGATTTTTGACATACGCTCCAGTGCAGGGATGTTACGCGTTTGTGGCCCCCCACAGCTGTACTTTAGAGTAGGGTACATCTAGATGTGTAATTTATTTTTTGTTATTTTGTGTTATTTGTGTTGGGGAGGGTTGAGGTTTCCAGGCTTTTTGTTCAGGTTTTGCTGGGAACCAGTGTTCTTGTTTTATGCTCAATTATTTTGGTTAATAGGCTCAGACTGGTCAAATGTAGATTTGGTTAAATATGTAAACAGCACAATATATATATATATATTACTTTTCCTATATGTCAGTTAAGATAAGTACTTGGAATGTTAAAGGGTCCAACAATGTGGTGGAAAAAAAAGTCCATTTTAAATTCTCTGAAGAAACCCATATGGAAAAGATATATATAAATCTTATAAAGTTTGTATCTGTCTTGTGTGAAACTTGTATGAAAAGCATATAAGAGATAAAACAGATATAAGATCTCTTGAAAAATTATATAATGAAACTTGTATGTTTTGGATACTTACTAAAACAATGTATGAAAGTAATGCAAAAGTGGCCACTTTCATGAGTAAATCATGTAAGCCTTGTATGATTTACTCATGAAAGTGGCCACTTTCACGAGTAATCACATATAAGTTTTTACTATTTCTTTTCCGTATGGGAAGATTTCACTCACATTGCTTTTTTGCAAGAAACCCATTTGACAGATGATGAACACAGAAAATACTGTAGAGAATGGGTTGGTCAAATTTTTTTCTCATCCTACACAAATAAAAGGGGGGTTATTACCCTTATACACAAAAATCTTCCCTTCAATGTTACAGCCACTCACAAGGACAATGAAGGAAGATATATATTGGTTAAAGGGATGTTGCATGGGGAAACTGTTCTCCTAGGTAATATATATGCGCCGAATGCACAGGATGGCGAATTTTATACGGTATTATTTAGTCAATTAGTGGACATGGACTGTGCTAATATAATATTAGCGGGTGACTTTAACTGTGTTTTATGCCCTAAAATGGATAAACTTCCCCCACAATCTATTTTGACCAAAAATTCCAAAGCCCTTTGGCAAATTATAAATGAGCTTGACCTTATAGATGTCTGGCGACACTATAATCCACTATCTAAGGAGTACACTTTCCATTCTAACCCTCACTTGTCAGCATCTCGTATAGATTATATTTTTATGTCCAAGTGTATCAGTCAGTTAGTTCAGCAGGTAAATATTGGTCATATAGGTCTCTCTGACCACGCTCCTGTTGTCTTAACCATTCAACCCATGAAACATATTGAGCGCTCTAGGTCTTGGAAGATGAGCACACTGTCTCTTTTGGATGAGAAGTTTATACATTTCATAACAGAGCAAACAACAGTATTTTTAGAAATAAATGATAAAGAGGAGATAGACACGAGAACTTTATGGGATAGCTATAAGGCTTACATGAGAGGGATGATTATTTCATACACAAGTCATAACAGGAAGCAACGATTAATAAGGCAGTTAGAGATCGAGAATAATATAAAAAAGCTGGAGAAACAATACTATGTAACAAAATCAGCTGAAACATTAAGTGAGCTTAATATTACCAGGACATCTTTGTGTAATTTGATAATGCGAAAGGCTGAAAGAGATGTCCTTCTTGCCAGACAAAAAGACTTTTTGAATCAGCTAGTAAGCCTAACCGCTTTCTGGCTCGTCTTGCAAGGAATACTCCATCAAGTTCCTTTATCACAGCTATTGTGGATGTGAATGGTGAAAGACAAGTAGGAAACCATCAGATTAATGAGTCCTTCAGAGAATTCTATACAAACTTATATCAATCTGAGATGGACATAACAAGGCTTAACTCAGGCTTCTTCCTAAACGACTTAGTATTCCCTCAGCTTTCTGAAGATCAGGTAAGCCTGCTGGAGTCACCCATAACAATGATAGAGGTGGATAAAGCTATATCTGCACTCCAGTCAGGGAAATGTCCTGGGGCAGATGGTTTCCCAGTAGAATTTTTTAAGGTAATGAAAATGAAGTTAAATAGTTTATTATTAAGGGTTTTTAATAAAGCATTTGAAGAATCGAAACTCCCAGAATCTATGTACCAGGCTAATATAACATTGATAGCTAAAAAAGATAAAAATCCAGAGTCATGCTCATCTTACAGGCCTATTAGCCTTCTTGGTGCTGATAATAAGATACTTTCAAAGATACTGGCTCTTAGGCTAGAAAAAGTAATGTGCTCTATCGTGCATGCTGATCAGGCAGGCTTTATTAAGGGGAGGAATTCTTATAATAATACTCGACGCCTATTTAATATTATTCATTTTTTAAATTTTCATCAGATCCCTGGGGTTGTTGTTTCTATGGATGCCGAAAAGGCATTCGATAGAATTGAATGGGAATATATGTTTGAAATAATGAGAAGATTTGGGTTTGGAAAAAACTTTCTGGGGTGGATCAAAATTATATACAAATCACCAATAGCATCTGTGTTAACTAACGGCTTGTTATCTTCCCCATTTTCACTGAGCAGAGGTACAGCACAAGGTAGCCCATTGTCACCACTATTATTTGCTTTGGCCATCGAGCCTTTGGCCATGGCCATTAGACAAAATCCAAGTGTTCTTGGAGTTAAAATTGGGGATAGACAACATAAAATTCTGCTTTATGCAGACGATATTCTTCTGACACTGACTGACCCGGTTAACTCTTTACCCGTTCTTATTAGGTGTATCAAGGACTTTGGTCTTATATCTGGATACAAAGTAAATTTTGATAAATCTGTTATAATGACTTTGTTTAGTGGAGGGGATAATGAACCTTTATATGTTAAACCTTTTCATTGGGCACCATCAGGTTTTGTATATTTGGGAGTTAAAGTTACACCAAATGTTGGTCACTTATATAGAGAAAATATTAATGGAATGGTTCAAGATCTTCGGGAGATGCTGACAAGATGGAGGTCACTTCCGATATCATTTTTGGGAAGAATAAATCTCATTAAAATGGTAATCCTACCGAAAATATTATATCCCACAGGCATGTTGTTTGCAATTTTGAAATCAGAAGATATTAAAGTAATTAACAAGGCTATGGTGGATTTCATTTGGGCAGGAAGAAAACCCAAAATTAAATTGGAGACACTACAGTTACCGAAAGATCTGGGCGGGTGGGGAGTGCCAAACATAGAAAATTATGTCCTCTCAATACAAGCGAGGATTCTTTCTTCCTGGATACATGAACATTCTGATGTGCCATGGCTAAATATTGAGGAAGTATTATGTAAACCATCCTCACCTGTTAACTTCTTAGGGAAACGTCTAAATGACTTACCTCACGTAATAAAGCATAACCCACTGATATATAATGCTATGTGGACGTGGGGAAAACTGAGAAAAATTTTTTAACAGTAGTCTTCCGTTTAATATCTTGTCAACGTTTATAAATAATCCAGACCTTCTGCCGCAAAACATAGGGTCAAGCTTTGTGGGATGGCATGAAGTAGGTGTAAAGAGGTTTTATGACCTCTTTAAACATGGTCAGTTTAAATCATTTGAATCCTTGAAGTCCCAGTATTCTATGTCAAAGACTGAGTTTTATAAGTATTTGCAATTGAGAAATTATGTGTTAAAAAATGCTAAATCATTACAAATCTCAACTGCCTCTTTTCGGTTGGAGAAATTTTTTCTGGATAATAGGGAGCATAAACATTTTGTATCAAAGTTTTATTCCGAGATTTATGCCCTAATTGTGGATAAACTGGCATGGTTGAGAAAATCTTGGGGGACGCTGCTTAAATGTGAAATAGATATACAGGCATGGGACAAAATGTTGCTCCTTCCATCCAAAATCTCTGTTTGTAACCGATTTAAAGAACTGCAGTACAAGATTTTGCACAATGTGTATATTTCTCCGTATATTTACAGTAAGTATAATATGGGAATATCTCCAAACTGTCTCAAGTGTAAGGTCAGAGTGGGCACTAGATTCCACTGCTTGTGAGAATGTGCTATTATTCAGTCATTTTGGAAAGAGGTCTGCGCCAATATTAGTACAGCCATTGGTCATCAGGTGACAGAAAACCCATTAATGTGTATATTGGGATATATTCCTGTCTCACTGGTACAACATGAGCATGTTTTTGTGCCGAAACCTTAATGTTTCCAATGTTGTTGCAGTCCAGATAGCTTGGTGCACACAAATAAGTTCAAGTGTCCATTTGTTTGTGGTGCTAAATAGTCTTTGTATCACCAACATTACTACAGATCATGCAAAGCAAAGTGGTGGATTACTCAACTAACAAACCCACATTGAAATTGTGAGAGACCATCTGGTAGGAACTGAGGATATATGTAGTATTTACACTCTGAATGAAAATCTATTCAGTTGAAAGTAGCATCTGGTTTCCTCTGCCTCCGAAGATTGTAATTTCCAGTGCCTACATTTCACTGTGGAGTCAGTTTTCCATAACAACTAGGCTGCAGAGAACTCTGTGAAATAACTCTGATGTTCTTTTTCTTAAGAAAAAAAAAAGATTTAAACATCTGGGATTTCAGTCCAAAACCATCTCAGGTGCAAAAGAAGACTTTGACTTTCAACGAGCTTGGTTTTCAGACTGTGCTGAACTGCTGCAGAGATCAGGATAAAGAGAGAAATGAGAAAGCCGTTCTTACTAGAGTGTGTTCCTGCATTAGATATAATGTAATAGTCCATATTGAAGATAATACTTGGATAACAAAGTGCAGTAATGATATAGTATATGAAATCCTCAGCAGGAAACTAATATCCAGCTGTTATCGCCTGCCAAGTTGTGGAGGAGAAATGAAGGAGAAACTTTATATTAAAAGACCCTGTGGCGCTTTGTGTCTCTCCCACTTCATATTCCAACTGAAATTGTCTCAATAAGGCAACTTTGACTTCTGCTTATTAAAGAGATGTTTCCTTCTTTCTTTTTTTGTCGTGGGAACTCACAAAATGTAAAACTTCAAAATTATAAAATAAACTCAAAACTTAAACAAATCGAAGTAATCAAGCAGTTTAGTCATTGCTGTGTGTTAATCTCACACATGCATCACTGCAGCTGATGTTCAAACAAAACCAATGATAATCACCCACCTGCGGCTCTTCCACCTCTCACTTTTTAAAGTTTGCTTCGTGATTCCAGTAACACAGAGCAGAAGATTACAGTGAAAAAGCTCCAACAATAATTTAGATTATAACTCCCAAACACCAAATGGCAGAAGGATAATGTTGGTGAACATTCCACAGTCACAGGGGTGACCATGTGCAATGGGTCTGCGATGGTGTTGCCCTCGAAATGGCAGCTTTGAAGACTGGAACCAGGTCTTTGAAGTGACTTTGGACTGCCAACACAGTGATAAAGTGTCAGTGAGACGGAGTCAGTCTGCTACCAGTTTAAGATTGCAGGTAATTGCCAGCTTGACCCCATTCAATCTGTTTGCAATAATAAAACAATTAACTGTGATAAATTGGTGAAAATCGCAAATCTGTTGCTGTCTCCAAATCCAGAAATTTGCTTTGGACATTTAGTCCAGCCAGAGCCTCGTAGATTAGAACTAGAAATGGAGAAACACAGTAAATAATTGATTAAGCATAACATATATTGCTAAATTATGCAAATTCAATTATTTTGACTGCATTTAATTGATATTCTGGTATTAGGTTGGAGCCATTTATTGTGGTTCGAATAGAATGACCTACTGTAGATAAATTATAGATGACAAATCAGGTGAAGTAATTGCAGCATTAACTTGCTGATTAAACAATGAGCAATGAATAATCGCATCAACACTACAGCGCAGTGAAAGCACTACCCAACTCTGGAAGTCTGTCCAGTCGGAGAGCAACATGTGCTGGGGGCAAGTTTAAAGTGTCCAAATGACATAGTGTGCAACACAACATCAGTGCTGAAGGACAATTAAATTTGATCTATCCCAGCTGCTCTGATAAATCAGCTATATCCCGCCAAACTGTTCGGTCTTAACACTTCAGCGCTTTCCTCCTACAAAGTAGCAAACCTTGTTTTTTTTGTTTTGTTTTTTTTGTTTTGCTTTTTTCTGTGAAACACTTACATGGATCAGATGATAGGAACACAATCGGGACGATTCGTTTTTATCCATTTCTTGTTTCTGCTAAGTTGCACATAAAATGAAAGGTAATAAATACGCAGAGGAGGACAAGAGGGACACAAGCCCGATTTAAATTTACAAAGCATCGAGACCATCTTTGCTTGTTTTTTTTCCACCCACAGGATGGCCACACTGACTTTTTAAAAAAATATATATATATATATTTTTGCAGCTCTTCTTGTGTAACCTCTGAGGCTCTGCACATACCAAAGAAAGTCCCACATGGTTTCATATTTTATTCATTCTTCATCGAGCGTGTTTTTCTGTCTGCCTCCTACACAGCGGTCACTGTGCTGTTTTCACACTCTTCCCACTTACTTGTCATCTCCCCTATCTTTTCTTGCACTTTTCATGATGGGGACCCCCCCCCCACCCTCCGTCTCTGGAGCAGAGGTCTTCAAAGAAAACTCTGCACTGACCCTCTCCTCCTATGCTCTCCGTTTGCTCCCAGCTGGTCTTCCTCTCCCCTCTTCTTTCACCAATAAATGAAAGGTCTTCATTGACCTCGCTCTCTTCCTTCTCTCCCTTCTCTAGGCTTCTGAGAAATGTGAAAACTATCTGACATCTCCCTGGGACATCGTGTGTGTGTGTGTCTGTGGTTGTGTATGTACACAAAGGAATAGATGAATCAATTGAGAGACTCTTTTTTTTTTTTTTTTTAAGTAAAATAGTTTGAGAGAAAAATAACTGATTGCATTTCACAAACAGAAAAACATCCAGAGACAGTGTTGTACTGGGAGGCTTTAACTAAGCAAGCACAAGGATAAAGAAGGCTCCACCGGGATGCAATTAACAACCACTTGTATATCATATTAATTGACTCAAATAGAGGATTTTTCTTTGTTTTGTGGGAACAGCGACATGCTCGGAATGCTTAATTTATTTTATTTGGAGTCCAAAACTGGAATATATTTAATGTAAAATTGTGTAAAACAGAGAGAGACAGAAAATATTTGTATCTAAGAAGGTGGCATCCACAAGTGTGAATAAAAATGACTCGGCTAATTGTAATTCTGAGGCAAACATGAAAGCCTGCACTAAATTTCCTGGTAATCCATCTGGTAGTTCTAGCCTTTCAGTAATGTTTCTCTTAGTGAGCTTATGAAAAAGTTCTTGTTTAGCTTGAAAACCAAGACTCGGTGTGAATGGATCTAAATGAATGGCTTCCTGGAAAAGCAGAAAAACACATGCGTGTGGTTGTTTGCTGCAGAGCTTTTAACATTACACTCTTGAAGCCTGATTTGTTGCAGCAACACAAAAGCTGCTTTTTCTTTGGAGTTGTAAGTAAAATTTTAACATTTATTTTTTTTATTCCATGCCTCTAAGCTCTTTCCAGCCATCCCATCCACACACTCGTACTCCAGTGGATGCATCGGTGGGGATTTGGGGTTTAGTATCTGCCCAAAAATAGTTTAACAACCGCACAGGAGGACCTGGGAGTCTAACTAGCAGCCTTCTACAGTCACAATGTCCCAGAGTCAGGATGTCAGTAATGGGACATGATTCAGAGGATCCTTCATGGCTCAGCTTGTTCTGAAACATGTCACCATAGGTGTAGATTTAAGGGAGTACTGAAGCTACTTCAAATGCTAGGAACTAATTTGAAAGAAGCATGGGTATTTATTAGATCCCAGTCACACTGACCTGTAAAGACTGGTTGGCGACTCCCTGACCATCACTGGTTGCTAGGGAAAAATGTACATTCTTGGACTGATTACTTTAGGTAAGGCAGTCTCTAGGTGGAAAGAGAGACCTCTGAAGGCAACATGGGACATCTCCATTCGGTAATGAAAATTGAAAGTTTTCATTACTGCTTGTTGAGTAATCTGAATGTTTGCTGATAAGTTGGTGTCTTCCACAGAAAGAACAGTCACTTCTGGGAGGTTTTTAGAGCAGGGCCCTTCTTTTGTGACCCCGTTTCACCTGTCAGCCTCCAGCAACCACTCACATAGCAGCTGATGTTGGTGGGTGTAGTTGTTGGAGGTTGCTGTGCAGTCCGTAGACCTGTGTAACTGAGGCCTGAGGAAGACTTTTCTAAGTGAGGCAACAACAGACAATGACAGGTTTTTTTTTTCTTCCAGAAAATATACTTATGAATTACGAGTTCTTTTGTGATCCCTGCCAGAGATAAACGTGCACACATGGTGGTGTGTGTGTGTGTGTGTGTGTGTGTGTGTGTGTGTGTGTGTGTGTGTGTGTGTGTTTGTCATCATGGCACCGCTAGCATCATGCGCATGCAGGACATTTAATAGCTATTCAGGAGTTTTTCTTCCAGGTCTTCTTCAAAAAGAGAAGAATGGATCAATGGATCTGAGTTGTTATCAGTCAAAAACATCACAGTTTGAAACATAATAGATTCTGAACTCAAAATGAAAAGCTCAGGTGTGTGAAAATGAAAACTGAATAGCAGAATAGCAGAAATGAACTCCTTGGTGGTCAAAGAGGCTTCCCTTCTCTGCTGGGATAAAGCAATAAAAATGGACACTAACATCCACAGTGACATTTGAATAAGAAAACAGACGTCACGGTGATAAACATGTGGTGGAAAGATGGAGCCGTGACCATCGCCAAAACCCACAACTGCTACTTTGATATGAACAGAAGGGAATTTTGTTTGGTGAGAATAAAATTAGATGGATTAGCGGATTAAAGGATTTGTTTGTGTCTGAATAATTTAAGTTTTTATTCAGTCACGAATTGAGATATTTTGCAGCACATAACCAAGAATTCCTCATCTGTTTACCAGTAAAACAACTTCTGTTGTATGTAAAAAGACAGTTTGTCTTCATCAGTGTGAGTGCTTGTGAGGGTTGAGGCGCTCTCTGCCGTCTGTTGCCTCGTGTAATTCCAGACTGACTCCATAATGTTGATCGGGGCTCTGTGGGGGTCGTCCATCTGTTTCAGGACTCCTTGTTCTTCTCGAGGTTGAAGATCGTCATTTAAAAGTCAGACTCACTCGGATGTTCAGGCTTGCTGTTCAACTTGCTGTTCAGGAACCGAACAGGAAGCTTCTTCCATTCAGTGGTGTCAAAAAAACAAACAGGAAAAAATCTGTGGGAGAATCTGAGTTGGGTCAGTGGAGAGCAAAGCTGAAATCATCCAATGTCAGTTTGTCTTTGCATTTTGGGTGGGCTGAACCACACGGCAAACAATATTAATTGCAAGATAATCCCAGTCTCCATAGAGACCAAAACCTTCTTTGTACCAAGCTGTAAAGTTGAACAGTGTAACAATCGTCTATGGGTGGGCACTGATTCAGTTTTGGAGCCACCCTCAAGTGGCCATGAATGAAACTGCAGTTTTCGGCTTAATTTTGTAGCTCCTGGTGTTGCTGCTCAGTGTAAAGTACAGTTTAAATTAACTGGTGCAGAAGAAATGCAAAGATTTTTGCAGTCTCCTGAGTAGGAGTTCTTCCTGTCTGGAAAGTCTCTGAATTTTTTTTAACCTAGCAACAGGACCAAAGACCCCTCGGAAACACTAACCTTTCAGTCATTTACTCAGTGACAAATCCTTTGAGGTTTTATTTTATTTATGTATTTTTCATCCCCTGATTCTCAGTGTGTTGCAGGAACTGCTTCTTTGGTCACAAATGAGATTTTAAGCTGGACGTTAATTCATCAACAGCAGTGTGAGTTAGCACTGTTTATTTTGTGTGTCAACCATTCATGGAGAGTTTTCCTGTCTAGGCCCCTGTGCTTCCTCCAGCTTAGATTTTTAGTGTTATCGCTACATTACACACACACACACACACACACACACACACACACACACACACACACACACAGCCAGAGAGTGGGTATAATAGCTCTGGCCAAGCATAACAGGACAGTGCAGAGCCAGGTCCTAGTCATAACATCCCTACTGTACATGCTGTTCTGTCAGCTGTGTGTGTGTGCAGATAATGCACCATAACCTCATCTCACCTCTAACACACTTAGACACCTCTCTTCCTTTTCTGAACTATAATTCTGACTCCCATCCTCACCTTGTTGTCTTATCTGCCCTTTTATATGCTCACTCTCTTTCTCTTTTTTTTCTCTCTCTCTCTCTCTCTCTCTCTCTCTCTCTCTCTCTCTCTCTCTCTCTCTCTCTCTCTCTCTCTCTCTCTCTCTCTCTCTCTCTCTCTCTCTCTCTCTCTCTCTCTCTCTCTCTCTCTCTCTCTCTCTCTCTCTCTCTCTCTCTCTCTCTCACACACACACACACACACACACACACACACACACACACACACACACACACACACACACACACACACACACACTCATACAGCCTCTCTCGTTCCCACACTGTGCAGAGGTGTAATCAGCACCTCATATTGTAACAAGAGATTAGAGCTGCTCAGCTAAAAATCACAATCTGCCCCGTCAGATAGCACAGCCTGGGTGAAACACACACACACACACACACACACACACACACACACACACACACACACACACACACACACACACACACACACACACTATAATACAGAAAAGTGCTACCTGCAGCCCCTGTGATGAGCCTCTCCATAATTGTTGTCTTCTCTCATATTATCAGAGTCCTCAGCAGCTCTTCCGTGATTACCAGCACAGCTTCACCTGAAGGAGGCGTAATGATACCCTGCGCTGACCTCCCTGCGCTGACCTCGGTCCCCCCTCAGCCAGGCTCAGTGCATGATGAAATCATTCTGTTCTTCAGCTCTTACTGCTTATCTTTCAGAGTTGGTCTTATTCGACGGTTCCTTCTTCTACTTAAAAAGAAAAAAAAATAGCTTCATGATTTTATATTGTTTAAATGTAGCAGCTGAGGTGCAGTTGGTTATCTGCTGAGGGTTGAGGATTAAATGAAGCTGATTTCCCAGCCCGCTCTCATCCCTCGGGTGTCAATTAGTGCCGTTTTTGTTGAAGCCACTGGCGTGGCTCATTTACATACAAGGTGTCCTCCTGCTTCTGTGCACCTGGTGATGGCATTAGTGAGCATGACCTGCTGCTTCGATTTGTCGAAGAGCAGCTGTGACGACGTTTTCACCCGAAACCTGATCTCTGCCTCAAGATCAATAAAGTAAATATTAAAAAACCTAATAAACCAACGTGCTTTTTTGTACTTAACATGAATACTTTTAAGGACCTAAACTACAAGGCATTTATGTGATTAGAAATATCACAGCAGCACGTATAAAGACAGAGTGGACTTCTAGACGATCCCACTCAGTCACATGAAGTTTAAAAACAGCTTCATGCAGCACAAGTCATTCGACTTCTTCCCGTAAACATTAGAAGTAAGTCACTAATTTTTCCCCAAAACGCAAAGTTAAGAGGGCGCGCAGTTTTCCCTGGATGCTTTTGCGTTTGTCAGTGTTTGCGTGCATTTGCAGACGAGGAATGTTCTGGGTGTTCTGCAGTGCTGTAATTGTTTCCTCGTAGCTGTTTATATAGGGCACACACTGAGTATTAACGCACACATCCTCAGGGCTGAGAGAGAGAGAGAGATGTAAACTGAAGGTCTCTCTGTCACTGTCGAGCAGCTGCCTGTCACCGGCTGATACTGTAACAAGTGCTGCTGCTGCTTTACGCACAAAAACACACACAGTAATACGTACGCTCTGTTACACAACGCAGGCTGCATTAACAGAAGCTTATGGTAGCTTGTTCTTTTTCATTTAAAACACACACACTCTTTCTCTGCTGTTCCATCTACAAACATGGGGCACATTTGTTTAAGAAGAAGAAGAAAAATCCCTTTACGCTCTCACATCTATGTGCTCATAGTCTGGCTGAGGAGCATTTAACTGCTAATAGCCTCTAAATTCAAACTGCATACTATTATTGTGGATTTCCCTGCTAACACCCTCTTATAATGAACTGGGTCACACACACTTCTCGCGTGTGTGTGTGTGTGTGGATACACCTGTCCATGGGCTCATGCTTGCTTGAACTCACTGTACAGGTGTGCGTGCGTGCGTGTGTGAGAGAGAGAGAAAGAGAGAGTGTGTAACTTTTAATACCCTCTAATCCTCTCAATTTTCCCAGCTCTAAACCTGGGTCACACGTTTTCTCTAGTGTGTGTGTGTGTGTGTGTGTGTGTGTGTGTGTGTGTGTGTGTGTGTGTGTGTGTGTGTGTGTTTGCCTGCACCTGCGCCTCCTATTGCTCAGCTATCTCCCCAATGACCCCAATAGTTTTGACTCGTCCTATTATGTTGAAATCAAAGCCTAACCGGTTTTCCTCAGTACAAAGGCATGCTTGTGCATTTCTGCTTTTGTGGGTTTGTGTTATCGTACCTCGGATTATTTTTGCTGCTGTAACTGTTGAAACTGCTATCATTTCCACTGTGACTGCACCAGTGAGCCGAGTGAAGCTCTGCTGTGGAAATTAGGTTTGATAAGACGAGAAAAAAAAGGTTGAGTTTTTGTTGTCTGTACTAAGGAGCTAAGTCATGCTCTAGACCATAGGTGTCAAACTCTGGCCCGCGGGCCAAATTTGGCCCGCAGCCTAATTACATTTGGCCCGCGAAGCCATACCAAATTACTATTAAAGCTGGCCTACTGGTATTATACAGCTAATATATACATTGTTTAGTATTAAGCTTTGCTTGTTCCACATTCAGTTTTTCAGCAAAACTTGTTTGAGTCCATAAGAAGAGATTCATTCTTAAATCTGGAGGAAGATATTTTTCAATAAATATTAACGTTAGCCCGCGACCTTGTTCTAGTTTTGAATTTTGGCCCACTGTGTATTTGAGTTTGACACCCCTGCTCTAGACTATGTATAAAAGATGAATGTTGACGCACCTCTGAGAAGTAAAGCCAGTGAGACATAACGAAATCTCTTAAACCTGTAATCCTTCTAGTGGCCAGCAGGGGGAAGATCTGCTTGTGGGAGTGCTAAATACTGCTGTTCCTCTGATGGCCACCAGAGGCTGGCTCCAAAGTTAAGTCAATCCCCATAGACTCCAATGTTAAAATAACCAAATTTCCAATTTCTTTAACAAAAGCTGAAAGTGTCATTAAAACAGGAGGACAAAGGAGGGGGGAACAACTAAGCTGTAGTGCCTCTTCACCTCACTGTACAATACCTTGTGCAATACTTTTTGTAAATAGTCAACAGTGCAATAGACTCAATACTTGAAATGTGCAATTCACTTGTATTTTTATTTTTTATTCCTATTTATTCTATTTATCCCCTTTGTATATTTTATTTATATTTGTCTCTGTATTTATATATGTGTGTGTGTGTGTGTGTGTGTGTGTGTGTGTGTGTGTGTGTGTGTGTGTGTGTGTGTATATATATATATATATATATATATATATACAGTGGGGCAAAAAAGTATTTAGTCAGCCACCGATTGTGCAAGTTCCCCCACCTAAAATGATGACAGAGGTCAGTAATTTGCACCAGAGGTACACTTCAACTGTGAGAGACAGAATGTGAAAAAAAAAATCCATGAATCCACATGGTAGGATTTGTAAAGAATTTATTCGTAAATCAGGGTGGAAAATAAGTATTTGGTCAATAACAAATATACAACTCAATACTTTGTAACATAACCTTTGTTGGCAATAACAGAGGTCAAACGTTTACTATAGGTCTTTACCAGGTTTGCACACACAGTAGCTGGTATTTTGGCCCATTCCTCCATGCAGATCTTCTCGAGAGCAGTGATGTTTTGGGGCTGTCGCCGAGCAACACGGACTTTCAACTCCCGCCACAGATTTTCTATGGGGTTGAGGTCTGGAGACTGGCTAGGCCACTCCAGGACTTTCAAATGCTTCCACTCCTTTGTTGCCCAGGCGCTGTGTTTTGGATCATTGTCATGTTGGAAGACCCAGCCTAGTTTCATCTTCAAAGTTCTCACTGATGGAAGGAGGTTTTGGCTCAAAATCTCACCATACATGGCCCCATTCTTTCTGTCCTTAACACGGATCAGTCGTCCTGTCCCCTTGGCAGAAAAACAGCCCCATAGCATGATGTTTCCACCCCCATGCTTCACAGTAGGTATGGTGTCCTTGGGATGCAACTCAGTATTCTTCTTCCTCCAAACACGACGAGTTGAGCTTATACCAAAAAGTTCTACTTTGGTTTCATCTGACCACATGACATTCTCCCAATCCTCTGCTGTATCATCCATGTGCTCTCTGGCAAACTTCAGACGGGCCTGGACATGCACTGGCTTCAGCAGCGGAACACGTCTGGCACTGCGGGATTTGATTCCCTGCCGTTGTAGTGTGTTACTGATGGTGACCTTTGTTACTTTGGTCCCAGCTCTCTGCAGGTCATTCACCAGGTCCCCCCGTGTGGTTCTGGGATCTTTGCTCACCGTTCTCATGATCATTTTGACCCCACGGGATGAGATCTTGCGTGGAGCCCCAGATCGAGGGAGATTATCAGTGGTCTTGTATGTCTTCCATTTTCTGATGATTGCTCCCACAGTTGATTTTTTCACACCAAGCTGCTTGCCTATTGTAGATTCACTCTTCCCAGTCTGGTGCAGGTCTACAATACTTTTCCTGGTGTCCTTCGAAAGCTCTTTGGTCTTGGCCATGGCGGAGTTTGGAGTCTGACTGTTTGAGGCTGTGGACAGGTGTCTTTTATACAGATGATGAGTTCAAACAGGTGCCATTCATACAGGTAACGAGTGGGGGACAGAAAAGCTTCTTACAGAAGACGTTACAGGTCTGTGAGAGCCAGAGATTTTCTTTGTTTGAGGTGACCAAATACTTATTTTCCACCCTGATTTACGAATAAATTCTTTACAAATCCTACCATGTGAATTCATGGATTTTTTTTTCACATTCTGTCTCTCACAGTTGAAGTGTACCTCTGGTGCAAATTACTGACCTCTGTCATCATTTTAAGTGGGGGAACTTGCACAATCGGTGGCTGACTAAATACTTTTTTGCCCCACTGTATATATATATATATATATATATATATATATATATATATATATATATATATATATAACAATTCTGTAACTGTAACTTCGGTCGTTGCTGTGCTTTTTGGAAGTCGAATTTCCCAGAGGAACCCACCCGAGGGATTAATAAAGTTCTATCTTATCTCTTAAAGCTAGATGCCTATTCCAGTTACTCAAACAGACGTTTGTTTGTGCTTTTGGTGCCTTTTGGTGTATTTTTTTATGACTGCTCACTCTGCCGTTAATTCTCCTAACGGTTTGTCCCGGACGTCTGTGCTCAAGTTTTGGTTCCTGAAATTGTTCGAGTTAGTTTGATGAAATGAAATATCTGTGTTGCACCTTTTACAGTTTATGGATGCGGTATTTAGCCCTGCGACAGACTGACGACCTGTCCAGGGTGTACCCCGCCTCTCCCCCTATGACAGCTGGGATAGGCTCCAGCGCCCCCCCGCCACCCTGAAAAGGATAAGCGGAAGCGAATGGATGATTTGCAGCATTCCTATCGAAGCATGCGAGCCTTAGCTGATAACTTAAGTTCACTGTGGCTACCTCCATCCTTTAAATCTCAAAGAGGGCGGCTGCTTGTACAGAAGTGTAAGAAAATGGTCCTCCTGCTTCATTCACTAGCTTCAAGCATTGGAACCAGCATAGTGTACTTTCAGTAATTTATGGCCCCACTTAGATTAAACTAGATAATAAAGCAATGTAGACTACATTGTGACTGGCAAGTCATTATACTGTATGAGCGTGCAGTGTCCACAGACCTAGTATATATCTCATTAATGTAGCTATTGTATCTCTGCGGGTACTTTCCATCTTTGTTAAAGAGATTCTGGAATACTGTTGAAAGCCCTGAGCTTGCTGCAGCTTGATTTTAAACATTTGTTTTCCAGTCTGAATATAATTACACACAAACACTAGCAACCAGAAACACACATCCTCACAGCTTTAGGGATTTCAGACCTCCTCAATGGCATATGCTGTACATTCGCACACACACCAGTTTGCTTTGATTTTGATCTGACATGTCGCAAAGCATTTTGAAGCTGATAATTTTTCTTTGTTGATGCTTCCCCCCCCCATATTTAATACTGCACGTAGTCTTAACATCCACAAGACAAACTACATTTAAAATGTCTCAGTTTCTTCCACTGATTTACCTGATTTCCATTTGAGATGTCTGGGCTTTTTTGCCAGTATTATCCTCCTACTGCTTTCTATTGATTAATCAGCGTTTCCATGGTTTCTTTACGTGGGTTCAGGCAGTTCAAACTGATTAAAAACCTACAAAAACTCAAACTGCAGTACTCAAATGAAAATAACTAATCTGAAGTTTAAGATTATATTAAAGTGTGCGAACGGAAGTCACTGTGTTGTATTGTGAGCTTAGAGCTGCTGATATTAAAACAAATAAACCTGAATGTTGCTCATAGCTACAATTCGAGACTCCCAGTGGAATCTGCAGTGATATCAAGAGTCATTTGATTCCACATTAAAATCAAAAAAGTTCCTCAGTGGGTCTTCAGGGAGAGAGGACTCAGAGGTGTCTAATGAGAGCTGGGTCTCCTTCAGTCAAACTCTCTCAAGCTCTTGTTAGGAGGTATAAAGGCCAACTTTCTAGGCTAGGTATCATTAGGGCTTATTTTCTGACATGTCCCAGAATGCACCCTTCACTACTTTAACACGGCAACTTAGCGGCAGCGTGATCTTCCTCTTTCACTGACTCTTCATTTCTTCCCCTTTAATCTCCCAGCAGCTCATAAGCGCACCTTGAGCAAGCAAGCTGCGCTTCACCTCTTTGTTATCGTCCCCGAATATCCACTCTGTCTTCTTGCACAAACACACACACACGGCTTACTCTCTGTGTGTGTGTGTGTGTGTGTGTGTGTGTGTGTGTGTGTGTTGGCCTCGAGGTAGACGCTTCAGTTTATTATGTACAGTTTGTAAGATGAAACACTGGAGGGTTCATGAGCTTCCATAGATTATCTGTTTATCATCTCTAGCCCTGATTCTCTTCATCGCAGCTTGAGATCAGGCACATGGATGCTGTTGTCTCCAGTTAAATTAATCATTTGTTGGCTCACTTGAATAACTCAGCATGAGGTAAATGACCATATTTTATTTACGGGGGGGAAGAGAAAGTGTAAAGCCTAGTAAGCCCATCTAGAGGCTAAGCTGATAATAACACTTAAAAGACTGCATCGCCTACTTGGCCATACCTGTAATGTGATTTAAAATGTCCTAACATTTATCCTGTTAATGGTGTAAAGGAGGCCACTCTGTAGAAGGAGCCGTGGATTCTAAATAAGTTGCATTTTTTTTGTTTCCATGTAAAATATCCTTCAGATATTCAAAGACGAGCAGATGTTTGTGACAAACCCACAGAGACCTCTCTATGCTCAGCTCAATGGTGTGTTTGAGCATTTCCAATTGATGTTGTGGTTTTATAACAATATAGTGCTTTGGTTGTCCATTAGTATCTCCCATTTATGACCAAGTAACAAACAGAATCAGCAACTAACTGTTGAATACTGCAAAGAACTTAGGAGTGAAAGAGTCAATGCGAAGAGATGATGGTTTGTATATAAAAGGTGGGCGTAGCCAGCATGATGTCATCTACTAGTTTGTGATTGATCCCACTTCACCTTTATCTTTTCACCATTCTAATTTACCAGTATTAGACTAAAATACATGTTTAGATTAGCCAGTGCAGTGAAGTTGTCAGGTAGAGCTGGTAAGTTTGGTTATTTGGTTAGTGAGGTGAATCCATAATCTTTAGACTCAAACCTGAAGCGCAGATTTCTGTTAGTAAAGTTAACCACACTCCCAGTTAGGCTTCAGTCATACAAGTCTGGTTAGCAAAAAAATAGCAACCACCAGTCGCTATAGAAAAATGTGCTTGCTGGCTGTCGCTAGCGTGACATTGGCCACAAGAGGTCAGCCTCCATTCCCAGGTTACATGGCACTTTTCACAGTTTCAGTGCTTCTTCAAGAGTAGTTGGCTAGTGTTTGCAGACAAGTTGATATCTTCTATCCATACTACAAGCAACCACGGCAACTTGCTAGCAGCCAAAGCAGTTGCATGGTTTTTGCATAAATCTTTTATACCCATTTTTGGCTAACGACAGCAACCACCCACCCAACCAGTTGCAGAATACACATTTTTACATAGCAGAGGTTGGTGTTACTCCAGTCTTACAATTCAAATTCACACCCAACCAGTTAGCAGATGTCTGCTCCTCCCTGAGCCTGATTCTGCTGCCTGAGGTTTCTTCCGATTAAAAGAGAGTTTTTCCTTTGTACTGTCACAGGGTGCTTGGTCATAAGGGGTTGGTTTGGAGTTTTGGAATTTCCTCTGTATAATGGTAGGGTCTTTATCTTAGATTATAAAGTGTTTTCAGGAGACCGCTGTTGTTATTAGTTGCTGTATAAATCAAATTGAAAACTGAATTTAAATTTCTGGTGGAGGAAAGGACAGCGAGGTCACTAAAATAATTATGAGTCCATATCTGGTAGCCACAAGCAGCAGCAGCATTATTATAATCTGGTAGTTGCTAATTTTTTGCCTCGGGTTTGAAAAGACACTAATGTCAGCTTTTGGTCTCTCTTACTTTAAACTAGAAATCTCCTGTGCTGCTTCATATTCTATACCCTTTGTTTTGACAGAATATAGTGTGGCAGGCCAGTCGCAGTGCCGTTTCACACCGTGCCCTGTGTTTTATGTGTCGATAAGGCAGTTTGTACGGATGGAAAGCCGCGCAGTATAAACGTAGAACGCTCTTCTGGCTCACTCATTCCCGTCCTCGCTGCCGCGAAGCTCCGCAGCCTTTCAGTCGGACACACTCAGACACGACCAGCTGTGCACTGAGTGGACTGAACATCAGGCACATCTGCGTCACACTGAGTTAAATTTCCTGCTCCATAATTCATGTCTTGGCTGTTTTTGTTGTGTATGCTGTCTATATAGCGCTTCCTTCGCCATTTGCTCTTCATAATTAAAAAGTGCATTGAATGGGAGAAGCTGAAGTGATACTCCACCCATCTTTTGGATTTAGTATAACCTTTAAAGACGTCTATTTATGGTTTAGGGCTTGTTAAGCAACAGCAAATAGCAGCTGTGGTCAGGTTTAAATTGAATCAGGCTTTCATGATAAGAACATTTCTTTAACATATCCCTGAGGGTTTGTTTTTTTTTCTGAAGGGGGGTGGTAGGGGGATTGTATGTATCGTGCAGTATATGCCTTCACCCCCGCTGTCATTTTCATCCTTCCCCCTATCCCAAAAAAACAGACAGACTCTGCTGTACAGCCACAACTCACTGAGAGCACCCTGTAAGCCAGACTGAGCTGAAAACAAATCTGCATGTGATGTCTTTTCTTGTTTCTCTGCCTGACGTCTCAGTCAGTTCGTGTAGGTGTTGGATATGGTTTACAGCCTAAAATAGATATGAACAGTCACCCAGGAAAAAAAACATGTGATCAGCAGTTTGCAATTGAGCATAAAGGCTGCAGTGTGCTCGGAAAGAGCCTTTGAAAGACTCACAGTTACAAGCTACAGTCCACATAGAATAGGTCCCATTGAGTGGAGCTGATGCAGCTTTGTTACTGAAACAAAGAATTATAAAAATACAGGCATGACCCAGCTGTGCTATTTCATTTAGTGAGAAATGAAAGTATTTATTACAAATGTATTTTTTTCTAGTATAATAAAACTATGCCCTCTTATGAAAAGAACAGCCAATTCTGCTCCAACACCGTGACCACATACAGCCTACAGCCCACCAAACAAATACTTATTAAATCATCAAATGTAGTTGAAAGATCTGACAGCATACCAGCACTTTAAGACTGGTGTGCTTAAAAGGGGCTTCCTGTGGGGAAATTAAAGAACACTGGAAGGACACTAGAAGTTATGTGCTGTATCAGCCAAACCCATTAAAAAATGTGTATATTTTTCCAACATTTTGTTCCGTTGCATGAATGTTAATGTTTTCCTCTTTTCATCGTGCTCCATTTCTTCATAAAGTTTCATATGGTCATTTAAAATTAGATGCCTTAATTATATTAGGCTGCAAATCCACTTTTTTATGATAAACAATCTGGAATTCAACCTCTGTTACACATTTGAACATGTATTACAGTTTCTTCTGTAATACATGTCCTCCACCTGGTCACGTTTTGCACACTAATAATAGCAGTTTAAATAGTGTTTCATTTCAAGGCTTGGATGTGCTTTTTTAAAGTGGCATGCAAAAAGCAAAATGCAAAAAAGGCATTGTGATAATAAATAAAATTGTGAAGGCAAAATGGCATGGTATCATGATGAACCATATCATGACACCAGGCCCATCCCACATCAATTATCAGACCCAAAACCTGGAATAGGAAACTTGGTGAAAGTTGCAGTTTGGCAGTTAAACATGATCATATTCTTCTCAGGAGCTGGTGGACATAAAGCAGAGATACAAGAGAGCGAATGTTGGCCTTGAGTTGATTGGGTAGAGACAATCCTGTGTCCGCTTACATGCTACAGTGACATTGGTGGTTGGAGGTCACAGCACGGCCAGAATTATTATTGCAACTGTGTGCGATGAACTCGGCATCTTGTTGATGACTGCTTTGAAGTCTGTGATTGGGGGTAAGTTAAGTAATTACTAGGGGTGCAACGATACACAAAATTTTCGGTTCGGTTCGATACTTTGGTGTCACGGTTCGATATTTTTTCGATACAAAAAATGTTCATGCTTTTTTAATTTGTCATTTATTAAAATTATAAATATATATTTTAACTCAAAAGTACAGTTTTTAAATGTAATATTACAGAAACAACAAAATAATAATAATAAAAAAGCAATCTGATCGAGAAATCACTCATCTTTGGAAAAGAGAGTTTATTACAGAGAAATGTCTCTTTCCAAAATAAAAGCTATACTATAGGCTTCTTCTGGGCTATATTCTCAGCAGCATATTAAACATATCAGGTCCCCATAAGGAGAATCATGTGCTAACGGCTGTCTAAATGAGTCAGGTAGTTTGTAGCATGCGTGCTTGTTGTTTTTGTCTGCTTCCACTTGTCTTTGCACTAGGATGATGTCGGCGTAAATGTGCAGTCATATTCGTTGCGTTCCCAGACAACCAAACAACTTTTTTGTTTAAAAAAAAACAAAAAAACCTGTTAAACTTCATGCAAATTAACTACAATACAGGTTAAAGCTGTGTTAAAAGAACTGCGTGGGAGAAACAGTAGACATTTCCTCCTACTGTTTAAATTGTGCTCATTGTGGAGTCTGTTAAAAAGAGTAATGAAGGTAGAAGAGGACTTGGTGAAAGCCTTGACTGATGGGAATGAACATGTCCTTTATTCTTATAATTTTTTCCTTTTTTTTATCTTTTTGTTCCACACTCACCCACATATTCAAGTCCAAAAGAAAAAATGAGGACATTTTTGACTGCTCTGTTTCTCCATTCTCAATATTTAAGGAGGTCTGGAACTGAGTTCCATGTAGCATTAAATGGTCTTAAGAAGTCTTGTGTTACTCACATCTGCAGATGGCGTGACATTTACGAGACATGTCCAGAAACACACACAGAGGCACACTGACTCCAGGAGGTCTCTGAGTGCTGCAATGATAACAGAGCGAGCTTGGGCGCCGTGCATAAGGCGGCTGGTTGTCCAACAGGTTGAAATCCTTAGAAATTCAGAGCAACCATTGTTACGTCTGGATTTTAATGAGTGTGTGTGTGTGTGTGTGTGGCTGGCTTCCAGCAGCTCTCAACCTGGGAGGGAGAGTTATCTGTGTTTTAATCAGCACAGAACAGAGGGAGAAGGAGGGAAAGCTCTTCCTCTTTCTCTTTCTCTGGGTCTGTAATAAGGCTCCTTGCTCTAAATCCTTTAATCTGAGTAGGAATGAGGGCTATATCTCTGTCTTCTGGCTGCTCAGAACAATCTCTCCTTCTCTCTCTCTGTCTGCCTTTCACTCGCACACATTTTCACCAAACCACTGCTGAAACAGAGCCTGCCTTGTTAATGGAGAGCCGGCAGAGCTGCCTCTCCTCACTCTCACCCTTTCTTTTTGTTTATGTACATGTAGGTGAGCAAAGGTTAGCAGGAGCTGAGGAGCAGGAGTACAAAAGAGTATTTAAGAAAGCCTCTAAAAGTTCTTTTAAGAAGTCGAGATGGTGCTTGGACAGGGTTCACACGCATGAGCAGAAACGCATTCGAACCTCATCTGAGGCTTTGGCATAGCTCCGTGTGTGCAGTCAGTACTAATTATTATTTTTTTATACGACTTTGGAGAGACAAGACATTTTTAATAAAGTGCTTTTGCGCCCAGTTTTCGCTCGATTTCTCCCTCTTTCGCTCTCCACGGACGAGAAAGACGTTTAATTTTCAGCATGTGGGGAGAAGCAGTAAATCTGTGGGATTTGGTCCAGACATAATGACTCGACAGCAGGAGCTGCAGTCACGGAGGCTGCCCACCTCTGTGTTCAGCTGTACACATATACTGTGTGACCATACATTAAAATCAACAACCTATCCTTTTCCATTTTTCCTCTCAAGTTAAACCTGTGGGTTTATTAATATTATATCTGATAAAAAAGCTCTTCCAAATGAAACTTGCCCCTTGCACCTTTTTTTTCTACCTGTTTTATTAATGTCTCCATCCTCCATAAATAAGCTGCTGTTGAGCCATGCTGCTGATTAGTCTGATTACAAGGTGATTTATAATCCAATTCTCCAAATACCTCCTGGTTTTCTTGAAGAGATTATATCAATGGGTTTTAATTTCCATTCAGGAAGTTGGACTATTAAATAAATCTTTTCATCACATGGCAATTATCAGCTTGTTGTTTGAATTAGCTCATAATGTGGTCACTCTGAGTAATGAGCACAGACCTGAGCAATGCTGCATTTATTTCTTTTTCTCCTTTACCCATCCAGAACTCTTTAAACCTACACCCGTCATTAAGTCGTGTTTGTGAATTCAGGTAGCTGCATTTGCAGCATGAGTGCAGGCGAAGAGAACAATGAATGACAATTAGCCAAATCTTCATTACTGGTAGTACCAATTTTGGAATTATTCTCCCTTCATTTAGTACAGTAAAAACACTTAATGTCTGATTACCTTTCAAGAAATATGACCACATAAAAGTCACCTTTTTATTATATAATGTGGGCTATCAAGATTGGTGCAGATCTCCACTGAGGAGGAGGTTGGGGTGGATGGATGG
This sequence comes from Astatotilapia calliptera, assembly GCF_964374335.1. NCBI lineage: Eukaryota > Metazoa > Chordata > Actinopteri > Cichliformes > Cichlidae > Astatotilapia > Astatotilapia calliptera. The sequence goes on from NC_137438.1 coordinate 21,535,791, forward strand.
CTTTTTTATATACTGTTCCAATTTTGGATGTCCCGTTTTAAACATGGCAGCCAGTCAGAAGGTTTTTGACCTTTACCTTCTTCTTCTTCCTTTTAAAAGGGAGTTTTTCTTTCCTACTGTTGACATCTGCTTGCTCATATAGGGAATTGTCTGACTGTTGTGCTTTTCTCCATTATTGGAGGGTCTTTACCTAACAATATCAGGTGCCTCGAGGGAACTGTTGTGATTTGGTGCTATATAAATAAAATTTGACTGAGGCACAGAATAAAGTAAAGGATTTTGTTTTTCAAACTGTGTATCATAGGGTTTTACTCTAGTCCACTCTAATGTAATCAATCGGCAGTAGAAATTTGATTTCATAATTCTCTGAGTCAGTGAGACAGTATCGACAACCGGCCTCTCAGTCAAAGCGCCGTGGCCCTCATTTTAACCTGAACAAAATCCAGATGATGAGCTATTTAAACAAAATCATATCCTTTGTAGTTGCTTTGTCGGGCTAAACTACCTTTAGAGACACAAATGGATTTTTGTTTTGTTTTCAATTATAGGTTTTCTAGCACGTCTGTCACCAAATGTGGAGTAATCTTCTATTGCAAGTTGTTTGATTTAGTCACTGGTCTTCTTTTGGAAAAAGAAAAAAACACCTGCATATATCAGATATTTAAGATCTTCAGCAGGGAAATCAGAAAATAAAACGCATAGTTGTTTGGTCTTTGTAGAGGATTTGTTGACAAAGAGAGAACCTTAATAAAGAATGGTGCTGGCTCATCCTTCAGCGGATGACATTATTTGTATTTAAACAAAAGCTGGGAGTTATGTCAGTGGGGATTCATGTCATTTCAGCTAAAACCACAGTGACAGAGCACCTGGCAGGTTTTTGATCCAAGGCCGATTTCTTTTCTTCATGTTAACTGTGCCTTTAAAGCAACATCATCACGCTCTGGAGTCTACAGAGAACTTCAATCATTACATCTTAAGGACTTAGAAATGAGTTGCTGAGAGCTGTCTGGGTGCTCTGACAGTTATTCCCATGTGAGCCCAATGCAACTTTACACCAAACAGGATGAGGTGCACTGAATAAGTCCTCTGCGCTGTACGACACGAACATCCTTTAATTGCTTTGACAGAAACTCTGACAGGACAAAGCAGTGTGTTGATTTTTAAAGTCGCTGGAAGCGCCGCTTAGGGATAATTAAAGCAGGAGATGTGCCCGTTGGTATGCAGAGAAAACGCACACAAGGACCCACGTGGTCTCATCAGTGTGTGTCATTGTCAGGTTAATGGGAGTGTACTGGGATAGAAAGTGGTTGTTAATCGCTCACTCCAATGCAGAGGACACAGCCACTAAATTACATTTGCATAACACAGAATTAAATCTGTACGTGCGTTTACTGCCATGAAATGGGATCACATGCTTTTTTCTCTCACTTCTGTCTATAGCAAACAGCTTTCAATGCATTGATGTGAAGTCATATTTATTTAAGGAGATTGATTTCCTTCCTTCCATGCAGTCCAAGGAGTTCTCTTCATTTTTTGAGAGTGCTGTGAAAATAGATTTGACTTGAAACTTTCTTTACATTGGTAACGCATCTGGGAGGATGTTTCTTTGCTTTTATTTTTCATTAAACTTGTGTTTTCCTGGTGAATTAGAGATGTCACTGAGGTGCATTCAAATGCACGTGATTTGTTCAAGAGTTACCAAGAAAGGCTGAAATTAAAACGCCAAAAGTAGATTTGGATAACAAGCAACTTCCTGCTCCCCCTTATTTTCCTTTTAAGGAAATCTGTGAAAAGCTGGCTCTGCCTCCTCAAACTGGTGCAATTTAACCACGTCTAACTGACCCAGCTTTTGATCATCATTACTGTTGATTAACGTGTCACCAGCTTCAACCCAGAAACCCGACAGCAGCTCCAGGAGTCCAAAGGTCCCAAGGTTGAAGATGGTCCTTCAGATTGGGAGCATGATCAACAGCATGCTTTTTGGGGGGGTTTAGACGTTCACAAGTTTGTGCGGTGGTTGTACTGCAACTTCTTTACCATATTAGTAAAGACAGTAACGTCAGATATGTTTGAAAAGATCTAACTTGTATATCTGTTGATGCAATGCAAAATAAATTGGACACTCTGAACCAAAAGTTGGAGTTTTTGAAGTGGCCAGCTAGCATAGCTAGCTTAGTTTAGCTTAAGTAAGAATATGTCAGCTTTGAATGGTTCCCTAAATCTGTTCAATTATTATTTAAAGTTACACTGTGTATGTCGGTGTTAAATGTCAGTGGATTGCAGACTGCATTTAGTTGAGTCCTGTTTTCTTATCCTTCACAATTTAAATGAATAAACCTTGCTAGGCTGGCCGCTGTAAGACAAACAGCTCTGGCTGCCATTTATCTGTAGTGAGTGTAGGCTGTCATTCTGATAATAAGTCTCTAAGCGGGACATGTGGAAACACAGACCCAACAATTGTCCAATATGAACAAGGTATTGGCTGGAAGGAAAAGCTCCCTTTTAACAGAACCAAACTTGGGAAGGGTCGGCCATTTTCTGTAACGAGCTGGAAGATGAGGGAGAGAGAAGAGAAAAGCTTAGACTACAAACTAGACTACAAACTAGAAACAGAGCTGAACTACAAGAGATTCTAAACAATAATATGATAGACGAATAATCGTTACAGTGCATTGACTACACTTCTTCCTGTTGTCATCTTTGTCATTTAAGCAATAAGATATTTCAGTATGTGTCAGTACTGAGTGTTTTTCTTTGCAGTGAACCAGTTAATAGAGGCGTGCTCATTCGTGAGGCTCGCTTTCCTGTATCTGACTGCCTATCATTTTTGTGGCCTCACAGTCGGTCGTCTGTGTCTTTTATCACTCCTCTGACAGTCTGTCTTTTGTCTCTGCCCCGACACTGTTTGTTTCTGCTGTCTGTGTCACTGCCCTGCTGAGATGTTACCAAGTGGTACTACACAGACAAGAGTGTGTGTAGCTGTAACACACTCAGCCTGCTTAATAACTCCTGACCCCTCCGACCTTCCATCATAAGACTAATCCTCCTCTCAAAGGTCACGTCATTAGAGGGTGTTATCCTGTCATGCTATAATGTCCACTTTAAGATTAATATAGAACACGGGCAGTAGTTTAATATGCATCCTCAAAGCTTTAATTAACTCATTTTGTTGCTGAGCAGATTATTTTCCCAGTGTCCTTTTTTTTTTTTATTCCCCACCAATTGTATCCTTTGGTCAGTTCATCACTGACAATGTGTTGGAGGTTTCTCTTTTGGAATGAATATTTAACAGTTTTGCCTCTTCAAATGCTTTTAAAAACATTTCGAACGTGTCTTTGTGCATCCCATAGATAAGCAGCACTTACCTTAGCACCAGAGTTAACATATTGTTCAGTTTGCAGGAAACGTGTGCAACATTGTATGCTTATTTAGTTTTGCTGATACATTTCATCAAACTGTCATAGATTAAAATGTTAGACATGAAAATGCTAAAACTAGATTTTTCCAGAGACTGTTATTATTTTTAGATAAGCTTTAGTAACCTTTCCTTGCAATTTTGTGGACATATGGAGGTTGCTGTTGTCAAGGGGTTTTATTGAGTGTTTATGGACAAGAACCTAGCAATTCCACTTGTATCTCATGTTTAACAGCAAAGCTGCAATTTGAACGTTTATAAGACACATGCAAAAAGTTTTTAACCTCCTTCCCTCAAAAGTGTTCTGTTTTGGGGGTTTTCTTGCAATAAAAAAGGGCAAAGAATGTCTGCAGACACAAGAGTCTGGAACAAAGTAATGCCTTTTAGATTTTCAAAGTTTTGGTTTAAAAAAATGTACTTCACTCTCTTTTAACTTTTGATTTTGGTCTGCATCAAGTGGAAACCTTCAAGGCTGAAAAATGATGCGAAAATGAAAGTGCTACAAATTGCACTTCCTCTTATGGCCACTTGAGGGTGGCTCCAAAAGACAATCCATCCTCATAGACTCTGTGCAGCCTGCTACAAAAAAACGCTTTTGGTCTGTAGGGATAGTTTCCACTTTATAAGAACTGTACAATGGCTGAATATTTGATGGTGTGCAGACACGGGGATCTGGAGCTTATTTCGACCTTTCTATCATGGTTGAAGCTTTTCTACCCAAGTTTCTTACTGGGCACTAGTTAGCAGATATTTGTATCTTTGTATCTCCTGTACAGTTTATGAATGGAGCTTGCTAGCATTAGGTGATGACTCAGCACTCAATCCTCTCCTCCAAATAGGAATCCAAAAAACTCACATGGCGTCAAGCAAACGGCTGCAAAATGTGGTGTCCAAAACCAGTGGGTGGCTACATCGATCTTTTATATACAGGTATAAGTTGGGGTAAAATATAGTGACTATGAAGCGAAACAGTCATTTAGTTAAAGCCTACCAGTGTTTTGAAGGTTAGCTGGAAGTGAGCTCTCCCTTCAGTGTTTGTTTATATTTACTGCACATTTTATGTCGTGTCTATAAGTTTCCCTCTGGTATAGTGGCATATTTTCTTTTTCAAACCCATCTTTTTGGGATGACTCGGACGTCTAGGCAGCATATGTGGTGCTAATACAGCAATAGTCTCCATTGCTTTCAGTACACCTGGCGCCTCCTCAAGAGCCTCTTCAAAAGCAACTCTGATACCTCTGCATCCTCTCGGTCTCTGTTTGTATCTCTGCAGTATAAATTGTATGATGTAGCTGTGGACTCTGGGAATGGTAAAGGAGATTGTGTGTGTGTGTGTGTGATAGATGAGGTATAGCGACTGTGTGTGTTCTATCCTCTTCGGTCTTTTAGTTTTATGCTTACTTTGTCTCAGCCATGCTCTCCTTCAGGCTTCTTCATTACCACCAATAAGAACTCCATTTCCCCCGGGCTCCGCCAATCATAGCACTCATATCCCCTCTAGGCCCGGCCAATCAGCTCCAATGTTCCTGCGGCCCGATGTCATGAATGGCTAATGTCGCCCAGCAGTGGGCATGAATGTAAATGAGACCACATTGGGGTGTTTTGAAATCGGAGAAGATTCCTCTCATAAACAAGAAAACGATTCTGCTGGTACCATAACTTTCCAGCACACTAATGTGAAAGTAAGATGGAAAAAGATAAGGTGTCATTTGATACTGCAGATATCCAGCCAAGTTAAGAGCAATGTCTAAATGTCAGCCCCACACCTGAGGAGCAAATAGACTGAAGGATGGATCTCGGTACAGTAGCAGGGATCCACTAATGCAGGTAGAAAAGGTGATAAATTGCTGCTTTTCTGGAATTACCTAATGTATATTAACAAGAGGAAATAGTGACTGGGTATCATGATATGTGCAAAATACATACACTGAATAACAGTGCTATTTTTCAGCTCTTTTACAGCTGACTTGATAAACAGTTCTGGGAATCTGAGATTCTTCTATTCCTGGAGAAAGGTGCAGCATATTTGAAAAGGTTTCCATCCAAACTGGGGTCTGACTCAGAGATCCAACATCTGTAAAATATTACAAGAGCTCAGCCAATGTTGGTTTGGATTTCTGCACATTTATACGGGACTTAAAGGTGGATAACTTCATCTAAAATGAGTTATTTTTACATTCTCTGGAAATTCCTGGCATTTTCAGTGATATTCCATCAACACAACCCATCAGGATCAGTTGAACCTCTTAGCTTATGAAAACAGTTATATAATTCTTCTGGAGAGAGTTTGATCATTTTCAGACAGTGAAGCCGATTTTTGACCTTGTCAAAATGTCTATGGTTTATTGCCCCAAGCAATCATTGTACTTACTTTACAGTCTTTAGCTCCAAGCTAGCTAGCGATGACTTCATGGACTGTTTCTCTGTGGGTTTTTCTCAACCTGTAGCTAAACTTAACACTTGTTTCTTATCTTCACCTTAGCTCCCGGGCAAGTCAGATTCATTAGGCCAAGCAGCAGATTTAAACATTTTCAGCTTGGCAGCCCTCTCAATTATACCAGCTTGGTTTGTGGGCAGTCAGGGCAACTCTAGAACTGGCTTGTCTGAACATAACTTAAGACTTGGGATGTCTCCAAAATAATGCAGAACCCTGTAATATACACAGATGGTATAGTTTAAAAGCAACCCTGTGATGAAGATAAAATTCTTTAACAATTTCTGAACTAAAGTTTTTAAGGAGCCACAAAACACATTTAAGCCTAATAAAGAAGGTGGCGCAACCGGCAATAAGCTATTTATGATTTTTTGGTGACTTTGACAATTTAATTTCTAAATTCTTGTGGATGATTTGTAAAAAAATAAATAATAAAATAAATAAAAATGGGACAATTAAGTGTCCTAACTCATAAACGGTCTTTCAGGAAGTTATTACATACCTAAGCACGACTGGTCTTTTACTGAAAATAACTCGAGTCATCTAGGATTCTTGTCAAAGCCACAGAGCGCCACCAGAGACAGGAAAAAGGGGCCATGTTTTGGCTCATCAGCCACAGGTTTGCAGCCCTTTTTCTTCACTTTTATTTTAGCAGTGCTGGTGGCTTGGGTGCTTCAGATTATTTTGCCAGATTTACAAAAAAATGAGCCTTCTTTCAGCTGCTTTGTCATCTTGCACTGAGTACAATTAGCTCTGCTTAAATTGCCTTTACACTGTTTAATAGAACTTTTGCAGCATTGCAACATTTCAGAGAAAAACCTAAAACAAAACCTAAGACTGGACGATCGGGTGTCTCTCCAAGAATGTTATACAATGTTCTTGGATCACAAACTTAATGGAAACCAGACTGTCACATATTAAATGTTTTTTGAGGTGAAATGTTAGCCAGGCACAAACCACATGTGGACAGACAGGCAGGTTAAAGTACAAACACTCAGTGAGAAAGACAAACTGACAGACAGAGCCATAGATGGCGTTTCAGACCAGGTTAATCCCTCGGGATCTCGTGTGTCAGAACACCGGTTTTGTTTGAACTTGTTCCCGCGGGTAAAGATGTAAAGACAGAGAGCGGGAGAGCGAAACAATGTGAATTATAAAGAGCAGCTAGAAAGAGAAAAGCTTAGAGAGGTTAGACAGAAGGAGAAAATCAGTCAGGCTTTATTCCCCTGGCTGGAGCTTCGGCAGACATTCCTGGATTTAGTTTCACTCCAAACTTTTTAGCAGAGGGGTCAGTGCTCAAGACTTTTACAAAGTATGCACCCAGGATTTTAATGAGTCACATACTGCTGTTCACTTGCCTATTAGTGTGTATGTGTGTGTCCTGGTCTTCGATTTTTATCACTGCATTTGCATTTAATCCCATTGTTGGTAATTCCAGTTTTCACTCTAATGCAGTGCTGGTACTACAACGGAGGCAGTTGTAATACTAAATTTAAGCAGACCTTTTACTGAATACATTAATTCCTGAATTCTGTTAACCCAGATATGTCAAACCTATAATCTGACTCCCAACAGATGGATACAGGCGTGCCACAGATGGAAATAAATGAGTGGAGGAACGTGAGGAGGGCTGATGCTTTTGCACAGGTATAAAACAATCAGCCAGTTAGCATCCTTCTCACAAGGGCTGCATCTAACAATGGTTTTCATCCTCAATTAACTGGGTGATTATTTTCTCAGTTAATCATTGTCTATAACACATTAAAAGAATGGCTTTAAATGCTTGAAGTTACCGAGACCCAAGGTGCTGTGTTCAGGTTCTTTTACAGTGGTGATTAGACAGAAGGGGGAAGTTGGTGAAACCAGATTTGATATGAAAAATTACTGCTGGGGTCAGTATTACTTATCTAAACAATGGACCTAATCACTGTATGTCCCCTGATTGTGATTAGCCCACACAAGTTTATTGCCAAATGTGTAATTTTAGTGTCTTTTAGCTCATTTTGCAGTTTCTTTGCCTGCAACCTAAATGTGTCATCGCTCTAATCAGGATCATTTTTGGCTACCATGTGCATACAGTGGAATATTTGGCATCTAAAGAGCCAGATATTTTCCTCAGCAGTTGGTCAAGACCAAAAATTGAGTTTTAAGACGGCCCATGTTGTAATATTTGTCTTTTTTAGCATGTCTGTTGCCTTGGAGACCAGGTTCACTGGATGTCATATGCAGAAACATTTAAAGTAATAAGCTGAATGTCAAAGACAACAAAGATGATCACAGAGTCCAAAATTCAGTGTATTCAGGGCAGATATGATGACTTCTTCATGGTATACTGGATGAAACTGTCAGCCACATGAGAGTAATCTGACTATTATCATTCCCAGGTATTGCTGTTTATTCAGTGAAGTACACACGTGATGTGTCAAACGCCACGTCTCGCTCCTATTTTATCTCCTATGTGTTTAAATATGATGTAAACCCATTTGTGTCATATTTAAACTCACTGGGTTCTTTTAAGCTCAATTTTTCAATGTTAAAAATTCATAACCTTAAACAAATAAGTCATTAGTTCCTAAAGATGACTAACCACAGACACAGGTTTATGTATATAAAATACAACTGAATTTAATTGAATGAGTGCGTTGAGCTGTGTTGGGCAAAATGTGGCCTGAGGCCTTGAACCCATCCGCCTCTGTCCGTCCCACAGGGCCAGGAATGAGATAAAGTCGAGTCTGTCAGGGGTGCGTTTCATCTGTGACACATGCTGTGCATGATATCAGATAATTTGCAACATGTAAGCTGATTTATATGATGCCATTGAGTTATTTCTTCAGGTAATATTTTCACTGTGAGTTAAGTGAGTTGTCTGTTTCCGCACTCTAAGCCCTCTTTGTCTCAAATCTCCTGTGGTCACTAGGTACAGAGATACTTCCTCACCCTCAGACTGGTTGGCGAGTGGTTGCTGGCTGTCGCTGAGTGAAATCAGTTTTAACAAGGGTGCGACCCCATTAACCTCCTTCTTGCCAATTGCTGTGGCTGCTAGCAGACTGCTGTGGTCACTCATAGTTTGTATGAACGTCGCCGAATGGTAGCAAAAGTAAAAACTGCTCATTTGCCTACCAGCTTTTGTCTCGTTTACACAATTTTTACTGAATCATTCAGTAGGAATGAGGAAGCAGTGAGCATCCTTTTCAGTTTTCAGCTTTGTCAGTTCCCTCCGTTCAACAGTAACCATGCTTTAAAACATCTTTAAAAATAAGCTGTCAACGCTGATCTTTATGAATATGTGTTTTTATTGTGGTCCGCTTTAAATGCAAAGAGAAGCTTTTCACCCAAGACAACTACACATCTAAAAGTCAAGCTGGTTCTCACAAGAACAAGAGCAGACGCACAGAAACACACACACCCAGTTTATTCCTGAGCTGACACCAGTCAGGGTTAAAGAACCAGAGCAGGAGGATGAAAGAGAGGAAATACTGCAGAGAGAAAAGAAAGGGGCAAGATGGCTGGCAGAGCACAGAGTCAGCTCCTGAGTGCAGCCAGAGATGATTTTTTTTTTCTCCTTTGATGTGGCGGATGCACACATCCATAACAGGCCTTCTGAGCGAGAGGAGAAGGTGAATATACCTGTCGTCTTTATCCCTTCTTACAGAGCTGGGCACCTTGGAGATGTGAAATTTAATGAGAGAGGCGGCCACATGACAGCGACACAGAGGCAGCGTTAACGTGGGAGCAAAAGGTGGTAAAAACACAGAGGAGTAGGTGTTGACCCGCACCCTCATTTGGCAGTTTAACCACATTCGCTAACAAGCACATTTTAAAGGCTCAAAGCAGAAGTAGGAGGGATAAGAAGCTTGTTTATAGTTCACTGTAGAATTTAACCTTTTGACTATTGTAGAGCTGAAAGTGCTGCATAATAATCAGCCCTTAAGTTTGCATCTCTTTAAATGTGTGAAAACTGAGAATAATGATGTCCAGCCAAATTAAATCTGCCAGTCAGGCGGCAGTGCAATCTTTTCATTTTAACAAACAACCTTTATAAAGCTCAACCAAACTTTGGGCTTCTTTTTCTGAGCCTTTTTTCTTCTACTCCTTATGTTTGTTTTGGTAAAAGAACAACGGGAGACTTCATGCATCCAGGGTACAGGACTCTGGTTTTGAATACTTCCATGTGCCTGTTTTCTTACATTTCCCTGACTTTGGCCAATGACAGGTATTTTCAGTATCAGTTATTTGATTATTAAGAGGCAGTAAATTACTAAGGTTACTGTGCGTATTCAGAATCTGCATAGACGATAGCGACTTGTCTGCAGACGCTTGCCAACTTCTTACTGTGGGTTAGCTCTGGTTGATTACCAGGACTGTGAAAAGCCCGGATGCAAAAGGAAACGGGAGGACCTTCCGACTACTATGGCTACTATAGTTACTATATGTCATTTTAACGTTTAATGGCCCTTAGTGGCCATCTGAAGAAGTGCATGTGGTCTGAGGGTGTCAACATCTTGTGGTGGAGGAACTTGCGTTACCCTGGAAACACAGAAAAACTGAGTATTTTAAGCCAAATCTTTACTTTTCTTAACACTATCCCTTTATTTTTAGCACCTGAACCAGAGCAAGTGAGAGTAAATGCCTGTGCCACCCTCGCCTCCCTCTCCAAACCCAGATATGATGATTTAGTTTGAGGACTTGTTGAAATATTCACATTTTCCAAAAAACAGGGTTTCAAACCTTTGGTAAGCACTGTTCTTGAGTAGCTCTGTGTGTGTGTGTGTGTGTGTGTGTGTGTGTGTGTGTGTGTGTGTGTGTGTGTGTGTGTGTGTGTGTGTGTGTGTGTGTGTGTGTGTGTGTGTGTGTGTGTGTGTTCCCAGCATTTTCTCCTCTCTAGCACTTCTCTAAACTCTGCACTGCAGCCATTAGACTACCTGACTCTTGATATCTGAGGACGGGTAATTTGGGAGAGCAGGTGGGTAGCGAGATAAGTCTTTTCACGCTAATAAATCCCTTTGCAGTGAACCGACCTGAAGTGAATTCAATTAGCAGGGAGCAGAAACACAGGGGATGCACCAGTCAATTGAACACCAATCAGAACTATCTGATTCCTGCTGTAAAAGCAGCAGTTGGCCAGTAAAATACCAGATAATGAAAGCAAAAAATAAATAACCATGATGCGACAATAAGCGTTTTGATTTATGTGAGCGGGGAGGCAGAGACGAGGCCTCGTTAATTAGAAAGATTTTCGTGAGGTGCCCGCTAACATTCAGAAGGAAGAAAGTGATGAAAATGATTTCAGCTGATGTGAAGCAGTTGTGGAGAACCTGAAGTTGCACCTCTGGACATCTGCACAGGGTTAGAGCAGAAAGACATTACAGTGAGTGTGGTGTTGCTGAAAACTAGAGCCTTGTTTTACAGCCACAGGCCACAGCTATAATTAAACACACCCATCTAGACTAATGGAAGGAGAATCTCAGTGTGTCAGACAACTAATTGCTACACTCAGTCTCTCTTTCTCACACACACACACACACACACACACTTCTTTTGTCTTTGCTAATCTAATCTGGCTCAGCAACTCTCACTTTGAGTTCGTTACCTCCACCATCTCCTCCTCCTCCTCCCCCAGCTCCCCCACCCCTCTCCTCTTCCTCCAGTAAAGGATGTTCTGGGTTTAATGAGAAGCTCCTCATTATTTCTTTGCGTCTCTCTTTGCTCTCAGCGTTCATTCTTTTCTCCTTGAGTTTGTGCTGCTGTTGGTGCTGCTCTGCAATGTCAGAGTGCCGTTAAAGACTCTGCTTTGTTTAGAGGACAAGCACTATTCCCAGTGTTTCCACGGTTTCAAGTTCACTGGGTTCGTTGTCAGCAATGTTTGTTGGAGAAAGACAGTTGAACAGGGCTTTTATGAAGCGGTCTTAAATAATATTTAATATAAATGGTAAATGGCCTGTATTTATATAGCGCTTTACTAGTCCCTAAGGACCCCAAAGCACTTTACACATCCAGTCATCCACCCATTCACACACTGGTGATGGCAAGCTACATTGTAGCCACAGCCACCCTGGGGCGCACTGACAGAGGCGAGGCTGCTGGACACTGGCGCCACCGGGCCCTCTGACCACCACCAGTAGGCAACGGGTGAAGTGTCTTGCCCAAGGACACAACGACCGAGACTGTCCAAGCCAGGGCTCGAACCAGCAACCTTCCGATTACAAGGCAAACTCCCAACTCTTGAGCCACGATATCACAATAATGAAAAATCTTGATATATTTTCGTTCAGATAAACATCCATGTCCAAAGATATTCCATAAATAAATGGAAAATTGCCAATTCACTGGTTATCAGTCGGCTGACTATCGGCTCAATTCAGTTCCAGTCCTAACACTGAGGTCAAGGTCCTGTGTTTGAATCCATCGGCCATGTAGAGCCTGCATGTTTCCCCCACCCCTGTGCACGCATGAGCTCCCTGGGCACCGCGACCATCACCACAGTCCAAAGACATGCACGCTAGTTTAAGCCGTGATTATAACTTGGCTCTCCATGTAAAAACATGGAACTATAATGAAAAATCAGTGTGCAGGTAAAATCTGGGTTAAAAAAAAAAGCTGCTTTTGCCTGGTGTAAATATTGCATGCAATTGATAATAATGGAGATGGAGAAGCAGCAGTCAGGAGGAGTGATGGAGTGAGTGGGGGGCAGTGCTAATTGCCCTATTCAGGAGTCTGACGGCTTGTGGGTAGAAGCTATTTGTGAGGGTTTTTTGTGCTTGATTTCAGACTTGTGTAGTGCTTACCTGAGGGCAGAAGTGTGAAAAGGTTTCTCTTTGTTTGCTGCCAGGCTGTCTTGTTATCACTCATCAGTCCTTCCAGGCATTTCATTGTGTCCTCCACACATTTTCGAGTGTTTTTTGGATTTTACCATTTGCCTGCTTCTTGCCTTCACCTTTCTGTGTTTGACCCCAGCATTGATTAAAGATTTTATTTTGGACTTTTAACCCTGCCTCTTTGTCCAGCGCTTTTGGCTTACCTGTGACATTTTAGTGAGAGCGTTAAAAGCCAGGTCAAAAGAATCATCTATGAGGTGTTTGTTGATCAGAGTGTTGTGATTTAAGTATAAAAATATATAAATTGTTGTTGGACCCTTTAAAACTTGGCTGCCAATATTTCCTTTATGAATTTAAGCTAAAAAAAATCAGGAAAAATGACCATTTGAAATAAATGTTTTGTCTCCTGTTTTTGTCCCAGACACGATGGAGCGGTGGTGGGGGTGGTGTTTTGCCCTAGTCTTCGTGGCAGCTCTTTGCTACAGGCCCTCCCACGGTGAGAACGCAGTGTTCTCATCCGAAACTTTGATAAACAACGTGGTGGCTGATCCCCACACGGGCCGTCTGTACGTCGGCGCCGTTAACGCAATATACCAGCTGAACTCTGACCTTAACCTCGAGTTCCAAGCCAAAACGGGCCCGAAGAAGGACAACCGGCAGTGCACGCCGCCTGTCAACGACGCCTGCGAGGAGGCCGTGGAAACCAACAACCACAACAAGCTGCTGCTGGTGCACGGGACCAAAGACGTGCTGGTGGTGTGCGGCAGCCTCTTCAGAGGCATCTGCTCGCTGCGCAACCTGAGCAAGGTGGACCACCAGCTGTACTTCAGCGACAACAAAGGGGAGAAGTCATACGTGGCGAGCGCCGAGGAGGGCGTCTCTGTGGTGGGAGTGATGTCGTATTTCACAGAGGAGAAAGACAACTTGACAGTGTTTCTGGTGAGGACGGAAAAACACACATTCGCGCACACAAATGGAAAGTTCAAATTATTTCCTGCAGTAAATAAAAAATAATAATTCAGATGATCTTCACCATCTGTGATACTGTGTGAGCAAACACAATAAAACTGCAATTTGTAGAGAAATTAAATTGGCAGCCATATGGGAAATGAGCTCTCTTGTCAGTTATCTTTAAGTGTTTTTCGTTTTATTTATACAGCGTCGGAGAATTGGCCTTTAAAAGATGGTTTATGATGTTATGTCTTCCACTGAGTTTTCCCCTCTATTCCAAACATGCATATAGACGCTTTTAATGGTTCTTCTAATCAAATCAAATATATTTTTCCCCTCTCGATGGCTCTGTTTGCTGGAGTGAGAGGAGAATGGGTTGTATTTCTCAGCAGAAGGATGCACTTTAAATGCATTTAGCAATATATTTTCATCCTATAAAGATGAATGTGTGGTTGATGTGCACATCCAGTGGACACAAACAAAGAAGTGCATTCAAATACTCTCCACTTGATGAATATAGGTCTGGTATTCACTTTCTTTGGCTTCTTGTTGCTCCATCCTCCTCACGAGCCAGCTGCTTGATCCATTGTTAAGGTAAATCTACTGTTAAGTGCGGGTTCTCAGAGTCACAAAGAGCAAACTGTAAGTAAAAATGCAAATAAATCAACCGCTTAATGTTTCCTGCGCCTTTTATTTCCTTCACTGCATGAATTTATGGGCCATGTCACACCAGCATGAAGATGGTTAAAGCGAGGAGCCACGCCGATGCCTTTCTTTGATTTATGAATGTAGCATTTTTTTGTGGAATGTGAAGAAAATACATGTTTTTTGAAACTGGGCTTATTTTTCTTAAGATATTTCAGGCTCTTCACCATCTGTTCTGTAAATGGATGGTTCATTATATGTTCCAGGCATAAATCTGGATACATTAAGAAAAACTAATTTTAAAAATGAGTGGTGGGGGCTGCCATGTTGGAATTTCTTAAATTCAGCAAAGTAGTGAAGTGAGATGTTTTCATACTGGCCTAGAGACCGGTTGACAACCTCCAGCTGCTAGGGAAAAATGTGTTTTCCAAAGGTTGCTGCCTGCCACTGGGTAAAATTGGTCATAAAGAGTTATACTTAGGATTGCTTTGGTGGTTAGCAGATTGCTGTGGTTGCGTGTGATTTGCATGGAAGATGCCACCATGTATGCAAACACTCGCCATTTACTCTCTGAGCTGTAGTGAAGCTTAAAATGCAAACCAGAAAGGGACAGCGTGTCAAGGTAAAAGTTGTCTTACAGCAACACTAACACAGTTCATAACGGTTAACTTTTACTTCACAGGGGATTCTGGTGTGCATTGAATGTTTCACTGTTTTACTACTGCTTGGCGAGTAGCTGGTGAGGTTTGCAGTCCAGTCTTCCATGCCAACTTCCAGGTGTTTGGAACCAAAGTAATAACAACAGTTTTCGAACAGGACCCTGTTTATGACCAATTTTCTTGCTAGCAACCTTCAGCAACCTCTCGACTGAAAGGTCAAGACTGTTGGTTTTTGGTGGAGACTGGTCTCTAAGCCTGCATGAATGGGGCTTTAGATACTGTATCAGTGTCACCTCAAGCAACTGGTTGGGATAACTCATTTTTACTTAGCTACCAGTGGTTGCCAGGCAGTTGCCAACTGGTCTCAAGACCTATGCAACAAAACCCTAAATGAATCTGTCACCTCTTTTATCTCAGGTTGCCAAAGGGTACGGCAGCCACGACAGCACCAAGCTGATCTCCACGCGAATCCTCCAGGACCATCGCGATTGGGTGGTTTTTGACAGCATCATTGAGGCCTCTGCGGTCCAGGCGAATCCCTTCGTCCTGTTGTACCTGCACGACTTCCGCTTTGCCTTCAAAGACCGCGGCTTTGTGTACTTCCTGTTCTCCCGTACGCTCGGGGTGCAGGACACCAAGAACTTCACCTTCATCTCCAGGATGTGCGAGAACGATCACTTTTATTACTCCTACACTGAGCTACAGCTGAACTGTAGCGCTACCAACAAGTACAACAAAGTTCAGGTAATGATTGTGCACTTTGCAGACACAGAAATAAGCTGCCAGCAATTCAGTATAACTCTCAGCAGTGACTCAGAAAAACGCATTTTATGTTTGGATGAGTTTGCTTTGAATTGAATCCTTCTCAGGAGTGTCTCGGTCCTGACCTCTAAAAAAAAAAAAAAAAACATTTAACATGCACTGGAAGTAGATTCCATTTATGCAGCGTTCACTTTCTCTGTATCGCAGATAAACACATATTTTTAGACAAAGCACCAAACATTCAGCATTTTTATCTTTTCCTCTTCTTCCAGGCTGCTTATGTAGCAACTCCGGGGAAAGCTTTGGCTCAGAGTATGACCAGCTCTAGCCAGTACGGAACAGTTTCAGCCTCTGACAAGGTGCTCTTTGTCACCTTTACTTCTGATGAAGACCCGTCCACTTCAGCCATGTGTGAGTGTCAGCTTGGAACTAAACTTTATAAAGATTCTTTCCAGCAGATCTTTGCAAAGTGAGACAGCACCTGAACAATACAAGCATAGCTCTGGATTTTTATTTACTATATCAGATGATCTTTATCAGCTAAAATGTTTAAAGATCAAACTACATTCTTGGCATGAAACCTCAACTGTAAGCTTTTAAAGTACTCTGACAATAACAGCTGGGCAAATTTGATTCTGGAATATAACCGATGGCTTTTACTCGATTGAACCAGAGGAATGTTTCGTGTTTAAGCCACTAAACGCCGACCTATGAGTCATTCATGCATAAAAGAGATACCAAATTCAAAGGATAAACTAGTGTTGTGTCTACGCACAACAGACAACTCTGCAAAGAAAAGGTTTTAAGTTGGAAAAAATCCTAAAGATGTAACAGTTTGACAGACATAAAGTAGTAGTTTCCCACCAACAAGCTGGTTCACATGGAGACAAAGAGGCCCTGGTATGGATTGGAGCTGCATGTCTTCCATCTTGAAGGCATCTCACTGGCATGAGCTTCATTTTTAAATTTCAAGAAAGTTTTCCTAAAAGTTCAGGCTGTGCTGATGAATAAATATATAAAAATTAAACAAACAGTGACTTTCAACTCCTTAGTATTGTATAAATGTTTTGCCATATATGCTTTACTTGTAGGTTTGCATGTTTCAATAAATCACTGCACCTGTTTCCATTTTTTTTATTTTAGAAAGAAATGGGGGTGGCTCAGGACTTTTGGACAGTAATGTAGGACAGCAAAGGACAAATGTGTTACCACTAAAACAACCTATACTATGCAAGTATAGTTTAACAAACTCCTGTGTTAAAAACAGGAAGTTTTGTACAGCTACATACTGTTTTTGGTTAAACACTGTAAAAAATCGATGCCTGTTTAAGGGAAAAACCAGCAAATGCTATTGTTATTGTGAATTTCTTTTCTTTGTCAAGCATGAAAACTGTGGGTTTTCTTTGACATCACAGACGTGTGATGTGGTTTCCAGTATTTGTGCAGCCAACAGGTTAAGATTAAAGTTTAGCTAGCAAAAGAATTCCATGACCAAGACTTGTGTAGCCATTAATCACATCTGATATTAATCTTCCGGTGTGCGTAAAAATGTTAAATACAGCAGCATTTTGCCAAAGTGTATTTAATGACTGTTAAAGCAGCAGTTCAGATAGATGGAAGAATCTCCTTTGCTAGCATTAGCCTATCCCAGAATCCAGTTTGATACTGGGCACTGGGATAAATGACTGCTTTTTGAAGTGGGATTAAAAATCAATTATTTTGGTCTGAGAAAAGAAACCGTAAGTGTCCTCGTCTATCACAACTTGTGAATATTAATAATGAGGTTATTGTCGACATGATGTGTTTGCTCCTGTTTGTAGGCATGTACCCTCTGAAGGCAATTAATGATAAGCTGGTACAGATAATAGGAGCCTGTTACAGCAACAGCGGCATCATTGACCATAAACCTGCTGTTTATTCACCTTATTCCTCCAAATCTGACGAGCTGTGCCTCAGCAACAATCAGGTGAGAACATCGGTCTGTGTCAAAAATAAAGCATGGCTACAGCAGTAGATGAAAGGTTATAAAGTAATATATTTCCACTCCATTAGAATGACATGGCTCACAGGTACAAGTGTGGAGCAGAGTTCCTGCCCTCCCCACTGGCTAGTAAGGCTGAGTTCGCCCTAACAGCCGAGCCCTCGTTGACCCATAAGGCTCACTTGACCGCCGTCGCTGTGGCAGAGGAAATGGGACACGCTGTGGCGTTTGTGGGCACCGCCACTGGAGAGGTAACAAATGTTTTTCACTATCCTGTCACTTCTAGATTATTCGTTCCCTCCTCGCCTTTATTTATTCTTTTTTAGGTTGTCTTTTCTTTCTTTGGTTCAGGTACATAAAACCAGTGAGTGCTATATTTTCAGTGAGGTTTTTAAAGACAGGAACGCCATTTTCTGTTTTTATTCCCTGAATGCTGGAAAATTATGTCTGACTGTAACTCTGACATTATTATGTTAAAGTTGCCATCAACTCATCCATTTTTGCCACTTTTCTGGGTTATTAGGAAAACAGTCCTAGCAGCGATGCCCAGAACTTTTGCACAGTTAAGAGACTGCTTCTCCCCAGAATGCCCTTGGTCCTCCCCAGGCTCTCAGTTAGACGTGCACAAAGCACCCCACCCTTAAGGCATTCTCATCTGGCACCTTACAGTGTTGGGGAGCAGCAGATGTACTTTCTGTGCTTTGAGTCTCATACCAAATCCCAAGAGTGCTTCCCCCTGCCTCTAAGACTTAGGCCAGACACCATTTGGGCTAAGCTCATTTTGACTGCTTGGTTACGCTTTTGATCACCACCCATAGCTCATGGCAATAGGTAAGGGTAGGAATATAGGTAGGCCATTAAATCAACAGTTTTACCTTCATGCTGGTGGATAGCTGGATAGAGAGTAGCAAGTTAAATGGATCCAACATCTTTTTCTCTGCTGCTTATCCTGATCCGGGTCAGGGGGCAGCGGTCTAAGCAGAGAGGCCAGTTCTTCAGGGATGACACAGAGGTGTTCCCAAGCTGGCCGAGAGATCTAATTTCTCTGGAGGGTCCTGGATCTGCCCCAAGGTTTCCTCCCAATTGGATATTCCTGAAACACTTCATCTGGAAGGGATGAAGGAGGCATCCTTATCAGATGCCAGAACCATCTTAACTGACTCCTTTCAATGCAGAGGTTGAGCAGCTCTGCTCTAAACACCACCTGAACCTCTCACAGACATAATGAGTCCCTCATTATATCTGTAAGGGTGAGCCCAGATGCCCTCCAGAGGAAGCTGCTTCGACTGCTTGTATCCTCGATCCTGTTCATCCAGTCACAGCCCAGAGTTGTGGCAGCCATAGCTCGACCTTTCAGTCAACAGTTTTACCTTCATGCTCAGGTCCCTCTTCATCACTGTAGACTCACAGGGCAATCCATCTTCCCTCGCTTGAGGCTTGAGACGACACTCTGTGATATTATTTTGAAAAAGTGGATTGGGTGTGGGTTTTGGATGTGTTAATGCACTTTCTGTGTTTCTGCAGGTGCTGAAGGTGCATTTGTCAGCCCATCCTGAGGTGTACGGGCGAGCTGCTGGCAAAGTCTCTGGAGACAAGGTCAACAAGAACCTGCTGTTCGATTCGAGCCTCGAACACCTGTACATCACCACCGAGAAAAAGGTCAGACTCGCTCACTCCGACGTGGGGCTGATTGATTATTCATTTTTACTAAATCCATTTCTCTCTCCTTCCATTCATCCAACGCCTCTGTGTCACCTCAAACCGAAGGTCAGGGACTCTGTCGTGTGCTTACTCCTGCTTTTTTCCATTTCATCCATCAGGCCGGAGACTTAATGAGTCTTTCATTTATTCTGTCTGTCTCATTTGATCATTTATTCATCCGTTCGAATAACACCAATACATCCGTCTACATTACCACACAGAAGTCAGCCATTGATTTATTCACTCATCCCCTTTCTCCACGGCTCCCTTTGTTTTCCACTCGGCTTTTTCTCTTCATCTGTCTTTCTTTCCGTTGTCCTTTCATCTTTCGGTCGCCATCACTCTCCGCGAAGTGAAAAAGATGTTATTGATTTAGAAATGAATTAATTAGAAAGCACTTCAGGAGGGCAATTTACTTTGATCAAGTCAAGTGACGATACCCGAGCTTGTTCCATCTGCTCATTTAAATTTATTAGGCCGCCCTCTTCATGTCAGAGAGGAAAATTATTTCCACTGCTGGTTGGAAAAAGTTCTCCACTGAAATACCGTCAATGCAAGCTTTTCAATTACAAGAAAATACTGCTCAGTAAAGAAAAATCGAAAATACTAATAGGCGGTCTGCGTAAAAGATTATTTATGCTCCATGTCAAATGATCCAGATCTGTTAGAACCGTAAAACATCAGTCACATGAATCACTTGAGTGTAAGCCATTAAACCAATCCCTGAAAGTGAAGCTGTAAGAGTAAAAATTCAATCAGTCAGAAGACCTACATCATAATTTACTAAACAGAAACAACCATAAAGGCTGATCATCAGGTGTCCTCTGGACTCTGGTGTAGGACCTGTGCCTGCTTTTCAAGCTCACGTCCCATTGTGACTCCATTAGCATTACAGCGATCGGTGGGGAATTAAATATTGACTGTGCTCTTCAGTAATTTAATTGATCGAGCCTGATGACATTTAGCCATCAGAAAATGAAAGGATGTGTGTAATACTCATGGACATCCAGTGGGACAAAGCCAGAGAAGAACTTTACACTCCTGCTGAGAGTCATGAGTGAGCCAGACATGAAATTACAGACGTTAAACAAATATTGAAGGTATCTGGAGTGATATAGACTTCGGGAGGATATCATTTTCTCAAATGTCACAAATAAATGCCATAAACCTGCTTGTAAATCACTGTAAAAGGATACTTCACGGTACTTTAATTTTGCTGCTGGTGGTATTGAATTTAACTTTAAGCTGTTACATTGTTACAGTATTAATCTGTTCTAATAATATGTAAATGTATTAATTTCATAATTCAGTTTTGTAATGTTTTATGATATGTTATTAAATCCCGAGTCCTGCCTCTAAAAATGGGTGGAACATTTGTGGACTGGTTAGCACCGTCACCTCATGGCAAGACGTTTCTGGGTTCAAATCCTCGTGCTGGTCTTTCTTTGTGGACTCTTTTATTACTATTGCTCTTCCTCCTCATCATCCTTTTTCATTTGCCTCAATCTCACCAGATCCATTAACTGGACTGGTCTTAATTTGAAGATTTATTCAGTATCAGATATCATAAAGTGGAGTGATTGTTCTCATTTCAAATTCTTTATTCACTTTATTTATTCCAGATAAAGCTTTGTTAATCTTATGCTGAACCTAGCTGTGCCCCCATAGTTCATGCTTTTTTCTCAAATGGGCCATTTTAGCTCCTCGACCTCAAAGCCATAGTCTTTCTGATTGGCTGCCTCTTGTGAGCAGAAGTTATGAGCTATAGGTGAGTGCTCAAAGTCAGATTTAAGTGCATTATAAGACCATATTAGGAATATCCACTCTCAATAATAACAACAAGAGCCGAGAATAGACAGAAAGTATCTGAATCAGACTGTTTACAGTCTGAAGCTTGAAAATTTGGCTCACATGGAGTGCTTGCATATATGCTGACCTCATTAATAGATCTAAGTTTCCCAAAATGTAAACACATAACTGCTAAAAGGGGACCCAAACGTATTTCTCACCAGAAGAGCACGGAGCATTTCTCGGGCTCTTGCTCCCCCCCGTTGCCAGTGTTAAATTGGCGCGTATGTTTTAAACTTTTATAAAGATGCCCCATCTCACAGGTTTTAAATAAGAGCACAAGTTAGCTCACAAAAACACGAGGCAATCAGTGCTGTAGAAGTAACTGAAATGGGGTTTATGAAATGATGCTCATTAACTGCTAAGTGATAATCATAGTGTGTACACTCCAAGCTGAGCTAATATCAGATTTATTTTTACCATCATTTGAAAATATTTTTCCCTGGTTGATAGTTGTGTTTTTGTTTTGTTTAGTTTTTATCAGATTTCTCCTCTTCCCTCATCTCCTGTATGTTGTTTAATAGAACGGAACTTTCACAATAAAAGCCTGTCACATGTGTGCAGATCACCAAGGTTCCAGTCCAAGCCTGCCAGCAGGAGACGAGCTGCCACTCCTGCATCGGTTTGAAGGACCCGTACTGTGGCTGGTGTGTCCTGGAGGGAAAGTGAGTCGCACATGAGCAGCTTGTAGACCAGCTACCCCCCCCCCCCCCAAAAACGAGTGTAGAAAACAAACAAACAAGCATACTAGTTATGGTGCCTTAAGGTTTGAAGAACAAAGGCTGTGTCAGTGCTAGCCACCTCCATCGGTTTGTTTGTGCACATTTATGTAAAGCTAACTCTGTATGACTCAGGAAACACCAGCTTAATATTACCACCTTATAAAGCCAAGCTCATATTCATTTTTTCACTTGTTCTTTCTTTAACATCTGCTCGGTTCACAGGTGCACCAGGAAGCAGGACTGCGGTAGGTCATCAGAGCTGAACACCTGGCTGTGGTCACCAGATGGAAAGTGTGTGCAGATCCAGGGTTTCAACCCGCCGAACCTCAGCTGCAAGAAGACAGACCAGGTATGGGGGAGCTATACAAGAGCATGCATATTGCTGTGAATCTTTTCCTCTGTGTGCTGGAACCCCCCTGAGCTAAGATCAGTTCTTGCTGAGCTATGCTTAATTTAAACCACTCAAAGCTGAAACTCTGGCAGAGGTGGAGGGCTCTTTGTCTGTTCTGTCAGCAGCATTTCAAACTTCTTTCTAACCTCTGGTACATGGATCTTCAGGGCCCCTCAGGGGAGCTACAGAGAGATAAAGACATTTTTTGATCCACAGCAACATTATAATTTACAATTCCTCTATGCGAGCCAGATGTATATTGCATCGTTGTTTGTGCTGACAGCTCCTTTGAAAACAGCTCTGTAGTTTTCAGGCTGATGAAACTCAGAAAGTGAAAAATGTGCTTCTTGGAAATGTTGCATCACACCCAGAAACTGCTGATGGTGTCTAGTTTCGGAAAATCATGTTGGAGCAGCACCAACAGCGACACAGATTGATCTATGATAAGATCAGCCAACACGGTTTGTTGCGGTTAACCATCCTAAAAACATTTCCATGTTACCGTAATAAGCTGTGGATTGTTTTTTTCTTGTTGTAACTTGCTGTCAATTAATTCTGTCCGCTAATCTTCCAGCCTCATGTTCGCTCATGCCAAATATTCAAGTTTATGGTTACAAAAAGGGTCACATAGCAGGAGTGGCTGATTTGTACCCTCAATTTTAAAATTCCAATTTTGAGCACATAAAAACAAATGTGATATAGTGAGTCAGTCGCAGTTTATTTGACATTAAACGTCTGGAACTAGTTTTACTAATAAAGTAAATACATCGATGGTTCCAGAACAACGTATACTCCCCCGACCAGTTGGCGAGAGATTGCTGGGTTTTGCTTGCTGAGGCTAGGTGATTGCTTTAGCCACTAGCAGACTGTCACAGTTGCCCATAGTTTCCATGGTAGATGCCTACTTGTCTGCAAACACTTGCCAGCTAGTTCCTAAGGTCTCCATTTCTGGTTTTCGTTGCACTTTTTCAGATTTCATTCTGTACTCTTATTTGATAATTTGATACTGACAGACACTCTGAAAGACTGTGCTCAATTAGCAAGTGTTTGCAGACAAGTCTGTGTCATCCATGCAAACTACAGGTGACTGTGGTAGTCTACTAGCAGTCAAGCACAAGGGGGTTTTTGGTGCAGCACCCTCTTTGCAACCAACTTCACCTAGCAACAGCCAGCGACTTCCAAAAACCACTTGGCAACCCATTGGGAATATACATTTTTCCCTAGCAACCAAAGGCAGCCAAGGGGACTGAGGCCTTAGCTGGCATTGTCCTTACCATCAGTGAGGATACATATCGTCGTCTTATGGATTCTATCATCAGATCCCAATTTCACAGTCTTTTGTCAGTATGGTTAAAGTGTTCAACAGCAATCATAAAGTATACCATCTTTAGTTTTCCTCCCACATAATAGGAATATAGCACCAGTATCACATTTTGTTTTGTTTTTTGTTTTTTTTATCAGTAAACAGCAGGTCAACAAAAAATATTGACTTTGAAAGTCACATTTATCTGAATACTCTAATACAGAAAACTTATAACATTAATGGTGTTATGTTGAATTAATTCTTAACTCATTGAGCGGTTAATGTTAGTCTGAACTGACCAGGCTTCCACACAGTGGTAAAAATGTTGTGGCTGTTTAACCTGTTAATGCATAAAGTTAGGTAATAATGGCTTTTGTAAGTAATGCTCAGCTGTAATTGCAGGGGATCAGCTGCTATTAGCAGCTTTCATTAGAAGAGACAAACACACAGTTCCAGTCTGGTCCTTAGCCACTGCAAGCATGTATTAGAGGGTGTATGCAAGGATGTCTATATACGTGCATTTACAAACACTTTATGCTGTAGCGGGTACACACAGTAGTGGTAGACATGGATTTACTGCAGGCACAGAAAGTGTCCTCAAAGCAAACTTCAAATGGAAGTAGTAGCAGTATAAAAACAAATAGGAGGGTTTTTACTCTCAGACTGATACTTTTGCTCGTGTTTTAGATTTTAAAGATAAAAATTAGTTTCAAACAGGAGACGCCAACATCTAAACCCTTTAATAACATGGTACGAACTCGTAGCTCCTACGTGGCATTTTTAAAACGCCTAAAACTTAAAAGTTTCTGTCTTTGAGTAGGTGTTGTCATTATGTACCAGACGCCTTAATAAAACTTTATCTTGTACTTTCAAGGAGGCAAAAATGATCCTGGCCAACAGCATTAAAGTAACACTGAGCAGCTAATTTATGTAACGCTATAAAATTCAAAATCGAAATGCTGTAGCAGCAATTTTATGGAGTACACCAAACACCAGCAGAGAATGCTGCGCTGCGTCAATACATCTTAACATGACGGCTTCACTCTCTGAATTAATGAGGGATTGATCAAAGAGCTGATCTGCCAGAAAGACGCGTCGTCCTTCAACGCGTGCAGCACCACGCTGTCCACCGACGTCGTCCCCACATCGTGATATTTCTACTCCAAACCTCAGGTGTTATCCAGCAGACGCAGACAGCTTGCATAAAATCTAGTTCATTATGCATTCTTAGGGACTAAAATTCAGCTCCAAGAGTTTCAGCAGTCGCAAGTTTGAATGACATGAAACGACTGAAGTTGCTGTGAGGGTAAAAATGTTTTGTATGTAGATTATAACATTGGTGATTGTTTATTTTGGCACCATAGTCCTCACTGTTCTCATCAGATGTGATGAGACGACAAAACAACATTATGGCTGCGTGATAATGCAATCAGGTGAGGCTATGATAAACGCTATGCAAATACGAGTAGGTGGCAGTCGTAAATACAGAAACTTTCAAACCAGTTTTTAGATTTGTCTATTTGTTTGTTTGAGGCAAAGTTACAAGTTAATCAAGATAAGTCCAAAGTATAAAAGCAGATGTTGTCCTTCAGGGCAGCGGGAGAGTTAAAAGTCTTAAAGTCAAACATTAAATGTACCAAGTTTTTTTCTTTTTAAGCTGTTTGATCATTTTTGTATTATTTATCATGGAGCTCTGCAGTCCTGTGAAAAGCTAAGGACCCTCCATGAGTAGCGGTAGCGTAATAGAGCTACCTTTAACAGCAATAACTTGAAGCAGTGGTTTTCTGTGTGACTTTATGAGTTTATCACATCATAGCGGAGGAATTTTGGCCCGCTCCCCCTTTCAGCATTGCTTTAGTTCATTAAGATTTGTGGGCATTTATTATTCGCAGCTTTCTTAACATCAGCATCATCGTGCTGACAGCTGGTACGAGGCATTTGTGCTAATATGTTGTGTTTAGTTTTCTCCCAGCATTGTGCTGTCCATTATGGCCAAACTTTTGCCTTCCAAACAAGCCATACTTGTTGAGTCTTTTTATAATTTTAACTAATGATCTGTAATGTTTAACATCTGAAGCCTGTAGAGTCTGAGAGGGAGCTCAGGAAACGACAAAACCTACAAAAGATTCGCAGCACCCGATGGTGCTCATCCTCATAATTTCTGTGAAAGCAGTAAGGGTGTACTTTTCTCACAAGTCCTTGAAACTTTCTTTATAACAGGGGTACAAACAGAACAAATCTTCAACCTGTAGTAACTAACTCAAGAAAGACAGGACACAAGCAATTTAACTGAGGAAGTTGTGTAGCTAAAAAGTAACCCCTCCCAAAAAGAGTTAAACAAAAGTTAAACCCAGTCTTGTCAGCGCCTAATTAATACGAGCGCCACACTTCAAACTATGTTTATATTCATCTGATTTCCTTTGTTGAATATGTTTTGGGGGGGAAGTAATTGCTGCCCTGATTGTGTTCATTGGCAACATTTGCTCCAATCAAGGATGTGCGACATCTTTATACTGCAAACAAATCACAGGAAGGAGGTTAGACTAAGTGTCTTAAGGCTTACTTAAATGCCCCTTCTGACTTAGATGCTATAAGAAGGTTGGGGTTTTAAGTATTACAGTTAAGGCCTTTTTAGAAATAGTCAATTTTGGGATTATCAAACCAGCAAAGGTGATTATGGAGCAAGAAGATGATGGCGCAATAACAGTTTGAGCTTCCTAAACATGTGTTTCTACTCTAAGCTGTTATCTTTTTCTGTTTTTCAGGTCTGTAATTTTTTTCATTAAGTATTAAGTCTTTGGAGAGTTAGGTCTGCAGTCAAGTTCAGGTCACGTCTGCAGCCCTGCCTGTATCTGATTTTAATTAATCATGTGCTTCAGATAGCGCTGCTGTAATCTCGTAAAGTCGCACATACAATCAGAAACTCTGATCTGCAAATTGAAAAGGTGTCAAACGTTGCTCTTTGCTTCAGTATTTTAATTTGAATGTCAGAATCCTTTTGAGGTGACGTGAGTTTCTGGTGGAAAGGAGCTGAGCTCATATTCCTCTGATCAGAAGACTCTGTTTGCTGGGGTTTAACATACAATCTTCTGAGACCAGACAGATAAATCTGTTGCATCTTAATTGGGAAATTTGGTGCCATCGCCTCCGTTGCAGCCCCTAGTTTGTGATTTGAACCTGATAAGACAATTGGATTTTAGCTTTAAAAGAAGGAAAAACTTTCTTCTCGAGGTTTTACATACTTAAAAAGAAGAAAGCGTCCCAGGTGACTTCGTCCAGGGGCTTCTCTGGTCCGATAGTTTCGCTAAGATCAAAAACTTTGAAATTAAAACTTCAGCAGCAAAATTTAAATCGGTTGAGGTCAGCACAGAGTAATGAGGAGCTGATGTTTGAACAGTGCCAATGAATAGCAATTATCACCGCAACTCTCCCACACAAAAACTCACATGTGTATGCACAGAGAGTCAGACACGTCACGGTCTCTTATTCTCTTTCTCAGTGTGGAAGAGAATAAGACAAAAAATATACCCAAACATTGTTGCAGTCACATACCCGCTGAGCTAATTGCGCTGTACTGAATGAAATTATTATTGAAATATTAATTAGAAAAAATATTTAATTAAGAGGATGGGAGTGCATAGTAAGGACAAGACTGCACAGTATTAGAGAAACCCAATGATCCGTTTGAGCAAGCACTTGACAACAGTGGGGAGGAAGAACCCCCTTTTAACAGGAAGAAACTTCCAGCACAACCAGAATCTCGAGGTTAGGTGTCTGTTGAGATGGACTTAGGCTAATCAGATGGGCACAAACACAAATTCAGCTGAATGGCAAAGTTTCTGCTGGTGTTACTGGGATGTAACAAACACCTCACAGCTGTATGGGACCAGTAAGCAGCTCCAGAGACCTGCCAAGGGTGCCTACAAAAGCATACAGAGCCCAATCTACAGCAGAGAGTAGTAAATGGGTAATTATGGAATATAAATGGTAACATGGTTAACACACACATGACTTACAGGTGAAAGTTTCCCTCTTTGAAACCCGGACTTTTAAGGGTCACAAGCTGGTGTTCTCTCAGAACAGGTACCAAACCTGGATAAATGGGAGGGCTGCATCTGGTGTAAAATCTGTGCCAAATCAAATCCTGTGTGGCAACACTTTGGTAAATGAAGGAAGAGCTGAAAGTGCCTTTAGTGGTATATAAAAGCATGGATAAATGAAAGGGTGAAGTCCATGATGCCCTGAGGCTATAGCAGCATCCCAAAGAGGTGGAAAAGCACTGTTTGAAGCCACGAGTTTGTCACCTGAACACAAACTGGCAGTAGATGGATGTTTATGAAGACTGACATGAGAGTGAGAGTGACGTGCTCCGTCTAGCTGGGATAATATGATAAGATCAGCTCTTTACAGTTTGGCAGGGAAAACGATTTGAAATACAACTCTGGGCTTAACAGGAAGACAATGAAGAGAAGCTAATATGGGAGAAATAGGCTCTGTTTGCAGTCCTGCTGCAGTGTTTTGGATACACTGAAGGCTTTAAGAACAACCTGATAATAAGGAATCACAAGCTTAGAATGTGTCTTGATGCATTCTCAATCATCCAGGTAAGGAAATCCCCAAAAAGTTGATTCTGTTCATCTTTACGTAGCGATTTCTGTGGGAAAAACATTTAGTCACTAATCCAAGAGACTTCATCAATGTCAGTCTCTCTCAGACCATATTAATGCTGGAGGTCATCCAGAATGAGTCCCTGTTATAAGTTTCTGAGGATTTCATGACCAAATATAGAAAAACCTGGATTTCAAAGTATGAAATTACAGTTCAAGGTCTTTAAGTCTTTGAGACACTATAAGAGAGAGGTGTGGCACTTAAAGAATCCTGAGTTGAACTCTTCCATGGAGTTGAGTATCCAGCCAAGTGTAATTAATGGCCCTGACCAGGTCCTGGTCGCAAGGGCAGCAGCGGTCTCCTCCACCACTTCATTTGTGGAGGCTATACTGAAATTTTAAAGCAAGCAAAGAGACTTCATCCCTCCAGAGTCTCCTTCCTGGCTCTGCCCTGGTTGGACTTCCTTTCCTTTGGATGAAGCTCATTTCAGCCTCTTGCATCCACCATCTTACTCTTTCAGTAGCTACCCGTAGCTCATAGCCTTAGGTGGGATTAGGAACGCAGATCCAGAAGTAATCAGCGACTGCAGACGCTGCCCTCCTGTGGGCTCACCACGCGCAGCAGGAGCTGTAGGGCTCTGGTGCTTTGCAGATCAGAGGGGCAGCCCCGGGTGGTCTCCGGGTTACCAAACTGTTGCTGTGTTGTGCATGTTTTTCTTAGTTGTTGAGCAGTAGTGCATCTCTGAACCGGATTATCTATACCATCATATTAATCTGTCTGCTCAATGTGTTCAATGTCGATTAGCCAAACTAACAAAAATAAATATTACGACTGGGTTTGTTTGTTTGTTGTTGTTGTTGTTTTTAATAAAACAGGTGAATGTCCAGGTGTAATAAAAATATGACAACAATATTACAATGTCATGTATAACTTTATAAAAATGCATTGCCACCATTTCCTAGAGGAGAAACTTAAAAAGATATAAGACTTAGTGTTACTTCTGCAAGCGCTGCTGTTAATAATACAGTGAATTCATCAGGTCAGTCCTCTGCGTGATGATGCCTGAAACTGCCTCAAACCTTTGCACAGTGCATGCATACTGTGGCTCCTATCTTAATTACTCTGTCACACCCCGTCTTATTCTGTAATTCATACTCGTACACAGAAAGCACACTCCCTTTTCTCTGTCTACCAGTGGCTCACACCTCTCGTGTTTCTTTATCTCCCCGTAGCCAGTTGAGGTGTGAGGTGAAATATAATTACTTCTCTGCTTTCATTTTCCTTCTCGGGTTCGTCTCTAACTCTCCTCTCTCTTTCTCCCTTATTGTGCCTCATAACTCCTTTAATTTGTGCACTCTGTCTCCAGGTGGACATCAGCATACCTGCTCTCCCCGCACTGAGGCCGTCTGATGACTTGCAGTGCGTTTTTGGCTCTTTCTTTACTGGAGCCGTGAAACATGGCGGGCAGGTTACTTGTTCGCTGCCCGACCCTGTGGAAATCCCAGCCACTCCTGACCAGCAGGGTATGTGAACAGATGAAGGATGCACAGATAGTTTGTTTTCAGTATATGGACTTTGGATTGGATTGGATTGGAGTGGACTGTCACTCAATTACACATCATAAAAACACATATAAGCATAAACTAGAATCCACAATCATGTTAATATCCTAAAAGAACCCGTTGAGAATGTGGAAAAGCTATGGTATTACCTTGGTTAGAAAGCGGCATGTGTAAAGTGAACAGACACACTGATATCTGCTAATTAGTGCTAAGTTTGAGTCATTGCATCATTTACTCAATCTATCCAAAGCTGGATCATGATCCAGGTCCACAAACATGGAACATGCTCTCCAACTCCTCCTGTTATTTAATTAGATTTGGGAATATTCATTCATATTTTGAGCTGGACTGTTATCTTTATTCTCCAGTTTGATGTATTTTTCTTATTGTTTTTCTTCTTTTTTTTATTTGGCTCGTCTTAAATCCTAATAGCACACTGTGTATCTCCTTTTCTATTACCTACTGTTTGTTTACATCTCATACTCATGCATTTTAATGACTTTGAACTGCCTTGTTGATGAAAGGTGCAGTGTAAATGTATTTGGCTTCCTCTCAGCGAGACTGGAGCTACCTCAACCTAACTATTTTAAAATCCTATTGTGTTTTTACTCAGGTGTACAATAAGTTCTGTCTGTTTTTATATTAAAAAGAGGGTAACTGTGTAACTGTTATCAGCTGTGTGCTCCAGGAGCAAGAAAGTGAGCTGTGTTTTAAAAAACCTTTAAATATTAAATGTAGGTGTTGCAGTTTGCCCTTTTAAAAGACATTGCCTCCTCACATTGACACTTATTTTGTGCCACGTATTAGTGGTAACCTGGTTAAGGTTATTAGGCCATTTATTAATGTAGTATAACAGAAATAAATGGAGAAATAATTAACAGGAAAAAAGTATATTAACAGTAAAGCCAATGTTTTTACATTTTGTATCAAAATACAACAAATTGGTGAATACAGTGCTAGTGTAATTTTTTTATTGCACACTCTTGAAATGTGAAGAATATAAAGATATAAATATTAGCATATGCTACTCTCACATGTGTATAATAAAATAACGTCTGATATATAAACTGATAAACACCTTGTTTCAGAGTTGATAGGCGCTGGAATTTTATTACTGTTGACCAAAGTTAGTCATATCCTGCCTCCTCCCGCCTTTAGCTTTGCAGTCTTGATGCTAAGCTAAGTTAGCCGGCTGTTAGTGGGTTGCATCATGGAAACTTACTTTGTTTGACTTTCGGTAAATTGCTCCTTTAACAGTTAATAGGAAAAACAACACCAACAAAACCTTGATTTTAATGTGTGTGTGTGTGTGTGTGTGTGTGTGTGTGTGTGTGTGTGTGTGTGTGTGTGTGTGTGTGTGTGTGTGTGTGTGTGTGTGTGTGTGTGTGTGTGTGTGTGTGTGTGTGTGTAGACTTTGTGTCAGTTCCCATGAGGATTGTGGTGAATTCAATCGAGGTGACGTCAGGAAAGTATGACTTCTACAACTGTGCTGCCACCGTCAGGAAGAACCAAAATACACCGTAAGATGGATAATGTAACCTCCCCTCCCTCATATATACGTGCGTGTATACCGAAAAAGTATACACGCATGTATATATGTGTGTATCACACGTCCGCTTTACATACTTAAAGCAGACGTGTGATGGCACGCACTTCTCGTTGTTTTCAGGTGTATAGCGTGTGTGACCAGTAAGTGGGGCTGTCAGTGGGACGCTCAGACTCACAGCTGCAGTGACGACGACCATAATGTGAATGGAGATTACATAATCAAACCCCAACAGGTAATAAAATAATAATCTGCAGCTTTTGCCTTTTAGAACTGCTTTAATTCTTCAAGCACAGATTCATCAAGGAGCTAGAAACACTCCTCAGAGAGAGTTTGAGGTGATCTGAGTTTTGTGACATGGTACATAGAAGCAGCCTTTAGTAGATGGCGTGCACATGTCCGTCCATCTGAAGGGACAGACAGGGTAGGTTGTGGTGTTTAGATGATGCTTAGTTGGTAATAAAGGGGCCCAAAGTGTACCAAGCAAATACTATCACACCACCTGCAGCCTGAACAGTTAATAGAAGCCAGGATGGAGCAGCTCGTGTTACCCTGCTGTCTGAATTGAGATCGATAAGACCAGGCAACGTTTTCCCAGACTTCTGTTGTACAATTTTGGTGAGCATGTGCAAACTGTAGCCTCAGTTTCTTGTTCTTAGCTAACAGATTGGAAAGCAGTGTGGTCTTCTGCAGCTGCAGGCCATCATCTTCATGGTTCAATGTGTTGTGCATTCAGAGATGCTCTTCTGCATACCTTGGTTGTAACAAGTGGTCAGTTGAGCACTTTTGCCTTTCCTATCAGCACGAGGCAGTCTGGCCATTCTCCTCAACATGGACTTTTCCTCTTAAAGAGGAAAAGCCGCTCACTGGATAATTTCTCTTTTTTGGATCATTCTCTGTAAACTCCAGAGGTGGTTGTGTGGGAAAATCCCAGCAGGTGTACTCAGTTTTACCACTATAATTAGCTGATAGGATATTTGCTCTAACTTGCATATGAAGTCTACCTAGTAATGGGGACGAAAGAGTATGGAGTGGCCGAAGCTCATCATTAACATCAAATATTAACAAGGAAATTGAATGTTTCTCTGTTTATATTGATGAGTTGTTAAGTGTCTGAAGTGTTTCACAGTGAGCTATGATGATTTGATTCGAGGATGGATAATTCACAGCATTGCCTGAAGTGTTTTGTTTCCCCATGAGTACTTACATTGTATTTGAAGGTGTGAACTGTGCTGTTAGCTGTTGAGCTTAATATTTCTGCTCCTGCTTCTCTTTCTGTGATGTAGTCCGACAATTGTCCTCAGTTTGAGTCTCCGGAGCCGGCGTTGATCCCTGTGGGCTACCAGATCCCCATCAGCTTCCAGGGAAGAAACCTGGACAGCTACATGGTGAGATCAGTCAGAGCTGCTGACTTACTGCTTCATAAACATCCAAATATTGTCGTCAACATCATCTGTGTGATCATTTCTCTCAGTTGTGTGTGTGTGTGTGTGTGTGTGTGTGTGTCTCTCCAGGACCGGACATTTTTGATCGGGACTGAGCTGATGAAGCACAGCGAGCAGGAGGTGGCAAAGGAGGAGGAGACATCAAAGTTCAGATTCAGAGGATATAAGGTCAGTATAACGAGGAGGAAGAGGGGACAACCTTGTTAAAATTTGTGATAAAGATTAAATACTTTGACAAATATTCTGGTTTCAGTGCAGATTTTCATACTTAAAGCAGACCTGTTAACTCATGTTCATGTTAAACAAGACCAAGGTTTTCAGTTCAGTTCAATTCAGTTTTATTTAAATAGTGCCATATTACAGCACTCATCTCCTCTGAGTGCTTTGTATTGTAAGATGAAGACCCTTAGCATATCTTAGCACATATAATAATAATAATGAGAAATCCCCAACAACCGGACGACCCCCTGAGCGCAAGCACTTGGTGATAGAGGGAAGGAGAAACTCCCTTTTAACAGGAGGATGCCTCCAGTAGAACCAGGCTCAGGGAATGGCAGTCATCGTGACAGGTTGGGGGTCATAATGAGGTCAGTGTATGTGCAAGTAATCTCTGTGATCCAATCACAGACTTCAGACCGCTCCATCCAATGTGGTCATCTCAGACACACAGCTGTGAATGTAAGCACACAAAGTCATCTAATTAGAGTAAATGTGACGTTATAGTTCGTCAGAGTTTTCATCAGGGTTTCTTAATCACTGAAACTACCAGTTGGAGGCAAATTGAAGGTTTGTGACATGTCACCTCTTATCCCGAAGACTTCTTCAGTTCTAAAAGGTTACCAGATGTTGAACCCCAGTCAGGCTGTCACCTCAGAGGAGGTCCTGAGACTCATTGACCCACCCTGTCCTCATTTGAGTCTGAGCATCTGAATCTCAAGGGGTGTCAAGGTGGCTGATAGTTGGTGTAATAGGCCATTACGGTTCTCTGATGGTCGGTCCACGTCGACGTAGATGGCCTCTTTTACTCATGAAGACTGCTCTTGGGTGGAAAGTGAAACATCTGAAAGAAGACTTGGATGAACATGCACAGACACTGATCTGTGCTTAAGCCGTAATACGAGCTGGTTTGATTCTCTGAACACTAAGGACAGGTGCCTCAGGGCTTCCTTTATTTACCTCCTTTAGCACAGGATACACTGAAGGATCCTCCCTGAAAGAAAAGGAGAAGATGGCATCCCACGATTCAAAGCAACGCTCCATCAGGAGGTCAGCATGACTGAACAGAGATCATCACTGCTAACATGCAGATATGCTAAGATTAGTTAATCATACAGCAGTGCTACTTTTGGAGTGGAGTGAATGTTGCAGTGTAACTCGGGTTGCACTGACGCTGTCCTCGTTTTGGCGTGCTGTATTTCCATCTTTCAGGATTATCTTTAATTAAATTTGACTTCAGAGATGCGGAAAGCTTTAATAAAGGAAGAGTTAAAGTGGATCAAGAGAACATGTTGAGCGGAGAGCAGGGTGAACAGCATTTCTTAATGCAGCCATGTCATTTCACCCTCGTGACTGCAAAGCTCTGTTCTGTTTTTAACCTTAGTTGACATAGTGATATTTTCCACCCGCTTGTCTGTATTTATAACATTTACAGCACAAAACATTACGGCAGCAACACTCAGCATCATTTCCTGAAGAAATGTGACTAGAAAAAGACAGAAGGTCGGCAACAAGGTGCATTTTTTAGAAATATGAATCACATAAATTCACACAGGTAGAGTCCCTGAATAAAAATGTAGAACTGGAAATAATCCTGGGTGCAGACATTTGACAGGACCTCTGTCAGGCTGTGCTGGATTCTTCAGATCTGCTAGTTTTTTAGGCCTGCCACTGTCCTCCACTTGTCCACTCTCCTCAGAAATTTTCGCCTAATAGTTTAGACAGGCTGCATGAGTTGGGTAAATTTTTAATGCTTGAGTGATTGACAGGTCACTGCAAAGAGGCTTAACAAACCAAAATATTCCTCTGAAAATGGTCAAGTACAAGGACCGGATTAATAATGAGTAAAAAAGCAGCCAATGTCTAAATGACCCTTAGAAAGCATGGGGAACTATTGGACCACTTCAGAACATTCCAAGAAAGGTCTGACTTCTTACAAATCGAAGGGCGTAGGTTAAGACTTTTGCACAGTGCTGTAAATAATCCAAATACTTAGTAAAGTCTCTACTATGAAACCACTGAAAGCCTTTAAAAAGGGCACAGGAATAAAAGCTAAAAAGGAGTGTTGAACAGGAAAGAATCAGCTGACAAGATAAAAACAGAACGCAGTCTCTGAATGTGAACAGTAATGCTGCTTTTTCTGTGTCTTTACTAACGTACACAAATTAAAACCCACTTAAAAAAAAACCCCACTCTGATTCTTGTGCTGCGTCCATTAGCAGCCTCCAGAAAGAATGAAATCTCTCTCCGCTTCTCGGCTTTCTGTTTATGTTTTCAAGCTCGCCGTCGCTGCCGAAAGCTATAGAAAAATCAGGGAGTGCATCATTAATGATAATTAGACAATTAGTGCATCGTTAGCAGTTAATTTGTGAGTAAATGAACATGATTGGGAGTCAGAAAGTGTTTCGAGCGCAGCTCTAAGTTCATTGCTTCTGAAATCTTGTGCTTGTGTTTAGTTTTATGTGTTTCGTCAGCTGTTTTCAGTTTTGTTGAGCACACACTGATTGTGCTGTCAAACGGATGTGTGCAATGGCGCCCCCTTATGGACTATAGAGATGGATAATTATTTTCCCTGATTCACTGAACCGCAGGTGTGTGCGTGTGTGTTTGTTTCAGTGACGTTTTGCTCGCATCCCTCTCGTACACCCCCCAGTTTTTCCTCTTTTCTGCCTCCATTGATCCTTGCCTCACGCTGAGTCCAAGTCTGCCAATATGCAGTTAAAGAGTGTGTGTGTCTGTGTGGGGGTGTGCTTTCATGTTTGTGTGTGTCACTGCAGGTTTTCCTCTCATTATCTCTGGTATTTGTCTCTACATGATACTTTTTTTTTTCCTCTTCTTTTAGTTTTTTCCCCACTTTTTTTTTTCCACATATCCTGAAGAAAACTTGTCTTGATTTATGGCTACAGTGGTGTGTGTGTGTGTGTGTGTGTGTGTGTGTGTGTGTGTGTGTGTGTGTGTGTGTGTGTGTGTGTGTGTGTGTGTGTGTGTCGGGGGGCTCCAGTCACTCATGCTGTAGTCTTTCATGTAATCTCTGTTCCTGAGTTTAACATGTAGGCAGCACCGTCTTCCTGGTGTTATAAGTAACCTGATCAAACCGCATTGAGGACAAACTCTGGGAACAATTGCCTGATAGTTTGTCATTTAAGGACTTGTAGGCGTCACGTAAATATAAAACTTCGCCGCCTTCTGTAAAGCAGTACTAAAGTGTTCTGCATGGTAGAGGAAGTGGAAGCTCCAGGAGATGATGCAATGGACATAACATTGGATAACAGTGTCACACTGCTTTTTGCATAATGTCAGTGGGGAATTTTGATAAGTGGTGAAGAAAGCACTTACTGTGCAATACAAAAGTGTTCCTTTGTACGTGAGTTTTTCATTTTAAATGTCAGCAAAATGTCTTTAAAATGTCTCTTAAATCAGACGCTTGTCTGTTAGTGCTGTGTTTCCTATGTTATTAAAGCAGATGTGGAATCAGACTATATCAGAGATGGATGTAGCTGCCAGGCCTGAAAAATGAAACAACTGGACCAGTATCTTGAGCCTGCATTCTTTCTAACAGCCAGCAGGAGGCGACTGCTCTGCTCTTTGGTTGTACGGCAGTGTGAGAGAAAAGAACTGAATATCTTGGACCCCAATAAACATCATGTGTCATTGTGTTTATTTCATAAATTATTATCCATATATTTTGAATAAAACAGGAAACAGGGCACAGTGCTGTGCAGAAGTCTTAGGCACCCGTCATTTCTTTATATTGTTATTTCAAGGAGCCAGTTTTTCTTGATTCTTGAAGTTGTCTCGAGCATTAGTTTTCCAGGCCTTTTGAAGGGTGCTGGCTGCTTTTTCACTCATTTTTAGTCCAGTAATTGTACCTGCTGCTAGTAACAATCATTTCTTCCTATTTCTTTAGTTGAATTTATGAAAAATGCCAAAGATAACAGTTTATTAGATACATATTTATATTTCTGCACCAACTTCCCAAAGAACTGGTGAAGCAGAAGCTTTCTACATCAGATGAATCGTATCTGAAAGACATGTTCTTTAGAAACTGGTGAGAAAAAATCACGCAGTCCTGACAGGGCCTGAGAGAAACATCTGGACCTTCAGATGATCCATATGTTGTTCATTGAAGCCTCATCAGAATGGTCTCAGTGGAAGAGCGGTTGTAGATGTGAAACAAGGAGAAAAGGCTGAGGTATGCCAGATCACACAAAAAATAATCAACAGAAATTTTATATTTTTTGTTAGAGGGTCAGGAGAGAGGTACAACAGTGAGCTTCTTCAGTAAAACACAGTGGAGGCTCTGTTGTGGTTTGGGGCTTTATTTTAGCCAGTGGTGTTGGGGATCTTGTCAAAATTGATGGTGTTATGAACACAGAAAAGCACCATCAGATTTTAATCCACCATCTGGAAAACATCTGAGTGGTAACAGCTTCGTTTTGCAACATACCGATGATCCCAAACACACTGCTGATGCAGAGAAAGCTTACCTGGGCAGCTAACACACAGTGGAACACTATGAGTCATGGCTTGGCCTCAATATTATTGTGTGTGTGTGTGTGTGTGTGTGTGTGTGTGTGTGTGTGTGTGTGTGTGTGTGTGTGTGTGTGTGTGTGTGTGTGTGTGTGTGTGTGTGTGTGTGTGTGTGTGCGCGCGCGCAGAAACAACCAAAGAGGAGCTTTGAATGTCCTTCAGGAAGCCTGTTGAACTATTCCTGAAGACTATTTAAAAACAAATTGCAGAAAGCCGCCTGACAGAGTTCAGACTGTGCTGCAGAATAAAAGTGGTCACACCAAATATTGACTATTAAACTTGTTAGAATTGTGTAAACTCTGTTTTATTTGCATGTTTCAATAAATCGCTCCACCCGTGTCCCATTTTTCTAGCAACATGTAAAGAAATGAAGGGAGGCTCAGGACTTCTGCACAGCACTGTACTGTATATTTTAGGGTTTGGCTAGCTTGTAATTGACAAGCTGCGAATGTATGAGCCAGGTTCAAAATCAAAGAGGGTAACAACCAAATTGGCTTCGAAACTCTCCACAAACCAAATGTAGAACGTCGCCGTGGTATCCAAGTCCATCCTTTATATACTCAGTCCATGAGGTAGTTGTATTAGGTTAAAGCTGCAGTGTATGTCCTTCCAAGACACAACCACCACAACACCACTGGGACTTTAGATTCTCTTAATATAAGTCATTAATTTTTTTTTAGTTAAAACTATGATTACGGTTTGGATAAGATGGGCAGTGGTTTTGGTCTCCAGAAACATATTTTTTAGTTAATGAAATGTCCTCTGAAGTGATGGAAACATGGCCGTGTGTCTGTGTGTGCAGTTTGAATACGACGAGCAGCAGGAGGTGAACGTATCCTTCCACATCAAGGACAGAGACACTGAGAGGAAGATTGACAGCACCCTGACAGGTTGGTATTTCACCAACACAGACACTTCACAATCGCACATAAATCAGGATAAAGTGTGAAAGTGCAGTTATCACGCTGTTTTTAGTGTCACCTTCGCTCATTTCAAATTCACTTCCAGCTGCATTATGATAATTAGCCTCACCCTCTCTTCTCAATCTTCTTCTTCATCTTCCTCTCCTCTTCTTGCCGCTGTCTCCCCAACAGTCGTACTGTATAGCTGCTCAGTGGGAAGAGAGGACTGCAGCCTGTGTAAACATGCCGACTCCAAGTACCAGTGTGTTTGGTGCGCCGCCTCACACAGCTGCGTTTACCGGGAACTCTGCCGTTCACCGCAGCCAGCGCAGTGCCCCAACCCAGAAATCACTGATGTGAGTCATAAAAACACAAAGCCATGACCTCTGACATGTCGGTAGGAAACACTGTTGGAACTTCTTTATGGACAGGATTGGTTCTATGTTTGGGAGCCTGACGGGTTTGAATGAGTGAAATGTATGTGCGGTAACTTTTACCCTCTGTAAGACTATGGCAGTGAGATTCATCTATCCTTCCATCCATTTACTTTTGTTTATCCTATTTGGAAGCAGGTTGCAGCAGGATAAACAGGATCATTTACTTCAGATGTTTTCACCTCACCCAGCTTCTTTTTATGTGAAAAGCCTGCAACCATACTCTGAGGCTCCTCCAGATATCTGAGCGCTCTAAAAGTCCAGACACCCAACAGATGAAGCTAGTTTCTGCCATTGGTATCCGCAATTTCCCTCTTCTGGTCCACTTCTCGCTAAACTCCTTTGCTTTGGGCACCAGCTCTCCCCCAACTCAGCAATCGTGTTGTCCACACAAAAACCTGAAACATGATTCTCAAACAGATCTTCCTCACATTGACGTCCTGTTCATATGTAAAAAAAGGAAAACCCAACTCATCATCATTCAGCAAAATCACAGGTAAAAAGTTCTAATAAGAGAGCTTTATCATGTTCAGATATCCCAGTTTTGGGTGAGAATTCCTGGGACTAAGTAAAAGATCTGCACCAAGAATGTCTTATTCTTCAGTTTCACACAAATATAACAACCACAAAGACTTGAACAAAAACTGCAGCATGTTCCATTTATAATCTGCACTGAACCAGAGAGTGACCTCACAGCATTTCAGAGATTAAACCGCAGAGCTGTGATGTGGCTGTGTCATTTAACAGAAGCAGAAATCCAGGAGAAGATCTGTGAGTAGCACCTTTAATAGAGCCAGTATTGCATTTTCCCTTCTCATCGTAACAGAAGACGAGAAAACCTACTGACATAAATCACACCGTTGTTCATGTGAAGTTGTCCTTTGTAGAAAAGAGTGCAGTGGGAAAACTGCAACCAGCTCTGAAATGTGCTGCGGCTGCAGAAAAAAAAACATACATAGAAAGCAATCTTATGGATGACAGAGGACAAGAATGATTTTACATGGATCTGTTTGATTTTTGTCACTTTGCACAACCTGATTTGCTCACCAACATATTTTTGTAAGTGCTCTTACTTGGTTAGCATCCAAGTTTTTGGTGCAAAGCCTAAAAGTTTCTCACTTTTAACCTGATGGCCATCATCTTTAAAGAAACGGAGTGTTACGTTATCAGCTAACCCTGGCTTGCCTAGTTAGCAAGCTGGATCCACAGACTATATTTGTGCAACACAAAGAAGCAAACACCTGCTAATTAGTATTAAATAAGACACTAAAGCTGGAAGTAAAGATTAATTAATTGGCAGCATTTAACTTCACTCCACGATCATTATGTCGACTCCAATCACTTGAATTAATTGAGGTCATTCAAGTTAGCCACACTATTAATAATACACATTTTTATCTTTACTGCAGTTTAAATGGGTGAGATGCATTACAGTCACACTAAAGCAGCACAACCAGAATTATGAAGTTGCCACCTCGTTGCCTTTGAAATAGTTACTTCAAAGATGGGGATCGAATCTGCGGCCACTCAGATTCAGCTCAAAGCAGCTTTGCCACATCAAGATGGCGATAAAACAGCAATCAGACAGTCGGTCTGCTCTCAGTTTGCCGTTGAATGGGGCCAATCTGGCAATCACATGCAGTCTGTTTGGGTTAATACATCCATTAACTGTGATAAATTGGCCAAAACTTCAAATCTGTTTGCAGCTACATACATAGAAATTCTGCTACTACTTACATTAAGTACCAGTTTAACTGGAAAATAGGCGTTTGGTAGGATTGCTTTTACTTAGGAGGAATAACCAATACCTAGTTGGCATCCAGCTGAGTCGACTCCCTTTTTGCAAAGGGTTGATTGCCAGCACATTGCAACCAATATGCGTGGTTTAGAAATTAGACAGCAATTCTTTGCAACCTTTCACCAATCTGTCTGAGATGGCAGTCGATCATCTTCCTAAACCACAGGTGTCTAACCTGAAGCCTCAAGGGCCGGTGTCCTGCAGGTTTTAGATATCAACCTGGGTCAACACCCCTGAATCAAATGATTAGTTCATTGCCAGGCCTCTGGAGAACTTCAAGACACGTTGAAGAGGTAATTTAGTCATTTAAATGAGCAGTGTTGGATCAAGGACCCTTTAGGCCTGGAGTTGGACACCCCCGTCCTAATTTATTAAACTGAATTTTGTTTGGTTTTTTTTGTTCATTTTGTTCAGTATCAATTTTGTTCTTCAGGATTTTTTTCTTTTAGTTGTACATCAAATTAAACAAAGCAAAGAATCCACGAACCCTCACCTACATCTGTGTGGACGGTCTTAGAAATCCACATCTTTCCACAAATTCATCTCTTCTCTTTTTGTCACTGAGCTAATTTTTTTCCTTCCCATATTGTATTCGCTGTTTCTCTCCTCCTTGGCTGAACTGCTTCAGTATGTTTCCTATTTTCTCTGGAACATCAGTCATTTGTTTCAGGCCCCGTCTTGATTTCCTCTGGGCTGCGGCTGATTATGCCAGAAGAAGTTAGTTATTTCCACAGCAGACTTTGCTGAGGACGACAGGGAGGTGAATATATACAAGATGAATTTGATCTTATACGTCGTGCAGTCACGTCAAATTGAAGATGAGATGGCCCAAATTGAAGCAGATATGCCGAGCCTTTGCTTCAGAAGATGTGTTTTCACAGGCTGTACTTCAACATCTTTATGAATATTTATACATTAATGTCATAACATTGGAAGCAGAAATATTTACAATTTGTTTTTTTATCTTTCTTTAGATTTTTTCCCATTTTCAGATTTTTCCCTTTAATTCATAAAGTCGTAGTACAGAGAGAAAAACCCCAAAAAGCACAGAATTATAAAAATATTTTCTTTATTAAATCTGAAATATTTGAAAAAAATATTGTTTTTAAATATTACAAAGTGCAATTAATGGAATATTTGTTTTAGAAAATGGACGTATTCATTGGTCGGTAGGTCACTTATCATTAAAATAAAAGCAGCACGGCGCTGTTTTCACCTTTACACTGTGCTACACTCTAATTAGCATTCAGCTTCACCTGAAGCATCCCTGAAGCCTTCATTTGTTGGACACTTTGGCCAAGCAGAAACTGGTGAGCTGTGAGTGGCGCATGCAGGCGTCCCATCATTCTGTGATTTGGGGAATGCTTTACATCTTCATTATCACTCGGTAGCGTTTGCTTAATTGTAGGAAGCCAAAATTGTTAATATTTGATTGTTGTGCAGTATTCTGTAAGGACCTTTCAAACCTGTTTCTGCCCACAGCTTGTGTGACTGATTGACAGAAAAAGTAACTTTGGTATTATTGCAGGTTTTGGAATTTCAGCTCTCCTGCTATGATCTGTGATATCAAACAGTCTTTTCTTTCCTTCTCCAGATCAGCCCTCGGTACGGCCCTCTGAATGGCCGGATCTCAGTGACCATCAAAGGCTCCAACATGGGAATAAAGAAGGATGACATCAAAAAGATCACAGTGGCTGGAGTGGACTGCATTCACCAGGAGGACAGATACTCTGTCTCAACCAGGTACTCTAACAGGAGCGACGGCCTCGTTAACATGCAGATAGAAGCTCACCTGTTGCTTTTACACATTAAGCTGAAGCTCTTTCACATGCACCTGTAGCAGTGTGCTGACATGAA
Source organism: Astatotilapia calliptera (assembly GCF_964374335.1). NCBI lineage: Eukaryota > Metazoa > Chordata > Actinopteri > Cichliformes > Cichlidae > Astatotilapia > Astatotilapia calliptera. The sequence goes on from NC_137438.1 coordinate 21,578,316, forward strand.
TTATTAGCTAAAGATAAAAATCTATAAAAGCTTAGTGTTTCTGCACGTCATTTTGTTTTTTTTGGTTGATTGTACCAGGCACTGCCCCGCAGGTGAAGGCTTTGATCTATTAGCCTGACCCAAAACTTGATTGCTTACATACTTGCAAGTAATCTCCATATGTAATGTACAATTAAGGGGTTGATTCAAGAGGGGGCACTGAGTTATTTGAATTCTGGGCCTCCATCTGTTTTCTGAACCGCGGCCTCTGTTGTTTTCTGTCGGCAGCGTGGTGTGTGAGATTGGCCCGGCGAAGCGAAACCCACCGCAGGACCTCCCGTTTGAAAGGACCAACAGCGGACCAGTGGAGATAACAGTTGAAGGAGAACGATCGGGGACATCTCAGGTCTATTTTACCTACAGGGTACGTCAAGACCTTCCTCTAACACACGGTCAGGAAACGCATGAAAGTAGCAGGTGCTCATCAGCACTTTCAAAATAAGAGTGTGGGGTTTGTCTACTAGTAAGGTAATTATGGGTAATCGTGGGTATGGATAAAAAGAAATAAGTCAGTAGATAGACGCCTGACCTTGCTTGTGTTATTCACACACCAGCAGACTAAAGCGAAAGATGTTTCTGTAGCTTGTTTCAGGCTTTTTGATTCAACTTGTAATTTAAGACAGTGATGATTAACGAAGATCAGTAATAAACTGATAAATCCCCCTGAAAACACCAGAGGCTCCTTTACATACAGCTCAGGCTTCATAGCATAATGAGCATCAGACCCCACATATGTTAACAGCTAACATGTGTCTTATCTGTACACTAGTTTGCTATTAGAAATGCTGTAGAAATGTCTCCTGATCTTCTGTCTTAAAGCATCTTAGTTCAACTTCAGGAAGCTTTAAAAAACTGTTCAGTCTGGTGTAGTTAAACCTGCAGACACTGCATGCAAACCTTCTCAAAGTCTCTGAGGCAACACCGAACATTGTTTGACACAAGTGCTTCAAACCCCAGAGATCAAATCCCAGAAACATTAAAAGGTTTCTAACAAAGTAAAAGCATGCGGCTCTTCTCTGGTGCGATGCAAGGAAACGGTCTCCCTAAAGAAGCGACAGTGCGTGAAAATACTCCTCGCATACAAATTCACCACCGCCGCACCAAAGTCCATTCAGTTTCCAGTCATCCCCCCCACCCTCGCATAGCACAAGAGGAGAAACAAACATGATCAAAATAAATGTGCTTCACCTGCTGTTCTGTTTTGTTTCTTGAACTCGGCTCAGTTGCTTAATTTGAATATCGCTGTTCACATTCATATTTCTTGTTTGTTTCTATTGAACTGACAAAAAGCTAATTAAAGCAAACTGCTGAGACCAAAATGACTAATTTAGTTCATCAGCAGTGCGTCACTGCCTTTAAATGCTGCGACTCAGCTCAGGGTTGAAACTTCAGATTACTACATTGCTGATTTGTCTCAGTGTCTACGCAGAAAAATGAAACTAATAAACATGCTGACCACGATGTTGGGCTTTTCATGAACAAGAACACATCGTGTTTCAAAAATATTCAAAATCCAAATGTTTTCACTCCTTTTAGCTTCTCAAATGTGATGAATTTCGGCGTGTTAGAGGTGAAATTGGATAACATTATGATTACAAGGAGCATTTTGAGTATTTTACAGACATTTTTTGAACAGGTAGGTCGATTAATGAAAAGTCACAAATCACAAAAAACACACATGTGCAGTTGCCCTCAGAAAAAAACACAAAAACTGCAGCAATACGTGTTGCTGAATCATGAAAACAAAGAATACTTCCACAGCTTTAAACTGTCGCTGTATTTATATACCTGCACTCTAGGGTAGCTTTGCATGATTCACAGTTCAGAATAATCCGGATTTATAGATTAGTCGGCACTGGTGCTGCCTCTCAGTCAATCCTGCATGGGTAAAGCTGTTTTAACTTTCTTTGCTGCTCATGAACAGAAAGTCCAAACTACAGGCAGAGCTTTCATAATGCCCACAAGATATCCACTGGCCAATGATTCACCAAGATGAAGAGAAAGAAAACATACTTTATACAGTACTTAATACTATCTACTCACCTTTTAAAAATATAGAGATGACAATAAAATGTTCTTTAGAAAATAAAAAATAAATAAATAAATAATACTATAAAAACTTAACTAAAGGTTTGAACTGTCACTTGAGAATATACCATACCAAAAACAAAAGGAAATGAATTGTTGAAGTTCACAGGTGTCAGGAATTGGAGTGAAAAGTATGATCAAGAATGTCAAAAAGCCACACAGTACAAAACCAGCCTGGCAGAGGAAGGAAATTAAAGATTACAAAGACTCTAGTAAGACATGTGTCCAAAGACCCCAACACAACTGCCACCTGACTGACACCCATTAATGACTTAGCCAAGTCAGGAATTGTAGTATAAAAAAGTAAAAACTCAAACTCTCTACAGAAATGGACTGTGAGGTCGCAGACCAAGAATAATACTGCAGAAGAAGATGTTCTTAATCCAGACTGAAAGTGACAATTATTCACACTGGAAGCTAAACTAGACTAAACTGGAGCTCTTTGATCACAGCGATGGTGCTGAGAAAGAAGGCTACAACCTAAAGATCAGCGTTTCTACAGTGAAACACGGTGGTGGGAGTATTGTGCTGTGAAAAATGAGAACCACATATGAGGATATTCGTTTAAAGTTTTGATAGAACAGTAGCAGTATAATGTAAGTGGATATCAGGCCCTTGTAGAGCAAAATTCAGTATTTTGGTCTAAATAACCCAAAATGTGACGTCCACATATGTGGACGCCAGGTCCTAGGAGGTTAAAGAAAACCTCAAGCTGTCAGCAGCTAAACTGGGACCCAAAACATGCATCACTCCTGGTGAAGGAGTAACATTACTCGCCGGCCTGCATAAAGCTGCGACTTGAATCCCGTTAAAGATCTGTGTGGTAAACAGAAGACCAAGGTTCATACTGGAAGGCCTTTAAATCTGGAGGCACTCGTGAAGCGCTTTTAAAAAAAAAAAAAAAAAGCAGTCATTTTCATTGGGGGGCAAATACTTCTGTCCCCGGTGGTTTTTAAGCAAGACAATTCAGTCTTTGTGTCCGAGTCTGAGTTTTGTTTTTATTTTGTTTTTTGTTTTTTTGGCACCAGGTGCTTTCCAGTGTCCATTTGGAGTTTTCATGTTCAGCTTTCATTGTGGTGTAAAGTGACAGAACCATCACGGAGGATTCAGAAACCTGTGCTTTTTTAAAAAAATTACAAACAGGCTTTCTTCCTTTACTCCTCAGTTACATTAGAGTAAACGCCTTCAGATGACTATAAAGACAGTTAAATGTTCCTGAATGGTTGGAGCTGTTCAGCCTAAGCTTTAAAGTTTCTGTGTGTCACGAGGACAGACTAATAAGCTCGTCTGGGTTATAATTGATGTACAAATGACTAATTACTGCAGCTGACAAATGCTGACCTTTGATGTGAATGAGCCTGATGCTGCCTCATTTGAATTCCACATCGATTTGTTCAGATTTCCATCTGCTGCAACTCCCCTAGTGAGTGTCTCTGGGTTGGAGTTTGTTTCCTTTTAACGTGAAGAACTGTCTGCATTCCCTTTGTCTCTCCCACCGAATACACTTCAGTTGCTGCTGCCTCCTGCACTGCTGTTTTCTCTGTGTGTTCAACTTCCAACCAGGCAGAGTTGTTATGAGTTTGCCTGTCGTTGGGGATATCTATTTTTGTGCTTGCAGCGCTGTCTGCCAGAACAACGAGAACAAATCTGCAACAGCAACGAGCCGAATGCTTAAGTGCGTCTCAGCAGCTGCACATGTGCTACGCTCATTTAAATGATATCATAGTTCTTCTTTGCTTTGGATTCATTTTTATACTTTTTTATTTATATAAGATTCTTCTTGCATCTAAAGAAAGACGACTTAACTTGATCATTTTGAAGGCTCTTTGTGCTGGGGTGTAAACCAGGCATAATATTTGCTCTTGGTTTGGTTGTCCTGTCAGGACTGTACAGAACCTTCCAGTATAACAGAAACCCCTCCAGCTGACCCGCACAGCACAGAAGTAGAAAACGTGCCTGACAGTGAAGCTCGGCCATGACACGGATTTTTATTTTCTTTCTTTTAGTTGTTGTTCTTAGTTGTTCTGCTGCCTAAATACCACAGGGTCGAGTTATTGAGCTGCATAAAATTTACGATCTGTGTGAGTTCGAGATCAAAGCGTTTGTACCTGCAGGACAGCAGCTGGAACATAATGAAGTCTACACGGTTAAAGTTTTCTCTTCACTTCTCATTTTTATTCTTCTCTCTCTCTGCTGCTCGGTTTGACAGATCTGGGAGCTTTTGTTTTTATCATCATAAATATTATTATTGTTATTTTACTCTCCAGAAGCTTTAAAAAAGTGTTTGCAGTTTGAAAACTTGATTTAAGAGTTAAATACAAACATCGGTCCTTCTGAAATTCTCCCAGAGGCATGGAGACATACTCAAAGGAGTCAACCTGTAAAGGAGACTCTCTCTTCCTTTATGTTAGTACCATTATAGATTATTTATATAAAATAGCCACAGCCTCATAACTCTTTAGTTTGGATTTTATGATTTCTGTCACTGGAAAATATTGTTTTGGTGAGACGGAAGTGACGGTATAGTTGCAGCATTAAAGTGATAATACTTAATGAATCATTAGTTTTAAGTACTTTAAGTATACAGGGAGTGCAGAATTATTAGGCAAATGAGTATTTTGTCCACATCATCCTCTTCATGCATGTTGTCTTACTCCAAGCTGTATAGGCTCGAAAGCCTACTACCAATTAAGCATATTAGGTGATGTGCATCTCTGTAATGAGAAGGGGTGTGGTCTAATGACATCAACACCCTATATCAGGTGTGCATAATTATTAGACAACTTCCTTTCCTTTTTTGCAAAATGGGTCAAAAGAAGGACTTGACAGGCTCAGAAAAGTCAAAAATAGTGAGATATCTTGCAGAGGGATGCAGCAGTCTCAGAATTGCAAAGCTTCTGAAGCGTGATCATCGAAGAATCAAGCGTTTCATTCAAAATAGTCAACAGGGTCGCAAGAAGCGTGTGGAAAAACCAAGGCGCAAAATAACTGCCCATGAACTGAGAAAAGTTCATGGGCACTTGCCACCAGTTTGGCCATATTTCAGAGCTGCAACATCACTGGAGTGCCCAAAAGCACAAGGTGTGCAATACTCAGAGACATGGCCAAGGTAAGAAAGGCTGAAAGACGACCACCACTGAACAAGACACACAAGCTGAAACGTCAAGACTGGGCCAAGAAATATCTCAAGACTGGTTTTTCTAAGGTTTTATGGACTGATGAAATGAGAGTGAGTCTTGATGGGCCAGATGGATGGGCCCGTGGCTGGATTGGTAAAGGGCAGAGAGCTCCAGTCCGACTCAGACGCCAGCAAGGTGGAGGTGGAGCACTGGTTTGGGCTGGTATCATCAAAGATGAGCTTGTGGGGCCTTTTCGGGTTGAGGATGGAGTCAAGCTCAACTCCCAGTCCTACTGCCAGTTTCTGGAAGACACCTTCTTCAAGCAGTGGTACAGGAAGAAGTCTGCATCCTTCAAGAAAAGCATGATTTCCATGCAGGACAATGCTCCATCACACGCGTCCAAGTACTCCACAGCGTGGCTGGCAAGAAAGGGTATAAAAGAAGAAAAACTAATGACATGGCCTCCTTGTTCACCTGATCTGAACCCCATTAAGAACCTGTGGTCCATCATCAAATGTGAGATTTACAAGGAGGGAAAACAGTACACCTCTCTGAACAGTGTCTGGGAGGCTGTGGTTGCTGCTGCACGCAATGTTGATGGTGAACAGATCAAAACACTGACAGAATCCATGGATGGCAGGCTTTTGAGTGTCCTTGCAAAGAAAGGTGGCTATATTGGTCGCTGATTTGTTTTTGTTTTGTTTTTGAATGTCAGAAATGTATATTTGTGAATGTGGAGATGTTATATTGGTTTCACTGGTAAAAATAAATGATTGAAATGGGTATATATTTGTTTTTTGTTAAGTTGCCTAATAATTATGCACAGTAAGTCACCTGCACACACAGATATCCCCCTAAAATAGCTAAAACTATATACAAACTAAAAACTACTTCCAAAAACATTCAGCTTTGATATTAATGAGTTTTTTGGGTTCATTGAGAACATGGTTGTTGTTCAATAATAAAATTATTCCTCAAAAATACAACTTGCCTAATAATTCTGCACTCCCTGTATTGTTGCTCAAGCTTTTGCACTGTAACTTAAGTAGGTTCATAACTTTTAATGAAGGATATTTTTTCACTGTTTCACTTATTTGATACAAATTGATGCCGTGTCACATGATGCATCTTTATTCAGGCACAGGGCTGCATATGAACCTAAAATAGTAAAAGTTTCTACTCCAGTTATCATATAAGATGATTTTGTAGAAGGCCAGCCTCGCCTTATTCCTGCTCACATTTCTTGACTTACTTGCTTCCTTATGAATATGTGTGTTATGTGTCCATTTCCAGGAAGTTTGTTACACCTGCTGAATTTTGTAAATGTGTAAAGCGTTTTGGGGTCCTTAGGGACTAGTAAAGCGCTATATAAATACAGGCCATTTACCATTTTAGTGTTTTGTTTGTTTTTTTAAACTTTCAAATATTGCATAACAAGACCAAACTGAAAACGTGTGGGCAATTTTTTTTCTCACTCTTAACTAACTAAAGCTTTTCATTGAACTACCAAATAAACAAATTGGTACTCTCTGTCTGGTCAGACACGTGGCAACACTTCTGTTTTGTTCGTATTTAACAAAATAAAAATGCAAACATAAGTGTACGCGTTAGTTTTTGACTGCTAGTGAAAATTGTTTTCTTTACAAATAACTCTCTCACTGAACTACCAAACCCTCAACATGTTTGTACTCCCTGCTTATATTGTCTTCATATTAAATAACTTTTTGCTTTTTAAAGAGCTTATTTTAACATTGCATTCAACAACAAATAAATCCTCCCTAACAAAAAAGTTACTTCAAGGGCCAAATTGTATTACATTTCTTCATGTCCATATACGGACTGCAAGTAGGGGTGATGTGGGCTACAAGTGGCCCCCAGGCAGCGAGTTCTAAATCAAACATAAGTTTGAAGAGTCATTTTGTAAAATGTATTTTGAAAAATAAAATGTATTTTTTTGCAACATATTTCCACAAAAAGTGTAAAATTAAAATTTCAAATTGATTTAAAAATCCCCCACAAAATACAAATTACTTGAATCATTCTTAACTTGAAGAATACGTATAAAGATTTGGCAAATTGTCCAGTTTTTAAGGTTTTTATCACATAAATTCAGTAATTACAGTAACACAGGTACATGGTTTCGCTATAATGAAGCAGTTCTGACTGCAGCCGATCACTCTGTTGGTTTCATAATGTTAACAAGCTAAAGTGTGGTTTTGTACATTGTGTACCTGAACCTGCTGCTTTGCTCTTACAGCCAGGTGGTGCAGCATATGTTTATGGTGCCGGCATTTAAGTAGCAGCCATCTGGAGTAGCCTCCTATAGACTTAGCCTGTTGAGAGGTTTTTATAAACGCAGCGTTCTTATCAACAGATGTAAATTGTCCTCTAACTGTTTGATCCTTCAGTAAAACCTTCAGTTGGTAAACAAATGGGCTGATTTTGTTGTTCATTAGTAGAATAGATTCACTTGTTTGCTTTTATTACAGTTAAATTAAAACATGATTACTCTAATGTGCTTAACGTTTTTAATCAAAGGAAAAAATGATGAAATAAAACACAAACACAGCGGACGTCCGTGCTTGTGTTCCAGCTGTAGAGTTTATTAACATTTATTACATATACACTCTTATGCAGCGGTCTCCAACCTATTTTGCGCCACGGGCCGGTTTATGCCCAACAATATTTTCACAGACTGGCCTTTAAGGTGTCGCGGATAAATACAACAAAAAAAATAGTATCAGTACCGAAAAAATGAGATTTATTCATAACACACATGAAAAGACCCAGGAAAACAGAGTTAACGATAAAAATCATAAAATAACGCTAAAAACCGATAAAAATCCTGAAAACCACACCCAAGCCTCAACTCTCGGTACCAAACGACTCGGCCCGGGGGTTGGGGACCGCTGCTCTTATGTGATCCGTCCTAAATTCAGTATTTTCGTCATTATATCAAGTAGAAAAGAAGGCAAATAATTTCCTTACCTATTCAGTCAAACGTGATCTGAACTTTTTTTTTTCAAACTGCTAAAGTAAATGTACAAAATGTAGAAACGTAAAAAGACACAAATATGATTAAATGAATATATGAAATGTATGTACATGCATAGTAGCCTCTGTAATAGAAAGTGTCCACATATTGTATGAAAATTGCAGCATATTCCCATTAAAGTTACTGAGTTTGGTCATTTTCTCCCTGTTCTCTGTGCAGGACCCCGAACCGAGAACAGTCATGCCAGAGAGGGGTCCAGCAGCTGGAGGGACGGTGATCACGATCGGAGGCAAAGACCTGGACACGGCGACTAAAGAGGACGTTGCTGTGACAGTGGGAGGAGTTCCCTGTGAAGTGTAAGTGGCACCTGGTAAAGGAAAATGCAAATGGAACCAGAAACAAAAAAATAAAGAGAATAGATGGACCTGAAACTCATTTATATTCATAAATATTTTCTTTTGGTTCTTCAAGATCAGTAAATACAACATAGAAAATGAGTCAGTCGCACAGTTTCACAGAGTTCATGAACTTTTTCCATCCATTTAGGGATCATATTGCTTTTCTTGTTTCTCGAGTCAGCCTATGTTCTTACTCTTCCTTCCTCCTCTTCAGCCTTTCATTCGGCACAGAGATTACCTGTAAGACTGGCAGGTATCGTGGGCAGAAGGTCCCATCGGACCGCTTAACAGTGACTGTGAAATACGGGACGAACACCACCAAAGACATCCACGGAGCCTATCAGTACTCGGAAAACCCCAAGATCTCGGACTATAACCCCAAAGCCAGCTTCATATGGTGAGTGTGAACACATCACATGCACAGTTTTGCTTGTTTGAGTGAGTAACAGCCCTCAAAAGGACGCCTGACACAGATGTAGATGATGAATTCAAGAAAATTGTAAACTTGTAAATTGTAAATTTGATCTGTGTATCTTTAAAGGTCATCACCTTGTGCGTTGCTTGACCACTGCTGCTTTGAAATCAGTCTCTCAAAATAAAATTTGGGTTTTTGAGTTTGGAATGGAAGTTGGATGAGGCGTGTATTCAAATTACAGACACATGTAAGTGGTTATATCTGGGATTCCAGAGATGGATCTAAAACTACAAGCAGCACTGGAAGTGACCCAGAGCAGCAGATTGGCGCAGTCACCTATAGTTTTCATGGAGCACGCCATGTTGCAAATACTTGCTAACTAATAACCAATCGGTAGTGCAACTTGAAAAAGAGCAATACAAACAGGAGGAGGATGGAAACTGTTCACCTTCAAAGTAGAAAGTTATGCCTTACCACTGTAATCAACACATTTGAAAGGCACCATTTTTACTTTGAAGGTGAATCGTCTTTATTTCCAGTTAGCCTCAAACCTTTAGTGAATAGCTAGTGAGTGTTTGGATACAAGTCGGCATCTTGCAAACTGTGGGTGGCTGCAGGATTCTGCCACAGAGGTTTTTGGTTATTAAGCATTTGAGAAAATAAAGAGATGGAGTGAAGCTAAAACCTCGCCCAGATGTAAATCCAAGTCCTTAAAATTGTTTATAAGCTTATTCTTTATTATTTTTGTGTAGCGGTGGTCGAAAGATTGTGGTGTCTGGAAGCGGGTTTGATCTCATCCAGAGAGCCATGATGAAAGTCCAGCCCTCCCCTGACGAGTTTTCACACAATTCACCGCCTGAAGAGGTAAGAGCTGGTGTCATCACACTACGAAAAAGCAGTGGTTGGAGACAGCCTTGCAACCTAAATGAACTTGCAGCCTTGTTGCCTTTGAAATGGTTGCTTTGAAGACGGGGATCAGGTCTGTGGCCACTCACTGTCAGTTACTGTCACTGAGGCATCAAAGTGGCAATAAAATCGCTAGAAAGCAGTCAGTTTGCAATTAAATGGGGTAAAATTTGGCAGTGTATTTGTGGTAATATGGACATTAACTGACAGATCAGCAGCATGCAGATAATTTCTCATTAACTACTTACATCCAGACAGCCAATACCTCAAAAAATTTGAAACGGAAATTCAGAAATCTTCCACAAATAGTTACATTGATGACAAATGACGAAAGCACTCAGCAAACCCTGCTTTCATACAGGAATATAGCTTCATACAATCAGTATTATAGTTGAGTTAAGAGCCCTTTTCTGCAAAGAGACTTGTTGCAGACGAGCTGTGCTCATTGGCACAAACAGACTCATTTAATTGCAACATGTTTGCAGTTGGTTTATAAATGACATTGCAGTTATTAAGAAACCTTTGCAAAAATGTCTGTGATTCCTGCAGATGTTTGGAGACGAGTTGCCTGAATGTGTAACTGATTTATATCTACTACAGTGGAATTATGTGTGATGTATTATTAAGCTCTCATAAGTAGTAATATACCTAATAAGCACCTAGCAAAGTGCTAAATGGTATCTGATTATTCTGCTTCTTGTGTTTGTTTTGTTTTTTTGTCAACATGATGAAGTGTATCAGTGTACCAACACAGGCATAACAATACAGTAGCTTAAGCACTTAATAGTGAAATAAAGGAGTGTCAAATCGAAGAATAAGAATTTGCAAAACCGATTCAACTTCATTTTCCACAAGAAAAGATAAATGACCAATTACCCTTAATTAATCTTTTCTTTAAATTTCCGTAAAAATTAACGCTGCTGTTGTGTGTTCTTTAGAAAATTGTATTTGCTTTCATTTAAAAATGTCATATTGAATGGGTTAAAATACATGTGTCATTGTATTTGTGTGAATCTGGAACATTGTATGTTAGTGGACATCAGCAAAACTGCTCATTTAGATCCGTAGTGTCTGGGTAAATTGTGATTCAAAAGGGGCATACGTAGAGTGTGTCTTTATTATAACTAGTAAGGCATTACAATATGTGGCCAGTTTTACTGACAGCGCAGTGTTGTACAATTTAAATGAACAAATAATTGCTAAAAATAGCCAAGTATTCACCGTTTTCGTCTTATATTTTGATCTTTGTGAGAAAACATCCATCGCGAGAGATGGTAAGACCACGTTTCTTTAGAATTACTTGGGGCGAAATGTGCAGTCAGTGTGACTGTGAGGATGTTTTTAATAAATGCAGAGTGTCAGCTTGATGTACGTCAGTCTGCAGCCTCATCTGCCGCTTGTTCTCGCCGAGCCAAAAGCCTGAGACTGAGGGAACAGAGCAACGCTGCTATTTCACTGCTGAATAGCTTTGAGTGACAGAGACTCTTAGGAAAGATTCACTGCAGGGGAGAGGAGGTGAAGTCGTTTTATTGTCACTTCATCAAAAGCTGCTGTCTGAACCGGGAAGAAAGAGAGGGAGACTCAGTGGGGAGGCAGAGATGGGGGAGAAAAAGGAGTATGGGAAAGAGACAGAGGAGGAGGAAATATGAAGAAAAAGTTAAACCTGCGCTGTGATTCACTGCCATCAAACTGTCTGCAGGTTAAAATAGAAAAAGCTGAATTTAATCTGACAATAATAGATTTTTTGTCCACTCGAGGGCAGCAGAAAAGAGGCTGTTTTCTGTATTTGAATATGTAGATTTTATTGGACATTCTGCTGTCAATCTGACACCATTTCAATAATGAATTTTGGCAAGCTAGACTTCATATTTAATGAAGAATAAAAACTCTTTTTGGGTTCCTTGTTTTTGTCCATGTATGGTAGTCATCTCTTGACACTTTAAACTCTAAGCTAAGGACTTGTAATGAATAGAAATCCAACAATCCAACAAAAGCACAGAGCTCAGAGAGGCCAGCCTCCTTTTCACTTTTTTAAGCTCTGTTTTTGGTCTCCACACACTCAGTGTTCACCAGCTACTGAAAACAAACAAAATAATTAAATACGTTATATATTGAACACCTGCCATTACTCGCTGGGACACTTGGAGGTTGAAACAACCTATATACCTGACTCTGATTGTTTGGTTGTACAGCCAGGAATTATCTGACAGCCCTGTTATCTACTAGGTATCTCCTTGTATCCTTGTAGCTCCTATTTTGGTCTCCACCGCCTTCTCAGGGAACTTTTGGCTTTATAGAAGCTAAATGCTCCACAGTAAAAACATCATTATAAAGTCTTTTTTTTTTTTTTTAAATCAGCTGACAGATGTGTTTTTGTTTTTGAAGCAACCAAAGCCGGGGAAAGTTTTAGGTCTGGTGTAGAAGATTTTTACAGAAAGCCGATTCTTTGAGCTTTACACACGCCTGGCTCATGCTTCAGCTGTTCTCACTCTGAATAATTTCACTCTTTTTCTTTTATTTGTCTAGTTTGTGCAGGAGGCTCTGAGCAAGAACGACACAGTCCTCCAGTTTTACTCCCCGATAGTGAACTCCAGCTACGAAACCCTCTCTCAGTCTCTCAGGATTTACCTCCAGCTGGACAATGTGATCGAGGAGCTGAAGAGCTTCAACTATCACCCCAACCCCACCTTCAACGAGCTCGCCAGGAACGTCATCACAGAGACCGGCATTATCATCGTGACTGTGAGCACTGATTGCTAGAGATGCTCTTAAAATCCCCTCTTTGACTATTTTTCTGTAAATGGAGCTCACTCTCATTTTCTCACTTTTGCCAGGGTTGGGGTTTCTCCAAGGCGATGACAGCCAAAGAGGCCCAGGCGTTTGTTGGAGATGCCTCGTGTCACGTAAACATACTGCAGGTAAACACTGTCTGTTTGAGGAAAGTTTATAATGGCTTTATAATAAGTTTACACTGTAAACATGGAGCTGATGTTCACATTTTATGAAATGTGGAGATATGAGACGGTCGTGTTATCCATGTCTAACACTGCGTGGCTGTTGGCTAAACTGAGAGTATGAGTATGAGTCTGCCACGTCTGTCTTCCCACAGACATACAGGCTTCTAAAAATGCAGCATTAGGACACACTCAACGCTTGATCTCTCCTTTGGAAACAATTCAGTGAAGGCGCCGTCTCTTGATGAGTAGACTGCAAAGATGTTACGATGACAAAAACAAAACATCTTCCAAATCTTTAGTTCTGATGCACCATGTGAAAATACAGCTAAAACATATTTCCTCCCGGTTTATCTGCTTTTGTTGTATGAGCAAAACAAACACCACAATTTCCTTTTAGTTAATGCAGCGTGTTGTGTCACATTCCAGCTCCTTATATTTTTGGACTCTACTTGGATTTTAGTTTTTGCATCATACAGATTAAAGAGAAAAAATCCTCACTCATCTAAAACAAGCCGTTTTAGCCTGTTTTTCTTTAAGACCTGCGTGGGCTCCCTCTTGCCCCTCTGCTGGCTTCCAAAAACAGAAATCAATATTTCTAAGAATGTTTTGATCTGATTGGTTGACATTTCGGCCACTCTGTTATAAATATCTATTTGGATACTGAGCAAAAACCTCTTTATGTTGCTTCCAAGGAGCCAGAACTTCTTGTTATTTTAAAATGGTCCTGGTTTTCTTGTTCTCCAGACTTTATGAAGATCTTTCACCTTTTTTGTTTTTTGGGCGGAGCATCGGCTGCTTTTTTTACTCACTTTCAATCCAGGTCTTGTACCTGCCCATTTTCAGACGAATGCTTGTTGGTCACAGCACCTTAACTCTGACCTGTGAATCACTCAAGCATAAAAAGGCACCTAACTCGTGGGATGAACCAATGTTGTTAGCAAAGAATCAAATCGTTACTAGCAGGCTGTTGCAAAATACGTAATTTGTTCCCATTTCTTCAGTTAAATCACTAAAAAAATTCTCAATTTGACACCATTCGACAGACATAAAATATTCTTCCACTAACTAAGTGATTCCCAAAGAACTATTGGCTTGAAACCTGCCATATTTCAAGATGGTGTCAAGTGTATCTTGATATATTTGACAAAAGAAGAGATAGTGAGCCTTAAAAAAAACCCATCTACAGCATGTGATCCACATCTGAAAGTTGTGTCCTTAAGAAACAGGAAAAAAAAATGAGCAAACACGTGATGTAGGACCTGAGAGAAACATCTTGACCTTCAGATGATCCATCTGCTGTTTACTGAAGCCTCATCAGAAATGTTCTCAGTGGAAGGGCAGCTGTCAAGAAGCCGTTCTTAAGGAAACGTACCATTCTTCAGTATGAGAATGATCTCAAACACACTCTTAATGCAGTAAAAGCATACCAGACCACAGCGTTGTTGAAGCAGTGTGGAATCATCTTGAGAGGGAACAGAACAAACGGCAGAACCATCAAAGAAGAGCTTTGAATGTCCTTCAAGAAGCCTGGAGAACTATTCCTAAAGACTACTTCATTTACTTCAGTCGGTTTTAGAAAACTCAAGCCGTGTTGAAGAATAAAGAATTTCAGGCTCACTACAGTTGAATTTTGGCCTTGTATTTGTATTTGTTTGCTAAGAAATGAAGGATGACTCAAGACTTTTGCATTAGTACAGAAGATAAGTGAAACTAATAGGTCCCCTTTAATTTTTATGAAAGTGTTTCTTCTTGTACTTGAGAACAGAAGCAGCATACAGGCAGTTAATTGACTGCAGTGGGTGTAAAACGATTAAACCAACAGAAATTATTGTGCTAATCGCAGCTGTTGCTACCTCCCTTTCAGTTCCCTTCTCTTGCACTTTAAATTGATAAAGTGAATGAAACGTGCTGGTTTATAGATTTTGTTTTTTGAATACCAAGATCAATCTGAGGGGCTGCAAAATTATCAGGTAAGGAAAAAAGAGGGGAAATGAGATGAGAGATGAGATAGCCTTTATTTGTCAGTTGCAGGTCTTTTGCCCACAACCGAGATGACAGACCTTGCCAATCGTACATACAATACACAAACATCACATTGGGGAGACAGGTCAGGCCATGTAGCGAGGAAAAAAAACATCGAAATGTGTAACACAGAAGGATAATACAGGAATGCACAGATATCAACACACCATAGCACAATAAACACAGACAGCAACATGGGAAAGAGTTCCAGTGTGTACATCTGATCTGCAATCTTTCCACTGTGCCTCCAACTGACCCGATGTCCACATCAGAGGGGAGGTAAGCGTTGGAGGTGGCGCTGGATCCGGGGTAGGGAGGGTGATGCGTCAGTGAGTGCTTATCAGTATCAGTATATGTATGTGTGTGCGTGTCCAGAGTTCAGCTGAGACGGTGTCCTTCGCCCTGCCAGGCTAAGTAAACAGTCTTCCAGCCAACCCAGGTGGCCTTGTAGGGAATGGGAAGGAACAGACTCAACACAGTCGTTATCAGGGTGTTTTGTTCAGCTCCGGCCTTGAGCCCACAGCTGGCGCCGAAGGGGTATCCGCATTATAATGGTGATTTTTCTTTTACAAACAACTCATGAGAATTTCATGCTGTTTTTAACACTCCGACACCGACACTGGTCTCTCAATCTCCCGTTGGATACCTGCAAGTTTCTCCGTGATGTTATTTACCTTCAATTCCGTGGTCTTTTCACTCTTTTGCTCACAGAGCAGATTCTGAGACCGCACAACTGCAGCCAACTGATCCGCGATGTAATCCAGCTTCCGCCCAGAGGTATTGTTCCGAGTGGATTCTTCCCTGGTGTAATCCAATATACGCTCAGAGGTGTTATTCTGAGCCTTCACTGCAGCCGTTAGCGCCTCCAAGCTCTTAACCATGCTGCATTCAGTGAGCCCATTCTGAGAAGTCGCACCTCGTCCCATCGTTTCAATCCCAGCAGGCAGCCTTGGGGGTGTTTGAACAGCCAGTTCTGCTTTCTTAATTCTCTGATAAGCCAGGGCCAAGCCAGCTCCGATCAGCAAGAACCCTGTTATCATGGTTCCGAATAGGTAGATATCTTCAGCGTCCTCGATCGACAGTCCCGCCAGGCACACGATCCTCCATGTCTGCCACCCGTCCATCGTGTATCCGGCAGGGAAAGTCCCTCCAGGGCACTCGGGCTCTCCCGAGCCCAGACTTCTCGTTGAGAAAAGGGTGTCAATAGCATTCAGAGACCAGCTGATCAAATATGTTCCAAACAAACTGTTTTGTTATTGTGACTCCAAAAAACTGTGAACATTTATCAGAATCTGTGTATTATATTTAGTGATGCTCCACTAAGCATGTGTTTAGTTCACCTGTGTGACTCTTCATTCCTGTGGGCCCGGTACAGGATGATAAGCTGATACTGGAGGCGCCTTCATCCCAGCCCAGAGCCAGATCTAAACGTCAGCGCAGAGACACAGTCAACGACCTGCTGGAGCTGGTGGTGAGCATGTGACGTTTTAAGCACTTTGGCAGCCAGGAATGATGCTACTGAAGGACATAGGGAAAGTACAGAGCTTCTTACGCTAGTCTTTCAGATCCTGTAAAAGAACAGCACTGTTGCTTCACAGCAAACCCACACCGGGCTCTTTGGTCTGATGTTACCACGCGGGTTCTCTTCATATCAAATAACATGCTGGGTTAACCCTGCTGATCTTGGCACAGGACGTGCTTGCAAAAGAGTTTTTTATCTCAAGCTTTTCACTTACTTTCCATGTTAACGCTCAGCAGTGAAAGAATATGGTTTGTGTTAAGCCTTCAGTAGGACAAGACTACATCAGAGTTTAAGAAGCAGATCCACTGAGTCTCATATGGAAGAAAATGTTTACAACAATGAAGATATAAAACAGAGAGAGGAGAGCTTTCAGGTTCAGCAGCATGTTGTCTGTCTCCAGGTGAAATTTGGCCACGGCGAGTGGGTTGTGGGTTCGGTCTACTACTCAAGAAAAGACGACATTCCTCTGGCTATAATCATCCCGGCGGTGATCATACCGATGCTGCTGTTCATCGCCGTGTCAGTCTACTGCTACAGGTTAGAAGAATATGAGGTCAAATAGACAAATTAATTGTTGCGTGTGCCAATAAACACGCTCCCTTTTGCTTTTTGGGTCTGTAAACAAACAGGAGGAAGAGTCAGCAGGCAGAACGGGAATACGAGAAGGTGAAGCACCAGCTGGAGAATCTGGAGGAGAGTGTCCGAGATCGCTGCAAGAAAGAGTTCACAGGTACTGAGCCTCACCTGAAAGCTGTGAAGTCACAGGTCTGGTGTTTGTGGCGAGAGTGATCACTGAAGCCGTGTACATGTCTGTTATGAATTATTGTTTGGTTTTGATGGAAGTGTCTCAGCATTTTCAGAACTGTACAAGTCTGTTCTTATCTCTGGAAGAAGTGATGGCGGTGGAGCTTTAAAAGGTTTAAAAGAAGCAATGGACATTCTAAAAGCATTAACATTAAAGGAAGACATTCATCAATTAACTTACAGTATTGACACTGACTCTCTTAAAGACTGAACCCGGCTGTAAACTCTGTGTACTTCCATGTACAAAGCTGAATTTTGTCTGCATCTCGTCACCCGTTGGGTTCACAGATTGGAGCACATCACCACTTTGGCACTCTGTGAACCTCTGCCAGCGGAGGTCAGCAGATCGTGCAGCGCTTTGGCTCAAACATCAGAATATTTCCCTTCAGGCCTTCGGTGGAGCTTTTTTGGCTTCATCTGACGCCTGACAAGGAACTCTGTTTAGGTCAGCAGGCCCTGAAAGCAGGTGTCAGTCAGGTGTCCATATTTATAAAGATGGAGACAAATAAACACACTTTAATTAATGGACTGGTTCAAGAAAATCATAAAAATATGAGTGCTCTGATGAAGCTTTGAAGCCCATGGGAGGCTCAGTCTTCTTCCAGTACGTACAGAGGCAAGGCGTTTCTCCAGTGTGAATACGCCTATAATCTTTTCCCATTCTTGGTACACCACTGTGGTGTTGGTGCATACCGTATCTGCTGCCATTTGAGTTTGTTAACTTCTAAATATCTGCATTTTGAACATCGTGGAAACTATAAAGAAGTTTGGCTATTCCATTTGTTTATGTTACGCTTCTTAATTACAGTTACAGCTTGTTTTTTCTTGTTTATATGTGAGAGCTGCTTAATTAGCTCATGCTGATTAATGGGAGTCTTCACATTGGTTTACCATCAGAGATGGGAGAGACGCACTAATGATTTTCATGGTGACAAAAGGTGCAATAACAAAGCGAAAAAACAAACATAAAGCACTCAGGGTGACTGTTACCTACCATGAAATGTTCCTATAATTTTCCTGAATTTTCCTACACACAATACCACTTACAAGTTCTCTCCTATGACTATAACCTCTAACTTATTGATCTCTTCCAGTCTTTCAAAGCCTTTCCTTTAGCTGGAAAAGTGAGTACAGTCTGACTAAAGTTGTCTGCAGCTGAGAATAATCAGGATTGTTTTTGTCCTTAAGCTCTGGCCTTATTTATCAGGCAGGGATTTTCTAATGATCTAAGAATCCAGCGGTAAGCAGAGCCAATTAAGTCATGGACCCAAGTATGTTTCTGCTCCATCCAATTAAATCCGCTCATTCTAAATTCCAAATAACAAGCAGTCATAAAACTTAACAGTAGTTTCCCCATAAATGTAAGCCCCTGTTCTTTTGATAGTTTTAAAAGCCCTGTCGTGTCTCTGAGCCAAAGATTTTCACGGCCATGTCCTCCACAGCAAATTGAAGACCACTTTATACACATTTTAAATAGCAGCCACCTCGATTTGTGTAGTCTGAGGATGTCGCTTCCTTGAAGTTATAATTGGGACTGCTGGAAAAATGCATTGGAATTTGTGTCACATGCTTTGAGTGTCCAATAAGACCAAACCATTTGCATTTGATGCACCAACGCTGGAAATCAAAGTCTCTCTACATGAGTGCCATTGCATCTTGAGGTTCAAATAAAATGAAATTAGGATTTCATTCTAATGAAGTGAATGCTCTGCATATTTACAAGATATGAAAGCATGGAGACATGGGCCTACATTACCAAAGTTCTCTGAACGCCTCATGAAAAGCTTTTGAAAATGTAAATCAAATAAATTTTAAATAAAGAGAAAAAATTCAAGATGCACTGGTCCCTTCTTAAACAGTCAAGTGTGTGGACTTCACTAGAGTAGCTTAGCATGATCCTCAGTTCAAAATAATGCTTCTTTATCTTGTCCTGACCCTCAGTGAAGCCTTCAGTTTGTGGTGGCTCCTTTCTATTTAAGCCAGTTTTCTTCTGACCTGCGATGTCAGCAATATCAACTCTTATTGACATCATACAGAGCCAAGAGTGGAAAAGCTGCCTGGAACTCTGTAACTAGAGCAGTACATAAACAGATTATTGGAAATGTGTGATCTAAACATTATTGTCGCAGTATATATGAATATATACATACAGCAGAAGAAGAAATTAAGAAAAGAATATTCCTTCTGCTTTAATTTCCTGCACTACTACTTGTTTTAACATGTTTTCACACATTTTCTGATGGGTTTTCCTTTTTGTCTCTATCAGATCTCATGATTGAAATGGAAGACCACACCAGTGACCTGAGCGAAGGTCGCATCCCCTTCCTGGACTACAAAACCTATACCAACCGAAATTTCTTCCTGCCCTCCAAGGACGGCGCCAATGACCCCATGATCACGGGAAAACTACAAATCCCAGAAGCCCGCAGGGCCACTGTGGCTCAGGCACTCAACCAGTTCTCCAACCTGCTGAACAGCAAAACGTTTCTCATAAATGTGAGTTTGAAGATTTGAAGTGGATTTTCCTCTTTCTCTTATGGGCGACCGTGGCTCAGGGGGTTGGGAAGCGTATCTGTAACCGGAAGGTCGCCGGTTCGATCCCCGGGCTCTCTGTCCTGGTCGTTGTGTCCTTGGGCAAGACACTTTACCCTACCGCCTACTGGTGTTGGCCAGAGGGGCCGATGGCGCGATATGGCAGCCTCGCTTCTGTCAGTCTGCCCCAGGGCAGCTGTGGCTACAACTGTAGCTGCCTCCACCAGTGTGTGAATGTGAGAGTGAATGAATAGTGGCATTGTAAAGCGCTTTGGGTGCCTTGAAAAGCGCTATATAAATCCAATCCATTATTATTATTATTATTATTATTCTTCCAGCTCAGTTTTTTTTTTTTTTATTTTCCTGCTTATTTTTCTGTCTTTGTATCTATTTCTATTCATGTAGTTATTATCATTAAATTTACTGTCATATGTGTAGTTTATCCACACGCTGGAGAGACGTCCAGACTTTAACGCCCGGTCTCGGGGTTATTTCGCCTCTCTGTTGACGGTGGCGCTGCACGGCAAACTGGAGTATTACACGGACATCATGAGGACGCTGCTGCTGGAGCTGATGGACGAGCATGTGCAGAACAAAAACCCCAAACTCATGCTCAGGAGGTGAAGACAGGACAGAGACTCGGTGGTTTATTCTGTGAATGTCGTAGTGATGGAAAAGTGATCTAATGTCTCCCTCTGTTTGTGTATCTAGGTCAGAGACAGTGGTGGAAAGGATGCTTTGTAATTGGATGTCCATCTGCCTCTATCAGTTCCTCAGGGTAACACTGATTTTCTTTTTCACTTACTCCGTGTCACACATTCCTTTCCTTCGATTTGTTTTTATGTCCTTGTCTCTTCGATCTGTTTCTCTTTCCTGCTTTTTTCTGCCTCTCCTCTTTGTTCCTCAGTTATAATTGACTCTAATAAACTTTCCTTCCTACTGAAAGCAGATCTTAAACCTGTATTTTGTGCTTGGTGTGTGTTTTGTTTTGACCAATTTGGGATTTTTTGCTGTTTACTCTGACAGCAGCTGCAGATACGCTGTGCATTAGTTTCTATAATTTAACCCACTCATAATAAACACAGTTCATGCTTCAGCTCCAGAGAAAGTTTACACCACGGACATGCTTTATGTTTTCATAGAGACCAGCAGTTGTGCTGTGAATGTATTTATGACCCAAACTAAAAAGTTGAACATATCCAGAGAGTTCAAATTCAAACAGCAGGATACTAAATCTGAACAACAGGAAACCCACAAGACAAAAAAAGAATAACAAACTGCCTCTCACTTTTCACAAAGAAAACAAAATGTGAAAATTCACATAAAGAAAAAAGATCTGTTCAGCAGTTCAAAAAGCAGAAAAAACCTGCAACTAACAACTAAAATAAAGAAACGACTGTTGTGACTGACACCCTGACAGATCCAAAGCTTCCACATAATACAAAAGGGTCTGCAGTCCTTTTTCAAAACTCTTTTGTTTGTCTTTCATTCTGTATGTAATGGGTTTTTTTGTTTTCTTTTTCTTTTTTTTGGAGGGGGGGGCAGTTTGGCATAATTTGTCAGAGAAAACTGACAAATTATAAAATATAAGTACTTTAATAATTTCAATAGTGAGAAAACAACCTTCTTTGTCTCCTTTTTATATTTAATAAACCTTAAATTCTACTATTATGATGAACACAGTTAATAAAAATATAGTATAAATTGATATTTAACTTTAGTAAACAGTTACACTTGTTATTAATAAATATACATAGATATATTTTCTTAACCAGTTATCCAACTCAGGGTTGTTGGGAATGCTGGAGCTTTTACCAGCTGTCAGTGGGTGGTCAATTCCCCAGTCTGTCATAGGGCTAGCACACAAACACAAACAGTCAATATTGAATCAGTAATTAAAGGCCCGTACAGTTGTGATCAGAAGTTTACAGCTACTCCTCATGGGCATGAGTGGTGATTTTGGACTTTGTGCAGTGTACCAACCCAGAGCGTGGTGCTACACCACCATCCTTGACAGTTGGAACAGTGTTCAAACATACATCTCATCATTGTGGCGAAACATAAAACTTTTCTCAAAGACATTTAGATCATCCGTGTGTGCAGCTACAAAATTTCAGTCGACCTTGAAGGTGTCGTTTTCAGGGCAGCTCAGATTTTTCTCTCAGCACACGGTAATGTAAAACTCTTTTCCTGTGGGCAGTGACGCTGTTGTCCAGCAGGGCTATTTCTCAGCATCCTAACCAGTTTCGTATCATCCGAGAGTGGCAGTTTGGATCTTCTTTGAGACCTTGGCAAAGTAGTGACACATCTGTGTAACTTGTACTTCCGGAAAGTTGTTTTTAACGGATCATCTTGGAATCTGCAGTTATTAAGACTTGGCTCCAAGAAACTTTGTGCAAATCTGCCAATTGTCTTTCTCTCATGTTCACTGGATTCATTGGACTTTTCCATTGTTCTTAGTATACATCAATCAAAAAACATTTTAAACACAAATTCAATGGTCATGTTAGGGTCAGTGGACTGCTGGGTTTTTACTACTAGAAATCTTTGGTAATCCATAGTAAATAGCGCAGATGAGAGTTATGGCTTATTTATAAAAGAACGATACTAGATTTTTATGAGACCTTAACTCTTTTTTTTAAGACGTTGATGTCTCTGTTTCAGGACACGGCAGGAGAGCCTCTGTACAAACTGTTCAAGGCCTTGAAGCACCAGATTGAGAAGGGTCCCGTGGATGCCAAGATGAAGAAGGCCAAATACACGCTGAACGACACGGGACTGCTGGGAGATGACGTCGAGTACTCTGTGCTGGTCAGTATGAACAAAAGCACCGCAGTGTGCAGTCTTCCTTCACACACACGTTAAGTTGGAGAGATTATGTATCTCACCGGTTTGATAGCAGCAGCAGCCAGGGAGAGGGAGGTGTGTCAGTTGTCCATCAGAGCGGACCCCCAGCTCCAGAATGAGTCATGCTTTGGGTCGTTGGTTGCATAATGAAAACAAGCCTTCACTGTGGCTCCACTTTTACCTTCTTGCATCTTCCCGGTGTGTTTGTGCTGTCAGACTTTGCAGGTGTTGGTGCATGGGGAGGGACCAGATGTGACTCCGGTGAAGGTGTTGAACTGTGACACAATCTCCCAGGTGAGAATCTTCTTCTATTTTCAGAGTTAAATTTTTTTTTGGTCGTTGTCGTCAGGACTGTTTGATCTCTGGCTGAGTTTAAAAACGAAGAGAAGCTTTGCCGTATCTTTCCCTGCCACCCTGCACTTTGTCCTTAAAACTGATCGAATGTCTAGAATAGTTTGAGGTAGTTGCAAAACTTCTGTCTGTCGATATTCTGCAGCTAATAAATGTGAATGAGATATCATTGTCTGTGTTTTGAGTTGACATTATGGCAGGTGAATTTGTAATTTTGTGCTCTGCAGGTGAAAGAGAAGATCATCGATCAGGTGTACAGAAATCTGCCGTATTCTCAGAGACCAAAGGTGGAGAGCGTTGCACTGGGTAAGAAACAAAAACAATCATTAAGCAGCTAGGAAAAATACAAATTATTGATTATTACACCCAGCGTTCAGCATCTTAAACTCCCGGGTTACAACAATATTTGTGGTGGTGGGGGTGGAGTATATAAAGAATATTTAGCTTTTTTGACCTTTAGATAGACCTTAAAACTATAATGTCACCTAAATAAGTCCTGTTTTCCTCACGTGTGTCCTTTCCTGAGCTGCACACCTCGAACAGCTGTCAGTCTACAGATCAGATTACTATGAGTGAATCCAGTAATCACTAAACTTAGAACCTGTTTTACAAGGTGAAGTAGACTAAAACATAACAAAAAGTGACATGATCATGCCACAATGTTAAGAAACTGATGGGAAAGTCTATCCACGGCACCATTATCCACAAATGAAGAAAAGTCCCGGGAGTGACTGGCCGACCAAAATTACTCCAAGAGCTCATCCATGACTCATCCAAGAAGTCACAAATGAACCCAGAACAACATCTAAAGAACTGCAGGCCTCTCAGTTAAGGTCAGAGTTCAGGATTCAACAATAAGAAAGAAACTGTGCAAAATGGCAACAATGGGAGAGTTCAAGGAGAAAAGCACTGCTGACCAAAAAGAACAGAAAGGCTCGTCTCATATTTACCAAAAAACATCTGGATGATCCCCAAAAGTTTGGGGGGAAAAACTTTGTGGATTGGCGAGACAAAAGCTGAACTTTCTTTATGAAATTTGAGTTGGATTAAACCTAATACAGCATTTCATAAAAAGAACATCATACCAGCAGCTAAACATGGTGGTGGTAGTGTGATGGTCTGGGGCTTCTTCACTGCTTCAGGACGACTTGCCGTAGTTGATGGAAACATGAATCCTGCTCTCTACCAGAAAATCCTGAAGGAGAATCTCTGGCCATCAGTTTGTGGCCTGCTGAGCTATGATCTGAAACATACCAGCAAGAGCATCTCTGAATGGTTAAAAAATAAATAAAATTTAAAGGGTCTAATCTATGTTAGTCCAGCAGGCCGTTCATGCTGGAAAACCCTCTAATGTGGCAGAAATAAAAGAATTCTGTAAAGAATGTGAACGACTCATCGCCAGTTAATGATTCACGTTTGCATTTCACTGACAGTTTAAGTACTGCAAGGAGAAAACAGGTCATCCTCTACATCAGATTAGCCTCACACAGATGTAGGTTTTGGAAAAAAGTGTTTCTTTCCCTTTAATAGTCCCTCCCTCCAGATACCACACACCCAGATGTTTTAACTTGATTGTAAAGATTAAGCATGAAGCTGCAGTGATGTTTAAACAGGTCTGTCAGGCCACTAAAAGACTACAAGGCTTCTATAAGGGAAGTGAGACGTGCTGTGAATAAGGATTAGCTGGATTTCAGGGTTGACCTTAAATACCCCGTAGCATCCTGAGACAGAGAATTTCATTAATCCCACAGAGAATTCCCACTGCAGCTGAATCACATATAACAGCCATTCTAGTGTGTGCCGTGTAAACTTTCAAACAGTTATTGCTGGGTATGAAAGTACAGGAATAATTCACCACTTCAAACAGGAAGTTTTAAGATGTAATATTCAGCAGCATGTGTCCTTTCTACGGCTGCATTTCCATCCACTGCAGCAGAGTTTTTATCCGGCAAACAGCTGGAATCTCACAAGATTCAAAACAGAATCCATTTTCTTCTCCCCGGACTTTAGTAGGTTGTAATGCTGCTATAGAGGTGTGATGACAGACTGATGATAATCATTTGATCTCCTGCTAAGTGCTTTTCTGAATGTGAGTACCTGCCAGAGTTTTTCATCCACAAACTTTTCAAAGATGGCAAAAGTCGCCTAACCACATGTTAACTATCGCTGACTTGTTCCTAAGCTGGTGCTAGATTGGGTCGGCCTGATGGGCGCTGCATTCTGCTTTTATTGATTGTTTTGCTGTCAGGTGATTGATGACGCTGTGGGCTTTTCAAAAGGTCATTTGGGAGCCAAATGGGTCGGTTGTGGACTCTGTTGTTTATTGCTTGTTTGCTGCTGACAGGCAACCTGAATATGTTTACAAAAATGTCTGAATTAAGATTGTACCGACTCAGCGGGTCTTTGATTTCATTAGTTCTTAGTACATCAGTGTTTGGGCCTTCTACTTTCTGTTGATTAAAGTTTTGGGTGTTTTTGTTGCTGTTTTTTTAATTTTTTGCTGTTAGCGAGCGATTACAAGTAATTCTGGTGATTGGCGGTTAAGTGTGCCTCACCCTCACCCATCCAGGTTGCCGACATGTTGCAAACTATCTGAATCGGTCTATGAGCACAACTCGTCTGGGACACGTCTCTTTGCAAAAGGGAACTGGACTGGTTGCCTGTGTCATTTTGTAGTTGGATGGCCATTCTTCGTCACCGTGACTATTTGTAGAATAATTTGACTCTGAACGTTTTAGTTAAAAGTGCCAGTTTATGGTAAAAATAAATGGCCTGTATTTGTATAGCGCTTTACTAGTCCTTAAGGACCCCAAAGCGCTTTACACATCCAGTCATCCACCCATTCACGCACACATTCACACACTGGTGATGGCAGCTACATTGTAGCCACAGCCACCCTGGGGCGCACTGACAGAGGCGAGGCTGCCGGACACTGGCGCCACCGGGCCCTCTGACCACCACCAGTAGGCAACGGGTGAAGTGTCTTGCCCAAGGACACAACGACCGAGACTGTCCAAGCCGGGGCTCGAACCGGCAACCTTCCGATTACAAGGCGAACTCCCAACTCTTGAGCCACGATTGTTTATCACAATAAATAACTCTATTATCACAAATGAACTGCATGTAATTGCCGATTTGAGTGCATTCATTCACAAACCCATAGCAGACTGTTAGCAGGCTGCCTCAGTCTTGATACCACTTTATCGCCATCTTGGTGCGCCAACGTTGCTTTGAAGACGACAACTGATTGTGAGACCAAAGCCATTTTCAAAGTGACCATTTCCAAGGTAACAAGATAAACTGGCATCAGTCTGCCTCTTTCTCTGTGGAGTATTTAGTCTTATGTTGCTAACATGGGAATCTATCACGGCCAGGCTGCCCTGTGGTCACTTTGGTTTGTTGATCAGTCTGACTGATGGATCATCCAATCAAGATTTTTATGGGCATAACTTCCTTTTTCTTAGCTGTGTGTAAGAAACCATCTGAATCATCCGCAAGGTGTAGATTTAAGCCCAGGTACTTTGGACCTATCCCATCCCGTATCAGAAATATCCAATACTGGGCAACCTATTGAACACAATAAGTGTTGAGAGGAGTGATGGTAGGAGCATATCCCACTGTACCTACAATGATTCACACACATGGATCAGGTTGGCACACCATCACTTTTGTGCTAAATTACATGTTAATTTCCTTCTGCTTGTCCCTGCAGAGTGGCGTCCCGGCTCCACGGGTCAGATCCTTTCTGACCTCGACCTCACATCCCAGAAGGAAGGACGCTGGAAGAGACTCAACACACTGGCTCATTACAACGTGAGTTCCACCTGCTGCACATGCCTATTTCTGCCCTGTGTCGTTTCCCCTTTTCCTTCATCCTGCTGAGTGTCTTATTACCAAACACTTCCTGTCATTTCCTGATGGTTAAACTGCTGTTTGTTAAAGATGAGGTCAATTGCAAGCAAGCACAGCGATGCCACACCTCCCACCGCTGCTGCTGTGATCCTGTACAAACAAGGTTAAATGCATCTCCGTGGACTGAAACTGTCCTACATGCAGTGGAGCGGTTTAAAAAGTCCAACATCACTCAAGAATTACCTGTTTGTCTCATGAGGCCGTCAAATAAGAGAAAACTGTCCCAGAAATCCCTGAACTGAAGTCTTTACTCATCAAGATGAAGATTTACACTCATCACATGCACTGAGTATAGTATAGTATAGTATAGTATTTATTTATTGTCATTGTCAAGAACAATGAAATTGCGTTTGGGGCTTCCATACAACCCAAAAAAAGAAGAAAATAATAAATACCCCTTAAAACCCAAGTGTACATATTTAACCCAGTGTGACTCCAATGCAATAAGACAATCCTTAGCAATAATGTTTGTAGAAATTCAGACAAAGACCTGAGAAACATGACAAAATACAACAATGCAACCCATTCAATATTATTGTACTGTGAGATATGATATCAGATATGATAGTTATCTATTTAAGAAAGGGGGGGGGGGGGCAGGAGGGGGAAGAGAATAAAGATATGATGCACCAATGTAGACCAGTTCATTGCTATTAAGAAGTTGGATATGGTTATTGTCCGTGAGAGGGGGGCAGAGAGTTCAGGAGCCTCACAGCCTGTGGATACAGGCTGTTGGCCAGTCTGGATGTTCTGGCCTGTATAGACCTGTACCTTCTCCCTGAGGGCAGCAGATGGAAAAGGTGGCGCGCAGGGTGATGTTGGTCCCGCAGGATACTGTGCACCCTCCTCAGACAGCGAGTGGGGAAGATATTACTGATCTCTGGCAGACTTGTTCCAATAATTCTGCCAGCTTCTTTCACCACCCGCTGGAGTGCTTGCTGATCGGCCTTGGTGCAGCTGGGGAACCACACTAGAAATCCATACGTCAGAACGCTGCTGATGGCACAGTTGTAGAAGTTCAACATCAGAGATCTGGGAATGTGTGCGCTCCGCAGTCTCCTCAGGTAGTAGAGGCGCTGTTGGGCCTTCCGTGCAACTGAGGTGATATGGTTGCCCCAGGACAGGTCCTCGGTCACAGTTACCCCCAAGAATTTAAAACTGCTCACCCTCTCCACCGCCTCACTGCCAATGAAGAGAGGCAGATGGTTGTTATGACCCCTCTTCCGGAAATCTACAATGATCTCCTTGGTCTTTTTGGTGTTTAAGACCAAGTTATTGTCGTGGCACCATGACTCTAGTTGTTGCACCTCTGTCCTATAGTTTGTCTCATCATTGTTGGATATAAGTCCGAGCACTGTAGTGTCATCTGCAAACTTAACAATGAGATTGGACGCGCAGGAGGAAATACAGTCATGGGTGAAGAGAGTGTATAGCAGAGGGCTCAGAACACACCCCTGAGGGGCACCGGTGTTGACCACAAGGGTGGAAGAGGTGTTCTTACCCACTCTGACACTCTGTCTACGGTTAGTGAGGAAGTCCACAATCCAGTTGCACAGAGAGGAGTTAAGTCCCAGTTGGTGGAGTTTGGGACGGAGTTTGTATGGCCGGATGGTATTAAAAGCCGAGCTGTAGTCTACAAAGAGGAGCCGTGCATAGGTGTTCCTGTGTTCCAAGTGCTTCAGTAATGTGTGCAGCACTGTGGCGATCGCATCCTCGGTTGACCGGTTCTCCCTGTATGCAAACTGGTGCGAGTCCAGGGATGGTGGAAAAGCAGCTCTGATGTGTTTAATGACCAGTCTCTCCAGGCATTTGGCGGGAATGGGGGTGAGTGCCACAGGTCTGAAATCGTTCAGACATGTGACATTTGACTGTTTTGGGATGGGAACGATGGTTGCTGCTTTGAAACAGGATGGTACCAGTGAACAGGACAACGAGGTGTTATATATAGAGGTGAAGACGTCCGCCAGGTCCGCAGCACAGTCTTTTAGCACCCGGCCCAGCACTCCATCTGGCCCGGCCGCCTTCCTGGTGTTAATGCTCCGGAACACACGCCTCAGCTCATGAGTGCTCAGGACTGGAGCAGGATCGGTTGAGGGGAGAGGGGACAGGACAGGGTCGGTGTTCTCCCTATCAAAACGGGCATAAAAGAGATTTAGATCCTCAGCCAATCAATTAACATTCCTCAGAGGTCATGAATGCTTTGGTAATCCTGGGTAAAAGTGTTAATGTGGCATCATTTAAAAAAACATTTTTTTATATTATTAGATGAATAATATTATTAGTGTGTTACTGCCCATCCAATGCAGGACGCCTGCAGACGAGACTCACAGAAAAAGGATCTTCTCCTAAATCAGTTCAGACGTTAACCTTTTATCGTGTTTTATCCATCTGTTTCTTAAGCGCTTATCCGGTGGGGCTGGAGCCCAACTCAGCTTTCACTGGGTGAGAGTCAGGTTACATCGTGGATAGGTCGCCAGGGCTAACTCAGAGAAACACAACCATTCACACTCACGTTCAGCACAGTGTAGAATCACCAGTTACTTTAATGCACATGTGGACCGTGGAAGGAGAGAACATGCAATCAATTAACTTTTCCTCATCTATCCTAAATGTATCTATTTTATTTACCTTTGTTGTTTCCTTCTTGGACTTGTCTGTTTTTATTTTGGTCAAAATGTTTTTGCACAGCAATTTTAATGTAGATTAGTGCCGTTCAGCACCAGTGCAGTTATTGATTTTCTTTTTCACATGTAAACTAAAGTCATGTGAAAAACTAAGTACACCTCACCTCTTCCATAGGAATGTTGGGGTCCTGAGCAAGTCGGTGTTCCCTCTGCGCTCTCTGGGTGTTTTTAATCATGTCTGTTTCTCTGTGTTGAGCTGAGCTCTTTACTTCTGCACCAAAATCACCAACAAGTGGAAGCGTAGAGAAATGGCGAGCCTCTCGAGACTCGTGCTGCACGAAGACCAGCAGGAATTAAAACGCCAGTCCAGTCCACTCTCCCTTCTGACATTTAAGGAAAATTTGTTTATTGAGAACGCTGCAGTGAGACAGAAAATCATCACTTCCCTCAATTTCTAACCGATTTCCTGTCTTACAGGTTCGAGACAACGCCACGTTGGTGCTGTCCAGAGTTTTGCACACACAGTCTTTCCACCAGCACCAAGACAGCCATGAAGAGAGTACGTCCACACACACACGCACACACACACACACACACACACACACACACACACACACACACACACACACACACAACACACACACACTTTTTCTGCAACTTTTAAATGCACATGAGTGAAAAAAACACATCAACTTCATGCAGTCCTGTCTCACCTGCAGAAAATGCCCTGCTGGAGGACGATAACACTTTCCACCTGGTGAGACAGCCAGATGAAATTGACGAGGTGAAGTCGAAGCGAGGCAGCATGAAGGACAAAGCGATGACCAAAGCAATCACAGAGATCTACCTGACGAGGCTTCTGTCTGTTAAGGTACAGCTGTGCAGTTTCACTGCAGATGTTTCCGTCATGTCTGCGAGTTTCTGATGCTGAAACTCGCAGACATGACGAAGTTCTCATATTTCTTAATTTGTGGGTTTTTTCTGCTTGTATTTGTTATTAGCAGATGCAATTCTGTTGATTGCACTGTCAGGACACTCTTATTTAAATTTTTAGATGTTTTTAATCTGAAGGGTCCTTTTTTCTATATTAAATAGATACATTTAAAACATTGTGTGTCTTTGTGTTACAGGGCACTTTGCAGCAGTTTGTGGATAATTTCTTCCGCAGCGTGCTGTGCTCGAGTTCCGTCGTCCCTCCGGCCGTCAAATACTTCTTCGATTTCTTGGACGAGCAGGCGCAGAGACACGACAATGTAGACGAGGAGACGCTGCACATCTGGAAGACCAACAGGTACAAAGACTCACCAAAAACACCAAGTATGCTATCCAGGTAACCTAAAATTCATCTGTGAAACAGCTCTGTGCAAAAGGGAACTCGACTCAACTGGTTGCCAGCTGATTGTATTCTGGTGTTATTCCTATATAAGGTTGCCGAGCAGTGTTATTGCATCGGTATTTGCGTTTATTGCCATTTTGATGCTTTGAAGACGATAACTTAGAGGTCGCAGACCTGGTTCCCGACTTCAATGCACAGAGGGACCATCATTAGGTCTTGCTGCAGTCTCCGACCTCTGTTTTCCCTCATTTGACGGTAACATAAGAAAGGTTAACATTTAGAGAAGTGTTTGTTTGTTTGTCAACTTGGCCCACTTGATCAGATTTTGAGTCTGACACCGCTGTTTTGGGTCTAGGATGATATCATGTACTGTGAGATTTAAATGCTGGCGACAAGAAACGTCTGAATGAGTGATCTGTGGGCCTGAAACTGTTCTAACGGCTTCATGTGGATCATGCTGTCAGTAAAGGCCTCAGAAGATGAGCTGATTCAGCTCATCTTCAAAGCTGCTGAGAATCCCGGCGTGAGATACAACCTGCAAAGAAAACCAGCTAAGAGAAATAATTATGTTGCTTCACTGCTCTGTGTGTGTCTGTGTGTGAGATACTTCATCAGCCAAAGGAGGGAGTAATTATGTCCTCGTCACTTCTAAATCGGGCCGTGGACCACATAAAAGCCTGATTTAATTGACAGGCTGTTATCAGGGCAGATAAACGATGACGGAGCAGAGACAACGGAGAAGGATAGAGAAACTGAGAGAGATGGGGAGATTGCTTTTTTTTTTTTCCCTTCCTCTTTTTTTTTTAAGTCCAAACTTCTCTGTTTTCAAACTGGCCTTGAGCTAAGCCTGTCAATCATCAGAGGCACACATACACACACATCTGAACAAGTTGGTAAATGAAATATTTATCAGCTCTGGTGAATTATTGATGGGGGTTATGGTCTGGGGAGGCAGTGAGGGTGGGGGGATGAAAGGAGAGAAGGAGGAGTAAAGGGAAATGGAGCGTCGGCTACATCCTGAAGTCTGAAACTGAGCATCTACTACAGTAAGCATTAGGGATGGGTACCGGTAATGGCACCGGTTCTGACATAAACTATAGTAACCAGACCAAAAAGCAGCGCACATTTCGGTGCTTTTTTTCCCCCTGAGATGTCATACACTTTGAATTCTAGCCAATCATTTTACCTTTGCAAGCGTAGTAGGCGGGCCCAGGCACGTACGTTCTTTTAGAGCAGAGCTACAGATTAAAATTTCCCAAAGTGAAGTCAAAGTCTGGCTGTACTTCACAGCAAAAGCTGCAAACTCAGCAGCCTGCAACAAGTGCTTTAAGCTGATACTGTGCAACACCTGGCGACGCATAGCGTTTTTTTAAAAGCCGAGAAATGCGCCGTATTTGATAGCTTGCTGCGAGACCTCACACCGTGCACATCTACTGCGGGTGTGGTGCCTGTTATCGGACCCGGAGTTAGCAACATCCCCCAAGAACCCAAAGAGTACAGTCTTGGCCCCTAGCCCTGCCAGTGTAGCAGAAATGATGACAGATGATGATGGCAGCAGCAGCCGTTCTTCTCTGCGTGAGTAGCTTATTGCTGTTCATGTGTAGTTTACATTGAGTAAGCTGACCACGTTATTACATTAATGCATGTAAGGTGAACTAGCAAACACTGTCGTAGTTACATGTGGCTGTCTTCTTGTTTGATGGCAGATACTCCCTTCACCCTGGCCAAAAAGGCTGAAATGACCAAAGAAAAAGTGGAAAACAGCTAAACATGAGAAGTTTTTGGACAAAGTGTGTGTTCTCCATTCTTTAAGCACTGGTTCGAGCACCGGTTCGAGCACCGTTTAAGCACCGGCACCATTTCAAAAGTACCGGTTTGGTACTGGTATCAGATAAAACCTAAACGATACCCATCCCTAGTAAGCATTGCTCCACCTGCCGAGCTTTCGGATCCATCGCTTCACATTTTCAGCTCGTACTCTGGCAAATTTTATTTTTTGGTTTATCACAAAAACAGAATTCTTGTTTTTTGGCCAACTATTGCTGAATGGACTTACAAAG
The DNA here is from genome assembly GCF_964374335.1 of Astatotilapia calliptera. NCBI lineage: Eukaryota > Metazoa > Chordata > Actinopteri > Cichliformes > Cichlidae > Astatotilapia > Astatotilapia calliptera. The sequence continues at coordinate 21,611,243 of NC_137438.1, forward strand.
TGATCCGGAAAGAGCTGCAAAGAACCATGACCCAACAAAAATGAGATGCAAGTTGGTCTCGAAAAGAAGAAAAATACTAATGTGGCAAAAACCACAAAAATGGAACCAAATGCTCACTTTAAAGATAAAGAACGGCCACAAAAAGATGCAAAATGACTAAAATTAAACACAAAAGTTTGAAGATAAACACAGAGAGAAACTAACGTATTAAATGAAACATGAATTGGTTCCAGAGATCCAAAACAATGTAAAGTAAAATTACCTTCATGAAATCCAAAATAACCAAAGTAAAACACATACTAACCACAAACACATCCAGAAGGACTCAAGAAAACAGAGGACCAAAGGACCACAAAGAGACACAAAAATACCCAAATAAGACTTGTATCATCTACGAACAGGTCAAAACCAACTTAAAGACAACTAAACTGACCACAAAATTCTTAAAAAGAGACACAAAATGGCAATAGACATCCAAAACTAAAGACGAACAAAATTACAGTACTGACATCCAAAACAACCGAAATGAAATATGATTGCCACGAACAGGTCAACAACAAATAAGAAAAATATTCCAGAGTCGTGACTTTAAGCAGCAGATGTCTTTGTGTGTCCTCAGCCTGCCTATGCGGTTCTGGGTGAACATCCTGAGGAACCCTCACTTCATCTTCGACGTCCACGTGACGGAGGTGGTGGATGCTTCGCTGCACGTCATCGCACAGACCTTCATGGACGCCTGCACCAAGACGGAGCACAAGCTGAGCAGAGTGAGAATCAGTCCGTTCAAAGAGCGCCATGTTTGTAACCCTGTGAATGTCTCTGAGAGAGAAGCGATCTGGGCCATTTTTCAATTACAACCACAACTACCCGCTGCAATTTCTCTGATTTCAGCAATTTCCTGCTATTTTAAACCAAATATGCGATCCATTTATTTATCAGCTCAGTAAATTTCTGTTTTGGACACAAGAGAAGAACCTCAGAGCCCCAGAGAGTCAGATGATGTCCACTTTTTGCCGTCATTTAAAATGTATTAAAGTAGATATTTGGTTATGCTCGGTGGATTTCTGTGATTGCTGAAGCAACCAGAGATTCTTTCAGGCAATTTATGGTTGTCAAATCAACAACAGAGAGGACGCTGAAGTGAAAGTCAGCTCTCTGTCTTGTAATCGCAGTAAAGACTGTTTAGACTTTTAAAGCCACATACCTTTTTAACTAGCTTTCTTCTGATTGGCTGCCCCTCGTTAACATAAGATTTGAACTGCGGGTGGGCGGGACTTCTGTGTTTACAGCCAGAGGTGGCATTTTAAGTGCAGTGTAGTTTTTGGTTGGTATTTACAAAAACCTGCTTTCTGTGCACACTGACATTGTGACAGGAACGTTTTGAGAGGTAGAGGGAAATCTTCTGTTATTTGAGTGTTTTTCTTGAACTGAAAGCTACATTTTCACACTTTTTGATGACGAGGAGGCAGATTTACCACCTTTTTTTTTTTTTTTGTCGTGTTCATACAAACATGCTCATCTATTTTCTCTCTCTGGCTGCAGGAGTCTCCCAGCAACAAGCTACTCTATGCAAAAGAGATTTCCACGTACAAGAAGATGGTCGATGAGTGAGTTTAAACTTCTAAATATCCTCAGAGAGGAAACGTGTGTGTATATGAAATGGTGTTTTGGCTGAACAGCAGAGTGAAATTTAAAAAAATGGCAGTGTGTTTGAATGTAAAAATGTGAGCTCTCAAATGTCTTTTCATGCATCACTAACCATTTCTTTTGTACTGATGGCTCTTGTCGGTGTGGTTTGACAGATGTTTGCTTCAGTCCTTTTGGATTTTCTAATATTTGGTGAAATCACGGCTGCTGAGCTTGGAGGCTGTTTGAAAAACCCCGTAAAACATCCTGAAGGTGATGTTTTACGGGGTTCAATTACCCTCAATGGTTAATCAGGACAGCCGTCTGATGATCCACTGCGTGATTGAACTCACAGAAACCACCTGATAGTTTGTTTTGACTGTTTCTCTTTCCACAGTTACTACAGGGGCATCAGGCAGATGGTTCCAGTCAGTGACCAGGACATGAACACGCACCTCGCTGAGGTGTCCAGGGTATGAACCCACCTCTGTTTGTGCTTTGTTGCATGTTTCATCCCTCTGCAGTGCATGTGCAAGTAGTTACTACTTATAGTAACTAACAGGTGAAGATTATACAAGATTATACAGTATACCTTGACAGTCCTGGGTTGAATCTTCTATTTGCCTTCAATCTGCATTAATTCGTTGTGGCACAGATTCGACAAGGTGCTGCAAACTGTCCTCAGAGATACTCGTCTACATTGACACAATGGCATCGCACAGCCGCTGCAGATTTGTCGGCTGCTTCAGCTTCCTGTTCTTTACCAAGAGGAGCGGCACCACCCGGTGTAGTCTTCTGCTGCTGTAGCCCATCTGCTTTAAGGATTAACATGTTAAGAGATGCTTTTCTGCACACTGTGGTTGTAACGAGTGGTTGTTTGAGTCACTGTTGTCTTCCTATCAGCTGGAAGGCTTCTGGTGATTCTCCTCTGACCTCAACGGGCAGAGAACTGCCGCTTCCTGGACATTTTCTCTTTTTCTGACTATTTTTCTGTGAACTCTAGAGATGATTGTGTGACAAAGTCCTATCAGATCATTAATTTCTGAAATATTCAGACTCTTCTGGCTATGTTCAAAGTCACTTCAATCACCTTCCTCATTCTGATAATCAACTTGAACTTCAGCAGTTCATCTTGACCACATCCACATGCCTACAGGCTCTGAGATACTCCCATGTGATTGGCTGATTTAGAGACTTGCCTTAATGAGCAGTTGAACAGGTGTACCTAATGAAGTGGCTTTCGGTGTAGAGCATCAGTATGGAATATAAAATGCAGCAAGTCAATTTTAACTATTTGCTAAACTACACATTCAACATTGGTTGAATCCTGAGCAGCTCCATCCAGTTAAGACTTGGATCCATTTATTTTTATTTTAATTAACCTCTGAGTATCAAAAGTGTGCAAAGCTTCAAAAATGTTTCTTAAGACTTGAAAGTAGATGCAGCACCTGTCTGAACTGTGCTCATGCTCTCTCCTTTGTAGCAACACACAGACAAGCTGAACACCCAGGTGGCCTTAAATCAACTGTACCAGTTTGCCAGCAAGTACTACGATGTGGTGAGAGCTGCTGTCTTCAATTTATCTACCTTTGTGCTGTTGTGTGTGCTGAATCCATGAGCTACAAGGGGGAAGAGAGCTGTTATCATTGTTATTTAAGCTTAAAATAAGTTGTACAGAAATCCAGATTATTATTTCACTGGACTGATATCGACTATTTTCATAACAAACTTTTCCAGTGTTGGTAAAAACTTCAGTGAGTGATCAAGATGCATTAAGTTTAATAAGCCTAAAAAGCAACAGATTTTTCTCTCATATTTGCCAAATATTGTTTTTTCTGTTCGATTTCTGTTCGAAGAGAGTACCACAGAGTGCTTTCAATTTTAAGTTTAGGCGTAAACCAGTAAATCTAATATATCTGCCTCTAATATAGCGTTGCATTTTTTTTTTTAATGCTGGGATAAAACAGCCACTAGATGGCGGCACAAGAAAGATTTTCCGTCTGGTTATAGTTACTCAGAGGATTTTTTTGTATTAACTATAAAACCTTTTACACATATTGACGTAAATATGCTTCAGTTTTAATTTTTTTTTCTTTCAGATAATCCAGTCGCTGGACGAGGACCCAGCAGCCCAGAACAAACAGCTCACCCTTCGCCTTCAACAGGTCGCTGCCGCCCTAGAGAATAAGGTCACCGACCTTTGACGCCAGACCTCGAGGAGGGTTCGGGGGGAGGAGCTTATGGATGCTAAAATACAGGATTTTGTTTTCAACACAAGGACTCAAAGGATGGCGAGCTCACGGACTCCACTGAATGTTTAATCATGTAATGACTGAAGTATTTGGCAGGGGTGAGGGGATTGGTCGGTGGATCCAAAGGAAGGACTAAAGGGGGAGGAGTTATGGGACGGCTGGAGGGGTGAGGAAAGTGTTAACGTACACCCGGAGTGGTGGAAACTAAAGTGTTGATATCTACTACACCTACATGGCGTACTTCTGCTTGGCATCTCAAAAAAGATTGCGAGGAGAGATGTGAAATGGCGCGATGTGATTACAGATGAAAGTTGTGTGAAATCAGAGTTATTTTTTTAATTGTACCTGGGATGTACGTTGGTGTACTCCTCGGACCTTGTTTCTGTATTTGGCTTCAATGTGCCACAAATTTTAATTTCATCATGTAAGGACTGAAGGAAAAACGTGCCGCACAAGAAATGAAGGCTTCAGATTTTGGGATTTTTTTGAAGAATGAGCATGAAAATGAGGCATTCCCAAATATGTCCTTTTTGGTACTCTGCTCTTTTTTGGAAGTGCAGCTGCTTTGGGCACCTTTTCTGACCACTTTCTGAAGTCTGGAAACTGTGGATGTGGGGTGAATTTCATCCTAAAGTATACAAGATTAAGTTTGAATAAAATGGGAAAACCTCTACGGTAGAGCTGGGCGATAGAACGATAACGATATGTATCGCGATATAACTTTTTCTCGATAGAAAAATTAAACTATCGCGATAGACCTCGCTGCTCTTGTCCTCTAAAAAAACAAAACAAAAAAAAAGAAAAAAAACCCAAAATAAACCCAGCCAATCCAAATTAAGTAGCGCAGAGCCGAACCAATCACAGCCGCAGCGTCACGTCACGTGACTTGTTACGTACAGCACAAGTGCCAATATTTAAATAAAAACAAGCTGCTGATTATTTCACATTTTTCTTGTGAGCAACGGCACATTTAAATCTTACAAATATAGTTATTTGGCTTATATCGTGATAGATATCGTTATAGCCTGAAATGAAAAAAACATATCGTGATATGAAAAAATCTTATATCGTCCAACTCTACTCTACGGTACACACCACTGACCAATCAGGGGTCTCAATGGAGGAACAAAGGACAGTGAATTCGGGGTACGAGGAGTTATATAAACCCAGAAAGCAGCAGGTTTTTTTCCCTTGTATCGTGGCCAAATGTAGTTTTTTCTCTACAGTTAGCAGCAGTATGTGTTTCTATGCTGATGATACTGTGCTTGTGACTCACAGCTGAATAATTTCATTTAGTTTGTTTAGGTTTGTTTGTTTGTGTGCAGGCTTTAGGCAGAGGCTTTGCATATCCAACATGAAATGTTTCTTTTTAATGGACTGACATGGTACCATTTAGTTTTATTCTTTTGCAAACTGTCTGTGAGGGTGTGTGTAAAAGTGGGTTTTTTTAATTTGTTTTTGTTTATTTGTTTTTAGCTAAGCGGCTTTTTTATTTACTGCAACAACAAAAAAAAAATCAAAAAGAATCACAACAGCCTAATCATGTGAACAGCCAAAATTGTTATGTTTGTGCGTGATTTTTGCTTTTATAATCTGTACAGTTTCGCTTCTTTTGCCATACCCCTTGCAAAAATAACTGCTTTTGTTTTCCATTTTTCTGTTCAAGTCCACATGCAAGAGAAGGTCTGCTTACTTTCATGTTTTCTGAAGACAGGGTATCACAGGATCTTTGAAAAAAGTTTCAAATTTAAGGTGGTAAAGTGTTAAAATGAAATAAATCTGCTTGTTATGGCCTCTATTTTTTGGATTATGCATTAATATTGTTATCAGAGTTAAAGGATGAGTAAAGGATAATGCATGGAGTCAGTTAAATGAGACCTGGCAGCACACGGATTGTGCCTCTGAACAGTCTTTCACCTTCATCCTTATCGTATGGAAGATTTAAAAAGCATACAAACCCAAGAAACACTTTAAAAAAAAAAGTTTAATAAATGTAAGCACTATCAGTTATCTCTTAAACATATAAACTAAACTTGAAAACTTCAGGTTCACAAACCTCTGCCTGATATGTTTTGCTTTAAATGTTTTATCAGTGCAGTGCAATGGCTTATTCGTAAATATGAAAGTTGGATCAACTGTACCGTTTTTTTCCACGTTTTGGGACAAAAAATAGGAAACGTTTAAAATAATCATTAAAGATGAAGCTGGAAAAAATCCATAATATGTAATTTAAGATCAGAAAAGTGATATGCAACAATCTAAATCAAGGTCAAGTTTATTTATATAGCACAATTCCAACAGTTCATGCTCCATGAAGTGCTTTACAAACTAAAATGCAACTAAAATAAGTAAAACGCACAACAATGATGGAATAACATATAAAAGAGAATAACACAATGCAAACGATGCACGACACATGAAAGGTGTTGACACACATCTCAACACCTTTCAGCATACTTTATTACTGGTTGCTGTATCTTTTCAGCCGCCAGTCGAACACACACCAACAACGACAGGCCGTTCATCTGTTTTAAACCGGTGAGGCGTGATTGTGGATGCCGCTCATGTGCATCTGCCTCCCCCCGCGGCTGCGCTGCAGACCACGCCCCACCACACACAGTAAGACAGTAAAAACAACTAAAAGAACAACTAAGGCTGGTAAAACAAAAAATGTCAACAGTCTATAAAAATGTCAAAACCGTCACAGCAAACAATAACTACACCTTGCACTTAAGAGTTTGGAAAAAAGGCGACTGGACTTCTTGAAGTCGAGGTCATGGTATTCTGAAAGAATACTACCATGGGAGTTGGACTAATATATAAAAGAGGACTGAGAACCTACACAGATACACTACACTTTGTTCAGAATAAAGATAAATATGAAATTCCTGTCAAATAATGATGTATAAAAAATTAATCAAAATGAACAACTTTTTCAGTTTTACATGGACCTGATAACCTTCATGACCCTACAGGACACTCCCACGAGTGCTGTCGAAAACTTTTTCAAAGTCTACAAACACATAGACCTGTTGGGCAAACTCCTACATCCTGCATATCAAGTAATTTGAGACATGCATGTAAAAGTGCGTGAAGTTGGCCTGAACAAACTAAGAAATGTCCTGTTGGAAAATCACATGACCTGATTTGCATCTTCTCATTGGTGGTGCTGTGGACATGTGGGCTTTTCCTGCCAAAGTGGGGTGTCGATTTTTACCAACACAATGTGTTCAGTGTGGGTTTGAAAGGACAACTACACAATAGTAGCTTCCTAGCATTCTGGTGCTTAGAGGCTTTTGCATCTAAAGTCTTCAAAAATAATTAGCAATAACAAAAACATTTAATTTAATGCTAAAATAAACATGTGATCAGATATTAAAATCTGTGCCAGCTCAAACTTGGATCCATCCACTATGGTGACCGCTTGGGCAATGATGGAGCAGCCCGAAGCACCTTCAGTCAAAAACTAAACACTTAGGAGTGTTTTTTGTTTAAGCATTTTAAATCTTCCATATTCTCTGACATTCATGTTCTACTTTGAGTCTGCAAAATTGTACAATCCCAGTATTGCAGGAATATACATGCTAACAACTCCCTAAAAGATTCAGTATTTTCAAAAATAGTTTGCAGGGCAGTGAGGAAACGTGTCAGCTGTGAAATAAGAAGAACAAAAACGGCATATTCCCATTCACTGTTTGTTCATATGTTTGCGTAAATCAAAAAAGTGCTGTTACACCACAGAAGTTTAAATGAACTCTTATTTTTTCTTTTGCTGCACATTATTCATTGCCAACACAAAATCATGATACATCTGCAATATTCTTTTCTTCCTGAACCCAGACGATGATCTTGAGATGAGAGCTCGACTTATTATCAAAGATTTAATGTGCAGTTTGTAAGTTGTGTGGTCGTTTTTCAGGAGATGTTTATTTCTTGTGTTTCAAGCCTCGCAAACTGCAACTTTAATCTGTGGAGCAATACAACCAGTGCAGTGTCTCTGGTACTTGATGGAAACACTGCAAAGCTCTGATAAGAATCTGGCACCAGATGACCACCAGATATAAATGCATCTTAGCTTGTTTTCACTTTGATTTCTTTGAACCACTTTGGTACCAAAAACACTCAAAGTGCTGTGTGTGGAATTTTCTCGGACTGTTATTGCAGTTTTGTGTAAAATGGGGAACTTCTAATCTTTTAAAGGTTTTTTTCAGTTCAGATGTTAAGAAATGGAACGCACGAAGCAAAATTTGACCGGCTTTTAAAAGCCACTTTAGCTAGAAATGTTTGAGCTCTGTTTCCCATTGTGTTACTGAGGTCAGAGCTCAGTCTGATTTTACAAATACATTTCAGTCACTACAGTGAAAGAAGGTAATTTCTGCCTCCTGCCCATTCTGGGACCTTACAGCAGCTTAAAAAACTACCATATGAAAGACAAGCCAACTGGATGCGCAGCAGAGCTGGCTTGGCTTTGTGGCTTTTCTGAACTAACCCTGTGCTCAATTTACATTTATATGATAAGACCTCATTATAATCGGGATTCACTGTCTCCTATCTTTCACCAACTCTTGCTTGTTTCTGCCTTCTTTTTGCCACCAGCGAGTGCCTTAAAGACTGGAAGAGAAAGTAAAAGCCAAAAAGAAAAGGTGTCTAGAAGGATGTTCATGTTTATAGCGGGTTTAATAACCGCAAGATCACAGTGGGGGGAACAAAAGCTCTAATAAATAAGAGTTTTTAAAGTTTGCACACAACACAAATTTAATGCTACGGTCACTCTAGAGTGGTCAGAGACCGCAGTGCCACCAAAATTATTTAAACTGTGTGCAATGAACTTGCAATCTCGTTGCATTTGAAATGGCTGCTTGGAGGAGTGTCTCTGACAGCAAAATAATAAATAAAAAATATATTCAATCATCGGCCAACCACCACTTTTTTTCCTAGTTGCAAGGTTGCTGTTCAATTTTCTGTCCTCCAGTGTGACTGAGCCACAAATCATCAAACTATGGCAACCATATTGCTCTTCATCTCCCAAAGGTCTGGCAATTTTTAAAAGGAAAAGCAGAAGAAAAAAAATATACTGTTGAATTTTTCTTTATCAACACATTTTTAAACTTTCCTCTGCCACAAATGTGCAGGGGCAAAGGTTGGTTCACCCAACATTTCGTTTCATGTATGAAGACTACATATGTTAACATATATTCATTCAACCTGAGTTAATTGTCACCCACAGTAAACTGCAGTTCTTCTGGTCTGTGCAGAAGTTTGATGTGAATGTGTGATGTTTGTGGTTTAATGAAGTGGCTTTCAGGGTAAAGGTGCAGAAAATGTTGGAATGCACAGGGATGTGAAGTCAGTTTATTCGTCTGTTATTTGAGGTTTAGTGTTTTGTGTTTTAAATGATGTACAACTAAAGTGTATTTGAAAAATTTACGTTTTACGAAGAACACGTGAACAGTTTTGAGAGTTTCTAGTTGTTAAAGAAAACCGCCCACTGGTACTGATGCTTTTACCAACAGCCTTTTCTTTGTACATCAGCGCTGCCATTGTTTGTCCTTGTACCATTGTTGTTGGAAACAGTTGGTTTGGAAGAACTGGACCAAGTTTAAAAGCATTAAAATGGACAGTAACAGCACTACCAGTAACCACAACTGGTCTGGACTGGACTGAAGCCCAAATCGGTGACTCTTCTTAGGAAGTGGAGAAGTGGGCAGAAAAATCCAGATCTAGGAAGTCCAAATATCCAATAAAAGATTTATACATAAGGAAAGTTGTTGTTGTGTTTCATTTTGTCATAGTGTGCCATCACACGAACAATCAGCATACAATCTTTGACTTTAAAAGTGTTTTAGTGTTTCACATACCTAGAAGATGTTGTTTGGACCTTCTGTTAACACCCTCAGATCCTTCATGAAAAATTGGTTAAATGCCTCTTGGAGTGCCTTTCAGATCTTCCAAGCTGAGGACATCACTAATACACATTTTGTTCAACACTCATTCCACTGTGTTACACTAATTATGGCAACTAGACCAACCTGTTTGTTACTTTCCTGTTAAATACTGTATCGTTTTTAAAATCCTTTTGTATACTTTTAAAATTTTAAATGACCTGGCGCCCAGTTACCTAACAGAACTTCTCGACGTGTATAGCCCCAAGAGAGCACTCAGATCCTCTAACCAACTGCTCTTAGTGCAACAAAGGCCCTGACGAAAGACTAGAGGGGACTGAGCTTTTGCAATTGCCGCACTCAAACTCTGGAATAATCTTCCTATCCATGTCCGCATGTCAGATTCCATTCAATCGTTTAAATCACGCTTAAAAACTCACCTGTTCCATCTAGCTTTTGAAGCAAATTAGTTTGGACTTCCACCTGGTCTGCAGTTGTGCTATGTAACTGTAACTATAACTGTTGCCTTTGTTGTAATCTGCTTTGCTACCTTGTGTGAAGCACTTTGATGGACACGGTCCTTTTTAAATGTCCTATAGAAATAAAACATTGATTGAAATCTTGAACTGTAAGTGAGCACTTCAAGTTGATGGTGTTAAAGTTCACTGAGCTGGTTGAACTGAGATAAAGGTTACACTGACTGTGTATGACATGCTCAGTGTATGGAGAAACTGTGACCATATGGATCATGTGACCTGTCTGTAGGTCAGGGTTTTTTTCCATCTGGTAAACAGTTCGACAGACGAAACGAAGCCTCCATTGAAGAACAGAGATTCCACAGTTCCAGTTAACTGGATGGCGAGCCAACCAAAGATCGTCGTTATTACGATCGTCCAGGCATCTTTGAAGCCAGAGCTTCGTTCCCATTTCATGGTGGGACAGATACCTGCGAGACTTCAGCCTTCCTTTTCCACTCTCAAGTGTGGTAGGAAAGACAAAAAACAGACCGGCCACAGCGATCCATCGATTAACATTCATTTTTTACACTTGACTCAGAGATGCCTTTATTTTAGTTTGTTGTTTTGTAGTCTGATTTGTTGTATTAAGCACATGTACCTGCAGCTGCTGTGAGCTGAATTTTGTGCACTGTGGTGTGTTCTTCATCATCGTCTGCCATTCCTAGATCCTACTGTCAGCAATCAATTGCACCAAAAATGCCACATGTAGAAAAAGTGATTTAAAAAATTAAAACTGGTATACAAATTGATATTTCATTTCTTTTTTGGATGTTGTCAGAAGGTTAAATAAACAATTTTTGAAAGTTGACTTTCCTATGAAGTCTTTCATAATTCAGGCTTTACAGGGTTAAAAATGTATTGAAAAGCATTCAATTCTTAACATTCAGATTTTGAGACCAAGGTGGACATGAGTTTTGCAGTAAAAGCTTCAGATCAACAGATCATCAGATCTAACAAGCTTACTTGGAGGTGTAAGCGACTAAGGCTTAGGTGGCGAGTTTCAGGAAAAGTGAGTGAACAGACAGGTAAAGTCCTTCTCCCTACAGGTACACAAGTCCAAAAGTCATTGGCTGGTTTTGAACACATTACGTCAGCCAAAACTGCACAGAGGAGGTTAGTGAGGGATGGGACACAAAACCATTGTGGTGAAAGAATTCATGAGGGCAACCTAAGCAGGAGGGCTCCACCCACAGGCAGAACTGCAGAGCCCACAACTCCACCTGAAAACTCAAAAAGGCTCTTAAAACTCCCTCTAGCATCCTGAGTCCTACTTAATCACAAATATGAGTCTGTGTGAGTTGTAGCCTCAGTTTCCTGTTAGCTAACAGTGACACCTGGTGTGCTCTTGTGCTGCTGTAGTCTGTCAGCTTCGAGGTTCAACGCGTTGTGCATTCAGAGATGTGACTAGCTTGAAGCAGTCGTGCCGCTCTGACCTCAACAAGGTCAAACTCTCAGATCTAAAGCTCGCTGGATATTTTCTTTCCATTCTCTGCAAACACACGAGTCCTACTTAAGTTTTGAAATCTGCAGCTTTGTGAACAACTATATATATATTTTTTTTCTGTTTTCTGAATATAAACCAGCATTTGTGAGAGACAGCTGCAATGATGTTCATTCATATTGAGAGACAAAAGAGCTTCAGAGGATTAATCAGCTTTCGTCCTCATTTATTCAGGCATCACAGGAAGGCCTGTCTGCGTGTTTCTCAGCAGAAATCTGTGTTTAATTGACAAACACACACCTCCAACAGCCTGAAGCGAGGACACGGCGAGCTTTACTCAGAGGAGCCTCCTGTTTGCAATTCACAGGAATTGGAAGTAGAGCAGGGCGATATGGCCAAAAATATTTATCACGATATATATTTGAAAATTTGCGATAACGATATAACCGACGATATAATTGATGCGAGACAAAATACAACTCCACAACATTACTAGCGCAAAAAGACAACCTTCCATTTATTTTCACTTAAACAAGAAGCTGGTTTTTATGTACATTAAAGCTTTATAAAAATGTAACAGTGCAAATGCTAATTCCTTGCTGAAAGTTTAACCAAAAGGCATTTCCAGTAGAAATGGGCTGACATATCCTGAGCATAACCATGTATAATATCCACTGAAGTTAAAAAGAGGTGCTTTGCAACATTAAACTGCAGTGTGCAGTACGCATTTTTCGGACCATAAGGTGCACGGGATTATAAGGCACATTAAGCGAAACAAAGCAGTCAGATAAATCAAACTTTATTAAACTCATTCTTCTTGCTTCCTCCACTTTTGTACCATTGATTCATTAATGTTGAATTCTCTGGCAGCTGTTCTATTCCCATGTTGTTGCAGTATATTAATGACTAACCTTGTATTGTGGATGGATTATCTCAGTTGTTCTCCTGACTGAAGTTTGGTCCGTTTACAGTATCCTGCCATGCGATTGCATTTGTCTCTAACCATGAAGAACCTTCACGTTAACTTTTATAAGTGGAAAAGTGTTAGTGTTCGTCCTCCAGCTTCACTGTTTATGTTATGCTAACATAGCTGTGTCGCTAGCGATCACGTAGCACATCATTATATACCAGCTAGCCCAACTTCAGTAACCCTACAAACGTCACTGCTGTTTAGTTTCCTGTCTTCATTTATGTTGGAAGTGATAGCAGAGCTGTACGTTTGATTTTTTTCAGAAATCTCTCAGTCAGAACATGCTATATCATGTGTAACCGAGGACAAGGGATGAGTAAACGGGGCAAAGAAATAATTGATCATTTATTTATTACATAAGTTAAACATACAAATTCCCAGTCGTTTCCAGACAGGACTTACAACACATCCTGCCGATATCCCAGCTGCGCATGAGACTTACCACACAAACTGTGCGAAATAACACTACAACCCGTCACACCCCGCTTAGTGACACTGCAATCGTGGCACACACTGCAAACAATTCGGGTCTCAGCGCAGCTGGGAATCAGTGCTATGTATGGCCTGTGATCTGAGAGATAAAGGGAAGTGGCACAAACAATTAAAATAAAAAAAACAAAAGAGAGGTTAGTCCGCCCTTACAAAACTTACTCTCAATCAATAACCGCCTCTACGGCTGGACGGACTAACCAAAACAAAATTACAAATCAATCAAAAGAACAAAAAAAAAGGACAGCAGAGACAGCACAGCTGAAAAACAAACAACATTATCAATTAAAATATTACCCAATAAAATAGCAATTTTATAAAACCATTCAAAATCATGAAACTAAAACAAACACTCAATATACCTACAATATTGATCAGTTTCCCTGCGCGCAGTCGATCTAGGGCTTGATCAATTCTTCTATTAAAATTCGTGGTCACACTAAAAAAGTCCAATGACACATTAAAAAATAGGCACATGCAATAGCAAAAGATCCAAACAAAAAATGGCAAAAGTCTCTTACCGACAGTATACCCACTCGCACCTGAGTGAATTAATTGCCTCTGGTTTTTTCCACAGAAGAGCGCTGACTTCACCCCACACACCCACTACCTTTTCACAGCTCTTCAGCCAATCACCTGGCAGCGAGCAACAAACTGCCAGGTGACACTTGTTACAACCCTCCCCTTCAAAGGGCATCGGCGACCCGACGATGAGCTGAAAAGAGAGCACACTTAAAATTTTGCTCATTTTATAATGGATTGTGGCAATTTAAATGGGTTTGAGTGCTGTCCAGCAGTCTTCCTCATTGACCTACGAGACCCTTGCGTCAAGCTGGCAACATCTTCCTCCCCAGGTTCTAGGTCCCCAGAACAATCCAAATGGGGCACCCCCACATGTGTGGGACTCAACGTCCCTTCCTCCAACACTGCAGAATCGCCTCCATCTCCCTGTTCTGTAAACATCTGTTCCACTTCATCAACCATACTGTTATTTGTGGCCAACATTCCGGTTAGATCATCCTGTTTTGACATTTGTAGGCCACTATCTTGGTCTCCATCCAATTCCCTGATTGGAATGTTTCTCAACTCAGTTCGATGTACTTGTCGAAGTGGACCAGTGTGCCCAGCAGGAGCGACTGAATATACTACGCCATGACCAGGAGGAGGTCGCACTACTTGAAAGGGCGTGGGATCCCAAAAATCTTGAATCTTATTGCGACCTCTTACAGAGTGGTTTCTCATATACACCAAATCGCCCTGCTCCAAATCAGGACTAGCACATTTAGAGGAATTCAAATCTCTCTGAACCCTTCTCCTTTCTAACCGTTGCTGCACAACATCATATGCAGCAGCCAAGGACTTTTGGTGTTCCTGTACCCACTCTTCAAGAGTGACGTCCTCATCAACTTCACTGCCAGCACCCAACCAAAAATCCACTGGCAACCGTGGCTCTCGCCCGAACATCAAATAATATGGAGTCATACCAGTTGACTGATGTACTGTGGTGTTATACGCATATGTGACTTGGGAGAGATGCCGTGGCCACCGGCGCTTTTGTTCAGGAGGCAGGGCACGCAGCAAGTCATGAAGTGTACGATTAAATCGTTCACATTGACCATTACCTTGTGGATGATAGGGTGTCGTCCGACTCTTCTCTATCTTATAAATTTTACACAGCTGTTGCACCAAAGCGCTTTCAAAATTTCGCCCCTGATCAGAATGTATACGGCTTGGAGGCCCAAATAAATGAAACCAATGCTTCACTAAAGCCTCTGCCACTGTACTGGCTCGCTGATCTTTTGTAGGGACAGTCTGAGTATATTTAGAAAAGATGTCAGTCATTACCAAAATATTCTCTTTACCATCAGTTGAGGGTTCAAGTACTGTAAAATCAATTGCCAAAATTTCATGAGGCCGAGATGCAGAAATACTACCCATAAAGGTTTTAATCTTTGGCACAACAGCCTTAGAAAGAACACACCTTTCACAATCTCTGCACCATCTCTCAATATCTGCATACATGTGCGGCCAATAATATCGCGAGCGCACCAACTGCAGTGTACGCTCAACCCCTTGATGGCCATGCTCATCGTGGAGTAAACGAAGGACGCGGCCCTGTAAACACTGTGGCAGCACCAGCTGGTCAACCTCCCTCACTCCATCAGGAGTATGAGTGCAGCGATACAACACAGACTCCCTTTGTTTCATCCGCCCCCATTGACGGACCAATTCCCTCGAACCCTTACCAAGACCATCTCTTTCCTTTGAATCTGGCAACCTGGCCACCTCCCAATACTTTAAGAAGGGACCAATCACAGGGTCTTGTTTCTGTAACGTACAGAGATCAGAGAAAGAACAACCAGGTAAAACGCTTATCTCTGCCTGAACACTGGGAATCATCTCACACTGCACTCCAATATCATTAGATAATGGACCATCCAATTTCATTACAGTTCCATGTAGGCGGGACAATGCGTCTGCATTAGCATTCTGAGCCCCAGGCCGATATTTTATGGTCAAATCAAAAGCGGCCAGCTCTGATGCCCACCTCTGTTCTGTGGCACCTAGCTTTGCCGTGGACAGATGGCTTAGTGGGTTATTATCTGTAAATACAGTGCAACGATGACCCAAAAGATACTCCCTAAACTTTTCAGTGACGGCCCACTTGAGAGCTACAAGCTCAAGCTTCATGGAACTATAATTTCTCATATTCCTCTCTGTAGGCTTTAAGCTCCGACTGGCAAAAGCTATTGGCCGCAATTTACCCTCATACTCCTGGGAAAGCACTGCCCCTAGACCCCCATAGCTTGCATCTACTTCCAATGTAAATGGCTTCTGAAAATCAGCAAAAGCAAGCACTGGTGCAGAAACCAGAGCAGCCTTGAGCTGATGAAAACTTTGTTCACACTCCAAATCCCAAAAATCCAATAACGGTTTTGGGGGGGTCCTACCTTTTCTACCTGGAGGGAGGAGTGCAGAGACCAATCTATGCAAGGGAGCAGCCATGCGTGAAAAACCAGCTATGAATCTCCTATAATAACTAGCAAATCCTAAAAAGGAACGCAGTTCTGCTAGATTGCTGGGCGTTTTCCAATCCCGCACTGCAGCTATTTTATCTGGATCAGTAGAAACTCCTTCGGCAGACACCACATGCCCCAAATATTTCACTTGCCTCTGGAAAAACTGGCACTTGGAGAGTTTCACTTTAAGCCCCTCTTTATCCAGACGAGAGAAGATTTCTTCCAACCGCTCCAAATGCTGTTGCACGGAGGATGAAAAAACAATCACATCATCCAAATACAAAAGCACCGACTGATGTCTGCAATCTCCAAACAAACGCTCCATCAGGCGCTGAAATGTACTGGGTGCATTACACAAACCAAACGGCATGCGGTTGAACTCAAACAAACCAAATGGGGTACAAAATGCAGTTTTAATCTTATCCTTCTCAGCCATTTCCACCTGATTATAACCACTAGCCAGGTCCAAAGTGGAAAACCACTGAGCACCAGTCAAAGCATCCAAGGATTCTTCAATCCTTGGCAGAGGAAATGCATCCTTTCTGGTCTTGGCGTTTAACTGTCTATAATCGACACACATGCGTAGACTTCCATCCTTCTTTTGAACAAGAACTATTGGGGATGAGTACGGACTACTACTTTCTCTGATGATGCGGGCTTGCAGCAGCTGTTTGATATGATCCCTTGCCAGTTCATACTGAGACGGAGGGATTCGCCTGTATGGTTGTCGCACTGGTGTTTCATCTATCAAAGGAATTTCATGAGTGATCAATTTACTACAACCAACATCCAACTCATTCTTGGCAAACACGCCGCTATACTTCTGCAATAAAACTTTTGCTTGCCGTTTCTCGCTCTCCTCAAGACTTTCAAATTCAGGCAAATCCAATTCCGCTGCATTGTCTGCCATTGTATGACTGGAAATATAAGCTGTACAACACTGTGAATTTACAGAGACCTGTATTTCAGAGTTACCCTCTGCTAGCACACTGGCCAGTTGAACTGTAGCAATCACCCGACGAGGTGTCAAATAGACATCAGTTTTACCAACATTAGTAACTGGAACAAAAGCCTCCCCTCCTTCTCCCTTTACCAATGAAGGAGACACCAATAGGCCTTCCGGGAGAAAACCATCATCAGGCCCGAGGGGTTCAATCAAGAGGTCAATAGGTGTATTCACAGGCATCTTTGGACAGGTAACAGGAACATAACTTTGCGTTCCAGCTGGAACACAGAAAGACTTCTTACCCTGTACTCTAACACGATGGGGTTCAGGAGAATTTGCCATGGCCTCCATCATTTGGCAGTATCTCAACGCTCTTCTCCAACCACGTGGCGCAGTCTTCAAAACTGGAGCTTCCCAGAGGTCAGAACCATATTGTTTACACAATTCAGAGTAAAGGGGGTTCAATACATTCATTCCTAACACACCAGGTACAGATATCTTTTTCTGTGCCATGTGGCTATCTGTTGGATCTCCCACAATCAACACCCCTCGACGAGGTAGGTGAATTCCCAGGATTGTAACATCCAACTCAATATACCCAGAATAAGGAATTTGTAGGCCATTAGCTGCTTTAAGTCCCAACCAACCACAGTCTTTAAGCTTTTTATCACTGAGATGAGAAAAGTTATTTTTAAAAGAGCTTTCTGTGATTGTTGTGACCATGGACCCTGTGTCCAGCAAACATGAAATAATAACCCCACCCAAATCAACCTCCCCTTCCAAGCATTCACCAACTAGATGACCGAGTTCTACATTACTGGAGCCTTGCAACCCTCCCACCAGTGTGTGGCTCTGTGCACTGGTGGGTACTAGTTTTCCGCCGCCCCAGTAGTTTGGCCATCAGCCCTAGCTACTCTTTCATGCTGATTTCCATCAGAATTGGGTAATGTCGGGCAAAATCGGGCAATATGTCCAATTTGCTCACACCTAAAACAAATGGGTTTACCATTCACCGTCCTTCTACGTCGAGAAGTGTGATTGCTAGAAGCAGCCACCTCCTGTGGGTTTAATGCCTTAATGACCAACTCTAATTGTGTCTGTTGGGCTTTAAAAAGGGACACCAACTCAGCATATTCTGATGTTCTAGAATCGACACTTTCACAAGAAGCTTGCATATCTGCAGAGACTGAAACAGACTGATTATATCTAGACCTAAAAGGCTGATTCTCATACTGTGCCAGCCACCTGGTCGCTTCGGCTCTCGCCTCACGAATCGTCCACTGTGGGTTGGCATTAATCAAATCTCTCAGCCTGATCCTCAATGTCAGATCTCTAACACCATCACAAAATTGATCACGCAGATCTTTTGACGCTTTTCTTGCGGCTTCCTCATCCGTTTTAATAATCTGGTCCATTAAGGCCATCAAGGAATGAGAAAAGTCAATTAAGGACTCGCCTTCTAATTGTTTACGATTGAAAAATCTGCGTTGCAAAGAAATGTGGGAATCTAAGCAACTGTACATTTCTTTCAGTGTATCAAAAATTTTCTCAACATTTTCTTTCTGTTCCTTTGGCAAAAACTTTATCTCAGTGCGTGCAGTACCCTCTAAATGGTTAAAAATGATTTGAGCTTGCTCTTTTTCTGTTCTGCCTCTCGTGCGCACAAAGTCTCTCATTTGCTCAATCCACTCATCTAGAGTCAGTGAGCCCATATTGTCCAACTTCCCTGAAAATGTTGGCAACTTTCTATCCTGTTGTACGTATACCACAGGATTGGGTCTCACAGTCTCTGATTCACTTCCTGTAGCTCCTGTTGATGTAGAGGGCCTCTCTGTACCCACAGATGCTGTTTTCAAGTCTCTAAGTTCATTCTCCAACTCTTGTATACGTTGGGCCATTGTTTGTTGCTCGCTTCCCTCCATGATGGCGATCGAGACCTGGCTGCTCCTTCTCTCCAATCTTACAAACCTGTCCCTGCTGTCCTTACAAAATAACAAAACAAAATGGCCACTCCCTTGAAACCTGTTCGTAACAACGCCAAAATGTAACCGAGGACAAGGGATGAGTAAACGGGGCAAAGAAATAATTGATCATTTATTTATTACATAAGTTAAACATACAAATTCCCAGTCGTTTCCAGACAGGACTTACAACACATCCTGCCGATATCCCAGCTGCGCATGAGACTTACCACACAAACTGTGCGAAATAACACTACAACCCGTCACACCCCGCTTAGTGACACTGCAATCGTGGCACACACTGCAAACAATTCGGGTCTCAGCGCAGCTGGGAATCAGTGCTATGTATGGCCTGTGATCTGAGAGATAAAGGGAAGTGGCACAAACAATTAAAATAAAAAAAACAAAAGAGAGGTTAGTCCGCCCTTACAAAACTTACTCTCAATCAATAACCGCCTCTACGGCTGGACGGACTAACCAAAACAAAATTACAAATCAATCAAAAGAACAAAAAAAAAGGACAGCAGAGACAGCACAGCTGAAAAACAAACAACATTATCAATTAAAATATTACCCAATAAAATAGCAATTTTATAAAACCATTCAAAATCATGAAACTAAAACAAACACTCAATATACCTACAATATTGATCAGTTTCCCTGCGCGCAGTCGATCTAGGGCTTGATCAATTCTTCTATTAAAATTCGTGGTCACACTAAAAAAGTCCAATGACACATTAAAAAATAGGCACATGCAATAGCAAAAGATCCAAACAAAAAATGGCAAAAGTCTCTTACCGACAGTATACCCACTCGCACCTGAGTGAATTAATTGCCTCTGGTTTTTTCCACAGAAGAGCGCTGACTTCACCCCACACACCCACTACCTTTTCACAGCTCTTCAGCCAATCACCTGGCAGCGAGCAACAAACTGCCAGGTGACACTTGTTACACATGCTTAGGTAACTAGCGAAACTAGCGAGCTAACTTCCGCTAGCTTCCTGCTAACTTCTAACTCCGTTAAATGTAATAACTTTTGTTTTCATGGATGCCTGGAAGTTAAATTTTATAGTTACACCCGGTAAAGCAGCAATGCTGATCGTTTTATTAAAGATGAAAGAATTTAGACAGTTTTTAACTCTAAGTGATGCTGCAGTGTTGTTTGACCTGAAGCATACGGAGTTTAGGACCCAGATTACTCCCAGATTTAAGAGCATCTTAGTCCGACAAATATGACAATAACAACAGCCGCTTGCATGTTCTGCAAAAAAATGTGCTTTGTCGTGTATCTGACGGACAAACACCAAACCAGTTACACATCACTGAAGTTGCACCGTTTTTACAAACCAATTCTGGTTCATCTGTTTCACTCAACAATCGGCCATGTGCGTATGAAAACAAAGGCACTGCGCATGCGCGTTTTACTCCCATTCTATCGCGATATTTCATTTTCCTATCGTTGCCTAACATTATACCGGTATTACCGTGAACGGTATAATATGGCCCAGCCCTAATTGGAAGCACATCTGCCATCAAACTCCTGATAGACACTGGGCTCTGCCACGTTCATACAACCTGCACAGATGTAGAAATTATTAGTGAATAATCTGTTTTTAGATTTAGAGCAATCAGGAATTTAAGAAAACCATGCTTTCCTACACTCAACACATGATAACCTGGTGGGATTCTTGAAGAAGAAAAAAAAAGGAAAGCACAAACTTGCGCTTCCCACAGAGCTCCCAGCTGATGTGTTCTTGCTCTGAACAGATCAGCCACTGATGAAAGAAATGACATCACTGCCCCTCTGTGTTCATAACTGAGAACTGCACTGCAGCGCCATGAATTCTAAACGTCTAGATTCAGTTTTTCCACAACAAACACAAATTTATGGAGACAAATAAATCACTTATCCTGGATCATGCTCAGCACGAGGTATAGTGTCACTTTGGTATGAGTTCAACTTCACTCACCTATCAGACTATGTGTGCACATGTACACAGGTCCATAAGTAATTTGGTTTGATTAATTAAGATGTGCAATGCAGAATTTCAGCTTTAAGTGTTTAAGAATTACACCCTGAATTTGGATACAGCCTGTGAGTCCCTGTTATGGGCTTTTATAGGGCTTTGGAGCGTGATGTCACGGGGGTGGGCGTGGAAAGGATTTTGGGGGTCTAAACAAAGCACAAGCGAAAAAGGAGCGAAGGCACACACGACAGCCATGGTTCGTTCTTGCTGTGTGGTCGGCTGCAATGTTCGATCGCACGACCGGCAAGAGAATAAGCTTGAAAAGGGTTTGTCTTTTCATTCTTTCCCAACCTGGAAGCAACATGAGGCAGCTCGTGTATCGATGTTACCAAACGAAGGCGTCTAGCCTGGATAGCAGCTGTGAGACGAGCTGATATCCAGTTCTCTTCCATCTCCAAATATCTGTTGGTGCTCCAGACATTTTCATTCCAGTAAGTTCTAAATATGTTCATATCACTCTTTATAGCCTATTAGTTTTATTTTCGATGCGCTCTGAGCTCATAGCAAATTAGAACAAACATCCTACTGAGTGATTTTGCAGAACTACCTTCTATCTATAGAGTTGCTAATTATTTGGCATTATTGCAGCAAACCAGCCAATGAAATGGATGAAACATTGTGACTGGGTTGCAGCGCTACACAAGGGACCTGCTTCAAACACACCACCATGCCAATCAGATTACTTCTTCCATGTGAGGGTGAAGAGGTGACCCTTCTGGATAAGATGGTGAAGGTTTGGTGAACAGTGTGGTAGTAAAACCAGGGAAAAATGAAACCTGCTCCTGTTAAATATTCTTAAGTCTTTTGCTGTATAAATAGCGGTATTTTTTCAAAAGATACAGTAAATAAAGTAATGTTAGTAGTGGGTGATATCATGTAAACACTCATGATTTTATGGAAACATTTTGTCATTTGTAAACTATAAAAGCAGCTGGGATTTTTCTTTTTGGAGGACGGCTCCTTTTACCTTTCAATACGGATGGTCTGTTTATGTTTTGATCAAGAGCCTTTTTTGGGCAGCTGAAGAGGAGAAGTCTATGTTATGGCCAACCACTGACTGTATCTTGGTCACATTACCCAGCAAAACCCAGTATGCAGGTTCATCTGTAACAGTCCTTGTGCCACAGATCAACACTGTTGCTTCTACATTAAACAGAAGAGCAGTGGCATGGGTGCAGGTCTCCGCGACTCCGGCCTTACAGGTGCAGTGGGCGGCTTCAACATTCCCTGTGATGCTCACAGTGACCCATGGCTGCAATGCTGGTTCATTCAGTCTTTGAGTGCAGGACCTGAAACTAGGGCTGCTCGATTATGGCAAAAATGATAATCACGATTATTTTCACTGAAATTGAGATCTCGATTATTTGACGATATTTATTTAACCCTTTAAGACCTACCATAGAACCAAGTCCGCCAGAGCTTATATTATTTTTTTACATGTTGTAGTGCCATTTATGGGAGCATTTCAAGTTGCTATACAACTGTTATAGCCCATATTTTAATAATATGTATGCATTAAGTCCATAGTAACTACATTAATTGCAAAAAAGTGCAATAAACTACAAAAAAAATTGAAAATCGTTTTTGTTTGTTTTTTTTTACATATATTACTTGGAGAAATTTAAGAGGTTTATCCCTCAAAACTTTAAATACAAAAAAGTTGCAAAAAATAGTTTACAACAGGAAATTTATTTTGAGTGTCTTCATAGTTTTATTTTGGAGATACACCAATTTTTATATACACTGCAGGAAAAACGAAAAAACAATCCTATGATGCAAATTTGCAAAGAAAACAGCATGTGCATCAAAATTAACTATTTCCAGCAGTGCAATTCGAGTTCTAAGCATCCCAGAAACTATTCAGAAAAGTCAAACATGACCAGTATAGGCTTTTAAGGCCTACAAGTAAAAAAACTACATTTCCGCGAAAATGATGTCACTTCCGGTTTCGGCCAGGAAATGGCGGACATGTGATAGTTCGGGCTGACTTCTGTTTCACTGTGGGAAGTGTTACGAACAGCTGATCGGATCGGTGAAGCCTGTTTCTGGAATATTATGTTTTTGTTCCTGCAAGCGCTTTTTATGCAATTTTTGCAAAGCTTTATGTGGAAGGAAACCGTGACCGAGGACAAGCTGATGGCATCAAATGTAAGTACAACTCCTCCGGTTTCATATGCAAAACAAATTATTGCGCTAGCTTACACGGTCCAGGTTCTACAGGGATTTAAAAATAGTTACACCAAACGGAGCGTGCTGCTCTGACCGGCTTTAAAGGGTTAACAATGACTTTAAAAAATAATATAAAATAGTGTGCAACACCACTGAAGTTTTTTTTTTTACCTCTCTTTTCAACCAATGGCAGTCACTCTCTTCTCCAAATAACTTCTGCTTAGCTTTCCGAGCTTCCCTCGGGTCCTCTTAATCAGCGGTCTCCACCCTTTTTTGCGCCACGGACCGGTTTATGCCCGACAATATTTTTACGGACCGGCCTTTAAGGTGTGCGGATAAACCAGGGGGGCTAATAATCGGCTCACTCATTTTTAATGATCGTTGAAAGCCCAGATCGTAATCGTGATTAAAATTCGATTAATTGAGCAGCCCTACCTGAAACACACACAGACAAAGTTCATTTAAAGACAAGAACTATGAGCCAAGGCCGACATAAATGTGTTTTATCTACTTCATCATAAATGTAACAAAGTGTTTAGAAAGTTAGCACATACATGTAATTTTTCATTTCTTTATGTGTCCATCGCTGCATGTTATATTCTAAATCTGCCTGTTCTCTGTCAGAAACCTGCCTGCAGAAAATGAACTTAAAGTATGTAATGTGTAATGTAATCACTTTAGAGATGGAGAAAGCATAAAGTGACAATTATGAATCCCTTAATATAAGGAGATTCTGCAGGTCATTAATCAATGTATAAAATTAAAATAAAATGTATTTTTAGTGACACAAGATACAAATATGGAAGCAAGATGTATAATTAGAATTATTTATAATAAATATGAATAAATCATTGCAATTTCTTTAACCATAAAGAATAACTAAATCCTTCAGGACAATGTCACATCAATGCACTGAACTATGTTATCCACCTAACAGCCTCCACATGTTCTCACTGTAATTTCCCCTCATGAATGAATTTATGCTGCACTAATGTGAATGTTTGCAGGGAAAGCAAACGCATTTCACTCGCAGTACTCGAGCTGACTTACCTTTGTTTGAATGACGACTTGTACGCGCTGATTCCACAGATAAGGTACGAAAATATGTCAGGATACGTCAATAGCAGTTGGTCTTCAGGGTTTCTACTCCACGGCCGTATTTCATACGGCTCCACATTTCCAATGCACGCTATTTTCTGCAAGTACCGCTGCTTCCCCTCTGAACGAAATCGGTCTCTATACAGTCCATTCTCTTTTGAGCTGCTTTTAAGCATCTTGTAATCGTCTTCCAACACAGTGTGTTTGTTTTGATTCGTAGACCCCACAATGCATTGCAGCGTGACGTCGACTCCAAAGCCCGATAACACAAACCAAGAAAATAACATTTGTGACTGCAATGGCAATGCTAAAGGAAAATGAATATTCGATCGTGGTCACGCCAGACCAGATTTTGCCACCAATCAATAAGTACTTCAAAAAGCTCTCGGAAATTGAGTGGTACTTTATACAAAGTGGCACATGCAACGCCAACATACAAGGCATTCTTGCTGACATGCTTTCTGAAATCATTCAGACTGCCTCTGCCAGCATCCTAAAAATAGCCCTTCTTGATGTTCAGGATCGTAAGGTGAAAGAATGTCCGGTGCTTTTAGATGAGGGGAAAATAAGGCCGTCCCTCGGAGACTCGATCTCAGCGGTCTTCGCCAGCGCTCATAATGTCCCGAAAAAGCGATGTAAGAGGGCTGTAAAGCTGACACGCATGGTTGAGGAAGAGATCTCCGAAAAGATCAGTTCAATAGTTGCACTGCTCGCACAAAGCCCTGATTTCCCGGAAGACCCCACCATTTATGTTAGCGGTACATTTAGTAATATTAAAAAACTACACTGCATAGTTCGTCACGCTGCCTCATGCCTTAAAAAGCTTGTAGGTAAGCTGCGCTGCCAGCGCCCGACAAGTGGGTCTGATCCATTTGATTCTGATCCCGAAAGTACGGATGCAGACATCTCAGTGCAAACACCAATCACTGAGATTTCTCTTAATCCCTCTCGCTCATGGAGCTTCAATGAAGAGATGATAGAGGATGAAAATTCAGATCAGGAGGGGGAAGAAATTGAGCTTCCAGAAGGATCAGCTGTAGCAAAAGAAGGTGAAATAACTGCTGAAACAGAAAGTATCCGAGCTCTAAACCCTGTAGAACAGGCTGCAGTTGACGTCATCCATGAGATATTTGGTGAAATGGATTCGAGTAGCGTAGAGCCCTGTGAGAAATATCGCTCAAACAAACCTGCCTCTAACTCAGAATTATTTAATTCAGGAGACCTCTTCTCCAGATGTGTGCCATCCACCTCAAGCACTGGGCTAAAAGCACGCAAACACCACTTTTCCATGTTTGCAAAAAGACAGTTTGAAACAATGAAAAAAGAGCTAAAACACACAAAAAAGACAAACAGGAAATATTTTGTTTGTCTAAATAACCTTTGCAAATACCCAAAGTATTGTAGCGGAGCAAGACTGAACAGAATTCTGTCTCCTCCTTGTCTGAGCTCGCCACAGTATGAAACAGTGGCCTCTGATGAAAGCATAGTTTTCATCCTGCCAGGGTCAGTACCTGAAACTCCTCGTCCCCAGAGTGCAAACTCTGATCGAGCCCCTTCCCGAAATACGCTTCTTTGTTACCCAAGTTCTTCTTCAGTGGACTTTGACACCATTAGATCAGACGTTAATCAATTATATGATACACTCACAAAGAAAGAAGAAGTCCCTATATTCGAAAAAACATTGGAAAACATTAAAAGTAGTGGGGAAATCAGAACTTTTTCTAAGGAGGTAACAGCTAAAATGTTCAATCTGTCTATGACGAGTCGAGTGCATCAAATTCCCGTAGCTCTAAGCGGGAGATCCCTCTCAGACACCGTCATCTCCAGGACTCCACAAACAGTAGATGGCTCAAAGCGTCCTGAAGAAAATATAATCTGATCAAACATTATTCAGCTTTAAATATTGTTCAGCTTTAAAGTTACTGTGCAACTGTGTAATAAAAATATGCGCTCACGACTTTGGCCTTGAGAGCGATAAGAAGCGATCGCCTCATTCTGCAGGTGCAAGATATCTGCAAGCGAAGAGACTAGAACACCCAAGGCCGCTTTCCTTTTATGGAGTTGTTTTTCTGCTAATGCAGCACTGTCCTCACAACCCCCTCCTGTAAGTTTTAGAGAATATATACCCATCCTCACAGCAAATATTAGGAATCTCCTGATGTGAGCTGTTTGAGAGGTTGTCTCTGTCTCAATAAAAGTTCACTGATTCCCCCATCTGCTGCAGGTGTCCGGTTGTCTTCATTCTCCGCCAGCCTGGTTAAGTCAATTCCTCCTTAACATCTAAAAGAACCTATTTAATGAAGGAAGACGGGTTCACTTTGTGTTTAATATTATTCTATTGCTGTTGTTTTTTTTATATCCTTCAATTGGCGTCACGGAACAGGATCCGCTCCAGGCCAAACTGGAACGGGTGGGAGGACATCGGCCGTGGTCTGAGTGAACGGAGTTTGGACAAAAGCTGTGTGCACACAAAAACAAGGTAAGCAGACCTTTTATTTCTGCTATATTGAACATTATAAAAATACTTAGTGTCCAAACTCCTAGTAATTCATAACCAAAATTGTCTGGCTTACTTAAGGCTTGCTGAGAATCAGACAAGTGAATAAGAGATAAGTGAATAAGAAATAAGTGAATAAAGATAAGAGTGAACTGAGGTCTGGCCACGGTTGCAGCCGACGGGTTGCTCTCCGGTGTCGGATAAATACCTCAGTGCAGGTCTGGGACCTTGAAAGGGTTTATTAGTAACGCCTTTCTAAACAAATTAAAAGGTTAAAGGCCTTGAGAATATTTTTTAGTAATATTCTCTAAACTACAGAAGGGTTAGGAAGGCCCAGAGGACTTTATTAGAAAAGATCCTCTAAAACTTAAAAGGAGAAGTACTGGTTGGAGTCCAAAGGAGGGGTCCCTTTGATCAATAGGAGAAAACGGATCTCTTCTTAAAACCCCGATGATTTTAGTGTTTTAAATGTTTTGATGTTCTGTTTGATATTGGACACACATAAATACACGCTGAATGCTTGCTGTGGAACACTGGGCAGGACAGTTTGGTTCTCCGTGTTCACAGATTACACAATTAAAGGAACTAGGTTCCTCTTTTGGTTAAAATAATACACCACACATAGAATTTTTTTTTACACATTTATTACATACATAAGGAGGGTAATGAGTGACTGCAGGTAATGTATGAAGTGTGAATGAGACGTGTGAACAAGGTGACAACCAACTAGCACCCCTATCAGGAAGCTCTAGGCAAGGTTACCCGCCAGACTCCGGTTTGGTAGAAGCTTGGTAACACCTGAAGGGATATTTCAGTGCTGACTCACCTTTAAAGCAGCGCCCCAGCTGATTAGTGCCTAACAGAGGCAGAAACCCAGCTGGCCCAAATTCTCCTTTAAAATCAATAAAAGAACACTCCTCCATTGACAGTAAAATGGATGGAGAATTAGATCGACAAACTAATGATGATGGTTGGGGTCCCGGTGTTATTCTTAGCACATTGGGAGAACAATTAACATGTGTTGAGACAGTCATCAACTCCACACACCAGCCTAAAGAAGCAAAAAAACAGAAAGAGTCATTGAGGAAAACAGCTGAAAGGTTAATGAAAGAAAAGGGAAAGAATGAGGGGAGTAGTGGTAATTGGGGAATAATTTGGCAGAATAAGGCTATGCAGGCAAAAGAGAAAGAGGAAGAAGCCAACTCAGCAGCAGCAGGTGCAGGTGTGATAAGCGGGGTGAGACACAGAAAGGAAGCAGATAAGCACGCAGGCCGCAAAGTTAAATTTAATCACTGGGTGTGTTTATGGGAAACTGCAAAACCACACATGAAGAAAAATAGGTCTCAGCCACCTCCCTATTCTGCCTCAGTCCAGACTCCTCCCTCAGCAGGCATATATCCGGTACTTAATATCTCTGGTGGAATAATGACTATTGGAGAAGAACCGCCCGTAGCTCCAACTCCCATAGATACCAAGCATTTTTGCCCAGGAAGCTCCTCTCTGTCGGCGACATCCTCAGCTAGTAGTGGAGCCCCCTCTTCCATGTCCCATTGTTTTGGAACCGGATCTGAGGGCCTAACTGACCCCTTTGCGAGCGCACCATTTGCGGTTCGAATGAACAGACAGGAACCCACTGAACAACAATTAACTGATCTAGAAGCAGCATTACGCAGCTGCTTAAATGAACATAGGTCAGTGGTCCAGGTGAATAATCGTGTTGCGTCAGCCCCTCTTTCCCAGTCCAACCCCTTTGCCAGCACTCCTGTCGCTGTTAAAGGAGATCTGACCACTACTGCAAAAACTGAGCCTGGCACTTCACCAAATGTCACAGTTACCATGTCTTTGGTGGGCCGTCAGGATCCGGAAACACAGATGAGTTTAGCCCACGCTTTTGCTGACACTGCTACCCCACCAGGCGGGGGAAAAACTGAGGATACTGATGATGAACTCAGTGACCCTAACAATACACCCCCCTCTACCCCTCACAGTTTAGGATATCAGACTAGATCTAAGGGCCCTGTGCCTCAGCCTCCAGGCATGTTTCCCCTGGTCCAGACTAAAGCGCAACGTAGACCAGTGTATCAACCTTATTCATTCGGAGATGTCCAGGCCCTAGTGGACAAACTCCCTGACATAATGGAGGGAGGGAATGCCTGGCTGGCTGGTTTGGATAAATACACAGCTGGACAGGACCTCGCACTGGGAGATTTTAGAGCTATTATAACTAGGTGCACATCCCGATCTCAGGCAGCGGATCTGGAACAAAATGCGGGTACTACCACGCATGAGAACGAGGTGCCACTAATGCAGGCCTTGAGGTTTATTGGACCGGCCCTGCGCAAACAATTCCCACCCAAAAATCAAGGCACCTTACAGAAATTTAAATGGGAGGAAAAGCAAAATCCCACCCATTATCTAAATCAGGCTGTTGAAGACTGGGTGAACCATACAGGTCATCACCCCAGTAGGACTTGTTCACAGAGCATGTGGTTTAGAAGGGCGGTGCTGAGGGGCATTCCGGAGTCAGTAAGCCAGAAAATGGAGGATAATCCTGATTTGCAGGACTGTGACTTTGCAATCTGGAAGAAACATTTGATTTTTAATCTTAACAAAGTGCAGATTAAATCTGATGATAAAGCGGAGAGCGTCGAAGATTTACAGTTGCAACTGTTGAAGGTTCAGCTGCAGAAAGCTAAAAACGACCTGGGTGGAAAAGGTGACAAGCCTAAAAAGCAGCTTGTGGCCGCTGCAGCTCCCCCTCCTGGTCCAGTTGCCCCTGATTTGTATCCGAACCCATGGCCAACTGATCCACAGCCCCCCCAGTATGGTGCTTATCACTCACCGGCCCCTTATGGGCAGAGAGGTTCCCCATTTGGAGGAAACAGAGGTGGTTTCAGGGGAAGGGGTCAGATGGGAGGTGGTAGGGGAGGCCAGATGTATGTTTGTTTTCGGTGTGGACAACCTGGACACTGGGCTAAAGCGTGCCCTTTGAACCCGGCTGCTGGAAGAGGCAGGGGAGCCCGTGGTGGGCCCTATCAGCATCCTGGCCACAGAGGTGGACCTCGTGGTGCTTTAGTTGAAGTGCCCCCGGCCCCACAGATGCCTGTGATGGGGTGGGAGTACTACGAGGGTGGTCCCCAGCTATAGGACACCCCACAGACTGCCCAGGACGGTGAAGGGACAACGGCGGACCCTATGCTGTCCATAACTGTAGATAAAAGAAGAAGCAGCTTTTTAGTGGACACTGGAGCTACGTACTCCACCATTAAGGATGTTGCTCGTGAAAGACTTACTGACACAGTGATTACAGTGGTGGGCATATCTGGGGAACCTAAAACTCTGCCTTACACCGTGCCCCTCCCCACAACGGTTGGAGATCAGACTTTGTTACACAGCTATGTTTGTTCAAAACAGGCGCCTGTGAATTTACTGGGAAGAGACTTGTTGATTAAATTAGGAGCCACAATACTCTGCTCTTCACAAGGCCTAACTGTGACTCTCCCTACTGGTGTTGTGCTTCCCTGTTCTGATGGGCCAGAGGGAGCTGGTCAGTTTCTGCTGCAACCCTCCTCGTGTTTAGCGGACTCTGCTGACATCTACTGGGCATTATTGGAAGTTGAAACACCTGCTGAACCAGGAGTTTGTACTGCTTTTCAGCAATGGCGGCCGTGGCTCTCACTCCTGCATCCTTATGTCCCTCCCCCTGACCCACCTCATGTTACACTGTTTTATGACAGGCATGACACCACCTGGTACCAGCACATGTTCCAAGAGCAGTGTGAGGGGCGGGCTTGGTCTTTGAACATGTCGTGCATTTTTGCGGCACCGGAGGGAGTGGCAGCAGCGGTTACTTTTACAACAGATCAATTACAGTGGTACATGATGTCTGATGAGGCAGCTCCCCATGTGTCACTGGCCTTACATCCTGGACACCAGGCTAAGGAGCTGGGTGGAATGGTTAAACGTTCCCTTGCGGCCACTGACTGGACACCTACAACACTCCCACAGGTTTTGTTTTCTCCATCTACCAAGACATACCAAATTTTAAATGATTGCTTTAATTCCGCAACACTGCAACATGGAGTAGTCAGCGGGTCACATGGCAGAGAACACACAGACCACTGTGATGCTGCGCCTTTACTCGACTCTCTTCCAGATTGTTTGTGGTCCCTTGGACCCACAGATGTAGGTTTAGTTGATGTGGAGCCAGTCTCTTTTCAACTGTCATCTGCTACCCCTTTGTGGCAGCCTCAGTACCCACACAAACCGGAGGCTGAGGCTGGGATTGCAGAAACAATTTCTGGTTTGGTCACTGCCGGTGTCCTGGAGCCCTCCTGCTCTAAGTGGAACACGCCCATCCTACCCGTTGAGAAAAAAGGCACGGGGAAGTTCAGAATGGCACATGATTTGAGAAGGATTAATGCCTTACTTGGCACTCCTACTTTGCCTGTGCCTAATCCTTATGTTGCCTTGACCAACCTCCCACCATCTCATGCCTGGTTCACCTGCATTGACTTGGCTAATGCCTTTTTCTGCCTCCCACTTCGTGAGTCACTGCGTGACATTTTCTCATTTACATTTAGAGGCCGACAATGGCGTTACACTCGCTTACCACAGGGATTTGCCCTCTCCCCAGGACTGTTTAATCAGTGTTTGAAAGAACTTTTACAAACCTGCCCACTACCATCTGACTGTATGTTAATACAATATGTGGATGACATTTTGCTGTCTGCCCCCACGGCTGACATCTGTTTGGAGGCCACCAGAGTGGTACTTCAACACCTGGCCAACACAGGTTTTAAAGTGAGCAAAACCAAACTACAGACTGCAAGAAAACAGGTTTCTTTTCTAGGCCGCATGGTCTCACAGTCCGGTATTTCCTTGTCCCCAGAACACAGGAACTCCATTTTGCACCATCCAAAACCTCTAACTGTAAAAGACATGTTGTCATTTTTGGGCCTGACTGGTTACAGCAGGACCTATGTCCCAGACTATGTTGGCCTTACTTCCCCTTTGCGCGCTTTGGTAAATGAACAAGGCATGAGAAACCTCTCTGCTCCCCTCTCATGGACTACAGAAACAGAACAGGCGTTTATAAAGTTAAAACAACAGCTTTCTGTCGCCTCTGACCTTGCTGTGCCAGATTATGCTTTGCCTTTTCATCTTGATGTTTCTGGAACTGGAACCCATATTAATGGTATCCTGTTCCAGAAAAAAGGGGGAGAGAGAAAAGTGTTGACATATGTAAGCGTAATGCTTGACAACACTGAAAAACGCCACCCACCGTGCACACAACACGTTTCTGGACTTGCAAAAATCATTCAGAAAACAGCACACATAGTGATGAACCACCCACTAAAAATTTTGACATCACACAGTGTGGTGGCCTACGTCTCTTCACAGGCCTTCACACTCACGTCACTCAGGCAGAGACGCCTCAGTACCATTTTGGAAGCACCACACATCACCTACTCACATGAAGGCATAAACATGGCTGATCACATGGGATCAGGAGAACCACATATGTGTGAAGAGGTTGTGCAGGTACAGGAGAAAATCAGGCCAGATTTGCAGGCAGAACCTCTAATGGATGCAGAAAAAGATTGGTTCACAGATGGATGTTGTTTCAGAACTGAAAGTGGAATGTTGAAGGCTGCATGGGCAATAGTGGAACAGACAGACATGAGATGGAAAACAGTGAAAGCAGAGCAGTTGACAGGACAACAGTCTGCACAGAGAGCTGAACTGAGAGCGGTGATTGAAGCCTTAAGGATGGGAAAGGGACAGAAAGTGAATATATACAGTGATTCAGCTTATGCTGTGGGAGCAGTGCATGTGGAGCTCAAGCAGTGGCTAAGAGCTGGTTTTTTGACAGCCAGCGGAAAGCCTATTAAACATGAGATAGAAATGAGGGAATTAGCGGAAGCACTGTTGTTACCTGTTAAGGTGGCAGTGGTAAAATGCAAAGGACACAGTGCCGGATTGGACTTAGTGGCATTAGGTAACAAACAGGCCGACTTAGTAGCTAAGCAGACAGCTGGTTACTTACCCTCCCTGATTATGGTAATGGACCCAGAAGCCACACCCCCTCCAGAAAGACCACCCATACAACTAGGCCTAGCCACAATCAGAGAGTTACAGGACAAAGCCAGCCCCCAGGAAAAATCATTATGGGTAACAAGAGGGGCCACAAACACAGATCTCTGGCGTGGCCCAGATGGAAGGCCCATTCTGCCGCCAGGGGTCAGACAGACAGCAATGGAAGAGGCACATGGCGTGGGGCATGTGGGACCTGCACAAATGATGAGAAACTTAGCCGTCTGGTGGCACCCTTATCTAAAAGACATGACAAAATACATGGTTAAAACCTGTAAGGAGTGCAACCAATTTGGAATCAAGCCCGCCTTCAAGCCAATAGCAGGGTACTTCCCCATCCCACTTTGCCCAGGGAAAGAAATAATCATTGATTACACAGACATGGTGGACAGAGTGGGTGGTTACAGGTACCTGCTGGTGGCTGTGGATGCATTTTCAGGTTGGCCAGAAGCCTGGCCGACAGCAAGTGAAAACAGTAGAACTGTGGTGAAGTGTCTGATTAATCATTATATACCACAGCATGGGTTTCCCGAGGTCATAAGGTCGGACAATGGTTCACATTTCAGGAACCACGATCTGCAGAGGGTTGAAGCCGCATTAGGTTTGAAACATAAGTTTGGCTCAGTTTACCACCCCCAGTCCCAGGGGAAAGTGGAAAGGATGAATCAAACTCTAAAAACTAAATTGGCTAAAATCTGTGCACAGACCAAATTAGATTGGGTTAAGGCATTGCCTCTTGCATTAATGTCCATAAGATGCTCAGTAAATCAAACCTCTGGTTACACTCCATTTGAGTTGGAGCATGGCAGGCCTTTTCCTGGCCCCTCCTCTCGCCTGTTAATGTCGGATGAAGCTGATTCAGACCTCGATCCGAGGACATATTATAACATGCTCCGCAGTTTTGTTGCCCAGTATTCCTCACAGGTCGCTGAAAGAAACCAGCAAGAGCTGAAAGAGGCGGCTACACCTGGAATGGACTACGTCCTCCTGAAAGTCACAAAGAGAAAGTGGGCTGAGCCTCGCTGGACAGGCCCTTACCGCATAACAGAGCGGACCTCCCACGCTGTCAGGCTCGAAGGTAAAGGTGACACCTGGTTTCATTACACACAGTGCGCTGCTGCCACCGAACCAGGAAGAACCTTGAAAGAGGTGCAGAAGGACCTGTCAGAAGGAGCTGCAACAGCATCACCAACCACTTGAGGGAGCCAAGACTCAACCTACAAGCCGGCTGGTTACAAAAGGGGGTGTTCTTCATACTGAACTAAACATTTTTTTATTTTTAACATCTTTTATGACTTTGCTTTTATATTGGCTTGAGTTTTTAAGATTTACATTTTACATTGCAATAGTTTTAACCGCTGAAAGCTCATTTAAAGTTGTGTCACTGATACTTTTTGTTGCTCTTTAACTCCTAGAACACGCCCTTGGCGAGGTGGGGGGAACTGGACCACCTTTCTGTGCCCTATCATCCTCTATTAGACGACATCCAAGCTAAGTAAACATGTCTTGGCCCTTTCCCCCTGAAATGACAGGCAGGCAAAGATGTTGCGTCTTTGTTTGCTTCCTGGCCCTGGGTCTCATTCCCATTGGCATAATCTTGATCTGTGAAGGGCCCCCGACACTTCTGACACCTTCAAGTTCAAAAGCTCCGCCCCCTTCTGACAGTCCCAATCTGACAAATGTAGCCCCTAGGGTCTTGCCCACCACTTCCTCTCCAGTTTTGCCCACGCCCGATCCAGTTAGAAAGAAACGAGACACGGTTACCTCCTGTACCCCAAGCACGACTAGAATGATTACTCTTTGTGTCCCCAACAATAAAAGTTGGGTAGTCGAAATAGATTTCGCTAGCTTCCCAGTCACTCCCGTCACCAAAGACCAAGGGGGGGATCTTTTTAACCTTGCAGTACATCTCTCCTCCTCAGTGTGGTATATAACCCTGGGAGGTTGGCATCAGTGGAAGTGGTCCAGTTTAGTGTCAGAAACGGACCTCGATTGGTCCAAGCACTCTAAGGGTCAGGCTTTGCACTGGAGAAACCAAAATATGCTCAGAATAGCAAAAAAACCGGATCTTTCAGGCTTAATTTTTACCCTAAAGGATCTGGCCTTGACCTCCTGTCAACAATTTATAATTGCCCCTTGGACTGATCGCACCGCCCTGTATTGGCAAATGGAAATATGCCCTAGCGTTGGTGCAGCTCCAAGCTCTGTAGTTAAAGATGATAACCCCACCTTTAATGGCCCCCCGGTGACATATACAAACGGGGGGAGAAACGGCCGAATACGCATTGTAGACACAAATAAAATGTCTAAAGATGACCTCTTCCAAATTCTAACCGGTATTTCTGGAGCAACAAACAACTGGTTACTACTAGCTGAACAAGCTGCTGACAAGACGGCTTCCGACTGCATAGTTTG
The DNA here is from genome assembly GCF_964374335.1 of Astatotilapia calliptera. Lineage (NCBI taxonomy): Eukaryota > Metazoa > Chordata > Actinopteri > Cichliformes > Cichlidae > Astatotilapia > Astatotilapia calliptera. Next base: position 21,646,650 of record NC_137438.1, read on the forward strand.
TATGGGAGCCCGCCCCACTTTACGGGTGGTACCGGCGCCAGTCAATAGTGCATGCCTCCTGCATCTTATGAACAATACAAAACGAGGTCATTGCTCATATCTGGAAAACCACTTTCCTAAAACTCAACGCTCGGTCTCTAATAAACCACCTTTCTTTTCTTCAGATGTAGCTGTGAACAATTTCACTTGTATTAACCTGACTGGCAATGCAGTAAAACTAGGTAGCTTGAACTCTTCTTGGTGCACTGAGATGACGGTTATGAAACCAAACTTCCGACCTACGGCTAGGGCTGATTTGTGGTGGTGGTGTGGCAATAACAAGTTATATGATGGTTTCCCTCGGGATGCGTCAGGTCTTTGCGCTCTCATAACTCTTATTTTACCTGTTTTAGTCACTCCAGTAGATCTCTCTATAAAAGTACACGAAGTTGGCCTCCCATCTTCCTCTGAACGCCGCTCTAAACGTTCTCTAATCCCAGGTTCAGCTCATAATCCAACCTATATTGATGCTGTAGGTATACCCCGTGGGGTCCCCGATGAATATAAACTGCGAGACCAGGTTAAAGCAGGATGGGCCTCGATACTTTGGATGGTTGAAATAAATGCGAATGTAGACAGAATTAACTACATTCACTTTAATGTGCAACTGTTGGCTAATTACACTCGAGATGGTTTTGAAGCTGTGCATGCACAGTTATCTGCCACTTCCCTAATGGCTTTCCAAAACAGGGTCGCAACGGATTTTCTCCTCGCAGAAAAAGGCGGAGTCTGCAGCCTTTTTGGCCAGGAGTGCTGTACCTATATCCCCAATAACACAGCTCCTGATGGTTCCCTCACTAAAGCTATTACTGGTCTCACAGCTCTTACTGTTAAAATGAAGGAACACTCGGGCGTTGATACTGCCATGTGGGACTCTTGGCTTAACATGTTTGGCAAATATAGGGCCCTTGTAGCTTCCATACTAGTTTCCATCTCAGTTTTTGTTGCTATCCTAGTCACCTGCGGTTGCTGTTGTATTCCATGCATTCGATCCCTCTTCCAGAGACTGATTGTTACAGCTTTCACTCCTGAGGATAAGGATCTCGCCCGGCAGATGCCTTTATTGGCTAGTCAACTTCCCACCTCCTCGCCAACGGATGATGAAAACTCTGATCGTGAGGGTGACGAACATTATCGTCTTTCTCTTGTTTAAATGCTTCTAGAATGGTTGTTTCTCTGTGGTGTTTTGTATTAGGCTTGTTATTAATTGTTTCCCTCACCCACTTCCTCTTGAAGGATATATCTGGTTGAATTGTGTCTGGTCGGGTTGTGAGGGTTAAGCGATGTTCTCAGGGTCTCCGGACTTAAGCCTGAGCGAATGTGTACTCCCACCACTGGATATGAATTGTTTTATTCCACACCCCTTCCTCACGTTTTACCATATTCACTTTTGAATGTCCTTAGCAGTTACCGTTCTGAGTTTATTTTACGGTTGATTTATTCTTTCACATTTTCACGTTTATATCTCTCATTATTATAGTATACTCTGTACTCTCCACATTTTTATCATTACTTATGCTTTTTGGTTGCTGAGTTACAGGAACTGTTAATTTTGTGTCACTACCCTGGTTGCACTAACTCGTTGTATCCGTGTGTGCAGGACAGCTGTTACTGCTTTCATCGGGAACCGAGACTGCTTGCAGCCGACCCCTGGGCAGGGTGGTGCCTGGACTCTTTTCTCCTCATCTGCAATGACAGATAAAGACAAATGATAAGACCCGAGGAGTTTTTCGAGCCAGGCTTCGACACGTCTCTGTGTTCCTTTGAATGTTACTTATTTTTGTGTGTTGACCCATTTAAGATGGGTCAAAAGGGGGATTTGAAGAAAATATAATCTGATCAAACATTATTCAGCTTTAAATATTGTTCAGCTTTAAAGTTACTGTGCAACTGTGTAATAAAAATATGCGCTCACGACTTTGGCCTTGAGAGCGATAAGAAGCGATCGCCTCATTCTGCAGGTGCAAGATATCTGCAAGCGAAGAGACTAGAACACCCAAGGCCGCTTTCCTTTTATGGAGTTGTTTTTCTGCTAATGCAGCACTGTCCTCACAACCCCCTCCTGTAAGTTTTAGAGAATATATACCCATCCTCACAGCAAATATTAGGAATCTCCTGATGTGAGCTGTTTGAGAGGTTGTCTCTGTCTCAATAAAAGTTCACTGATTCCCCCATCTGCTGCAGGTGTCCGGTTGTCTTCATTCTCCGCCAGCCTGGTTAAGTCAATTCCTCCTTAACATCTAAAAGAACCTATTTAATGAAGGAAGACGGGTTCACTTTGTGTTTAATATTATTCTATTGCTGTTGTTTTTTTTATATCCTTCAGTCCCTTTTCTCCTGAAGTCCTCTATGTCCTCATAGAAGACGCGGCAGAAAAGTTTTTGCAAAAACCTTTACTGTGGGTGGAGAACAAAGAAAAATACTCTCTGGCATCTCTGGTATCCATCGACTCACCTCCAATGGCAAAACCTAAGAGCGTTTCTCCAGAAAAATGCTCTGCGAGCATTTCAGGCTCTCTTAAAGAGTCCTTTTAAGTATTAGAGATGGGTGTTGTGTCAAGGTCATCTTCTGATTTTAAGGAAATGTCCACTGACCTCTCCTTTTTGCTCTTTAAGACACTTCTTGTAAAATGTAAGTCTAAGACCATGCAATCTGTGGCTAAGGCCACAAGTACTTCAAGAGAAATACACACTCTCATCAACCATCTGACAGAGTTGATACAGCCTGAACTCAGCAGCACAGAGTCCGCCATAAATCTGATAAATGACAAGAATCAGTTCATTAAGAAAATGGCCAAATCCCTCATCAAGGAGTTTGGCTCCTCAGACAATGTCTTAAATGCTGCGATGTCAAATGATTCATCTTTTGACAAGGCTGTGATAAGTCATTTGAAATTCGGGCTCCCCAGTCCTCCAGAAAAGTCCAAAATTTCCAGGTTTTTTTCAGCAGTGTTAAAAGCTTTTTCAAAACCCTTTACGTGCTGCTTTAAAGGGCAGCAATGATTACATGACATTTTTGCCTTTTTCCTGCTGCCTTGCTTCTTTTAAAATCTTGAAGCAGAATTTTAGCACCAAATCCATTTCCATCGCCCCCAACCAGTCACAGCGGATGGCTGCCCCTTTCTGAGCCTGGTTCCGTTGGAAGTTTCTTCCTGTCAGAAGGGAGTTTTTCTTCCCCACTGTCGCCTTGTGCTTGCTCAAAGGGGGATCATTTGATTGTTGGGCTTCTCTGTAGTACTGTATTGTTTTTACCTTACAGTACAAACAGGGAAGAAACTTGTGATTTGGCGCTTTATTTAAGATATATATCATATACAAAATATCGTATATATCAAATAAAACAATAATATCAAATAAAAACATTCAGACTGTTGTCTTGTTTTTCTATGTTGTCAAATATGTAACAAGTTGAGTGTGTGCATTCTGGTCATTAGCATTTTTGGTTTTTTCATTTTTAATGTATTCGAGCTGAATTCGGGGTGCGAGGTAGTTGCTTACTACAGCATGTTTGTATAGACACTATGGAGTTCTGAGCTACTAGGAAGTAGGAAGAGGCTGACTTAATCACCCCTCCCTCCTACCACACATACAAGATTGATTTAAATTTGTAGGATCTGATCTCTTTCAGAACCCAGCTTTGCTCTCAGGAGGTAGGAGTTAGTCTGAAACTTCAAAATGAGGTGGCCAGCTCTCTTCCATGTGTGTGACATAAGCGACTGAATCTGACAAAAAACTTGAATATTTTTCTGTCCTTTGAACATCCAATACGTACAAATAGAATAGAATAATGCTTTAAATGTCCCACAAGGGGAAATTTGGTTGTATAAGCGGCAAAAAGAAACAAAAATACACACAGAACAGAAAGACAATTTTTACATATTTTACATACAAACCCAGGTTGTAGTGTGCAAACAGAGCAAGATACTGAAAGATGTTTACATATTTAGAATATTTTGAAAAGTGCAGGTTGTGTATTGTACCTGTATATTAAAAAGTGGTATGGCAATTTAGAAATAGAAATATATAGATATATAGAAATAGTATGATTTAGTAGAAATACTATGTTTTAGCACAAATATTATAAAAAGCAGAAATACTGTACTATGATTTGGTAGAAATACTATGTTTTAGCACAAATACTATAAAAAGCAGAAATATTATAATTTAGCAGAAATACTATATTAAGCACAAATCCTATAAAAAGCAGAAATATTTTAATTTAGAAGAAATACAATATTAAGCACAAATCCTATAAAAAGCAGAAATACAATATTAAGCACAAATACTATAAAAAGCAGAAATACTATATTAAGCACAAATACTATAAAAAGCAGAAATTTAAGCACAAATCCCATAAAAAGCAGAAATACTATATTAAGCATAAATACTATAAAAAGCAGAAATACTATATTAAGCACAAATACTATAAAAAGCAGAAATACTATATTAAGCACAAATACTATAAAAAGCAGAAATACTATATTAAGCGTAAATACTATAAAAAGCAGAAATACTATATTAAGCACAAATACTATAAAAAGCAGAAATACTATATTAAGCACAAATCCTATAAAAAGCAGAAATACTATATTAAGCGTAAATACTATAAAAAGCAGAAATACTATATTAAGCACAAATACTATAAAAAGCAGAAATACAATATTAAGCACAAATACTATAAAAAGCAGAAATACTATACTAAGCACAAATCCTATAAAAAGCAGAAATAATATATTAAGCACAAGTCCTATAAAAAGCAGAAATAATATATTAAGCACAAATCCTATAAAAAGCAGAAATACAATATTAAGCACAAATACTATAAAAAGCAGAAATACTATATTAAGCACAAATACTATAAAAAGTAGAAATTTAAGCACAAATACTATAAAAGGCAGAAATACAATATTAAGCACAAGTCCTATAAAAAGCAGAAATACTATACTAAGCACAAATCCTATAAAAAGCAGAAATACTATATTAAGCAAAAATCCTATAAAAAGCAGAAATACAATATTAAGCACAAATACTATAAAAAGCAGAAATACAATATTAAGCACAAATACTATAAAAAGCAGAAATACAATATTAAGCACAAATACTATAAAAAGCAGAAACACTATATTAAAAGCACAAATCCTATAAAAAGCAGAAATATTATATTATAGCAGAAATACTATATTAAGCACAAATCCTATAAAAAGCAGAAATATTATAATTTAGAAGAAATACAATATTAAGCATAAATCCTATAAAAAGCAGAAATACAATATTAAGCACAAATACTATAAAAAGCAGAAATACTATATTAAAAGCACAAATCCTATAAAAAGCAGAAATATTATAATTTAGAAGAAATACAATATTAAGCACAAATCCTATAAAAAGCAAAAATACTATACTATGATTTGGTAGAAAAACTATAATTAATCAGAAATACTATATTTGGCAGAAATACTATATTAAGCACAAATCCTATAAAAAGCAGAAATATTATAATTTAGAAGAAATACAATATTAAGCACAAATCCTATAAAAAGCAAAAATACTGTACTATGATTTGGTAGAAAAACTATAATTAATCAGAAATACTATATTTGGCAGAAATACTATATTTAGCACACATCTTATAAAATAGCAGAAATAGTATGATTTAGCACAATAGTAATAACTTAAACAGAAAAATTGGAAAAGCAAAATGGACAGCTGAAAAAATGCTGAACATGCTGAGGGTACCTCAAATATACTTGTTAAATGAAAAAAATCAGCCAAAAAAAATATATAACAGCCACACAATAACAAATATGTACACATAAGGAAACACACATGCACAGAGAGACACACACACAAGATCCAATTCAGTCAACCATTCTAAATATATTGAATTTAAATCTTACAATGACATCATACCATTAAAAGGCTTTCTCTCTCTCTGTCTCACACACACACACACACACACACACACACACACACACACACACACACACACACACACACAGGGAGAGAGAAGTACGTTTCTACCTCAGTCAAGCAGACTGGGAGCTGCTGAATTTGAATCCACCAATCAGAGAGGCTGTGTACTTTTTCCCGCCAAAACAGGTGCACGCAGCACAGAGAGACACAGGATTTTTGCAATCTATTTCTCATAGTGAGGACTCCCCTCAAACAAATGGCCATAATTTCCTAACCGTAGGGGCTAGAACGGTCATTCTTAGACCGTTTTGTTCAGAAGAAATGGGGGAATTTTCCAGTGTTGACAATTTATCATTAAAATATGAATTATTAAAGATATTTGACTTGTAATGCACCATAACTGAGTAGAGGCGAAGCAAAAACTGCCTTGACTTGCCCTCAAACAACGCTTTCTAACTCTAAATCTATTTGGAGTATCAATATCATTCTTTCACCGTAAGAGACAGCAGGCTTTGGTGAACAGTCATGGAAATTTTCAGGTCTCTGTGGAAAGCCAACAAAAAGTTATGACGAGAGAAAAAAGTGGTTCATTTCCAGAGTTTGAAATCTGAAGAAATCTGAGCGAAGGACGAATTTCCTACCCTCAAACAAGTCTAATTCATTTCAGAACGGTAATAGGTGAGAAAGAAATTCTTGAATTGTGAGTGTCAGGAGTGTCTGAAGATATACTGGGACAAGCCTCATGTCTTAACTTTGTTTCATTAAGGAGATATGACGATTCGAATATGCCTCTCATTACAGAAATCAAGCGGTGATTTTGAACAAACTCTCCATTGACTTTCTATGGAGAGTTTTCCGACTTTGTGTTGGTCTGAGGAGATTTGCAAAAATTCTATAAGTCCCACAACAATGATAGTGACATTTCCTGAAGGCCAGCAAAAATACCTACATTTTGATGTATAATTTGTGGAAGTTGAGTGAAAATTGAGCCAGTAGCGAGAAGTTGTTCGGACATGAAGAGAAGACTGCAAAACCTTCAGTGGCACACTGGAAGCCAAGAGCATAGCAACCATAACAACGCATGTATTTTGTGAAAAATCACAATTTTGCAACTCAAAACTTTAAGAGGGATAAAAGTAAAACGGTAAAAGATTTGAAAAAGCTGATTTATACCTGAATAGCCCAATAATTTGAGAACATTTTAAAGTTTGAATGGTTGTTCTACCTGAAAATATGAGGAAGTAGTTAAGTTTCAAAAACAAGCAAATTTTAGCAGAATTGCAGAAGTTTCCCATTCATTTAAAATTAAAGGAAAAAAGCTTAATATTTTAAAAAGTATAATAGTGAAAAATACCAAAAGATATAGCCATCATTAGCAGAAATACCAGAATAGTTTAAAATTTGAACGGTGAAGATAGCACAAAAATTGTGGAAGTAGATCCACGGTCAAAAGTGTACGGAGACACCAAGAAGGAACTCAATAAGTTAGTGTATATATAGACTGAGAGAAGTAATGTGCAAGTTATAACAGCAGAAGTTGTCACAGCACTGATGTAAACCTCTATGTTTGTTGGGAGCAGTTTTGATTGTGCAGTCTGACAGCTGTAGAGAGGAAGGACCTGGGGAAACGCTCCTTCAAGCATCTAGGATGCAGCAGTCTGTCACTGAAGGAGCTCTGCAGTCCAGCAACATTTACATGCACGGGGTGGGAGACTCTGTCCATCAGAGAAGTTATTTTGGCCAGTCCTTCTGTCTCCCACCACCTGCACCGGATCCAGGGTGCATGCCAGCACAGTTCCCTGTGGGGCCCCTGTACTGCATATGAGTATGTATGTATGTATTGTAGAATTCAACTAGGTGCAATATGTCAGTGAGTGCAGAATTTAGGAGAATCACAAGAATCCATTTGCAGTCCAAGTTCTTCCCCCCTGTTGGACAGTCATTCTGCGATCCTTATGAATGTGTTTGCAAAGAATCAGATCTTAGTGAACTCTGGCTCAAGGTCAGGGGTCAGAGGTCAAGTTGTCTGAAAATCTTGTAAATGTGATAACTTTAGAACAAGATGATGTAGAATTTTGAAATTGATACCATAGGTGTATCTATTATGAGGCTGAGTGGGACGATTGGTCAGTATCAGTAGCTATGTGCATGACTAGTTTTATTTCATGTAGTAAATCTTTACATTGTAGACTTTCAACCTGGGGCCTCATACACAACACCAACCTGTCTACGTGGTTCTTCTTCAGCTATCTGAGAATTTTTATGGGAAGTGTATTTTTCTGGTATTTTCTTAGCCTCATCTATTTTTTAAAAAGCACATAAAAAGGAGGAAGCAGGGGAAATGGGTGAGGGTGAGCATCTGAGTGACTTTAATCCAAATTGCGATGCTTAGGCGACTTGACCCAGGCAGCTCTAAACGAGCAAAGCCTGCTTTCATAAAGACATAACAGTGTGAAAAAGTGTTCATCAATCCCTCCTTTCCTTTTCACATTTTGCTAGAAAAACGGAAAATTTATGCAGTAATTTACTGAAACGTGTATAAAAATACGTGGAGGCACAACACACTGCTCCAGTAATGTTTAGGTCCGGTCGTTACTGAAACATTGTGTTTTTCTAAATAATGGCATTCTATTCTATTCTATCTAGCTATGCTTTTCCTACATTTGCTGTGTCTTTGGGATTGTTGTCATGCTGAAAAATGAGGCCATTGTCATTAAGATGACCAATTTCCAGATGGTATTGCAGATGGAATAAACAAAGAATTCAAGTGCGTTTCATTAAAGCTGGTTTGACGGTTTGACCAGCTTTGATTATGACTGACATGCAGATACTTTTGGGTGTCTTCACTCATTCAGGAACCTTCCTAAACAAAGTTGATTTTTAGCAATGGTACTGCTACCTGGATGTAGGCCAGGCTTCTCTCAGAAGAGATGTTTGGTTTGCGAGTGCTTCTTCAGCTTGGGAATTAGCCAACTTCTGCTGATAAATGACCCACTCAGACTGAGGGTGATGGTTTCCTTTTTCTGTATTTGGTGCCAAATGGAAAAAATGGTATATAGGTTCACTATGAGGCAAAAAACAAACAAAAAACCCCCAAACCACACGCAACAATGTATCACTTCCAGCGTGTTTTAAACGAAAAACCAGAACGGATTATGTTTTCATCACAACTGTGTTCCAGCCAGGTGAGGAGAGCTACCTTCGTCATGCTTCCCTAACCTATTAATCTCGGTTTCGTACACCTTTCAGCAAAAGAAGCATCACATTGAAGCTACTTTGAATGCATCGTGTACCTGAATATTGTTGCTTATTTGCTGGATGAATTACTTGCAAGATGACATGAAAAAACAAACAAAAAAAAGGCATAATTTCCTGTGGTCGACTAATCCATTAAGCCTTCCGGGAGGCATGTAATCAGATAGAATCTAAGCTCTGTAGTGGTGCAGAGTGAGCATGTGCACAGAGCGCTATGTTAAAGTATAAAATATATCACATACCAAACGTGCCCCACATTCTAAGGTTTTCTTGGATCAATCCAGAATTTTCCATAAAATATTCTGAGCTCTCCTCACAGATTTATCTGCTTCCAACCACGGATTGAAATAACATGACTGAGCTTTAAGATGTTCTGGATTCAAAGCAACATCCCGGTGCATCACAGGTGTCTCTTTCAGCTTCTCCTACCACGGATTTGTTAACCGTTTGCACAAACCTTCACAGCCCTGCCAAGCATCCTTTGCTTATCCAGCAAAGCTCAGAAGCTGTCTCCTGCTAATTTATCCAGAAAGATGCACAACAACAGCGTGGAAGCAAGCTGCTGAATGCCGATGTTAGGCAGCCTACCAGCTCTTATTACAAAGTCTTCCGCAACATGTTATTTATTTCTGTATTTGATGTTCATTTTCTTGTTGGCTTTGATTAGAGCAGGGACGCAATAAACTACTTCCATTCTTCCTGAGTCAGTCTTGACTAAACAGTTTCTAAAATGTCAGGACACATACACCACCACCCGTCTTTCCAGTAATATAAGGGATATAAGATGGCGCCGGTGAGGTCGGCTGCCGTCACGACTGCTCCGACCACTTTTTCTTTGTCTTTGCTTTTTAAGTTAGTTTTCAGCGTTTCTAAATCGGCAAAATCATCACCATTGGGTACATTAGGTATGACAGTGACACTCTTGTTTCTATTGGTATACAATGTACTCACAATTCGAAGTTTTTAACTCCGGATCCGAGCTGGCCGAGTGAGATCTCGAGGGAGAACAAAGGGAAGCGGCGGCGGCCTAGAGGGAAGTGAGCCGGCGTCAGGAACAGGCTGAGAGCTCGTGCACACCGCACACCTCTGCCTAGCATCCTGCTCGCCAACGTCCAGTCACTGGAGAACAAGCTTGATGACCTCAGGGCCAGGATAAAGTTCCAGAGAGACATTCGGGACTGCAATCTCCTCTGCTTCACCGAGACATGGCTGAACCCAGCGGTGCCGGACCACGCCATCCAGCCGGCCGAGTTCTTCTCAGTTCACCGCATGGACAGGACACGGGACTCGGGGAAGTCAAGGGGAGGCGGCGTGTGTTTAATGGTGAACAACAACTGGTGCAACAGTGCGAACGTTGTTCCTCTCACACGCTCCTGCACACCAAATCTGGAACTACTGTCCATCATGTGTCGTCCTTTTTATCTACCTCGGGAATTTACATCGGTCATTGTAAGTGCCGTTTATATTCCACCACAAGCGGACACGGTCACCACCTTATGCGAGCTGCATGAGGCACTCACACAGCACCAGACACAACACCGGGACGCTGCGCTTATTGTGACGGGGGACTTTAATAGCGCCAACCTCAAACGCGCAGCGCCGAACTTTTATCAACACATCACCTGCCCCACCAGGGGTGAAAGGACACTGGACCACTGCTACACTACGGTCAAGGACGGCTACAAGGCACAATCCCGCCCCCCGTTTGGCAAATCTGATCACGCCGCCATCTTCCTCATGCCAAAATACAAACAAAGGCTGAAACAGGAAGTTCCGGTTCAGAGGAAGGTCGCGCGCTGGACGGATCAATCGGTGGCCGCGTTACAGGACGCACTCGATGACGCAGACTGGGGCATGTTCAGAAACAGCTCCGACGATGACGTCAACGTGTTTACGGAAGCGGTTGTGGGATTCATCGGGAAACTAGCGGATGATACCGTGGAGACAAAGACTATCACAACGTTTCCCAACCAGAAGCCGTGGGTGGATAAAACCATCCGCGACGCTCTGAGATCCCGCACCGCTGCCTACAACACGGGACTCATGACGGGGGACATGGACCCGTACAAAGCCGCAGACAGGAAGATACTGCCAGCACCGGAAACGTGCTCGTCATCTCCGAGCATGAAGTAAGGAGAGCCTTCAAGAGAGTGAACACCAGGAAAGCAGCAGGACCAGACGGCATCCCAGGTCGTATCCTCAGAGACTGCGCATACCAGCTAGCTCCTGTGTTCACTGAGATATTCAACATCTCTTTATCTCAGTCGGTGATCCCCACATGCTTCAAAGAGTCCATCATTGTTCCTGTCCCGAAGAAACCCCACCCTGCTTCTCTCAATGACTATCGCCCTGTAGCCCTCACCTCAGTAGTGATGAAGTGCTTTGAATGCCTGGTCAGAGACTTCATCATTTCTTCACTACCAGACACACTGGACCCACTACAGTTCGCTTACCGTCCAAATCGTTCCACAGACGATGCCATCTCTCATCTCCTCCACACATCACTCACTCACTTGGACACTAGAAGGGGGAATTATGTTAAAATGCTCTTCATAGACTACAGCTCTGCATTTAACACCATAATTCCCTCCACACTCACCACCAAGCTGGAGCATCTGGGACTCAGCTCATCTATGTGTCAGTGGATCTCCAACTTCCTAACTGGCAGACCACAGGCAGTAAGGATGGGCGGACATGTCTCAGCCTCCACCACTCTCAGCACTGGAGCCCCCCAGGGGTGTGTTCTGAGCCCCCTGCTGTACTCTTTGTACACATATGACTGTGTGGCCACTACCAGCTCCACCACCATCATCAAGTTTGCTGACGACACCGTCGTGGTGGGCCTGATCTCTGATAACAACGAGACGGCCTACCTGAAGGAGATTAGGAATCTGGAGAACTGGTGCCAGAGGAACAACCTCCTTCTAAACGTCAGTAAGACAAAGGAGCTGATAGTGGACTTCAGCACTAAGCAGGAGAGGAACTACCAGACCCCCGTCATCAACGAGTGCCCAGTGGAGAGAGTGGACAGCTTCAAATACCTCGGAGTTCACATCACGCAGGACCTGTCATGGTCCTGTCACATCAACACCGTGGTGAAAAAGGCCCGACAGCGTCTCTACCACCTCAGACGCTTGAGAGACTTCCAACTGCCCTCCAAGGTGCTCAGGAACTTTTACTCGTGCACCATAGAGAGCATCCTGGCGGGAAACATCTTAACCTGGTTCGGGAACAGCACCATGCAGGACAGACGAGCTCTAGAGAGGGTTGTGCGGTCAGCTGAGCGCACCATCCGCTCCGAGCTCCCTGACCTGCACTCAATCTACAGCAGGCGGTGCTGGACCAAGGCCAGGAAGATCGTGAAGGACCTCAGCCATCCCAACAACAGACTGTTCTCTCTGCTGAGGTCAGGAAAGCGATTCCGCTCCCTGAAGACCAACACAGAGAGACTGAGGAGGAGCTTCTTCCCGCAGGCGATACGGTCTCTCAATCACACCACCACACAGTACTGACCCACACATATGGTTCTTACACACACACTGGACTTTCTGGACTTTGGTTTTGCACAACACTGGTCACTATATTCTTCATTTCCGGTTAATACTTGTACAGTTGCTGTTATTGTGTATATATTTATTTATATTTAGATTTCTTCATACATTCTTATATAGTTCTATATTGTGTATTTTGTTGTACAGTTATTTTATTTTCAACTTTAATTTATATATTTTATCTTATTCTTCCCAGTTAAATTTACCCTTCATTCTAATTTGTGTTGTACAGTTATTTCATTTTTAACCTTAATTTATATTTTATTCCTTCCTAGTTAAATTTACCCCTTTTAATTTTTCATATTTATTTCCTATCTTATTCATAGCCTTTTCCTTTTTTGTTTTCTTTAGGTCACGAGCAGTTGTCCAAGCATTTCACTACATATCGTACTGTGTATGACTGTGTACGTGACAAATAAAAATTTGAATTTGAATTTAATAAAAAATGTAATGGCTCATAAGGGCCAGAAAATCTTTAAAAGTAAGAGGCTGAAATTAGTCAAGTATGCTAATTGTGAAATAAATATCATTTAAACAATCAGTTGATCATTTGGTTTCACCGACTGCTTCACTTCCTAGATATTCCATGATCAGCTGTAAGTGGGATTACTCCAAAGTGGAAGTTTTTAGGGTCACTGAGGGCTGAGCATATGCAGAGCACAGTAAAGGTGCCGACATTGCATGTTGCATTTAATTGTTTATAGATGCACTTGAGAGAGCATTGAAGTGACTCCAGAATTAAAATGACAGTTTACATTTTCAGGGTTTGCCATTGCTCTCAATTGGCTTTTTGCTAATTGAATGCTGTATACAATAAAGACAACAATATGTGACCGTTACGTGACAGAAGCCTGTGCATTTTCCTTTTACTGCTGATTGCTAAACAAAAATATTCATTAAAGTCCTAGAAGTAAAACCCGTGGCCCCTTTGGAGTGCACAAGAAATTCCATTATCCAGGAATTGTGGTGGTTTGGAAGCTTTCGCAACACTGGAAACTCATTTACAGTGTTTCTCCATGCACTGCATCCTAATATATATATAAAAACACCTGATATCACCCCCCCACCTTTTTTTATTGAGCTGATTTTAAAAAACCACAAACAAATTTAAAGGTTCATTTTCATCCGACCTCTTTTTATTAAGCAAAGTATCAGAATGGACTGCAATTAGTTGTTTCACAACTAAAACAAAACCCAAAGATGACTGAGGGGACGTAAAGAACATTTTAGTACTGTTTGAAAGTACTTGCATCTACATCAGAGTATGAAAAGTAGGTGGGTAAAAATGCGACTCACATTTGTTGCGTGCGTGTGCGCGCGCCGGATGACTGTATGCCAGTGGATGTGACATTGTTGAGAGAAGTAAGACATAATGAAGTTAAGCAACCTTGTACTGAAAGTAGTTTAAAAGCACCTCGGACTCCATGTGCTCGAGATGTGATAACTATGTCACAGCAATTTAAAAAATGTGTTATCAATGGTTACATAACAATCAAGATAACTTAAAGCCATAATTTTTTTTTTTTTTTAAAAAGTATAAATGGTAAATGGCCTGTATTTATATAGCGCTTTACTAGTCCCTAAGGACCCCAAAGCGCTTTACATATCCAGTCATCCACCCATTCACACACACATTCGCACACTGGTGATAGTAGTATAGTAGTGATAGTATATATTAGCCCTCAAAAATCAGCTGTCTATATGTTGAGCCGCCCAGTTGAAATTAATTAAAAACAAGACTGGCCTGAAGTAATGCAAAAACAAACTATTAGTAATGGACAAAAACTAAAGAAAGCATGGTCCTAAACATGTTTTAACAAAACCTGCTTAAAAAAATTTAAATGGAAATCAAGACACACGGTAACCCGTGTAGCACTGTTTGCTAATTCTACCATTGGTCATATTTCTTTAAAAAGAACATTCACAAGCATATCGAGTTAATTGATCTCTACGGTACATATCTGGAGAGTAAGATATAAAAAATCTCACTTTTTGGGGCTCTTGCTCTGAACAGATCAGCCACTGATGAAAGAAATGACATCACTGCCCCTCTGTGTTCATAACTGAGAACTGCACTGCAGCGCCATGAATTCTAAACGTCTAGATTCAGTTTTTCCACAACAAACACAAATTTATGGAGACAAATAAATCACTTATCCTGGATCATGCTCAGCACGAGGTATAGTGTCACTTTGGTATGAGTTCAACTTCACTCACCCATCAGACTATGTGTGCACATGTACACAGGTCCATAAGTAATTTGGTTTGATTAATTAAGATGTGCAATGCAGAATTTCAGCTTTAAGTGTTTAAGAATTACACCCTGAATTTGGATACAGCCTGTGAGTGCCTGTTATGGGCTTTTATAGGGCTTTGGAGCGTGATGTCACGGGGGTGGGCGTGGAAAGGATTTTGGGGGTCTAAACAAAGCACAAGCGAAAAAGGAGCGAAGGCACACACGACAGCCATGGTTCGTTCTTGCTGTGTGGTCGGCTGCAATGTTCGATCGCACGACCGGCAAGAGAATAAGCTTGAAAAGGGTTTGTCTTTTCATTCTTTCCCAACCTGGAAGCAACATGAGGCAGCTCGTGTATCGATGTTACCAAACGAAGGCGTCTAGCCTGGATAGCAGCTGTGAGACGAGCTGATATCCAGTTCTCTTCCATCTCCAAATATCTGTTGGTGCTCCAGACATTTTCATTCCAGTAAGTTCTAAATATGTTCATATCACTCTTTATAGCCTATTAGTTTTATTTTCGATGCGCTCTGAGCTCATAGCAAATTAGAACAAACATCCTACTGAGTGATTTTGCAGAACTACCTTCTATCTATAGAGTTGCTAATTATTTGGCATTATTGCAGCAAACCAGCCAATGAAATGGATGAAACATCGTGACTGGGTTGCAGCGCTACACAAGGGACCTGCTTCAAACACACCACCATGCCAATCAGATTACTTCTTCCATGTGAGGGTGAAGAGGTGACCCTTCTGGATAAGATGGTGAAGGTTTGGTGAACAGTGTGGTAGTAAAACCAGGGAAAAATGAAACCTGCTCCTGTTAAATATTCTTAAGTCTTTTGCTGTATAAATAGCGGTATTTTTTCAAAAGATACAGTAAATAAAGTAATGTTAGTAGTGGGTGATATCATGTAAACACTCATGATTTTATGGAAACATTTTGTCATTTGTAAACTATAAAAGCAGCTGGGATTTTTCTTTTTGGAGGACGGCTCCTTTTACCTTTCAATACGGATGGTCTGTTTATGTTTTGATCAAGAGCCTTTTTTGGGCAGCTGAAGAGGAGAAGTCTATGTTATGGCCAACCACTGACTGTATCTTGGTCACATTACCCAGCAAAACCCAGTATGCAGGTTCATCTGTAACAGTCCTTGTGCCACAGATCAACACTGTTGCTTCTACATTAAACAGAAGAGCAGTGGCATGGGTGCAGGTCTCCGCGACTCCGGCCTTACAGGTGCAGTGGGCGGCTTCAACCTTCCCTGTGATGCTCACTGTGACCCGTGGCTGCAATGCTGGTTCATTCAGTCTTTGAGTGCAGGACCTGAAACACACACAGACAAAGTTCATTTAAAGACAAGAACTATGAGCCAAGGCCGACATAAATGTGTTTTATCTACTTCATCATAAATGTAACAAAGTGTTTAGAAAGTTAGCACATACATGTAATTTTTCATTTCTTTATGTGTCCATCGCTGCATGTTATATTCTAAACCTGCCTGTTCTCTGTCAGAAACCTGCCTGCAGAAAATGAACTTAAAGTATGTAATGTGTAATGTAATCACTTTAGAGATGGAGAAAGCATAAAGTGACAATTATGAATCCCTTAATATGATAAGGAGATTCTGCAGGTCATTAATCAATGTATAAAATTAAAATAAAATGTATTTTTAGTGACACAAGATACAAATATGGAAGCAAGATGTATAATTAGAATTATTTATAATAAATATGAATAAATCATTGCAATTTCTTTAACCATAAAGAATAACTAAATCCTTCAGGACAATGTCACATCAATGCACTGAACTCACTATGTTATCCACCTAACAGCCTCCACATGTTCTCACTGTAATTTCCCCTCATGAATGAATTTATGCTGCACTAATGTGAATGTTTGCAGGGAAATCAAACGCATTTCACTCGCAGTACTCGAGCTGACTTACCTTTGTTTGAATGACGACTTGTACGCGCTGATTCCACAGATAAGGTACGAAAATATGTCAGGCTACGTCAATAGCAGTTGGTCTTCAGGGTTTCTACTCCACGGCCGTATTTCATACGGCTCCACATTTCCAATGCACGCTATTTTCTGCAAGTACCGCTGCTTCCCCTCTGAACGAAATCGGTCTCTATACAGTCCATTCTCTTTTGAGCTGCTTTTAAGCATCTTGTAATCGTCTTCCAACACAGTGTGTTTGTTTTGATTCGTAGACCCCACAATGCATTGCGGCGTGACGTCAACCTTATATATATGTGAGGCGTCTGCGCATGCGTAGCTCGTGACGTCACTGAAAGGAAATTCGATTGGCTATGATGTGCTGCAACGTCACATAGGCAAGAGGCTATAAATATCCCTCAGACATTTAGACATGCTCATTTGTTGGCACATGTTGAACAGTCGGCGCTCTCTCAGGAAACGTCTCACGCTTTTAACACAAACCAAGAAAATAACATTTGTGACTGCAATGTATGAAAATTCAGATCAGGAGGGGGAAGAAATTGAGCTTCCAGAAGGATCAGGTGTAGCAAAAGAAGGTGAAATAACTGCTGAAACAGAAAGTGTCCGAGCTCTAAACCCTGTAGAACAGGCTGTAGTTGACGTCATCCATGAGATATTTGGTGAAATGGATTCAACAAAGAACAAAGAAAAATACTCTCTGGCATCCATCGACTCACCTCCAATGGCAGAACCTAAGAGCGTTTCTCCAGAAAAATGGTCTCTGGTATCCATCGACTCACCTCCAATGGCAGAACCTAAGAGCGTTTCTCCAGAAAAATGGTCTCTGGCATCCATCGACTCACCTCCAATGGCAGAACCTAAGAGCGTTTCTCCAGAAAAATGGTCTCTGGCATCCATCGACTCACCTCCAATGGCAGAACCTAAGAGCGTTTCTCCAGAAAAATGGTCTCTGGTATCCATCGACTCACCTCCAATGGCAGAACCTAAGAGCGTTTCTCCAGAAAAATGGTCTCTGGTATCCATCGACTCACCTCCAATGGCAGAACCTAAGAGCGTTTTTCCAGAAAAATGCTCTCTGGTATCCATCGACTCACCTCCAATGGCAGAACCTAAGAGCGTTTCTCCAGAAAAATGGTCTCTGGCATCCATCGACTCACCTCCAATGGCAGAACCTAAGAGCGTTTCTCCAGAAAAATGGTCTCTGGTATCCATCGACTCACCTCCAATGGCAGAACCTAAGAGCGTTTCTCCAGAAAAATGGTCTCTGGTATCCATCGACTCACCTCCAATGGCAGAACCTAAGAGCGTTTTTCCAGAAAAATGCTCTCTGGTATCCATCGACTCACCTCCAATGGCAGAACCTAAGAGCGTTTCTCCAGAAAAATGGTCTCTGGCATCCATCGACTCACCTCCAATGGCAGAACCTAAGAGCGTTTCTCCAGAAAAATGGTCTCTGGTATCCATCGACTCACCTCCAATGGCAGAACCTAAGAGCGTTTCTCCAGAAAAATGCTCTGCGAGCATTTCAGGCTCTCTTAAAGATTCCTTTGAAGTATTAGAGATGGGTGTTGTGTCAAGGTCATCTTCTGATTTTAAGGAAATGTCCACTGACCTCTCCTTTTTGCTCTTTAAGACACTTCTTGTAAAATGTAAGTCTAAGACCATGCAATCTGTGGCTAAGACCACAAGTACTTCAAGAGAAATACACACTCTCATCAACCATCTGACAGAGTTGATACAGCCTGAACTCAGCAGCACAGAGTCCGCCATAAATCTGATAAATGACAAGAATCAGTTCATTAAGAAAATGGCCAAATCCCTCATCAAGGAGTTTGGCTCCTCAGACAATGTCTTAAATGCTGCGATGTCAAATGATTCATCTTTTGACAAGGCTGTGATAAGTCATTTGAAATTCGGGCTCCCCAGTCCTCCAGAAAAGTCCAAAATTTCCAGGTTTTTTTCAGCAGTGTTAAAAGCTTTTTCAAAACCCTTTACGTGCTGCTTTAAAGGGCAGCAATGATTACATGACATTTTTGCCTTTTTCCTGCTGCCTTGCTTCTTTTAAAATCTTGAAGCAGAATTTTAGCACCAAATCCATTTCCATCGCCCCCAACCAGTCACAGCGGATGGCTGCCCCTTTCTGAGCCTGGTTCCGTTGGAAGTTTCTTCCTGTCAGAAGGGAGTTTTTCTTCCCCACTGTCGCCTTGTGCTTGCTCAAAGGGGGATCATTTGATTGTTGGGCTTCTCTGTAGTACTGTATTGTTTTTACCTTACAGTACAAACAGGGAAGAAACTTGTGATTTGGCGCTTTATTTAAGATATATATCATATACAAAATATCGTATATATCAAATAAAACAATAATATCAAATAAAAACATTCAGACTGTTGTCTTGTTTTTCTATGTTGTCAAATATGTAACAAGTTGAGTGTGTGCATTCTGGTCATTAGCATTTTTGGTTTTTTCATTTTTAATGTATTCGAGCTGAATTCGGGGTGCGAGGTAGTTGCTTACTACAGCATGTTTGTATAGACACTATGGAGTTCTGAGCTACTAGGAAGTAGGAAGAGGCTGACTTAACCACCCCTCCCTCCTACCACACATACAAGATTGATTTAAATTTGTAGGATCTGATCTCTTTCAGAACCCAGCTTTGCTCTCAGGAGGTAGGAGTTAGTCTGAAACTTCAAAATGAGGTGGCCAGCTCTCTTCCATGTGTGTGACATAAGCGACTGAATCTGACAAAAAACTTGAATATTTTTCTGTCCTTTGAACATCCAATACGTACAAATAGAATAGAATAATGCTTTAAATGTCCCACAAGGGGAAATTTGATGTATAAGCGGCAAAAAGAAACAAAAATACACACAGAACAGAAAGACAATGTTTACATATTTTACATACAAACCCAGGTTGTAGTGTGCAAACAGAGCAAGATACTGAAAGATGTTTACATATTTAGAATATTTAGAATATTTTGAAAAGTGCAGGTTGTGTATTGTACCTGTGCATTAAAAAGTAGACATGTAACTTCCAATAAGTTAGTGTATATATAGACTGAGAGAAGTAATGTGCAAGTTATAACAGCAGAAGTTGTCATAGCACTGATGTAAACCTCTATGTTTGTTGGGAGCAGTTTTGATTGTGCAGTCTGACAGCTGTAGAGAGGAAGGACCTGCGGAAACGCTCCTTCAAGCATCTAGGATGCAGCAGTCTGTCACTGAAGGAGCTCTGCAGTCCAGCAACATTTACATGCACGGGGTGGGAGACTCTGTCCATCAGAGAAGTTATTTTGGCCAGAGTCCTTCTGTCTCCCACCACCTGCACTGGATCCAGGGTGCATGCCAGCACAGTTCCCTGTGGGGCCCCTGTACTGCATATGAGTATGTATGTATGTATTGTAGAATTCAACTAGGTGCAATATGTCAGTGAGTGCAGAATTTAGGAGAATCACAAGAATCCATTTGCAGTTCTTCCCCCCTGTTGGACAGTCATTCTGCGAGCCTTATGAATGTGTTTGCAAAGAATCAGATCTTAGTGAACTCTGGCTCAAGGTCAGGGGTCAGAGGTCAAGTTGTCTGAAAATCTTGTAAATGTGATAACTTTAGAACAAGATGATGTAGAATTTTGAAATTGATACCATAGGTGTATCTATTATGAGGCTGAGTGGGACGATTGGTCAGTATCAGTAGCTATGTGCATGACTAGTTTCATTTCATGTAGTAAATCTTTACATTGTAGACTTTCAACCTGGGGCCTCATACACAACACCAACCTGTCTACGTGGTTCTTCTTCAGCTATCTGAGAATTTTTATGGGAAGTGTATTTTTCTGGTATTTTCTTAGCCTCATCTATTTTTTAAAAAGCACATAAAAAGGAGGAAGCAGGGGAAATGGGTGAGGGTGAGCATCTGAGTGACTTTAATCCAAATTGCGATGCTTAGGCGACTTGACCCAGGCAGCTCTAAACGAGCAAAGCCTGCTTTCATAAAGACATAACAGTGTGAAAAAGTGTTCATCAATCCCTCCTTTCCTTTTCACATTTTGCTAGAAAAACGGAAAATTTATGCAGTAATTTACTGAAACGTGTATAAAAATACGTGGAGGCACAACACACTGCTCCAGTAATGTTTAGGTCCGGTCGTTACTGAAACATTGTGTTTTTCTAAATAATGGCATTCTATTCTATTCTATCTAGCTATGCTTTTCCTACATTTGCTGTGTCTTTGGGATTGTTGTCATGCTGAAAAATGAGGCCATTGTCATTAAGATGACCAATTTCCAGATGGTATTGCAGATGGAATAAACAAAGAATTCAAGTGCGTTTCATTAAAGCTGGTTTGACGGTTTGACCAGCTTTGATTATGACTGACATGCAGATACTTTAGGGTGTCTTCACTCATTCAGGAACCTTCCTAAACAAAGTTGATTTTTAGCAATGGTACTGCTACCTGGATGTAGGCCAGGCTTCTCTCAGAAGAGATGTTTGGTTTGCGAGTGCTTCTTCAGCTTGGGAATTAGCCAACTTCTGCTGATAAATGACCCACTCAGACTGAGGGTGATGGTTTCCTTTTTCTGTATTTGGTGCCAAATGGAAAAAATGGTATATAGGTTCACTATGAGGCAAAAAACAAACAAAAAACCCCCAAACCACACGCAACAATGTATCACTTCCAGCGTGTTTTAAACGAAAAACCAGAACGGATTATGTTTTCATCACAACTGTGTTCCAGCCAGGTGAGGAGAGCTACCTTCGTCATGCTTCCCTAACCTATTAATCTCGGTTTCGTACACCTTTCAGCAAAAGAAGCATCACATTGAAGCTACTTTGAATGCATCGTGTACCTGAATATTGTTGCTTATTTGCTGGATGAATTACTTGCAAGATGACATGAAAAAACAAACAAAAAAAAGGCATAATTTCCTGTGGTCGACTAATCCATTAAGCCTTCCGGGAGGCATGTAATCAGATAGAATCTAAGCTCTGTAGTGGTGCAGAGTGAGCATGTGCACAGAGCGCTATGTTAAAGTATAAAATATATCACATACCAAACGTGCCCCACATTCTAAGGTTTTCTTGGATCAATCCAGAATTTTCCATAAAATATTCTGAGCTCTCCTCACAGATTTATCTGCTTCCAACCACGGATTGAAATAACATGACTGAGCTTTAAGATGTTCTGGATTCAAAGCAACATCCCGGTGCATCACAGGTGTCTCTTTCAGCTTCTCCTACCACGGATTTGTTAACCGTTTGCACAAACCTTCACAGCCCTGCCAAGCATCCTTTGCTTATCCAGCAAAGCTCAGAAGCTGTCTCCTGCTAATTTATCCAGAAAGATGCACAACAACAGCGTGGAAGCAAGCTGCTGAATGCCGATGTTAGGCAGCCTACCAGCTCTTATTACAAAGTCTTCAGCAACATGTTATTTATTTCTGTATTTGATGTTCATTTTCTTGTTGGCTTTGATTAGAGCAGGGACGCAATAAACTACTTCCATTCTTCCTGAGTCAGTCTTGACTAAACAGTTTCTAAAATGTCAGGACACATACACCACCACCACCCGTCTTTCCAGTAATAAAAAATGTAATGGCTCATAAGGGCCAGAAAATCTTTAAAAGTAAGAGGCTGAAATTAGTCAAGTATGCTAATTGTGAAATAAATATCATTTAAACAATCAGTTGATCATTTGGTTTCACCGACTGCTTCACTTCCTAGATATTCCATGATCAGCTGTAAGTGGGATTACTCCAAAGTGGAAGTTTTTAGGGTCACTGAGGGCTGAGCATATGCAGAGCACAGTAAAGGTGCCGACACTGCATGTTGCATTTAATTGTTTATAGATGCACTTGAGAGAGCATTGAAGTGACTCCAGAATTAAAATGACATTTTACATTTTCAGGGTTTGCCATTGCTCTCAATTGGCTTTTTGCTAATTGAACGCTGTATACAATAAAGACAACAATATGTGACCGTTACGTGACAGAAGCCTGTGCATTTTCCTTTTACTGCTGATTGCTAAACAAAAATATTCATTAAAGTCCTAGAAGTAAAACCCGTGGCCCCTTTGGAGTGCACAAGAAATTCCATTATCCAGGAATTGTGGTGGTTTGGAAGCTTTCGCAACACTGGAAACTCATTTACAGTGTTTCTCCATGCACTGCATCCTAATATATATATAAAAACACCTGATATCACCCCCCCACCTTTTTTTATTGAGCTGATTTTAAAAAACCACAAACAAATTTAAAGGTTCATTTTCATCCGACCTCTTTTTATTAAGCAAAGTATCAGAATGGACTGCAATTAGTTGTTTCACAACTAAAACAAAACCCAAAGATGACTGAGGGGATGTAAAGAACATTTTAGTACTGTTTGAAAGTACTTGCATCTACATCAGAGTATGAAAAGTAGGTGGGTAAAAATGCGACTCACATTTGTTGCGTGCGTGTGCGCGCGCCGGATGACTGTATGCCAGTGGATGTGACATTGTTGAGAGAAGTAAGACATAATGAAGTTAAGCAACCTTGTATATAAATACAGGCCATTTTTACCATGATTTTATGGAAACATTTTGTCATTTGTAAACTATAAAAGCAGCTGGGATTTTTCTTTTTGGAGGACGGCTCCTTTTACCTTTCAATACGGATGGTCTGTTTATGTTTTGATCAAGAGCCTTTTTTGGGCAGCTGAAGAGGAGAAGTCTATGTTATGGCCAACCACTGACTGTATCTTGGTCACATTACCCAGCAAAACCCAGTATGCAGGTTCATCTGTAACAGTCCTTGTGCCACAGATCAACACTGTTGCTTCTACATTAAACAGAAGAGCAGTGGCATGGGTGCAGGTCTCCGCGACTCCGGCCTTACAGGTGCAGTGGGCGGCTTCAACCTTCCCTGTGATGCTCACAGTGACCCGTGGCTGCAATGCTGGTTCATTCAGTCTTTGAGTGCAGGACCTGAAACACACACAGACAAAGTTCATTTAAAGACAAGAACTATGAGCCAAGGCCGACATAAATGTGTTTTATCTACTTCATCATAAATGTAACAAAGTGTTTAGAAAGTTAGCACATACATGTAATTTTTCATTTCTTTATGTGTCCATCGCTGCATGTTATATTCTAAACCTGCCTGCAGAAAATGAACTTAAAGTATGTAATGTGTAATGTAATCACTTTAGAGATGGAGAAAGCATAAAGTGACAATTATGAATCCCTTAATATGATAAGGAGATTCTGCAGGTCATTAATCAATGTATAAAATTAAAATAAAATGTATTTTTAGTGACACAAGATACAAATATGGAAGCAAGATGTATAATTAGAATTATTTATAATAAATATGAATAAATCATTGCAATTTCTTTAACCATAAAGAATATCTAAATCCTTCAGGACAATGTCACATCAATGCACTGAACTCACTATGTTATCCACCTAACAGCCTCCACATGTTCTCACTGTAATTTCCCCTCATGAATGAATTTATGCTGCACTAATGTGAATGTTTGCAGGGAAATCAAACGCATTTCACTCGCAGTACTCGAGCTGACTTACCTTTGTTTGAATGACGACTTGTACGCGCTGATTCCACAGATAAGGTACGAAAATATGTCAGGCTACGTCAATAGCAGTTGGTCTTCAGGGTTTCTACTCCACGGCCGTATTTCATACGGCTCCACATTTCCAATGCACGCTATTTTCTGCAAGTACCGCTGCTTCCCCTCTGAACGAAATCGGTCTCTATACAGTCCATTCTCTTTTGAGCTGCTTTTAAGCATCTTGTAATCGTCTTCCAACACAGTGTGTTTGTTTTGATTCGTAGACCCCACAATGCATTGCGGCGTGACGTCAACCTTATATATATATGTGAGGCGTCTGCGCATGCGTAGCTCGTGACGTCACTGAAAGGAAATTCGATTGGCTATGATGTGCTGCAACGTCACATAGGCAAGAGGCTATAAATATCCCTCAGATATTTAGCCATGCTCATTTGTTGGCACATGTTGAACAGTCGGCGCTCTCTCAGGAAACGTCTCACGCTTTTAACACAAACCAAGAAAATAACATTTGTGACTGCAATGTATGAAAATTCAGATCAGGAGGGGGAAGAAATTGAGCTTCCAGAAGGATCAGGTGTAGCAAAAGAAGGTGAAATAACTGCTGAAACAAAAAGTGTCCGAGCTCTAAACCCTGTAGAACAGGCTGTAGTTGACGTCATCCATGAGATATTTGGTGAAATGGATTCAACAAAGAACAAAGAAAAATGCTCTCTGGCATCCATCGACTCACCTCCAATGGCAGAACCTAAGAGCGTTTTTCCAGAAAAATGCTCTCTGGTATCCATCGACTCACCTCCAATGGCAGAACCTAAGAGCGTTTCTCCAGAAAAATGGTCTCTGGCATCCATCGACTCACCTCCAATGGCAGAACCTAAGAGCGTTTCTCCAGAAAAATGGTCTCTGGTATCCATCGACTCACCTCCAATGGCAGAACCTAAGAGCGTTTCTCCAGAAAAATGGTCTCTGGTATCCATCGACTCACCTCCAATGGCAGAACCTAAGAGCGTTTCTCCAGAAAAATGGTCTCTGGCATCCATCGACTCACCTCCAATGGCAGAACCTAAGAGCGTTTCTCCAGAAAAATGGTCTCTGGTATCCATCGACTTACCTCCAATGGCAGAACCTAAGAGCGTTTCTCCAGAAAAATGCTCTGCGAGCATTTCAGGCTCTCTTAAAGATTCCTTTGAAGTATTAGAGATGGGTGTTGTGTCAAGGTCATCTTCTGATTTTAAGGAAATGTCCACTGACCTCTCCTTTTTGCTCTTTAAGACACTTCTTGTAAAATGTAAGTCTAAGACCATGCAATCTGTGGCTAAGACCACAAGTACTTCAAGAGAAATACACACTCTCATCAACCATCTGACAGAGTTGATACAGCCTGAACTCAGCAGCACAGAGTCCGCCATAAATCTGATAAATGACAAGAATCAGTTCATTAAGAAAATGGCCAAATCCCTCATCAAGGAGTTTGGCTCCTCAGACAATGTCTTAAATGCTGCGATGTCAAATGATTCATCTTTTGACAAGGCTGTGATAAGTCATTTGAAATTCGGGCTCCCCAGTCCTCCAGAAAAGTCCAAAATTTCCAGGTTTTTTTCAGCAGTGTTAAAAGCTTTTTCAAAACCCTTTACGTGCTGCTTTAAAGGGCAGCAATGATTACATGACATTTTTGCCTTTTTCCTGCTGCCTTGCTTCTTTTAAAATCTTGAAGCAGAATTTTAGCACCAAATCCATTTCCATCACCCCCAACCAGTCGCAGCGGATGGCTGCCCCTTTCTGAGCCTGGTTCCGTTGGAAGTTTCTTCCTGTCAGAAGGGAGTTTTTCTTCCCCACTGTCGCCTTGTGCTTGCTCAAAGGGGGATCATTTGATTGTTGGGCTTCTCTGTAGTACTGTATTGTTTTTACCTTACAGTACAAACAGGGAAGAAACTTGTGATTTGGCGCTTTATTTAAGATATATATCATATACAAAATATCGTATATATCAAATAAAACAATAATATCAAATAAAAACATTCAGACTGTTGTCTTGTTTTTCTATGTTGTCAAATATGTAACAAGTTGAGTGTGTGCATTCTGGTCATTAGCATTTTTGGTTTTTTCATTTTTAATGTATTCGAGCTGAATTCGGGGTGCGAGGTAGTTGCTTACTACAGCATGTTTGTATAGACACTATGGAGTTCTGAGCTACTAGGAAGTAGGAAGAGGCTGACTTAACCACCCCTCCCTCCTACCACACATACAAGATTGATTTAAATTTGTAGGATCTGATCTCTTTCAGAACCCAGCTTTGCTCTCAGGAGGTAGGAGTTAGTCTGAAACTTCAAAATGAGGTGGCCAGCTCTCTTCCATGTGTGTGACATAAGCGACTGAATCTGACAAAAAACTTGAATATTTTTCTGTCCTTTGAACATCCAATACGTACAAATAGAATAGAATAATGCTTTAAATGTCCCACAAGGGGAAATTTGATGTATAAGCGGCAAAAAGAAACAAAAATACACACAGAACAGAAAGACAATGTTTACATATTTTACATACAAACCCAGGTTGTAGTGTGCAAACAGAGCAAGATACTGAAAGATGTTTACATATTTAGAATATTTAGAATATTTTGAAAAGTGCAGGTTGTGTATTGTACCTGTGCATTAAAAAGTAGACATGTAACTTCCAATAAGTTAGTGTATATATAGACTGAGAGAAGTAATGTGCAAGTTATAACAGCAGAAGTTGTCATAGCACTGATGTAAACCTCTATGTTTGTTGGGAGCAGTTTTGATTGTGCAGTCTGACAGCTGTAGAGAGGAAGGACCTGCGGAAACGCTCCTTCAAGCATCTAGGATGCAGCAGTCTGTCACTGAAGGAGCTCTGCAGTCCAGCAACATTTACATGCACGGGGTGGGAGACTCTGTCCATCAGAGAAGTTATTTTGGCCAGAGTCCTTCTGTCTCCCACCACCTGCACTGGATCCAGGGTGCATGCCAGCACAGTTCCCTGTGGGGCCCCTGTACTGCATATGAGTATGTATGTATGTATTGTAGAATTCAACTAGGTGCAATATGTCAGTGAGTGCAGAATTTAGGAGAATCACAAGAATCCATTTGCAGTTCTTCCCCCCTGTTGGACAGTCATTCTGCGAGCCTTATGAATGTGTTTGCAAAGAATCAGATCTTAGTGAACTCTGGCTCAAGGTCAGGGGTCAGAGGTCAAGTTGTCTGAAAATCTTGTAAATGTGATAACTTTAGAACAAGATGATGTAGAATTTTGAAATTGATACCATAGGTGTATCTATTATGAGGCTGAGTGGGACGATTGGTCAGTATCAGTAGCTATGTGCATGACTAGTTTCATTTCATGTAGTAAATCTTTACATTGTAGACTTTCAACCTGGGGCCTCATACACAACACCAACCTGTCTACGTGGTTCTTCTTCAGCTATCTGAGAATTTTTATGGGAAGTGTATTTTTCTGGTATTTTCTTAGCCTCATCTATTTTTTAAAAAGCACATAAAAAGGAGGAAGCAGGGGAAATGGGTGAGGGTGAGCATCTGAGTGACTTTAATCCAAATTGCGATGCTTAGGCGACTTGACCCAGGCAGCTCTAAACGAGCAAAGCCTGCTTTCATAAAGACATAACAGTGTGAAAAAGTGTTCATCAATCCCTCCTTTCCTTTTCACATTTTGCTAGAAAAACGGAAAATTTATGCAGTAATTTACTGAAAGGTGTATAAAAATACGTGGAGGCACAACACACTGCTCCAGTAATGTTTAGGTCCGGTCGTTACTGAAACATTGTGTTTTTCTAAATAATGGCATTCTATTCTATTCTATCTAGCTATGCTTTTCCTACATTTGCTGTGTCTTTGGGATTGTTGTCATGCTGAAAAATGAGGCCATTGTCATTAAGATGACCAATTTCCAGATGGTATTGCAGATGGAATAAACAAAGAATTCAAGTGCGTTTCATTAAAGCTGGTTTGACGGTTTGACCAGCTTTGATTATGACTGACATGCAGATACTTTAGGGTGTCTTCACTCATTCAGGAACCTTCCTAAACAAAGTTGACTTTTAGCAATGGTACTGCTACCTGGATGTAGGCCAGGCTTCTCTCAGAAGAGATGTTTGGTTTGCGAGTGCTTCTTCAGCTTGGGAATTAGCCAACTTCTGCTGATAAATGACCCACTCAGACTGAGGGTGATGGTTTCCTTTTTCTGTATTTGGTGCCAAATGGAAAAAATGGTATATAGGTTCACTATGAGGCAAAAAACAAACAAAAAACCCCCAAACCACACGCAACAATGTATCACTTCCAGCGTGTTTTAAACGAAAAACCAGAACGGATTATGTTTTCATCACAACTGTGTTCCAGCCAGGTGAGGAGAGCTACCTTCGTCATGCTTCCCTAACCTATTAATCTCGGTTTCGTACACCTTTCAGCAAAAGAAGCATCACATTGAAGCTACTTTGAATGCATCGTGTACCTGAATATTGTTGCTTATTTGCTGGATGAATTACTTGCAAGATGACATGAAAAAACAAACAAAAAAAAGGCATAATTTCCTGTGGTCGACTAATCCATTAAGCCTTCCGGGAGGCATGTAATCAGATAGAATCTAAGCTCTGTAGTGGTGCAAAGTGAGCATGTGCACAGAGCGCTATGTTAAAGTATAAAATATATCACATACCAAACGTGCCCCACATTCTAAGGTTTTCTTGGATCAATCCAGAATTTTCCATAAAATATTCTGAGCTCTCCTCACAGATTTATCTGCTTCCAACCACGGATTGAAATAACATGACTGAGCTTTAAGATGTTCTGGATTCAAAGCAACATCCCGGTGCATCACAGGTGTCTCTTTCAGCTTCTCCTACCACGGATTTGTTAACCGTTTGCACAAACCTTCACAGCCCTGCCAAGCATCCTTTGCTTATCCAGCAAAGCTCAGAAGCTGTCTCCTGCTAATTTATCCAGAAAGATGCACAACAACAGCGTGGAAGCAAGCTGCTGAATGCCGATGTTAGGCAGCCTACCAGCTCTTATTACAAAGTCTTCAGCAACATGTTATTTATTTCTGTATTTGATGTTCATTTTCTTGTTGGCTTTGATTAGAGCAGGGACGCAATAAACTACTTCCATTCTTCCTGAGTCAGTCTTGACTAAACAGTTTCTAAAATGTCAGGACACATACACCACCACCCGTCTTTCCAGTAATATAAGGGATATAAGATGGCGCCGGTGAGGTCGGCTGCCGTCACGACTGCTCCGACCACTTTTTCTTTGTCTTTGCTTTTTAAGTTAGTTTTCAGCGTTTCTAAATCGGCAAAATCATCACCATTGGGTACATTAGGTATGACAGTGACACTCTTGTTTCTATTGGTATACAATGTACTCACAATTCGAAGTTTTTAACTCCGGATCCGAGCTGGCCGAGTGAGATCTCGAGGGAGAACAAAGGGAAGCGGCGGCGGCCTAGAGGGAAGTGAGCCGGCGTCAGGAACAGGCTGAGAGCTCGTGCACACCGCACACCTCTGCCTAGCATCCTGCTCGCCAACGTCCAGTCACTGGAGAACAAGCTTGACGACCTCAGGGCCAGGATAAAGTTCCAGAGAGACATTCGGGACTGCAATCTCCTCTGCTTCACCGAGACATGGCTGAACCCAGCGGTGCCGGACCACGCCATCCAGCCGGCCGAGTTCTTCTCGGTTCACCGCATGGACAGGACACGGGACTCGGGGAAGTCAAGGGGAGGCGGCGTGTGTTTAATGGTGAACAACAACTGGTGCAACAGTGCGAACGTTGTTCCTCTCACACGCTCCTGCACACCAAATCTGGAACTACTGTCCATCATGTGTCGTCCTTTTTATCTACCTCGGGAATTTACATCGGTCATTGTAAGTGCCGTTTATATTCCACCACAAGCGGACACGGTCACCACCTTATGCGAGCTGCATGAGGCACTCACACAGCACCAGACACAACACCGGGACGCTGCGCTTATTGTGACGGGGGACTTTAATAGCGCCAACCTCAAACGCGCAGCGCCGAACTTTTATCAACACATCACCTGCCCCACCAGGGGTGAAAGGACACTGGACCACTGCTACACTACGGTCAAGGACGGCTACAAGGCACAATCCCGCCCCCCGTTTGGCAAATCTGATCACGCCGCCATCTTCCTCATGCCAAAATACAAACAAAGGCTGAAACAGGAAGTTCCGGTTCAGAGGAAGGTCGCGCGCTGGACGGATCAATCGGTGGCCGCGTTACAGGACGCACTCGATGACGCAGACTGGGGCATGTTCAGAAACAGCTCCGACGATGACGTCAACGTGTTTACGGAAGCGGTTGTGGGATTCATCGGGAAACTAGCGGATGATACCGTGGAGACAAAGACTATCACAACGTTTCCCAACCAGAAGCCGTGGGTGGATAAAACCATCCGCGACGCTCTGAGATCCCGCACCGCTGCCTACAACACGGGACTCATGACGGGGGACATGGACCCGTACAAAGCCGCAGACAGGAAGATACTGCCAGCACCGGAAACGTGCTCGTCATCTCCGAGCATGAAGTAAGGAGAGCCTTCAAGAGAGTGAACACCAGGAAAGCAGCAGGACCAGACGGCATCCCAGGTCGTATCCTCAGAGACTGCGCATACCAGCTAGCTCCTGTGTTCACTGAGATATTCAACATCTCTTTATCTCAGTCGGTGATCCCCACATGCTTCAAAGAGTCCATCATTGTTCCTGTCCCGAAGAAACCCCACCCTGCTTCTCTCAATGACTATCGCCCTGTAGCCCTCACCTCAGTAGTGATGAAGTGCTTTGAACGCCTGGTCAGAGACTTCATCATTTCTTCACTACCAGACACACTGGACCCACTACAGTTCGCTTACCGTCCAAATCGTTCCACAGACGATGCCATCTCTCATCTCCTCCACACATCACTCACTCACTTGGACACTAGAAGGGGGAATTATGTTAAAATGCTCTTCATAGACTACAGCTCTGCATTTAACACCATAATTCCCTCCACACTCACCACCAAGCTGGAGCATCTGGGACTCAGCTCATCTATGTGTCAGTGGATCTCCAACTTCCTAACTGGCAGACCACAGGCAGTAAGGATGGGCGGACATGTCTCAGCCTCCACCACTCTCAGCACTGGAGCCCCCCAGGGGTGTGTTCTGAGCCCCCTGCTGTACTCTTTGTACACATATGACTGTGTGGCCACTACCAGCTCCACCACCATCATCAAGTTTGCTGACGACACCGTCGTGGTGGGCCTGATCTCTGATAACAACGAGACGGCCTACCTGAAGGAGATTAGGAATCTGGAGAACTGGTGCCAGAGGAACAACCTCCTTCTAAACGTCAGTAAGACAAAGGAGCTGATAGTGGACTTCAGCACTAAGCAGGAGAGGAACTACCAGACCCCCGTCATCAACGAGTGCCCAGTGGAGAGAGTGGACAGCTTCAAATACCTCGGAGTTCACATCACGCAGGACCTGTCATGGTCCTGTCACATCAACACCGTGGTGAAAAAGGCCCGACAGCGTCTCTACCACCTCAGACGCTTGAGAGACTTCCAACTGCCCTCCAAGGTGCTCAGGAACTTTTACTCGTGCACCATAGAGAGCATCCTGGCGGGAAACATCTTAACCTGGTTCGGGAACAGCACCATGCAGGACAGACGAGCTCTAGAGAGGGTTGTGCGGTCAGCTGAGCGCACCATCCGCTCCGAGCTCCCTGACCTGCACTCAATCTACAGCAGGCGGTGCTGGACCAAGGCCAGGAAGATCGTGAAGGACCTCAGCCATCCCAACAACAGACTGTTCTCTCTGCTGAGGTCAGGAAAGCGATTCCGCTCCCTGAAGACCAACACAGAGAGACTGAGGAGGAGCTTCTTCCCGCAGGCGATACGGTCTCTCAATCACACCACCACACAGTACTGACCCACACATATGGTTCTTACACACACACTGGACTTTCTGGACTTTGGTTTTGCACAACACTGGTCACTATATTCTTCATTTCCGGTTAATACTTGTACAGTTGCTGTTATTGTGTATATATTTATTTATATTTAGATTTCTTCATACATTCTTATATAGTTCTATATTGTGTATTTTGTTGTACAGTTATTTTATTTTCAACTTTAATTTATATATTTTATCTTATTCTTCCCAGTTAAATTTACCCTTCATTCTAATTTGTGTTGTACAGTTATTTCATTTTTAACCTTAATTTATATTTTATTCCTTCCTAGTTAAATTTACCCCTTTTAATTTTTCATATTTATTTCCTATCTTATTCATAGCCTTTTCCTTTTTTGTTTTCTTTAGGTCACGAGCAGTTGTCCAAGCATTTCACTACATATCGTACTGTGTATGACTGTGTACGTGACAAATAAAAATTTGAATTTGAATTTAATAAAAAATGTAATGGCTCATAAGGGCCAGAAAATCTTTAAAAGTAAGAGGCTGAAATTAGTCAAGTATGCTAATTGTGAAATAAATATCATTTAAACAATCAGTTGATCATTTGGTTTCACCGACTGCTTCACTTCCTAGATATTCCATGATCAGCTGTAAGTGGGATTACTCCAAAGTGGAAGTTTTTAGGGTCACTGAGGGCTGAGCATATGCAGAGCACAGTAAAGGTGCCGACATTGCATGTTGCATTTAATTGTTTATAGATGCACTTGAGAGAGCATTGAAGTGACTCCAGAATTAAAATGACAGTTTACATTTTCAGGGTTTGCCATTGCTCTCAATTGGCTTTTTGCTAATTGAACGCTGTATACAATAAAGACAACAATATGTGACCGTTACGTGACAGAAGCCTGTGCATTTTCCTTTTACTGCTGATTGCTAAACAAAAATATTCATTAAAGTCCTAGAAGTAAAACCCGTGGCCCCTTTGGAGTGCACAAGAAATTCCATTATCCAGGAATTGTGGTGGTTTGGAAGCTTTCGCAACACTGGAAACTCATTTACAGTGTTTCTCCATGCACTGCATCCTAATATATATATAAAAACACCTGATATCACCCCCCCACCTTTTTTTATTGAGCTGATTTTAAAAAACCACAAACAAATTTAAAGGTTCATTTTCATCCGACCTCTTTTTATTAAGCAAAGTATCAGAATGGACTGCAATTAGTTGTTTCACAACTAAAACAAAACCCAAAGATGACTGAGGGGATGTAAAGAACATTGTAGTACTGTTTGAAAGTACTTGCATCTACATCAGAGTATGAAAAGTAGGTGGGTAAAAATGCGACTCACATTTGTTGCGTGCGTGTGCGCGCGCCGGATGACTGTATGCCAGTGGATGTGACATTGTTGAGAGAAGTAAGACATAATGAAGTTAAGCAACCTTGTACTGAAAGTAGTTTAAAAGCACCTCGGACTCCATGTGCTCGAGATGTGATAACTATGTCACAGCAATTTAAAAAATGTGTTATCAATGGTTACATAACAATCAAGATAACTTAAAGCCATAATTTTTTTTTTTTTTTTAAAGTATATATTAGCCCTCAAAAATCAGCTGTCTATATGTTGAGCCGCCCAGTTGAAATTAATTAAAAACAAGACTGGCCTGAAGTAATGCAAAAACAAACTATTAGTAATGGACAAAAACTAAAGAAAGCATGGTCCTAAACATGTTTTAACAAAACCTGCTTAAAAAAATTTAAATGGAAATCAAGACACACGGTAACCCGTGTAGCACTGTTTGCTAATTCTACCATTGGTCATATTTCTTTAAAAAGAACATTCACAAGCATATCGAGTTAATTGATCTCTACGGTACATATCTGGAGAGTAAGATATAAAAAAATAAAGATGGAAAATAAATCGGCTCTCAGGAGAAAATTCCCCTGTTACCGATAACTCAAAAAAAAAGAAAAGAAAAAATCTTCTGTACATATCAGACTCTAAAAGATATATTTATATCTTGTCACCTCTTGTTAATGATTTACATCCAAAAATAAAATTAAATCTTCAGTCAGTCTTTTTAATCTTTTTTTTTTAAAGTGATCAGTAAAAACAGCGGCTGGTGGGTCCTGCAACGTTACGATGCAGCGTGACAGTCGGGAGGTCAGTACTTCACACATGAACGACAACGAACCAAAGTAGAAGCCGGTTCCTAACAAAGCTAGGACTACTGGTCGTCTTTACCACAGTGTTGGTGACTACGCCTCAGTTTTCTTTTCTTTTAGTTTTTACAGTGTCTCGTCATATCGTCCTGTCACAGCAGCATGGACTCCTGCATGGCAAACGCCTCCTGTGCGTGCCTGTAGTGTGGTCCTCCAAACAGCTGAGGAAGCTGTTGCCGTAACACAGGCTGCTGGTGCTGCTGCTGCTCTTGGAGTTGCGGTCGGTACTGACGCAGGGCGTCCGGGTTGTCGGGGAAGGTGAACTCTGCGAGGGGCGACATCTGCGCCTTCTGGAAGCTGGGCGAGCGAGGCATCCCACCTGGGGATGTAGGGGGCAACTCCTCCGTTGGCTCCCACTGGAGCCCATCTACACCCTGCTGAGCTGGCAGGTAGTGCGGATTTGGCTCACCCCGCTGGTGTCCTTCGAACCTGTAGACCTGTGCTGTGGAGGTGAGCTGTTGCAGATAGATGGGGGTGGAGCTCCCTTGGTTGTCCAGCTCCAGGGGAGGCCTGGGGTTCCGAGGATTGCGGGCGGAGCTGTGCGTTGGCTGCCTGCGGTAGGTGGCGAAGGTGTTATTCATGAGGGTCTTGTCTGGGGAGAAGCTGTTGGGCTGTCGCTGGGTGGTGGCATACGCTCGTTCTCCATACAATGCACTGGGCGGTGCAGGATATCGGGAGGGCAGAGCATAGAGTCTGTTGTCCACGCTTTGGGTGGGATGTGGAATGGGGACCTCAGTAGTAGTCCTGCCTGGGGAGTGCTGATGAGGTGGGGTATGGAACTGGTTCTTTGGGTCAGGGTAGCCAGTCGGAACATTTACAGGACTGTTGTGAGGAAAACGAGGAGGAAGAGGCTGTCTGGCCATTCTGGGCCCGGGTGCCACGGAGACGACACTCCCAGACAGGCTGGACCCGTGGCTCGGGCTGCCCTGATGCAGGGCTGACACATTGTAGGGTATCTCATTACGAAAGGGCCTCAATCTGGACGGAGGCTTCTCAAGCTCCAGGATCTCGAAGTCCTGCTCCGGCAGCCCTGGTACATTATCATACTGGGAGGCATTGGAGCCTCGGTCGGTGCCGGGGGCGTAGCCCTTGGAGCGTGGCCGGCGGTGAGGCTGAGCGGTGTCATCTGGGCTGGAAGGAGCCGGCGATGGCCCTCGGCTCATCTGAATTTCCCGCAAAGCTTCTAGCTTTGTCTCGGAGGGTTTGACCCACCGGGGCCCAGGCATGTCTCTGCGGGAGCTAGAGGCTGCGTTGGAGTTGTGGTTGGCGATGGCGTGAGCCTTTCCTCCATCCACAGCGGTCATCTGTGGTGTTGGGGTGGGGGCTGACAGTGGTGTCGCCCCCCTCTCTGGTGTGGTGTAGGTGGATTGCTTTTGTGTCTCATTTGAGATTTCACCTGACCCCCTGGAGTGGGTTTCCCTTTTGTCCCCCTTGTGGTGACGGATCCGTTTCTCCAGCGATTCCCGGTGGGCTCGGCTCGGGGGCCGTCCGTCCCGCTGGGGGTCTGGTAGAGGACTTGGCTCCCTGGGGGGCTCGGCTGGCTCCGCGTGGCTTTGACCGTTGGCCACGTGGTTTGCTACGGCTATCTCAGGAGGAAGCTGCCCTAGAGGCTTCTTGGGAAACTCGTCCTCTTTACCTGTAAAAGATCGGAGGGGGAAAAAAAGGTGTAAACGCATTAGAACGCCATCAGGAAACAAAGGTGAGCGGTGATGACTGAACACACTGTGTGGCGCTGGTTCACATCTGATGACGTGTCACAAACGGGCACATGAATTCATGCAACAACACTGCCATAGAGAGTACAAAATAAAGGAGAATACACTCATGAAGACACATAATCACATATCCACAGGCAAAGAGTGGGAGGAGGATAGGGAAAAAAACATCAGAAATAATGTTTGATATAAATTCCCATCATGGGAGACTCAATTAGGAAGAGACACTCTACTGAGCGTGCTCTGAAATTATTAGTCTTTCTACATTTCATTAAACAGTACTCGGCTGCAGTAGTAGCTCCAGGCTTGAAAGGTCATACAGAAATATTTCTTGATTAATGAACCTTCTTAAATGCACTGAGACTTATAAGTACAACTATAAAAAGAGAGAGCGAGTACTCAGCTTCTACAACCAGTACAAGGTTTGACATTAGTACTCAAACTTGCTGCTTTACATCTGAAAGAAATGAGCAGAGCTGACAGGAACACACGGTGTGGGTTATGTGGGTGTTTTAAGGGAAAAAGTGATGACCAGAGTCAGGTCAGGACGACAGCAGCTGGAGGAAGAGGAAGCGCTGTGGGAGTTATCCAGGAAGTCGACTTATTGGACCTGCATCCACAGACTAAAGAGCGTGTGCGTGACGAAATTACCCACTGACCTCGGTCACTTTTGTTCCACCACAAACTGCTTAAAACCCACCGGGGGACAAAGTTAATGTCTTTCACTTATTGAATTTATTGTTTTAATTTAAAGAAATAGAAACTTGGGATTTTCTACAAATTTCAACTGATTAAATTTTTTTTCCTAACCAACTTTTCTGTTTTGTTTTCTTCGTTCATTTCCATTCACGTTTATTAGACGAGCCAAAACACAATCCTCTTTTTCATTCGTGCGTTTTATTAGATAACAAAATACAAATCAAACTTGTGTTTCTTCTGCTACTGCAAGACTACAGCCCTCAATCAAGAGGTTTATACAGTGCTGTGAAAAAGTGTTTGCCCCTTATTAATTCCATAGTTTTTTGCATATTTATCACACTTACATATTTCTGATATTGGAACAAATATCAATATAAGACAAAGATAAGGGAAGAATACAAAACGCAGTTTTTCATTTATTAAGGAGGAAAGACGTTATAAGCCCTTAACCCTAATAACTGCTTGTGCCACCCTTCGTAGCAACTGCAATCAAACTTTTGCAATTACTGACTACGTGTGTTTCACATTGCTGTGGAGGAATTTGGGCCCAGAATTGTTTTAATTCAGCCACACTGGAGGGTTTTCCAGCACAAACAGCCTGTTTAAGGTCAAAGCACATCAATCAGATTTGGGTTTAAGCTTTGACCCGGCCACTCCAAAGCCTTCATTTAGTTTTTTTTGAGCCATTCAATCACTGTCCTGCTCCAGGTCCAAAGTGCTTCAGGACACAAACTGATGGCTGGAGATTCTTCTTCAGGGTTTTGAATCTTAACTGAGGTAAGTAAGGCCTGCAGTTGTTCAGATTTTGTTTTAAGTGTCCTTTAACTTGTGTGATGCAAACAGAAAAGTGATGCCAGTGTAGTGAGCGATTGTTTTTCCAGCATGACTGTAGAAATGCTGCTGTAGAGTCTTTTCACCTCACCTGCTGACAGGTCAGAGGCAAATAAAATTGCTCTTTGAAGTCAACACCCCTGTATTAAATGCCATTTCTGCAGTTTTTGGAAGCAATAAAGAACTCAGAGTACTGAGTAAATTACATGCTGTGGTGATTAAAAAAAACTTAAATTAAGCCAAGTAAACACTCAGAATCATAAAACTGTCAAATCTCACAGTTCAGCCTATTCAGACACAAGGATGCAGATTAAAATAGCCCTGCTGCACAGCAGCAGCACATGTGGCAGCAGATAGCTGTTAAAACATAAGTTTAACAAAAGCCTCCAGTGTTCAAAAAAAGGCCCATTATCTTGTCAGCAGGCAGGAAAGTGAACAGACTACTATTAAAGTTGTGTGGGCTCTGGAAGAAAGGAAAGCCCTTCCTCCTTCAGCTACAGCTGCTGTTATAGAGGTTTATATAGTGTGGCGCAGGAGGAAAGCAACCACACAGGAACCTGGAAAAGACTGTGAAGACAGGTGTAGATGCATTAAGGACCTTTATCTAAATTTACGGCTGTGCCTTTAAGTAACATTAGCACAAATGCAAGGTTAATTTAGAAGATGAGGAATTTTGTCTCTAAAACTAAAGTTCTCCACACAGAGTCATGCAATACTTTTAGTTTCCCACCAGATGGCGCCTTATATCATCAATTTTACATCTGCAGCCACATTGTACGGTAGTCAAAACAAAAAGGAGAAGGGGATCAAAAACTAAAGGTAAGAGATGAGCTAACCATTGAAGGACTCCAAATAAGCAGCAAAGCAAGTCTGAAATATTATGCTGGAAGATCAGTTTGTGACAGAAACAAAGAAAAATAAACCCGAGTGCTGCGGGACAGACAGGCGACAGACAGGACGGACTGACTGTGGGACAGATGGACAGAGACATGGAGAACGAAGGACCAGTCAGGATAGCCCACCGGTTGCTGTTGTAGGAGGGAATGTGGCCGCCGCTCACAGCCACACTTTTGTTGTTGTTGGCTTACATTGTTTGAAAGAAGAAGGGAGAGAAGGCAGATTAATGAGGAGACAGAGCAGGATTCGAAAAGCACAGAGCACTTATCCCGGCTGAAGTTGGGTTATAGGGTAAGTAAATCCAGATAAGGGAAAGAAACCCTGGATATGTTACGCTTGCTTAGTGGTACAGAGCCCAGGCTGAGTGAGAACCTACATAGACACCAGTTAGTTTGTTTGTCAGGGCACCGACTAACTCTGACTAATGTGTCTATTTTTGTGTAGTTGTTTTTTTCCCTTTCTTAGTGGTAGCTCACTCATCTTGTGGACTTCAGGTGGACCCTCAGAGGATCTTCATGTATGGATAGAGCCACGCTAGTACCAGCTTGGGTGTACGCTGATTCTTTGATTCCCTTTGGCCTCTTGATTGTGAACATCTCAAACAATTCTCTTACATTTTGCCACTAAATAGAACAATTAAGAAAAGTTGGAAGATGTTTCTATTTCCAAATTTATAGAACTAAATTGCTTTTTCTCCTGACCAACAGATGAAGTAGATCATAGATTGAGTGTACAGCGATATCCTCAAGAGTAAAAGCGTAAAATCTGACATTTGGCTTGGATTTGTTTGTCACATTTGCACTAAAAGGGCAACTGGAGGTGAGGTTTCTGGAATTGTTTGTGCATAGAGGAACTTTTGTCACTCTCCAACACAAGTTTAAAACCAACTGGAGACTGATTTACTTGAGAAGAGCAGACTTTTTGATAATTTATAGAAAATGGATTGTTTGGTGCAGAAGTACCTGGTGCGGGCAGCTCCAGCTTCGCCCTCCTGAGCTCTGTCATGGACGCCTGCAGCTGCTCGATCACAAAGTCGTCCTCGCAGAAGAAATCTTTGGACAAAGTCACCTGCAGAAACTCCACCAGCTCCTCCATGGACAGCTTCATCAGGTGCTCTGCAGACACACACACACTCACACTGATGAGAAGTGTTGTGAGGGGTGAAATCAGCTGGTTTCAGTTTGTGGAGGAAACGGTCTTACTCTTGTGCAGTTTGAGGAGCGTGTAGGACATGGCAGGCAGCACTCTTTCACCCTCCAAGATATAGATGTCCCAGATCCTGAGGGTCAGTGTGAAGGGAGTCTGACCACGAGCAGAACGAAAAGTTAGACGATAAGTTACTGAAGAAGGTAATTTATCTATATTTTTGTGACTGTCAGCAGTTGCCGTGAAAAAAAAAGAACCTCTTACTTTACTGGGAATTATTTTAAAGGAGCACTGATTACTCTAACTTACACAAAACATAATCGTAATCTTTTAAAAATCCTAAATACTGCATGCATGCTACGACCTCCAAAAGCAGCCGTAGCTTTGCACGTGCAGCAGACTCTGAGTCAGCGATGGGTCAGTGTACAGTGCTGCTTTTTGTTGTGATTACCAGTCAAAAGGAAAAAGAGAAGTGATATTAGTCGTCACAGCTTTCTTGTTGAAAAGGAGTGGGAAAATGTCCCGGCATGGTCTCGTCAGTCATTCCAAAAGCTTGTTCAGTCACTAAAGGCGATTGAGTCTTTGCAGCTTTTGGAACTCTTTTAAAAACATATTTAAATCATGCGGTTTGCCATGACTGCTGATCCTTTTATCCTCTTTAATATCCAATATATTCATTTGTAACCTTTCATATTTGTTGCTTTCATTACGGTTCAGAGCTTTGTAACTTTCTTTGAAAGTCTTGGTTTTAAAGGTGCTTTATAAATACAAATAAAGTAAAAATCCACC
Source organism: Astatotilapia calliptera (assembly GCF_964374335.1). Classification (NCBI taxonomy): domain Eukaryota; kingdom Metazoa; phylum Chordata; class Actinopteri; order Cichliformes; family Cichlidae; genus Astatotilapia; species Astatotilapia calliptera. Next base: position 21,687,414 of record NC_137438.1, read on the forward strand.
ACTGACAGGCTCCTAAACCTCTCACATTCCTGGCGATTAAAAGCTGTTTACGGGCTGTCAGAAACGTGTTGGGTTGGTTGGTTTTAATCATTGAATTGGAGCAGCTCATTGGCTGAAACCAAGTAGAGAAATCACAGCAATGGTTGTTAATAATAAAAAATTATTCAATAACTTCAGTTACTGATTATTGGGTTTCTCTCTTCAGCATAAAGCACATTGGATGGATGGATTCACAATTATCCAGGCTTGGCATCAGGAGTACACTAGCTTATAAAGCCCTGAGGCTGGGAGTCATGAAACCCTTCACGTGTACAGGTGCCAACAACCTTATGATGGAAATACCCAGCTTATAAGTTAACCAAGTTACGTTGCTGCTCTTCTACATGTCTTCATAGATCCTTTTGAAGGTTGTGAGATCATATCTTGCTTGTAACTGCACTCACTCTGTCCAGAAAGCACTGGAAGAACCACTTCATGGTGTAGAGACTGGTGAACACCTCTTGGTTGTCCTGCAGCAAACAGAAAATGGTGACAGAGTGAGGATTAAGCAGCCACCTCTGAGGGATTAAAGGTTTCATTTCTGGCACTATGACTGGCTGGTACGTCATGCAGCACTTGCTTCATTATTAATTGTCACACAGGTCTCGTGTTTCTCACCAGGTGCTGTTTCAGTTTGGGCATCATCTTCTTGAGGATGCGGTCGTGGTGCTCCTGGAAACGCATCAGCTTCGGGAAACCAGGGACAAAAAACCCTGAAGGTGTGGAGAAAAGAGCCGTAATGATGATCATCCCTTAAACTCTGTATGTAAACTTACACATCTGTGTGTCCAGATTAGAGATGGCACGATACCACTTTTTTATGTCCGATACCGATATCATAAATTTGGATATCTGCCGATACCGATATGAATCCGATATAGTGTTTTTTGTTTTTTAAATATCTTGCTGCATTTTGTATAAGTTCATACTCAAGTTTAAAACAACAACTACACTAAAGCTATTCTGTTATACCTGTATGCAAAAAAAATATATTTCATAGTTCAGCAATACTGATCAATCTAATAAACTTAAACCTACACCATCCTCCCTATTCTGGTATTTTAAAGAGTACTTAGCGTAAATATTAAGCAACCTAACTAACAGGGTTCCAACTCCCAGCAACAACAAAAATAAATAAATAAAAAATAGGGAACCACCCCTCACGCTCCACCTCATGATGCTTAATCGACGTAATCAACCTTAATTTGATGCAGTGTGAAAAAAAATGCACAGAAATCAATTATTTTTCAAGAAATATTAAATAGATTCAACATCTTTCTTCAACAAAATTGCAGACTGCACAGATGGTACCTTCCCAAAGGAAAAAGTACTATAGCTTACTAGGGTATATATATTAGACTTAATAGTTACTATATACAGTAATTGACTTCTATTCATTTTGCATCAAATTAAAACTTTGGGTGTCAGATAATTATTTATTAAAAGCTAGACATTTTAAATGAGAATAAGAAAGAAAAGTATGTCTTTGTGCCCCCTTTTCCCTGTTAATGCCCTATCGGCCCCCCTGGCTAAACTTTGCTAGATCCGCCCCTGCACAGTTACCAGCGTCAGCTACGTAGAAAAAGATCCTGGAGTAGAAAGTAATATTAAATACATTCTAACAACAGCTTATCAAGCTTAAACGTGCTGCTGTTGTTCAGCCGCTGGTTTCCTCTTTCTGGTGCAAAATGGGCCAAAAACAAACAAGAGAGACGGACTCGCTACAGAAAAGCCGATCAGCTGATCATTAAGCAGTTTCATGATTGAAGTAGCAGCAAGAAGAGGCAGTCGTTTGTTAAGCTTAACGCAGGAATGCTTTACAAACATTCAGAGATGGACTTACACACGTGCTTTACTTCTCTCGGGATAACTTTGTCGGAGATGAAATGCCGGGTTGCTAGCGAAGCTCCAAATGCTATCCAGACCACTGACAGGTCCCGCATGCCACAGCCGCTCTATCACGTGATGCATACTGCTCCGACGTGCTAACCTGAGGTGAGTTACGGTGTGTTGCAAGTTTTGTGAGGTGCTTTCGTGATATTTAATGGATCGGATTACATTTTTTATTTTTCTCCGATATCCGATCCAGTAATTTAGGTCAGTATCGGACCGATACCGATACGTAACATCTCTAGTCCAGATGTTTAAAGTTAGATTCATGAGCTCACTGCAGCAGCATGTGTGCTGCTAATTTGTCCTGAGTGCTTCCTCAATGATGCCTTTCGCTGATAATTTTATCGCTTAACGCTTGATAAGACTGGAGGAGGTCCAGAGTCGCTCAAGGTCATTTCAGTGCAGAGACCAGAGTCAGTTAAACACTCTAAATGTCAAAAATGCAAATCTGGCAGCTGTGGTCAGAAGATTCGTGCCTTAACCTGACATAACAGATGGTTTGTCACCTTCTGAGCAGCTCTGTGGAAACAGGAAAAGGCCAGGCATGTTTTTTTAAAGAAGAACTTGGCAGATGATCTGAACCCTCTGTGACAGCAATTTTAGGCCAGTAAATTCAAACGTGGTGATTACACAAAGTGCAACGGACAATCAAAGTTTGTCTATGCTGAGGATTTTTGTAGTTTGACATCTGAACTCCACTTTAAGGAGTCAGCATGCAACACTCAGGCTGCAGGAGCTGTGCACACTGAATTCAGTACAAGCGGTCTGCACATCATGTGCAAGAAACTTCCTCTTTTTCTTTTCTTCTGCACATTCAGTTACAGTTCTTGTTTAGTTTAACCATTAGTGGAGTGGCTGTACATTCCAGCTTCTGTGTCAGGAAGCTTTACTTGGCGATGAACATGAGAACAAAAGAGTTGAAAGAGAAGTATATAAATACGACCACAGGCTGCACTTTGAGAACCCTGAGCCTTCAGAAACAGGTGCGCACGTTACCGTGCATGGCGTGCTTCTGCCCAGACAGCAGTTTGACGAGAGCCCAGAAGGCGTCCTCTTCATTCATGTAGATCAGCAGCAGAGCTGTGATCTGACTCATGCCCTGGCAGTAGCCCACCTCCTGCAAACACACATCAATCAGCTGAGGGGAAACAACAACGGAGCCATTCTTTGCTTTACTTTTGTAAACTTGGCTTAACTTAATTTACATACAGTTCCTTTATTTGAGGTGAAACACTGAGATAGTTTATAGTGAGATAATTATTAAAGGATATACAAACTTTGATAAAGTAATATCTGTAAGTGCAGATAAGTCATCTCCATCCATTATAGAAATACTTTGGTGACCTAACAATAAATCTGTAGTTCAGCATTTTTCAGCCCTGCTTCATTATTATTACACACAAACTAACACCACTGTTATCACCATTAGACATATATTATTTTATTATGTTGAATCGAATGGCAAACTGTGGGTGTCAGGGTTCACTGTGATATTGTGATACTGGGACACTTGGAATGGTTTTCATTTTTCCTTTAAACATTGCCCAATTATACATTTCATATCTGACATCTATATGTCGTCTACCTCTGAAATATGAGGGATCAAAAGTGTTGGAGAAAAAACTCTTAGCTTAGTTCACCTCTGTGTGTTTCAGGAGGTTGTAACTCTGAAAGAATTCACAGCACGAAGGTAAAACTGGAAAAGTTACTGTACTTCTTCTTCTTCCCTACTTCAGGGATGACAGTGAGTTGATAAAGTTGAATAATAATCAAGAATTATCTTTTTAAAGGAAGACTATTTTAAACATCAGCGGGAAATGATTTCAACATTGCAGTAGGGTAAATTTAATGTGAACTTTGAAGGCGACGTCGATGTCAAAATCAAACTTTACTAACTTAATATTGTTTTTACCCCAATAATCTCACTAGACTACAGTTTTCACTCCAGGTACTACACAAGTATTACCATTTATTGTTATTAGGTTAGTAGTTTAGTAGGTTACCTACTGTTACTAAATGGTTTTATCTTTTTAGTACTTTTATTAAAAAAGAAATGATTGTTGTTACTTCTTTTGGTAATATCAAGCTATTTACTTAATTAGTGTTTCACATTGTTAATAGACTATTACAGTTTTATTATTAAAGCCAGACCAATTTTTAAGACTGACACTGAAACTTGGTAATTTAAAAATCAAATATATCAGCTGATATATATTTATTTTCTCCTGAAACATTTGTAACCTGCAGTTTAAAAATAATCGTTTCATTGTCGCTCACACTCGCCCCGAGTCTACTCGGATTAGCTGCTTGTTGTATTTGTGGCTCCAAACAGGGGAAGTTGCAGAGTGCCCTCTGGTGGACAAACTATGCAACACTGGCTGAAGGGTTTTTCTCTTGTTTCTTGTTTACTTTTTACATTTCTATATATCAGCCAATATAAATGCAGTTATATCAGCAAGTACTTCATATGAGCCCCACTGACATACCAGGTTTTACCTAGCTGTAATAAAAAGTGTTACCAATATTGCTACAATAACAAAATATTAGATCGGTGCCTTCGTGTGCACCTTTATTGTCTTCAGTGAAAATGTTACAACTCAAAGTCTTCAGGACGCTAAAAGCGAGCTTGGATGACTCACCGTGTTGTACATGGAATAGGCTGTGAGGACATGGAAGAGTGCCTGCTGCCTGAAAGCACAAACAAACCACAGTTCATACAAAAACTTTAATAAACACACTTCAGTGGCGTCTTTGGCTTCAAGTTAAGATGGATGCATGTGGCCTGGAGCTGCACACCAGCCTTGATGCTGAGTTGTGTCGCTGCAAAGCATGAATGCACTTCCAAATATCAGAAAAGCAGTGTGAAAAGGCAAAACAGCGTTAACGGGTACAGGTCTTTCCTCAGAGTCACGCAACAAAGCGGAAGGCAGAGCAGAAAGGGGACGTGAGATCTCTCACTTCCACACTGGAGAAGCCGCCTTCTCCTCGCAGAGAGTGAAAATGCATGCATATCTGCAGATGATTACTGACTCCCGTTGTGTTTGTGCTCTTGTTACTTTTACTGAGATTACGTGTCAAATAGCGAGAGCTGTCATTGTTCTTGGGCTTTGTGACAGTGAAGTGAAGGCTCGTTGTATCTTCCCCCATGCAGGCACATTTATGTACAAGGTTATGTAAATTGAATTACTCAGGAACTGAAAGGCTCCTTAAAAGGCACACAGGAAACTTTTAAGCTCAAAAATGCAAAGCTGCTTTAAATAAGCAACACAACCAACATTGCTGCAGCTGTGTGCAATGAACTTGCAGATGGTTGCTTGGATGTAGTAAAATGTGAAAGTACCCACTTGACATCATAGCGATGCATGAACATGATGTGGTCCCTGTAGGTTCGGTTCACATCCAGGTCGATCTGCCGGATGTCGGGGGATATTCCTCTGGCTCTGGCCTTCAGTTTCTGAAAACAGCCACAAAACAAAGAATGAATTCAAGCAGAAGTGCCATTTAGTACTAAATAGCAGGCATCTGTGTCCACAGAGTTTGTGGGTCCACCTTGCTGATCGAGCTTTCGAAGCCTCAGCTGATAACTTGGCACCCAACCCTCACTTCTGGCTTTAAAAAATAATAAACACTAGCGCTGAGGCTTCAAAATGCACAGTAGGGTCATATTATGATATCACTGCTATAGAAACGTCTTGCAAGAAAACTGTGCCAGCTGAAGGTGAAAAAACTCACTTGTTTCCCCACTTGAGGTGACCCCCCCCCCCAAAACCCAAACAAACAAACAAACAAACAAAATGGTCAAGTAGAACCAGACTACAACAGAGGAGAAGCTAGCAGCAGGTAATGTGTGACCTAAAGGAAAACAAGCATCTCAGAGCGTGGCTGGATCACTCCATAGTTGCACTCTGTGTTACAGGAAGAGCAAATAGTGGATGGAAATTAATGCTAAGATTACAGGGTGATGAAGGAGGGCTCTACGCAGCTGGTTAAAAGAGAACAGATAAAACATCCCATGTACTAAATATTTTTCACTTTTTTTACACGACAATATTGTTTCAGGGTGAAGCAGCAGACTTAGGTGTGAGCGATGGATGAGAGCGAGGCTGCTGCCTTAGGCTACGTCCACACGTACCCGGGTATTTTTGAAAACGCAGATTTTTATATGCGTTTGCACCTTTCGTCCACACGTAAACGGCGTTTTCGGTCACTGAAAACGGAGATTTTTTTAAAAACTCCTGCCAGGGTGGATAATTTTGAAAACTCCCTTTTTGCGTTTATGTGTGGACGCAGCGTCAAAGGTGTGCCCATTTTTTGACGTCACACTGTGCGTCAGGTTATTGTTTCGGGGAATATTAATTTCTACAATGGCGGACTTAGACAAAATACCATTACTGTTAATTTTACTCTCTGCAGTGTTTAAATATATACATACATATATATACATACAGTTACTGTCCCTCCACACATAGGACTCAGTTCTGCTTCTATGCGCCATCTTTTTTTACTCTTTCCCACCCAGGCTGACTTCTGATTGGCCAACATTTCTACACTGATAGGAATATAGCGCCACCTGCTGCTTTGGCATGTTCCTAGCAGCGTTTTCCTTCGTTTTTGGCTTTTACGTGTGGACAGGATTTTTTTTTTTTTTTTTTAAAAACAAAACGAAAAATCTCCGTTTTCAAAAAAAACAACCCGTGTACGTGTGGACGTAGCCTTATTTTCAATAATGCTCTTCTTCTAGAATAATTACCTGATTTAGATGTTATGCAACCCCAGGCTTTAGTGGAGTTTGGTTAATTGGTGTAGGTGTGAATGGTCTCTGTGCGTTTGACCTGCTACAGATTGGTGACCTGTCCTGTTCTAAAGCATGTTTTACCTTCACGATCTTGAATGAAATGATCTAAATTGGTAAAATGAATAAAACCTCTAAACTTAATCTTAAATATTTATTCTGTTGATTTTTTTGCATAGATTGTTGCAACTTTCCTTGATATCATTTTTTCTTACTGACAGTATGTAATGCTAACTACAGACAACAAAGTTTGGGTAATAAATGTTTAAAAAAAACAAACCAAACACGACTAAATTACACCTCCTGAAATCTGATGGATTATTGTGGACAGAGCTGCCCTGCTCACAGGGGAGAAATCTTCTCTTTTTCACTTTATATTTTCCACATCATTTAGTGCATGTGGCCTAACTCATAATTAGACCACTTCCCAGCCAATGAAGGCAGTGATATATTGATCTTGCTAGCTAAACTTTCTAATGCGATCCAAACTTTATGCAGCAGTGGTGAAAAACCCCCAAAAAGATCTTTACCGTGTGCCGGAGCAGGTCGTGCAGCTTTGCACAAACACGATTAAACTTCCAAAGCTGCTGCTTGGCCACAATAACTCTGAAGCTCAGTGAAATCAAATAAAGCCGAGGTGTTCGTCAGCTCGCTTATGAATCTTTATGAGGCTCACGTTTTGATGAACGCTGCAGACATTTTATAAACTTGAGCCTGAGAGACAGTGTTTAGCTGAGAGTTCCTAGAGTGATACCTCATAGAAGTCCTTCTTCTCCTCCTTTATTTTGGGTATATCGAGCAGCAGACACCACACCTCCCCTCGGAGCTGCAGGGGGATTCCCTTGTAGATCCTCCTGAGCAGCTGGAAGGAAACAAATAGCAGGAGGTCATCGTTAGCAACCTTCAAAAAGGAACTTTAACCTCAGACAATCACTCCACATTTAGGCCATCAGAAGGGCCGTGCAAGGTTTAGTCCAACAAAACATTAAATGTGAAGACAGGATGAATGTGGTGGTTCTTTCTTTTCCTCTGCATATTCAGCATAAGGCGATAAGCTCACAAAGCCTCATGTGTGACTTTAACAGGTGTCACCGTGCTCTTAGGATCATGGCCTCAATCTCTTGTGAAGCACTTCAGCTGCAGATCTCTGGTTAAAAATATTAGTCTAATAAAGTGTGAAGTCTTGTTCTGGGAGCCTTTCACATTCACTCTAATTTCTGGATTATTGAAACTCAGTTTTCATCTCCTCTGCCTTCACTTAGTCCAGAAGTCACTCTCATAGATCTCAGCAGTGAGGTTCAGGCTATAATGACAGCACTCATGTTCTGATTAGGAGGCATAATACTGTAAAATCCACAGCAGACTTACTGTGAGCTCGATTATATGTAACTGGTATGAACCACAAATCAGTTTGATGTCAAACTTGTTATAACAACAACAAAAAACAATTACAAGAACTGCTCTACCCACAATCCTAAAACTGAAACAGCGCCCCTGATTGGTGGAGATTGTGGTTACCATGGAAACCTTTAAGCACAAAGCTTTAGAAACATTGAGAGTGACAATCACAGCCAGGAACAAAGTGCTGTAGCATACTGACACACACCCCACAAAAACCTGTCAAATAAACTATTATCCAACACTGACAGCAAAAAGGATTCAGCTCAATGATTGTGCAAAGTCTTTGCAATGCATCATGGGACGAGTAGTTTCTTCACTGTTAAAACTAATAATGTAACGTTTGTATTTTTGACTTTTTGTGTTGTGTTTTTTTTTTTATCCAGTTAAAATCTTTTTATGGTCCTGACTCAGCCTGTAGCTGGTTTCAATGTTAGTTCATATCAGCATTTTCTAAAACATCAACAGAGTACATACAGAGGAAATTCACTTCCATTAAATTATGGTGATTTGAAGGATCTAATTAGCTTTTTTCTTTACTTTCATCTTAAGTTATTTTTAGTTTATTCAACTATACTGCAAAAATGTAACTATGGCAACACATTTTCTTTGTACTTTTATGTTGACAATGTTGTTTTAATCCTCATTTTTAAAGGTCTAGTTTGTTTAATACCTAGTTTGTTTTTATTGATGTATTTCTTGTTTTTAGCTTTAGTAAAAAAAGCCTTTTAACGTCCGTGCTCTTAGCTAAGCTGGCTCATTTTTAATTGTCCTCTATCTCACAGCTGGCTACAGACGAATAGCTGGACTGTAAACACACACACACACAAAACGTCAGCCAAGAAGAACGTCTGAAATGATCCATCCACAATTAATACTTTGCTGTGTGTGACTGGATTAAGTTTTAAAAGTCTGCTTAATTAAAAGCTTCAGAGGAAGAAGATGAGGGCTAAACTCTTTTTGGGCGCTATTAAAAAGACGAGAGCCTCGTTCAAAACGGGAGACGCCTGGACCCGGTACATGTGCTAGCCTGTGGCTGGGATGAGTAAAAGAGGTCATTAAACCACTGACACTCCACCAAATGAAATACACGACCAAACTGAGTAAAATTCCACATTTCTCTGACTTTGAATGTCATTGGGAACATTTTTAATAATCCAAATACACCAAACAAGGATATGTTCCGCATTATAACTTAAACAGGAAGTTGCACTGCATAAACTAGTGATTTAAACAAACACACGGACAGGAAACACCAAGTTGCATGGCCGTAGCTGCAGTCCACTGACATGTAACTGGGGCATCTGGCAGCTGCCAAAAATTACACAGAATACAGAAACCTTCCCTCATCTTGTCAAAGCTGTCAGACAAACACAAACAGTGCGTGCCTGAATGTACGCTGCACCCTCCCTGAGAGAAAGCAAAGGGCTTTGGAAGGTGAACCACGACCATCTGGCTGGATGCACACGGAGACTGCGGGCAGTGAGAAGTCTAGATAGAATAGACTGCTATGCATGCAGAACAGTCCAGAGTAATCCAGTGTCGACAAAGAGATGGGAAATCAGTCAGACTCCGGCTGAGGGAGATTAAGTCTTAAAAGGCAAACTGCTGGAACAGCAAAGCTAATCGCAGCAGTGAATTCTCCGTCTCCACCTATTAAAACCCAGCCAGCCGTGTGCGTGTGCACAGGTGACTGACAGCGGAGGCAAACGGAAAGGATGGTAGAGTGTTAGGAGGCAGCACTAAAAACATCCGAAGACTAATCGCAGCACCTCAGTGTTCGGTGCTTCCCAAAACGAGCCAATCCCCAGAGACGCAACTTTGAAGCGTGTTTCCTCTCGCACGCCCACACTGATGACTTGTGTCTATCCGCCATGTTGCAGTGAGGTTGTGTGTTTAACCTCTTCATATTTTTCTAATATTGTAGTTTTATCTTAATGTGACAAATCCATATTTGTGATTGGTCAGATGCTGACTTAGATGTTGATGCTGAGGGAAGGAACCCTGGACCCCGTCCCTCTTCTGAGGGCGGCTCTTCCGAAAATAAAAGCTGTGCTGGAAGCTGATTGGAACAAAAACATCAATAGTTAAACTTCTAGTGAGGGCTAAAACATTTAACTTGTTTTAGTCTACACAGATCTCAAATAATTAAAGCAAAGCATTCTGCAGAGTACAAAATATTGCAGCAAAAGTGTTTATTTACATTTTATTTCTGAATCTGAACCTGTTTTTGTTGCTTTACAAGAAACACAGACGCAGAGGGAGTCGGGCCAGATTTACATGTACGAGCTGAGAGTAAATCAGGAGCCATAAATCAGACCCCATCTGTAACCTCGCGTCACATGAGTGTGATGCACTGATGTGTGTGTGTCTGTGTGTGTGCAGCTGGTGTGTTTTCACATTTAAAGGTCTGAGTGGTGTGTGTGTGTAAGATCTGAGAATTAATGACATTTAGTTGGGTGTGTGTGAAGTGTCCAAAGCCTCCACTCCATCAGCCTCCTACCCACCACACTTGGGACTCGCTTGTTTCTAGTGCAACAGCCTTGTAATTAGGTTCTGATGAGCGAGTCAATGAGCGCATCTGTTACACTAATCATCCTCCGAGCACGAGTGTGTCTGTGTGCCTACATGTGTGTCAACATTTACATTGAAAGTGTGCTGTTCACGCTTTGGTTTGCGCTCATCTTCTGCACAGACAGAACTCGCTGTGTGCATGGATTTAAAATATGGAAGGAAAACATTGGGGGTGCTTAAAAATAAGACCTTAATTGGTATTAAAATGTCTTAAAATCCTCCCTTTAAAGTCTTAAAAATGACAAATCTCTCACATTGTAACCAGACTCTGAATCTGCACACTTTTACCTGCATTACATTTAGTTATGACTTATTTAGTTTTGGTTAATTTAAAGCTGGACTTGAGCCTCCTTACACTAAACAAGTTCTTCCAGCAGAGTTAAAAACATGCTGAAGTTGAGATAAATTAAGAACAAAATTCTATTTTTCTTTTTGCTACAACTACAAATAATGAGCTGCACATTATTGTGGCTTCAATTTATGGATCTGTGCTGGCAGTGTTTTTCCCTCTGAAGCTAAAGAGGTCATTTCTGCAGAGTACAGCCTGCAGCAGTGACGGCCTGTATCAAAAACTGGCGTTTCTTCTCCAAGTTGTTAAAAATGTGTCGTTTGACACGGACGCCTTAACCCAGCTGGTTATGATAACAGTAAAACAGGTCTCGTCACAGAGTGACAGAGTTTGTATGAGATCAGCAGTTGGATTGGGATGGTGTGGGATCTGTTGTGGTGGAGAGCTGAGCATAACAGTAAAGCTGTCGATTTACTGGTCAGGCTACGTTTGCACCCGCACCTGTGGTCCCGAGCTCTGAGTAGTGACTGAAAGACTGAGATTGAAGGAATGGTTGGGCTCTTCCTTAGCTAGAGGGTGAGCAGCTCGGTTATTCATGAGGGACTTGGAGTAGAGCTGCTTCCCCTCCACATTAAAAGGATTCAGTTTAGGTGGCTCAGGCATCTGAACAGGATGCCTCCTGGACGCGGCATTTCGTTGGAGAGGCATTTCGGGCATGTCATACCAGGAGGAGGCCTGGGGCAGAGTCAGGACTCGCTGAAAAGATTATCTCTCGCCTGTTTGGGAAAAACTTCTTGCCATCCCAGATGAGCAAGAGGTGGCTGACGTGAAGGAAGTCTGGGCTGCCTCCACAATCCAAGTCAAGATGAGCGGTAGGAAAATGATAACTATATGGTCTCAGCACACAAAAGAACACTTTTAAGTGCACTCAAGAGTAACTTCAAAATGTACAGGGTAAATGTTGTGAAGAGGCATACTGTAACTCTAACCGAGTTAAAGTATGTGTGTGAGAATGCATTGCTTGTGCTATGTACTGCACTACAGCAGCCTGGACAGCAGTGAGCTTTTCAAGACTTGTTGGCAATGATGGAAACTGAGAATGATTTTTACAACACATTTGCCAAACATTTTAACTTTTAATACTGCTTTAAAAGTTGTAATATGAGGCGGGCTCCATTTTAAGGGAAGGGATAGTTCAGTAGGTAGAGTGGTCGCCCCGTGATCAGAAGGTCGGGGGTTCGAATCCACTCAACGGCTACCCTAAGGTACCCCTGAGCAAGGTGCCGTCCCTACACACTGCTCCACGGGTGCCTGCTTAGTGGCTGCCCACTGCTTCTCTGAGTGAATGGGTCAAATGCAGAGAAAAACAAGTAATTTCCCCACGGGGATCAATAAAGTATCCATTATTATTATTATTTTAAAGTGCAATCAAAATGGGCCTGCCAGCACCAGTGTGTGCAAAGAAATTTTATACCTAAAAATCCTGTTGGCAGTTTGAAATATACCAAATTTAATTAGCATGGATCCACCTCAGAGGCTGTTTGCCTTCCTGAGTTTTCGGGTCATAAGCTGCTACTTTTTCCCCACACTGTGAACACTGCGGCTTATACTGATGTGCGGCTAATGCTAATGCATATTTTTTTTCATGCAGCCAAAAACATTTTGCCTGGTAACAGTAGACCAATAAAATTGTTATGTAGTATATATACGGTATATATTTTTACCGGCTGTTAAGAGACGCTGTAATGTTGTTTGTGCACTGTTCCGTAAAAAACCACAAGCAACGTATGTGTGTTACTGATACGTACGTATACTTAAAGGTAGCCGTGTTACAGGCGCTGTTCCAGGAAAAAAAGCATTTGCAGTATGTATTTTTGTATGTTACCATATCGTTTATGTTACCTTGTTTATGTTACCTTACAGATTAAATTAAATGTTAAAAATCCTCACGTGTAGTATTTCTGTGTAAATATCTCATATTATGAGTGAAACGCATACGGCTTAAAATCCGGTGCGGCGGATTTTGTACAAAGTACAAAATTGATTTTCTTTCTAAAATTAGAGCATGCGGCTTTTAATCAGGTGCGCTCTGTAGTCCGGGAATTACAGTAATTGGCTTCACATTTAACACCGGCTCCTTGATGGAGCCTCTTTGTGTGGACCCACACCTGAGTGACTGCTGTTGGATATTAATAAAGTCTCCCAGCTGCCGAACGAAGCCATCATATTAGCTGTTTTACAATTCCTCATCATATTCCCAAACACAACCACAAACATCCTCAAGATTCCACTTCCACCACAGCTTTTCTGAAGAACACCACTTCCTGTGGTGACCAAGCAGTTACTGTGAAGTACTGGACTGGGGCACAGCTATAGTCTTAGAAGCCAAGATTTCAGAACATTTGCTGCGGTATAATTACTATAATGCTAAACACGATAACCGTAAGGAGGATTGGTCTTGTGTGGCTGGTGGGGGTGGCTCAAGGGGAGCTTATGACTGTCTTACATCTGCTCTCATACTTTCAAACTGCGGGCTAAATGTTCTCACAGCAGTTGGCAAGTATGGAAATAAAATAAGAGGTATATTGAGCGTGACCCGTTTCCTCGCCGAGCTGACGGCACGCTGCTGACTGACAAAGTAAAAGAAATATCCCTGAAGCTGAGATGAAGAAAGAAAGGGTGGAAGAGGGAAGCGGAGGAGGCGATGTTGAGTGATGTGATGGATCGAGCTAAATGTTCTCTCTGCGTCCTTGGCTGTAACTTGACTTGAAAATGGCTTTGAAATAAAAGGGAGGCAAAACCAAAAAAGAAGCAGAAGGAGAGTAAAAAAAAGGAGCCTAAGAGCGCTCTTAGTGCCAGCAGTGAGTGCATTTCAAAGGACCAACACACCTCAGTAATCCCTGCTGAATTCATGCATACAAATGAAGCACTGCGGGGAACACCACAAAACAACCTGGACCTTAGAAGGCACCAATGAAGACAGCCATAGCTGATACCTGCCCCCCTCCAGCTGTCCTCCAGAGACATTCAGCTCCTCTGTATCAGCCGGACTGCAGCAGAGGGCAGAAGTGGACTTACATTAGCTCGGGAAGATAAATGCTGGAATGTGGCTCAGATATTTAAGGGTGGATTTGATGTGTGTTACTTTATCATTCGTGGTCATTTTGAAGCTGCACAGAAGACTGTTTTTATATTTAAAGATGAAATGACCGAGTGCAGTAAAGCAGCCTGTTGGTTTCTAATGTGGAAAACTCTGGACCTTGCTGTATTAAAGAGGACATAGTATGTTTACTTTTATTTTCTACAAATATACAGTTACAATGGTGAATGTTTATGTTAAATAAAGCAATTTTTTCATTCTGATCAGAAAACTCACAAAAACCTTTTACACCGACCATAAATTATCTAAAAAGAACGCAGATTTTCAGAAGGAGGTTTTACTGAATTCCTCTCACCATATGTTGGCCAAAAAGTTCTCTTAGAAATATTAAAAGAACAAACCTGACTTTTATCAGAACGGGGCTCAAGATCTTTCTGGGAAAGTCCAGACCCTAAACAGTCTAACACATGGACGCAGCCACTCTCCTTGGCTTCAGACGTCTGTAGTGCAACACAAAGACAAATTCCCAGTGCACAAACCTGTGAATGCTCCTCATCTACTCAGAGAAGTTTGGACTCTTCAACTGTAAACCCCTGAAACTACTCGGTCACAGCCAACAATGAAGTTCAGGTCAGTTTGAAACCAAAGCTGATGCTTGCCCTTTGGACAAGTCGAAGACGAAATCGCAAAGTAAGAGTTTAGAAGGAGACGTCTTTGGAAGGGTCTAAAAACAGCTGCACTGGAAGCCGTCTGAACTAGCGAATAAGAGCACAACTCGCCCCAAAGGGCTTTATTAACAATACGGTGAAATCAGCCTGCATTTATAACAACATGGTGATTATCTGACCTTTGACCTATGACCTTGAAGAATTACATACTAAAATGCTGTATTTTACAATCTTTAATCATATCATTGGAGCAGATCTGGCTGAAAACTCTGGCTTCTACAGGCTGTAAAAACTTGAGATTTCTAGTTTTTCCACGTCTGCTCTGACTTTGAACTTGATGTCGACCCGATTTTCACCATAATTAAATCAGCCTGAGCTGTTCTTGCTACCATGACACAAATTTGAACAAGATATCTTGAAAACTGACTAGACTGCCAACAAACAGACAGACAAACAAACAGACCCTATTACATACTCCCGCCCTGTTTAAATGCTGCTTAACTGTGCAGTCCCTCACATTAAGTGTTTTATTCTTCTCAAGAACATTTGGGGATCCATTAAAATGTAAAATGGTCAGACGAACAATAGTGATGACTGATCGTCTACTAGACGAGCCGTACGCGTCCCTAGTTTTGATGTGCAGAAGAAGATGAGTTTAACCAACAGACAATTTAAATCAGGATTTCATTTTATTTATTTACTCATTCATATTTTTTTAAATGCCAGAACTTTTTGATCATGTCACGTATGACTGATTTAACTTTGCAGGTTTTAAATCCAGCCTCAGATGCTTCAATAGAAGCCTTCAGCCCATCGACTGCAGCTCAGTGTTTGTGTAGCTGTAGCAGAGGGCGAGTGCCTGCCAATCATCTCTTGCGACACCGTCTAGCGGCTGGCGAATCGATGGCCCCCGCGGACACGCACTACTATTAAAGCAGCTATTAATAGCAAAGTAACAATCTCAGAAGCCACATTGTGCTCATGTTCTACACGTGTCAGGCTAGAACTGCATCAATTAAGGCCAATTTATGGTCTTTGCATCTGTGTTCAGGACAGCTGTGGACAGCAGGGTGCCACACGCTCCTGCTCATAATGAAATCAGTGCTGTCAAAAGGAGAATCACCTTCTCACTGTTCTTGTATTTATCCCAGTTCTTCAGCATCTTCAGCCATTTGGTGGTCCTCTCCACCTCCGTGTGTTTTTGCTGCAGAAACAAGAATGAAAACATTAATAAGTTTCCCCTGCAGCTGCACTCGGGTCCACTGGGAACCACAGTGAGAAGAGAACAACATGCAGGTCATTATTTTGTATGTTCAAAGGCGTTTGGAGCTGTTCAGATGCTTTAATTAAAGCCTTCTGCAGATGCTGGTTTGTCTTGTTCGACTTTTGCACATTTCATGAACACAAGCATTCGTGAAAGAACCAGTTTTTACATCAAAACAAAGCATATTTATCATTTAAAATCAGAATTTCAGTAAGTTTTGTTCTCACAGCTTTGGGATTAGAAATTGGGCTTTTACTATACCAAATAAGTCACTTGTTTAAGTGTTTTATTCATTTCATTTTGATAAATTTGTTTTTCTTCAGTATGGCATTTTGAAATTAAAAACTACATTTTTCCCTGTAGTTGCATAGAAAACTGCGTTCTATTTGACTGTACGTCCAACACCTCAGAGTATCCTTATGTAACAAAGAACATGAGGATACTCTGAGGTGTTGGACGTGACTAGAAAGAGTTTCTATTTTTAGGCAAACACTAAAGGAACAAATATACAGTATATACGATATACTGAAACAGCTGACAGGGACTACATGTTAACTGCGTCTGGTGTGAGCAGAGGAACTGATTTTAAAGAATAAAAAACCCAAGGCTGGTACACTCCTTTGTTTTCTTGAACAACACTGAGGACGAAGGATGAAGATTATTGCTCTGGTTTAGTGGTGTGCTGAGTGGGAATTTTTCAGAGACTGAGGAATCTGTTTGGAAGCTGGCTTTGTTTTAATTGTTGGTAAAATTATGGATGGAGTTTCCTTCCCCTTGAACCTGCAGACAGGTGACATGCTAAAGTAAAAAGCTGAGCATGTGGCCCCTGTAGTGAGGGGCTCTGATTTTTTCTTGCCATGGATCCTCTCATCTCAGCCTATTAACATTTCCAGGTTTTTAATTAATAAAGTTCTACCAAAGCTGCTGGCATTGTTAGAAGAAAAGGTGCCCAATGGCATTACCAACACAGTTTTTATCTCTCCAAACTCGTCATTTTGTTGTACTTCATGCCAAACCAAATCTTCTCCAGTGGGATGTAAACCAGAGTCTACTGGCAGTCAAACCAAAAAGTTCCCTCCAAATTTCCCTCCTAACGCAGACTGTACGTTTCTAAATTCGGCATATTCCTGGAAATTAATTTACTCCTCATTTAAATGTTAGGAAAAAATCTAATATCTAAAAGGCAGAAAAATTGAGTCTAGTCTAATGGCAATACAAACAATGTGTGTTTAGGAGCTGTATGAAACCACTGATCACGATCTTGGGATTTGAAACTATGGTTAAATGGTTAACTCTGGTTAAATGAATGATGCTGACGGGCAGCTGTAGGTCTTGCAGGCTTGCGTCCACACGCCTGTGCAGAACGCATTTACGCATCGTTCTGCTCAAGCGCTTTTACAGCAGTTCGCTCTGACGCAGCAGATGAATGCATGAACCATGCAGCTTGCATTCTGCCTCACTTGTTAACCGGGAGAGGAAGGCCCGGCCGTCTGCCGGGGTCACATCCAAACATCTTTGAACCAACAGGTAACTGCTCATCTGCACTAAGATACAAATAATACGTCGAGTCACTGCGCTAATCTGGGACTCTTGTCTCTTGGGTATCTGCAGGTAGCATTTCATGAATTACACAACACTGTTTGTAATCTCTGAGCAGGGGTGTGAAACAAGGCCCAGGGACCCATGTCAACCAGATGAACACCAACTGGGAGATTCTGGTTGATCAAGCAGCTTTCTCTACACCCAACACCAACTGAGGGAATATCTTTTGGGAGAATAATGTTCATCCGTCAGATCGAATTCAACAGACTTTGAGATCATTGCCAAGGTGGCCCGGCACCTTACTAACCCATGTGTAGGTTTCCCATTTTTATTAGGATCGACCCAGATCTTTCTTTTTTTTTTTAACCTCTGGGCCAGTCACGCAACACTAAGCAAGAACTACAACAAAGGGTTTCCTGTGTCCCGTGCTTCAATCTCAAACCAAACCGGTCTATCTTATTATATTCTCAGGGTTTTAATGCAGGGGAAGTGAAAGCAGGAACATGAAATGTAATTTTCTGATTTGCGTAGCTGAGAAATAGCTCTTTTTTTATTATAAAAATGCCCCAAAGCTGCACAGATGGATTTGTTTAAAAACAACGAGAAGCAACACCTCTCACCTTTTCCTCCACCGAGTCGTAGGATGGAAGTTCAGTCTCACTAAAGAAAGGAGAGGAAAGCAGAAGAAATTAGTAAGGAAAACAGCTGGAGGAATGAGATCTTAAGCCTCTTAACCTCCAAGTTTTTAGTTATGAATCATAGTTGATATATTTTCCTTCCAGAAAATACTTTCTTTTAAAGAGTTCATCTCACTCCCTGACTGTTATCAGTAGGAGGGAACATCACATATGTCAGTGGTCACACAAACAGGAAATAACAGATTGGACATTCCTTAATCTTGTGTCTGTTTATCAGAAGTTAGTCACTGGAGAATAATCTGGTTTCAGCTCAAGTTGAAACCACTCTTACCATGCCTCGACCCCTTGGTCACTTCTGCTCAGAGTCTGGTTTCGAATTATGCAGGAGCTTCCAGTTCAGCCGTATATCTGCTTTACTTTGTGAGGAAAGGATGACACCTCGCCCATCGTTGCCTCAATTTGGTTTACATTGTAAGGTAATGACCCGACAATAATACAGAAAAATCCCCAACAATCACACAATCCCCTATGAGCGTGCAGTTGGCGACAGTGGGAAGGAAAAAAATGCATGAACCAATATCTACTAAAACCTTTACTTTTAAACCAGCATTAACCCAGTATTAACCAGGACAACTATTTATCATTTCTACATGTACAGACTAATAGCCCTGTATGGTGGCTTCCATTCTAACCACGTCTTTTAGAGATCTAACCAATGCAGAACAGTTAGTGGCTGAAAATGTTACAGCTAGCACTGTTAAAGACAAGCTACATAAGATTAAACCTAATGCTATGCTTCTCTAGCTAGTTTACCAGATGCAATTTCCTTGCTGTCTGGACCAGTCGCCAACTATTTTGGTTCTTTCATCAAATATTATCTGACCTTTGAAATCATTTAAAAAAAATCCACCACATTTGCTGTATTGTTTATAGGAAAGGCAGTCCACTAAATCACGACCCATAGGTTGTGTAAACAGTTCATTACAGCCCATAGTAACATTTCATCATGACACGGTTCATAGTAGTTATGAACAGAGCAAACGATGAGGTGAGATGAGAAGTCTGACAGGCCAAGGTATGGATATATATATGGATATGGGGCGACCGTGGCTCAGGGGGTTGGGAAGCGTATCTGTAACCGGAAGGTCGCCGGTTCGATCCCCGGGCTCTCTGTCCTGGTCGTTGTGTCCTTGGGCAAGACACTTTACCCTACTTGCCTACTGGTGTTGGCCAGAGGGGCCGATGGCGCGATATGGCAGCCTCGCTTCTGTCAGTCTGCCCCAGGGCAGCTGTGGCTACAACCGTAGCTTGCCTCCACCAGTGTGTGAATGCGAGAGTGAATGAATAGTGGCATTGTAAAGTGCTTTGGGTGCCTTGAAAAGCGCTATATCAATCCAAACCATTATTATATGCTGACAAATCACAGACTTAAACAGTCTGCTGTTTGCTTCCTGCTTTAATGCGATAGTTGGCTTATTTTTTATTAAACCATGACTACATAACATCTACACATACAGTTCGTGCTTCAGATTGACTCTGAACATGACACCAGCATTTATACTTTACTGAAGTAACCCAACTTTTGGAAAAAGAGCCTTGGGAGATCTAGTCTTGTTCTGGTGGTTCTGCCCACACAGATTCTATAACCTTAAAACTACTCAGAGGTCACGCTGTTTTCTCCAGCGCCAACTGTCTGCCCAATTCAAAACACTTCATTTTCGTTTTCTCCTGCCCAGTCAGTGACCTTGACCTTAGCATACTCCTGTCCCGGTTTTAACCAATCGTATAACCCCAGCACCCTCCTCCTCCTATCTCTCGTTGGATCGTACCACTCTATCCTCACACTGATGCTCTGTGATTGTGGCCAACCAAGCTGTTTCCTGCCTGCATGTGCCAGCCTATATATAAAACACTCTAGCACAGTGGTGTTTAAGAGCCTCACAGCCTCTGACCAGCCCGGCTCAAGCCACAGACACACTCATCTCTCAGCAACACCCGTCTGGACAGCTGCTGCTCGCTTTCTTTCTCCCTTCAGCGTGGTAGACTGGGCTTTGAAGTTTACTAATGTAGTTATTAGGCCTGATTATAGGCTGTATGTGTGCAAGAGCTTACTGGACGAAGCCAAAGCGGTCGACAACTTTGTACAGACGGAAGTTACTGTCCTCCCAGGGGTCCACGGGGGCGTCTTTTCCCTGGAACAAAGAAGAGAGAAAGGGGGAAAAATTCAGATTGGTGAATTTCTAAATTGGCCATCAAAAATAAAGATGACCTTTGACCTTCTGAGGATGCCCCGTTTCTGAGGATTTTGTGATTCTTTATAGAAAAAACAATAAAGCAGTTAATCTGCAAAGTAACTGGTATCCTAATTTGTTTGACTGATGCCTGCTGTTCAGTGAAATAAACTGAACACTGGCTTCTGATGGAGCTCCAAATTACATGCCACCCACGTTCTTCAGGGGGAGAGGATAGTGTTTTGATTGGCTGCTAGATTACATGTGGGGGCTTCGACTCTGGCGCCCTTGAGAAAGTGCGTCGGTGTGAGTGTGTGTTTGTGTGTGACCAGCGATTAACAGGTGTGAAATGAACAGCCAGACGTCCACCTGCGTCACCATCTGACTCGAGGCGTCCTAAAAACCACTCAACCGTCAGTGAAATAGGAAACCCAGAGGCAGAGTGTGTGAGGAAGTGTTATAAAGAGAATATCAGAGAGACAATGTGTGAGAAAAATGAGTGATGGAAGCACAAAAAGGTCAGAAAATAAAGGTACAAATGTCCGAAATGTTGGATATTTTGTTGATTTGAGGCGGGATGAAGCGGCCTTTGTTGATCTGCACACAAGCTTCCTTCTTCCGAACCATCTCTTTGAAACTGTTAAAGCTGTTTTACATTCACAGTGAGATAAAGGATTGGCTCAGCCAAATACATCATTCATCTCAGCTTAGCAAATCTTAGCAATGACCTCAAATCCAGGAGAACTACGACCATAAATACTAAACAGTACGCTAGTCCCCACTGATGCTGAGAAAACTTTCTTCCAAGTTTGCTTCAACTTCATGTATGTATGAAGGACCAACGTTTTTTTCTGATTTCACTACATACATTCTAGTTCTGATCTGGCTTTTACTCAATTTTATCACAAAATCTGAATCATGCACACCGATCAGGGATAACATTATGACCATGACCTAATATTAACCCATCGAGGCATGGACTCTCCAAAGACCCCTGAAGGTGTGGCGTGGAATCTGACAGCACATCCCACAGATGCTCGACTGGATTGAGAACTGGGCAGTCTGGAGGCAAAGTCAAAACCATTCCTGCTGAAAGAGGCCACAGCCATCAGGGAGTACCGGTCCATGAAACGGTGTAAATGCTCTGCAAAAGTGCTCAGGTTGGTGGTATGTGTCAAAGTAACATCCACATGGTGGGAAACCTGCTTCTAACATCAACTTTGAGGACTAAGTTTAGTTCCTTACAAATATATCCCACCCACTAACAGGTGCCTCGATGAAGGGGGTACTCAGTGATAGTCACTTCACCTGTCACTGATCAAAATGTTAAGACCAATAAACCAAGAAGGATTAAAGGAGGAGGAGCTAAAACAGCTTGCTTTGGACAATGGCTGAGCTGAGGAAAAGAATCTCCAGCATAAGATAAACAAGGATTATTTTGGACTTTGAATCATGCAAAGCTTCTCTACTAGAGTCCAACAAGAAAGGAGTGCTTTTATGGGAAATATCTACGATACAAACTTAAACACCTGACTTTTGTCAGACATTTCAGCCTAAAGTGATTTTCTTTTGAAGAGCTGAGTGTAGTAGAGCTCTTTCTGTGCCTCTGTGCTGTTCAGCAAGCAAGCGCCCAGCAATGTGAAAGACAAAAAAAGTAATAAACATTATGTTTGCTTCCAACTTCATTTTATTGAGTCTACATGTTAAATATGTTTGTTGCTAAAAAGCTAGAGGCCAAAACTTATTTCAGAACGGGAGTATGCAAAACAATTTTTTGAGCTGTCAGCTGCTCAAACGACAGGAAAACAGGAATCAGAAAAGTTGGTTTATTATTTTAACCAAATTGACCTAGAGTACGCTTGGGGAGTGTGATCGTGTGTACAGCGTCTCTTTATGTCTGTCTCCACGTTGGTTGAGTGTGGAGTAAGTGCATATGAGAGCATGAGGGTGGGAATGGATGTTTGTATATGTGTGTGCCTGTATTTCTGTGTCTATATGTCAGGTTGGGTGTCAGGCGCCACCTCTCTGGGGACATCTCAGGCCCTCCAAGGTTTGGAGGCCTATCTCCCCCTACCACCACTTCCCCTGCCAGTGGCGGACTCCCTCAGGTGTCGGTGCGTTGGTGGTTCTTTGTGTCCGGGGATGGGCGTCCAGGTACACACCGGCTCACTCCTTGGCGGCCGCTTATCGGGGCCTGGAGCCTGGGGCTCGCTCGGGCCACTTCGGAGGTGGGGTGCCCCCGGCCTCTCGGCCTGGGGCTCGGTCACTCAGGCACGGCTGGCTGCCGGCAGAGCTCATGGGCGCTTCACTGCAACTCCCCCTGGCTTCTGCTCCGCGGCTGCTGAGTGAGCCCTCATCTGGGACTCTCCTCAGCTCTTTCTGGGACAGTGGCGCAGCTGCCCCTCTGTTGGTCTTCCTTGGTCTCTTGTGTTCTGGGGGCCTCTGGATGTCTGGAGTTTTGATCTCCTCCATACCTGCTTCATGCCCTGGAGGACGGGGCTGTGGCCCCCCCACACCCTCTAGCAGATTATTACATGAAGGAACCTTTTAAAAAACAAAAAACAAACGCGTCCATGCTCACAGGTGTACACATGGGTGATCACACCCACAAACTACACCCTTTTTGGCTCCTACCTCAAAGCACACTGTGTTCTGTTGATCTTATGTGCTGCACAATAATGTTTAATATTTAGTATTTACTGTCATATTCCCATATATCATTGTGATGCTGTTTATTCTATTACTCTTGTTCTCTTCTGCTTGTTTTCTTTTTTCTTTCTCAGCAGGTGATCCAGGTGATTGATATATGCATTTTTTTTTAATTTTTTTCCCTGCTCATTCTGTTGGTTTTTGTCTTTTGCCCTTCTCCCCCGTCCCTCTTCTCAGCTGTTTCTCTTTCCCTCTTTCTTTCCCCCAGTCAAGTCTGTCCTGTATTCAGTAAGTGAAAATAAAATAAACAATAAAAGGTGAATCAAATAGACCATTACAGCAAGGCTGGGATGGTCAATTTGGTAAAGTAAATCCATTGGGCATCTTTCTTTGCCTTTAGACAACAATTCTGATGGCAAAAGAGCCAAACGGGACAGGCAAAAAATAAATAAATAAAAAATAAAAAAAATAAAACCAAATTGACCTTTTGGCTCTATAAAATATTTTCAATAAAATGCAATATATATATATATATATATATATATATATATATATATACATATATACATATACATATATATATATATATATATATATATATATATATATATATATATATATATATATATAAGGGGTGCAACGATACAAAATTCACGGTTCGGTATTTTTTCGATACAAAAAAATGTTCATGCCTTTTTAATTTGTCATTTATTAAATTTATAAATATATATTTTAACTCAAAGGTGTAGTTTTTAAATTTAATGTTGCTGAAACAACAAAAGAATAAAAAAATATATAGAAATCTATCTGATCAAGGAATCACTCATCTTTGGAAAAGAGAGTTTATTACAGAGAAATGGCTCTTTCCAAAATAAAAGCTATACTATCCGCTTCTTCTGGGCTATATTCTCAGCAGCATATTAAACATATCAGGTCCCCATAAGGAGAATCATGTGCTAACGGCTGTCTAAATGACTCGGGTAAAGTTTGTACCATGCGTGCTTGTTGTTTTTGTCTTTGCACTAGGATGATGTCGGCGTAAATGTGCAGTCATATTTGTTGTGTTCCCACTAGTGCTGTCAGCGTTAATCTCGTTAAAACGTTAACGCCAAATCTCCGGACGGCGCCAACACATTAACAAGCTAACTGCGCTAATGCACTAGTTCCCACCAATTGAGCATTGCGTGGCACATCCGACATACTGTTTTACTTTTGTCTATGACGCGCTTACCATCAGGGTCATACGTCACATGAAAACCAAGATAGTTCCAAACGCCAGATCTGAATGAGGGTGAGAGAGGTTCAATTTCGGGTAGTTGAGGCAGTTGCCATGTTGCAACAAGCTTAGCTTCTGTCTTGCTAACTTGTGCTGCGCTCAGTGGATCTGCACTCGACAGTGCAGCCTAGGCGGAGTAGTCGAACGCAGATCCACTGAGCGCTCAACACAGACAGCATCGTCAGAAGAAAAGTTGATAAAATAAATAAAAAAATTTTTATATTGTTCGATACATATGCGTACCGAACCGAAAGCACTGTATCCAACGGTTCAATATCGATACGAGTATTATTGCACCCCTAATGTGTGTGTGTGTATATATATATATATATATATATATATATATATATATATATATAGAGAGAGAGAGAGAGAGAGAGAGAGAGAGAGAGTTATGAATAAAGCATTTTTCTGCTGCAAAATAAGAACCATTTCACCGTCAGCTTACACTTCTGCTGCCTGTATGCAAATTACAGTACATGTACCGCTGCTGTTTGTCAGTACAACAGTCTACGTTTACTGACTAAGCTTCTGATTGTAACAGAACTCTATTATAGATCTCTATTGTCATGCCCCTCTCTCTTACGTCTCTGGTGCTAAAGCCTGTTGGAGGTTGCCAAATGCTTTGCGAAGCCCTGAGAAGGCTGTGAGTGGTTAACAGGTCGGCCTGACATCCAGATGTCGAGGTGAAATATTTCAAAAATCGTCTCCTCCCTCTGCTCCCACCCAGTTTTTGCACCGCTCCCTCAGCACAAACAGAAACTCACCCTTGAAATAGATAAGTCAAACATTGAGGAGCGCCTCAGGGGAATCAGAAGATCTCTGTGTGTCGTTCTCCCCCCTCGCTCTGTGAGTATCCACAGAGTCGCAAACTCTACATCATCATCATTTCTGTGTCAGTTTCAGGGTGAAATTAAATCAGGTTCGTAATTTCACCTCTGACCGTTCAGCTGCCTGCCTGTTCTGAGACACCTTCGCCGTCTCATTTATATCTCCTTGTGAGAACTTGACTTACTTTCTCAAACTGTTTGAATAAAATTCATGCTCCAGAGAACACAACTGTTAAATTAAAAAAAAAAGGAAATATTGAGATTTTTTCTGTCATATAAACCTATATATTTACGGGAAAAATAAATACATTTTAAGACATTTTATTAGCATTTGGCTGATTGGATTGTTGGGCACTGATTTCATAAATATCAAACCAGGGAAGGACTTTAACGCCAATTATCCATCCATCCACCCTCTCCCCAGTGTTCCCTGCAGCATCCTCCCAATGGGACATGCCCAAAACACCTCAGCTGGCTCTTCTCGAGACCAATCCAGCTCCAAGTCCCTTCCAAATCCGACCCCCTCGCCCACAATCTTGTTCTTGGCTAACACCCAAAATTATTAGTGAAGCTTGAGGGTCACACAGATTTTTCTTGAACAAAACTGAAATGTGGTGAGTGAAGAAAACTTATGAGAGACCTGGGGAAAAAAACCGAGTTATGCAGCCACCCAACATAAAAAATAGGCTCCATCCTTCTGCAATCAGCAGCAGCAGTCAGGCCTGAGCAGATGTGTCATTTGGAAACAAAATCAGTCACTTCTGCACATTCCACAAAGACAAAAGTCATATTTAATAACCACAAATTTACACCAGGTGACGTGAGACGACAAGTGTTTGTGGCCAGCGTGATAACAGACTCTATTAAACTCCTCCCATCCCCAAAAGTGACAATGACACTGATTTAGCTCCGATTGTGCCTCATTCTGCCACACACACACACACGCACACACACACGCGCGCACACACCTCCATCATCTCCGCTCTCCATGGTCTCTTCACTCTTAATGAGGCAGCCTTATTATGCAGCCTGCTGGACTAAATTAAAAAGGCTAATTTACAAACCGAGCATGGTGGGCTGGTCCAACTGATAGCGCCGTGCTTGGTAGCAGAGGTGTCACTCAGGACGGGAACGCGTACATACAGTCCAACCACAAGAGAACTGAGGATTTTGAGTAAAAGCAACATTTCTTCAGCGATATTTAACATACTTCATACTGATTCATAAAAGTCTGACATGTTTCTGGACATTGTTAGATAATATGCTGCAGCACATGTTTTTTTTAAGTCTCTGTGAAAAAACAAGCAGCATGGGGACATATCGGAGCTTTCAGTGGGCTTTTTTATGAGGGGAAAGGACAGAGAACCCACTGACAGGTGACATGACTTAGGTGACGTACCTGTCAGAAGTGTTGGATATAACAGGCAGGAAGTGAACAGTCTGTTCCTTAACTTCATGTGTTGGAAGCTGAGGGTGACTGAGTGACTTTGACATAATTCAAATTGTGATGCTTGGGTTTAGACTCGACCCATGCAGCTCTAAACAAGCAAAGGCTGGTTTCATAAAGACATAACACTGTTAAAAAGCTTTCAGAAATCCCGCCTTCTTCATATTTTGTTAGAAAAATGGGAAATTGGTGCATTGATTTATTCAAATGTGTATAAACACCAGTGTTGGGTAAGTTACTTTAAAATAGTAACTTAGTTACATTACTAGTTACTTCTCTCAAAAGTAACTCAGTTACTTCAAGTTACTCGTTACTTTCAAAGTAACTAGTTACTAGGGAAAGTAACTTTGGTTTTACTCAGAATTCTCTTGTTAATGTGTTTCTTCCATAACTTTGCAGTCTTCTAGCTTGCTTACTTGCCACAAGTGCACTGTGCCACCTACCAATAGAAAGGAAAAGATAATGTGCACATTTCCACGAGAGAAATCCCACGCCTGGACCGTCGTTGACTGCTGCCATGATTCTAGCCTACGTCACAGAGTCATGTGCGCCTTTTACATCCAACACAAAAACTGCAGTCGTGGTGCTTTCGATTGTACTCAGAACTCAGAAATTCTGCCTTCTGAATAGGAAGATGTAGGTAACACCAGACTGCAGATGAGCTGCATACATGGCTGGACTGGGACAGAAAATTGGCCCGGACATTTTGACTAGAGACCGGCCCACCATTATAGGAAAAATCATAAAGCCTTTGAATGAAAATAAACACTGTTGTGACAGTGATGTACACTGTTTTAATGGTATATATGCATCAATCTATCAATCGTTTGTTGTAAGATTCAGATAATTATTTTTTAAAAGCTAGACATTTTAAATGAGAATAAGAAAGAAAAGTATTTCTTTGTGCCCACATCTCCCTGTTAATGCCCTACCTGCCCCCCTGGCAACACTTTGCTAGATCCGCACCTGCACAGTTACCAGCTGTCAGCTACCTAAAAAAGGATCCTGGTGTTATTTGTCTCTCAGAAACAGTTCATAACTTCCCTTCAACTCATTCATGTCACCTAAAAGGTAAACCTGTTTCTCCATCACCTGTTCAGCTCTGATGATTCAGTAAGGACATCTCCTGGTTTCATCTTCATGTTTCCCTCTCACCAGATAACCAAACCATACCATGACCAGCAGCTTTTTTGCAGCTGTGGCTCCAGCAAACATCAGCTGATACTAGAAATTAATATTAAATAAATTCTAACAACAGCTGATCAAGCTTAAATGTGCTGCTGTTGTTTAGCGCAACATCCGCTGGTTTCCTCTTTAGGCGCAAAGTGAGCGATAAACAAACAAGAGAGCCGATCAGCTGATCATTGATCAGTTTTCATGATTGAAGTAGAAACGGGAGAGGGAGGGGGAGAATGAGAGGAGAAGAGGCAGCTGTGCAGCAAAGACACAGAATAACTCCAGCTTTGTGCCTTTTCCACTGTAGCTGAATTACGGGACAAACTGTTCCTTTTCACCTCAATAAGAAACGCGTAATATTTTCTCTGAATACCAGACGGGACGGTTGGCAACTCTAATAACTTATGAACAAAATAAAGTTCAACATCATTAACTTCATAGCACCACCCAGCTGTATAGAAACTCCGTCATGCTAGCTAGCACGCAGTACGGAAAAAGTCAGAATAAAGAAAATAAACTGCACCTAAACTTGGTTCATATCTGACCCAGAGAGACTGCAGGTCATAACTTCTTACCTGAAGTTCAGTTCACACTTGGACCGGCGGCTGCCTCGGGTCTCTTTTCCTTCTGCGTCCCTTTTCCTTCATCCACCTGCTGGCCTCCACCACTTGCTAATGTTACTGAATCTGTGGAAGCTCCGCGATAGCCACCACACGAAGTAACGAGTAACGACCCTATCTAAATCCCAGTAACGAGTAACGCGTTCCTGATTTTGGCATAATAACTAGTTACCGTGCTCGTTACCACAATAATAACGTAGTTACTGTAGCGTTAGTCCCAACACTGATAAACACACAGGGAGACACAACACACTGATGACTGATATGTTCCAGGTTTGCTCTTCCTGCATTGGCGGCGTGTTTGGAGTCATGCTGAAAAATGAGGCCATTCATAATCATACGATCATTTGTAATCCACTTGTCCTGTTTCTGAAATTCTTTAAGGACACACTGCACACCAAACACAGACATGTCAGGTTTTCAGCTAATAATTCTTTGGGAACTACTTTATTCCCAAAGAACTTTGTTATTCCTGTGTTTAATCCAGTCTTTGTCATGTTTTATAGCCTAAATTTAAGAAGAAATTATCTGTTTTGGTGACAGGCTGCTAGTAGCAAAGTGCCTAAAGACACAATTTAAAATGGGTTCTTTGCAAAGTTTGTCATGAACAGACAGAACACTGGTTCATCCCTTTGGTTAGATGCCTTTTTAATGCTTGAATGATTCATAGGTCAGTGTTTAGTTGATTAAACAAAAAATAACTGGAGTGAAAATGAGTGAAAAAGCAGCCAATGTCCAAAGAAAAACTTTGCTCAAGACCGCTTTGAAAACTAACTACTAAAAAGTCTTACTACTTGGGTGCAACATATAAAGAAACTGAGGGTTTTGCACAGCACCGTATGCTGTCAAACTCTTCAGTTTCAAGAGCCCCATTCAGCCTGGTTTGATCTGTAGTGGGCTGGACAAGAAATCAAAGTAAGTACTTTTTCCAGCAGTGCCTAATTTGCCATATTCACCCTTCAGTCACTGCACATTACAATTTATGGATCACAACAGATCAAGATACCAGCAACTTTATGATCCAAACTACTTCAGATCTGGAAAAAGTGCACATCTGCAGACATTTTCACTCCTGTGTAGTGATGCTGGCATCCCTGCGGTGGGTTTCTGTGCACTTTATTTAACAAATTAAATTTATTTACTAAATTTAATTCAATTTTCCCACTTTGCAAAGCTACCCAGTGGACCACACGGGATTCATTGGTGGATCTCGTGTTTGACGCCCCTGATTCAAGTGCTTTGGGATGAAGGAACTGCCACCTCTGGATCCCAGTCAATAAAATCATTCCATGCCCATGACATCACATTAACCCACTCATTTAGTCTAATGAGTAACCACTCGAATCCGCTTCCTCCCTTTTCTATCAAACCTTCATGCCTGCAGGAGGGATTTTTGTTGTTCTCTGCCCCTCTAACACAGATAACGCACGGCCCACTGAACACACACACACTGGAAAGACAACGGTGGCTTTTAGATGTATAATTTGCATGTTAATTTTCACTGAGAATGCTGCATCTGAAATGTGGCTATTGCGCAGTAATCACAGCCTTTCGAAATTTATGAAAATGATTAAATCACACGGCGGCACATTGTGCACACGGCACGCTGTTATTATTGTGTTTCACGGGCAATAAGGCAGTGATTTATGGAGGGATTTCACCACAGCGTTATGAAGTTTGGTGGAGTCTCAGCATGACTGAGTGGCTGGAATTTGGCTTCGGATGACCACAGGAGGGAGAAAAAAAAAGTAATTGCTGTGGGTTTTCCGCTTCACCAAAGCTTCTGTGTGCTTTCACACTGACGGAAGGAAGCATTCGCCGTACCTTGTCATATTTGGCGACTATCTCAGCCCGCTCCTGGTCAAGTTTCACCGCTGCATCCTGCTCGGTATCAGACGCTGGAGAGACAACAAAAGAGGCGAGGGGAGGAGAGAGGAGAGAAGATGATTGGGCGTTGAGCATAAGCAAGTTCAGCAACAGCAACTTAGAATAAAGGTTTGCTGGATATTAATATATACACTGCTATTATTTTAGGATAAATTCAGCAAAAGACAAAAAAGCCACATTAAAAGAGATCAGGTTATATTTTGCACTTCATTTAAATACATTTGCAATCCTGGTTTTCAAAAGATGTTTCTGAACCACTTTTGTTTAAATTGTGTTGTTTAGTATGTATATTAGATGTCCTGTTTTTCTTCATAGAGCCACTTGATGGTACTAAACTCAGTTTTTATAGTACTTCATTTAGATTTTTGCTTATTTTGAGTCATTTTTACCTCATGAAGCAATGCTGTTTTATTATATTTTGTTCAAATGAGCTATTTTGCTTTATGTAACCCTCTTGGGATGACCACAACCAGAACCCCTGACCCAGCCATTTTTACTAACCCAACCTAACAGTATCTAGCAGCTCTTTAACTCCCCTCTCCCTGCTTCCCCTCTGGGGGTGATGGAGGTTGATGAGGGTGGTTTTTTGATCCCTGTGATCTCTTTTATTTCCTTTTCCCTGTCTCTTTACTTTAGTAATGTAACACATGATGCAGGGAACAGTTTGAAGTAGAGGGCCTCTACTTCAAACCGATTTGGTTGAAGGACCGTTTTGGGAGGACACTCGAGATAAACTTATCCTAACCCTCGACAATCAGAATATGTGATTTTTGCTACACTACATTTTATGCAAGAGTTCCTTGAAAACCACGGCAGTAATGGGCCTCCTGTAAGTTTTCTTAGGTGTTGTAACTGTCGCTGCTGCTAGCTAAACTCAGCCCTGGGGCGCACACACATCCGATTATCCTGTCATCACAGACGTGCTGTGTGTTATTCCGGCTCCCTCGGAGTGTGCCAAGAGCTGACGTGGAGAACGCACACACCCTTTTCAACACACACTCTTCAAACCAGTCAGAAGGAAACGCTTCAGTGCGGCATGTCCAGCGTGTCAGTCTGACCTCAGGCGGTGTGTGTGTCTGTGTGTGTGTGTGTGCACAGTAAAAAACCAAGTGTCAATTTTACACTTACAGAGTTGATTTTAACTCTGCTTCAGATAACATTTGGTCCCACTCAAAATTAGAGTTAAATTTACTCTATGGCCAGTGTTAACTTTTCAGTGTTAATTGTACTCAATTTAGTGTCAAAATTAACAACAAAATGTGTAAAAATATTTAACACTGAGGGTTATTCACACTGTTCAGAGTAATTTGATTACACTTTATAGAGCTATTTTACTCCAAATTTAGTTTAATAATAACACTCTGATGTGTAATAATATATCATTTTTATTTCTCTGTAGTGTGATTTTTTTCATATTCATCTTATGATGCTATATTACTAAATAACTGTGATCTATCCTACATTATGGAAATAACAACAAATATACAGGTTAAAGTAACAGCATTTATTATGTTTCTCAATTCAGTGTCATTTAATTAACGTAACAAACCTTTACAATTCACAGTTCTATGATGCTCACTAGAGAAAGCAATATGACATTTCCCCAATGTCGTAGTTGCAGAAAAGTAACAAAGTTGGTCAGGGATGAACTGTATGATGTACCAAAGACATAATGGGCCCTAAAGAGTTTATCAAGGGCTCCTACAGAACCTGTCGCATTACATGGAAGTGCATGCTTCTCAATCACAATGAAGGTGTGAATGCTGCTTCTTGTGGATCCCTGGGTAAGATGGTAGGGCTGACTGCTTCGGGTGATGTTGTCTAGATGCTGCTGTACACTGGTTCCAGCCTACAACAACACATTAAACAACAGTATTAAGTGACTATCCTCTGACAGTAGATTAGCTCAACTCACTGTCCATGAAAATAGAGGTGATGGAAAGTATATTTTAAACAACATACCTTTGGGAATTTGATGAGGTTATTGACAGCTTGAGATGCAGACATCTTTCCTGGTCTCTTTCGCCCTTGTGCAGATGGTGGTAGCAGATGTAGCAGCAGCAAGATAGTAGACAAGTCACTGTCCCAGCCTACAGACGAATAAACAAAGAATTATTCCAAAAATACATTGAATTGACAGAATTACCTATATAACCAACAATGGCAAATAAAAACAGTCACAATCATACCATTCTCAACTTCAGTACCTGACTCAGCATTGCACATTAACTCCAAGAGCTCTGAGGTGGGGACAAGTCCATGACTTTCCTTTACAACCTTTGCTTTGAGATTGGTGAGCCACCTCTCCAAGAATTTGCTCCCAGTGACCTCACAAAACAGGAGTCGGAAATCTTGTTCTATCTGTAATGCAAAAATACTAATGAGGTGTTTGATTGAATCCTGCCTACAAGTTACATCAGTATCATTTAAATGATAAGTGAACTTACTTTTGGGAGATTTGCAAACTGAGACGCTTCTTTCCTCCACAGCTTTTCTTTGAATGGTCTTCAACCGCCATGCAATGTATCCTGAACTGTTCTCTGGATCGTAGTAATGTTTCTATGTAATTAAATAAACGAAGAAGGACTATGTTATCAACATTTCTGAGGGCAATTATGTATTTAATGTTGAAAAGTTCCCTTTACTTACATATCCATGTTGTGAATATGGGTCTTCCAGATATGGAGACAGAGCAACAATGTCCTGCGCATACATCACTCTTACGCTTTTAGGGGGAGATGTCCTAATGTATAAATTCAATAATTGGCATTAAACATCACAATTAAAAATAATACAATGTTTAAAATGTTTCTTTATATCTTACATTTTTGATTCTTACCCATGTCATTCTGTCATCTCAGCCTCAAGTATGTTTCTCATCCGTCTTCTGGTTGCATCTCTCAGAGATTTGGTTTGTCCATACTCTTAAACCTTTCTATAAAATAGGAACATTACTTAATATTACTTAACATGTCATTAACATTGCTATCAGTTAATTTACACAAAATACATATTTCTTACTAAATAATGAGCAAAACTCTAAAGTAGTGTATGCCTTTGGCATTTGCTTAAAATAATATAAACCAGTAAAGTTAACTTTATGGTAATGTTACCCACTTTTTCTGAAAGTATGTTCGCTCATGTAAGCTAATTAGCGATTATTAGCTTACTGATAAACGGTAATTTAGTTGTTCAAACTGTGCGATTTGACATGTGACAATGACATTATTTAGACAGCATTTAGAAGAAATACATAGTTAAAATGTTTTAGGTTCATATTAACGCAGTGAGAAGATAACGAACATCTTAACTTTTAGCAACTGCTAGCATGTAGCTACTGGAATGCCATTAAACCTATGGGTAAATGCTGCTAACATGTCCTCACTCGACATCAGTGAAACTATAAAGAGCTACTTAGTTTAAAAATACCTTTTAAACAATGTTACCAGTATGGGAATGTTAACTTCACTTACCTGACTGTGGCAGCTCTTCGGAGAAAATTCCCTGCGCATTAGAGCTCTGAGGCCACACACGCCTGCGGACTGGTTATAATCAACACTGTGTGGAGTGAAGTCTTCACTGCGTGACTAACAAACTTTACACTGACTTTTAACTCTGATGTTAGAGCTGGTTTACTCCTCATAGAGTTGTAAATACTCTATCTAGGTTAAAATAGGTTTACTCTGAAATATTGACACTCCATTTTTTACTGTGTGGCTGCTTTAAACCGACAGCTGCCGTGGCGAGGACGTCACCGCGCCACAGAAAGGTTTCCAGTGTTTTCCCAGCCTACGCGTCACATTGTGTGAGTGTTAAATGTGTTTATCCTCTCACACACACCGATAACACACAAACACACACACCTCACTACTCTGTGATTGTAAATCTGCATTTCCAACAGCAGTTTACACACATACTTCCTGATTTTGCTGCGAGAGACAACCAAACACTGGATGTGTGCCAACAAAGCTCTAAATTGGAGTCACATTGTGTTTATGTTGAATCTGGTGTGCAGCATGTAGTAATGAAGCCTTGTAGTGAGCAATACCTGGAAGTGGGAAGGGGAAGTAGCAGGCATGGAGCCTTCTGAATTTAGCATAAAATGACCACCTAGGAGGACAAAATGCTTACAAGGTACATCCTGAAGCCTGTTGAACATCTACGCTGCGCTCTCCCAGCTCTCAAGATCAAGATAACCTTAGAGATCCAAAGATGGATGTCAGATGGGTGAAAAATAACAAGCAATGAAATCATTTTAGAAGGTTTTTAAAGCTCTTTTCTGAACTCACCTGAACTCTGGAAAAAACCCAGAATCTACTCGAATGGTCGTCAAACTACGTTTTTATACCTATACTGAAGTGCCAAGGGTGCAGAGGAGGTCATCAGATGTCGTCTTTATGGAGAAAAGAGTTCAATAAACCTTTGGATGGTAAACCGTAAAATCACCCCAAGACCTGAAAAGCCTTCAGTGTGTTCACTGCTAACTCCACGGCGCCAAATACTGAGATTCTGTCAACATCAGGCATCTCTCAGCTTCGGTACAGAGCACGGTTTCAGAGAGGTAATCAGCGCCATAAAAGGGCGATGAAGACAGCATTAGGAAGCAGAAGTGGTGGCAGTGACATAAATCACTGGTTTCTGTTTGTGTTTTAGTGTCAGTTTGTGCACCAAAGATGCTCAGGTAGGTCTGGGAAAAGAAAATCTGCACAGAAAATAACAACGCATGCTGAAAATTGAGGCTTAAAAGTTACTCTGTGCCTTTTAGTGAGACACAAAAAGATCCTCCACCTTATAACATCTGCCAGGTCACTGATGAACCCCAGTGGGGTTGGGGTTAGGCTGCACACTACATTTCAGATCAAGTCTCTTAACATGCAATCAGGCCTGTACAGCTCTTCCTTTATAGGATTTCCATTTGCTTAGAAGCATTCATATCTGATGAGTTGCGAGTAAAGCTTAATCTAGAGACTTGCCTTGATGCATGCTCAATCACCCAGATAAGGAAATCCCACAAAATTAACTGTTAGGCAGTAGGTGCTAGCTTCAGTCATTATGCAGATGCACTGTTTATAAGGTCGGGGAAACCTGCAGTCAGCTGAGACTGAAGAAGTCACTTGGTTGAGTGACGAAACGCTTCTCCTGCTCAAAACACAACGTGTTCTGAGACTCACAAATATATGGATCGGAAACATTTGGAATTTGACCAGAAGAGGGAAAGTTGAGGCATTTCCAAAGCTACAAGAACTTGCAGCTGACAGTAAATGCTGTCTGCCCCTCCAACGCCTGATCTTTTAATGACGAAAAACAATAAGAAGTATGAAAATAATACAGTCGGCTATTAAAACCTCAAATCTCAAACTGCTGGCTTTTGCCCTCTTTAACCCTTTTCCACTGAACCCCCAGCAGTCAGTGATGATGATCCTTATTCTGCCAGCTTTTCAGCCCTTTGCAGCTCTTTATTTGACTCCAGTCATTCTCCAACTTCCTCTCAAGGTCTCTGGGGTTCAACTGGAGGAAAGGCAAGACGGGAATTCGCTGCGAACAAACATTCTCCTTATTGAGCCGGCTGGCATTTTTATGACAGGATGGTGTGTGTCAATGAAAGGCATGTGGCTGTGGGCTGCCAAGAGCACTCTGCAGGAGAAGACGCCACGAGCGAGGGGATGGGGGAAGAGACGTTCGCACACAGCAAGGCAAACTGTCTGGGGCAAATAAACAAATACAGTAAAGTCTTTTTCTGCTGGGAAATCCTGCCCGAGAGGCCCTGCGGTTCCCATAGTGAGCGGGGGAGGAATTGGGAAGGAAATGGGATTCAGTCTTTTCTTTGCACTAAAGCTAAGCCCCAACTTTGAGACCCTCACAGCCATATTAGTATTCCACAGCGGTCTGACTTTAGATAAATGCAATTAGAGGCCTTTTCATGCTTTAAGGATCACTCCAGCGTCTGTGACGGAGATCGGGTCTATGTTTTTATTTGCAACCGAGGAGCTCTTGACTTGCTCCAGAGGGTTTATGTGGCATTTCATGTTAGGACTCTTGAAATATGTTTGATAATGAGCCTCCAAAGATGACTTTGACATGCCGCACACCATGGTCATCAGCTGGAGAAATGGTGACTCAAATTAGGAACTTTATTGCAAATTTAATTGTGGGGAAGTCAAACTTCTACTAATTTTGCCAAATTATGACACAAACCTGCATGTGCCAAACCAAACCTTTGAAATAGAAATATCCATGTCCAATAAAAGAAAAGAAAACCGAGGAATAACGCTAAATATGCAGAAATTCCAGCGCAAGAGCTCTGGCTCATCTACTTTACATCAGGTTAATATGGTTATTTAACAGTAATTAAGTATCTAAATGATAACACTATGTGTTATAAAAAGAGGTGATTGACTGATTGATTGATTTGTTTCTGAAGCCACAGTGCAGTGGGGAAATTCTGCAGTCCTTATTTAAAATCCCTTGAGCACGATCCCTGAGTCTGATCAGACTGGAGAGAGTGAGCAGTACAAAAAAGTGCTGCAAAATAAGCTAAAAGAGAAGATAAATCCCCTCTGAGCTTGATGGGCTTTGATTATTTAAATCAACTGCTTCATGCACACACATGAAAACACTGACTAAAGTCACTTCAGCTGCTTTAAATGGACAGAAGCCTCAAACTCAAGTAACTTCAATTATCTGTGATGTGTAGACGTTCATCTTGTGTTTATCCTTGTAGTTTATCCAAACTGGTTTGGCAAAATAAAGCACCAGAAAAAAGAAAACAGAGTAGCTTGTGAAGTAGAAATAAGATAAACAGGAACAAACATTGAGAGAGCATCAAAACAGCAATTATACATTTGGGGGTGGGATTTTCCTCGCTCCTGTCACTGCCCTTTATCCTTCTTTCCAGACTACAGCCCCCCCACGGAGCTGACCTTCAACCTCCCGATGTCTAATTTGCCAGTCAGACCCCAGCGGCGAGGCCGACGAGGCTCCGTCTAACCGTCCCTGCCCCGCTGTGACTAAAATGTCCTCGCCCGTCACCTCCCAGCCGGGCGCTACCCCGTCCCCACCTCTGCCCTTCACTCCTGCTCTGCACGATACATTCAGGAGTGAACTGGTGTCAGCACTCAGAAGTGTTCACACATGACAACTGGACAGGAAGTTAGGTACCACTTCCCCCCTGTGGGGTTTACCACTGAACAGGTGAGTGCAGTTCTCAGGCAGGAAGCTCACACGGCATTTTCTGCTATAATGTAATCTTGCAGCCCTAAAGCCTCTTGCATCAGCATATTGAGCACATCAGGTATGTGAAAGAACGACTTCACGGTGGTTTGGGGGAATATAAAAGCTTTAACAGAGAAACAGATTTAATGCTGGCTTCAGGTGCTGCTAACCCTTCTGACAGACTTTCATTAGGAAGGGGTCCCCTGCTGCCAAAGAATCATGCCGAGAAATTTGAAATGCTTGACAAATGACAAATGTTCAGGAGCAACAGAGAATCAGAGTAAATGGCTGTTTCTTGGACTACAACCTAAGACGTTAATATTCTTTAAAGAAGACCTTTTCTGCTTTTCCTTATTTTAATTCATTTATATAGCACCAAAACATAACAGTAATCACCTCAAGGTGCTTTATATCGTAAGGTAAACACCCTACAATAATACAATTGAGCAACTGATGACAGTGGGAAGGAAAAACTCGCTTTAAACTGGAAGAAACCTCCAGCAGAACCAAGGTCAGGGAGGGGCGACCGTGCCGGAGGTCATTTCCTGTCATATAGAACACTTTGCCGTGTTCTACTATATTGAACATGGCCAAGGTTTTAAATATCGAGGTCAGGTTCAAACTGATGTGAAAACTCAGTTTCAGACACTTTTTCCTGCTTTGAGCTCTGTGTGATGTCACTGGAAATGAACATGCCTAATATGACCATGTAAGGCACACAAATGGCCCAACCGTAGCCCAAGAGGTTTCTTTCAGTCTGTGGATCCACTAAGGGTCTGCACCAAGGTTTGGCACAAGATAAAAATTCATATTTTGAACTCTTAATCATGCACAGCTCTTTTAGAAGATTTTAAGATGCACATATGGAGCAGGAACATTTACTTGAAATAACGTAAACAGACGTAAGCAACGAGCCCCGGCTTTAACTGACTACATCTATATTTAAGAGAAATTTAAGAGCAGATGCAAGGATGAAGCCTCCAGCTGATAATTCCTCTAGGAGCCGCTCTAACCATGTGACAGGAAGTGTTGTGGAGAGTATTTTTGTTTTTCTTCCTCTTTATCACTTGCTGTTAAAGACCAGCCCTGACAATGTAAAACATGACAAGCATAACCACGGTCTTTCTTGTTCTCTCAGCCCTCTTTTGGCTGCTGTAATGAGCCCTCTTTGTTTTTATCTTAAGGAGTCCTCGCCTGTTAAAGCTCTTTGCTGCTCTTCCACCCATTGTCAGTGCATCTCTTACCCTCTCATAGATGCTATCTGTTCAGAAAAAGGAATAATTATAAGAACTATGATAAAAGAGGACAGGCTTGATTGGAGAAGAACTAATTTCCCACCTTTTGTTTCGGTGCTCACACTTCGTTTTGAAGCTGACGGCCACGTGTGACCTGTATTCAGACCTGCATGTTCACTGTGTGCTTGCTAAACATGCAAAATGTGTTAAAAACAATGCAAACCAATGATCCCCTCATCTGTGATATAAATATCAATTCAAAACAGGAGTAAAGTCTTGTACTGAGTATATTCCAGTAAAGGTGAGCTGGACGTTTTACTGCAGAGATTTCAACTCCGGAGGGTTTTCACTTCTGTAACCGTTCGGCCTATTGAAAGTTTGCGGCAGCCTGACATTTAAAAAGATGAGGCAGCCTCTGCGCGTCGATTTTTAGGTTGAAAAGCTGCACGTCTGTACACTTTTAAAACACACTTTTGCACATTTTTCTTTACTGAAAGATGAACTTTTGCATTTATAACTTGTGCATAGGGCTGGGCCATATTATACCGTTCACGGTAATACCGGTATAATGTTAGGCAACGATAGGAAAATGAAATATCGCGATAGAATGGGAGTAAAACGCGCATGCGCAGTGCCTTTGTTTTCATACGCACATGGCCGATTGTTGAGTGAAACAGATGAACCAGAATTGGTTTGTAAAAATGGTGCAACTTCCGTGATGTGGAACTGGTTTGGTGTTTGTCCGTCAGATACACGACAAAGCACATTTTTTTGCAGAACATGCAAGCGGCCGTTGTTATTGTCGTATTTGTCGGACTAAGATGCTCTTAAATCTGGGAGTAATCTGGGTCCTAAACTCCGTATGCTTCAGGTCAAACAACACTGCAGCATCACTTAGAGTTAAAAACTGTCTAAATTCTTTCATCTTTAATAAAACGATCAGCATTGCTGCTTTACCAGGTGTAACTATGAAGTTTAACTTCCAGGCATCCATGAAAACTAAAGTTATTACATTTAATGGAGTTAGACGTTAGCAGGAAGCTAGCGGAAGTTAGCTCGCTAGTTTCGCTAGTTACCTAAGCATGATATTGCATGTTCTGACTGAGAGATTTCTGAAAAAAATCAAACGTACAGTTCTGCTATCACTTCCAACATAAATGAAGACAGGAAACTAAACAGCAGTGACGTTTGTAGGGTTACTGAAGTTGGGCTAGCTGGTATATAATGATGTGCTACGTGATCGCTAGCGACACAGCTATGTTAGCATAACATAAACAGTGAAGCTGGAGGACGAACACTAACACTTTTCCACTTATAAAAGTTAACGTGAAGGTTCTTCATGGTTAGAGACAAATGCAATCGCATGGCAGGATGTTGTAAACGGACCAAACTTCAGTCAGGAGAACAACTGAGATAATCCATCCACAATACGAGGTTAGTCATTAATATACTGCAACAACATGGGAATAGAGCAGCTGCCAGAGAATTCAACATTAATGAATCAATGGTACAGAAGTGGAGGAAGCAAGAAGAATGAGTTTAGTAAAGTTTGATTTATCTGACTGCTTTGTTTCGCTTAATGTGCCTTATAATCCCGTGCACCTTATGGTCCGAAAAATGCGTACTGCACACTGCAGTTTAATGTTGCAAAGCACCTCTTTTTAACTTCAGTGGATATTATACATGGTTATGCTCAGGATATGTCAGCCCATTTCTACTGGAAATGCCTTTTGGTTAAACTTTCAGCAAGGAATTTGCATTTGCACTGTTACATTTTTATAAAGCTTTAATGTACATAAAAACCAGCTTCTTGTTTAAGTGAAAATAAATGGAAGGTTGTCTTTTTGCGCTAGTAATGTTGTGGAGTTGTATTTTGTCTCGCATCAATTATATCGTCGGTTATATCGTTATCGCAAATTTTCAAATATATATCGTGATAAATATTTTTGGCCATATCGCCCTGCTCTACTTGTGCATAAGATCTAAATTCCCCAAAAGTTAATTGCTGCAAATTTATCTGAGTGACTTGTGCTTTACATAAGGCACCGCAATTACAGTGGGTTTAGAGCAGGGGTGCCCAATCCCGGTCCTCGAGAGCTACCGTCCTGCAGCTTTTAGATGCATCCTTGTTCCCACACACCTGAATCAAATGAATGGCTTGTTATCAGGCCTTTGCCAAACACGATGGCATGCTGAAGAGGTAATCAAACCATTTGATTCAGCTGTGTTGGAGTAGGGATGCATCTAAAAGCTGCAGGATAGTAGCTCTTGAGGACTGGGATTGGGCAGCCCTGGTTTAGAGCAAGAACAGGAAATATTCTGTCATTTAACAAAAATTTTCCTTTTTATTATTACAAGGCAGTCTGTGTACGGAAGTGGATTAGGGCCACCGAAATTTTTTTTTTTTTTTAAATGGGCACGTTTCTTTTCTTCTTCTTCTTCTCCAGAATTCTGAAAAAAAGTCAGAATTCCGAGAAAAAACTGTATAACGAGTGACTGGCTGTGACTGTAACTTGGTTTTTAGCACTTACAATAAACATTTTACAGATCAAACACTTGTGTAAGTGTTAAAAAACATGATTATTATTGCAACACATTGTTCTGTTGTTGCATCACTAGTTTTCCCATGAAAGCCACATCTAATATTGAATGTTTGCAAGCTGTGCCGGTACTTCCAGCCACTCCCTTATTTACAAGGGGTCGCCACATCGGGCAGCTCCGCATGTTTGATTTGGCAGATCTTTGCACCCAAAGGGATTTCAGTCTCCTCCTGAAGCTTTCACTTGTTAGACAAATGTGTAAATGGCTACACTATGGAGCCACAATTTCACAATATTAATGCTACTTAACGTTCGATTGAAACAAGCGGCTCTTTTAGGTAAGTACTGCATCAGTAACGCACTTCACAACAAACAGATGAGGCAACTTTAGAGAAGCATGTGTTATTACTGTGCCTCCAAAACAATCATCTGCCTCACCCAGTCTTCATTTCCAACCTCAACGCAACTGCAGGAACGTGACACAAACCTCTGAATGACACCCAGCAACCAATAATCACAGACTCCAACCAGACTTACAGACAAATAATTAACTCCCACATTACCCGTGGCACATTCTCAGCTAAGATAAAGGAGAAGTTAAAATTCTGCTTGTTTCAACAAAGCCAAAAAAAGGAGAAAAAAGTTTTTTGTCAAAGTCATTTAATTTGTAGCACCTTCATGTAAGAAGGCTCACAAATTTATCAGCAGACAGTCCACAGTACCTCACAATCCACTATCAGCACACATTGTTATCATTCCGCTGTCAGGGCTTTATATTTGGAAGTGGCACATGACAGTTTACTGTTACATGTCTGCACTTGCTTATCTTCTACTAAGTGCGGTGACATCATTTGCTGTTTGTGTGCAAAGTGTCACCAGTCTGTGTAACACTTCACATGCCTCCTGTGCACTAGAAGACTTCGAAAGGAATTAGAATGAAAAAGCCAGAACCTGGCGCTTGTGTCATAAATCGGTTTTTAAGACTTTGCAGAGCCCACCGAGCCGTCCAGGAAATTATTTACACGCATTCTGGTGGAAAACTTCGAAGGACAGCAGGTCTTGAAAAACGGAGCGGAAACTTTTTGGCAAAAGCTGTCGACCCTTTGCTGCTACCTTCCTCCACGCTAGCTATGCTAGTAATTCGTCAGGACTGACATCAAATCCAAATGTGAAAAAGACTGATATAAGAAACCTCTGACTGACTTTTTACAAGACCATATGATCAAGATGATGGGCAAACATCTGACATTTGTCTGTGACACTGAAATCATTTGAAAAGTTGCATGGTGTAAAGTTGGTCTTAGCTGTTAGATCCTAATGAACTGTAATATTAGCATGAGTTCACTAAACACACAGTCTGTATGGATGGCAAAAAGTTTAAATCATGAAAGGTTTTTGCATTTAAATTGTCAGAAAGTTGACAGTTCTACAGGAGATTTTGTCCAGATGGTCCCACCTAATAAAAACTTGAGCAAAAAGTCAAACTCAACCTAAAATCCAATCCAATAAAATCCAGTCAGTATTTTACTTTAGCCCAGTTTCATCATATAAAATATATATACGTGAAAGAAATTACAGATATAGTAAGTGCTTTTTCTATTTAAGTACAAATCATGAAATCAAAATAAAAACAACGCAGTATGCCATTGGGTTAATGGCTAAATAAAGGCCAACAACAAAAACAGCAACTATTTAATTGCACGCTAGCGTATTGACCAACCCATTTATTTACTTATATATTTATATATAATTTTAGCAGCTTTGGTCCTCCGTAGTGTAGTGGCCTACATACAGTACAGTGAGAGTGTCAAGTTTCTGATTAACTTTGGAAGTCTTAAAAAAAAAAGAAAAACGTACATACAGATATATTGTCAGAATCTATGACCAATATTTAAACTTTCACTGGATTTTGCATTTGGAAAGGAGATGATTATCTGGCAGTCATTGCAATCACTGGTGTAAAAATCACAAGACGCTCTGAATTAAAACCACGTCAGCAGGACATTGTGAGCCAACAGACCAGTTTAATATTAATTTATATGATCCATTTAGACCAAAAATACTAATCATAAGGCACCCAGCTAGAATGTCCCTCACATACCATCTATGTACATGCCAACAA
Organism: Astatotilapia calliptera; assembly: GCF_964374335.1. NCBI lineage: Eukaryota > Metazoa > Chordata > Actinopteri > Cichliformes > Cichlidae > Astatotilapia > Astatotilapia calliptera. Next base: position 21,730,836 of record NC_137438.1, read on the forward strand.
CACAGAGAAACTGAGTGGAACTCCACAATTGACTTCTTTTACCTCTTTTCAAGACATCCTGTGGATCGTCCGAGCGAGCTTTAGTCCGCATCGGTCACGGTTCAGCCAAGTCCAAAACACCAGGAGATAACATACACTACCTCATCCCATCACTGTCACTACCCAGTGCTCCAGAAAGAGAGGAAATATGAGCGAGCAGCAAAGAGAAGTGAGATCAGAGCTGCTGCTGCTGCTGTCACAATGCTGCCGTTTGTTTCACAGACAGACAGACTCGGACAGAGAAATCTGACTTCAGGAGTGAGCCGTTCCCACTCACAACATTCTCCACCCAAACACAACAACACAACGACAACAACAAGCTCTATTCAGCACATCATAGAGAGGGAGACAGAAAGGACAGAGGGAATCGCTGTTTCCAGACAGCCGATGAAACTTTCACAGATTTTCCAAACATCACAAAAATAAAATGTGAATCAGAGGAATTCTTTCAATTCCACGTAGGATTACAAAATGTACTTGTAAAACTCAAAATCTTACCGCTCATGACAAAGCAATGTTTTATTAATGAAGCAAAAATGTGTGTAAAGGTTTTGCTGTGCTGCTTCTGGGAGACAGAGAGCATGGGGTGTGCAAGCTGGGAAAAAGTGAGAGAGACAGACAATGGCAGTATGATGATAAACAGTTTCCATTAAAACTTCATTATGAAATGGACGTGATGTACCATGACGGGGCTTATGATGTGGCGTATCGAAGATGAGAGGCAGGGCGGTGCTGGGGAAACGAGCGACAGGCAACGCAAGCAACAAAAAAAAAAAAAAAAAAGGAAGAGAAGAAGAACGCTCAAGAAAGGGAAAGCGTGAAAGATCAAGAATGTGAAGAAAGTCAGAAAAAGTAAAAAAGGAACGATCAGAAAGGAATGAAAGAAGAAAGAATGCTTAAAAGAAAGAAACACAATGAACGAAAAACTGAAGTAAAGACAAAGATCAAATGTGAAGAAAAGAACAAAGAGAAAGAAAGTTCAAGAAAAAAAGTAAAGGAAACATGAAGAAAGTGAAAGACAAAGACAAAGTGTGAAAGAAAGATCAGGAAGAAAGGAGAGAAGCAAAAGATCAAAGTAAAAGATCAAAAGAAAGACAGACACATCAAGAAGAAGGAGAAAGAAAGACCGATGGAGAAAGAAAAACTGAAATAAAGACAAAGATCAAAAATGTGAACGAAAGAAAAAGGAAAAAGAAAGATAAAAACATGAAAATGATCAAGAAAAAAGAAAAAATGATCAACAAACTAAAAGAAAGAAAGAGAAGTCGTGTCATCTCAGCTCTATCTGTGTGTGGCATCGTTACAGGAAGTGTGTGTTTGTGATGGGACTGAAGGGCTGTTATCACTTCTGCAGCTGATAGAAACGAGTGGGTGGGGCTGTACAGCTTTCAGCTCCTCTGCGTTGTCTGCAAGCTCATCTCTCTTTAAAGGGTTACTCTGCTTTTGAATTTTAAACAGACAAATATACAGATTTACACCATGAAACTACAATCTCAGTCTTATTTACACTGAAGTATATCAGCACTGAAATCTTTGAAACAAAGCTTGTGTCCTCAGATACAGAACTGGAAACAAACCCAAAGTAAATAAATCAAAAGTACATTTAAATCGAGTTTAAAGAATTAAATAATGGCTGAAAGAATTAAAATAATGGCTGAATACTGCAGTTCTGTGGACAATGTCTTGCACAGTCTACCTGGAAACCATCTTTTTATCAAGGGATTCTTTCTGTCATTGGTTGTTTCTTGGTGGTTATAATCCGACTTGACAGTCACCATGAAAGAAAGAAAGCTACAGCTAGCCCTACCTTCCTATAAAGTGGAACAAACCATAAAACAGTGGCAGTGTTAGCTAACTGAATACTGACTAATATAAGAGGTATGCATGTAGGTTCATAAACAAAATATCATCCGTAATCTCAAATGCTACAAACGAGCATTTGAACCACACAAAAGCCAGGCCTGTTGCAAACATCACTGAGCTGAAACTCAAAAAACTAAGAAACGTGAGGCTCACATCACCTTGTTAAAAAAGGGATGGAACATGTGACCTTTAACCCCTATCTGTTTCCTGTCTTCAGTCTGTATGTGAGATCAGGCAGTTTGGTGGGTGAGCCTGGTGCTGTCAGCCAAAACTACCATCAAGCAGCAAGTAAAACACAAAACATACGAGAGAACGCTCACGATGACTCATGACGAGTCACTACTCTGAAAAATAATCCCAAGTTCAGTCGTGTAGTTTCATCCTAACTGTGTGTGTTTGCAGCGCAGTTGTACTGGAACTATCTTGAGGACTGATCTAGTCACCAGGCTCACACAACACACACTTTCAATAAAAATATATGAACAACATGCAGTCAAATATACAGTTTTATCTGCAAAGGAAAATAAAACTTGCAAAATCTTTACATTTAGATTTCATTTAGAGTACTTGAAGAAAAAAAAAACTTACGATAGAGTTTTATTGGACCCATATTCTTGAAAAGCAATAAGAGTATCACTGGTGAGTAGACTCTTCAGCGATACAATAGAAGGACTCGTTCCTTTTGTTGCTTGCCCACAAATCCCCTGGAGAACGTAGCAACTACTTTGCAGTATTTTTTTCTGGTTTAAAAATTCATGTCACTGTGGAGCGGAGTGGATTGAGAGACTGTGCATCCCTCTAACTGCTGATTCTTATTATACGATAAAAGACAATTTATAACAGGTCAGACCTCACACCACACAATAACCCGTGAAGCAGACAATGTGTGCTAAACAGACTGGTTCTTATATAGCACACCGTACTCAGACTACAAGCCTCATTCTCACACACATTTATAGAAACTCTTTCTTCTAGGGCTTTCCATCTAACAGTCACACACATTCACACTCCGGAGAACGCATCAGGAGCAGCTTGCAGTTCAGGAGCTTGCCTAAGGATATTTTAGCAAGCAGACTGGATGACAACCTGCTCTTCCTCCTGAGCCACAGCTACTGATAACCGCAGGTTTATAACATTGCACTAAAGGCATGCTGGGTAATGCTGGCTAAGCAGACTGGTGCTCTGTGCTGCACTCAAGAACAGAAAAGATAGATTTAGGATCTAGAAAGGAGAGCAGTTTTTCAGTTTGGCTTCATTTGCTGGACTTTCACTGTGATCAGCCACTGATACGATAAGACAACGAGCTATGCAGAGCTAACGGGTGCTTTTACATGAGGGCAGACTCATTTGTACCACAAATACAAAGTAAGTCTGAATGCAGTGAAGTGCCAGGTGTTGACTTTATTTGAGAACAGCTGCAGTAACCTACAAGCGGAACAAGCAGCCTCCTGCAGGGCAGCCTGAGAGTCGATTATTTACTCATTTTATTCATGATTTCTTTCCTTTTTTTAAAAAAAAATTATGATATTTAAAACTTTTAATAATCTACATACAATTACATCAATATATCATTTAACCCATATCAAAGCCCATTTGTAAAGCAATAATCCCACTGACCCTGAAGAACTAAATGCTAACTAATACCATCTTAGTTTATGAATACCGAGCTCAAAGGCTTCTTTTTTTTAAATTTGCATGCAGCAGTGGCAGATTTGCAGACTTGCAAGTTACCACAAGGTGAATTAGGCGTCTATCAGCCAACAGGAGCCTGTAAAAGAACCGCACGCCATCGTTTTTGTTCAAAGAGACTAAATGCGGTGCAGATCAGAGGCAGCGAGAGCTAAATACAGGCCTGTCAAACTACCTCAGGAGAGTAACAATCAGACGGCTGTTTTCCCTCCTTTTTTTTTTTTAAAACATGAACTCATTTCCGATCACTTTTTTTTTTTAATGCAAAATACTTTAAAGCTGCATTTCTCACATAATAGGAACAAAATAAATGCACTCAGATGAGCAGGAAGATGAATGAAGCTCCAACAGTAGTTCAGGGAAAGTGACTCAAATCACTGTTCCTCAAAGGCTACCAGCACAACTTCCTCACTCGTTACAGAGCATTTCCTTATTTCTCTGGCATGCAAAGAGACTACACACAAATACACACATACTCAATTCTTTTTACTGCCTTTACACAACTATTAAGGTTGGATTGACTTCGGTGCTGCGTTACGCTGGAGTATTATTACCCATTCAGCTGGACAAACTGAACCCCAGTGGATTTAAATTGTGCATAAACAGGAGACTGCGGCTAATTTACAGGATACATCCCACCAAGCTGACTTAATTATCTGTCATCCTCTAACAGTCAGCATGTGGAGATGACAAACGATAGAAAAGATGCTTCTGTGGTTTGGAGTATTCACACTGCCTTCAATTATAAGCACAGCTCTGGGCTTCAAAGCAGTGTGGCTTCCTGATCCCAAGGAGGACAGAGGAAATGAAAGCTGACCACATTTTATGTATTTATTTTTTTTAAGCATACTTTAGAGCAAAAGAGCAACCGTTTCTGTGTAGAGAAGCATGACTGTAAGCAGTATTGAAACTTGATGAAGCCAGATTGCTAAAGTCTGTTAGCATGAACGGAAACGGATCCAGCACCGTGACCGAGGACAAGTCGGGTGGGAACATTAGGACCAAGAGGTCGGACCTGTTGACAGAAATGATGCAGAAAGCCAGACAGGTTTAAAGGATCCAAGATTTAGTTATAAAATGGGTATAAGAGGTACCATCAAAAAGTTTAGAGACTGCACCTATTAAAAAAAAATAATAATAATAATAAAATAAAATAAAATGAAATTAATATCGAAACTACACAGCCATTCCCTTCAGGGTTGGATGCAGGTTATGCAGCAATACACCACTACCAGAGCTCCTGATGTCTTACCCTCGATCTGAATGTGACTGTGTGCATGTGAGCATTTGGGACGAATGCTTGATGACCTCCACTGCGTTGCATGGAGCCAAATCTGGTGAGCAGGGTAGGTGGCAAGTAAATTTTTGCAGACAAAAAAGGCTTCCAGCACAGTCCAGGTCGTTTGGTCCAAATGTTCTTCCCCAGATGCCTTTGGAATTTGGAAGCAAAGGGGTAATGTGGGCTAACAAATACATGATTCATCAACTTGGGAATATTCTGAATGGTCTTTAAATTGAAGCACGAGTCGTAGCTCTTATCCACAGTGATGCAACTCAGGATTAAGGTTGGTCTGCACAAGTTTAAAGTTCAGGGAAAAATTACTAACGTGCACAGGTAAGAAATTCAAACGGGTCTTTCAGTGAGTGATCCAAATACAGCTGGAGGTAAGACTACCCTGAAGAGGACAGCAATCAAGTTCAAGTTGGGCATGAAGTGAAACTGGACGTGACAAATGAGGGAGAGGGCAGATCTGGCTGAGAAACAGAGGAACACTGGACGCTTACAGGCTGGAGACCCGTTATTAACACTGTAATAACGAGTAATTGTTACAAGAGTAACAATCTGATGAGATACTAAATTTTCACTCACTGAAACCGAAACACAACCTTATTGGGAGGGGCTGAGTCCCAACAAAAGTCATATTGTTTGCAATTCCATTATGATGCTCTAAATGTTTCAGTTTAGTGTGATAAAATAGCCAAGCGGACGTCTAGCTATAAATACAGAGCCCTGTCTCAGGTCATGAAAGGCCACGTCCTAAACTTCAGTAACCAAATGGATTATTAAATTAAATTATACAAAATCAGCCATTGAAGAGTTTTCATAAAGAGTTGGACATTTTAACACGGGAGACTATGAAGATTGAATCACTTTTAGAGCCAGCCTCTACTGGCCGTTAGAGGAACTGCAGTTTATAGTACTTCCACACTGGCTCCATTATTCAGTCCCAGATGTTGCTACCTGCTTGTGTTCAAATGAGTGAATGAGTGAGTTCAAATGCACTGAAAATCATGAATTCTTCCCGATGTGACATCTGAGAGTGGATCGTTTGTTTGGTCTTCTCATTCAGCCCATAAACTGAAGGAAGCTGAAGTCAGAGCAATGAAGCCATGTGCCATTTTCCTACATACGTCAACCAAACTTCTTTGTGTAGCTACAGAAGATTCTGGCAATTATCAAGCACCAGCTTCGCTATTCTCATCTGCAAGCTACATTGGTTTTTGCAAAAAGCTCCTGTTATAATCTGGTATAGTTATACAGCACTATATAATGTATACTCAGTCAAACACCTCCCTCGTAATAGCCCAGCCTCAGTAATATCTGAAGGCCTGTTGCATCACTTGATACATAATTTAATAAGAGAAGGTGTGAAGCACCAAAAGCAGCGATCAATACAGCCGACTGAATCTGACACAAGCCGTGAAAAATACAACAAGCCTCAACGTTTAAATGACTCCACTGTCTGAGGCTAAACTCTGCACTGTTCTGCCAAGAGAGTCGACAGCGGCGCTATGAAGTCAATGGCGTGTCCAGCGGGGTGGCCTGGGGGGGCACAGGCCACCCCCCCAACCAGACTGGCCACCCCAGGTGCCACCCCAAAGGCAAAACAATAAAATTCAATCAAATATCAAATGTCCGATTATGTTTTCACGGTGACGCTCAGATATCCGAGTGTAAGTGAATGCAGCATCGGCTTCTGCGCTATGTGCATCACGTTAGCAAAGGTAGGAGAGCCAAGCACGAAAGACGTCACTGCAGGAAACAATTTTTCGGTGAAAGAAAATGAGGACAGAATAAATGTCCCGGTAAGTAATATTAAGTTTGTTGAGTTTAGTAAACTTCGGCGAAATTAGAATACCAAGGAAAAAATAACACTTAAAGAATTATTGCAGCCGTGGAATATTTCAGACAGTATGCTACAGAGGGGAGCTAACATAAGAGTTATGAGTTATAAGATGTAATCTAAGTCGTAACATTGCTGTATGGAGCTGCAGATTTGGTTGCAGGTTAACATAGCTGGACTGGCCATCGGGCTTATTTGACTTATTTTTTATTTTTTTTGTAACGGCATGAACAATGAGAGGTGGTGGATTGGCCAGATGCAGGTCGATGTGTAGAAATAACTCCGTTGTTTGGTGGTGGCTATGGCGGGGCTTCCACAGAGGCAGCAGGTGGATGAGGGAAGGGGAGGCAGGAGGAGAGCCCCGAGGCAGCCGCCAGTCCGAGTGTCAGGTGAACTGAACTTCAGGTAAGAAGTTATGACCTGCAGTCTATCTGGGTCAGATATGAACTAAGTTTAGGTGGAGTTTATTTTCGTTGTGCTGACTTTTTACTGTCAGTTGCAATAACTCATACTGCGTTCTAGCCAGCTTGGAGTTTTTATACAGCTGTTCGGTTGCTATGATGTTACTGATAGTGAACTTTATTTTATTCATAAGGTTAGTTAGTAGAGTTGCCAACGGCTCCTTAAAAAAATGGAATGGTCCCTCAATCAGAGAAAATATTACACGTTTCGTATTGAGCTGAGAAGAGACGCAGTTTGTCCCGAACTTCAGCTAGAATGGAAAAAGACACAAAGCTGGATTTATTCTGTCTTTACGCTGCACAGCTGCCTCTTCTCTCATCCTCCCTCTCCTGTTGCTACTTCAATCATGAAACTGATCGATGATCAGCTGATCGGCTTTTCTCTCTTGTTTGTTTATCGCCCACTTTGCGCCAGAAAGACGAAACCAGCAGATGTCGCGCTAAACAACAGCAGCACGTTTAAGCTTGATCGGCTGTTGTTAGAATTTATTTAATATTAATTTCTAGTATCAGCTGATGTTTGCTGGAGCCACAGCTGTAAAGCTGCTGGTCATGATGTCGGTTTGGATATCTGGTGAGAGGGAAACATGAAGACCACCCACCAGGATCCTTTTTTATGTAGCTGACAGCTGGTAACTGTGCAGGGGCGGGTCTAGCAAAGTTTTGCCAGGGGGCCAGGTAGGGCATTAACAGGGAAAGGGGGCACAAAGAAATACTTTTCTTTCCTATTCTCATTTAAAATATCTAGCTTTTATTAAATAATTATCTAAATCTTACAACCAAAGTTTTTATCTGACGTAAAATGTATAGAAATCATACATATACCAAAAAGACTGTACATCACTGTCACAACAAGGTTTGTTTTCATTCAAAGGCTTTATGGCTTTAATACCTGGTGGGTCGGTCTGTAGTCAAAATGCCCGATTTTCTGTCCCAGTCCAGCCCTGCAGGTTATACTGGCAGTGTCACCATGCCAGCTGAATGTATTTCATCATCAGCCAGTGTTGTTCTTTATCAATATTACCAAAGTTTACCATAAGGCAGCATAGAAAGTATTTACTTGCTTTCAGGTTTTATTCAAATATTAGTCTTTTCAGTTGTTTCTCCACTTTTTTCCTGTTTCAAAATCAAACACCAGTTTGTGAGAAGATTATCTTCTTTTTTTAACAGGCAGAGAAAGTTTTGCATTGGAATGGCTAATTTGTCAATTGTTTGCTACAAATGTTCGTATTTTAATATTCAAAAATGTTTTTGCCCAAAACATATGTGCAGTATATGTCAGTAAAAATACTATGCAAATATTGCTGTCCTTGAATGCTGAGTAAACACTGACAAAGCACTGATTGTATCTCTTGTACTTTATCAACGCAGTATCTAAAAACTTTGCACCGTAGTGGTTAAAATCTCATTCTAATAAGAGTTAAAAGTGCATTCGGTTATTAGGTTTATAGGATTATTGAATTATGGTTAAGGGTTGGTAGAATTTTTTTTAAAAACATTATCTGCCAATTAAATCTGCCACCCTTCTCCAAATCTGTGCCCCTACCTGGCCCCCCCAACAAAAATTTTCTAGATACGCCACTGTATGAAGTGTGCTGCAGATCTGCCCTTTTTGACGACAGGCAGGCAATTAGTCCTTCTGCTGCAATGTGGTTGTCAGCGGTCAGCTTTAGCCCAACACCCGCTGGGTCTGGACTATCTGCCAGTCCCTCCTTAGCTTAACAGCGTGTAGTAGTTTTCTTAAAGCTCCAGGCCAGAATAAATATAAAACACACACATAGCCATGCAAACACGCACAAAATGCCTACAGATGGTGTTCCTGGTATGCAAAACACCAAGAAGTGTTCTTGTCTGATGCTCCTGGTGCAGAATTTGAATATGTGAATGAACCAGGTTTTCTTTTTTTTTTTTCCTCGACTGAAAGAAAGAGAGAGTGAGAGGAAGAGTATGAAGGTTGCTGAATAATGCAGTGAGCTACTGATGGTGTTGACCAGGAGCAGGCTGCAGTCTTGCTTTAGATTTGCTGTAAATCCCCCCTCCCTCTTCTCAATAACAGCAGTAGATAAACGCTGCTGCAGAGGGAAGATCTGTGTGGACAAGGCACTTTTGTGCTCTTTTGTGGAATAAGTGGAGGGGATAATTCATGGACAGTGGAAAGCTAACACATTTCTCCAAGGTTTTAGTGAGAGCTGGACAGTTCCGCCTCTCTGGACGCATTTGGCCAAATGGGACTGACACACAGACCTTGTTTGTCCTGTATGAATGAACTGCAAATAACGGAAACTCATGGGTAAATTCCTACCTGATAATGAGATCCCCAAGTAATTTTACTCTAGTGTGGACTGAATGAGAGCCCAGGTTGAGGCCTTGGACCTCCCGCAGGCTGTTGCAGACCTAAATCAATATAAACGGATTTCCTTCCCAGAAAAGTTTAACAAAGTTTTCCAAGAATTTTCTGTCCTATGACTTAAGACCCTTGTCAAGTTCAAGTTTTTCGGCAACTTTTCTTCTGGCACCTGCTCCATTATATTTCCTACTATTGATTGAGTTCAGGATGAAATATAGTACAGAGGGCTGCGGCCCAGACTTTTGGGAGTGGCTCTTCTAAATAATGGAACCAACAACCTTCAGTTTAGAGCATGACCTAATATATGCAATAGGGACCATTATTTAGAGAAGGGAAGTCAGGTTTATACACTAGTGATTAAGACCATAATCTCATTTGAAAAGTGTTTACTGAGGTCAGAGATGAAGAGAGAAGCAGGACCAGTTGCCCATAGATTTCTATAGCTGTTTTGTAACTTGATTTTTTAGAGAAGTCACCCCCTGCTGACCATTAGAAAGAATAAATGGAACTTTCACGCTGGCTTTGATTATAAGACGGAGATATTCTGTTTATCTTGTATATAAAGCAAACAAGTAGTTAAAACATGGACCCACCAACAAGATCAATCAACCAATAAATTAACCTGAACCCACTCAATCTGAGCCACAGGAGGCCCTCCCCTCCCACTGCCTTACACCTTCTCAGGTCAGCTGCTTCAGTCTGGGCTCTACTTTTCTCTCAGTGTTGATTTCCAATTTCAGGAGAGGCTTCAGGTATGCTGGGGTCAGGCCTTCTAATAATCTAATCATGTACTGCAACTCCTGTCTTATTTACTAGACATCTTCGAGTCACCAGATCGTAGACTCAGCTACAGTCGGCCTCCTTCAAGTTACATTTTGCAAACTTACACTGCCATCAGATCCCCTTCTGACCTCTGATCCCTGCACTCCATCTCATTCATCCAGAGGTTTCTTCCCTTCTTCTAGAGGCATCTGGTTAACTTATTCTACAGGTAATAAGAGCAGCTATTTAAATAATTTGTGGAATATGGTAAATGGTCTGTATTTGTATAGCGCTTTACTTGGTCCTAAGGACCTCAAAGCGCTTTACACTATACACAATCATCCACCCATTCACGCACACATTCACACACTGGTGATGGCAGCTACATTGTAGCCACAGCCGCCCTGGGGCACACTGACAGAGGCGAGGCTGCCGGACACTGGCGCCACCGGGCCCTCTGACCACCACCAGTAGGCAACAGGTGAAGTGTCTTGCCCAAGGACACAACGACCGAGACTGTCGGAGCCGGGCTCGAACCGGCAACCTTCCGGTTACAAGACGAACGCCCAACTCTTGAGCCACGATCGCCCAATGTGTGTGGATGTGCTGTTATACTTGGTCTTGTGCTATGAAGCAAATGAAAAACTGGTAAAGAAATTAGCTGCTGATTAACCACTAAACACGGTGCTTGCAGCCCTAACAGCTCACTTTAAGTTGTCTCCAAGGAAAAGTGTTCAAAACTGCAGGTTTACGAGTGCTCTTTCTCCTAAAACTAAGACATTACTTTATTAAAATGAACATGACATGTATTGTTTTTTGATGTGGCAGGAACCACTGAGCATGCTCAGAAATGTGGCAGACACACACACACACACACACACACACACACACACACACACACACACACACACACACACACAATCTGATGCTTTCTCACAAGTACATGTGGTTTTGATCCTGCAAAGCTGACAGGGAGCTGGGCAAATTATCAGATATTCTGTTATCTCACACTCATGCCATCGCGCTATCCAGCCGAGGAGCTCAACAACATCTGCTGGCACCTCGCACCTTATCCCCACTCACCACTCCTCCCAGTCTGCACAGAACTGCAGCGAGTGTGTGAATTTGTGTGTCCTGTATCTGCTGGAGGCCGTCGTGCTAAATCTGCCTGCACTGATTCAGGCTGCGAGAGGAGCCAAGGTGAATTCGTCTGCAGGGCCGATAGACCGAGATAAAGACGACAGCCAAATGGAAAGTGTGGATTGTTAATGGGCAGTCATTAAAAAATATTATCATTCTTTAAAAGAAGAAGACAAAAAAAGTTATCTTCATGGTTGTCGATGTTGGACTGGATTTTGAATTGACAAATGCAGCTCAATTAGAGAAAGTAGAGAAAGGCGATGGGGTGCAGTGCTTTTTCTCACACTTTAGCCACCTTTGAAGCCACCCCCACCACTCTCCACCCCAAACACAGTACTGTAATAAAATATTTATTTTTTATTCAATTTTTTTCCCCCCAACTTCTTCTCTTTTCCTCAAGCAGAGCAGAAGCTCTCGTTTATAAAATGGTCTGGAAGTCATCGACGTTTCTGTATCAGGCTCATTGCTGAGCATAGTCACCCCCCAAAGGCTCATTCTGAACCAGAAGACACTCTCAGATGTGATAATGACATTTAGGTAGATTCAATACAAACAATAACACAAAACGATGTGATAAGTCTGTAACCCCGTTTATGCCACCTCTGTTACAGCAATTCATTCTTTGAGAAATCCCTATTGCTCCAATGCTGGACACGTACCTCTCAAAAAAGAAAAAGAGTGTCCACAGAAGTATTTCAGTCATTAAAAACAGCTCAAAGTTCCCTTAATGAGCTGGACTTCACATATATGTTGTGGAAAAGCTGTCCCTTCACAGTGATTAAGGAATAACAGCACAAAAGTACAGACAGTTATGTGTATTTCCAGACAATGAGACCTTCAGAATATAATATTATAAAATACCTATTCATAAATTAACTAATACCATCTGATTGGATATTATCTCTTTAACCCGCCAACTTCCCAGTGCATTGTCTGCATTAACGAAAAGAAAATGGAAGAAACGTAACAACCAGGAGTTAAACTAGTAAATGACCTTGTCCAGTGACCAAAAATAAAGCACCTGCGTGCTGGAGAATGTAACATCTGCCTCCATCAATCTTTTCTGACCAATGATTTGGGACCCAAGTCCTAAAATATTGCCCCCCCAATGCAGCCCATGCTGCAGCGCTTCCTTGTGTGCTTTAATTGGCCCTACACAAGTGTCCTAGTGGGGCCAGTTGATAAATTGAAGCTGTTATGAATGCCAGCTGGCAGGAGACAAAGCATTTCCTACCTGAATTCAAGCCTTTTAAATCAAATATATCCTGGCTGCTAGAGCAGGTACATCCAGTGGTTAACAGTGGCTTCAAGCACATAAAGGTTTCTACATTTACACAAGTGGAATAACAACATGAGGCAAATCAGAAAGAGTCATGTGAAAGCTGATATCAAGTACATGAACATAGAATTTAGCAGGTGCAAAAAATAAATAAATAACAGTATTTCTAAAAAAAAAAAAAAAGATTACATTTTGAAGAAACCTGCAACAAGTGTCGATTAAACTGCCCATTAACTTCTCATTAAATTTATGCAAATTTCCCCACAGTAACAAACAGAAGCTTATTTTTTATTCGAGAAGCACTGAAGCGACAAGCTGTGCCTTTCCTCCTCCTGCAGGGGCAAAGAGCTCGGGCAAACCTGTGGCTACGGCACAGGGTGGCATCCAACCAGGAGACAGGACCGGGTCAGTGGTCAGATAGTGTTCCATTACTCAGAGCACCATGCTTCATTATTCAGTGCACACCAGAGAAATGAAGCCGTCACACACACACACACACACACACACACACACACACACACACACACACACACACACACACACGTCCCACAGCAACAGAGCTATTACAGAAGCTGCTCGAGGGGCATGTCCGTCCCATTCAGACTAATGACACATGGCACACCAAAAAGTTTAAACTCATCCACAATGACATTCAGTACAAACTAATTAACTTTATTATTAAACTGGACCGTTTTTGTGCCAAGGAGGCCACATCAAATCAACTATCAGAAGTGTTGCTTGTGACATTGACTTTTAGGGACAAAGGGGGCATTAAAGATCCATTAATGTGGTTCTAATAGTGCTGTATGTGCCCCGTCTCTAACCACATAATTTGGTCTTCTAAGAGTCAGAAAAGGAGATTAACCAGGCTGTGCTAATCGATAGCTATGTCCATCTTTCATACTTTGAATCTCTCCATCTAAGAGAACTGCCTTGTGTTTGGTCTAAACACAACAGGCCCAAGTCTGCTGACTTAACCTTGGCTGCTACTTTTGAGGGGTTTCGCGTGCAGGCAGCAGATATCTGAGCCAAGCTTTCCTTTTCACTGTAGCCGAATGCAGGTAAATGAAAAATGAACGTAAAGCTAAATCGAAACAGCCCATGATTAGCTAATGCATTACAGAAAATGACATCCCTTATATGCTTACCACACACAGCGTACCAAAGTGTGCTCAAAACCCAAGTGGTCAATAAAAGCCAGACTACAAGTGAATGACAGGCTTTCTGTTTCCCCCCGGCTGCAGCTTCTACGTATTCATATGCAGATATCTATATATCTATCTATCTATTTGCAGGCATCAGTCTCGCACATCTTAGGGCTTCACTTTTCTTCAAGCAATGTGATTTTTTTTTTTAAACTGGACCTCAGCACCTGCTGGGAGCATTTTTATGCATCTTATTCACCAACTTCAAATCTATAAATTTTCTTGAGAAGAGGCTGCAAGTGACACAGAGTCGGATGGCACTTTCTAGGCAGCAGTTTGCAAATTAATACATGACTAATTATGCAGATCAGAGTAACAAATATTTCTGAAATTGCACCAAGAAAAGGCGGTGACCTTAAACTATTGTGAAACACCAACACTCCACTGAAACCTACAGTAATGAAGTTGTCTGATGAGGATTAACAGCTCCTCACAGTGAGGCACATCATAACTGAGAGTAAAACAGTAGACCTTTCACCTGCTTCAGGGACGAGATTTACTCAAAACCTGCATGCACTTCATATCAATCTCCATACATTCAACAAGGCTCTCCTCGTTCCTTTCTCCCAAAATAATGTTTGGTCAGGTAGATTTGATCTTGTCTTCATTGCACTGATTCAAATCTTTGTCCTCTGACACAATTAGTGGCTGCAATAGAAGCTTAATGGGTCATAAAATGCGCACACACACCTCCGAATCTGGCCGCTGCCCTGCGTCTGGACGGCGACACCAGCTCCTTGACGATCTGTAGGACCTGCATGTTCACGGGGAGGTGGCGGTGGAGGCAGGCGGAGTCGCCACGGGGCAGTGGCAGCCCTTTCTTGCCTTCTCACCCCGAAAAACCTCATCCCTCCTCGACCCCTCCTCGGAATTCATCTCCTAATCCACATCTTGACTCCTGAAGATCTTGGTTTCAGCATCCCATTCGCACCTCAGGATGCCAGGACGAGAGCTGCCGGCTCAGTCTTCTTCCTTCTCCAGATGTCAAGACATGCTTACAAACTCTCCAGCGCTCAAGTATCCTCCGCTTTCACAGTATTTTTCTATAAAACAGCTGACGGCACAGATGTGCAGCAGCAGTAAACACTAAATCTCAAGCTTCACCTGCGTTGGATGCTGCCTCAGCTCCATGTGAAGCAGCCCGTAAATCTCGACTCAACTCCTGGCGGCCGCTGAAAGTAGCAGTGGATGTTCGAGGCAGCTCAGACTCTGCGAACTGAATGTGTTCGTCTCGCGTGTGATGTGCTCAGCTTGGAGCGCTCTCACACACTTCTCACTTCGCAGGTTGGCAGCAAACAAAAAAAATGAAAATGAAAAAGAAAAGCACAACACAGTAGTCGTCTTTTCTTTTCCCCCCTTTCATCCGTTTTATCTCCGGTGGCTCTGGCAGAAAAACCACCCGGCCGCTGCGGATCAATAGATGCACAGTTGACCGGCAGTGATGCCTCTTAACTGCCCAACTCTCTCATCTCATTTTCAGACTCTTTTTTCCCCCCCTCTCATCCATCTCTTTCCTCTCCCAGCGCCCCTCTCTCCTCTCTCCAAGGCTGGCTGCGTCTCGTGCCGTCCTCTCCTCACATCCTTTAAATTCAAATTAATGGGCGCTTCCACTCACTCACCCGCAGCATCTCCTTCCCTCCCTTCCTCTCCACCACTCCGCCCTTCTCTGTTTTTTCTCTCCTCTTCTCATTGTGCCGCTTTCTTCCACCCCCTCCCTAGTTTTCTCTTCGTGTACATTTGCCGTGAAGCATGAGCAGAATGCAGAGGGATAGGAGATGCTTGGTCTTGTGTTTGTGAGGTGATGATTTGTACAGAGCAGCATCAGTGGAGCTGACATCCAGAGGTAAGAAGAACACTTTAATTGCTTTTTGCAAACTTCCAATCCAGGTGGTAAAAAGAGCTGTTCTGTAAGCTGTTCATGCTGCCAAAAGTGCTTATCAGGAAACATTTATCTACCTCTGTAAAGAGTCCTAAAAGGCTGCCGTTTGCATCGTATTATTTCTTCTGGACATCTCTCCATTCTCTGCAACAAATTCTCATCCCAGGTCGTCAAATACTGTCAATACGGGCACGGCGTCCTTTGGTTCTCTGTGCCTTGATGAGCTGCCTGCTTCGATACTGGACTCCAAGAGACAATGATCCTCTTTTAAAGAGCAGCAAAGCATGATTGTGAAAGTTTGAGGCATGGAGGTGAAATAATTCAAAAGTTTGTGACCCAGGATAGAAGCACATCTAGAAGCAGTTACTGCCAATCAGCAGCCAGGTGGCTGTAGCTCAGTAGGATGAACAGGCTTTCTACTAAAGCAAAAGATCAGTGATTAGATGCTCAGAAAAGGTCTTTACACACCAGATGTTCAAGATTCGTGCAAATATTTTGTGCATTAAAAATATCTTTTGGGCTCACCTACTCTGGTTGCAGCTGTTCGCAGCAACCATAAAGGACGCATTTCCAGCATGCCTTTTTTCAGATCCATGTCGATTTTTAGAATAAACACATCTGCCCAATTGGATCACTGCATTCTGCAGCAAGCTCGCTCACAGCTCATAACGTGCCTGCATATTGAACATACGACGATGTGGAAATAGTAAAATAATCCTATCGTACCTCAGATACACAGCTAAGAACTGCTCTGGGTCACTTGGCTCACATAAATAATTTCTGTGCCTCAGATGTGGTCCCAGTTCCTCCAACAAGAGCTCAAACTGGCCCACCAACATTCTGAAATACGTATGAAAGTCGCCGTGATAACAAGTCACTGGCACAACACGGGTATTGACAAATAAACTACAGCTAGAGCATCCAAAAAATTCAAAATTCCTTATGTTATGGAATTCTACAACAGCTTTTAATTCTTTGAAAGCCAAGTCTTACACTCGGAAACAATACCCAGAAGAGAAACTGGTCCAATTCCTGAGCTTTATGTTCAGTGTAACATCTGTAAAATGGACCAATGCTTTGCACACATCTTCTTGCCCAGCCTTGTTTTCCATTACAACACTGACATGTATTTCTTTATTTCCGTATGAGACGGGATGGACATATGCTTCCCTCGTCACAGATATATTTACCGATTTCAAGAAATCCAGACTTTCAGTGCTCCGTTATAGACGGGAATGTTTGATGAGATTATTTTTTTAAGTACCCCAGGGACTCCCATTCTTTTATGAGATTAGAGAGTTGATTAAATCCAGTAAGTCTTAGTACAGTACACATTTCATAATGATGTTTGGTAACTCTCCGCCTCGCTTGTTAGCTGTGTGTACATCTTTCTTTTTTTTCCCTGCTCTCTGCCTCTCTCTATTATTACATCTCTAATCAGTCCACATACCTCCGCTCTGTTCAGCTCTCTAACCACATCATCTTGATATAATAATTCCAGTTATGTATTTTGCATTACAAACTGGTGCTGTATGCCTCTAGCTGTAATTTATTTATCTCTAGCAGAGTTATGCCAGTGACAGTTGGTGACGCGAGGACAAAACACGTGCTCTTGTTAACATATGAATTTATAGGGATCTGATGAGAGCTTCACTGATTATCACTGGGAAGCTGTTAAAGTTGAAGTGGCTCTAATAGGCTTAATCATGCACGAATATGCAAAAATTTAGGAATACAGTAATTATTTAATGCTGGATTGATAGGTCAAAGTAATCAGTTTGCATGAAATCTGTTCATCACACTTATGTTGATCACATATTACGGAGACCTACGCTTCTGGTGATGCATGCATGAGTTTTTTTGTTTGTTGGTTTTTTAAATGCTACCGTCCACGGAACAACCAGAAATGAACTTGCTGTCTCAGGGACTGCAAAATGGTTGCGTTGAAGATGGAGACCAGGTTTGCATTGATTCATGGTCCGTTACCATATTTAAACTGACTTTGGTGCCTCATGGCAAAACAGCAATAAGACAGAGTCAGTCTGCGACCTCGTTGATCTAAAAGAACAAACATTTGCTGCTTGGTGGAAACTTAACTGCATACAGGAGCACAGCAACCTCGTTTTTATATATGAACATGAATTCCCTTAATCCAAAGAGATGCCTCAGCACAGACTCAGATTGATTACAGCAGGTTGGCAGTCTGTCTGCAATGTTTGTGAGAGTAACTGCAGTCAGTCTGAGTTAGACTGCAACTGTTTGGAGACAGGTTGCAGTGACCCAGAGGTTGATACCGTTGCATGCCCGTCTTCTGGGTGACCAGTTGGTTGCTGCAGCTACTTGCAGCCACTAGATGGGCAATGACTGATTTTATCTATTCACAAGGAGGTTGTCATTCTGTCTTTATCTAGATACCCATTGCAAACCACAGCATCACCAATCTGGAAGAGAATGAAAAAAATAAAAACACACAACTACTTTTCATCAGTAGCTCAAAACAAAACAAACACTACAGGGCTTTCCAAGCTTAAAACAATCAGACAGCAGTGTGAATATTTCCAAACATGCTCCACATGTTTGAATTTGCAGATGCCCTCCCTGACGTAACCCCAAAGGGAATCGGTGTCGCCTCGTCCTGGGGAGCTTCTCCTTGTTGTTAGGCGAACATGTAAACAACTACTATTTATTTGTAAAGAAACAGTTTTTAATTTAAAAAGTTGTTGTGGTTTATTTTTTTTAATTGGTAAAGTAACCAATGGATTGATCAGGTAATCAGAAAATGATCACTTGGTAATTAACTGATATTCACTAGCTTATAAATATTTTTTTATAACAAAATGATAATAACCCAGATGTGACCTTGAGCTCTTGCAGAGTGTTAAACTGTCAAAATACTGCAAATACTGTTGGATGACAGACATAATTCATAGTCCACAAGGACAGGGCAGCGCGCAGACGGGCGAAGCAGCAGCGACACAAGCACCAAGGTTCATCATTAATATAAATAGAGCCACAGGGAAAGACTTGAATGAAAGGCGCACTTTTTCTCCCTCACACACAGAAACACTTTCAATCCCTCTCCTCTAATGACACACATTCTCTGTCTTTCACTCCTCGTCATCACACACAAGCAGGGTTGTGCACTACAAGTGTGCACATGTGTCCTTGTGATGAAGTGTGTCTGTATTTGTTAGCGTGTCGGTCCACCGGCACTTTGTCAGAAAGTCCAATTACCGCATTGCTGGACTGAATCTGTGGCTGCTGTTGCTAAGCCTCAGACCCACTGTTGCTAGGCTGTGACCCCACTACATAAGGTGAAAGCGTGGCTTTTAGCAGCTACCGCTACGATCACCATTCAAGCGCCTTCAGTCTTTTGCTAACACCAGCTTCTACCAGATTAGCCTCACCGCTAACGGCGTGCATCAAAACCATCACAGCCTAAAGGTAGTACTGCTGTGGGTGGATGTGCTACAGCAGTAGAAGCACCTGTGGCATTTTCTTTTCTTTGTAACACCAATAAAGATGTGAGAATACAGAATCTTAAGGCGAGGGGAACAACAGTTAGTTTCCTTTTGTATTGCGTCAGCAGTTAATAGCCGGTCGTGTCTGAGCAGGTTCTTGTTGAATGCAGGTAAGCAGCGCGTGTGTCGAGCCAAAGAGCAGTATTTCTTCAAGTGTACCACAAACCAGCAAGTAAAGAAGCCGGGATCATAAACCTTATCTCTAAATCAAACTGTTCAGCACATTATGGCCGAAACTGGACGTTAAGCAGACAGATGTTGACATGGTTTCCTCATGCAACCCAAGTCCAGTCACAACATCTTTTATAATTCAATAAATACTGACGAGATTATTGTAATTAAAAAAAAGAAATGCACACCTTTGCTCTTTTTTAGTTGCCGAACATCTGATTAACAAATACTTAGGTTACTAAATGGATGACTACTCCACAAAAAGCAGTAATATAATGTTGCCCATCTCTAAAACATGAACTCATTGTGAAGAACACTACCCTAATAATTCTGCCCAATAAGATGATAAATCGATTTCAGAGCAAGGTTAGGTATTCAACGTTGGCACAACTGTCAGATTTTAATAGGTTTTTTTCCCCTTTAACCAAGATTCGATGTGGAGCAAGCAGCCGATGGTTGTTTAATATCAACATGTTGTCATCAGGCCCATCAGACCAGTGGACCATGAAACTAAATGATGTTTATTTTTATTTTTTTTAAATCCCCTGTTTTTTTTTATTGTGTTTTTGGATGATCATCTCTTTGGGCATGTCCTGACAACTTCCAGGGTGGATCCTATTTTTTAAAACGCTGCCAGGAATTCCTGTTCTGCGTACCTGCTGACGACACTGGAAGCTCAGAAAAATTTGCCATTGCCATCCAAAGGCTAAGTCAGCCGACTAGCCGGTGGATTCCTATTGTGGATTCCCAGCTTGATTTATCAACTTAAAACCTTGTTGCTCTTTAACTACTTCCACACATTAAAAAACAAACAAACAATTGATGTGGTTTAGGCATGTGACTAGGATGCTTCCTGCTCTTTGCTTAGACTGCTCCAGTCTGGCCTGAAATATGAATGGATTCTTTTACATTATCTTTGTCATGTTTACAAATCTCAGTAATTATACTATTAAATATACTGATCAAATATATTTGCACTGCTGCATTATAAAAGCTTAATGAATATTTCATTTATAGCCTACATGCATATTTAATGAGCCATTTATATATTCAAATACAACACATCTTTAATTTATGGTGTATCTTTTGCGGCTCTATTTGAAACACTACAAAGTGTGAGACCTAAAAATGAAATGGGTTCAACTTACGGAGCAAGAACTACAGCTATGATAATGACTCAGTTTACTATTAATGACATTGCTTACATATTTTTCCATTGTCAGCTGTCACAATGAATTAAAGAGGTTTAACCTTATTCAAAAGTTAAGTCTTAGCATCATAAAGACACTATTTAAAAAGAACATTTTTTTCACATTACACATGGAGGGTATTATTCTTTGTACATGGGTGTGTGGTCCAATATATGGCTGGATTTACAATCAACTCCAACCTTATCCTCACCTTTCTTCAACTTTTACAAAAAAGAGCCTTCCCAACAATCAATATGTAATCTTCTGACATGTTTTACTGGCTTTACATTTCTGAATTTCAAAGGTTGATCATAAAAAGAGTCACACATGTGAGGCAAAGTCTAAAGTGTAAGGTGAGTAAGACAAACTGTGAGCAATGGGAGCGAGGTGCAGGGCGCCTGCAGAGATATGGATTGAGCTGCTATCACTGGAGCTGGATTGGGCAGGTTTGAAGGAGCAAGGTATCGATGGAGCCCTGACTCTCAGCACCCACAGATCCAGTCATAAATGGGCAACAGATCAATACAGGTCTTTCACGAGTTTGCCCACTTTGACTGAGAATGGAGAGATACTGTAAGTCCGCTCAAGCCTCGGATTCATCACCTCTTTAATCTACAGGCCAGATAAGAGCTCAGCTTGTCTGAGGCTTTCTTCACTCAAACTCGCAACAGGCATGCTGTCAGTGCTGGAATTGGGTCATCGATCTTGGATTTTGGAAAGCGGAGACAGAGATGACTGTGGAGAGCGGGAAAACAGGTCAGACTTGAAACAGGTTGGCATAGGTTAACACAAAAACACTGGAGGCATTTTTGCAGCAATGAACTGATGTTAAGTTCCTGTTTTCGGTTTGCACCGCTGCCAAGTACACACATATCATTTTTTTATTTCGGGAATTTCAGGTCAGCTACCGCTACATTTAGCTATTATAGAAAAAGCTTCTAGCTCTCCCTCTGCTTGCCCATCATTTTTAGTTATTCCTCTGTCTTCTTTACTGATAATGGCACTTTGAATATTTGTGGTTGTTTCACAACACTGGCAGCCATGCAAAGATCTCTTCATCGTAAAAGGAATTTCTTCTTCCCCAATATTGCCAAATGCTTCCTCACAGAGTTCTCTCACTAATATTTTAGGATTATTAGCTTATAAACTTAATTTAATTTCTCTGATTCGTACAGATTTCCAGTCTTCTCTTCAATGATAGATGTTACAACTCAGAAAATAAATCTTCACATCAGCGCTGGTACAGGATTAGAAACAGCTGAAGCAGGATTCAAAAAAGTTGCTGCGGTATTTCCAGAAAGTCTCATCTTTCCAAGCCATTGCAGCATCTCCGTCTATCTGAACAAAACCGCTTATATATAATTGAAATGGATGGAAAGACTGACACAGCCATAGAGTTGTGTCTTCAATACAGCTGTGCCAAATGGTGCATGACAAGCTGATACAACACTAAAGTTGTATCATTTTTAAGGCAGATATTAAAACAGCGAGTTAGTCTGTAAACTCTCTGATATGTTCCTGGTAAAATAATAATAAACTGATCAATTTAATTTTCACACAGTCATTAAAAATGCCTGTGTGAGAGCCTTGCATTTTTAAGGCCCAATGCTGACTGGATCATTTCTATAGGAAAACCATATAGTAGAGTGATAATGGTGATAATAGGTTAAGGAAGGAAGGAAGGAAGGAAGATGATGTAGGATGTAGTAAAACAATAGCCAGAGTCGTGGGAGATTACAGGGAATAACATATTAAGTTACATATTACCCAAAGGAGACAGAGAGAGGGACAGAAGCTTTAAAGTCCAGACGCCATATACTTAACACGACTCCCATCTTTGCTGCCTGTTACGAAAGAAAGAGAGAAAACTTTTTTGCTTCACAGCACTTCTTTGTCTCAATCTCAGCTTCCTCTGCAGAAAATGACAACAACAACTACACTGTTATCTCTCTGGCCTCACATCTGATCTTCTGTCTCGATTGTGGACTGCAAGAAAGTGGCATCTCCAATTTTAGACAGCACTCATCTCCATAATGGTCTCGATCCGCTCCGTCTTCCCTCTATAAAGGGGTTTGTTTCGGGTTGTCGGTGTGGCGGCAGCTGAGTGGCTGGCGTAGGGACCAGCATGCGAACAAATCAAACGGACACAACAGCACACAAGCACACAGACACACAAACACACACTTGCACGCCTCTGTTGTCCTAATGGCAGCATTCTGTTGGAGGGGTGATTGAATTAGGCTGGGTGCTGATTGCTCGCCCCATTGATTAATGTTGCCTCCTGCGCTTCAGTGCGTCACGGCGCTCCCGCTGCTGAATACCGATGAGACGCGGCAACAACTATAAGAACATGACCAACTCATCACACCGCGTGCTGTCTTGTAAATTAGCTCGTACTTTGGTAGAAACATGCTCGTAGAGTCGAAATAATTGCTGGAGATGGGGATGTTCCACTCATCAATTGTTTTGTTAGACATTTGTTGCCTGAAAGGTAACTGAAGAGTGCAGGAAATTAGGCTGAGTAGCAAGAGTGGATCAGAACAATAAAGATGAGGGCTGCATATCCACATAAAAGGTATAAAAGGTCTAAAAGGCCTTAAATCAATCCGTAGAGTGGAGGGGAACTCCACAGACAGGTTATAATTCTGTCAAACACTTTTATAGCCACCATTTTTCTTCCACTATTAAAACAAATTTGGAGATTAGGCCAGCTAAATAGTTTTTTGACAAGACTCTTCAGAGTACAGCATGAATGTATTCAATAAAGCAGGTAGGAACAGTGGCCACGGTTCTGCTATTACAAGGATTATTTCTACTTACACCTCCTACAGGTATGTAGCAGCATCATCCTACCGGAGACATGTTTCTGTCCACCCGACAGACACAGCACAGAGCTGGGGTATCACATAATATCTGAAAAAGTTTCAGGGTGTTTTCCACGCAGATGGCAGTAAAAACAATTAAAAAAAAACCATCTTCTGTAACCAGCGAACCAGTGAACTCAAAGCCCTCTGCACGTCACAACAGCCAGTTTTGAGTCAGCAGTTTGAAAGCTTCACAAGGGTTCAATGTCTGTGGACAGGGGTGAGGGTTGAAAGGGGCGGGGGAGGGATTTCCCCAAAATGCCCTCCTCTAGTTGACTCTCTCACTCCCTTTCCTCCCTCTCCTTCCTCTCGCAGCCTGGCGTTGTGCAGCGGCGAGCGAGGGAATGGGAACGGCCAGAAAAGAAAAACATGCTGGAACAACTTCGCCGCTCTGCCTCGCATTTCCTGTTTGCCCTCCCCATGTCATTTCCTGCTTCAAGTGCGTAGCCTTCGGACCAATCAGGCTTCGGCCAGAGTTCCGCTGTCCTTCATGGCTTGTTACATACCGTACTGTTAAATTTTCCAGCAGCACCTGCCCTGCGTTCCCCACATCACCGACTGCACCCTTAACTAATAGTTGGTAACAAACTGTTGTTATTATAACCTGAAGCACACCTGAGCCTAAAATTAGGCCTGTTTTTAAAGAAAGGATGTCTCTTTGTGGCCCAATAGTAACATTTATCCACACGCCCAAGATAATTGCTTCAATTATTATTGTTATTTAATGGTATAAAACCACAACCCTTTAAGGCAAAGTAATTTGATAGTAGTATGAAAATAAACGGTTTGAGCAGTGAGGACAGTCACACCAGAGAAACAAGGGGTTGGAGGGGTTGGAGACCACGATATGACTGAAATTATTGCAACTGTGTGCAATTAACTTGCAATATTATTACTCTTGGTTGTTTCCTTATGAGGATCAATACCAGATAGGAAACAGGTCTGCAACCATTTGCAATCAGTTGCAGACTGATCACTTCAGACCACCTTTGGTGTGTCAGCTTCAAGTCAGAAATTCAGAAATTCAGAAATTCCCCCACAAATTATTGCTACAGGATGTCAGTTTAACTTCAAAATGACTGATGTCCTCTGCAACCTTGCGTGGGAGTCGACATAGCGAGACGTATCACACTGTGTTGCAATGTGTTTGAAATCTGTCTGCATTTATAAATTAGACAGCAGTTATTTACAAACCTTCGCCAACCTGTCTGAGACTCACTACAATCACTCCCAGACAGGTGGGCGAAGGTTTGTAAATAACTGCAAAGAGGTTGATGGTGTTGCAAGCCAACCTGTGGTTACTATGAGGTCTGTGTGACTAGACTTACATCAATTTTCACCAACTGCTCACCAACTGGTTGCAGAACACACATTTCTTAGTGACTGGTGGTTGCAAAGAGCTGGCTGACTGCTCTTTAGTCTTTAATTGTTTGAGTTATTCACTTCAAAAACCAGGTTAATAATGATAAAATAATAATAGCAATAATAATAATAACAAAAACAGTGAAGGTGCACTACAACTAAATCACAATTTGGCTTTAAACATTATTAACCTTTATATTTCAGTTAAACCTTCCCACCACGCACAGAGAGCATCGTGTAATTATATAAGCATATAATTATATAATTAAACAAAGTGAATCATATGCTTAACAGCAGATCTGACTTGAGCATATTTCACTGTCACTTTGGCTGACTGCATGGTGTGTTTCCTCGCTTTGAGCCACAACGGTTTGGCATAATTTGCTGCATTTTTCTGTGTGGTTTGTTCAGGCTTTGCGCTGCCCCGTAAAACACCAACCGAGGTTTGTAAACAACAATCACATGAGTCATAAGTGGTGTTCTCTGGTGAATTTGCAGATTAATCAAGTTTCATCCTTTCAGTTCCAACAGAACTGGTTCAGTACATCTTATAACCTACAATTTATTACATTTTGAACTTCCATTGTCTGCTTTATAATGACACTGTTACTTCACCCAGCTCTTTTTCCTTTTGCTCCTCGTTCAGCTGCAAGTATAGAGGGTATCATATGCAGTACAGATTCTGAAACCTTGGAAGACATTTTTTGAAGTAAAATTAATTTGACTTGGGGCACCCAAGTAGTTTAAGGCTAGTCGTCTCTAGTTAAGAGCCTGCTCAGGGACATTTGTTGCTTTTAATTCCTCAAACTGCAATTTTCCTTGAACTTACTCATCTCCAAGTGTAACCGACTGCAATCCAACCTCAACATTTTTCTTATAATACCCATAAAAGCATGAAACATCCAGAAAATGTGTGTGAGGGAGGACAAGAAATCACATTTGCTCCATCTTGTTCAAAGTCAAGTTAAGGCAGTTTATTTGAATATCCAGAATCTGTCTTTGAGCGTTTCTTGTTGAAAAATCCTAGACCATTTATCACCCTACAGCATTGGTGCTGTGGGGATAAACATGGACATAAAGATGTGCAATACATGGGGGTAAACAGAATAACAGCAGTATTTCTCTACTACGCTACACTATGTTTGGGTTTAGACTGTAGAGCAAATAAACCGCAAGCACAGTAAGTGTACTTTGGTACACACAGTAAACTCAAAGATTCTTTCAAGCTTTGACTGGCAAGATAAAGCCGACAAAATTAAGAAGTTCATGTTCTAGAAGTTCAAGCAGGAAAACTCCAAATATTGTCTTAACCAAAGGCGAGTATATCAGAAAGCCGATAAATCAGTACAACTCTGATGTAAGTACACATTAAGGTCCAGACCTCCCTGAGAGCTAAACTCTCCCAGGGCAGCATGACCCAGCCTCCCATTGATCAGCTGTGACGTGTTTGCGAGCATTAGCGTGTTTGTGTGTTGTTTAAGCAGACAAAGCTACACACAGATCAACAAAGAGTCATTAAGGCAGGAGCAGAGGATGCTGGGTAAGGAAGATTGAGCTGATGTTTGATGTATGTACAGTCAGACATTTGCGGTGACCGCCTCAACCAGGTTGGGAGTCTACAAATTTTCCCCACAATGCTTCACGCTCACTCCCTTCTTCTCTTCTCTCACTCTCACACGAACACATTCATACATCACGCAGTCGATCAGGTGTATCCTACTTGACACTGGTCGATAGGCTGTGCGTCGTTTATCACGGGCTGACGGGTGGGGAGATGTTTGTCAGTGACTGTGGGATTCAGAAAGGAGTGCTGTGGCCTTTCCCGGGTTTACTGTAAGATAATTGCTCACTGTGACTGTGGGAGGCTGCAAATGTGGCTTCTTAAGAGCTGATAAGATATGTTACGAATTGTTAAGTCACCATGCTTGTGTGCTCATTTGTAATAGTTGTGCATTTGACTTAAAAAAAAAAAGAAAAAAAGAGAGAGATTGTGACCAGCGAGGAGCACATGACTAACTGAAATCCACAGCAAAGCTTACACTGCTTTACCTTCCTTTCCTTTTTTACTCAAATTAGCACAATTTACAAAATAAACACGTTATTGTATTCAGTAACACTTAAAGCAAGCAAATGAGACCATAACTTCATTTTTTTAGGTGCACGAAGCTCTTAAAATGTCTGATGGCAGGGCTTAAAAACCAAAAGGGGAGCTGCTGTCTAAATTCAAACTCAGGTTTTTTGTCGTTATTCCTTCACCTGCATACTCCTGTTTTGATATTTACAAAGTAAACGCTTACTTTCGGACTCACTTAAAATACATCAAAGCTTGGCTTTACCTCTGCTTCACCTACTTTTAGATAAACTGTGCGAATGTGGTCAGCCAAGTCTAGTTTACAACACACCATGTAAATGCATGCAGGAAGGAGCACGACATTATTTGTCTGTCTAACACTGACAGACAAATAACAGCTGTAACTAACATGACTCATGGCTGTGTCGTTAGAGATGTTGTTACAATACTAATCAGAGGTGATAAGTAACGAAGTACAAATACTTTGTTACTGTACTTAAGTAGATTTTGCAGTTATCTGTACCTTACTTGAGCATATTTTTTTACTTTTATTCCTACTTCTTACATATAATACATTTGAGTTATTAAGTCTCACAGTGGGTTCATCTGAAACCTTGGCTGATTGTGACACCCCCCCCAAAAGAGCTTCTTTGACTACGATGACCTGGATGACTGAGAACCTTCACAGACATGTGATCTCATTGTGCTCTCTCTTTGCTGATGCGCCATTTTAAAAGGTTTAATCCAAATCAACCTTGTAGTTTATTTTTTCCTGCTTTCAGTGAGCCTGATGCAACGCACGCCTAGAGTTTTTACACGACGTGAGTACAATACCAACTTTAACTGCGCCACAGTTTCATAGCACGAGAACATCAGTCGTTATCAAATTCAACTGGATGAGGACAACAACAAAGTGGAGGGAAATGTGGGTGAATTCACACCACGTTCCCAAAGAGCAGAAACATCATAAAAGCCACACTCTTAAGCACAGCAAGGGTTTCTTTGTTGTACCAGCTCCCATTTGTCTGATGTCCAGACATTAAGTATTGATGCCTCAAACTTTCTGAGCGCCGTCGATGAAAAACAGTAGAGCTGCTCGGCTCACCATGGCAACTAAATACAGTGAAGCCATGGGGAGACGGTGGCAAAGCAACATCATTTGAGTGTGTCTGTGAAGGAGAAAGCCAACGAAAGAGAGGGAGGCAATTTGTGTCAGTTGATCTTAAATTCTTATGGTACAATTATCTTGTTTAAAATATACATTATTTATTTTTAAAAAAACAACGTTGTGTTTTCCATTAAAATGACTGCCTGCTGCAGACAGCACATGGCAGCTTCTTTTCTTCAGTTAGCAGTCAGTTGATCTAATGCTATTCATCGGGTGAACCAGTTCAGCGGTTTAAATCAATCAGCTAGATGAATTTTTAAGAAATAGCTGTCAGCAACTGAACGTACAATGCGCCACAGGTCTCTGCATCCTGATATGAAAGTCAAATCTTCATATTTTATGCACTGATAATGTCAATTACTCTGTGTGCAGCTTCCCTAAGTTATGGCTGTCTCGAGTAGGGATGGGTATCGTTTAGGTTTTATCCGATACCGGTGCCAAATCGGTACTTTTGAAACGGTGCCGGTGCTCAAACGGTGCTCAAACCGGTGCTTAAAGAATGGAGAACACAAAATTGGTCCAAAAACCTCTCATGTTCAGCTGCTTTTTGTAAAAAGATAACAATGTTAGCCTTTTCTGCAGCTATGGGGCATATATGGTATCACTCTTGGCTGGAAGCAGTGCTTAAACAATGGAAAAAACACAAACTTTGTCCTAAACCTCTCATGTTTAACTGTTTTCCACTTTTTCTTTGGTCATTTTAGCCTTTTTGGCCAGGGTGAAGGGAGTATCTGCCATCAAACAAGAAGACAGCAGCATGTAGCTATGATGATGTTTGCTAGTTCACCTTACATGCATTAATGTAATAACGTGGTTAGCCTACTCAACATAAATTACACACGAACAACATTAAGCTACTCACGCAGAGAAGAACGGCTGCTGCTGCATCATCATCCGTCATCATTTCTGCTACACTGGCAGGGCTAGGGGCCAGGACTCTCCTCTTCGGGTTTTTGGGGGATGTTGCATAACAGGTAACCCACCCACAGTAGACGTGCACGGTGTGAGGTCTCGCAGCAAGCTATCAAATATTGCGCATTTCTGGGCTTTTAAAAAAAACGCTATGCGTCGCCAGGTGTTTCATCGGATTTGAGGTGTTACCTCCTTTGACAGTATCACAGTATCAGCTTAAAGCACTTGTTGCAGGCTGCTGAGTTTGCATATTTTGCTGTGAAGTACAGCCAGACTTTTGACCGCTTCGCCTTGGACATTTTTAATCTGTAGCTCTGCTCTAACAGAACGTACGTACCTGGCCCCGCCTACTATCCTCGGAAACGTAAAATGATTGGCTAGAAGTGTATCACAGCTCAGGAAAAAAAAGCACCGAAATAAAGCACCGAAATGTGCGCTGCTTTTCGGTCTGGTTACTACCGTTTATGTCAGAACCGGTGCCATCATGGCACCAGACACCGGTACCCATCCCTAGTCTCGAGGGTATGATCAAAAATGTAGTCAACTGTTTTTTTGTCCCCCATCAGGAAAAAAACCCCAAAGCAGCTAAATAATGCTGCTGGAAAACTTGATAAAAGTGCAACAGTACGGGGGGGAAAAATTGCCAAGCAGCAATGAAATAACCAACTGGAAGTGCTAATTTGGCAGCTCTGAGAGGCTAGTTATGACTGCCTCGGGGCTTTTTAAACACCCACCCCCAAACTGACTGCCCAGCACACAAAATATGCTTCAACCAAGACAACCTGACTCGGTCTTATAACCTCTGCTGCATGACGACTTGTCTATAACAAGTCCATTTTATCCATTTGTCTCCTGACTACATCTGATGTTTTATAGGCCAACCCAGTGTGAGACAAATAAAAGCTTCAGCATTCAAAAGCGTTGTAAGCATTTCATTTTGTAGAATGAAGGATTAAAGGAGCGATGACAAAGGTATGAAACAGGTCCATCTCAAGGGAAATCTCTGCTTGAAATTGTGTGTCTTTCCTTCCCGCTCTCTTTAACTTCGAAGGAGCTCCCATTGGCTTGGATAGCTTTCAGTTACTTTGGTTCCAGGTTTCCTGTGCTTATCAGCACCTCTTCCACCTATGACCCCCCCAACAGGTTGTGGCAGATGGCTGCCCCTCCCTAAGCCTCGTTCTTCCTGTTAAAATAGTTTTTCCTTCCCACTGTCACCAAGTGCTTGCTCAAATAGTGTAGGGTCTTTTAATGTAAAGCACCCTGAGGTGACTGTTGGTGTTATTTATGTCCACATTAATCAAATCCAGCAGTTATCTGACCCTTTTCTTTTGATTAGCTTCATATTTTGATGGGAACACCTGGCCATTTACACAGGTTTCACAGTGTGCTTCGTGTGCCTGGAGGGTTTTTAGGTTTTCTCTGCACATTTGCTTGTATTTCACAACTTGTATCTATTATTTCAGACATGTATTTGTATTTTATAGCTTGTTCAATAGTATGATTACCTGCCCAGAGGCTCCAGATGGAAATTAGCTATCAGCTAGTTATTTTTCCTTTTTTTATATTTATAATTTTATGCAGGTTTCCTGACAAAATAAACAATAAAACAAATAATAATAAATAATAAACTGAAGTAACCATCACTGTATCAACCGGGATAAAAATACACAGACTGAAGAAGCGTGTTAAGAGCTGAAACAAGATTGTGGAAAAATACAATGACAACCACAGCAGCACCGAGAGGCTGTCCCTCATCAGGGATCTCATGTTTACATAAGCAGGAAATTAAACCCATCAACAATTTCAGCAACAACAAGTCGCCATCCAACTGCTGCATAAAAGTCGGGCATTTGCTCCATCTTTCTCCAGATATAAAGGAATAGAATTAAACCAATAAATCTAAGTGTCCAAGAAAAATTGAAACTATTTTAGTGCATCTTTTTTATCAAAGTTTCCAGGATATAAAATATTATTTTGTCAGTTCTCCATGTCAGTCAATTCAATATTTGGACTTTTAACTGTTGGGCTGACAAACTTGGCTATATATACATATACATACATACATATCATAGAAGCAGTTGCACCTCTGTGGAGGCTCAATACATAGATTAATTAAATAAAAACTAATAAAAAGGCTAAGGGCTGCTCCAGTGGATGACAGAGTGACTACTCATTCCACAAAAGGCATCATGGGAAATAAAGGCAGTTGTTACAGAAAACATGTTTCCCTCTGCAGCCCTGAACTGTACACATACATAAATGTAAGAAAGCTGGAATGATTCTGTAAGTTCATACCAACTACAACAGGATCATTTAATTATTTCTGACAGACTGATTTTCAGGAAGCCGAGTGGGTTTCAGGAAGTTATGGAGTTCATGTCATTGTCCATGAAGGAAACTTGCATTTTATACGTGAAAGCAGGGCACCTATTACGCTTTTCCTTATTTCCTATGGTAAACATACCGCTACAATGCTGGAACAGGGCTAGTAATGCTGTGAGGTCAGGACATGTACAAGTAATCTCTGTGAGCGCACAAGCCCCGCCCAACTGCTGTCAAAACCTTCTGTTTCTGAGGGGCAGCCAATCAGAACAAAGTCCTCTTGAGCTAAAAATGGCTTGTTTCAGTCAGAGGATGAGCTGTGAAAGAAGGATTATTTTAACACTGAATCACAGAAGCTGCTACAATCAACAGGTTTACTTTAATGCACACAGATTTTTTATCATTCATTCATTATCATTAATCTGAAAAAAGCCAGACATCACAGCAAGGTGCGGCGAGGAGACTGATGTAATAATAATCAATAATATGAAGAAGCACTGTAGACAGTGTTTACCTAACATACCAGGTTTAAAAAGCACAGGCACTTTCAAAGACTACTTAACAGGTAACTGGATGAACCTTCAATCCCCATGTATATAAAGAAACAATAAGATGTAAAAGTAAAAAAAAAAAAAAAAAAAAAAGAATGAAAGGAAAAAGAAGCCAAATTCTGTGGAGCTGTGAGAGCTTGCACCTACCAATGGAGTCAGAAAGAAACCAATAACTGGTCAGGTCTGATTCTCAAAGCCATGTATCAGGGCACATGTGCTCGCTCGGTAACTTTATATTACCCATTAAATCTCTCTCTCCAGCTTTAGTATCTGCACCGTGATGCCCTGAGGATAGGGTCTTTGGATCCATTTCCTCCTGCTGCCTTGTTTACTGGAAGATGTAATCATATTCCAGCAAAGCTTCCTTCCTGTAACACCCCCCCACCACCACCACCACCACCAACCAACCCCAACACACACAAACTCTGTGACCACAAACACGGCAGCCAAGCATCTTTCACAACTGCAGGAAAAGACAGAGAGAGCGGCTGGCCACTGAGCGTCATAGAGGACACACGGGCAAGACATAAAATAAAACATGGCAGCAGACCATGTGCAGTGGTGGAAAGGAGAGAGAAAAGAGGAGGAGGATTGGGGGAAGATTACTTTTCCACCTTCACCCCTGTATTTGCTGAAATTACACCCCGGCTAAATTTACAAGTGAATCCAAAATATTTCAGGAATCTTAGTCCTGTAATGAATCTAGACTGGTGACTCACACATCAAAAGTTTCCCAGGTCTTCAAACGCAGACTTGAAATACTTTCCAAAATATTGTAGTATGACTTGAAACTTAGAGACTACATCAAACACAAGGGCAAAATGGATTCAAACACCAGAACAACATGAATCTCTCCTGATGTCCTAATAGGAAAACTACACAACTTCCTAAAACTGATTGATCTTTGATTATCTAGGGAAGTGATTGTGATGACTCTGCGTCGTCCCAAGTACCATCAATAAAAAATTTTTAAGAAAGTGGTTATATGGTAAATAACTTGATAGTGACAAGGATGACATAGAATACGCATTTAGAATTGTTGTACCAATGTTGGCGGCACCACCTGAGCATCGCTCAGTATTGTTACTGACCACGTCAATTTGTTTAAAACTACAGTGTTCATCTTTGGATTGCTGCTTCTAGCAAAATAATGCAGAATGTTGCAAAGCTCAAATCATCTCCAGCTGGTTTATTAAACATGGCAGTGAGTTCACTGGACTCAAATAGCATCCACAGTCACAAACCTCAGTCCAGTAGAGCACATTTGGGATGCAGAGAAATGGGAGATTGGATGTGCAGCAGACATATCTGCAGCAACCGTGTGATGCTGTCATGTTAATATTGACCAAAATCTATGAGGAATGTTTGTTAAATTTATGCTATGAAGACTTAAATTACAGTGGGGCAAAAAAGTATTTAGCCAGCCACCGATTGTGCAAGTTCCCCCACCTAAAATGATGACAGAGGTCAGTAACAAAAATACAACTCAATACTTTGTAACATAACCTTTGTTGGCAATAACAGAGGTCAAACGTTTACTATAGGTCTTTACCAGGTTTGCACACACAGTAGCTGGTATTTTGGCCCATTCCTCCGTGCAGATCTTCTCGAGAGCAGTGATGTTTTGGGGCTGTCGCCGAGCAACACGGACTTTCAACTCCCGCCACAGATTTTCTATGGGGTTGAGGTCAAACAGGTGCCATTCATACAGGTAACGAGTGGGGGACAGAAAAGCTTCTTACAGAAGACGTTACAGGTCTGTGAGAGCCAGAGATTTTCCTTGTTTGAGGTGACCAAATACTTATTTTCCACCCTGATTTACGAATAAATTCTTTACAAATCCTACCATGTGAATTCATGGATATTTTTTTCACATTCTGTCTCTCACAGTTGAAGTGTACCTCTGGTGCAAATTACTGACCTCTGTCATCATTTTAAGTGGGGGAACTTGCACAATCGGTGGCTGACTAAATACTTTTTTGCCCCACTGTAGCTGTGAAGGCAAAATAAGGTCAAATCTGATACTAGCAAGGTGTACTGAACTGAACTGAACAGAAATAATGAGCTATAAATAATGAACAAAGTCCTTCAAAGTACAAATTTGTTCAAATTGCAACTGTTTTGGTTGCTGCTATCACAACACATAAGAATGGGAAGCAACGCTGTGAAGACAAATAATCAATTCCTATTTTATGGTTTCTGCTCTGAAGCGAATGGCTTTCATTTTCCCAGCTTCTGCTTTGGTTGAATCTCTGTGTTAAGCCGATAAAGCAGACAGCAAAACAAATTTAACTGCAAGTTTAAAAAAAAAAGAAGAGAGAAAAGAACAGAAACAGAAGAGTCTGTGCAAAAACAACAACAAGTAGCATTTGGGGAGTAAACATCACAGATTTGATGATCATTTTGCTGCTGCAGAGAAAATTCATCACATCTGCAGCGTTAATGCCACGCTAGGGGCGCATGCCTCACTTCCTTTCTGTGGGAGCCCTTAGATGTGCCACAGCAGCATTAATGAAAACAGTATGTCATCCGTTATAAAATCTGGACTAATCCTAATCCCTAGACTCTGTACAAGTTCAAATGCACAGCATGCTTGAGGCAACAGGTCCTTGAAGTAGAGGAAGTACAGCGGGCTAATAAACCTACCCGACCTGCGTAACAACAATAAACCGAAACGGCCCTGCTTTCTAAGGTGCTTTTCCAACGCAAACAAATTCCAATCTCGCCAATAATTAGCTTCGAGTCATTCTTTGGGCACAGACGCTTCAACTATCTGGAGCTGCTGTAAAGTAAGAGGACACATTTCACACCAGGAGACGTGTCATCATCACTTCAGGGCTTAAGAGCTTAACGGGAAAAACACAATGAACACAAGAACAAATGCTGCCTCCGAGTGTTTTCAGGGATGTGGTGTCATCAGCTAAACCAACACAAACCAAGCAAAAGAAAAGGAAAAAAAGGGAACATAGGACCGGACAAAACTTAGATTTGTGCAATAGCTCAGACGTTAAGAAACAGCCTGCAGCAATAACAGCTCTGCTGCTTTAGAAATCCTTCAGATCTTTTAAGTACTTAACTAAACCACAGTCAGTGAGAAACCCCATTTTTTGTTTGTAATTTTGTCAGAGCGACTGGAATAAATTCTCAGGTTCTAGTCTTTGAAACTTTACGCTAAGCTAACAAGCTGCTGGCTGCAACTTAACTGTACTACAACTACAACTACTATAATAAACTAGCAAATAAGATGGTTTATTATAGCGAACTAAGCTAAACTAACTAAAACTAGATGTGAAATAAAGATTTTGCAATCAAAACTATAATAACTCTGCATATAAGCCAAATACCCAAAGTACAAACCATCTGATTTAGCTTTAGCTTTTAATGAGACCACTGTGGTCAGCCTGGCTCACTGCTTGTTGTACCATTATAAACTGTATATCACAGCTTCACATAGCCATTTATTTATGACGCCCTGTTCTAAAGCCTTGATTTTAGCATCGATGGCTGTCATCACCATAAATGGAGGAAAAGATAAAGCCCTAACTGATCAGTTACGACAAGGATACTAATTACTAACAGACATACCATAAACATAAAACAGGGATTTAACTTGCATCAGAAGTGGCTCACCAGAGACACAAGCTTTTTGCTCCAGGCTATAAGCATCTGTATTTTATTGTATAGTTCAGAATTTAAAATGGGAGTCTAGGTGTCTCATCAGCCTCTCCAGGAACTCTGGTTTTTAGCCTCGGCTTCATTTGTCTGCTTTTTTTTTGTAAACTCAGTTCCTCATTGTTTGGCTTTGGTTATGATCATAATCTTTGCAGTGTTCAGCACAGGTTCTGAACTTCACTGCCATTCACGGCATCTCAACATGACGGTCCTAATCTCAAAGTATAGTAACTAACACGCCTCGTTTAAAGCAGTGCTTTGACACAGTTCTATTCTGCCTCTGAACGCCCGCTAAGAGCTATTTGGATCTGAATGTGTCAAGCTAAGAATGACAAGCACAGCGGGGAGACACGAGCGCTATTAGCTGACACGTACCCGACATGATTAGCATCATAGTGGGGACTGCACGCTTATGTTCACGAAGTTCCCAGGCTTGGAAATTATGGTGGAGTTAATAACACTCTCCCTTCCCTCAAGAGCTATACCCAACATGTGGGTGCTCAGACAAATATTTCCAACAGAACTTCACTGATGCTATCTATAGAAAGGCTGTATATTTGTGGAGCTGCAGCCAGGTGTTAACATGTGATACTGTTGGGGTAAAGCTGGAAAAAACCTGCAAACCGACTTGAGTTTTAATAGAAGCTGCAGGTCTAGCAGGGCAGTGAGTGTAAACACCGTTTCCCTGTGTGCTCTGTGGTTAAGCTTTCCGAGTCCAGCAGATGGAGACCAGATGAGGCTTTGACGAAGAAGATAATTATCCTGCGCCACGCCCAGACACACTGTGGGCCCAGCACGCCACGCGATGACATCAGGCTTCTCCTGACAGGGAGAGATGAAGGTACACATCTGTGTGTGGGCGAAGGACAGGTGAACAGATTGGCGTTAACGGTCCATGTCTGCCCTCAAACTCTCATCCCGCATGTGCGGTCATATGTTAGAAAGTCAGACTTGCATTGCATCTAAATGCTTCTTTCGGAGTTCGGGAGAGTTAGCATATTCACAAACAGACCAGTAGCCACTGCGATGATCATCTTGGGTGGCTGCTGGTCTGTTTGTGAAACCACCGCACTTGAAAGCATAAGGTCATGTGATATATCAGGAATTAGCAAAACATGTGGTGCTGAAAGGAAAATTTCACCTCTCCAAAAAACAACTGCTGTTTCCACAAGTGTTTAAAATGAACAGGAGCAGAGATGCATGACAGATAAATGAGATGTTTACTTAAGAATCACATTTACTTTCACTGCATTATCTCCCAGCTACAGTTCCTAATTCAGAAATTAAGATCTATCTTTCTAAAAAAGAACCACAAAAACAAGACATATCATACATTAATATTACTGACATCCATGCAGTTAGTTACAGATTTCTTAATGAGAGCTCTGTAAATATTTCACAGCAAAGCATTTCAATAACTCTAATGGATATTCAGATTATGATAAAACAGCCAACCTGCTATACATTAAATCACAAGTAAAGCTTTAACAAAACAGAACAAATAGGAGCTTATTAAGTGTTTTTATGTAGACACACCAAACTGTTGCTGCTGATAGAAACTCCTGTACAGCCATTATCCTCCTTTAACTAACTGTGCTGTTTATACAACAGCAATAAAACATCGCACAGCTTGTACGTCTGTTCCTCATTTGTCATCAATCTCCTCTCCTTCCACTGTTATCACTCTGCTGGGAATCCATTTCCTACTGGTCTGCAGGGAAGGGCTGGAAGTTATTGTGCTACAGACAGAGCTGCAGTGTATTATTTCCAGATATAATGACTCTGTGCTATATCACCAAACAGCTTCTTCTGTTCACAGATCGTATTATTTGTTGTATCACACCGGCTCTGAAGGCATGTGCTATACAGAGCAGATGACCACAGAAATCTAATAAAGGCGCAGAATGAAATGTGTTGTGTAACAATGAACACACAGAGACTACGAGTAAATAAAGCTCAACCTGTGGTGACATTTCAAGACCCTGGTCTTTTTTTTCCCTTTCCTAAAAATATCACTTTTAGTTCCACTTGGTGATTCAGATCCCTCTCACACCTGCGAAACACAAACTCAATTATATTTCCGTACATAATAGTCTAAAAATCTAAAATGAACAACCACAAAAACTTCCTTTGACCCTTTGGTGAATAGCTTGAACCCTGTCCAGGGTACCCAGTGGTCCTTAGTTAACCTCCCACCGGCCTCCTGTGAGAACCCTGAGAAGGCAGCACCCGCAGTGATGCTGCATCTAGGGCTGCCACAAACGATTATTTTGATAGTCGACTAGTCACGGATTATTTTTGCGATTAGTCGACTAATCAAATCATGCATCCATTGGACATAAAACATACAGCTTACTGCACCAGCATGCATCTGCTCTTTTATAACTATCACTAGCTTACAGCTTTAAGTGTTTAAGGTATATGCTAACTAAAAATAAACACAAGATGATAGTTTATTAAATTTTAATGAAATTTGCAGATTGTTTCGGTGAAGTTTAATAAACTCCTTGCTATCTAAAATATAACAGGACACCGGAGTATATTCTCGAGTATCTCACACATCTGATAATCAGTTGTCTGCTTGACGTTTATTCAGCTGTGTAAAAACTATAACTTTAATCTCAGACAAACTGATTTACTCAGGAACAAATAAAACACTGAAAAAAGCCAAACAATAACATTTTTAAGTTATCTAAGTGACTTATATATCATGTTTAACCCGAGTAGCGAAAGACGGTGGTGAGTTTGAAAACGATTTGTCGGGAGTCCGGTGTTCTCGCAGGCTCTAGTGAGCCTTGCCCCCGGCTAGCTATCGAGTTTCGGCCCGTTATTACACGCTTAAATCCTACTACTTATTCCTGCGTCTTTTGGGATCTTACAAAGCTTCAAACGACGCGTCGACTATTAAATTAGACGATTTTGATAGTCAACGTAATCGTGAGTAGTCGACTAATCGTGGCAGCCCTAGCCTCATCCAGCGTCTAATCCATTTATAGCAGTTGAAAGATGAGCCTTGCTATTGTGTCCCTGTTTCTTCCATCTGGAGTGAGTCAGCCTTCCTGGTTGAGGAAGAGACTTGTTAGAGGACGCTAACCCCGCCCTGCCAAGGCCGGTGGCTCTGTGTGTTATAGGGGGGTAATTAAGGTAATTAGCCCAGGATATCAACATCACCAACCACCTCCAGGCGAGAGAGTGACTCTATCAAAGGTTGAGATGAATAATGAAAACACATAAAAGACTTTCTCCCAGCGCGCCGGCTGCTCATTCGGGCCCCATTAAGACAACAAAAAACACCAACTTTGTTCATCTGCTGTGTTTTCTGCCTTTGAGCGAGATCCCATCACAAAGGTTAGATATTAACTTTTTTTTTAACAACTTTTTTAAATTGTTTATTTAACACTGATACTGTTTTAAGGCTGCAACAGGCCGGTGGGTGGTTTCGTATATTCAGGTTGGCTCTTGGTTAAACTTGAGTTTTTGGGAGGTTTTATGCCAAATCCAAACAAAAAGTCCACATTTACAATAACCAAAAAAAAAAAGAAAAAAGTTCCTGAAAGGCTGTTGAAAATATGTTTTTTAAAAAAAGTGGAGTCAAAGAAGGGTCTAGAAAAATCTGCAAGACAGAAAGACAATAATGCAGAGGACTGGATGATGAAGTTATTAGAGACTCGTGCAGATAAGCTCACCATGCAACACGCAACGCGACAGTAGCACAGATTACATCTAGATATACAAATATTAACGACATAAACATGTTTAAGATTTTTATAACTAGATATCCATGTCATCTCTGTATCTGGAGTTGATGTCTCTGATACCAGCCATTTCACAGCTAAATAAAATGTTGATCAAATGCTGTGTTTTTGAAGATGTGGTAGTTTTTAGCCTTAACAGTTGTGTACTAGACATGTTAGAGACCTCTATTCAATAGAAAATGCTCGAATTTCAATTGGTGAATGGTTGAAATTAGGTTAAATTCTGTGTACAGATCGATAACTAAATAAAAACGAATGCACGGGGACAAAAACTGTGATGAAATCTATCGACACTTTGATCAATGAATAAAAATGACATGAAAGACAAGAGAGACGACATCCAATTAGAACTTCATTTGTGTAGAAAGGAGGGAAGTGATCCAATCAGAAATAAACTCCTTGTGCAGTCAGGGTAGACGTGCACATTTTATCTGCCCCCCAGGAAATGGTATAACAAACTCCCAAAAAAGCGTCCACAATTATGGTGATTTATGTGGGTAATTGGCATTTTTTTCACTAGTTTCTAGTTATTTTTGTAATCATTAGTGAGGTGAATGCTGAATTTTTGACATCAGCTGTCTGTATCAATAAGGTTTAGTCTGCTATGATCCATGCAAACCTGAATCTGAGTTATATACAATTTAACCTTGGCCCAAGTGGCACGAGTTCTTTTCAGATCTGCATCAATTCTCTTAGATGACAACATATTACAACATTAAAATGTATTGTTCCCATGACCTTTGCATTACACACTAACACACATCAATTAAAAAAAAAAAAAAAAACAACACACACACAAAGTCGCGTAAACCTCCAAGGTGCCGGTTACCTTTTCCACCGCACAAGACTTAGCTCATCAGTCAAGACTCCCTTTATTCACATCACTCACAATAAATCACATCAGCCATCCAAACACTCCTGACACACACGCCACCTCTTTGAGTGTGTGTGCAGAGGAGAAAAAAAATCAGTAATCAGGTTAAATCTCTTAGCACCCCCCCCTTCAGAAGTGTCTGTCTAATCCAATCGGCTTCCAGTACATGCCTCACATGTGCTGGGTTGCCCTGGTAACCCACTCCCAGCTTGCTGGTACACAAATATTCGGCCTTGTGGCTCTGCGTGGAGAAACGCTGGAGAGTGCAGAGCGACTGCTGGCAGCAGCAGATGCTGCTGGCTCCCGTTCAATCCCCTATCTGTAATGTGAGCTAAACGGCAAAGAAGAAAAGGTCGGAGAGGGCAGCGCTGTAAATGCAGTGACCTGATATCAAAGAGCAAATAAATCTATTGTTGCTGGAGTGAATAAATAAACCGTTCCTTTCTTAACATCTCACACGTTTAGCTGCAGGCAGTAAATCAAGATAAGATTCAGCAGTGACCCTTTGAAGCAGCTGTAGCTCCGTTAAATGAACTTGAGTAAACCACTGTAGACATCTGCTATCATATTCATGCTGCAAACTGTTATGATAAGAGTTTCCAAAGCACCAAAATCCTTTTAATAAATGTCCATTCTTCCCAAATC
The DNA here is from genome assembly GCF_964374335.1 of Astatotilapia calliptera. NCBI lineage: Eukaryota > Metazoa > Chordata > Actinopteri > Cichliformes > Cichlidae > Astatotilapia > Astatotilapia calliptera. The sequence goes on from NC_137438.1 coordinate 21,771,703, forward strand.
AACAGCACCTCTACCAGAGTAGCTTTGCATGATCCACAGTTCAAAGTAATCCTCATTTATCTCATACTGGACTTCAGTACAGATACTCTGTATGAAACAAGCTGTTTTATAGCTCCCCTTCCCTTCCTTTAAGGTTTCTTCTTATCGGTTGCCCCTGACAAACACAACATTTGAACAACAGGTGGGTATCTAGATAGATTTTCAATATCTGTTTTTAGCCAATAAGATAAAATCATCTCATTAGTTATTTTTATGCTGCAAAATTATATTGTCACCAATACTGTCACTAAAACCTGCCATAAATGTTGCTGTCTGACTAAATGTAGTCAAATTGGCAATTACATACTGTTTCAGACAACACTGCAATTAACTGTGTCATTAGTCATTGTGGTTTTTCAGCTGAGTTGATCTGATCCAAGTTCGCTTGGACATTATCTCAGGATAGTGGTGCAGAAGAGAAGTCGTCTTTATCGTTGTATTATAAGAGTATTTATTAAAATATCAATATTTGACGTCCCTGTATCGATACACAAAAGCGCTTCAATTCGACTACCAAAATGGGAGATAAAGCGGGTCAATTGCCAACTTTTGTCACTCAAAGTCTCTACTCTGGAGTCTATTTGTCTTTCATCTGTATCATGCATCACGTATGTCCAGCAGAAGACAAACTACATTCTGTGTGACAGTGATCAGCTGTGTATATACGGTGCACCGTATGAGCACGTGTGTGCGTGCGTACAGGTAGGAACATATTAACAGAAAATCCTGTACTCGCTGGATGACTCACACTGAGCTGACATGTGGGGCCGAGCCATTGCAGTCACATGACCACACAGCAGAACAGCGCACACGCACGCACACACGCGCACACACTGTGCATTGAGTTGACTCCCCCTCCCGCTCCAGTCGCCCTCCCATCATGCTTTGCAGAGTGACTGATGAGGAATGAGGTGGCTAGGGTTGCAGCACTTGCTCCTCTGTGCTTCTAGCATCACGGATAGAAAAAGTCCTACACATCGCATCTTCATATGAAAACTATCCTGACCATGAAGGCCTGTAAATTCTCCCACTTGATTGTCTCTAACTGGTGTTCATGATGTCAAACTCTAAAGCCACCAATCCAGCATTAGAAAAGTAAAATAAATAAATAAAATAATAACACAGCAACGAAAGTGAAAGGGTGCGCAAACAAGCAGCCGATCGATAATAAACAACTGGTTGGAACTTACTCATGGTGGGAGTCCAGCGGTGGGGGGCAGGGCGAGGCCCAAGTAGGGCGTGGCTTTGAACAGGTGAGGCTATTCTCAGCTGGGTCTTTCTTAAAGGCACTCATGACCTGAAGGGGAGGAAAAGACAAAAACATCAGTCGGGAGTAATATTACATTTGAGAATTTACCAAGAAGAAAACTGCAAATATGACCACAAAAAGGCTTCGAAATAAAGAGTCTAAACCCAACAGTGGCCTGTACAGGAGCTACACCCTCGATTTATATCCATATCTGTGGTTTGGAAGTGTTGGGATTTTTCTTTGAACTGATCTGTTGTTATTTTCCTGGTCATGCTCCCTCCTGTCCTGCCTTCCGCTCTCTGTGTTGGACAGGAAGAGCTCAGGCAGCTTCTTTACACACAGCAAAGCAGGTAAAGTGAGGATAACAGTTACTATGGGCTAACAGGTGTTTTTCCTGGTGATAAAAGTAATAAAAATAACTATCGGATTGTACCACGACACAAATATTTGGCCAGGACACAACCATTTGTTTTTAAAATATAAGACTTAACCAGTTAATATCCAGGTCCAAGCTGGAGGGACATCAGTCTAAGCAGAGATGCCCACACCTCGCTCTCCGTGGCCACCTATTTCGGCTCTACTAGGGCGACACAGTGAGGCATTCCCAAGCCAAGTGGCTTGACATAAAATCTTCATCATATCCTGGGTCTGCCTGGGATCTCCTCCCAGTTAGAGGTGCCTGAAACAAGACACCCTGGAGGCGCCCAGGAGACATTGTTGTTAAACACCTGAACCACCTGAACTCTCTTCATTCAATTTGCAGGTCCCTTTCCCCATCTTTACTGAGACCCTAGACCTCCTTTGGAGTTTCCTCCAAATGTCTCCCCATTTGCTACCCTAATGTAGCCAAAAAACACAGCACCTTCATCAGAGTGGGGTTTACAGTCTTCCCAGCAACAAATGTTTGTGTTTAGGATTTGAAACACTGATTATCTTTGTCTTAGGATTTCATAATCAAAACAGTAACTTTAAAGGGGCTCCAACTGCTAAAGAAATAAAACGAATATAAATATAATATAAACAAACTGACATATTCTGCCTCCAATCAATCCAATATACACATATGTGATTGATTTTAGGTGTGGGAGCTGGTCGTTAACATTTTCACCGGTGTGGGTCAGTTAACGGCTTTGGTTTTGTGTACATGTGTGTGAGAGTGTCGATCAGTCCAGGCCGGTCATTGGGCTAAATAACAGTAATGTGATGGCACCACGCGGTAATAACGGGTAATTTGATCACTCTGCAGATGCCTGCAGGCAGTGGAGGGAGTATCAGGCAGGAAAGGAGGGGGGGGGGGGGTGCAGATGATGGAGAAATGAAGTCCCCTCCCCCGGTTTAAAATGTTGGTGTGAGCAGAAGTGCTGCAGACGTGGAGGATCCAATATCCTCGAGAAAAGCAGCACAGGTCAGCAGAACAGTTCAGCAGCAGAGGGATCTGCAATTAAGCAGCACAGCAGCAAACCCTGCAGATGCATTCATAGTAAAGACGGGCTCTTAAGCATCGTTATCACAGACACCGAGTTTACTATCCACCAGTTACAGTGTACATCCATGTCTGTCTAGATTTCATATTTGACCGCCCACCCATCCATAACCATGTATCCAGTCTGGGTCACCAGGTCACTGGGGTTGCACTTTCCAGGAATCCCTCTCCCAATCCTCCAGTTCCTCAGCTGGTTCTGACTCTGGTCCCTTCTTGAATGACTTGAGTTCGCCAGACACTTTGAAGGATTCTCATATCCAGTTTTTTATCCCTAACTAATTGAAAATAAATTGAAACAATGTTATTTATATAACTCAAAACCACAACAACTGTCACCTCAAGCTGCTTAATACTATAAGGTAAAGATCCCAGAATAATAGATAGAACACCCCAACAATCAGACAAATCTCGATGAGCAAGCACTTAGCAACAGTGGGAAGGAAAAACTCCCTTTTAACAGGAGAGGCAGCCAACTGCCGTAACTGGCTGGGAGTGAGGGGAAGGACACAGGACGAAGACACGCTGTGGAAGAAGCCAGAGATTAATAACAACTGGTCCTGTCACTATTTAATCTATTTATGTAACCCCTTAAGTGCAAGTGAAAACCTGGCCAAATTTGAAGATGTTCGCGCCAAAGATGGGGCGCCCGTGACCTTAGCGCCATCTCAGCCTGGCAATAAAACCCCTCCAGGCACGCCTTCCACCAGTGCAGAGGTATTATAAACAGCCATCCGTATTAAAATACCACTCTGCAGACTGTGCACCATGTCATTTTCCAATATCTACCACTTACACTGGATGCACAGTAAATACAGAAGCAGCCAACACATTGGAAAACAGGTGACAGATGCTGCTGGTACGTCAGATGTTTCAGAAAAAATACATGTGAGGACCTGATGCACGTCAATGCAGCAACATTTAAAGGTTTCAGCAAGAGTTTAAACTACAAACATGTCACCCTCCAGCCATTTTAGGGGGGTGGTGAATCTGCAAGAGTGCCAGAGAGGAAGTGAGATCTCACAGGGTTTCAGACAGACAGTCTTAGCTCTGAGGCTTTGACATGGGATTAGAGCCACCATATGTTCACCTCTGCTAGTTATCAGCACTGAGCAAACAGAGCTGCACTGCATGGAGCTAATCAAACACAGTCACAGAGGACTGTGGGCTGATTCAGTGATACCAAGCACCATCCAGAGGTCACAAGGTCGGGTTTGTTTAGGCAATGTTTGTGCCCCGATGAGCTCAACTGAAGTGATTTGATTACACATTTAAAAACTGATTACAAAGCAGCAGGATGTAGCAAATGTGGTGCTGCTGTTTCCACCACTTTAGTTGCCAGATTATTAAACCTAATGCAGAAGCAACTTACTGATTATTCAATCACTGCCAGAAACTGCAGTTCCTCTTAAGTCCACATGAGGCCGGCTCCTAAAGTGAGTCAATCCCCAAAGACTGCCATGTTTAAAAGACCAAATTTACAGCCGACAAAAACATGTTTACAGCCTGATAGAAGAAACGCTTTCGGTCTTTCAGGCCAGCTTCATAACATCTCTGCCGGATGCTGAATTGTTTTATAACTCTTCCCTTTTACATTACGCTAAACCTTAAAATTCTGTATACTTAAGTGCACGGCTGCTGTCAGTGACACGTGGATGTCTTTGTCTCATTCGATGTGGGGATGCACCAAAGACACTCTAAAGGGGTCACATAGAGAAAGAGAGTAGCAGCAGTGTAGTTAATTAATCACACTAATTAATGTTAATGAAAGTGTCAGGACTATTAAATAAGTGAACACCAAGTTAAAACACTAAGAATACGGCTTTATACGTGGAGGTGGGTAAAGAAGTCGGCTCCTCAGATTTTAAAATGTAGTTTGAAGCCAACATTAGCATCTGATATTATATTACAATAAATTATGAAGGAAACTTACTATTCAAGCTAGCTGGCCAGCATTTGCATGAGCAGGTAAGTTTCTGGCGACGACCAAAACGTGTATGCGTGTTAATAAACTACATGTGTGGCACTTGACGTGAACACAAGGATATTAAAACCCTCAAATACAGACTAAGAAAGACATTTTTAAACCTAATATGATTCCACTACCCTACAATAAAATTAACCATTGCCTTAAGGCCCAATTATCACCGATGCAGATGTCTTTTGTATGAGGCTCACTCAATCAAATAAAACCTACATTTATTTTTGTGCTACTTTAGAAAAGCATATGTGAGCACATCTCCTTCCATTTAAAACTTTTAAAAGTTTGCATAGACACCTTGATAGCAAGCAAATGAGAGAAGGAAGTCCAATATTCACCCTCCTCCTCCCTCCACTTTGCTTTTATATGTTTTTTTATATGCTTAACTGGTTCCAACAGCTACTTGCTAACTGTGTCTGTGTGCCGTCTGGAGCTGAGTACATGCAGTGCTGGGTTTATCAGAGCTGAAATAACAAGTCGTGCAGTTGTTCAGTGCGGGACTTTTCGACTCTCACAGCTGAAAATGAGATACTTTTATTCTAAACTGCTCCGACTTTCCAAATTTAATAAAAACTGCACTCAAACCACCATGCCAGCCAAGAAACAAGACCTCTTCTGTTCTCTGTTATAAACTCAGCAGGCCAGCAGCTGTGAAGGATGTGTAACTGCTGTTATGATGTGTTAAAGAGTAACTGTGCAGTCTCACAGTGGTTAGGCATCTCTGAAGTGAATTAAAAACCTACTGACATGAAAACAATCCAAACCAACACTGCAGAGAACAAGCGGCTGGCGGCAAACGGAGTCCAAAACGAGCCGTCTCGGCCTTCATAATCCCACACTGCCAACACTGGTGTGTTTGCTGGACATCAGGTTAGCCAATGTCGTTTTCTTCTCCCCACACACACACATACGCGCACACACATGCACACAGGCCAGAGGGCAGCTCAGCATCTGCTGGTATGTTGTGTTTTGCTGCTCTGAAGCTGGGCTCCAAAAGGAGGAGAGTGCGTTGGGCTGAGCCAGCAGGGATCGGTGGCCAATAAAGACGAGCAGCAGCAGCTCGGTTGCCAAGGCCTGAATAGCAGTGAGGGAATGTTGGAAACCTGTGTGTGGGTGAGCCGCCTGGTGTGCCAAGTAAGTCGAATTCAGCTCTGCTGTGTTCAGAAAGCCTTATCAAAATTCAGCTGATATGTGAATCAGCCGACATCAAAACAGGTGACAGGTGAAGTGAAGAAGACTGCCCGTCTTAAACTTTAAGTGCAAAGAAACACCAAGCAGCAATCCTCTGGGGCTGTGAAACTGCAGTTAAAGGCCACTTGAGGCTGTCTCCAGAATCAAGTCAATCCCCATAGACCCCCATGTTAAAATATCCACTAAATTACAACACAAACTGTTGTGGCTTTTATGTGACATTTCCTGTGAGTTGTAGCTGACTGGTGCTTGTGGGTTTGTGCCGTTTGTGCCTCTTACAGCACTGTAACGGCTGATTCGTAAGGGACAATCAGCTGAAGAAGTCTGTGGTTCCATTTTGGAGGGCTACATTGTTTTAGCAGATCTGAATCTCACCAATGCGTCTGTACAGTTTATGATCTAGCTCAGGGGTGGGCAACTCCAGGCCTCGAGGGCCGGTGTCCTGCAGGGTTTAGATATCACCCTGGGTCAACACACCTGAATCACATGATTAGTTCGTTACCAAGCCTCTGGAGAACTTCAGGACATGTTGAGGTCATTTAGCCATTTGAATCAGCTGTGTCGGATCAAGGACATCTAAAACCTGCAAGACACCGGCCCTCGAGGCCTGGAGTTGCCCACTCCTGAGCTAGCTACATCATACATACACATATCTATGATCTACATCTGTGATGATTTCCACAGCATGTCTTTATCCTGTCTTCCTTCTCTCACCCCAACCGGTCGCAGCAGATGGCCGCCCCTCCCTGAGCCTGGTTCTGCCGGAGGTTTCTTCCTGTTAAAAGGGAGTTTTTCCTTCCCACTGTCGCCAAAGTGCTTGCTCATAGGGGGTCATATGATTGTTGGGTTTTTCTCTGTATCTATGAAGCGCCTTGAGGCGACTTTTGTTGTGATTTGGCGCTATATAAATAAAATTGAATTGAATTGAATTGATGATCTTTGTTATTTAATTTATCTTGAGCACACCCCTCATAAAAATGTCACTCCCCAATGGCTACAGCCTCCCCTCTTGCCACAACACAAAACTTCTCAGCTGGAACGTGACACAAAGCTCAAGGTATTGAGCCCAGATCCTAGTCCAACTGAGCATGCTCAACTTCCAAAGACCCTCCATCTCAAATCATCACACTATAAACTCTAAGGTCCTGGTCCATTCCCAGGTGGGTACACAATATTACTCCGGTGGTTTTAATAGTGTGGCAGATTTGCAGTACTTGTCTTCCTCCCTGTTAAATGAAAGGATAAATCACCCAGTTAGCTTAAAAGCTGAGCCTGGCTCTTTCCAAAGAAAATAAAAGGCACTTACCAGCACCTATCAAACCACAACATCTCTTCACACATCACACTGTGCTTTTGCAGGGATTAAAAAGGGAGATAAATATGATAATTAATGAAGTTTAGTGGCACCGTTTAGCAGACCTTGTCCCCTTTGGATGGAGTCAGGCTAGCTGCTGCCAGTCTCTTTGCTAACCTAATCTAAGTGACCGCTGGCATAGTGTTACCTTTACAGAGAGAGAGAGAGATTGATCTGCTTACTGAACTGTCAGTAAAAACTGAGATTGAATCCATTTCTCAGTAAATGAAAACAATCAACAAATTGATGAACAGAGAAAAAATATGAAAACTATTTGTTTTTAAAAAATGGTGGTAAATTTAATATCCTGAGATTAATTGGTTTAATAAGATGAATTAATTGTGGGATCATTTAACAATAAACATAAATGATAATTGTCATGAAACCATCACTATAATCATGTTTCCCTTGGCCGTCAGATTTACTGTACAATACTCTGACTATTTGAGATGCAATACTTCAATAAAAAGTCATAAAACTTAGGGCAATACTCAAGCAGCATAAAAGGAGGAAACTTAAATACAGCCTTCAAATGTAGCCCAACTCTTTTCTCTCGGCTACCTGTTTGCACAACCACACCCACACAGCGGGAGAAACATGGTAAGGGTCGGCTTTAAAACTGCAAACACACAGAGACGTGCTGCATGTGGCCGAGAGGCACAGGCCTGCTAAAGGCTCTGCTGCTATGTTACAGAGTTTCAGTTGGACAAAACCTTCTCAAGTTTGTGGAGCCACCTGACGCCACGCAGGCTGGTAAATACACTGCCCTTTCAACAGGAAAACACACACACACACACGCGCACGCACGCACAAACACACAATGTTTTCAATTGTTTCTGAAGAGGCACTGCAGATGCTCTTACAGAGGTAGAAAAGAAGGAGATGAACTAATTTGTGCTTGTTGACCCCACGCTTTTCCATTTCCTGTCTCTGAGCCACACATCCAACAGCAGCCTCCAACTCAGTCCCTGGCAGCATATTTATTTATTTGGACCAATATGGAGATTATGGTTAGACTGAGGAAAATATAATAAACTTTGCTCCAGAATATGGGTGCTAAACTGCCCTGGATATTTGTCAGCAAGATAACAGCAGATAATTCTTAACCTAAACTAATTGCAGCAGCATATTTTGACCAGTTCTGAACCAAATGCTCTTCTCTAGCAGAGTCTATGAATAAAGATATTCTTCTGGAAAGTCTTGTATTAACAAGCTGTAGATCAGAGAACAAGGTGCTTCTGTGTTGACCGCCGCTGATGTTGTTTTAGTCATCATTTAGCTTAACACAATATCTGCAAGATGAAGCATAATCACCAAATCTATGATTTTGTTCACGAGTGAGGCAAAAATCGACCATGTTTGTGGTGAAGAGATGGCTTATTTACCAGTCAATCTACCCTCACCTATGGTCATGAGCTCGGGTAGTGATTGAAAGAATGAGGTCACGAATACAAGCAAAGAAAAGGAGTTCCTTTAAAGCAGAGCTGTCGAACTCCAGGCCTCGAGGGCCGGTGTCCTGCAGGTTTTCGATATCACCTTGGGTCAGCACCTGAATCACATGATTAGTTCATTACCAGGACTCTGGAGAACTTCAAGACATGTTGAGGAGGTAATTTAGCCATTTAAATCAGCTGTTTGGATCAAGGACGCATCTAAAACCTGCAGGACACCGGCACTCGAGGCCTAGAGTTCGACACCTGTGCTTTAAAGGGTGGCTGGGCTGTCCCTTAGATACAGGGTTAGGAGTTGGGACATTCAAGAGGGACTCGGAGTAGAGCCACTGCTCCTCCACAGCTAAGGTGGTTCGGGGATCTGGTTAGCATACTTCCTGGACACCTTCTTGGCAAGGCATTTCAGGCATGTCCTACCAGAAGAAGGCCCGGAGGTAGACCCAAGACACTTCAACATGCGTAGACCACCAACCCTCCCATTATTAAACGACTTGCTGCACCTCCTGAGCCACAGTCACCCAGTAGTTTTGCAATCATGCAAAATTCCTCTAGTAGAGTACAAGAACAAAGTGGAGCTGGAAAAGGGCATAAGAGGTTCCCTTCAAAGCAGCTGTAGACACAGTAGCAGTTAGAACTCTGTAACGAGAGTAAAAACATGTTTTGGTGCTCTTTTTGTTGTCTGATTGTGAAAGAAATGAGGGGAAAATACAGACAACTAAGATTAGAAGGGTACCTCGTATGCAGAAGGTCTCTAAAATGCCACACAGTGCAGCAGCTCTGTAGAAAACCAGCGTGAGGTTTTGTGTAAAAGGTCAAGTGTTGACAATGGCTTACAGGCAACAGGGCAGCGTTAAGATTAATCAGACCTTCCGTCTGGTGCAGCAATGAACTTCTACCCTGCTGAAGAGTCTGCGAGCTAGAAACTGAAACCTTATCAGCTGGGCAGGTGATGCTTCCCTCAGAGTTCAGGTTGCTCTGAAAGTTTTATGAGGGTCGGTGAGCTGGCGGGTTAGGATTTACAGCTAAAGACTTTAAAGATCAACCCCGTCTAGCTTGACAAACTATACTCACATTCTGTGGAATTTGACTGTTTATTCTTATCCATTTCTTATCCATATGTGTTCACTGCAGAGGCTGCGACATGTCGTGTGTGATGATAAATTAGCTGCAGGCTTTTGTAGTCCTTGTTACCAGTATCTCAAGCTAAAAAAACACCTCCTTGCTTAAAATTCCTCTACTTTGCGTCACAAAATCTGTTTTCTGAGGGGAAGTCTTCACATAACACTGCCCAGCTCGGGCTACAAGATAAGACATACTTTTATTCTCCCAGAGTTGGGAAATTCCTTAACACAATAGACATATAACAAAATGTTTAAATAAGCAGAATGGTATGAAGCTCAATAAAACTCAATATTACCAAACTGATACCTTAAAAAGGTGAAAACTAATAGGAAATAAAAGCATCAAAATACCAACCAGATTACGGCCCAAAGCGGATGATGTATGGCATCAGTTTGGGTCAAATTATTTTATGTTCTAGTTTTTTTCTGGCAGCTTCTGACCTCACACCCTCGTGGCAGAATGACGAGCAAGTTAGACTCTTTCTGAGACTCCTCTCGCTTCTGTGTGGTTCACCAATATAAGCGCAGTGCGCTCTGAGAGCTGTGGGAGTTTATTTGATCCTACCGCTCAGCTGTGTACAGACTACTGTTTAAAGAGTACTCTGTAACAGGTGTCCAGGTTTGGGGAACGCTGCAACGAGTCAATCCGGTAGTCCGAACGCTCCCTCGGTTCCAAAAAGCAAACAAACGCTGAGACACCATCAATCAGCTCCAATAAAATGATCAGTGTGACTGTTCTCCCAGCATATCATCCACGAAACAGAGGATTCACAAGGTTCTGTGGGATGAACCCCTGTCTGAAGTATTCTTGAATAAATTCAAATCTCCTCTGATGGAAAACATGTGGAAGGCTTTAGTTAAGTTGGGCGCACAAGAGAGGTGAAAAGGAGAGTGAAGGCAGGGTGGAGTGGGTGGAGATAAGACTGTGGCGCTGACAAAAAGACAGGAGGCCGAGATGAAGATGCTAAGGTTTTCACAGGAAGTAATAAGGATGAACAGCTCAGGTCGAGCGGTTTGGAGACAAATTTAGAGAGGCAAGGCTGAGATGGTTTGGACATGTGCAGAGGATGGGTAGTGGATATATCTGACAACGGATGCTAAAGAAGAAGACTTCAGAGAGGGGTGGATGTAGTGAAGGATGCTAGGGATAGTAGGGATTAGGTGAGATGGAGGCAGATGATCAGCTGTGGTGAGCACTAATGGGAACATGCAAAGAAGAAGAAAAAGTGATGCTGGGCTAGTTGGCTTGTTGTGATTTGCTGCCTGGCTAATAGACTAGTACAAGAAAGATATAAATTATTCTCAGTAAAGTTTATGTTAAGGGTCCCAGATGGACAAAGATAAATTCATCATACGGCAGGAAGAAAACACTGAAAACAGACCCAACTTCAGCCAAAAGGAGGTCTGATATAATCCATCCACAGCACAGGGTTAGTCCTTAATATGTTGCAGCGTGACTTGGATTACTCACTATGAAATAGTCCTCATCAGAGGCCTCATGTCCTCACTGAAATCTTAGGTCTCACTGAGATTGACTCTCTATAATCAAGCACCATGATAGCAACAGACAAAAACACTGTGCAGTCATCCAATGGCAAAAAAAGCAAGACCAGAGTTTCCTTTTCTTTGGTCTAACTCTTAGATGGAAATGGTGATCTATATGCTGTATATCTATATGATGATCTATTAGAACAGCTGCTGAAGAAACCATGGCAATGGGAAAGGTGTGCCCATCCACAAAAAGTAAGTAAACCAAGCTTGATTTTTGTGCCCATGCAGACTGAAACACATAGCTGGACTTCTCGTACTAAAAGCCAATTTAGAGGGTCATTAAACATCTCCTAAACATGTAAGTGCTAACAGAATGAAAAAGTGTTGTTAGGTGAGGTGCAGCAAACAGACCACATCAAGACAAATTAAAAGTTTGTGAAACTCTACAGTGTGCTTACTCTTACTTTATAAGCATTATGGTAGGAGCCTAGAAGAAGTAGAAAGTGTGAGTTGCCATGCCCAGGAATGTTGCTTCTAGTTTTCTGACATCTATCTCTGATTGACAGAGCTGGGAAAGAACCGATCCCAGAAAAGCAACTCAGAAGCAGCAGCAGGGCAGTGGCGACAATGGCTCAAAATAAAAGCTGATAAAGCGCATAGTCTGACCCTGACACATCCTGACATGCTGCTCATCTCAAAGGCAGCCAGACGCTGAGCACTGGAAATGCAGCTCTGCAGGGGACAAACAAGCTTAATCACAGGTTTAAGGTGAAGATGACAACTGTGATAACGAGGAAGAAATCTTTAGTTGATTTATGCCTCGGTTTCTTTTTTCAGTCTTGGGGCTTTGTGTCAAGCGATGCAGCTGGACAACACCTCCAAGGTTTTCGATGTAAACACCGTGCACGGCACAGCCTCACTTGTGCACACCACTACAAATGCCTTGTGTTTTGAAATTGTAAAGCTCCCAACCGAGTTAAGCCGCATTATCCTGAAGCGGGACAGGAGGGATAGAAAAGCACACCACTGTCAAGTGTGCAACATTCAGAGGTATCATTTCCTCCTATTGTTTTCAAAGTAAAACAGTTTTCTTTTCTTTCGGTAATGCGAAAGTAACGCTGCATGTAGTTTACGTACCTGTCAGTGAATGAAAAATACCTTGAGAAATTTCCTAATAAACTTTTTTTAAGATAAGACACCAGAATCAGAAGATACAGAAGTACAACTGTATTGCGACGTTACACATGATTTCCACAGTGCTTATTTAGTTGGTTTTCAGTATAAATAATGCTTTCAATAACAAAGAGTGATCAGTGCATCCCTAGGGGTGAATATACGCTCTTTTAACCGTTGTACTGGCAAGTCTCTCGCTTTTAATTTGAAAACACATTTGCTTTACTTCCGATTTTTTGCGTATTTCTAGCTGAACTGACGAACCTCACTTCAACATAACTGGCCCCTTCTATCCTTTCCTCTCCCGTGAAAACCATGATATCACACACAGTGGAAAGCACATTCAGTGAACGATTTTACAGCTTTGACGGTGAGCGCAGGGGAGGGTGGGGTCATCAAAATGAATGACAGACCGTCACGGCCAATTAGAAGCCTGAGAGCACGCGTGGACAGCCAATTAGAAGCAGTGAATGGTGCTTAGTCTATATTGATTCCGTTGCGGGAGGTACACAATCAGCTGAACTCCAACCGGAACTAAAGCGATTTTAACATACGAATAAAAAACAATGTGCTGAAAACCCCACGAAAATACTGAAATTATAAATAATTACTGTACAGCTCAAAGCATGGCGGTTAAAAGGAATTTGCGGGATTCATATCCAAAACTAATGGTGATTTTTAAGCTTTTTTTCCACGCTTTTTTTACGTGTGAGCTCGTGTGAAGCAGGAAAGATCTTCAAAACGATAACAGTTGTTCTATGACTATATATAGTAAATGTAAATAAATCATAATCAACGACAGCTACTTTTACTCGCATAACCACCCCTTTCAGCGGTAGCTTTATTTTATAGGATGAGACCGGAAGTTGCCTTCTGCTACTCTGCTAGCTCAACACCGGAGGGGTTTGGCTAGGTAGGCCTCAGTGAATACAAATAAGTACAAAGTTTACCACAATAAAACACAATGAACCATTCCCTCTAAACGCAGAACGACTCGAATTATCCCACACAGGCGCCGGGAGAAGTCCAGAAAAGCCCCGGCGCTATGCTCCACTTCACTCCCAAACGCCACCGTTTGCGGGCTGCCGTCATTCAGCCCCGCGGTATCGCTACTGTGTCCACTGACAGATGCCTTTCAGGAGCTGTTCGACAACTTCCCAACCGCTGCAAAATTAATTCCCGCCGCACCGGCGCAAAACTAACTCCTCAAAGGCTCACCTTGCTCTCAGCGCGACAGCTCCTCCTCGGTCACAAACCTCAGGGCAAAGTGGAGCAGAAAGCGTCCATGGTCCCGTACCAGGAAGTCCAGGGCACTTCTCAAACTCCGTGTGTGGGAAGCCGTGCAGGATCCCAGCCAGGTAGCAGCAATGCGCCGCCCGCCGGGCTGATCTGATCTCACCGGCTGGATGCTGCAGCTGCAGCTGGGGCCGAGCCCAGTCTGCAGGACTGCCCTCACACAACATGAGCCACAGGGCTCAGGGTCGTTCCTGCTTCCTACGGTGTCCAGGAAAATCCCAGGAAAACTGTGGGCTCTGATCAGAGTCCCAATCAGAATGTCATACATGTTTTAATCACAATAATCGATCAAATAATCAATCACAGGGCCGCTTGCAACTTCCATATCAGTTTTTTTACTTTGTTTATTTTAATGTTTGTTACTGACTAGGTAAAAAAAAAAAAAATCAACCACGCGTTTCCTATATGGTAGTCCACATCCCACCAAAGACTGTTCAAAATTTGCATCAAGAGATAGAAAAAGATCCAATTAAAAGCAATAACAATATGAATAATAAAGAAATACTGCAGGCTTTTTGACAGTGTTTTTATTTTTTATTTAATTTTATTGATAAAAAAGAAAGAATGAAAAAAAAAGAAAAGTTAATCTGAGATATGTTTAAAAAATTAATTAATTAAAAAATGTATACAGAAAAAAGGAAAAGCAAAATTCATTTGTACTGCTTACAAATGGTTGCTATACGCAGTAAAACACACTCAGAGATTTGTTCTGTGTACCAGGAGTGCCGTGGGAGTGATGTATACATGTGTAGTTAGCAGGTATCTATTGTATGTTGGTATTGTGAAGCGTGACGTGAGAACAACAGTTTTGTATTGGATGAACTATTTTGCAAGGTGGCGAAGCAAAGGTTTATTTAAATAAAAGGCACAATCCCACTTAATCCTTGGCTATTTTAGCAACTAAATTGGCCACTTCCAGTCATTTGTGACTACTTTCTGTTCTTTAATGACCCTGTTTATGTTTATTCCTAGACTGTTTTCTGTATCTGCCATAGATATTCCAGAAAGTGTTCTAACGTGAATAAATATGGCTTTCTGCATTCAAAAACAAACCTCATCTCCCTCACCTTAGCTGTGACAAAAGTACTGAACCACATTTATATCATCCTGAAGGCTTTCTACAAGATTTTGGAGCTTGCCCTTTTATCCAGAAGAGCATTTGTAAAGTCAGACACTGGTGTTGGACGCTTACAGTCGCCGTACTTGTTCATCCCAAAGGTGTTTGATGGGGTTGAGGTCAGGGCTCTGTGTGGGCCAGTCAAATTCATCAAGCCATTCTTTTATGGGCTTCACTATGTGTGCTGATCCACAGTCATGCTGGAACATGGAAATGTAAGCTGAAGAAGCTGAAGCGTGAACATCTCTCTAAACATTTAAGCTGAGGTCAAAGCTCAGGACAAGATCAATAACAAGGTGTGTCAAAATACTTTTGTCTGTATAGTCGTATCTGTCCCAAGTATTGAAGAAAGTACTCATTGTGCAGAACAACACAACTACAGTGGCCTCAAGGTGCTTTATGCTGTAAGGTAAAGACCCCACAATAGTGGACAAACCCCTTGTGAGCAAGCATTTGGTGACAGTGGGAAGTAAAAAAAATCCCTTTTAACAGGAAGATCCTCAAGTAGAACCACGGTCAGGGAGGGACAGCCATCTGTATAACCTTCTAATGATGGAGCTGGAGATTAGTTTAATCACTGATGCTGCGCTGGGTATCGTTATCTGATACAGCATCACATATTCTTGGATTTCAGTTTTAAAATCCACCAAAAAGGAAGTAACTGAAGCTCTAAAACAAATGGTAAGGAGTACAAAATGCAGTATTTGCATGTAAAATATAGACAATAATGTACATGTGTAAGAAAAAGTAGATTAAGACTCCTCTCTGTTACATCCACCACTGGTCCGATCAAATTCTAATCCATTTTTGCATTTTAGTTTAGTTTAGTGGTATTTGTTTTAGGGCTCCAGGGAGGGTGGATTATATTTTGAAGGGGATGGTGTCACCCCATAAGCCTTGGCAGAGGTTTCATACAGTACGTTGATATTAATCAGTGATAGTATGTTAATCACAGGCGTGCATTGTCACGCTGAGATTAAATTTAAATGTGGTGCTTTTACATTCAAGTTAGTCCAAGTAAAAGATGTTTAATATTCACGTGGTTCCATTTATAACTGCATGTGGAGGAAACAAAAACATCTGGTCTAGTCTGTCTTTGAAGTGGGCCGGACCAGTGAAACTCCCCTTTCTGTCTGTGTGAAGAAGTTTAACTGCACACTTACTCCCTGAGATATCACAATATAAGAAAAAGAAGAGGAATTTCAACTGTACAGTCTCAGTTTTCTTGAGATGATACAGATTTACTGTAGTCTATGAAAGAAATCCATAGAAAATTCCAAAGCCTTCCAGTGGGCCGGTTTGGAGTCTTTGCGGGGCCTATTCTAGCCCCCGGGCCTTATCTTGAAACCCCTGTCCTAGAGGATTTTGGATGAACTTCTTCCATCACACACTTTAATCTGCTGCTGCCGCTTCCACCGGATTCATTTGTATTCCCGTCTCGGCTTCATCGACAAACAGGACTTGTTCTGATGAAGAGGGTGTTGAGTGTCCACACGCTTCACGCGGTGTGGAAACATTTCCCTCGCTTCACTGAGGAATCCATTACCGCCGCTGTTTACACAACAACAACAACGCAGGCATTTGCTGATAAAATAACAGATTACATAATGATAAGGCATTAGCAGTTGCCCTCTTTAGATACATTTGCTCTCCAGTGGCATAAACCTCGCACGTTCTAGACTAGTTTGGCTCCAGTTTTGCTTTGCAGGTGAATTAATAATCACATCAGTTATTTGTAAGATTTCTGATCCAAATCATGTAAAAGATCATAACATTTTTTTTATATATTTTCTAAGCTAACCAAACTGGACTTTATGGAAAAGAGAATATAGGATAATAAAAGTCCCATAATGTACCTCCAGCCTCCAATAATTGGGGGCACAGGAAGGAAAAAGGAGTAAAATTGTGTTTTTGATGCTATTAAAAGCGTAGCCTGCAGATGGACTTGGATGCAAAGGATATTTTTTATATCTCGTTGTTTTTGTCTGAAAAATTATATTTCATCGATGTTGGACATGAAAAAAAAGAGGAGAGACGAAGAAAAGAAAAGGAGTTGGGGGGGGGGGGCTGTCATGATGTTTAAAAGAGCTGCTCCTGGCCTATTTGTATGAAAAAGAAACTTGCTGCTGATAATGTGCAACCTACTGTGGTGAAAACAAAAAGAGATGAGGGATGATCATAACGGTCCTTTTAGTGTCAGGTTCTCATCAAAATGCTTTTGAAAGTATTAAATTTGCCTTTTTTTCTGAATGTGCACAGTTAATGTAACTGAGATAGGACAGAAAATGACTGAACGAAAAGATCTGGAGTGATTGTGAGATTAAAAAACTCAGCATGTGCCTCCTACAGCAGGTGGATATGTCACTTTGATGCACTAGAAAGGAAAGGGCCATCGGAGGGTTGCTCATTGGAGATTTCTGTTCACAAAGTTCAGTACAAGTGGCTTTACACCGGGAGGGGACAGGAAAGGAAAGGAAAGGAAAGGAAAGGAAAGGGGAACTGGTGCTTTCAGTACCAGAATTGTCTTTAAAACATCTTTAAGAGTTTTAAATCCGTGCACATCCTGCAGATTTCCTCTCTGAGACAAAGCTACGGAGCGGCGTTCTGAGCCCGCTCAGCAGCGTCCAGCTTAGTTCAGCCAGGATCTGTCTGCTGTTTTGTGTTTCACTGGCGTTACAGCAGGCGCCGAGGCCCTGGAGGAGCCTTAAACACACACCCAGAGTGTATAATGAGGCCTGGGTACAGGGGCTGCACTATTTACTTTCGAGAGCATACTGTTTATAGAGAGGAGCTGCTTAACCCCCACTAGCAGACCATATTATTGACTGCAGAGCGCTGACTGGTGACTGGGACTACACCTGATGCCTTCAAATGTAACGCGCCGCCATCATTTGATAAACAGAACAGGACAGGGTCAACCGTGTCATCAAAATTCCCACAGAGGAACCAAGAAGTCAACATTCATAGCCAGCCTCTCTTCTTTAACCTGTTCCAGGTCAGGTTGTTGTTAAATGGACTATTAAAGGTTAGCATAGTTAGGCAGTTTTCACTAACATAAACAGATGTGGCATATTGTCTGAATATAAGGAAATCGTTAGTTAATCAGACAGCTGACTGAGTCAGGAAAAGAACTCAACCAGACCAGGTGGCACCTCGACAGAGCTATGCATAAATAAATTCCTACAAACGTCAATTAACTGAATCAACATTGTAAAGAAGAGGAGGCCAAAACTTCTGAACAGCAACGTGAGACACTGAGATTTCCTCAAGCTCCTTCTGTATGTTCCTTTTAAATCGATTGTATGTAAATTCTGCTTTATACTTTCTCCAGTTCTGAGAGGATTAAACTGAATATTAATCACTTCTTTAGTCAAAACAAAAACTCTTTGCAGTCCCTTCTGTTAGCCTTTGGTGAACCACAATCACATTCCAGACGTGTCTCAATGATTATCAAAGGAAACAAGACTCTTCTGACCACATTTTGTAGCTCCATTGAGGCCAAGGGTCTGAATACTTTTATAAATGAGTGCTATCAGACAGCAAAGTTCAGTAAAGTGATGTGAAGGATCTTTCAGAGATTAGCTGTTAGGCCTTCACAGCAACCCAGAAGTCCTTAAGAGGTGCACAAATAAAGAGAACAAACACCTCTAATTTAATGCTTAGGTGTTCTTAGGATGTGTATTGACTTTTCTCAACAATGTCAGATTCAATCCCAGTTACCCATTGATTTATTCATTTGTTGCATGTTGTGCTCATTTATTGGAAATGTCCTTCATTTGTCAAGGATGCACTTTCCGGTGAATCAGAGCCGAAATCTGTGGAGAGCAAACCAGAAAAACACACAAACAAGCAGCCGATTTTAAATGGATGTGTGGTCCGATCAATCGATACGCCTCGGTCTGTTCCGGGCTCAGTGACAGGAAACAGCGTCACAGCCAGGTTTGATGGTCCTGCAGACCTGTGCCGCCTGCCTATTTGCTATCCTAACGTGTCACATGACCATGTTAAAGGGGCAACGCGGGGGACTCGATTCGGGCTTGGCCCTGCCGCGAGTGTTGATTTCACGGCCTATTAAGCCGCTGATTGTGTCACGGCTGTCTGCAGCGAATTCTACATCAGTTCCACCTTCGAGTGCCCAACGCAAACACAACAAAACACTTCTTCATCAGGAGTCCACTTAAAGTAAGCTGAGGGATCAAACGTGCTGGAAACAGGTTGGCATGTTACATGTGCTCAAAGCATAAAAGCTATAAAAACATGCCCAAAGAGTTGCTGAGGATATTTCGTTTAATCGAGCCTCCTCTCCAAGTGTTCCAGCGCCTCAGGAACGTTTACATGCACAAAATGTTATCCTTTATGGGCCTGGGGTGAAGGATGGTGGCCCACATGTGAGTTTCATTCCCATTCATCCCTTTCTTCCATTGTGTGTCACTTCATGCCATGTGTGTATTAACGTTGTGTAACATAAGAGGATTTGTACAGTAAGTCTGTATTTCTTGGCAGCCGTGGAAGTCCATCCTACACAAAACATGGGGAAAAATGGGTGAAGCGGGTGGAATAGCAGCCCATACAGGCGTGCTGGAGATCACCTGGGCGTACGTACCTGCCGGGGAAGGACATGCCCAACCTCCCCTATCTATCTTTTAAATGAGTTTTTTGAATTCACTTGCTCAGTTGTCTGAGTCGAAAGATTACGTATCTTGCGACTGCATTGTGCAGGATATTGTGCTTCCACCTGGAATGAAATGTGTTCTACAAATAGTTTTTTTTTATGTTTGCTCACTGATAGGAACTCTAAAGTAATAAAGTAGCAGGCCAGCAGCTGGTAAGAAAACAGCACCTCTTGTTGTTGTCTTTTGTTTTCATATAATTCTCTTTCAGCCTCTTCATTGTTGCTCTGCATTGCTTCGCTGTGTGGTGGATGAGGGAGAGAGCACGTGAGGTTCCTTTAGTTTAAGTAGTTTTAAGAACTACAGTGATCCATCACCATTAATTGCATACTTTATCACACGCATATTAGCACTCTGTTGGTGTCACATTAGTCATTGTCAGCATTTATAACACACCATTTTACAACTATTAGGCTATTAATTAAGAGTTTTCCACCAATAATCTCTCAATCACTGATTATTGACAGTGAGTAAGGAAGCTGTTGTAGATTAAAGATCTCTTCTAATCTGATGATAAAGTGTTACTAGTGTCCAAATAACTCTTCCGGCTTTAAACTGAGGTTTACTGACGACTAATTCATAGGATGCTGCCGTAAATTAACCCACACAGGTTAACCAACTGAAGGTCTACTGAAATCCACAGGCTTTATTCTCATTTAGTGGAAGACTACTATAGACCTCGAGAGATCTTTATTAGAATAGAGATGTTCAAATTAATCTAATAAAAGAGGCAAAAATGCTTCTGAAATCATAGCAGTAAAAATCTCACCTTAGAATGAGCGAGGCAGGTTTACAAATGCAGACACTCAGCTCATGGTGCCTGTGTCTGTACGGGGGAAGTAGGGAAAGGGTGCATCCTTGAAGCTGTCATTCATTTTATGGCATATATAAACTATATGGCATATTTGTGATTTATTTTGAACTTTATTTGTGCCATTGATGCTTTTTGGGGCATCTTTACTGGAATTATCTGGCTCATAATATGGCTTGACATGTACTTTGTCCTGTGTAAAATACATAAAGAAATAAAACACAATAATAATCATTTTAAAAACACAATCCAGTTTTGGTAAGTGACATTCTCTCTGACTCTTTTCCTTTAAATATGATCCAAAAAAACAAACAAACACAGTGAAAGCCAAAATACTAATTTTGAGACTTTAAAATGCATATTCCAGAACAGGTAAGGTAGTTGATGTCCATCTTTTACATACAGTCTTTGAGTGGGCGACGTGGTCACCCATGGCTGCACATGATGTTCCTGTAAGTACTCACATTAGGGTTGCTTTTATGTTAGCTTTGTCACTCTAGACAATAATGTAAACACAAAGTGACACTTTCTGTTCAGTTTCCTGTTAAAAGTGAGTTCTTTCTTCCCACTTTCACTAAGTGATCTTCACAGAGGATCAGTCAATCAGAAAATA
Organism: Astatotilapia calliptera; assembly: GCF_964374335.1. Taxonomy (NCBI): domain Eukaryota; kingdom Metazoa; phylum Chordata; class Actinopteri; order Cichliformes; family Cichlidae; genus Astatotilapia; species Astatotilapia calliptera. The sequence goes on from NC_137438.1 coordinate 21,792,740, forward strand.
TAAAGCATCTTGAAATGACTGTTGCTGTGAACTACTGCTATATAAATAACATAACTAAAGGTTTGAACTGATAAGAGAGACCATTATGTTTCATGCCAGCTGGGTAACACCACCCTTAATGAATAGTATTACAAGCAGAATCATTCAAAAGCTGGCTCCATGTTTCCAGCTATGGGACAGACACTCGTTTCATCAAACAGGGCTTATTCTGTGCATATGCTGCTGTCAGCTTAAAATAACAATAAATCTGAATTTTTAATCATTGTTCTCCACCTTTTCAGCTATGGTGTGTATTGACAGGTAGTGACTGAAGTGCACAGGAGTGTTACTGTTACTTCAAAGGCCTAAAGGGTGCTGTGGGAGATAAGTACCAATACACAAACACAGCCTTTGGCAGAGATCAAACACTGATTTGAGATCCGGGACACTCAAATATCAGTGAGGAATAAGTGGCCTAATGAAGGGCATGGTATATTGTGCTAATCTCATCAAAGAGCTTCCCATTTAAACCAAACACACACAGGCATTATCCTCTGATACTGAGGCGATGCGCTCTTTTGTGTGGTATCAGCAGAGCATCGCCTCTGTGACTGCTGGTTTTGTGGACTTCCTTTTATCACGGCTTTCCTTCCTTTTTCAAAACACAAGATGGCAGCATTGCATCAGCTGACTCTGCTGACGGGAGCCACATGCACAAACTCCTTTTAGTAGCTGCTTTTTACACGCATATTGCTCCGGTTCTTCCGTGTTCTGCCAACAAGCTTAAGCGTTGCATAAGCATAACAATTCGGTGAATATTTTGTCTAACAAAGGGGAATGACTCACTTCAGTTCTTCAAAGGAATGCATAAGAAATAGGAGGTGAATATGAAAAAAATAAAAATAAAAAGCTCTCCCAGGCCTTCCTTTGATCAAGACTATAATTTAATTACCTGCATACCAAAGAGAGCCTTTATTTGGAGTTTCAGTCTCAGTTGTGTCTTTTTTGTTTTCTTCACCGTGGCACGCCGGATTCAAAGTGAAGCTTGAAAAGTGGGGAAACGAACGGTTTTGTTCTTTAAAAGCTGAATAGATGTAAATCATAATGTAATCAGCTCAGTACAAAACTGATATACTTACAGTAAATATACTCCGATAGAGGAGCTCTTTCTTCATGCTGTTTTTTTAACCTAAAGTTCTGCACAATAACTAAAGTCATTTGATCATATTATTATTATTTGCTGCTAATTTTCAGAATTTGCAAGTATTTAGTAAAATGTGCATATTTTTCCTTCTTAAAATGCGGTCCCTCTCAAGAATAACACAGTAATTACCTTTTTAAATCGTTCTTTGTATTCTTAAAGTTGCCTCATTTTGGTGTTAGTGTTTGGCACTGATAAAGTTCCTGTACTGTTTGTATATTTATTCTTGCCATTTTGTATTACATTACAGTTTAAAAACGGTTGTTAATAAGCACACAGTCCAATTCAATTGATCTTCTTTGTGAAAGCTGATGAATATTTCATTTTTAAATGACACAAAGCAGGATTTTCACATCTTTCTCTTCTGTGTTTCCATAGTGGTCAGTGAATAGAAATAAACGGAGCTAAACATGTAAAATAATGTTTTTTTTAACTCTTCTAGATTAATATATATATATATATATTTGAGGCCTTGTAAGCACAGTATCCATTACATGAACTGAAATATGATGTCACTGGGTGGGTTACTACCAGTACCAACTACTAAACTTAAATTGTCAATCCAGCCAGTGGGAGTTTGAGAGTATTTAGACCTTCACGAGTCCTCTCTCCTTATGTCTCCACCCTAGGAAGACAGGAGAGGAGGAAAGGAATCAAGGAGGTACAGAATGAAAAATATGACGCAGGATGCAGCCACCTCCTGAGCCCGGGTCTGCTGGAGGTCTTTTGCTGTTAAAAGAGTGTTCGTCCTCCTCATAGGTGATCCTCTGTTACTTCAAGAGTCTCTCCAACTTTGTGGGGTCGTACCTGTTTCTGTGAATGGTTTATACACCATATATAGCAACTTTATACCTGGTATCTATAGTGGGAAAATGTTGTAACCAGGAGAAAAACGCTCCTTTCCTTGAACTACATTACCTGTGACAAGTGTTGGAACTCTAAACATGTGCAGCAAATCTTCCTTGACCTTTGACCCCTCTATAAAGCAACCCCATTGGGAATAATCTGGCTTCCTGTCTGCTGTCTCTGGCGGAGCATCAGCCACTGCTGGCTGTTAATTTCAATTAGCTCAAATCAAACACTTCTCTTCCGCTCATCCTCTCTCTATGACCCGACCAATTTCCTGCTTTCTCTCCTCTGCTTCTCAGAGGCGACGGCGAGCACAGAGCATCCCATCTCGCTCCTCGCAGGAAGGAATTCTCTACGTTTCCACTGGGAATGTGACGGATTGAGAGTGTGTGCGCTTGTGTGTCAGCCCCCTTGGCATGTCTCGCTTCTTGTCAGAGACTGAATAATACACAAGCTGTGTGATTCAGTAGTAACAAATGGGCTGATTATCAGCTGCACAATGCTTTAATGTAGTACATTCCACTCGTATCATTCAAAATACGACATGAATTTACTCGCAGTGGCTTGGTCACACTCCAAAACCATCACCGTGTTCCAACATTGCATTTAGCGTGACTCCTCTATTTTCATTCGCAGTGTCTTTGTGTTTGGTGTATTGATCCAGTATCACTGCTGTCTACTCGCTATTAATAGTCTGGTATTGATTGTGGGATTTATTCATGTGTTATTCATTCAATGTGGCTGAGAGGCTTTGTGATGGGTGTGTTTTAGAGGACACCTTTGTGGTGTCTCTTAAGGTCACCTGGATACAACTGTAGAAAAATGATGTTTTTTAGTTAAATAACAGTGTCTGTTATCACTGGAACTATTCGTTTCCTTTCTCCACTGCACATTTGGCTTTGTAATATATTGTTCATTGGAGTGTTTGCAAATCTTTTATAAATAAAACTGTGTTGTTGCACTGCTAAAATGATGTTCAAAGTACTTTTTAAATTTGAGAAGAAAGGAAAGTGCTGAATTCTTGAAATCGTCCAGTGTTAAAAATACTCAAAAGGAAACAAAGTAGAAAAGTTGAAATTCGAACATCCACTCTGATCAAATCTCTGTTTGACTTGATTATTGTGTTTGACTGAACTCTTACCTTGAATCTGGGAGCATGTTGGGTGACAGCTGATGTGATGGTCACCTTTCACACAGGACGCACGCAAATCCTTTAAAATGTTCTGCATGTCTTTCTGAGCATTGTTCAAATTTTGATGGTTTGAAGGCTTAAACATTCCCATCTCGGCTCATGTTTTAAAAAGGATTCTATACAAATAGGATAAAACCCAACAACTAATTGAAAAAACAAAACAAAAAAACCCTCAGAGCTGCAGATATTTTGTTGAATTCCAGGCCACACATTGAGAATAATGGCGGTGTAATATTATCTATCCATGGGTAGGATCCACAGGCTGAGGGTAGTTTATTGTATGCCTTGCCTGAACCTCACAATCAATATTTAATAACAGACTAGGTGGACTGGTGCAGTGATGAAAAGGATAAGACGCCATAATGTGCCAGAGAGCACATAATATACAGCTATGTGAATATTTGTGATATGTAGTTCTAAAAAAGAAGAAATCTGAGCTTTGTTTGTCGCAGCTTTGGTTTAAAGAGCCACTGATGTGAGGGGATCTGCAGTTTGTCTGAGTTATTAGACCCATTTTAAAAATACGCATTTACGCGTTTAAAAGGAGCGAGTGTTTTCCAGATCTTCCCATTTCTGAAGACTTCAGTTATTGTCATTCCTCTGAGGTAACCTTTGATGATCGCAGCAGAAGTACCACTTTTGTTGTTGTTGTTGCAATTCAAGCACATGTCAAAAACCCCTGATTGATATCCGTGAGTGAAAGGTGAAAACTTTGACCTTTGACTTCTCTTTCCTCTCTACTGGGGATGCAGTTGTGACGGTGAGACAGTACGGGAGTGGATTGGACAAAGAGTGGACATACAGTGGACAGGGCTCGCCCAGGACAGCGGACAGCACAGGAAGGAGGACTGCGTAGGCCGATCCCTGATGAGGGAACGTTCACAGTTAGCCTTTCCCCGATCAGAGCCAACCTTCTTACTCAAGGCCAATTCAGGGTTTATCTCAAAAGTTGGTAAAAATATCAAATGTCACAGTCCTCAGTGGGACTAAAGTTAGTAAAAGATGGCTTCTGAATGCAAATAATTTAGCAATATACAGTATAATTCAACATTTAGGGAAATGCACTCATCTGCTTTCTTGGCATGAACTAAATGAGGTGACATTAGTACAAAAGAGGCTATAACTAGCAGCTAAGTTAGCTTAAGGAATGGTAACAGCTGCGCCTATATGTGAAATAAAAGCCACTCATCATCAATGTTTATAAAACTCACTAACACCCTTAATCTTTAATCTGTGCAAAAAGCAATGTGTAAAAGAACAAATGGCTATAAATAGGGAGCTATAAGCTAGCCAAGTGTAGGAACTTTATTTCAGTTGCTGTTTAATGTTTATTTGAATAAAGACAGTTAAATCCTGTCTACACTGGAGGAGATAACAAAATCCTCATTGACAATTCTGCTCACAAAAAACTCCAGTTGCAGTTTCTAACCTATAATCCAACCTATATTTAAAGCATTTTAACACAATTTCACCAAGCGCCTCAGCTAGCTTTCTAACGGCTAACTAAACAAAGACTAAAGTAATCATGTAAAATTTGAACCTAGCTAAAGGTGTTTTGTTGTGGTGCCAACTGTTTTACCCTACTTTGGCCATTTGCAACTGCAGGTATCGCCCAACATCTGGCCATTAGGTGGAACTCGAGTGTAAAGCAACTTTTGCGTTGGCGTCACTTTCATCTTTTATACTATCTATGACTCCAAATAGACGGAAACCCTGACCACACATAATCCTAAGTCTTCTACAGTGATGGCAATAATTTAAATCCATGTAACACCACACCAATCCAAATCTGCCATTGCAGCTAACTAGCTCACATTAATGTTGCCATTATTCCTTCAGTTGGGTAACCAGTCTGTCATCTACCACTGAGAAGTGTATAACAGGGTGATGGCCAAAGCTCACCTGGCACACAACATTCAATGACCTGAAGCAAACAAGCACTGCCTGTCAAGATGTGGAAGGACTTGTTGCCAGTTGAAAAAGGTGGTGCTAACCACTAGGAACTTGTAGTCTTACTTGTGCACATAAAACAGAGTAATAGTATGTACTCAGTTTAAGAAAAACTTTTTATGGTTTCCACCTGACACTGGGAAAAGAAAACAACCTAAAGGTCACCAAGTCCCTGCAACTCCAAGGATCTAGAGATATATATTTCTCAAAGACCTAAAGGAGAGCAGGCCTAACCTTTCACCAAGAAAGCGCACGAGTGTATTTTCCCCCAAAATGTCAAACCATTCTTTCAAGCTAAGGGATTTCTAGACCCAACTAACAAGCTTTTAGTTGTTCCTTGTCAAATTTGGATTTGCAGGATCCCGCGTTGCCATTTTTTGGGTTGGGGAACACTTGTTGACTGTCGCGCGACGACTTGGGCTACACAGTAATATACATACAAACACCTCGATGTATATTTACTATGTTTCGTGAGAACAGCATAGTGAGTTGTCATTGCGGATGAAGTCAACTTTACTATGTGATAAAAACAAAACAATAACCAAAATAAATAAATGAATTAAAATAAATAAATAAACACGAACATGAGAGGGGAAAGGTAGAATGCGAGGGAGAAAGAGAGACTATGACGAAGAAGAGAAAGAGAGAGAAAACGAGCGAATGGCAGGGAGAGAGGTTGTGAAACAGTACAACATCAGACAGCCACTGGAACATAACAACACAGAGAGAGACAAGTATTAGGAAAAATGGTTTAATATAGGAGACAGAAGCAAAAAACTGCATCACACAAGAACATACGTTTACAAAAATAATTCTGACTGCTTCAGCTACACAGTTAGTTCACAGAGAAGGACAGAGAAACCGGAAAAATCTAAACAGCTAAAAGCAAAAATCTTCTAATTAGTTGATCTCTTTATTAAACTAATACATTAATCCACTGAAGGTGACTAAATATTTCTATTCCTTCTTTTTCTATAATTGTCTTATCGTGTAGACGGCACAATACAGAAGTCAAATGAAACTTACCGCTGTTGTATAGACAAACTTGCTAAGAACTATTTATAAAGCAAAAAATGAAAGATCTGACACTCACCTACGCTCTGTTTTTCGGACAAAAAGGGAAAAAAAAGTAAGAAAGAAAGGTAGAAAGAAAGAACAACACTCGAGTGAGGAAAAAGAAGTGAAAGAAATAAAGCCAAAGATCTCCTAGAAAATCTTATATCAAAAGCCAACTTTCTCGATGCCAGCTAGAAATCATACTCGGGGACCAGTCAGGGTCAGGCCACACCACCAGGCCAGACAGCGTTTTTTTGTTTTTTTTTCTAAGATTTTTTTTGTTGTATCCTTTAATCTCCAGTATAAAAAATTCCACTGGTACAAAATGCATAAGTACAATCAGTTGTAGAAATAGGAAAGCCTGCATTTTTTGTACTTTTTAAATCCCATCCAGTGACAGATTTTCGAAGAGTTGTCAAACAAACATACATCACGCTTACAGAATCCACTGAAATGCATTGACTTTGGCTTCTCTCGTGACAATAACTTTGAAAACTACTTGAAAACCTTTTTGAGAATTAAAAAGAAACAAATCAACAACAGCAAACAGCAACAACAACCCCCCAAAAAAGAAAAGAAAATCAGATTATCTCTACAGACAACAAGCTCTTTTTTTACGCCACAGGAAGAGAGAACACACAAAACATTTTTCCTCAAAAAACTTGACATAAGCCATAATGCAAAATAACGACAAGTTCAATTTTTTTTTCCTTTCAGATTTCATTGTTTGATAAATAGCACTTAAGATAATTAAGAAAGAAGGAGAACAGAGAAGTGAACAGTGACAAGATAGAAAGATTACAACGAGCATCGGCGATGACAGCCCCTGAGGCGAGCCGCTCGACAGAAACTCCGTTTCTACGGCCCTGTTGTGCTTCGACATGGACAAAAAGACGAGATGCTTCACACTGAGACTGTGCGACGTGGGGCTTCTGTGCAAGTCGGTGAGATTTGGCAATTTGTCTTTGCTTTTTTGGGACGCTCAGAATGTGGAAAGGACAGCGCTGGAACGAGCTGAAAAAAGGCGCGACTACACGAAACCTGGTCCATCGACGCTGATCTGGGGACTGTCCGGCTTTCGTACAGGTAGCTATGGCTGTTTGTGGCACGCCTCGTGTGTGTGTGTGTGTGTGTGTGTACTGCATTTAGGAAAAAAAGAAGTCTGCTCGCCTCCCTTCGTAAAATCGCATAAAGTTTGGCATCGCGTTTGGTCTCGGAGAGCGGATAATGAAAGCTGTATTGCCTTCATCTCGGCTCTGGCTGTTGTTTCCGCCTGCGCGCGGGACCCCTGGACGTGACCCTTCCCTTTCCAACCAACAAGCGCTTTATTTCCCCCGTCGCTATTCCAATAAGACGTCTCTCCACTAGCCCTGTTTCTAATAACCCCGGTTAGCCTGGGAGACAACAACCAGACGGAGAGGGGCATCCTTCAAACAGATGCCTCCATCTCTCTCGTTCTCTCTGAATCGCCTTCAACTGCTGCGAGGAGCCATTTCAGCCTTCCCGCTGTGGCCGATCGGACGAAATGGCAGAAGAGTGAAAACCCAGACGAGTGAGAGGTTAACGGCACACGAAAGTGAACCTAGACTTGGCACACATCACTGACTGACAACATCTCCTGTAATACTGGTACAACGCTCCCTGGTTAAGGCGACTGGTGAGCTTCTGTAGAAAATAATGCTGCCATCTTTAGTTTTTTTTTGTGTTTTTTAAATTTTTTGTAGTTTTTTTTTTTGCAGACCGTAAACTAGGCTTTCAGGGAGGGGGGACGGGGGGCAGTTGAATCGACTGACAACACTGTGCCATGTAAACGGCTCGACTATGATGAATGTCAATAACACACTTTGGCATCTAATAATGATTTTGGCCCGTTTACACCACAAGACTCGCACATGGAGAAGTCTCATGACCGCTTATATAAAAAAGAAGAGGAGGAAACGTCAGAAGGATCAAGTTCGGCGACGGGGAAATCAAATGGGCTCAAAACTTGCTCCGGACCCGTCCCGCCTCACTCCTCTGACCAGCCGACACCGGCGTGTGCTTTTTCCTCAAAAGATCGAAGCTCGTTTGTGAACGAGCGAGTCTTGCCCTGTGCTTACATCATGAAAGCGAGCACGCTCGTCTGAGGTGATACACAAAAAGTAATGATCCTCGCCGTCTGAGACAAACGGCGCAAACTCTGAGACGTTCTGAACTCAACAAAAGGGATAAGAGGGTTCTTGAGAAATAAGGCTTTGTGTATGACTCTCACCTCCATTTTTATTTATTTATTTATCATTTTTGGGGGGAGCTGAGGAGCGGGACGGAGCGCGGGAAAACAATCAAAACAATCCACGCTGAAGCCTGACGTCTGTGTGCGAGATACTGATAGAGAGAGATAGAACAGGAGTGCAAAGATTTGTGGTAAGGCTTTGATGAGTAAAACTGCTGTACAATGGCTAAAAATATCAGTGCGTGACTCGTGTGTGTGTTTTTAAAGTGTGTGTGTGTGTGTTTGTGCACGCTGGCGGGCGGTAGCGGTTGCTGTAGAGGCTTTCACACTCAGGGGCTCTCATGCACAATAACAAAGTAAACTGTGAGGTCTGCACGAGAGTGTGTGTGCGCATGTCCGTGTGTGTATGAATGTTTGTGTGTGTATAGATATATATATGACACATGGGCACTTTTTTTCTTTTTTTGTTTTTTTTTTGTTACATCTTTACAAAGAAAAAAGCAAACATGACATTTTCAGGCAACAAGACCACAGAATAGCAAGTTAACAAACTTTTTTTTTAAATCTATATTTTTAAATATGAGGGATCCATACAAAACACTTATAATAAAATACCCATGTTATCAAATAATTTCACAAGAAATACACTGACGCGCTAGGCAGGAAGTACCTTTCAGAATTTGGCACTGAACTCCACTGATTTTGTCTTTTTTTCCTTTATAAGACATTTTGCTGAACAACAAAAACACATCTAAATATTGTTTCCCACGAGAGAAATAAAATAATAATGACATTGATGCTTCACAAGCTGACATTTTATATATATATATATATATATAGATATATTTATATTTATATATATTTTTAGGAATTTCATATAGGTAATTAACCAACAGGAAATTTAGCAAATAGGGACTCCTTAAAAAAAAGAAGAAGAAAATTATAATAAAAAACAAAGTAACTGTTATAGTAATATGAAAGGCTTTGTCTATTGTTCAAGTAAACTGATTTTTTTTAGTCTTCTCTTGAAAAACATGAGACATTTAAGACCGTTAGACTTGTGATGAAACCACAACTAAACTCACGAGAAGCACCGACGTTAACGCGGGTTACAGGTATCGTAGTATTTTTTTTCCTCTATACATTTAAACAGTAGAAAATATAGGTCATTTCATCATGTGCATTTAAACCACGGATTGTCTATCTGTGAGTCAGTTCAGCAAAAGGTGACACAAGTAGGTAGCATTTCTCCCCCCCAAACAGGGCAAATGTCGTTTTTTTATTTTTACCTTTAAACTACTCTAGAAAAAAGTGGTTCTATATATAGACTTTGAATGAGAAACAGAGCCACTTAAAATGGCCTTATCAAAAAACTTTACACTGCCTGAAAAATGTAAAAACCATTAGAGAGCTCTGAGAGAGTCTAATATTGATCAGACAGTTTTTATTCAAAACTGTTTGGAAGTAGTCTTATTTCTCAGAGAAACTGACGCCGACTGCTTCTGGCCCGCGCTCTTGTGGCTTTTTTTGTGTGTGTTTTTTGTGTGTTTTTTTTTTTCTCCTCTCCATCGGCACCAGAAGCAAGAAGACGCGCCAATTCCTGTTGTGAACTTTCAAGTTTACTTTAAATGAAGAAGGAAGGAAAAGGAACTGACATAATAATAACAACAATAAAGAAGAAAAGAAGAAGAAACAAAAGAAAAAGACACTGTATGGAAATCACTTTGCCACAGGTTGTTGTTTTTTCTCAAAAAGAAAAAAAGGAACATTTTTTATCCATAAAAATCTCAGTCTTTTTTTTTTGTTGTTTTTCATACGAATGCAGCTTGTTGTTGTTCACATTGATTCATTTACCCACACCTCCCTTATCGCCTCCCTCCCTCCCTCCCTGAAACCCTCCCGGAAAACAGATCCAAATGAGGTCACATGCAAAAAAACAAAAAAAAAACCAACAACCAAAAACAAAACAACAAAAAAACATAAAAAGACCAAAAAGCAAACAAAAAAAAAAGTCCAAAAAAGCTAAAAGTTCAAAAAAGGTCAGTAGACGGCGGTGGCGGAGGAGGAGGAGAACCAGGTTATGATCAGGTGAGCTCGGAAAAGACATCAGAAAAAACAATGACGGGGGAGGAGGAGGAGGACGATGGCACTTTTTTTTTGGTGGGTATTTTTTGTTTGTTTGTTTTTGTTTAAAGTTTTGTGTTTTTTTCGACACCACGGAGACATGCTAGGCAAACGATGAGCTAACAGGCATGGAGATGGGTTGTTCTAAAAGGGGGAAAGAAAAAACGGGAGAGGAGAGAGTTACACACAGAGAGCCAGAGCACCACACCACTACAGCATTTCTTTTTTTATGTAAAAAAATAAAATAAAATGAAAAATAATTAAATAAAGGAGAAACAACAACAACAAACAGCAAACAACAACAAACGAACAACAATGCAAAACAGCAGAACAGCAACACCACTCACTGATTTCATCTGCAAATATTTTAGCTTTAAATCTGTTTTTTCTTGGGTTTTTTTAGTAATATAAAATGATATTGATGTTTCAAGTCTATATACTAACAAGCAACAACACACGTTCACTCATTCGTACGTACGCGCACACACAAAAAACAACAAGAAATAAACAAAGGAGCACCCAAAGCGCTATCCATCAGATCCCGGATGGATGTTCATTTGGGAGAATTTTTTTTTTTTAAGACGGGGAACGGGTGGGGAGGTTCTTTTAACTCGTTCCTTTCTGCTTTCAGATCTTTGTAAAAGTCGGCAGGTAAAGGAGGGGCTACGAACAAACAAAAAAACACTCAAAACAAACAAAAAAACCACTCAAAACAAACAAAAAAATTATGAAATTTTAAAAAAAAACGCAAGGAAAAAGGTTGAAATTCGACAAGTGAAAGAAGTAGTCCCACTATGGATGGAGAGAGGGAGAGAGTGGTAATAAGAGAGAGAGATGGATGGATAGATGGGTGGGTGGGTGAACAGCACAGAGAGGAGTGTGGTGGTGGTGGTGGTGCTGGTGGGAGGGGCGTCGAATGGCGGCGAAATGTTTTGGTGACTGTGGTTTTCTGCACTAAAAAAAAACACCAAAAAAACACCAGAGAACCCAATTCCACGAGACTTCTCCACAAGGGTCTACTTTATAATGATGCTGTATACTTTATAGGAGTCCAATAACTTAACGATAGGCAATAAATAAAATCCTTTTTCTTTTAAATCTGAGGCAGTAAAAATGCTGTATAAAAATAGAACTGCTTTTTTTACAAATAAAATTTACAGGCCTGTGGCTTTCTGTACTTTGAATTATTTTTTTTAATCTTTCAAACAAACATCAAGTATTTTCAGTTTACCCCCTTAACCCATAAACTCTTTTATTATTAGTAGTAGTAATAGCATTGTCATAGCCTTCATCAAATTCTGGATGTTATTTTGAAAATGCTCTACATGCTGTAATATCTCTTTCACAACAAAGACCAATGTGATCTGACCCAGAAATGTGTTTACTAATTATTCATTTTTACCTTTGAGAAATAAAAAAATTCTTCTTTTTTTAAAATTTTCACATAAATAAAAGCTGGAGTATGCGTGTTTGTTTTCCTTCCTGCGGCGGTAGACTGTAACTGTACGGCAGGTTGATGTTACCACTGACTATACTGTAAAAGAGGCCACTAAAAGTTTTGCAGCCTTTGCTCCCGGGTTGCCAGCAGGCGTAGAGGGGTTTTTGGAGAAGCAGCGGCGGCCTGCAACCAACACCGCGGAGGTCAAAGGTCGAATGTGCATATCGGCGTGCGCGTCAAAATTTTTTTTTTAAAAAGTAGTAAAAAAAAAGAAAAAAAAGTAATAATGAACCATTCACCAGGCCTCAGGTTCATAATGAGAGAGAGGAAATAAAAAAATCTTCATGGCTCCTTTGTCTTTACGTCTGTCCTGAAAAAAGTATAAATAATCACCGAGAAAAGTTTTAAATACCTGCGAAGCAAAAAATCGGAAAAAAAAGCTACTTTCTTCCATTATTATTAAAAAAAAGAAAGAAAAAATTGCACAAAGTAATGGTGGTAATGGAAGCGTTCATGTGTGTCAAAAAAAACTGTAATAAATAATAATACTTGAACATAAGAGTCTCCAAAAAAGCAAGAAAAAAAAAGAAGGAAAAAAAAAAGAAAGAAAACAAGGCGTGTGTCTCCCTCAGGGTGGTTGTAGGTCGTCTCCCCCTCCCTCCCACATCCCCTCCCTTGAACCCTCACCCCCGAGTCCCTGTGTAGAGAGGTCGTGGCTCGGTTTGCGGTTTTTTTTTTCATTTTCATCATTTTTGTTGTTTTTTTCTGTGGGGGGACTTACCCTAGCAGTGCTAACATGGGGAGCAGATAGACCCTAGTGCTAAGATCAGTACGGTTTGCTGTCGTTCTTGGAGCGCTTCAGCTGCACCTTCAGCCGCTTCATGCCAATCTGGAAGCCGTTCATGGCCTGGATGGCTGCCTGTGCCGACACTGGATTGTCGTAGCTGACGAAGCCTGTGAGGGGGCGCAAGAGAAAAGTGGACGGTTAGAGGAAAAGTTAGAAGAAGGTCAGTTGTGAAGAAACTGTATTAAAATAACAACAAGAAGGCTTTTAAAACATTATTGAGTCAGACTTTCAAGCAGCCTAACATTGGCCTACTTCATCCCCAACCGGCCATGGCAGAAGGCTGCCCCTCCCTGAACCTGGTTGTGTGCTCGGTTTCTTCCTGTTAAAAGGGAGTTTTTCCTTCCCATTGTCACCAACTCTTTGTTTAAAAGTAGTCATCTGATTGTTGGGGTTTCTACCTAATGTTGTAGGGTCTTTTCCTTACAGTGTCAGTTGCCTTGAGGCAACTGTTGCTGTGATCTTACCTGCATAAATCCTACATCGCCTTGTTCTCAAGTTATCACATTCGATTTTCAGAAAACTTGCTCTGACCTTGAGATCGATGTCACTGATTTTAACTTGTGTGAGATTTTTACTAGATGCATCTATGGTATCAATTTAAAGCTACAGTGTCGCCTTGTTCTCGAGTTCTTGCATGACAAAAATACTTCACAAGGCATCCTTACCTTGTTTCTGGGTCTTTGATATGTTTAAAAACACTCCGGGTACACAATAAGACAAGATTAAACTGTAATGATGGCCTAAGGGATGTTCGTTCGTTGCATCAACAAAATAATAAGAGACTACAGCAACAAACAAACAAACAGATTGTAGGTAGCATTAAAGCACAGATTTACTTTGGCAAAGGCCACTTTTGATTAAAAAAGTAAAATTAAAGGTTTTGGTGCGGACTGTGGTATATACTAAGATTTATTTTTCTATCTTCTCCGCAAAAAGTCATTTTTGTTTACGCTAACGCTTCCCTTCCCCCTGTAATATCTGCAACCTCTGAAGCTGACAGTAAACTCCTCGTCTCGCTTGTCTCACATCCATCCCCGCAAACCATTTTCTGACAAGTACCAGACGGTAGTTTTTTCCTGGATCCATGCTTGATTTAGTTCTGTTTTCCTTAGTTGCTGCTTGTGGATTGGATATGTGTAATATTTAGGTTTTGATTTCCATACAAATGCAAATCTACACGGTATTTGCCCTGGATTTACTCTAGTATTTAAAAAAAAAAACACACACACAAAAACATACCAGTAAGGAAAACGTCAATCCAGATGGAAAGGAGGCACTGAATTCTTCTTTGTCAAGCTTTTCATGCAATTCCCTAACAGTTCCTTCTAAAGTTCCCTGGAAATAACTGTGTAAATATGAATTACTTATAGAAGATAGACACAATGGTTTGAGACGGCAACTCAAATTTGCACTTAGTTTACAGAGCTATTAAAGTATTACTAAGACTCATTCAAATCCAGGTAAATTCAGGTATTAGTGGGATGGCTCTTCTCTTGAATTGTCAGCAGTGTATGTTGGCGATTCATCTGCATTACGTCAGGACTTATAATAATAAGTACCAAATGAATAACTTCCAGGAACTTTCTGAAGAACCTTGCCATGAATGTTTCTCTTTTCTTTGGTACTTGAAGCAAAGCACCACAAAAATAAAGGCTGATCCAATAAAAAATAATGTTCTTGGTAATAGCTCAGACATGTTCTGGAAACTGGCCATCGGAGGACAACCTCCCAGTGGAAAACTTGATCATTTTCGGCTTTATGAGCCGATTATGAGAGCCGGAAATCATCACTATTTTTAGCAGAAGTGTCTCCTGCCACATTTGTGTCATGTGGGAAGGATGGTAGAGTTGGGTAAAACTTTATAAATTGTCTATTTTTGATAAGCGCGAGGTTTCCTAATTGTTTGCTCTTTCAGGTACGTTGCTCAGCCAGATAAGATCTTATAGAAATCATTGCTCTGTAATTATTGCTTAAATATTGAAGTTACAGCTATTCAAAGTCTAACAAAACATTAGATGTGAGTGCAACAGTCATGTTGTACACTGACAGACTGTACATAAAAGATGGTTGTAGCCACCAACGTAGCTACAGACCAGCTCATTGTACCTTGTTTTAAAGCCTTGAAGTGGGCAATCTTGAATCGCTTTCTTTATGCTTACAAACTAAAATGTGATCCAATTCCAAGGTAGCCTTGCTCTGTGGCTTATTGTGTTTTTTTCTGGCCTTTTTTAACCCTAAACGCGACCATCATTTAGAAAATGAGCATCATGTTGTATTAAGTAAGAAATCTGTCCCTTCTGATATCAGAAGAAATGCAGATAAGGCACTTTGATACAACGTCCATCTTTTATGCACAGTCAGAACTTGCCGTCCTTCAGATTTGTTCCCTTCAACAACAACCCAGCCCCTGATTTATGACACAGTCAAGAAAAAGAAATAATTCCAGGCATTTGTGTGCGTTTTGGTTTTTGCTGCCGTACCGAAGCACTTGCTAAGGTTTGTCTGTTTGTCGATGAAGACTTTGGCAGAGACCACATTTCCGAAAGGCATGAACATCTGCAGTATGTCCTGGTCTCCAAACTCCTGGGGCAGGTGGTAGATGAACAGGTTGGCACCTTCAGGACCTGAGGTGGAGGAGGGGTGGGGGATATGCAGAGCAGATATGAGGTCAGTATAGTTTTTCCATTTAAGCAAACCTGCAGCAGAGGGAGCGCTGCACTGTGGCTGTCGTCATAGGAACTCGGCACAAGCACGCCGCTTCCCACAATGTCCCATGACCTTGGGTTTGTTATTGAATTTAAACAGCATTCTGCAATTGTATTGAAAATACAACAAAGATGAAAGCTTTTGGTTTTCAGCTAAATAATTATATTTTGGTTTGCTTCAAACAAAAGTAGTTCCCTATTCTTTTGCTTTTGATTTATTCATTCTCTCAGCCGCATGTAGTCTCTCTTAAGAGGGGTCATAGGGTGCCCTCCTACCCAGCCTCTATCGCACATTCTAATAATTCTAATAGGTCAGATCTCTCAGAATCATTTAATATGCTCTCCACAGCTAAATGAAGCAGCGAGGGAGCCCAGTGTTTGGCACATCTTTGTTCTCCCTGAGGGGTTTTGAACTCCTGGATGGACTGTCAAAGAAAGACAGCTTCTTTACAAATTTATCTTCGCTGCAAGCCGAGATGAGAAGTGCACAAACAAACAGTATGTGGCTCTATTTGTTTTACTAGACATTTCATCATCTGGTTTGTATTCAGCGCTGTCGTCTAAAGCTTTTGGGTAAATTTAACTTCAGCTGCCAGGTTCTGTACGTCGGCGGCACTTTGCAGAAGCGCTGATGTGCAGGCTGACCAGTTTTCACATTTTCTCTCTCAGACGTTGTAATAAAAGTATTGATCAGAATCCAAGAGAGGTCTGATTAAACACTCCTTTTTTTTTTGCTACAAAAACAATGTGAAATGAGTTATTATAAGTGAAATAAAGGACATAAAAATAGGTTTGGTCCAGTTGTAAAACAAGGAATTTGGTTTTAAGAGATGAGGATGAACTTTTTTATGAACTGAAACGTTGTTTAGTTTTAAAAGTAATTTTTTTTAAACTCTTTGCCCACGTTAGGACAACATTTGACTATTTTGCAATTATGAGTTTCAAACCTCAGAATATACACTAAGTTGCCAAAGGTATTCAGTCACTCATCCAAATGACTGAATTCAGGTGTTCCACTCCCCTCCCTGGCCACAGGTGCATAAAATCAAGCAACTAGGCGTCCAAACGGCTTCTACAAACACCTGTGAAAGAATTGGTCGCTCTCAGGAGCTCAGCATGGTACCATGATAAGATGACACCTATGCAACAAGTCAAACAAAGTGGAAGTGATTGGTAATGATAGCAACTCAGCCATGAAGTGCTAGACCATGTAAAATAACAGAGTGGGGTCAGCAGATGATGAGGCAGATGGTGCACAGAGGTCGCCAACTTTCCGCAGAGTCAGTCGCTACAGACCTCTAAACTTCATGTGGTCTTCAGATCAGCTCAAGAACGGTGCTTACAGAGCTTCATTGAATGGGTTTCCAAGGCCGAGCAGCTGCATCCAAGCCTGAGATCACACCTCTCTGTCTAACAATATGATGGATGACTCTAAGTTTGGCGGTTACCAGGGGAACGGTACTTGTCTGGGGGCGATTATGGCGTGGGATTGCTTTTAAGGAGTTGAGCCTCTCAGTTCCAGTGAAATGAACTCTTAATGCTTCAGCATACCAAGACATTTTGGGACAATTTCATGTCCCATCTTTGTATGAACAGTTTGGGTTGACCAACATGACTGCGCACCAGTGCACAAAAGCGAGGTCTACGAATACATGGATGAGCAAGGAGGTGTGGAAGAACTTGACTGCCTTGCACAAAGTCCTGACCTCAACCCGACACAGCTCACAAATGTGCTTGTTGAAGAATGGTCAGAAATTCTCACAAACACTCCCAAACATTGCGGAAAGCCTTCCCAGAAAAGCTGGAGCTGAGAATGAGATGTGAAGGCAGACAAGCGAATACGTTTGGCAACATAGTGTATCAAGAAAGTCGTGGTTTGACGACGATGAGAATAGTTTCCAGATTTCTCCACTAACATCTGATGCAAACCCTGCCACTTTGTTCTATCAGCAGGCGTGAACTATGACAGAAACCTTTCAGTTCAGAAAAGAGCTTCAAGGGCTACAACTAGTAGACTTTCAAGGGGTAAAGAGTTAAAAGGCCAATTTTTTATGTTTTTAGCACAGATTTTTATTACTTGATAAAAACTAACATTTTATCAGGACATTACACCACAACACTATAACTTTATAGAGTCTACTCGTGATTTCAGCGCTGAGTTTAAATGCCCGTTTGCTTTTTTGAAGAGCAAATCCTGGAGGAGACGCACGTTTAGGGGAAAAAAGTTGCTGCTGTAAACACTCTCAAATCTAACTCCCACTGAGCAGCACTGATGTGAAGACATACAGCCTTAGGCTACTGACCCTCTTTCTGGCTGCCGGCAGCCCCTTGCTGCTGCAGCAGGGACTGGCTGTAGAGGGTGGGCAGCGCTGCGGCGGCGTACTGCTGGATCCCTGAGTAAGCCTGCGTCAGCGCGTCCATGGTGCCTGCCGTCCCGTTGGTGAGCCCTGCGCCGCCCAGGCCTCCGTTTAGAGCCGCCATACCTGAGAGCATTTGAGCAACTTTACATAAAACCCAACAATAAAGAAAGAAGAGTGCACTTACTCATTAGCGCTCCCACTGAAGGTTGTGTTTTTTAACCACACATACACACACACACACCCACAAGAACATACAGGACACGAGACACACAACACACAAACACCGACAGCTACGCTGGACCATACTGTAAATTGCACTCACATCGACACGCACACACACACACGCACAAACAAACAGAGGACCAACCGTGTGACAAGAAAACACAAAGGACGAACACATACAAGCACAGGACACACACAGAGGATTCATTTAAACACGTTAAAGTATGAAGGAAGCTGATGACAGCCAGAGCTGCACGGGTATCTCGGAGTAAAAAGCATGCAGCGCTGCATGCGCACACACAGAAACACACTCGGAGACCACAGCAGCGTCGACGGAACGACAAAAATAAATAAATAAAATAAAAAGAAGATGAAAAATTATCTTTCGCTTCATTCAAAGTGGCGTTGTTAAACAAATACTGGGGTGCGATCATGTGTGCTTTTCCTGCCCGTGACGGCTCTCTTTAGGGGTGAAGACAGGCACGCGGCGCGTAAAGGGTAGGCGGGGAGGGGAGGGGAGCGTGGCGATTTTAAAAAGTGAAGGAACACAGCAGTAACACTCATTAGCTGCATGTAACGGCTTAATATCACAACGGAGGGCAACTTGTCAGAGGGGGTCTGACACTGGCTCGGCGTCCTGTCGCCTCGCCGTCAGACACAGTGAAATAAATTATCACCGCGGCGCTCTGGATTATAGGTCACTCATTTATTCAGGAATAATTGCACCAGTGACCTTTGCAATTCAATTAAGGCCTAGATGTGTTTAAATGAGGGCGGTTGTTGGTGGTGGGTGGGTGAGTGGGAGGAAGGATGCGCTAAGAGGAGAGAAGGGTTAGTGAGGACAAAATGGGATGCAAAATGAAAGCGACCCATTCGGCTCAGAAGGACGAGCACGTGTGTGTGTGTGTGTGTTTAGACATGTTCTGTGTTTTTGTACCTGCGTGCGCTCGAGTAGACGCATATATAATTTACACAGCGGACACAGCTAGTCGAACCGAAGAGCGGTAAAGGTCAGGGGAGAATAATGTGGTGGAAGAGGCTGGTTGTACAGGATCTCTGCTGTCATAACAGCTCTGATTAAGATCCCAGCCCCGTCTCCCCGGAGGTCAAAGGCAGGACGCGCACCACACGGCTCGGCAGATGCCAGAACGCCACACAGGGCGGCCGTGCGGTCGATACGATCCACATGTGGAAAGAAACATGTGTGTGACTCGCTTAAACTTAAAATGGATTAATGAACCACCCAGCTGTGTTAATGCTTTGACAGCAAATTAGACTATTTTTTTTTTACTTCGAAGAAAGAAAAAAAAAAAAGAGTCTTATTTAGCTTTTATTATTGGGACAAAAACAGCCTTTTTGGGCCCTCTTGTGCAACAAAATGATCAAATATTGTATTTCCTAGCGTGACAGCAGCCTGAAAAAAATTGCGGTTTCTCCTTTTGACATTTAAATGATCAAATTTGAGTTTGTTTTGTGTTAAATTCTAACACAACACATCTACCTTTTATATTTTTGGCATGACATTGAAAAGATTTGTATTTACCAGCCAGGAAAATTGATAGAACTGCATTGTGAGGGTACAATTACAACATTTACATAACAGTAAATGTGAAATTGGCAGCTAACCAAAGGAAGAATTACAATTTTGGCCTTTAGCCCCCCGTGCAACTTGTCCAAACCGCTTTGCGGAAACAACAGAAAACACAACAGTGACACAACAAATCCAACACGATGTGAAACGATGACACAGCGACAGCCTTTGTTAGGCAACGAGCAGCACGCCAACTACGCCAGGATGGCACACCGGCACTCTTACAGCAAGCACAACCCGGGACACAACCAGGAAGCGGATGAAGAGATGAGTGGAGGAATGGATGAAATATGTGTTGGCAGGTGATTTTATGCAGTAGCCGTCTTTAAAAGAGGAACAACCATTTATTTTTTAAGTCAAACTGAGACACAGAGAGACGACGGGAGGAACCAAACTCTGGGAATTTTAGCAAAAGCGGGAATACCGAAGCATCACGCTGTCTTTTTTCTGTTTCAGAAGAAGGCCAAGTGATGCATGGTGATAGTCAGTTTCAACATTTCTGATATTTGTATACTTAGGAATAGCCGTTCGCATTAGAGTTGGACAAACGTATGGATTTTTGATATACTCGTTCTTCGTTCAATGAGATTAAATATTGATTTTCTTTGGCATGCATTTTACTCCTACTACCAAATCTGCACATTCTTGGTTCCAGCAGATTTAAATGCAGAGTTTGTTTAACGTACAAGTGAATCATTCAAAGTCATCAGAAACCCCATTTGAGTCAACCCCCCCGACAGCTGCGGCTACGTCTCTCTGCACTGACTCACAGGCTTTGCGGTTGTGATGTCGCCGTTGGTTGTGTATGATCAGAGGTGGAGGTGGAGTGGCTGATGGCAGGGTGAATACTCACTGTTAACGCTACCTGCTAGTGCATTAATGTTGTTCAGGCCCACAGTTGCTCCTGCCAGGCCCTGCAGGGTGCCCAGAGAGGTCAGAGAGTTCATGGCGCCAGCGTTGGAGCTGGCTGTGGTGCCCGCTGCTGGGGGAAGAGGAGGAGGAGAAGGAGGAGGAGGAGGGATAAGGACAGAGGTGAAGAGGGAGAATAGGAGACAAAAGAAGTGGACATGTTACATAAACATATAGAAAACAAAGCAACAAGGTTCCTTGTGTAGAGGTTCAGGCTTTTGCATAGCTTGATCTTCATTTAAAGCAAACAGTAAGTGCTCCATTGTAGCAAATTAGCATCAGCTTTTGGTGCATTTATCACAGACAGTGATGACAAAGAATTTGGAAAGAGATGTGCTACACAGACCAAAGGGAGCTGGCTCAGATTACTTCCTCTAAGTTCATCTCTTTAATGGCTGCACGCTTCAGTTTCTTGAAACTTGGTGGCAAGCTGAATCACAATAATCGGTCATTACTGAGCCTAAACATTTACTACTTCTAGACATGAACTACATAGAGTAAAAGGTAAAAAACAACAACAAAAAAACAGGCACTGGTTTGGCATCAAGAGACTAAAAATGCTGTCCAGTTCAGGCTTTGTCTCTCCCAAAAAACGTGAAATGGACACGCATGCAGAAGTTGCATTATCAGCAGGTAATGTGTGTGTGTGAGTGAGCGATGAACCAAACTTCTAAAACAAAGCTTTAATTTGAACCCCACTTGAGAGAAAAACGTTTTGCCCCACAATGTGCAACCTGGGGCTGAAGAAGCTGCTGAAATTCTTTAGTCTAACTAAAAAACTACAATAACCTAAAACTAACATTTGGAAATTGGACTTGCCAGGACAGAATGCTTGTTAGACATGTCGGGCTCCTCGTGCTGTAGTGTCTCCTGAAGGGCTCAATTTCCTGCTTTGACAGCATATTAAAACTTGGCTTCAGCTCCTTCACAGTGCGTTCTCTACACTGCAGCTTTTTGCTAGCAGTAGGAACTGACAAGGAGGCACCTTCATGTAATGCAAATCAGTGACGAGGAAGGAGCTGTGGCTTGATTGTCCTTCGTTTTTTTCTTCTTCTGTCTTTTAGAGGAATTAATATGACTAACTTATTCTTGCAAATGCAGGTTTGCAGATGTTTCTGTGCATATTTTTTTTTCTCAATTTGAGACCGAGACTCCTTTCTTCAACGGGCAAAGAGAAAAAAGCTTTGTGAGCTCGTGGCGACGATGAATGCCGAGAGGCTGATGGAGAAATCACTTCACAATTTGTTTATCTCTCGAGTTCAGGCGGTGTGAATGGAGAAAAGGGAGCATCTCTCTGACAAGAAGCACCACGGTTCAAGGCAGAAAAGATCTTAATAAAACCAATTCTCCTCATAGTTGCACCGTTCCTTTATGAGTGTTTGATCTGATGCTATACTGATGCTTAAACATGCTACAAGTGGCACCTTTAATTAACCTTTACCAAACAAGCAGTGGCACCTTGACCTTAAATATATTAATCTATAGAAGTGTATGGAGATGATAACAGAATTCTGCATGGTATGTTGTGCACCAAAGCAAGTATACTGCAGGATTGCTGCAATCGAGGTAATGCTGTAAGAGCATTACATAAACATAAGGACAATCCAAAGAAGCACAGATATGCACAGAATGCATATAACAGTCAAACCTCAGAAATGTGGACTATAATTAAATGACTTTTCCCTGGTTTTATTTTAAATCAACTGAAACACACAAAAACAGCCAACGGGCGATGGATGAATAGACCACAGCTGGACGCAAACTCACGCACACATACACCTGAACACGCAGTGATGGCAAATGTGTGGACAAACTGGTGGACAGGTAGGATGGGGTGGGTAGGGAAATGTGGTGCACAAAGCCTTCGATCTCATTCTGCTTAGAACAAAAACAATTTCTTAAAAAAGTATTAATTTACCCTTGTTTTCATGAAAGCGATGCCAACAAAGCAGGACTGCGGCTGAACACGTTAAGAAATGTTGCGGTAAAAGGAAGCGTAATGTCAGCACACGGCCTGTCTCCATGCAGAACTGTCTATATTTATCAAAACTGGCGTGACGTTTTCAGTTTCATGCAGTATATGCCGCCACTCATTCACAAAGAGCGGCTCAGCCTGAGTGCGTACTATTCAAGGTTGGACTGACATTCAGAGAGAGAGAGAAGAAGAAGAAGAAGAAGAAGGAGGGAGACACAGGCGGGAATAAAAGAGAGAAGGTGAAAAGTATGGCGAGAACGAGACGAGAACGGGCGTTCACGCCAAGCGCAGATCAGCTCGGTGAAGGCAGGAAGTGGGATGAAGAGGCGCAAGTGTTAACGAGGGAGGAGACGGGGGGTAGTTTTTCATATTCATGCTCTGTTGGGAGTGCGCACCAAAAGAGACAGCAAAACCACGGCTGCTGGAGCGAGGCCGAGCCGACATGAGAGGGGAGGATGACGGAGCAGAAACAGGGAGCTTGTCAAAAGCGGGGCAGCAGGAAAAGACGAGGGCAACGAGAAGGAACACAAGGAGAGGAGAGGAGAGGAGGAGGGGCAGCGCGAGTGAGAATGAAGAAGAGGTAGGAGGGGGGAGTCTGAAGGTGATGATATTTAACCTTAGCCGGGTTCAGGAGGTTTTTAAAACCCACAGCTATGAACACAGAAACAACACAAACAAACGCCGTCCGCTGGGAAAGAAAACCAGTCTGCTGCTCTAAAAAGTTTCTACAATGTCTCCAGAGCTGGTGAGGTGAGGCATGAACAAAGAAATCGACCAAAAATAGGACGGAAGAAACACACATAGGTCTAAACCTGACGGGAACACTTAAGCACGAAAACGCACATACATGCGAGCGCACCATGGACAGCGCATGTGTATCACAGGATGGCATGGCTGTGGGGCGACATGGTGAGGGAGGTGAGGCAGGCAGGCAGCGGGTGAGTAACACAGCATGGTGTCTGTCTTGATATGAATGTGGACACACACACATACACACACCATGGGAATGTGCCAGAAAGAAGGTCAACAACACTGACGGGGATCCAAACAATGAGGATGTTTCGGCAGTAATGGTGTCGGTGATGATGCGGCGGGGATCGTGGGACGACAACAGTGGCAATGGTAACGATGGAGAGCGAAGGACGCAGGCAGGCGTCGGGCCCTCCACCCTCCCCCGGCGCTGGACCCCCCAACCTGAGTGGCTGTGGCGTTACCTGGGCTGGCCAACGCTCCCAGGGAGGCGGCGTTGGAGGACAGGGGGTTTGCGGTGGAGGGGCTGGCTGAGTTTTGGGCCGCCGCCGCTGCCGCCGCTAAAGTGGCCAGGTTCTGCAACTGCAGAGCACTCATACCTGGAGAGAGGAGCCAGAGAGGGTGGTGTCAAACCTGGGGCTGAGGCGTGGCTGGGTCGCCTGGCTGGACCGGGACAGCGTACCAGAGGACAGCACTGAACACACGTTAGCTGCTGGGCGTCCGGAGGTGTACAGCAGTGGAGTGTGTGGATATCCTGCACATGTAAACCTTGAAATGCTCTTTATTTGAGGTCTTTGTGAAGAATCTGTAGCGTGTGCAGGCAAACACTACAGAAGCTGATTTTGCTAATAAGTCCCCAAAGTGTCTGAATCAGTAAAAAGCAGCTGTTGCAGTGTTTTAGGTTTGGCGCGTTTCTCTGAGGCGGAGCTGCTCCGGAGGAAGAAATCATCTCAGCGATTTAGTTAATGTTATATATTTTTTTATATTCAAGAAGCATTAAAGCTCAGCGGAGAGGGCTCAGACAATGCAGGAGGAAACTAACCTTCCTACAGTGCTTATATGGGCTTTTTAGCCAATTATACCACTTTAGATTCAACAAGAGCTCCGAGTCTGCTCAGCTAACTCATGCTTCTATAAATAAATGTCTGCCAGCTCAACAAAGACCATCACATCTATATCACAGGGTAATGATGGGAGCTTTTATGATATTGTAGTTCAGAGGATGAAACTAAAGGGCACCACACATTGGAACTGGCCTATATCGGCCTTGTTGACTGATGTCAACCTGTACCAGTTTGTTTGATAGTTTGCAGGTATCAAGGTGCAGATGTGGAAAAAGCCCATAAAACTCTTACGTTTATGCAAAAAACAGAACACAAAACTATTTTTGCACCAGCAAATTGCCAAAATGCCATTTAAACGATCAAAATAGGCACTTAATGTGAGAGTCAATGAATCCTTAAAAGCTAAAAGTTCAGTTTTTAAGTAAATTAGTAAACATGACACTGAATTGAGTTAAGGGCCAAAGAAAGACTAAACATATGGGTGTATTCATATCAGCTGGGCTCAGAGACTTCAAATATAAAAATCTGGATGAAGTCCCATCATCCTCCTGAGGCTGGAGCTCTTGTTGGGACCTATTTTTAATTTTTCTGAGCTATTTGGGATTAGGTGGACCATCGTCTTTCAAATAATGTTTAAAAAGTACAACCTTGCATGGGGACAGTGGGTTTATGGTACATTATAAATTCATCATTGTCACAAGGTACAAAACACTTCGAATTTATAGAAAAGCATAAATATAATGACCCCGTGTGAGGATGTGTGAGGGTCTCAGGAGGGTTAAGAAGTAGAAAACAAGAGGAGACACGTTGCTTATACTCTTATGCTTATACTGTCAATGAAAAGAAGCCCCTGCTTTATTTTATATTCACTGTAACTAAGAGTGGGACCAGAATTGAGAAAATTATCATCATGTTTTATTAAATTTGACTTACGGCTCAGTCACAGTAGAGGGAAAAATGAGGACCGCAAACTCACTGCGGCTACGGAAAATCTGGGAATTTGGTGACTGAGTTCAAGCAGTTGTTGGAATCAACTGGTCGCCCAGATGTGCAACATCCTCACCCTCTGGTGGGAGGTAACTGGTCTCCAAATGATCATGGTCTGATTGAACTGACTGCATTCACTTTAAAGGTGTGGAAATAACTGTCATCTAATATAGCCGATCGTCAACATGTTGCAATCAATCTGAGTCAGTCTGTGCAACTTGCCTGCAATATATATATATTTTTTGCAGTAGTGGACTCTTAAGGTAAGGTTACTGAGCGCCTACGTCATCGCGCAGTTGAATCACCGTCCTTGAGCAACTACGTCACTATATCTGGAACCATTTCTGTTTCTCCAAGGTTCAGTAGTTAATGTGACTTTCTCTGAATGCAAGTGGCAAGATTGCAATTTTAATTGTCAACTCGACCTAATTCAAAGCAGACAGAGTCCGTCTTGTTTCTGCTTTATCGCCGTCCTGATGCACCAAAGTCGCTTGGAGGATGGCACCTGGCTGCGAGTGCTGCCAAGGCTTGGTCTGCTTCTTTGAAGGCACCATTTCAGAGGCAATAAAACTTCAAGTTCATGACATACTGTCCCAATAATTTTGGTCATGCAACCCCTATTTTCCCTAATGTGACTGTGGCGTTAAAACTACTGATTGAGGCCATAAATTCCAGCGGAAAGTATTTACTGAGATCATAAATCGAATGAGAAGTAAGTTTCCATTAGACTTTACTAGATGAGTCACTCCCTGCTGGCTATTACAAACAATGACCGTTTAGAGTACCTGGACATTATGCAGTCTACGGCTGGCCCCTATGTGATGCCAAATGATTGAAGCCTTCCCCTTTAAACTAAATATTAAAGCCCTCTCCCTTTCAGCAGTCACCCTCTATTTCAGGGACCCCTGAAGGCTGAACTCTCCTCATTGTTAATCTTCTTTCTGGCATTAAGCATACGGCCTGTACTTAAGCATAATTAATGCCTATGTGCCAACGCCTAAATGATGGCGAAGCAGAGGCTATAAAACACTGTCTGTGAGCACAACTCAACCTTTCACCTCACTCCACAAATACGCGCGTGTGTGTGTGTTAGTGTGAGTGTGTGTGAGTACAAAACCTCCGAAAGCAAACAGTCATCAGAGCAGAAAGTAAAGGTCTTACCACAGAGATGCTTCCTCTGCCTCGTGTTAAAAGGGTGGACACTGTCAATGTGAGGTGTATGCGTCGTATATACAGTTTGCGTGTATATACCGTACCATGAGATTACACGCACACACACACACTCTTGCACACGGATACAAATAAGACACACACGAACAAGACACCATGAAGAAAATCCATCTTGTTTGACACCGTGGTGAATGCTTAGAGGTTCTACAAAGATATCCTTCACCCAGACAGTCAAATTGAACGCAGCCAATGACGACAGATATCGAGGTGCTGCAGCAGGAAGTGTGTGTGTTGTGTGTGTGTAAACAAAGCTAAAGACACCAAGCGCGCGAGTGTGCCTCTGCACGCATCTGAGTTTTTCCCCCACTCATCTGCGCTTACTTACACCGAAGCCAAAACCAATCTCGTTTGCAAAGCGATTTTCTCCAATTTTCCGTCGTACATCACAACCCGAAATGGATTTCTACTTCTGCGCAAAGGTGGGGATAAAAACCGCCGCCGCTCTTTCTATCGCATCCCATGAAACGCACGCTCCAGCCTAATTCAAACAGTGTTGTTTTTCCAGATAAGGCAGACAATGCGCCACATGAGCGAGGAGATATGTGGTTTCAGCGCTGCTGCTAGATCTCATTTCTGACTCCACGGAGCAGGTAACACAGAGGGAAGGCTGTTTACAAGAGCTCTCATTCATACCTCTTTATTATAATCGAAAGCATGTTTTTATTTTGCAGACCTCCTCCTTCTCTATGTGTGAGGCAGAGATCCACAAACACGCTCGAGTGTGTTTACAATGCTAATAAATGGTCATTGTAGAGAATCACTTCACTTTTACCTTCGCTGCGCTTTTTCCCCCCACCTTCGTTTGTTTCCTCCTTTCCTTTCCACTTTTTTCTTTCCTCATCTTTCCATCATTGTCATTTTCCTTTTTCTGCCCTTGATTTACTTTCTTCTTCTCTACTTTGGTTCTTATGTATGTTTCTGCTTCTTTAACTTTCATTTTCTTATTCTTTCGTTTCCTCATCTTTTCCACATTTTTTCCTTTTATTCCCTCTTCTTTTCCTCGCTTTCATTTCCTACTTTCCTTGCTTTTTAATTTCCTCCCTATTCTTGCTTTACATTTTCCTTTCCCTTCTCTGCTTCATTGCTCTCCCTTCTTTCCTATATCCTGACCCCTTCAGCTATCTTTCCCTACTTGCCCATTTCTTATCTTCCTTTTCCCTACTTCCCAATTTTCGTACTGGCCTTTTCCTCCCTCGTCTACATTTTTAGCTTTTCAGTACCTCATTTCCCACCAACCCTTTTCCTGGTCCATTTTTCCAGCCTTTCTTTTCTCTCCCTCAGTCGATGACAAAGACAATTCCAGCAGCTCCCTTTTGTCTCTATCTTTTGCACTCATTGCAACCTCTTTTCTGCCTTTTTTCTTCTTTTCTACACCCATTCTTACTTGCATTTGTCGAAGACAGTCACCCTCATTGAACCAGCATTTATTTTCAAGCCAGTTATGAGAGAAAAGGAGCAGGCCAAGAGATAAAAAATAACTGGGCTAGAGAGGAATAAAGCGGAGACAAAGAAAGAGAGATCGTATGAGACAAATTCATTCTATTTTCCACATTGGGGCCGGGGTTTCAGGGCCGGCCAGATGGTTCGCGAGTGTGTGAGTACATATGTGTGCAGGGATGCACGTGTGTGCGTGTGCGCTCCCTGCAGCTTGTATGGCAGCACCGGCCTGCACCAGGCTGCCGTTGGCTGCATCTAATTGAATGCTCATTGGTGTAATTGAAGCCTCTCAGCTCTGCAGCTCCTCGTGTTAAAGACTGGGACCAGATGTCATTCAGCTGTCTCACATCTCCTGCCAATCACTAATACTCGCTCCCTCTCCCTTCTCGCGCTCCGCATCGCAGATGGAGGACCAACAGATCTCCAGATTCAGACACCGTTACTCACTCGCCGCTCCAAATCCTAAAGCCTGTTTGTCAGCGTGAGTGTATATTCGAAAGGAAAATGTATGTTTGAGCCCAACGGCAGAAAAATTTAAACAGCTGCGGGGAAACTGCGAGGCACTGCAACTCAGGGGAACGTGACAGAACACGAGAGGAGACAAGACGGGGCTCGCCACTTTAAAAAAGTCTTATCACGCTCGGATCCTTTGGCAGTTTCTTTATGCGCGCTAAACAACATACAATTAAAAGCTGACACCTCGCGAAGAAAGCGAACCAAAGGAGTGCAGAACAGTCGGAGTGCGAAGGCTGGAGGGAGGCGTAAAGGGGAGATGAAGAAACTGTGAGTGAGGAGGGTGGGAGGTGGGGGAGAATCTGCAAAAAGGAGGCTTAAAATAAAAAAGCAAGAAAGAGGAGACGAGTTTAATGGAAAGAGAGAAGAAAGTTGAGATGATGAGTATCCACGAGTGCCTGAAAGTCTTAAATAACCCAAATTTTAAAGCCCTAAAAATTATATTTCTTAAATACAGAGATTTTATCTTGTTCAACATTTAATAGCAGAGCTTCTTGGCGAGCTCAAGGCTTAGATTAATACAGAACTGGGTTAATACAATATGCATTTTTTATTGCTGCAGCTTCACTTAGGAGAATTACTGTCCCATACCGCTTCATTTCCTGTCTTCACGTGTTGGAAAACCTTCACTGGCTGTTATTTGACTACGCTTTGTCTATTGAAGGATTATGCAGATTAGTGCATATTTAATGAGATAATGCCTCATGTGCATGTAACTGTCCAAATGTAAGTCAGCACCTGGGGAAGTTTCCCGATAATGAAAATTTCTCCCTGTAAATACTAAAAATAATAACACTAAAATATTAAAAATTATAGTTTTACATACTTTAAGCCTAACATCTACCTAACATCTCTGATGTTTAGAGCATCCAATAAAATCAAAATGTTTGATTATTTCTAGCAGATTTCCAGGTTTTATCTGAAGTTCGGTTTTCTGGTCTGGAGAAATTTGCGCATATTTAGGTAGATAATTGCCTAATTTGCAGATTTAAACATAAAATTTCAGAATGCTTGCAACATGGAAAATATTTGTGTTAATGTAAGGAAACTATTGAGGAAGTTTAATTATGCTATGCTGCTTATAGGTCATTCAGGGCCTCATTTATAGAGCACTTTACTCAAAAACATGCCAAAAATGTACTTTTTTCTGTCTGCTGGGAGTAAAAGACATTTGCCGTTCAAGGTATTTCCACTTCATGCACTGTTCAAATTTCTGTTTTGAGAAAAAAAATGCAAACAGGCACATATTTATATGGGTAAATGCCTGATTTGCATAAAAACATAAACATACAAATGTCAGACCGGTTGCAACATGGAAAATATTTGTGTTAATGTAAGTTAATAATATAGGTTTACATTTCTCCCCATAAATACTAGGATCCAACATTCACAGCCAAGTATTACTGAGGTTTTATTGTTAAGAATGATTAAAAAGATTGACCTTCTCTGACTGAGTGTTTTTTGTTTTATGAAGTGATAAAAAATCTTTTTTGACAGAATCACTTCTGTTAAAATATTTGACTTTTGGTGAACTATTCAATATTTGAATTTCTATTCAAGAAAAGTATGCAATTCAGCACATATGTAGGCATGTAATATTTAATTTATACATTTAAAAATAATTTTTCAGTAAAGTTCAGACGCAGAAATAATTGTCTACATGTAAGTAACCAGCTGTGAAAGTTTCATGGTGATACAGGCTTGTAAAAATCCTCTAGGTCGCCAATAATTTGTAATATATATCATGCAAATTTACATTAAATCCACTAGCACTTACATCAATGAAACTTTCTGATTATATGCTGCATATTTTTATGGAAATTCTTACTCAAATGTGATTCGGAGCCTCATTTATACAAGATTTTATTCCCAAAATGTATTTTTTTCTTGCTGCTGGGAGGAAAAAAAAGCCTTTGGACAGTAACTAAATTAAAGAGTACATTTTTAACCTGGCTTTATCTAGTCTTTAAATTTCTGTTCTGGAAAAGTATGTAAGCTGGCACATATTTAGATAATGAATCATTTTCATATTTAAACTAGAAAATGTGTAATACATAAAATATTTTTCCAAAACGAAGCCAAGTTTTGCAGCGACATCTACTAGGTAAAAAATTTCAGCCTGCTCCCTTGTAGTGTCTTCCCTAAGCTCAATTCCTTTAGAGTGAACAAAAGGCTTAACTTTGCTTTGAACCTGCAGATACTCATGAAAGAAAGTATGGAAGTGAAGATGATAGATCAGAGGCCCTCCACAGGAAGAGAGCAGTAGATGGCGCCAGCCTGCAGTGCAACAAATCCACCAAAGGTGCCCACTTTTAACCATTTTCTGTGCTCCTTTTTCTTTCTCTTTCCTCCGTTCTGTGATTCATCCATCCCCGACAAAGCCTCAGTGCTACTGTTACACGCCCAGGGCACAACTCTTGTCTGGCCTCATTAAAAGATCAAGACAAATCTTAGCAACAGTTAATAAATCTTCAGGGCAAAGATCTCTCTTAACTCCACCACGCGAGTTCATCTGTTATGCTCTTTGGTCCTGTTTTAGAAGTCTGTGGGAAAAAAAAAACAGAGAGGCGCAACAAAGAGTCCACTGCCGTGGTAGATCTGTGAGTCTATCGACTGATTTTTGACTCACCGGCCATCTGCTGGATCCCGCTGAAGGCTCCTAGGTTACCAGAGGAGGCTGCTTGCTGAAGCAACTGGAGAAAGAAAGAGAGGCGAGGGGGAGAAGGGAAAAGAGGAGAAGAAAGTGAGCCAGTGGATACCGACAGCTGAATACATGTCTATACTATGCAACAGTGAGAACTAAACTTGTAATGAGCGGTTTAGCAGTGTGGTTTTTGCATCAGTGCTCGATGAGTAAATGAGCTGCTAATATAGTTTGATCTCTCCTCTAAGGAAACACTGTTTGTGTTCCACCGTGATTCTCTCAGACAAGTTGAGCATGAAAGCTCTAATCTAGCCGACTAATTAGATTCCAAAACAAAAGTGGAATACTGATGCTGTCAAAAACTCATCCTTCAAAGACTTGAATTAACAGCAAATTAACATCTTGTTTCTATTGTGTGATATTTTCTTTTCCTTCCCAGAATAGAGCTTAATCTTTTGAAAGGACTGAGAAAAGGGGATTGAAAGCGCAGAAAAATCTGGGAACTCAATTCGCAAAACAATTTTTTATCTCAACGCCCCACCTTTAGCTCCAAATAAATCGATATACAGTAAGGGAGAGATGTTTGTCTGAGCTCTGTTTTACCCTCGCTCAAAGGAGAGGTGCAAATTGCAGCTAGGATCAAACAAAATGGGAATCAAATCCCCGACATTTAAGAAGTGTATTTTAACGGCGGTTTAGGTTGTTAAATTAGAAACTAAAGAGCAACGAGTCAAGGGTTAGCTCCCCAAAGCTATTGAGGAAGGAGAAGAGGAGAAAGGGGTCTCTGAACCCTAGTATAAAACGAGAAACTTCCCAATCAAAAAATCAAAAGCGTCTAAACAATTTTAGACGCTGAGCAGCTGAGCTTCTGCTGCAGCAGTTTTTAAATTGGACATCAGACGATTCCAGTACGCTCCACGCCAACCTCCAGTTTTATTTTTACACCCGTTTAAATCCACAAAATTTAGACATTATAAATTTTCAAAGAGGACATCAGGCAAGCGCCTCTGTATCCATGAAATTATCTACTAACCATTTTTGATTCATACTTTTTGGAGTTAAAAGTAATGACTACTATTTTTGAAAATAGAAAACGGATAATTATTATCATTAGCAGAAAACCTCTAATTTATAGTTTATGCTAACAAATTTTGGAGAACAAGATCCACAAAAAGTTGCAAAAATCTGTTCAGGATTATCTCCAACACTCCATTCATTCACTTTTTGGTTTATCTTCTGGAAAATCCCATAATTTGCGTCACCCTCAACTTTATTTTGAATCATTTTAATACATACGCGTTACCCAACTTGCCAGATTATCTACAGACATGATCTACACGCTGGATATAGCTTCAACACATCTGTCGGCAAAACAATTAAATAATGTGTTCGTTAGTCTTCACACCCTAGTAACATACTTTTCCACATAATACTGTAATATGTTTCGATATCAGCGGCACAGAGATGTCATGCATTTACATAAAAGAGCGAGAGAAGGGTGTCAGCCTCTGATGATGATTTAGCATTTAAAAAGGAGCTACAACAGGACAGACCTCAAAGCACAATACTTTGTAAAATATCAAAGAAAACTGTTCCCACTGAAGGTGGAAACAATAGTTCTTCTTTGCTACCTAAAGCAAAAACACACTGTAAAGTACAAACAGGGTATGACGGCACAAGAGGAAGAGATGCTATCAGCTACAAAGATAACCAAGCATGTCCGGAGCGTTCGCTAGTTGCTTTCCGTATGACAGGAAGAGCAAACGGCGGATGGAATTACTGATACGGTTACATAGTTGTAAAAGAACAGCTAAAGGACAGGTGGAAAATATTTTTCAGTTTTCAAGTAATAATCTGGCACATTTGAAGCTTTTAAAGATTTGTTGGTTAGGTAGTCACGTTATACATTTACGCAGCATTTCCAGGGCATACGTTAGCTAGGCTATTTTTGTGCTTATAGTTGATGTATGCCACTTCACTGGAATAGTAAGTTTGATTCTTGATTCTTCAGATCAGACAGTGTGTGATCAGTCAACCGCTAGAATGTTATGTTATACAGTGCATAGCATAATCATAAATATTAGCGCACATTTGCCTAAAATTGCTTAATATAGTTTTGAGGCTACATTGCTATTGCATTTAATTTGTAATTTTTTAGTTAACTAAAAAAATAAAATACATCAATAAAGGATGTAAAAATTATTTACCATTAAGAAATAGTGAAATGCTAATTATTATTATTATTATTTTACTAGCTGGTTAATTATTAATTTGTAGATTACTACATTAATGGCTAAGGTAAGTAAGCTAAGGACATTATTTAGATGGCTATTTTGAAGCCCTGATGCTAGCAGTTGTTTACTTTTGCTTCGTCTAGCTCAGGGGTCGGCAACCTGCAGCTCTTTAGTCCTTTTAGTGCGGCTCCATGTGGTTTGGGAAAATACTTTTTTTTTTTAAGTAATTAGCTGATTTTATTTTTTATTTATGTTAGTTCTTTTTTAACTTGTAGTTCTAAATTGGAAGATTATTGTGATATTGAAATATAAATATAAAATTCTATTCTATTATTTTTTTGATCGCTCAAAATAAGCGTCACACTTGTGGAAGCCGATATACCCGCCAAAACGCCGTGCATTTATCGAGACTTTCAACCCCAGGTAAGACAATTCTGGATCTTCGGATCCACATTATGTCAGCAGCTCCACCGTGGACTATGTTAAAAGCAAACACCGCTCACGCCTCACAGATGACAGCTTACAGTCCTGCGTAAAGATGAAAGTGACTTCGTACAGCCCCGATTTGCAGACGCTGTGCGCAGAGGTTCAGGAGCAGAAGTCCCATTGTAAACATATCACGGCAGACCCGACGATGTTTCCATGAACACGCTTTTCAGCATCTCTTTATTGACCACTTTTCACACACGGTTGCTGTACGCATGCAGCCGGTGTTAAAGCGCACAGCACGCCTTAGTTGTTCACACAAAGCATAAAGGTAAAAAAACAATATTACAGTGTTATCTTCATTTTAGATGTCAAAAAGTATTTGCGGCTCCCAGTGTTTTCTTTTGCGTGGAAATCGCGTCCAAATGGCTCTTTGGGTGTGAGAGGTTGCTGACCCCTGGTCTAGCTGTTCACTTAGGATTGTGAAAATATTGCGGTTTGACGAGTGCGTCACACGAGTATCACCTTTAAATTAAATGTAATATTTGATGACCTGAGGACCAGAACGGGCTCAAAAATGAAATCTTTAGGATAAAATGTAACTTTTCAGCCGTAACCCACACAAACAATAAACTGATCATAAAACAGTTGTTTTAGAATCCCTTGACTTAGTTATACATGAATTAAATAATATTCCTGATGAAATATAATTATGATTTCATTAATTATGTTTCTATTATTTGTCAAAAATTCAACAACTAAATTGTTTTAAACTATTGATTTTTCTACTTTCTGGCTTTCCACCTCCAATTTAATACTGAATGCAGATCTGTGAACACCATCGCAATGAGCACTTCATGAGAAATTCAGAAACAGGACGTGAATCCCTGCATTTTTATCTGGCGTGAACATTTTTCAGATATCGAACATGAAAGATCATCTTCTGGCAACCTTAATTCAGAGACCCCATTTCCTCACTGCGCAACTTTCCCAAGAGTAAGATAAAGGAGAGGAACAATGGCAGCTCTAAAAAAGGAATTACAGAACAAAAGGAAGAAATGAAGAAGGAGAAGACGGCAGGCGTATGTTGGATAGATTTTTTTGAGTTAGATTGTTCTTGTTTGGGGGCACTGACTGCTGCTGTGTTGGCCACGGGGCTGCAGTAAGGGGTTGTGGAGGAGGTGATGGAGGTGGGCGGCTCGGCGGCGCTCCTTACAGCCAGATACTGCGGGGTGAGGCCGCCCAGGCCCGTCAGGCTCCCCCAGGTGGTCGCACTGTTGAGCTGCTGCATCTGCTGCGCCAGCTGCTGCTGCAGACGCCGCTGCTCCTTGTCCTTCTGTGTGTCGGCAAACTTCACCACGATGGGAGATGAGCAGCCCTGCGGAGATGGGAGGATGAGGAGGAGCGTAAAGAAGGGGAGGGAAAGAGAGGAAGAAAGGGAAAACGAGAAGGATGAAGAAAGGGAGAAGGGAAGAAGAGAGTGAGGAAGTGAGATAAAAAATAAAGAAGTGATAGAAGATGAAAGGGAAGTATAGAAAGGCCACAAGCCCCCAAAGATGAGAGGAAAGGAGACAAAAAAGAACATGAAAGGATGGAAGGAAATGAGAGAGGAGCCAAGATGAGAGAGAAGGGAGGAAGAGAAAAACAGAAATGGAGAAGTGAGGAAAGAGGAGAGGAGAGGAGTTCAGGCAGGAGAGGAAATGGGAGAAGAAAGAGAAAAGGAGTCAAAGGATTGTTCAGGTACTTTGTTGCTTGCAAACACACCTGTAATAATTGTTGTACTGAGTGAACACAATATGGGCAATAAGCCACATGTCTACAGTGATGATACACACCTGAAATCATCCACAAACATCTTTGTATTAACAAACTTAACTTCAGCAAAGAAAGAAAATATTCTCAATTAAAAAGTCCTCTCTTGCGCACACACACACACACACACACTCACACACTCACTCAGGGACACAGGACACGCACACACAGTCACACAGGAAACTTGAGTCTAAAGCCGGTGGGCTTTCTTCTTTCCCCCAAAAGGGCTCAGTTATCTCTGAGTCCAAAACGGTATCACCAGAAACAGATTTCCCGAGTTCTCCAACTATTTCATCATCTCATATGAAGAGAGACTTGATCTGTGTGTGTCTGTGTGTGAGTGTGTTAATATGTGTGAAAGAGGGGGGGAAAGACCTAGAGAGAGAGAGAGTGATTTGGGCGACTACGAAGAGAGGTTGAGAGGGCAAGAGAAAGATTTAGAGATTTTAACGGTCACTAGAACGGCATCTAATTGTTCGAATTCTTACGCCTCAGAGCAGCGGCAGTGTGTGTATGTGTGTGTGTAAGAGAGATGATTGTGTACGCACACTGAAGCTGGGTAACAAATCAGACGTCCAACACGCTTGCTAACAACTATGACACGAAGGAGACAAAAACCCACAACGCTCCTGATGAAAGCTGCGGTGCCGGCTGAAACGAAGCTGAGACGGCAAGTCATAATCTATCACACCACACCATTACTCACACAACGCAATCAAAGCCTAACTAGGGGCAAATCCGTTCAAAAACAAAGGCAATCTGCCACAGGAGGATAAAAACCTTTTGATTGAAACATTTAGTTTGAGGCTCGATTCCGCACTCGGCGGGGGAGGGAAGGGATTTGCCTACTTTGCAGATAGCGCTGCACACGTTTTGGAGCGGAGATGTGCTGTATGACGGTTGTGTGTGCCGGTGCAGGTATTTTGTGCAAGAGTGAAAGCGAGCGAGCGTTTGCACTTCCTTCCTTCACTGTGGATCAGAGCGTGTACTGTGAAACTAGCTTTTAGCATTCACACTTCAGTCAGGACCACTTTGGTAAAAATAACACCGTGATTTCCATTTGCATTTATTTAGATTTGGCAGTACCGGGTGTTCCAAAGTAATGAGTTTGTCGGACAAACCGGCCTTTTCATGCATGTTTGCTGAACAGGTGTCTGAGATCATTTAGTGCGGGGCACAGGAAGAACGATCCCCAACATTTAGGGAGTGAAAATATGCACTTTACTTTAAATTTACTGAGTTTAGGGACAAGAATGCGACAGTAACATATAATCTTTACCCTTTCTGGACACAATTTTGCATTCCTGAAAAGAAAATCTGTCAGTCTCTGATGCTAACACGATGCTAGGAGTGAGATGCTAAAAGCTGAGGGCATGCCAACCCCAAACAAGCAGCCCAAACTTGATTTTTAGGCCTCACCATTTTTGTGTTGATACTCATACATTTGGGCCATTTATCCCTTTGAGTCAACTTTCTTCTGATTGGCTGCCCTCTTACAAACAGATGGTCTAAACAGGAAGTGGAAAGTGCTTCTGTGCGCACAGCCAGAGCTGCATGCCTGAGATGTCCAAATAAGGGATATCCTCTCTGTGACATCATAGAGATCCAAGAGTAGAAAAAAAAACTGTGAGAAGCCTGAGCTTTTGTCTCACAGGGAGTATTTGTACATACACTGATGTCACTATTTAAAGCTATGGCCATGTTTAATATGAGAATCCACCACTGTAATTACACGCAAGGCCTAAAAATTCATTGTTTTTTTTTCCTAAATATCCTCCAAAATAATCAATTAATAATCATTAACACCTTTAGAAGCGTATGCCTACACTTTGACAGTATGACTGTCAAAAATAAAGAGTCTAGCCTAAAACTTTAATGGGAAATTAAATGAATTTCAAAGCCGAATTAATCTCTTACCAACATCACATCATCACAACTGATGGCTGTTGGCTTTTGCACCAAATATTATGCCTTTAATCTCGGTATAAATTGAGACACAGCATTGAATCATTTTGATATGACTTTAATTGGTTCAGCAGCTTCATTCTTATAACAAACACATCGAAGAATACAGATGCATGCTTTTTTTTTAAAGCTCTGTGTTTTCTCTTACTGTGAAATGCGACAATCTGACCAATGACAGAATACACATCACATCCTGAGCAACATTAAAAACTAGAGTTTCTGTGTAATTTAAAAGCAGACCTTCTTTGTCAGATAGAACATCCAGTGTATCTGCTTCCTTGTATGTGTATGTGTCTGTTTCCGTGTGTTACTGCCCTTCTTCTGTAGGCCGGGGCCTGACTTATCAGCTGAATGAGCTCGTCTCCTGTCTGTCGGCGGCTCGGCCATATTTACTCTGTCTCTCCACTGGTCATTTTGCCTCTTCATTCTGACCGCCGACAGATAAAGTAGAGGAGACGACGGGAGAATTGTATTGGGAGGGCGAGGGTTAGTCGGGGCCTCGCCGTTGGAGTCGATTCCCCCTGAGAACCGAGCTCCCTATCCCGCTCTGCTAAATATCTCATCACTCCAGTTGACACCTTGTGAGTGAGGGGAAATGCAGCCCGGAATGAGAGTCCTGCTCTGGGAGGAAGGCTGAGGGCCACAGGCATCTACGCCTGATGCTGCCGGTTATCCCCGAAAGGCCGGCTGTTGCACTTTGAAGCTGTTTTTCAGGTGATTGCCTCGTTGGTTACCTTCGCCCCTAAATGCTGAGGATACATGGAGAGAAAGTGGCAGCTCATGCCATCTATTAGCTTTGCTCAAAGAAACAAACTATCCTGCTTTTACCTTAAGGGGATTTTTTAAAAATTCATCACAGATTAGCAGCAGCTCGAACTTTCATATAAAAACACTCTCTGACTAAAGAGCTAATCAACCTTGATTGAGATGAACAAGCATCTAGAAAGCCATGTATATCAGAAGCTGTTTTGACAGATGAACTCCAGGCAGTGTCAGGAGGATTACGTTGGGACTTTGTCCAGCTGGTCCTTGTGAACTACATGCTCAGATGGGGTCTCACTTCTGGAAGTACTCTGGCTTCAGCGATGGAGCTGCATGGATAGAGAGTGCAACAGGCAGAACATGGGACCTCGTGCTCCCTGCTCATGCCCCGTGAATTCAATTGACTATTACCTTTTCTTCTATAACACAGTCTGTTACTTCACTGGAAAGGCAGGAACATTTAATATCTGATATGCCGGATATTCTTTTTCTGCTCATTTTAGAGGTCACCATGGTGGACCATCTGCCTCCATCTCACCCTGCTCCTACAATCCCTTCTGTCACACCAACCCTTTCTATGTCCTCATTCACAACATCCACCTTCTCTGCGGTCTTCGTCTTTTCCTCCTGCCTGGCAGCTCCATCTTCAACAACCAGTACATCCACTATCCCTCCTCTCAACCTGAGATATCCCTCTGATGATGTCCACATTTCCAATCCTGTCCATCTTGGTTACTCCCAATGTAAATATTAGCATCTCCAGCTCGGCCTCCTGTCTTTTTGTGAGCTCCACCATCTTCAAAACACACCTCATAGCAAGTCGACCATCTTGTAAATCTTCCTTTTCACGCCCCTGTCACTCATTTCTACCTACTTCATCCAGCCTGGACCTCTCGCACTGTCCATTACTTTGGAAGATTGACAACCCGTCTCCCTCTCATTCACACACAAATTTTGTCTTGCTTCAGCTGACTTTTCTCTCTTGGACATCTCCATGTTTACACAGGTATCTC
This sequence comes from Astatotilapia calliptera, assembly GCF_964374335.1. NCBI lineage: Eukaryota > Metazoa > Chordata > Actinopteri > Cichliformes > Cichlidae > Astatotilapia > Astatotilapia calliptera. The sequence goes on from NC_137438.1 coordinate 21,832,187, forward strand.
ATCAGGACCACCTAGCTTTCCACTCTTCATACTCTTCATAGCTACCCTAATTTCCACCATATTAATCCTCTGCTCCTCTACTTTCATCCATCCATCCATCTCTAACATCCTTTCCAGTTTGGTCTCTCTCTGTGATACATTTCTCTGCCAGATAACGAAGTTAAAAGCTCAGGACTAAAAATGCAGATTATCAATCTCCACTGATGACTCTCTGGAAATTGTTCTGCAGCAGCCATCTTTTGAATTGGACTACATGGACTACATATCTAAAGTTTAAACTTTGCATGGTGTGATTATAAGTCTATTATAAATATATTTTTAAACAGAAGCCATGGCAATTTGGGCAATTATGACTAACTTTCACTGTTTCTGGGCAGCTAGAGGTATATGATTCAACTTCATCTTAAAATAAAAACAGAACATAAAGGTGAGAGTCTGGAGAAAAGTGGGCGAAACTACAGGTTTTGAAAATACGTCATAGCTTTTGGGATAAATCCACAATTCCAGTGTCGAACTGTTTGCGCAGAGGTTTGTGTGAAGTGTCATTTTTTTATATTCAACATCCAAAAATTACTATTAAAAGCACTGGATACACTTAATTTTTCATATAGCATAGTTGATGCTGTGGCACGATGGGCATATTTTCAGATGCTTCCATAAATTTAAACAAGTAGTTGATGTGCTTGGATTCCCAAAGAATTTGGACTTGTAACTTGTGTATGTAACTAAAAATAAAAATACTCACACATTGTGTATTTTACAGTTTTGGTAATTAACCTGTGAAGAAAAAAATAACTTTCCAAACCCTCGCTAACTAAATATGGCAAGTATAAAAGGACTATTAAATCTTTGTCATAGTCTGGTGTGATAATCTCCTTACACTCGTCTCTTTTTCTCCCATAGCTGTTAAAATCATTAACTGCAATTTCAGTAGAGATGCATACATCTCATTTTTAGCTACACGTGTCTTTCATGTTCTATCATATTCATCCCTCTGCAACAATGAAAAATAACTCGTCCCCATTTGCAAGTAATTTCATAGTTTTTACTGCAGCTGCATTTCCTTTCTATTCTGGTAGTTGCCATCATATTCCACTGAAATCTGCATCTCGTGAGCTTCACAGTGCCACAAAAGATTAATAGGCAACAAAAGATGGTGACAGGTTAACCTGCACTTGACCCATGACGTCAGTCTTTCCTTCTTTCACCAGAGCCTTTAGATTAAAGCCCTACTTTAGACAAGGACACCTTTTACACAACCCTGTGACAAACAGTGGAGTCTGACGGTTTGGCCGAGACTGCCCTTATAAGGACATTCAAAGGAAACATCGCAGCCTGCGATCCAACATTACTGTTAGTTTTTTTTTTTGTCCATATAGACACGACAGCATCACACAGTTGTTGTGTCGGCTGCACATCCGTGATGGGACTCTCCCGTTCCACCACATGTCCAAAGGTGCTCTATTGGATTGAGCGCTGGTGACTGTGGAGGCCATCTGAGTACAGTGAACTCATCGTCATGCCCACAAACAACATTGTAAGATGATTTGAGCTTTGACACCTGGTGCATTGGCCTGCTGGAAGCAGAATAAAAGGATGGATGTGATCAACAACAATACTCAGGCAGGCTGTGGTGTTTAAATGATGCGTTGCTGGTAGTAAGGAGCCCAAGACTGCAGCTCCAGACAACAGAACCAAAAAGATTTTCGGGATGTATTATCTGGAATTAAAATTTTAACAGGTTAAAGAAAAAGAAACTAAAAATATAAAAGCCCAGAGTCTTCTGCCATTTCTTTTAAAATTACCAACTACTACCTATAGCCACCTATAACAACCAATGAGGGTCACTTCTCTCAGGAATTATCCCGTTTCCAACAACCCATCACGCCTCTGTGATTTAAGTCCATTTCAGAGTGTTTGACGAGGCCAGTGTTTATCGGTATCTGCTGATACGATGGGAGTCTGTAAAACCCTTTCTGCTGGGTGTAATTACACCACATGTTGAGTAAATCTAAATTTGTAAACCATCTGATTTGCTTTAAATTGCCCACTTTTGAATACAAACAGCAGGGGGCGACATAATGGCTTCATCTCGCTTACGGGATATTTCATGAGTCTCCTGCGGACCGTCGGCTCCTCACAATACACTGACTTTATTGATAACAGGCAACTAATGTTACCCAACATATGAATACTAATGTGTGGTCATAAAAAGAAACGTTCCTGTTTTGCCTCAAATGGTCTCTGGGTTCATATTCAACAACAGCAATGTGTCTCGGTGCTGGAGGTGAAGCATCGATTCCCATTTTCAGCTATTTTCAGGAGACAGATTTTCAGCTCCAGTCAGTCAAGTCTCCCATGTTGCACAACTTTCACATCTTGAAAAATAAAAAATAAAGCGCTCCGAGTCTCATGGGAGAATTTTTTACCAGAAGATGCTTCTACGGGGGAAAACACTCTATTCTGAAATGCTATTTTTGTCTGTTTCTTGCAATCTTTTGACAAATCTCCTACACAGAAATGCCCGTCTCAGACAGATATCGTAACAGCATTTTCACTGAAATATAGATGTCAGTGCTGCCATCATGCAGCAGGTTGAGTGCGCTTGATAAAACCTCTAAAATATGCCTCAGAAATTTCACCTGCGCTGCATATGCTTGATGCCCAGGTGTCACGCCACAGTTCCTGACTGACAGATGGGTCTGTGTAGGCCGATGGCATGACAGCCCGTGGTCTCAAAATTACACTGCAATGATCACCTGCTGTAATTACGGTATCCGACTTTAAAATGATGTAATTACAGCGTATCGATCAGCTGAAAATACCACCTTAAGAAAAAGGGGGGAAAAAGTGAAACTTTTGTCTGTGACTTGGATCGACTTAACCAGGAGTTCACTGAGCTAATAAAGCCAACTACGCTCCCTGAAGCCAACGCTCTGAGACAACCGTGAAGAGAGCATTACACATCGCTTCCCATCTTTCCCAAAATGCTCAGATGCACTCGCGCGAACTGAACTTATAAGCTCCGGTCCGTTTACCTTGGAAATCAATCTCTCATAGCTTTCAAGAGAGTTTATGCGCTCTGAGCCTTCTCCATCTCATTTATTTACCTCTCGCATAGCCTTCAAATGTCAAACCATGTTAACTTACCCTGCTAATAGGAAGTCAGGAGCCCCCGATATCTATAGGAGTCTGCGCGTCACGTCTGAGCTCTTTGTGCATGTTGTTTCAACTCATTGTCCCCAAAACCCAGCCTACTCGCTCAGAAGGAACCGTCAAAATCTGTCAAAGGCAATACTTGGAAAAGCACTCCCTCTTTAAATCGTGCCATGTTTAACTGTTCATTGTTGCATGTGATTAAACTTCTCCTTCCACTTTAGCTTCGCACTTTATAATTTATAGACTGTCTCAGTTTTTCATCAGTTGAAATAATTGTCGTTGTTTTTTCTTATTTTAATAGTGTAAAACATTTCCATTACAGTGAATTAAATCTATAATGAATTAATTCCCTGCCTTTGTAATAATATATATATTAAGAATCCATATTATGCAGAAAAGGTTTGCTTTGTGTCCATTTTGAGATTCCCAGAAGCTTATAAAAGCTGTCGAAAACAGACATCTTGAAGGTTGGATTGATGAAGACATCAATCCAACCTTTTAATCATTTTCAACCTTAAAGTGGTGCAAAATTCTCCCTCTAGTTTTGAATGTTATCAGCTCACTGAAAAGCCATTACAAGTCGTTACCAGTCTCACACATGCTGCCAGGCTCCTCCTCCTTTTTGTAGCTGTACCTCATTCGATCCACCCTTCAGATTAAGCGCAACAAAACATAGTGTGAGCTTGACACATCAACCGGCTTGCTTTTTCTTTCCTAGTGGTTGTCTTTAGGTTTGTTTTCAGGCACCAAAAATAAGGATGGCTATTTGTTAGGAGGTAGAATCGGTTGTTTGCTGATGAGAAGTTGGGTAGTTTGATCCCTGAACCCCAATTTGCCCCCGATGCATATTTACTGTGTGGAAGATAAACTGCATTTAATAATGTGCTCTATGAATGTGCGTATAATGCAAAAAGGGCTCTTGAGTATCCTTTTCCTTGATCACCAAGACATTTATTTACCTTTGGAAATCTTACATGCACTTCTTCAAACTACCACTAGAGGTCTCCTGCACAAGCTGGAGTGCCTACAATGTTTGAAAACCATCTTCTGAGTTGCTATTAGACGAAGAATTGCACCTACTGGCCGTTCATTGAGCTGATAACATCAGAACTGGGCGACTGGATTGCGTTTCCTGTCAGCAGGTGTGGACACACACATCACCTGTCGGTGTAAAACAACGCTTGACTGAACAGCACGACAAACTGAAGCCTCCAGACTGATCCTACAGCTGAATCAACAATTCAGCTTAAATTAGACTTAGATGGTACTTATAACACCGGCAGAGCATATACACTCTAGAACACGCATATACATAGTAAACTGTGACTAAATTCAGAGTAAATTGAGACTATTTGGAAAACAAAGACGAATCTGGCATTTTGTGACAAATACTCGAGACTCATAAGTTAGGCTAACTCAGACTCCTTCTGTTAAAATAAAACATGGGATCATCCAGCCTTATACGGTGTCAACATCAGCCCCTGATTAATCTAATCTCCTATTTTCTTCCCACTGTCAGTCTGTATCTGTCTCTGCTCTTCACTACAGTCGACAGATGTGTTTGTTCACTGTTTAAACAGACACTGCTGTGTTTTCGCTCATGCTCTACTTAAGCTCTCGTCTAAATGCGCTTGAACGCTTCTGCATTTCCGACGGGGGGTCGGAGGGGGTGTGTGTGCACGTATGCAGCAAGCGCAGGATAATACACAAGTGTCCCTCTAGTTTCGTGCGGGAAAAGGAAAAAAGAAAAAAGGTAGGAAATAGAAAAATCAGTGTTGATGGAAAACTGCACGAGGGGAACCTGAGTGCTAAATGAGTCTTTATAAAAGGAGTGAATAATGTAAAGCACAAATAAAGCACAACGAAGGCGACCCACTTTTCTCCGTGTGTGTCTTTAGAGGTTCGACGGCGAATTACCCGTCCCGCTCATATCCACTTTCATTACGGCCTAACATTCAGAGAGCAAGGGTGTGTGTGTGTGTGTGTACAAATGTGTGCCGGCGTGTACCTGAATGTCACGCCGTAATGAGAATGGATATGACAGTGACAGGGCCATCAACGAATGGGCCCCCGGTCTGCCTTACTTCTTCCTCGTGACATGTGGCGCGTACGTGACAGGGAATACACTCACACAGACACACGAACACACACATCACGTGCACACAATCTTTCTCTATCTAAGACAGTGGGGTGCAATAGAGCCAAGACAATAACCAAACTCTATTTACCAGACCTCATTCCCTCATTCGGACTCGAAGTAATTACTTTTAAATTGCAAAACTGAGGAACATTAACAAACGGATGCGGCAATTTAGGTCCGCCTGGGGCTAGACAGCTTGTTTTCAAATGGAAATGAAGGTATTTTGCCATTGTCCACTGTAATATTGTTGTGTTATGGTTTAAAGCTTCCCTTTCCCCCCTTTTCCTGTGTGCATGATAAAAGCAAAGGGGCACTGGTAGTGTTTACCGGCCCCACTGTGGCAGACAACTTGCTCGGAGCGAGGTTAATTCTAGCCTAATGCTAACGCCGACGGAGAGGAGCGTCGCTCCTTCGACTCAGAAAGACAGACACCGCTGCTGTTCGGCCACATAAATCAACACAGACACTGATATTCACAGTGTGGCAACATAAACAGAAAAACCACACACATACTCACAGATAGACAGACAGAGGGAGGAGCATGCGTTTTCCCCACGTCAGGGTCACAGCACATCAATAGCAGCCATGATTATCATGATCAGCTCTAATGAGGGGGCTACGGGGGTGAATGCCACTCGTTCTTTTTTCCCCTTAACACAGCCTGTTATTACCGCTTTTTTTTGTCTCTTTCTCTCTGACTCGCAGGGGTACACACACTCTGTGCTCGTCTTATACCATGTAATTCTCTTCCCAATCACACTCCTGTCATCCTGCCCTGTCACAAGGCCTGACAATGCTGACAAGGGCGCCCCAAAAACCCGGGTGAGGCAGGGGGGGGGGGGACACAAAAGAGCTGCGACTAGGTCCCCATTATGGCACCGCTGGGGTCACTGTGCAACTGATGAGGTCTGTAACAGCACCTGCCAATTTGCAGTTGTTGTGTCAAGGGTGCTGCTTATTTGTCACAGTTTGGAGACTTTGCCAAAGTTTGCCCTAGTTGGAAAATCTGCGATTGGAAAAATGGAGACTAAACAGGCGATGGTGATTTTTATCCCAAGGCCGAGGACGTGACTGTGCCAGCTTCTGCTAAAGCTCTGGATGGACTTCTAGCTTTTAGGTGAATGTGTCACACTGGTCCTCTGCACACCTGGCATGTGGCGTTAGAGGTCTGCACAGGTCCTAACCTTAAGCCACAGTATTGTCTTTAACACCCAGTGCAGCTTGTACTTCCTAATTGGACATCTGAACTGGAGATTCAAGGCTAGATTTCATTGTATTCTTTCAAAATCACACAAAAAAAGACGGCTATTGCAATACACACTGATTTGCAAATTAACTAAACCCAAGCATAATCTGAGCCTGAAGCTTTATACAAATAAACAAAAGACCCAAAACCCCTGAGTGGCTCAAGTTATATAATAAATCTCTCCTTTCTTTCTGAATGGCAGCTCCACAGATGCTACAGAAGTCAGCAGCACCATAACTCTTTTATGGAAAAGAGACATCTTATAAATGAAAATCACCTCATTTAATAAACTCTCGTCAAATTAATCATTATTTTTACCGCCCGCATGCGGCGCAGGAAAGCCGAGACTTTGTTACAACTCACATTTCCTAAAGATACAAGCTGAATTCATTTAAATTTACACACCGAATAAAAGGATTTAGTTGGATAATCATAAAGATTGAAAGCATAGGCAGACTTGTACCAAACAGTTAATGCTTTAAAAAATCATCAAGTAAAAAAAATCATCAAATGAGAAGTGGAATTGGCCTCGTGTGTGAGTGAACAATGAAGGATTTTAAGGATAATAATGGTTAAAAATAATAATAAAACTAATGTGAAATAAAAAAGTATACACATGTAAATAATGTTTATGGACTGTTAATAAGATAAAGACTACTTCAGAACATAATTAACACCTTTGAGTATTTACATTACTCATACACTAACTTGTAACTTAACAAACAGGGTTTAAAAAAGTATTATTGTTACTATTCTTATTCACAATGTTTATTTTAAACCCTTAACAAGCTTTGTTTTTTGTTTGATTAGCACACAATTGCAACAATAATTATAATAAAGAGTTCGCAGTCGTCTGAAATGATCTCTACACATAGAAACTGCCAACGACTTTATTAAAAGTAATCTAATAAGGCCGTTAACACTTTTACAGTCTTATTAAAGCTTCCTGCATGTTAATTAAATCTTTGTAAGGACTCAAAGACTGTAAATAAAAGGTGGATGAAGGGTTTTGCATGCTCACATCTTTCTTTGTTAACTAGTGGATGATGTCAGAGTGGTTACAGCCACCTTTTATATACAGTCTATGCTTGAGTAGCACTTACCAACTTATAATCGCGTTTCACAAAAAGCTAAGCATTTGCTAACTGTTGTGGTTTAAAGATTTTATTCTCCTCGTGCTGAGGAAAAATTGATACCACATTTCTCTTAAGCGAGCAGAAAAAGACCTACATAATGGTTACGTATTAAAGCAGCGCTCCTTTAGTCCTTACATTGAGGCATTCAATTCACTGGACCTGTGTCAGAAGTGCTCCAGGAAATGTTACTCGGCCTAACCTATTAAGTAGCAAGTCGCGGCTTTTACTGAAGAAGTGACTCAAAGATGAGACAGACATATAATTGCCAGCACAATAACAGAGTGAAGTGCATGTATTAAAGGCACTAAAGAGACAGAGAGTTGAAGAAAGGGCAAGAGTACCATACCTCCATAGTCTGAGACTGGTGCATGGCTTTGATTGCATTCTGTGCCATAGCTCTGGTGGAAAACGTGACAAACGCACATCCTGTAACGAGGGAGGGGGGGCAGAGGGAGGGAGGGAGGGATGGAAGGGGAGTGGGAGGGAGGGCAGAAGGGCAGGAGGAGGAGGGAAGACAAGAAAGAACAAAAACAAGACAAAAGGGTTGGACACGTCGTCGTTATAAAAACCCAAAACAGAGATTGATACAGAGAACAGCTCACAGGCAGACAACAGTGTTCTCAGTCGCTGTAGAAACAACAGGCGAAAAACGAGCACAGTGTAATGACAACCACAACCCCTCCCCGACCCCCGCCCCATCCACCACAGGACACCTGGGACAATAACCATCGGAGCGTCGGATTGGCTGTTGATGCCTTCCCTCGTCCTTGCCCCTCCTCCTTCTCCTTCCTCTCGCTCCCACACACACACACGCACACACTGGCCGAATTCGTCATACCTGTATTCAACTGCTCTCATCTCTCAGCAATTGAGCGGTGTAAAGCAGGCTGAATATGCATGAAAACGATTTGAATCCATTTGGGCCGTTCATGTTGTTTTGTGTGTCTGACTGGGTGCCCTCTCTTTCTGTCTTTGTCAGACAGGAAAGAGATGTGATAGAGGAGGGCGAGGTGAGGGGGCATCAGCAGGGGGCTCGGGAAGACGGGAGGATAGGAAATGATATTAATTCAATCCACAGGGAGAGGAAGGCGAATAGGAAGTGGAGGTGTGGTCGGCCTCCTCCGTGACTGACACTGATTTTAGCCAATCAAGATTGGACACAGCCAGAGGCAATTTTAGGGGAGTTTGTTATCAGTTGTTTGTGGGTAAGGGGTGGGAGGAGGGGGTGCAAAGTTGTGTTTGTCTGACTGGTTAGGGAGTGATTAGAGGAGATAATGTGAGAAGTGCTTCAACAACACCCCAGGCTAATAATATGCTAACAAACTCACCAAGCCATGTTAGCGCAGCCAGGCCTGAACTGATTACACACATGCTTGGACACACACACACACACGTTCAGGTTCAGCTGGCTGACTCGTGGCTTGGCTACAGAGGAAAAAACTAATAGCATGGGTCATCAGATAGACTCTCCCTGGCTGTGTGGATGGGATGAAAGGGTGGAGAAAGGGGGGGGGGGGGGGGGGGGGGAGGAAATTGTGAGGATAATGCAACAGACAACAAGACAGAGAGAGAGGGGAAGGACAGATATGTTGAGGAATAGATGATCATTGTTCTCTTCCACCTCTATCACAAGCCGCCTGTAGCTGTGATAGAATGAGGATGAGAGAGACGAATGGTCAGTTTTTTCTCCTGACTACACCCACGGCTGCCTGGATTTTAAACACAGGCGTTTCCCTGAGAAAATGTAGACCTGCACTTGTACAGTTGCAAGTTTATCTCGGGGCTCTGACCGCCCTTTCTGGAGGGTAACACGTTTCTGATGAGCCTCGCTGTTTAAAACCGGACGCTTCTTTGCTCGGTAGAGGGCAGGTTGGTTTCTTTGATTGTTGGGCTGTTTCACAAACTGATTTTAAAACAAGAGATTAGAGTTGCATCTGTTTCTCATAGTCACTGTTTGTCTCTTTTATTTTGTACGTAGTGCTCAAACTGCTTGGTTACAGCTTTGAATCAAATCGCCAACTTTACAATTATTAGACACCCCGTTCTACCTCTGCACACATTTGAGACGCGGGGCACGCCGAGCAAGCGAGTCAAACCCCGTATTAAGTCGAATATAACCAATTTGAAGATAAATATTTTTAATATGCTCATTTTGATGCCAGCAAAACATTTTGACCGTGTGTCAACAGAATCAAAATCCGGCTGATTAGTAATATGGTTATTTATAAAAGAACCAGGCTGGTACAGATAGGGAGGCAAAGACTGCGTGGGCAAACAGTTCTAAAACAGTTGTAATATTTTTTTTAAATAATCTGTGGTATATAATACATTTTAAAAGATATAATCTATATTTAAAGATTCAGAATTCCTGATCTTCAGCCTCTCGGGTGTCATTAAAAACACATCTCTGTTGTAGAAAGTTAAAACTGTATCATGAAAATATGAAAGCATATTTAAACAAGTTCCAGATGTGTGTCTCTTGGCCTCATTTTATTTTAACAGGAGATTAGGCAAAGTGGGGAACTCTGCTTTGATTTGACCCATATTTAACTGGATCAGGTGACCCTGAACTCTCCCTCAGTTACGCTGCAACTGGTCTAGGCGTGTGGGGTCTTCCCATGATGTGTTTCTTCTTTCCTCACCCTTTCACTCTCTGCAGTTAATCATTAGTTATTATTAATCTCTCTCTCTCGTCTCATCTCCCTCTCCTCACCCTGCTGGATATTTCTTCCTGTTAAAAAGGAGTTTTTCCGTCCCACTGTCACCATATGCTTGCTCACAAGGGGTCGTGTGATAGTTGGGGTTTTCTCCGGATTATTGTAGGGTCTTTACGTTACAACATAAAGCAACTTCAGACAAACTCTTGTTGTGACTTATCGCTATATAGATAAAACTGAACTGAATGAAAGCAATGTCATTATCTGGCAAACTAAACTGCTGAGTAGGTGAAATTATATATCCTGGGCAATTACAGGAAATCATTTAAAAAGTAACATAACTGGTGTGTCTGAAAGAGGTCAGCACACCCTTGGTCCCAGCCTTTTTGAAAATCTTTTTCTGTCATCAAACTCAGAATGTGCTGTGTTTTTAATAATTTTTTTAATAAATTGGCATTTTTTAAATTTCCCATGTTACCTAGCGCCCTAACTCTTTTTTTGAATCTTTTTTGTAGGTTGTAATTTTGAAAATCAGTTCTGAAAAAAGTAATGTGGATATTTTTTGAAGGCGTGGTTGCCAAACCTATTATATTAACACATGATAAAAGCAGAAATTATAGCACTCAAAAAGTTTACCGGGTCTCCTGTTAGAGGTTCAGACTGTGTTAACTGAACATATCAACTGAGGCCACAGTATTGAAGATTCAGTTTTTATAGTCTACACCATTTTCTGAATAGAATGAGAAGTTTAAGTGATGGCTGTCAAGAAGAATGAGCCTTGGTCTTTAGTGAGAACAACTTTAGAATTGAAAGAAATACACTTGAACAGTTTTTATCATCCGAGCACTCAAATCAACATCTTCTGTGTTCAATTTTCAAAATGATTGTTCCTATTGGTTATGCAGACCTGTCTCTGATCTTATATGAAACCTATTGACCTTTCCTTTTTCTTTTCTGTCACTGCCAACTGGAAGATAGAGTTCAATCACCTTTTATGTGAAACTACCTTGGTTGCTTAACATTAAAGAGGCAAGAAGGTGATAAAAAAGAGACTGAAGCTCTGACCTAGTAAACATTTGATGAGTCCTTTGCAGTGCCAGGGCTGCTGTGCTAAGTGGTAGCACTGAAGATAGGACATACAAAAAGGGGTCATTTTTCAATTTATTCAGGGGACTGTCTATTTTAGGTGGGCCACAATCTGCCATTTAACTGCTTATTTTCCAGGAGGCTGCCTCCATCCTCTGCAGAGAAGTAATGCCCCAGAACTAGATCAGTTCTGCAGGGGGCATCCATTTGGGTTAGCCCTCCAGACTGGTCCTGATAGGTCCTGACTCTATTTATAAAACCGGTCAGCTACAACATCATCGGCTGTCACCGAAAGGAGACTCATCAGTTTGTCTCCAACTGTCAGACAGGATGCTTTTCATCCGCAAAGAAACATTTCTATCTTTAGCCCGTTTCTGCAGCTTGAAGCCAAAGCTTCTAAATAAGGAATTCCACTGCGCCTGCACACTGATTCATTAATGTCGAAGCTGTTAATGAAAAAAGAAACGCTTAGAGTCGAAGCCATACTTTCTGGCTGGTTGGTGCATGTCTTATTTTTCGAAGCACAGAGATGGGACGTGGCTCGAGCGCTAAAAATACCTCACGGGCCGCATTCTGTCGTCAGTGGAGAACCAAACAGTCCTTTAATGAAAGTAGGGTAGCTCCCCAGGCCCAGCCATCCACTGGTGGTGTGATCCATATTTTATTAATAGCGGGATGGTGGAGCGCTCTTCTGATTGATATCGAGATTTAATAGGACCTCAGCAGCGATGCTACGTGGGACTGAGGGCCCCTGGGAGTTGCAGGCACACAGAAATCCGTAAAGGCCTATTTATTTCCAACCTGGTTAGGGGTGTTTGTTTACTAGCCAAGACCAAGCTGGACTAACAGTATTTCCTTTTCGACTAAGTGGTTTATATTAGTTCCACAGAAGCAAGGATTTGGCCATTGCATCTAAAATATTCATGAGGACAAAAGAGAGGAGCTGAAGAGGGATGGAAGAAGGAAACAGGGAAGGGAGGGAAGGAGGCCGGTGTGGGATGTCTGAGAAAAAGAGGACAAATTGATGCAAGAACGGATTCTAGGACAGCCAGGGTGAATATAGAGACGGGGAGGGCCGTGTTGTTCGCAGAAGCAGAGGAACATGGGAGTTTGAGTAGTGTGGTTTCAGGCAAAGACTCAAGATGGAGACAACCTTCAGAAGAAAAGGAGGAAGATCAGACTCGAGTCAACAATAAAACATCCATAACATTCAACAGCCACAGAAAAGTATATATCACCAACATAACCACACTGAACCTGCGTGACGATGACAGCGACAGCTCCCGTGACAGAAGGAGGAAGAATAGAAGGACAGAGATTCGCAAAAAGCCCCTCCATCTCCTCAGCACATAGAAACCACAAAGGGGCAGGGAAGGGGGAGGTAGGGTATACTGGGAGGATGTTTGAAATGAGCCGTGAGGGGAGGCAGGTGTGTGCTTGTGGGAAGAAATGGTTGATGATGATTATTTAGATAGGTAACATAGCTAAAAATAGATTGATAGATGATTATCATATCTGCTCATATGTCTTGAAACACGGACCTACAGAACACACCTGTCACACCCAGCAGCTGACTGATCTGAATGATTTGACACCTGGTTTATAGGTCCATTTCTTTTCTTTAAAAGCAGCCCTGGAGCACTTTGAGAAGAGCACCAAGAGTGTGCCAATTACGAAGGAAACTCGCCAGGAATTTGCTATTTTGCTGTGGAGGCAGCTCATACCTTTCTCCAAATCAACTGAATTGGAGATGTTGCCACATTCAGAGTCATAAAAACGTTTTTCTTTTCTTTTATGGCCGTGTTACTTTTTCATTACTGCTCTATGACTCCCGCCAAGTCCCCGAATGGCCAAATCAGCACCTCACCAACTGAAAAAAAATGAAAGGGAAATGGCTGGTATTACAAGGGTTTCATGTGAACTGCCAGTAATAACCATAATTTGCTTGAAATTCTAAATTTGAGGGCAGGCTTTCCTCAATATCAGTTTGGTACTGGACTCAAATTTGGTTCAACAAGTGATTTATGTCAACAGTAACTGAGACTGGTATCAAATAACTGTAAGATCATTCACTGAAGATAAAAGATCAATGTAGCTATGGTGTGCTGCATACGCCTTGAGCAGAGCAGTGCTTTTTGAAACTAGCAACGAGCACAAGGTGGATTTGACTGAGAAACCTGTCGATCACATAACCTAACATAAACTCGTATACTGATGTAATAAAGTGGGGTCTTCGTCTCATAGACTTATCAAGTCAAAAAAAAGTAAATACAGTTGCAGTAAAATTATGAAAGTGCTTTAAAATTAACATTTTGTTTTGCTATGCAAAACATAACCAATCCTTTTATTTCAACACTACAAAGCCAACAAAGCAGCAACTCACGTCCCGATTTGGACAGCGGATTTGAAAATTCCCACTGCTCTGCAATGGAAGTACAGAGCTTAGGACTGGCTCATGGACAGGGTAAACCGGAACAGCAGGGAAGGTGGAGGATATGAACAGAGGTTAGGAGGCGAGAAGGAGGAGTGGGAGAGGGGATGTTTGGGGATGAAGCTGACAGAGCAAGAAGGGGAGAAGAAAGAATGGGGGTGGGGGGTATATAGAGCGAAAGAGGAGAAGCATGTATTCACAGTGGTGGCCACAGCAGCCTCGAGATGTTGCTCCAGTTCATTTGCATTGACTTCTTAAAATGACTCTTTTAAGACCTCGAAGGAAAACATTTAGGAAGAAGCAGTTGGTTGAAAACAGAATCTGATACAAAGGCTGTGCTGTATTAGGCATATAAGGTATACTGGGCTTGTTGCACTCATTTAATTTCTATAAACAGATATCTATACATAAATGTGGTTCCTTTTTTAGTCCGTTTGTACTCTCAATCCCAACAGACTTCAATGGTAAAATCCCAACTTTATGGCAACCTTTCAGTGGAAACTCTTTTTGGTGACTTCAGCTATTTTTTCTCTTCAACAAACAACTGTACCGTGGCTATGATTTTCTATAACTCACCTGTTTGTTAAAGCTTAAAATTAGGGCTCTAGCTGCTGTTGTCTGCTAGCTGTCTCTGCTAACTGTCTCGAGGCTTAACCTCTATTAATAAGAATAATTAAAGTGGGCTTCATGTGCTTTTAGGACCTCTTTGAAATGGGATTATCTGACTATATCTATCAGTTTTTATTTGGGAATTTGTGCTTCTGTTCTAATGAGTAAAATTCTTAGTTGATACTTAGCAGTTATTAGCAGGTGTTTGCACCTATGCAGGTAAAGCTAACCAAGCTTGTTTGCACTGGCAGATGGTGTAACGCTCCTCACTTTCATCCAAGTATGGTCACTTTTGGATCCAAAAACCAAAAGTATGGTAGCTGATGCTGACGCTTTAAGAACAGGAAGTTCAGAATTAGTCTGTATACTTTATATACAGTCGATGGTTTGCACCTCTCTCATCCTCCACCTTGTGTCCAACAGCTATCATCAGAGGCCTAAAGACTTATTAGCAACCATCTGATAACCAGTGGTTGTGTAGGGAAAACTAGTGAAACAGGTTGTTTGCATGGCTAATGCCGACTTGATTGTAAACAATAACTAAACAATAACTACTACTATTTAACTTGCTTGGAGGATAAATTGGCATCGCTCATGCAAACTACAAGAGACCGCAGCAATCTTGCAGCAAACTTTAACAACCACTTACAACTGGTTGGTAAATACACATGTGGTTGCCGAGGGTTGCTAAAGAGTCTAAAGGCCTGTGTGACTGAGGCCATACAACACCAGCTAATCTAGAATAATTTTATCTTGTAATATGCAGAAAATAAAATAACCTTTAAACCACAACTTGATGCCCCTATACATCCATTAAGTGGATAAACTAGCGGAGCCTTTTGAGAGCCCTGATCCAGCTTCAGCTTTAATTATTTCTGCTCTCATTCTATTGCTTATTATTATCACTAGAATTTCTGCAGTATCTATCAAACCAATAAAACCTGATAATATGAGCTCTAAAATGGCCTTTGACGTCTTTATGACCTGCACAGAGCTCTTCCACTGCAGACCTTTGATGGCTAATAATTGATTTTATTTTGGCGAACCATTCGATAACCATCTTCTGAACCACTCCAGACTCCGGGAAATAAAAAAGGACAGAGCGCACTTCCACTTGCCGAAGACAATGAATGGCTCAAGGCTGACTTTCAATTAGAAAATCAAGCCTACACACACAAACATTTATTGTTGGTTCTGTCAGGTGTGCAGCTTGATCACAACATTAAAATACTATTTCAGGTAAATGGGGAAATCTAATTTAATAGGCACGGGCACATTATGCGCAATGAAAGGCTCATCATTTTTCTATACTGCTGATTTGCAGAGGAAATATTTATGACCCCAAAAAGTTTTTATATAATAATTACCGCAGTTTTAAGTAAACAGTCTTTTCTTGCAACACTGACAGCTCGGAAAACACTTCCAGAGGTAGACAGTGAAGTGAAAAATGGCTGAGAAGGTGTAAATGAGCAGCTTCCTGTGCAGCACAAATGCTTTTAAGCAGGCAAATAACAATAAACTGCAAAACATTAAAGCGGTTGGGAACTTTTTCAAGTCAGTTTTTCAGAACCTCACTTCAACCAGTCAACTCTTATCACAAAATTTCGAGGTAAACACTTTTGAGTCATTACACAAGTTAATGCAATGAACTGTAGCTGCTGGAGGCCACGCAGGTGTTAATGTTCACATGAGGAACATCAAGTCTGGATCGAAGTGAGTCAGAGGGACAGGTACCTCTGCTGAGCCCGTCGGGTCCTCGGAGGATCCGGCATTCCTCGATCTGTCCAAACGCAGAGAACATGACCCGGATGTCGTTCTCGTTGCACTTCTTCGACACCATGCCGATGAACAACTTCCTGTCTTCCACGGCTGTAAGGAGAACCGAGAAACAAGATGAATGAAGAGATTTTATGACATTAACACTCTGTGCATGCCAGAGTTAATGCTGTGTTCCTCTCAAATGACTTTAAACATTTCCTTAATACCTATTTCACTCTTTTAATCAGAAAAGACCTCAGGTGCCCTCTAAGAAAACCACTCTGACATAACTGTAATGGGCTTCTAAAGCAGATAGAAACATGGCATAAAGGAAAAAAAAAAAACAGTTTGAAAGCTTAATCTGTTGAACTTTGGGTTTTATTGTAAATTATGGCCTTAACCCAAATGTTATATAAGACCAAACTCACTTAGTCATAAAGCCTGTTGCATCCAGAATAGTTTGAGGGGTTTTTCTTGATGCTGAGCTAATGAGCTGCTACTAGCTTTATATTTATTATCCAGGCATTTAAGTGTTTTCAGTGTTTGTTGTGAAAGCAAATAAGTACTTTAAAGCTGGTGTAGGCAAATTTCTTTTAGTTTTGGTCATTAGACAAAAAAAGTGGATTCATCAGAGTACTATCACCGGGGAGAGTGGGGTTCAAAGTCCCTATACGCCATATGGATTCAGTGTTGCCAACTCCTCAGTAAGGAAAATCGCTATTGGCTGTCCTAAAAGTCGCTAGAAGTCGCCAAATGACGTCATCGCCTAATTTGCATAATTGGCCATGCTAATGTAATTGTAACCTACGCCGTTGGAGAGAGAAATAACATCGTGGAAGAGTCATAAAGTGAGTAAAAAACGTCCTAAATGCAGTTTGAATGTATTTAGAACTACAAATTAAATTTATTTTAGCAATTATTGTTTTTAAATGTCACAATTCCAACCCTGCTTCTTTATCCAGGCCTGGACCAGCAAAAGTGACCCGAAATTGGCACTCTGGTAGAGTTACTTTGTGTGTGAGTGTGTGTTTATAAGTAGTTTTAAACCTTGTGATCCACAAAACAGCATAAGAGTAAAGGAAGAACTGACTGCGTTACAGTCAGTGCGGGAGCAGCGGCTTCGCTCATGCGCGATTCATTTGCCGTTTGGACGCACATGTGTGAACGTCTCTTGCCCTGATAGCAGCTGAGGAGGACTATCCTCCGCCTGTGAGCGCTTTGGCATGGGTGAGGTGCCCAAGGCAGCACCGCTGCTTGTTGAGAGTAAGAGCGATACGCGTTTTCACGTCAAAAAGTCGTCATAAATAAGTCTCCAATAATACCAGAAAAAGTCACCAGATTTGTCGCTAGTCGCTTTTTAGAAAAAAAGTTGCTAAGGGGGTCTGAAAACTTGCTAAATATAGCGACAAAGTCGCTAAGTTGGAAACACTGCATGGATTACATGCTGGATAGTGGGTGGGGCTTAAAAACGAGCCCTTGGGCTATAACCTCCGGTTTGACTGACTCATTACTAGTGATGTGTGATACCACTGATTTCCTTTCCGATCCGATCCAAGTAATATTCAGGGTGGTATCGACGATACTGATCCCGATACTTTGTACAAAAACATTTTATTTATTGTATCTCAAATTATAGCATGATAATGATTACAGGACATCAGATTACTTGTTCTTATCACTTAATAATGCAGAGTTCATCATACAGAAATAAAAAACCTGAAGTTGTGCTATTTGAACACCTGCCTGCCTGTAGCACTAAAGGACTCCGTGAGAGACGTCTGTCTCGCCCTAGCAGCACCTGTCCCTCTCCTCCTCTTCAGTTCGTCTCAATATACACTCGTCATATTCTGTGATATGATTTACTCTGAGGTGTTTGACCTCAGGTTAGTGATGTTGCCACAACCATACATGCCAACCCTCCCAATTTTTCCGGGAGAATCCCGAATTTCAGTGCCCCTCCCGAATTTCTCCCGATTTTCCACCCGGACAACAAAATTGAAAAAACCATATCGCAGAATTCATAGTGCCTATTCCAGTTTCCAACAATGGCGGCAGCTGCTTAGTTTTAATATTACTCTTATTTCTCTTTCTGCGTCGCAAAAAAACTTTTAACATGTTTTCAGGTGAGAATGTAGCTGTGTAAACTTCAAATATCTGAGACGACCGACACATCGTCTTCAAACCCCCGCGGTCTTTCACTACTCGGGTTAAACATGATATATAAGTCACTTTGATAACTTAAAAATGTTATTGTTGGGCTTTTTCAGTGTTTTATTTGTTTGTGAGTAAATTGGCTTGGCTGAGATTAAAGTTATTAGATTAGATTAAATTAAATGTTACTTTATTAATCCCTCGGGTGGGTTCCTCCGGGGTTTTCACAAAGCTGAATAAACGTCAAACAGAAAGCTGATTAAACAGAAGTGTGAGACGGTCGAGAGTTTACGTCAGCGCCCTGTTATATTTTAGATGGCAAGGAGCAGACGGCTGTTTCACTCCACCGAGGGAGCTCGTGCCGTACTACCTGGCTTTCTTTAGACCGCGAAGGCCGGGTTCTGAGGTGGAAGCAGCCTCTGAATTTGGACACCCCTGCTGTATTTTATCCGATAAATCAACACTGTAAAATGTATTTATCACCCCCCCCCAACAGCCCTTTTGAATGTCTCCCTAATTCTGAGGTCTCAAGGTTGGCAAGTATGGCCACAACACCTCACTTTTTTGCCACATGTATCGCAAACCACGTCTCAGCTGTTTGTGGAAGTAAAATACGTCCGCACAATTACGCTCAGCCATTGTTGTGAGTGCACGTGCCAAGGGGCTGCAGACATTTATACAGCCGTATTTCGCACATGACTATGAAAGGCGGAAGAGGAAGTAGTTCCTTTGAATGTAGACAATCCGAATGTTATAGTTTCTTTCCACTGTGTTCCTGTTAATGATAAACTACAAATTTACCCTAAATTACTAAAATATTGATATTTTAATGTGAGAATCGATTCTAGAACATAAATGATTGGTATCGAAAGAATTGATATTTCAGGATCGATCCGCACATCACTACCCATTAGCTGTGCCATCACTGGAACTTATTTCCTAAGCACAGGAATGCTTCATGGCTAATCAAAGTCCTTAGAGAAGCAAGTCTGGGTACTCAGCAGCCATACTGGTAATGCTTCCCTAGGTAGTTATTTCGAAGTATTATTGAAATTAACTTTAATTTATTAACTGCTTATCCAATTCAGAGTCACAGAGGGGATAGAGCCTATCCCAGCTGTCACAGGGTGAGAGGTTGGGTACACTCTGGGCAGGTTGTCGGTCTATCGCAGGGCTAACACAGAGAAAGAGTGTGTTAACACTCACAGCCACACTTATGGCCAACCACTGAACCTAACATGCATGTAGTCAGAGTGTGGGAGAACGTCAGAGCACCTGGAGAACTGGGAGAGAACTCATGCAAGCACTAGGAGAACATCCACACAGAACGGTTTCAAACCAGGGTGCACTAATAACTTTAATTTCAATCTCCTAAAATAAAATGCTTAAAAAGTTTGCTGACAAATGCGCTGTTACAGATTTCTTTCATAGATGTCATATTAGGACTGCCACTTTTCTCTCCTATTATGTTTCTGGTTTAATCCCGTGCTTTTGCCGGATGAAAGAAGGATTAACTGTAAAGAATTGGGTGTTTCAGAAAGCGTTCTCACAACTTTAAACCCTCCCAAACTCAGATATGGTGTAAGTTAAAGATTTACTGAACATTTCTGCCCCAAAGTTAGTGACACCACAAAATAAAGTAATCATGGATAGATGGAGTGTGAACATCGCAGCAGCTCATAACCAACAATCAGCGCTTTATCGTGTAAAAAAATTGGCTAACTTGACTTTGTTAGGACATAAAACTTTGCTGATTTATTTAAGAGCAGTTCCAATTTCAGATGACCAATATTTTCTTTGCTTGAGGGTAGTTTCTGTTTTGTGTAGTTTACGGATAATCACATTCAAAGCCATTTTTTAAATATATATACCAAGGAGAGTATGCTGTGAAATAGTGATGTGTGGAAAAAAAGATTGGTAAGAACAAAGAGTAAAATAAAAATAAAAAATAGATAAAAATGAAAAAGAGCGAAATGTGGAAAAATGGATTGAGACAAAAAAATGTAGCAATCAAAAGAAACAGTCAAAGAAAGAAAAAAAGACAGTGGGAGAGCGATGAAGACAGACAGAGTTCATGTATTTCATCATGCCATCTGTGAGGCTCTGATCAATGTCTCATTATCACTTCAACACCGGCTCCTTGCTGAGACTCTTCAGCCTGTCCTCTCTCACCCCCTTCCTCCCTCCCTCCACCTCTCCTTCCTCCTCTATCCTCCTTCCTCCTCCCTCGTGAATTTCTCTCCATCTCCTCTGCTGACACAATCCCTCCTTCCTCCGGTGCAATCTCGAGGAACGGGCGCAGGCGGCTGCAGGTGAAGGCGAGAAACTTGCCCCCGTGTGTTTTCCAGCGCGAGGCGTTAAGTTCGAATTAGGCTGAGAGTGAAACCCACATTCATTCGCTGAAACAATGCGCGCATGTGTGTGTTTATGTGTTCCCGCTGCATTCAATGTAATGCTAATCCAATTCATTTTTAATGAGGAAACTGTCAGCTCTTACCGCGAGGCGAAAGAGATAAGCGGTCTGTTGCACTCTGGGAAATCAATAGCGCACTTGTTTATTTTGCTGTTTGAATTGTTTGTGTGTTTAAAAAACAAACCATCGGGATACGCTGCCAAGATAAGTGTTGCTTCAAAAAGCTTTAACTCCTTTGTACACACAGTTTGTGTGTGTGTGTGTGTGTGTGCGCGCATCACTCCAGAGAAAGATTACCACAAGTCTAACAGCAATGTAATTAATTTACTCTGTGTCGATAGGAAAGAAAGAGAGGAGATATCGTTACAATTGACTGTTTCTGTTTTCGGACGAGGCGCACAGGCAGGCGGGCGGGTGATAAGACTCATAAAGCCGGCTCTGGGATGTATCAGGAGTCGGTTTTGCATTCGGGGATAAATCGGAGCAGAAGCGGCCTCACGCTGAGCTCCAAAAATAGTTAAAAGATGCCGAAGAAAGAATCACAAAGGTTTAGGGAAGTGTTAAATAAAAAACCCCACACACATACGCACAAGATTAACCAATACTGTTATCTCTCTCAGTCTCTTTCTCTTCTTCCATCTCCACTGGCTAAACTAATAAAGCTCTGCGCAGCCATACGTCACTGTTACAGCGGATCTAACACTGGGTTTATTAAAGGTCATTACCGTTAAATGGATGGACGTGTAACGTATGGTCTGCTCTATATTTCACCATTCCCACTGTGAGCAGCGGCTTCTTTATTAAGTTCCACCATCCTTACCCTGACAGTTATTTCTTATAAAGTGATATTTGGCCATATTTCAGTGGAGCGGATGATGGCTTTTATAAGCATTTCTCCCCCTGCCTTCCCAGATGCTGTCATTTTGCTCTCCTCCCCTGCAGTGGACAGTGACATACATGGCAGGCTAGAAGGAAAGCTCTGTGATGCTGCTGTGGCAAATGAGCTGCATTTAACGTACATGTGAGTTCTGCATGTGTCCAAGAAATGCTATTAAATGTAGCATTGCTGGCTTTAAATGGGCAGCTCATCCAAACCAAAATTCCGCTCAATTACTCAGCATTAAGGGTCACTTCATCCAAACTGCAAAAACCTACATTTTCTCACTTAACTGTCTAAATAATTTTAATTTCATTTGCCAGATTTTTCACATACCCAATGCGCTGCCACACTACATAATTCTAATGGGAACCATTTCACACCAAAAAATCCCCAAATTGGGGTCTTCTGGTTATTCATCCAGCAAAACTGCAAATCTCCGAGGAAGCTTAGATGTTTTTTTTCTTTCAAAACTGCACTCTTGTTTTTACTTTTTTTGAACCGCAAAAATTGGGTCGCGCTAATTTCTGATGCAGCTGGAGTCCGAGCAGCAAAATGTGTGAAAATAACTGCTCTTGTGTAAATTTACCGAGAAGGTAAGGAAAGCCCGAGTTATTACCTCATAGTGTGAAGAACAAAATGTCACAGCAGTGTATTTACTTTAAAAATGTCAAGAAAAAAAAAAAGAGTTATTAAATTTTTTTGCTTGACATTCAAGTTTAGCTCAGATTTGGTACTGAAAACATCCGCTATGGGCTGTAAGAAGAATTAAAAAAGTCAGATTGACTATTTAGAAATAACTTCCCAGAGTCCTGCCATTTAATAACATGACCTCTGGAGTACATAAAAGCTAAACTCTGCAAGGGAAAATGAGAAACAATGATTGTTTTTAGCACCTAAGTCAGCGGTCTCCATCTTTTTTCAGCTGCCTTACACAATCATGCCCTAATAAGTTCATTTGAACTCATTTTAAATAGGATCAGGACTTTTTAATTCATTTTAGCTGCCCATAACTTTAGCTTAACATTAAAACAATGGAGCTTTTACTTTTTGTTACTAATTAATTGAACAGGTAATTATGTTATGATAGTTAGTGACCAATTTCCCTGAGTTTATCTATTACTGTTCAGTTTGTTAACTATTAATCCAAACTTTAGTTGTTAATCAGGCCTTGTCACTAGCAGCTAACTGCTAACTAATAGTCACATTTGTTGCTAAATGTCATTCATAACTTCATATTAATAACTTTAGCTATCTATTGTGTTTGCAAACACTTTCGACTGTTTTCCTTCAACATGTCTTCTGCTTGATCAACGTCTTCGTTTTATGGCAAAGAAACCAAATTATTTCCTCCTGGATTTAGTGGGACATAGGTGTTTATCAGCTTCAGGTTTCTGTTTTTACGGCAGTTATATCGTTGTCCATGACTGAAAGCTCACGTCCAGTTGAAGCAATGGAATTAAACATGAGTCCAACAGTTTGAGTAATGGTAAGAAGTAAAGTGACCATCTGGAAATAAATAAGGAACTAACTTATAACATATTTGTGAGTTGATTTTTCAAGGTCTGCATCTTCGCTCAACAAAATGCGTCAGAAGAAGCGATGAAGTATTTATAAATGAGCTAACAGATAACAGCAGGCCTACCCTTTAAAGATGCATCCACTGGTATTACACACTGTCCAACAGCTTCCTCTTTGAATGAGAAGGAATGGAGGATGAGGCTCGGTATAGGAAATCAATTCAGAGCTGGATCTGCGGTATGTAGTTTGGGAACGGGGTGATCTGAGGACGAGGGTGTGCGACACTGCTTGTGTGCATGCGCGCGCGCGTGTGTGTGTAATAGATGCATTAGGGAGAGCGTGTGTGGCAAGAGGAGAGTGCATACAACATGTTTGTATGAGTGAGCAGCCACAGGGGAGAGAGGCCGGTTCACAACGAGGCCAAAACGATTCAACTTTCACTGACCTCCTTATGAACCACCTTAATAATTCATCACACATAGAAAAATATATTTATATATATCAGTATTGCCCCATCCCACCCCCTTTCTCTCCTCTGCTCTATGTTTCAATCTTTTCCCCGAGTCCCCCGCGCTGTCTGCCAATCAAGCAGAGATAGCCATTACCAAGCAAAATTCGAAAAAGGCTATTGATGCATGCATGCATGTGTATGTGTGTATGTGATATTGATGGGTCTGTCGCTGTGCATGTGTGCAGTGCCACTCACCATTAGATTTCTCACTGTCTGCAGGTTTCATCTGAATAGGGTGGTGCATCTGTAGAGACAGAAAACAAGGACAAAAAAACGCCTCATCAAATATCGGTACACATGCCCTAAAACACAATATGACGAATGCTGCAATTCACTTTGTCTCTTCACATCCAAATGAAATCCCAAGAGGATTTCATACTCTGTTAATTACACATGTTTTATAGAGATGCTTTTGTCAGATAAGAAATATGGCGGCAATTGCTTTGGTTTTCCCACAGCAGATAGAAATCTGTGTGAGACACAGTACGCCGCTCAGCTCCGCAGGGCGGCGGTAGAGCATCTAAACCGGTTTTCTCTAGCAAATGCCAGAAAACACGAGGAGGAGATGAAGATATAGGGGTCAAGAGGGCAAGAGGAAGGACAGAAATGAGACCACATGCAAGAGCCAGAGCATGGGAAAGTACAAGGAGGATGCACATCAGCAAAAACCGAGAAGTAAATAAAAGAGGAAGAAGCCCCAAAAAGAAGAGGAGGAAGAAGAAGAGCAAGCGGTTTTCTGCTTGACATTTCTAAATCGCTTAGAAATAACTACCCAGGGACATAAACACATGGAAGATAACAGTTTGCTTGCAAGAAGTCCGCTCACTCACTTCAACAACTGCAACTGATTATTGTGGAGATAAAAGCTTCATACAATAGTCGGCCAGATGACCGCCAGCATGAAAAATGCTGGTGCTGGTGCGCTGCACACTGAGAGACATTAGCATATAAACATAACCTTTCAATATTTGGAATATTTCAGCATTGTTATTTGTCTGTCACTGTCACAGAAGAAAGACCTAAAAAGAGTTTATTTCCACAAATCACTGACTCACTTTGGTTTACAGACATGAACTCAATCCTTGCACGGGGTTGTATATGATAACGTTGATGCATGATCAGCTGGAGAGGACATTATGTTTCAGGCTTCCTAACCTGCTTCATGGTTCAGATGGTAAGAGATATTACTCTGCTAGATCTGAAGTATGAAGTCTGACATTAGAGCAGAATTGGTCAAAGGGTATCATGTTTCCTGTCTCCTGCTCGCTCTACAGCACCACCCCTCTTTAAAACCGGAGGATTTTCAACTCATCAGACATGGATGATTTCCTGTACAACATATGACTCTAGACCAGGCTTGGGCCTGACTGTTCAATCGATTCTCATCCCAGTGGTGTCTATCAGAAACTAATGGCATTAAAGATCCCAAATTGTCTTTTGCACTGTTTTTAAGGAGAGACCAAGTCCTCGTTAACCGAACGTTATCATCCCACAAATGTGTCTGTTTGTGTACAAGCTTCTTTTCGGACAAGGGGCGATGAGAGGGTCCTCCAAGGTTTTGGAAGTGGTGATGTGTCTTCATAGATCGAGAAGTTCAGCATAAAAAGTTGTGACAGCGACTGCTGTGGATTCTTTATGTTTTTTTAAACACTCAGTTTTACTTTGTATGTTGGAAGTTAGAACGTCGCTTTCCACCGCGGCTCACAGATGGATAACAACAGCACAAAGGAAGAGTGACCCATAGCCCGGTTGTACCAAATACCTTGTACACTGCCTCCATCTGGTAAAAGAGCCCACTGCAGGCAGACTGGACATTCTTTTTTTAACCTTATTTTTACTTTTGATTTTACTTGCTGTGTTAAAGGGTAGGCACCAAAAACAGCTTGGTTGGTATTAAAAAAGAGCTTTGGGTTAAAATGACAAAACTACCCAGTGCATATAAATGTTACGCCAAGGGTTCCTGAACAGTTGTCCATATGTGATAGGTTGGGCTAGTACCATGTTGTGTGCCACACACCACAGACACCAAAGGCATCTCAAACTTTATAAGCTTTACACCAGCTGAACATCTGGCTAAAATTGATTTCCAGGGTCAGAGCCAAAGGCTGGACACAGCAGGGGTCAAGGAAGAGCCACCTGCCACAAAACCAAAGCTGAAGCCTGCCCGGGACCCACGTAGTCATAGAACTGAACTGGACTTCCAGTCATTGCTGTTTTTCTAGCACAGTCTTTTTTTGAGGTATCATTTCTCAACTGTTTTTCCCACAAAGACATATTTTAACCACTCAACTGAGAGATACATTAAAAAGCTTATCACATGCTTGAGCTCTGACAGATCGCCGACCTGTCAGCTAGGAAGTGGTTTAAGTTGTGATCTGATTACATACTTTCGCATTAGGCCTTTCTGTTAACAGTCATTCTTATTGCACTGATTCTGCTTGGATTAACGTTGGATCTTACTGCACACAAGGTTGGCCCCAGTTCAAAGTAAACTGTCCTGCACATCCTTCTTTGGCTTTTGGCTGCCTTTAGGTTGTCGACTGGCTTGCATGAGACAGCTGGAATAGCAGGAAAAAGACATTTGAAATTGCTGGAGGGATTTCTTTCCTTGATCAAACTGCAGCTGTCATTTAGACCTGATTTGATCTCAGTATGATCCAGACCAACTGAAGACCCAGCCCGGCTTATCTTGATGCATTCTGACTGCAGTGCATTGTGTAAGTATTTACATTTTGCGATTTTTTTCTTCTTTCTTTATCCACACGCACAGTATTAAGAAACAGATTGCTCGTCTTTAGCAGGTGTAAATGGGGTTTAATGCCTGCATTTAGACTCGTCTTTTTAGATCCTGGATATCTCTCTGATGTATCCAAGAAGCAGTTTAATGGAGCTGAATGATGGATGGGTTTTTTAGGTGGTGAGTCTTCTTTTATGGAAAAAAAAAAAAAAAAAAAAAACACTTCACAGATGAGACGGCTCCCCCTCCCTCGCCTCGCCCTCCTTCATGCTCTCCTCCTCTGTCCCTTTTTTTATTCCCTCCATCTCTCTTTCCTTTATGGGAGATTATGTGGCTGTTTGATCTGCGGAGAGACGAATGACAGTGATTCTCCAAATCTAGCCCAGTATCAATCACACTCAGAGTCAAATACCAGCCGTGAGTGAGTAGGTCTGTGTCTGCGCGAGCGTGCATAAATGTGTGTATGTGTCCGTGCGGGTGTGTATGCGCCCCGTCTTACCCATAACGCCCCTGGGCTCAGTCACGCTGTGACAGAAGGCTTTGATCTTCCAATTCTATCACACACCTTTATCCCAACTCTCTCCCTTCTTGCTCGCTTCCTTATCATCCTCACTCTGCTTTTTTCCCCTCCCTCCTCGTCTCCCAGACCTGTCCCAGATGAACGCGCGCGCACACACACACACACACACACACACACACGCACACACACACACACACACACACACACACACACACACACACACACACACACACACACACACACACACACACACCTAGTCTGTTGATTAGTTCCCAAACCTGCCTGATGGGAGCAGTGAGTGGTGAATGAGGAAGAAACAATGTAGCAATAAAAGGCAGAAAGAAAGAGAGAAGAAAATCATCAAATAGAAGAGGAGACAAAGAAAGGAAAAAAAAGGCAAGAAATAAAGCAAAAAAAACCTAAGAATGAAGCGAGAAAGAAATAAAGAAGCAGGAGAAAATTAGAAAAAAGGAAGGAAGGAAACAACAAAGGTAGGAAAAAAGAAAGTAAGATAAAAATTTAAAAAAAATAGCAACATAAGGAAAAGTAAGAAAGAAAGAATACAAACTAAAGAGAAGAAAGTGTGAAATAAATAACGAAGAAACGGAAAAAAGAAAGACCAAAAGATGAAAGAAAGACTAATTGAAAAGATGCAAACAAGAAATAAAGCAAAGAAAAAAGATAACTAGAAAGATAGATAACAACCTAAAGAGAAGAAAATTACAAAGAAATTACAAAGAAAGGAAAAAATAGAACCTAAGCAGAAGGAAGAATTAAAGAAATAAAGAGATCGATAGATAGATAACAACCTGAAAATAATATAATAGAAGGAAAGAAAAAAGAAAAAGAAAGAAAGACAAATTACGACCTAAAGAGAAGAAAGAAAGAAAGAAAAAGTGAGACATGGTGAGACAGTGGATCCAACCAGAGGGAGGAAAGATAATAAATATCATATCATATGGACAGAAGAAGAGCTGTAGACTGTGGACAGTCAGAAATAATCGGCAACCCTTCAGGCTGGAGTCTCAGTACAGTATCACTAACACAAGGACAGATGCAGGGACATGGATGAGGAGTGTGTGTGTGTGTGTGTGTGTGTGTGTGTGTGTGTGTGTGTGTGTGTGTGTGTGTGGAGGAGGGGGGGGGGGTGTTGAAGCCACATCAAAAGAAGCAAAGTCATGTCAAAGCAAACCTGGAAGTCACATCAAGTCAGTTTTCGTTAATCCATTTCAAAGTCTGTCCTCCAAAGGCAAAAAACAAAAACAAAAAAACAAAAACAAAAACAAAAGCCACGACAGCATCCGCCGCGCTGCTGTCGTTCACTCCTGAAAAACACTGCCAAAAGCTGCACACACACACACACACACAAACAAACACACACACATACACACAAGTACAAAAACTACGTCTGGCTTTCAGGCATCTCCTCCTCAGGTCTGTCTACACAAAATGCCTGGTGGGCGGGTGGCGCTGTCGACATGTTTGATCTTGGCGAGTTCCCGCCGAGATCCACAAAGCAAGACTCTCCTCCGCTATCCCACAATTCCACTGCGAGGTTTCTTCTCGCCTGGCGGCCCCACAGCCACAGCCTGCCATTAATTATGTGCTCTGCGGGAGCCCGGCACAACTACTAAGTCCTGGGTGCGCTCAGACTCATAAAAAAAAAAGCCCAGAGAACCAAAAAAACCTCCACAACGTGAAGCCACGTGTGCAGCCGCCTTGATGCTGCGCTGGCATTTAGCTTCATAAATGTATGCGTCTAGTCACCAGGAAGCTTAATCTTCTTCCTGTTTACCTGCTGCAAGCCTACGCGAGTGTTAATTCTCCCGTCTTTCCAGCCAAGAACTGAGTCGGCTTTCTTGGTAAATCTTTAATTGAAGTGGTTTTCATAAGCCACTCTAAGCCAGCGCGTAATAATTAATCAACAACAAGATTTACAAAATAGGAAAAATGAGAAATCCTTCAGAGGGCGGCTGTACAGTTAATGACACAAAGTTGAATTGAACGCAATTTCCCGATGTTTTGATTATTTGCAGTGAAAGTTTGCATGTGCTTTAAGGGGCTTATTATCTGCTTGTAGTGCATCCGCAGAGCACTTGAAATAAAGTGTCACCATTTGTTTTTAATCATTTTTCGAGCGCCTGAATTGCCTTGTTGCAAACTGCATATAGCTCGGTTCTGATTGACTGAGTCACACTGTGCACCGCTGTAAAATACATGATAAATGCACACCTTTGAAAATCGATTAACATTTAATTTACATATTAATGTGCAGACGGAAAGTCACCGCTCACGCCGGTAATAATGAGTTGCCGAGCCGCGGTGTTGTTACTGTTTAAAACCCCCACTGCTGATAATAATAGCTCCTTTTAGCCGCTTTAAAGCAATATGTTATTATTATTAGCATGCTACAAACTTTAAATTCTCCAGATTTGCTGTTTTTGGACAGCAGCTACATGGGAACCACAGTCTGTGATGACTGTAAGCGTATTCAGGGGTTTGATTATATTGTAACTAAAATCAGCGACCTTTAATGCCTTTAAGTTTAGCGTCAATCATGTATGAGCAGCTAGCGTTAAAAACTAAACCTGTGATCACCTGTTGTTCGAACTGGGAGCCTCCTAATATACACATTACCTTTTTGTTTTCCCTTAAGTAGCTTTAAGATTGTTAAACTTCATTAAATCTATATGATTACACTAAAAAAAAAATCAACTGAACACGCGGGCTCGTCCTGGGTTTAATTTTCACAAGATGCGCCTCCAATCTGAAAATGAAACGAGCAGCTCTGAAAATGGAACAAATGTTCTGACAAACTCAAATAACAGCTGCGACACGCCGACTTTTTACACCTGATTCTCCTCAAACTTCCTGATCAAAATAATAACTTGATATGCACAAAAAAGCCTAATTAAGGCCCTCCTGCGTCTGAGGCGCTGCGATAATAAAGAGAGATACAAAAACACAGGCCATTGCTGGTTGTGAGGTGGTTTTATGGAGGGATGTGTCTTTTCACTCAAACAGTTGGCATAGTGGTTACAAAATAATGTACCTAACCATATGTATTCATTTTTCAGTTAGCCAGAAATCAAAAAATTGTACTTTGCATCTATACATGAGGGTCATTTATCTATATTGAACATGTTGTTTCCATTACTCCCTCTCAGGTTTTCTTTAGCGCAGTAAATATCAGATATCCGTCATAAGCCACCATCTCCAGTACAGTTCCTGTAATGGCCGCTTTATGCTAATATGAGAGTTCAGTGTTAGGGCCACTTCAAAGACTGTTTTACTACCAGCAGCAAGCAGCAACAAAACAGCCATGCTACTGACAGTTCAGCATATCACTCACTGCAGTATCACTGTTATTGGTCAGAAGTGATTTACTGTGGCTCACTGACTCATACTGGACTCCTTTCACAAAGTTTCACAGCCTTTTCCAGAATAAATAAAGGCAGATGCTTTCCACCCAGCATTGACAGCTGAGGTAAACAGTGGAGTGAATTCCTTCTACAGATAGGGAAAAACTCCAGGGTAAATCTGGATCTGGTGGAAACGCACTGGCTAGCCACAGCGGTTATTGGCTACAGTCTCAATTGAGTATTCTTGGCGGATTAAAACATGTTTGTCCTACAGCCGCTGTAGCTAGGATTATACCCTTGAACTGGGAGGGGTAAATAAACAGAACTCACTTGACTGCAATCTGCAATCTACACACATCTTGTTGTAGATTTACACACTGTAACTTTAAAACGAGGTATTAATAAGAGCATGGCTGCTTTGAATGATAGGTGAGTGGTGAGTGGGCTGCGCTCTGTCTACTAGTCTACACTGAACCGGACCTCTCAGTGGAGTTTGTGATATTGGAACCTTTCAGAAAATTTGAATATGATCTACTATGAAATACAGCCAGTCCAAGAAGTCTGCTTTGTGGCTTGGTGAATGGAGTTGTAGCATTTTATCGGTCCGCTACTTAGCACTAACAAGCCAGTGTCTGTCGGAGACATCTGTGCACCCAAACAGTCTATGAAAGAGCCTTCCTAGCCAAGTTTGCTGATAATTTAGCAGTTCATCTTCTCCTCCAAATATGGTTACTTCTGGCTTCTAAACAACAAGGTGGAGATGAGTGGTGTCACAGTGGCTACACAGTCTGCTACAGTTTTATTAGCAACAAAATGCACAGATGCTGTAAAAGCAGATTAGTAGGTGGTTTCTCTTTGGGTTTGTCCTTAGATTTCGCACAACTGCTCAATTCCCTTTTCACTTGTGCAAAATATATTGAGATTGAGGTCCACAAGCAAGTTTTGATGATGCAAGATTAACTCATCCCATCACCAGAAGGTTTTTTTTAACCACCTGAGTGAACCATCGAGTCTACATTACAGCAGAAGGATCAGAGTGCAGCGGGCAGCCTGGATGGATTTTATGACCTTCCAGTTATAGGACAGTCTCTTTAATCACCTCCTGCTTCCTGTCTGAGGCGAAGTGTCTATCTGTCGGACTAGCTGATGAAATGTCATCCACAGGCCACCTCCTTTCAGTCTTTTTATCTTTACATTCTCATCATGTACAGAGCCCCAGCAACCTGGTCTGCATTCACACAGCCTATGGCCCCTTCCCAACCCCCCATGCTGGCTGTAAAATAGCCCCTCCCTGTGTATCGTGTGCAGGAAACCCTACACTTCCTAAATGTTAACTGCTGCTCTTGGGTTAACGTTATCCTGTCGCCTCCTCTTGCCCGCCGACGTCTTGCAGGAATGCCCTGGTGTTTTTAAAGGTCAGAGGTCGGCTTGTCCTGGAGCCAGAGGACAGACTCGAGGCTTACGCTGGGAATAGAACGAGTGTGTGTTGTGTAAGGAGTGCATGGCGAGTGTGCCGCTGTGGATGTGTATGCCCTCTGCCAGCGGTCAGCACCTTCAAAGCAACAGCCAAGTTCACATGAACACAGTGTGTATGCCAAAATTTATACGGCAGCACACAAACACTGTTTCACATCCTGTGTTATGCACACACACACACACACACACACACACACACACTCCTTCTCCTCCCTCTTCTCTGAAGGTGTGACGGTGAGCTGCTGGGTCAAAGTCAGACAGATGGCCCTCACAGTTGGGATTCAATATCAGTGACCGAGAGCATACGACCACTCATGCGTGCATGCAGGCAAACACACAACCCACATACACGCACGCACCCGCAAACACAGACACCTAAAAGTATTTCTCAAGCAAACACATCCACAAAGTAAGAGGCGTAGCAGCGCACATTTGACCTCCAGACAGTCACACAAACAACACTGCACGTGTATTTTCAAGAAACACTTACTGATACTTTGATTCCACTAAAGAAAAGATGCGTCTTCAAAACTAACTGGATAAATTAATTCATGTGATGACGTACATGCAACTGTAGATGTGAGATTTTTCATCTGCAGTTATTTAATTGTGATGACAGGTCTGTCCTGGGAGTTCATGCACAGTACAGACACAAAGCAGGCATCGCTGGATTCGCTTTATGGTGCTTTTATGCTCAGCATTAGAGGTGGGCGGATCTATCCAATTATTGATAGAATCGATACTAGTGTATTAGAATCAATGACAAATGTCTGAACCTTTTTGTGTTGACCGTCACGTCCGTTTCATATAGGCTAGTTGCTTCAGAGACGGGCACATTTACATTCCAGGTCTCCAAAAAGCCCAGTTTCAAAATAAATGAAAAGCTGGTAGATCTACTTTACTGTGTTAACTAATTATTCACAATCACAGTGATTTAGTGGCCATAAAAATTTGTTCCAAATTTGCAAATTAATGACGATTCATCTAATAAGTCAAGATACACTGCTCTCCAAACATACAGTTTTAAGTGTCAGCCGCGTATACGTATTAGATCAATACAAAAATGTGCAGCA
Organism: Astatotilapia calliptera; assembly: GCF_964374335.1. Taxonomy (NCBI): domain Eukaryota; kingdom Metazoa; phylum Chordata; class Actinopteri; order Cichliformes; family Cichlidae; genus Astatotilapia; species Astatotilapia calliptera. Next base: position 21,865,050 of record NC_137438.1, read on the forward strand.
TCGCACACCACCACTTGCCGTTCACTCTCTGTCAGATGGCATCATGTGATGAAATGGTAAATGGCCTGTATTTGTATAGTGCTTTACTAGTCCCTAAGGACCCCAAAGCGCTTTACACATCCAGTCATCCACACATTCACACACTGGTGATGACAACCTACATTGTAGGGGAGATCGTGGCTCAAGAGTTGGGAGTTCGCCTTGTAATCGGAAGGTTGCCAGTTCGAGCCTTGGCTAGGACAGGCAAGACACTTCACCCGTTGCCTACCGGTGACGCCAGTGTCCGGCAGCCTCGCCTCTGTCAGTGCGCCCCAGGGTGTAGGTGGGTTTCAAAGCAGTTTGCATTAGTGACTCAAAGGTCAGCTGGCTTAAGAAACATAATAAACATTTTTTCCAACAGTGTATTATACACATATTGCACTTTGCTGTGTGACTCAAAGCCATAATTAAAACATTTGTCTTTCATTTTTGCCAACCCAGTTTTTTTTCTGCATAGAGCATATTTTTACTTCCACTCTTTAATTTGTGAGCCACATCAAGGACACATTTTCATTCTCTTATGATGGGAAATGAAGGTTTTCTGATTCGGGTGAATTAATTTAATCTCAATGCTTCTACTGAAATTAAGAAGTTCGGGCTGTCATGAAAAGTTCAAACAGAGCCACATGTTGATGCTGAAATAGTGTTGCTGTTTTTAAACTGCACTTATAATATGTAGATACATATATATTTACAGGGGTTACTTTTCTGAAGCAAGTTAAAAAATCAGTTTCCAGTAGTTTGACTTTACTCCTTATGAAGCCAGAGATGCTGTGCGATTTGTAGTCGTTAGTGTACATCAGAAAGATCCACAAAAGTCAACTTCAGGTGACTTACCTTTCTCTGTTGCACACACTCACACACATATGCACACTCTGCTACCTGTCATCACTATGACAAACACCTTCACCCAGACAAAGAGTGACTTTTATGCTCGTTCTCCTTTCATCAAACAAGCAACTATAAATCAAATTGTCCTTTACAATATCCCTCATCTTAGTGGCGCTTAGCACACAGTTAGCCTACATTATCCCCACTTCATTTAGCTCGGTAAACAATTAACCCGGCGCGCGTGTGTGAGCAGAATGATTGAGGGATTTGGCATTAGCTATGCTGCGTTGCGTCTCCATGCTAAGTGTTTAACATAGTTATCCTGTGTTTATGCCCCCCACCGCTACCTCCTTTCTCTCTCCTTTCCTTTTTCCGTCTCTTCCTCTCACCCCCACCCCAATGAATCCATATGCTTAAACGCTGCCACCAACTTGGAGAGAAAAGAGGGGTTAGGGAAGTTAATTTGAAACAAGCGATTAATATTTCTTTTGTTAAATAAGAGCACACATGCACGCACGCACGCTCTGAGGGTCAGCGCATCGATGAGGTTTGCCTTACTTCAGCTCTGTTTGCGATAGCATTTGGGTTTCACTACAGCAATTACAGGCCTTAATTGAATTGATTTCGATAATGAGCCTCTGTAATGACACTGCTGTGGGAATGGACGGGTGTGTGTTTGCAGTTAATAAGCCACTGTTGTTTTTGCTGGACTTAAATGATCTGTGAGGAGCCAAGCAGGATTTAAAGATGAGGAGACACACACACATATTTAAAACACCGGTGTGTGCTGCTCTAATAGCTGCATACTGGTCAACCGTCTCTGTTCAGCTCTTTTTTTTTTACTATAAACCACTTGTCCGAGGTCTAACCTTTCAGCTTGTTGCATAATATCCTCCAGGCTATAACACATGAATGTTTGATGGCACACGGCTTACTACATGGCAAACTTAATATCCTACACCGCCGCACGTCTGCTGTTTTCAGCTTAGCATAGCCGACGACTACTTCCCAGGTCCTTGGGCGGTTACAGCGGTCTGGTTTCATGGGAGCTTTTTCCGTGGCACTGCGAGAAATCTTTTAAAGGGCTGAGGAGTCAATCTGCTGGTGTATCAGTCAGTGTGAGTTAACTCATCTGCTTTTCTTGCGGTGGGCTCGGGTGCTTCTTGAGTGTTGAGTGGAAAGCTATTGTGATAGAGCAGCGATACGTGCAATGGGCTTGCACTTAAACAAACAACGCACATCGACTGACAGGCTGTGGCCATTCCTCCCCCCTGCACCACTCAGACACACTTCAAACACACAGGTAGCAGCTGATAAATGGCTGTTGGTAGCCCTCCATACGTCTGTGTCTGTTAGTTTTCTTAGGATTTCATTTAAAAGTTTGTGGACCATTAATGGGTATCAGCTGATGATCTAACAGCTAGGTGACATCGTATTTCAATCCTAATATATATATATATATATATATATATATATATATATATATATATATATATATGGTTAAGGGGTACAATTTGCCACAAGAATCTAGACTGAGTATTAACTTTTTTTTTTTTTTTTTACTTCTACACAAACCCAACAGTTTATTGTAGATGAATGTGGACAACCACTCACTTAGATGTCCGAAAACCAGTTGGGTGACGTCACCGATCGGAAACCAAGGCTCACTGCAGGGTCATATGGTAGCTAACACACTATAGAGCAGACAGGCTCTAAAGCATAAACACCTAATAAATAATATTTAAATCTAGCAGCTGAGTAAAACTGCGAGAATCATTCCCGAGATCTTCTTTTATAACCAGAGCCCCCTGCTGGCCATTGGAAAGAATGCAGTTTTAAGGCCCGTTTTAAGGCAATGGTTTCCCTTTGCAGACCTGGAGGCTACATCCCAGTTTCACACGCAAAGTGACTGAAATGCTCCGATGATTTCTACAGGCTGTAAACAAACTCCAAGTTTAGTGATATTTTCTAAATCCCACAACTCCTCATTAGATGGGGAAACCTTCCACTATAAACCAAAGTTAAAATCAGAATCAGAAAAACCCAGTGAATGTCTAAAACATGCAGATTAGGCAATAAACTTGTTTGTCTTTCAATGACGTTTGGTTAAACTTTTTTCTTTCTTTTTTTAATACTTTCTCTTTATTGATTTTCATCTTACTTTACATACAGAACTAAAGAGGGCAAGGGAAACTAACACATTCACATATGTTCACATATTCCAAACTACACATCGCCTTGTTTTACTTACACATATTACATATTACACAGGTGCATGTTCCATTCAAACACAATCACGGCTAGTCCTCTGCATCGCACAGGTATCAGCTTCTAGTCTTTTAAGGTATAACCATCCCATCTTTCCCAAAGTCTCTCTCCTTTCTCCTTCTGCAGCTGCAGTGAGAAGGTAATCAATTCCATATGATGGATTATGTTAATAATGTCTATGACCAGTTTCCGTGTGGGGGGGCTTGTCTGCAACCAACATTTAGTAATTACCTTTTTGCATGCAACCATAATTATTTTCAGTAAGTATGAGTCTCTTTTATTTATATCCTCAGGAATTTTCCCAACGTACATGGTACTAAAGGAGAAGTGTTACTCCGAGCACATCCACCACCATTTGTTTAAAAAGGTCTTCAGCTTAGGGCATGACCAGAAGACATGGAAGCAACCCGCAGCGACCTCGCTGCACTCCCTCCAGCACAAACTTGTATTTTTTTCATGCTCCAATGTGACTGTTGTGGGGGCTTCACTCTGGGGCTCCACATATAAGCTATAAGTTATAAGACTTGTGATAAACACAGTGTCATACCCAGCCCTGACAGCAGAACCATTTGGTTCTAACTGGGCCACTTTTAGCAGTTGCTCAGTTACAGAGCTGGCAAATGTTGATTGGGTCAGATGTGGACAAAATGTCACAATGCATCAGACATTCAGCTGATAGAACTTGGACTTGTCGCTTAGCTGAGGATGCTAGGCTCACTCCAAGTCAGCCCTGTCACCAAAGGCCAAATGTGGCCAAGAGAGCACTGCAGATATGGGCCAATCATTCATTTCTAACTGGGAGTAAGATTGACCAAATACAAAAGTTGTTATTTAAAACATAGTCTACACTATTAGGATTTCCTAAAATCTGTCTTTGTCCTGTTTGGTATTTGTTGTCTCATGCTCTTCTTTTCTCTTTTCTTTCCCTTCACCCCCCGGTCATAGCAGATGGCGGCCCTCCCTGAGCCTGGTTCTGCCAGAGGTCTCCTTCTGTTAAAAGAGATGTTTTTTTTTAATCCCCGCATTGGCTCATTGGGTTTCTATCTGTCTATGCTGTTGTAGGGTCTTTATCCAACAATATAGTGCGCTGAGACGGCCACTGCAATCTGATCTGAACTTAAAATGAATTCACTGTTTTGGTAGTCCTTCATTTGCATGCTTCTACGTCATATTAACATGAAATTAATATATTACTAGAGCATAAATACTGTTTTTGCTGTTTTAAATGTATAGAAAGACATCCACAAAGCCGGACTTACTGTTAAAAGACAAGAACAATAATGGAAAAGAATGGTCACACTCAAAATAATTTCCAAATCCTAAAGATTTTTAAATGTATTTACAGATTTGTGCAGAAGTCTGAACTCTCTCTGGGAAGCTTGATGATGATGATTTGAAGCAAAAATTTCAAATTTGCATTCATCGCTCCATCAGACCTGTTGCCACTGATTTTCAGTCCAGTTCTTGTGTAATTTGGCATACCTCGCCCTTTTCTCCAAGTTTCCCCTCCTTAAGAATGGCTTCTTGACTGAGCCCATTTCTGATGAGGCTTCAGTGAACAGTAAACGGATAAATGATGGATGGATTAGAGTGTCCAGATGCTTCTCGCCCGTCCTGTGTCAGGTCTTTGTTGGATTTTTTTAACAGTTTCTTAAGGACATGACTTTTACATACTGATTATCTGTTCTTTGTTTATTTTAAGTTTCCTCAAAATGTGAAAGGAAACACACCATGGCAACAATCTTTCTTCGGCTAGTAGAGGCTTAGGAATCACTTTTTGGGGCAACCAACAAGCGATTCCTGTGAAACTGTTTAAGCATTTTTCATAGATTCATCTAAAGAAGACACAATACTGGTTCTTCCCTCGAGGTAGACTCCTTTTTTATGCTTAAATGATTCAGGAGTCAGTATTAAGTGACTTAAACATAAAAAGCCACCATTCCTCTGGATGCAAGATTTAAAAGATATGCGGGGCGGTTCGAGACTTTTGCACAGCACTTTATTTTACATTTAAATGCAACTGTCGTGAGGAAAAAATGAGCCGCAGTAAACACTTAGGCCTGCAGCGAGAAAGCAACCAGAATCTTCGATTGTTTCAAAGCGAGCTCACGAATTCCCTTCAAAGACGGGAACAGTGAGAGTCTCAAGACCGCCAGGCCTTGTGCATGAAAGAATCATATTCATTCACATCATTCAAACTGATAGTGCACATTATCACTTACAGTCGGCGGTTCTGTCTGCAGCTTTGTCCGCCAACTTGAAATAATAATAAATGACCGATTAAATGGCTTTTGTCTCTGGACTGTAAATTGCTGCTTTTAAACCTTAACCTTGCTCCAGATCACACTTACTTTGATGAGGGGCCTTTGATGTGCGAACACACACAACCTTGTGCTTGTGCTCTGGCAGTGGAGCATCACTAATTATCTCACCAGCGGAAAGGTAAGGGAAGTGGGGACCTGCATGTGTGTGTGTGGTCTCAGTACGATGGTAGCTTTTAATGAGCCCCACATTTCTTATCAAGCTTGGTGCTCAACAAACGCTCTGATCCGCCCACATGGAGGACTGGGCTTGACTGATCGCGTCTGATGCCCCCCCCCACCCCCACCCCAACCCCCTCCACACCATCCTAGCCAACACCCTAATCAACCTTCCTCTCCCTTGCCTCCCTCCCCTCCCTTCCGTCTTACTGTCAGAAAGAAATATCCTTGAGAGAAACTGTGAATCAAAGGGCTTTTTCATCCTTTTTCACAAAGAAAAAGGAGCGATGGAGAGGGACAGAGATGGAGTGAGAGACTCAACAGGACAAAAGAAAGACAGAAAGTGAGCGAGGGATGGATGGAGAGAGGGCAAGAGGTGGAGGGAGTGAGAAAAGAAAACCAAGGATAAAAAGACTGAACTTCTCTGAGCTGGAGGGCGCTCCAGAGGACACGTCCTAGATTAGCTACCATCCCTCCCCTCCTTCCATCTCTCCATCCACCCTCTTTCCTCCAACCCCAGCTTCAGATGGGGAGCAGCAGCCCTGGGGCCCACTCGGCGGGCGTCAAGGGTGGAAATAGGAGGGGGGAGACACTGGGCATTTAGACATCTGTCAGCCACTAATGAAAGAGTTCAATTTAGTGGAAAATCTAAAACAACCTTGTCTGACAGGCAGGCTGACAGGCTTTAACTCGCCGTGTGTTGTTGTTGTTCGTGTACGCGTCTCGCCGTCGTGTTAGCGTGAAGAGGACCAGGAGGGGGGCATTAAAAAAAGGTGAAAGGGGGAGAAAAAAAATAATGCAATAAACTCAGGCTGTGCTGGGGCATATGCTTGCGAGCACATGAAAGTGTAGAGCTTGTGTGTGTGCTCAAGAGTCATGCAGGGGTGTGGATCAGTCCATGCAGCAGGGGTTGGGTCTTATGGCTTTACATCGCTCCAGGGGTACAGGGCATGTTTTTCGACGATAGATGGGTTATGGTAGGGTTTTCTGTGTGTGTCTGTGTGTGCGCGAGAGAGAAGAAAAAGCATATTTAGCCCTCTCCAGTGCTATTAGAGTTGGAGAGATGAACACATGGCTCTCCAGGCAACACACGCACACGCAGACAGACGCACACACTTTGTCTCCACCCCCCCCGAGCTTCATTAGCGCGTCATTAGAAACAACTCTAGTGAAAGCTGTTGTTTTAGAGAAACAGTCGTGCCTATCTGTCCTCGCCGAAAAGGCTCTACGTGTGTGTGCCATGCAGACAACTCATTATTTTTTGTTTTTTATTTTTCTCTTTACTTTTTTATAGATTAATCCACCTGCTGATTTATGTGCCGTGCTGCCTAGCGACACTGCTATTACTGAGGTTGAATAGTCAAACTGAACGCAGTTTTATTGACTGTGAAAGCATGAATGGTTGGATTCATGAACGGTCACAAATTCCATTGTTTGAAAGATGACGGGTGTGAGGATGGATGTCCACACACAAAACAACAGCCCGAAGGTTGTAATGAAACAACTGGGTGTAGAAAAGCCCTCTACCTGCGCCACACAGCAAGTGTCACATCTTCAGAATTTATTCGTTTTTGAAGATCAAATTCAAAGTAACCATATGAACTGCATCATCTAGGACAGATCTGAATCTTTAAGCTGTATATACACGATAAGCTAGATGTGGAAGATCCCCTCATTAAGAGCAAAGTAAGCACAATTACGGCAGATTTAATGTTTACTCAGAAACGCAGTTAAAAGGAAGAACTGGGCTGGGGATGGGTTGCAAAGCAGCTTGCAGAGGCAGCAACAGCTGTAGGCACGCTATAGCAGGTGAAACAGAGTGACTTTTATATGATTTGCCAACTTGTTGTGAAGGTGATTATCAGCTGAGCCATCAGCTTCTGATCTGAGCACAACTTTGGATCTTTAGGCGTTCGTGGCTTAACACATCAGTTGTGACAACACTTGCCGCTTCCTGTTTGTAAGCTTTATGTTTTGCTCTTTCACCCTCTTTTTCTTTTCACAGAAAATACTTGGTTAGGATCTCAGAAAAGAGTGTGGCATGGGACGGCATGCTCCCTTTTCAAAACCTTAACCCTTCACGTTAAAAAATGATGGCAGTAAATGATGCCACTGCATCTAAATTTGACACCATTGGTGCTCAACAAGCCTCTGTGTGTCTGAATAATGACTGAAACTTATAAGGTTTCTGCCTTTCAGGGCTTTTTAATCTGACACACAATATGGCTTATAGTGAGGTCTAATGTATTAACGAACCATTCAAGACACCTACACTCTAGTTTTTGTAAGCAAAATTCTAATTTGAGCATCAATTAGCTGGTATATTTGCAATGCAACCATACTAACCACCATTATTTGTCACATATGGTCACCACTGGCTCCAATAATCCAAATTGGAGACATCCATAATGAAAAGTCAAGGCTTTAAACACTAGAGTGGGACTATATTTGGCTATATTTATTTATTACACTGAGTTTATAGCTAAATAAGAAACATTAGCTCGCTTCCACTTCGTTTAGCTTAGCATACAGGCTAGAAACGGGGTGAAAAGCTAGCCTGGCTCAAAAGATGTAAGAATCCACAAACCACAGCCTCTAATGCATACACACTAGCAGCGTATATTTTAGCAGTTTCACAATTTCAAAATCTGAAGTGTAAAAATAACCCAAATTTCTCTGCATAGGCTGCACAAGAAGTGGTTGAAAAGTGAAATCCTTATCATTCAGCATCAACAGCAATGACACTTTACCTTGCAAGCTGAGCTACACTCATAAATATAATCTTGTTTGCTGGCCACTATCTTCTTGGAACTAAACAAAACGGAAGCAATCAACCAAAAGAAAAAGTAAATGATAACCTTGCTTTTGATACAACTGAGGTGAAAACTGAAAAGAAAAATTGTTCTGACACTCAGTTCGTGTTGTGACCTGTATCTTCTCTAGAAACATTACTTCATCGCTGAAATATGACAGGCATGTCTGGAGCTGACATGAATATACACATTCTGCATGCATACAATCACATATGCATACATTTGGTACGAGTGCGCTGACGGATCGCTGACAAATCTTCAGGAGAGACATCAGAGGAGTGATGGAGATGGGGCCGGGAGAGAAGCAACAAGCAGCGCTGTCATTTTTCTTTCTCTCTTGTTTTTTTTCCAACTGGCGAGGAAGCCTACACCTCTCCGCTTTGCTCTCGCCACCGCCATCACCTCTGTGAGAACCGAGCAGGGAGAGATTCATCACATAAAACCACAGACCCCCTTCACTTATCCCTTTTCGCAAAAAATGGCAGCCATTCAACTGTTTTTTTTGCCCTAAACCAACATGGCTGCCAATACCGGTGCCCTTTTCTCCAGTCTGGCCCCCGTCCAGCTTTCCACTCTGATTGCATCTCTGCCTGTTAGGGCCTTGGGTTTGGAAGGAGAGATAGAGCGAGGGAGGGGATGAGTGCCAATACAAACATTGTTCTGCTGGCTTTTTACAAGCCAGGAGAGTGGGGAAGTTAATAAGCAGGTATTGGTTTTTAACTGCGCCCCGTTTATTGCTTTGCCCTCGAGCGTGCTGGAGTGCTCTACTCCACCTTTTTCCTGTCCATCTGCCCATCACCTTTGCTAACCTCCTGCTCAATTTCCCCCTCTCTCTGTCTGCTCTCCTTTTGTCTTGACATGCCTCATTCAGCAATTAATCCGCCATCCTCATCATCTGTTTATTTCTGCCTCCCACTGGATCCTTACTCTCATTTTATTTTATTTTTTGGCCCTTTTTTTCCCATTTTGAGCTGAGTTGAAGCCAGTCAAAAAAAAATCCAGCATAAACCACTCAATGCTCCGTCATTATGCTGCTATTGATTTAGTGTTTTGCAAGTGTGTCCTCGGTCCTCTTCCCTGTATATTAAATCTAAAACCATATCCGTCCATCAATACAGGACAATCGCATAAGCTGTTGTTGTCCGCCTCTGACATGATGAACATGATGCGGGTTTAATTGCATATGTGTCACCTGCTTTTTTTTTTTTTTTTTACATGGGTTAACATTTTTAATATTTGTTGCTCCCAGAAGCTTTTCATGAACAAACATGACAATAAACTTTCCTTTACTTCCAGCACTTATGAGCAACCTTTTAAATCTCACCGCTGGGCTCCGCAGATTCTTGTTTCAAAGAAACAACTTTCAGCTTCATTTTTAAAAACTCTGTTACAGCACTTGGCACAAAGCTACAACCCCTACAAGCAGTAGCGGGTGGCTCAGTGGAGTTGTTTTGTCCTGGGGCTTGCCTGTGAGGCTACAAATAGGCTGCCCTAACCCAAATCTGGGGCCATGAAGAGCTTAAAAGACACAATTTGGGGTTAGAAAAACTGCTTTAATCCTCTACAAGGTTGATGTAAAAAAAATATTTAATTTCAAATTTTATTTCATACTTTCAGTCACTTAGTTGCCAGCCAGCAGAAGTACTGAGGAATGGTCAGAGCCTGCTAGAGAACACAGATGGACTATAGACAGACTGTTTATAAAAGATGAATGCAGCCTGCAGGTTTGAAAAGCTAAGCCAGGGCATAAGTGCATTAAACCTTTATTCTTTCTAAAGGCCAGCAGTGGGTGAATCCTCTGGATGCAAAAAGAATGAAGTGGTAAATAAGAATGCATGCAGGTAGTCTATGATAACCCAAACCTATATGCAGAGTGGGATTTCCCTCCTTAATATGTAACCAATAAAATATGGCTTATTTGTTACGTATTACTGCTTAAAATATAGGTTACTTTTTTAACCACCACATCTGATTTTTAAAGTGAATCTAGAGTAAGTAACACTGGGGTCACTGGGTTCAGACTCTGTGCCGCTCGTCTTTTAGACCATGGCCCTTTGTGCTAAACCCACAGTGAGAAACTTTGGTGTTAAACTGGAGCATGATTTTTATACTAAATAAGCAGCTGAATTCTGTTATTAACACTAGTTTTTACCACTTGAGGCTTTTATCCACCATCAAATCAGCTTTATCTTTTAAAAGGTTTGAATGTCTCATTCATGCTTTTATCACAATGTGTCTGGACTATTGTAATGCACACTGTGTTGGCCTTAGTAAAGTTTCCCTTTTTTGCCTGCAGTTAGTCGGGATTTGTCTTCTAACTGGTACTCGCCATTGCAAGAACATTACGCATCCTGGCCTCCCCCCATGTTCCCTCAAGTTTGCTGAGGTCCATAGACCAGCTGCTCCTGGTAGTCCAAACAACCGGACTGAAAACCAGGGGCAACTGAGCTTGTTCACACCTCCCTGTCCATGGTATTACAGTTTTTGAAAACACATCTTAAAACTAATTTTTATTCCTTTATTTATTATTTATTTCATGACTCTGCTCTGTTCCAACTTTTCATTGAGCCAAAGAACTCAGCTGTTTCAGAAAACTACCGCTCATTAAATCAAAGAGAAATTAACTATCACAAAAAAAACCCAACCTAAAAATCTCCTCCTGCTGATTGCTCCCTCTGGGCTGTTAGAAAACCTTGCCATGAACAACATCTCTAAAGAAATGTTATCTGCAAGTGATAGAGGGCTGATAGAGACGAGCAAATATACTCCTGATTGGAAATATCAACCCTAACCCTAATTTAAACTAAATGCGATTCATTCAAGCTTAGAGAATTAAATATAAAGAAATGTTTTACTATATTCTTGCTCGGCTTCCATATGACAGATATTACCTACCAGAGGCATCATAATTTCCAGATAGACATATTTAAATGTTAATAAATGCATTTTCTACAAGTTTAGGTGTAATGTTTTGTACTGACGTTTTAAAGACGCTCTGATAATGTGTTGTTTACTCTGCTTCAGAGACCAAATACAGACCCAAATTTACTGCTACCTGACATCAAAAAGGCCCAAACGAATGCTGCAGGAGAGAGAAGCAAGTGAGGAAGAGGGATGACCAGACAGAACAGAGGGAGGGATGGTGTTATGGTGTAGAAGAAGGCGATTTCATGTTCCTATAATCCTGAAACTGCTGCAGTATGTGTCCTCCCCTGGGCTGTTTCACACCTCCAACCAGGGATAAGTGACAAGCTCTCACGGTGCAGAGAAACAGCCGAAATTTAACATACTTATTCCACGAGCAATTAACACGGTGACTCTGTGCAAAACAACAAGATTGACTCTGAATTGGGAGCGGGAGCATAAATCCCACGTACGGCTCTTGTGGGATTCGTAGTATCCACCCTGTCCTGCCCAGGGGGGCTATCCACTGATCCAACCGACAGAAGTAAGAGCGTGCAGGCGCTCAACTGATGAGATTCCAGTTAGCTGGCACAGACGAGGAGAGGGGTGGGGAAGCAGCCAATAACCTGAGCAGAAGGGATCTGGGGGCCTCTAAATATCCACCCAGGGCTAAAAGTGTGAGAGTGCGAGCAAGCTTCAGCCCACTTCCTCTATTGCTCTCCTGGGCCACAAGAGGGAACAATATTGGAAAATGGAGCACCAGCACACTCCTTTATAGTCAGGCATATGCACGGGTGTCCAGAAAAGCAGGAACAGATGCCAGCAAGCAGATAAACATGCAAGTGTTTTCGACTGCTAGTGGCAGCGTGTTTTGATGATTGTTCTCTAATCATCTTTGCACAAGGATGAGCGTGCAGGCTAGAAGCAAAGGGAAACACAACACAAACTCCTGCAGACTGCCGAAGCCAGTAATGAAAATATAAAGTGGGGACGAGTGGGTGATTGTCAGCTTTTGGTGAACATTTGCTTGGAATAAATTTGGACAACACGTTTTTGCGAAACAACAGCAGATGATATCATTACACTAAAAGCCGATAAATTATAAATCACTGGCAATAACTAGTTGTAATGTCTGTATTTCAGTGGAAACGTCTCCTCACCTGCTGGCACTCAATTTCGATGTTGTCAGCGCATTGATATGTTATCAGCAGTTGGTGCCCCACTCTCACCAACTGACTAGCAGGCTCATTAGTCTGTTACAGCCATTCTAATCAGTGACAAACAGAGAGCAAACCCACATTACATGGGATGCATCTTGTGTGCAGAAGTGCACAGTGTTAAATGTGGTAAGTTAGCATGTGAAAAATTTATATCAATATTTTGTGCAGTAAAAATATTTCTAAAAGTCACCGATTCTTAACGCAGCCGTTGACATCAACCATGTAATATCACAAGATGAATTTATTATTATTATTACTTTTTGAACGGATCGAAATAAACACATGTGACCAATCAGACCACTGCATTTGGCAATGAGTGCGCTCGTAGATGGTCAGATGTGGTCTTTGTTGTCTACATACGCGTTACACAACAAGTTCGAAACTGGAAACCTCTGAATTTTGTTTCGCTTTTTCACAATGTGCAAAGTGTGTAAAGAGAAATTACAAACAAAAGTAAAAGGCAACTCTTAAAAACTGTCTAAAAGATGAGTCTTTAACTTGCATGTCATGATCGAGAATTACATAGATGGGTATGGATTATTATTATTAATCCCACACTGTGGAAATCCACTTGTTACAGCAGCACATGGCTCAGGTAGAAAAAGTCCATTTGAGTTATGTTTGAAAATAAAACCAAAAAATAAGAAAAAAAAAAGCCAAAACTGCTAAAAATGATGATTCAAGTCAAATAAAAGAGTAATTTGTATGATGTACAAATGGCTACTATATACAGTAAAATACAGGACAAAGACATTTTCTAGATTTTCTATATGTACATGGGAAGTGCTGAGGGAATGATAGTATATATATGTGCTTCCACTACCTCTCTGGTCTCTTATTGTGGACTTTTAATGTGAAAGCACACTGTCTAATCGTAGGTGGTAGCAGCACCAGTAACAGGTGGAAGAAGCCACCAAAGATCAACATGAGACTGTGTGCGAGTGACACATGAAGCACGTAGTACTACGACTCGAGCATTTTTCACAAATTAATTCCAGACAGCATCAGGAGACTCAGGTTGGGACACTGTCCTCAGCTGCACTCTTTCATATGTGGCACTACAGTCTGCTTCTGACAGGTTCTCCATATTGGAAATAGTCAATCTGGTTTATTTAAAGGTGATTTCAGGATAGTGTGCAGGAGGCGGGAGACCTTATGTCCATTCGATTGCTGTGAACTCACGGGACTACTGTCTGCACCCAGAGCCGACAGGATAAATACTGAGGTTTTTACATGCAGCTCTGCGGTCTGCGGCTGAGTGATGGTGCAACACAGGGATCTTATTTGCCTCTATCTGTGTACATATCAAAAGATGGTCTGTGGTTCTTCTATTAGGTAGGCTACACTGACTAACCTTCTAGGATAAAGATAGAGCTTGGGTTTTAGGCTGAAGTCCACCTACTTTCATTAGAAATGTTTCCTTTTTTGGATCATCCAAAATCTTTTTAACAACAAAAACTGAACGAATGTCTGAAATGGATCATTTTCTATTTTCTAGAAACTTTTCTAACTCCAGACAGTCCCCTGGTGACCCGGTGGCTGTTATGGTGGTAATAATGGTTTTTGACTTTTATGACATTCACACTTAAGCTTGGAAAGAACCAGTGGACATAGACTCCCTCCAAACTTTTGAACTAACCTTGACAGTCACCTGCTCGCACTCTCGGTCACTCACAAATGCTCTGTAGCAGCAGCGCAACACACTGAGGCAGTTACTTGCGTATTCATACCCACCCACACACACACAACACAGGTCGGTGTGGGGCGGGGTCGGGCGGGGCTGCCTCGAGGTACCGCTGTAAGTGTGTGATTAGAGGAGAAAGTAGGCAGAGGAGAATGAGGACACACACTCACCCCTGTTAAGGTCTTTATGTTATGCAGTGCATTCTGAGCTTCAAGGGCAGCTTTCCTTGTGTAAAACGTGACAAAACAGCAGCCTGGGGAGAAAGAGAGAGAGAGAGAGATGAGCATAAGGAGCAACAAAGAGCATTTTCTCTCTTCATCTGCCTGGCATCACCTGTCGACACTGGGAGACGCTGAGTGAATGTTAAGGAGAAAACATCCTAACGGAGAGGAAGAGAACACTTTTTTTTTTTAGTTTGTTTCAACGCTGATGACTTGAGCCTGGAGGAACCGTGCACACAAAGTGATGCATGAGCACACACTCACACAGACACACACTCACATGCGAACAACAAGGAAACGAAGACAGGAACGTGGAGAAGCAAGGTTGTCTCTTCATTAATCCCAGAGTGATCTGTGAACAGCTGCTTTATCGTTCATTCACCAAAGAAAGCGCTGACTCATTTATTTATGCTCCCTTTATTTGCATCTCGACATTTCTGACAAATGTGGGCTGGAAATGGAAACATTCAGGTGACACACATGTTACAGCAGTTTTTAAATGATCATATTTGAACGATTCATCAAAAAGTAGTGAAGCCATCTAAAATCAGTGGAAAAAACTGTAAATCTGACAAAAAGTAAAATAAAGAAATCAGCGACTGAAACCTTGGCATGATTCAGTTTGAAGTGTCAATGCAATTCACTGATCAGGCTACTAAAAATCACTTTAAATCAAAATTTGAGCTACGTTTAACTTTGACACTGCAATGTCTTTAGACCTGCAAATTAAACTTTACAAGGTGCTTGCATGCTCACACTCTCACACAGTACCACAACTGGACTCGAATGTAAATGTATACACAATTGCAGTGAAGAAAGCAGGGAGGGAAACGAGAGTAGGGCTGAAACACCGCAGTCACGGGCCATTTTCAGTCAGCACACAAACCTGCACAGTCAGGCAAAAATAAGCCAGCGGGAGGAAAATGTAGGGCAGAGACCGAGGTGTGACTCTTCTATTTTCCTCGTACACACAGCAAGCAGCTGTTTATGTCAAACACAAGGTTTGGACAAATCGCTCACGGTGAGGATTTTGTGTCTGCGTTTACGTCCTCATGACACGACTGTCGAACAGCTATGGGGAAATTTCCAAACGAGATGTAACGGGGAGAACATTTATCAAGGCAACCCACGGCGGGCTCGAATAAATCCAGTGTTTGAACTAAAACTAGCATTCTGGGGAGAGCATAAACCATGTTTTTGTAGATACAGTTTAAAGATGCCACATGCAGGCAATCATTAAGTTACTGCTTCGAAAAGAAGGCAGCCATAAGGACGCAGTGGCTGAATGCATGCGTGTGTCACTGCCACTGCCGCCACTGTTGAAAATGTGGAGAATGTGTTGAGAGCTGCTCATCCAACTAACACAGCGAGTTTACTGTTAGCTTGTGACTTTCACAGGTGTTCCGTCCTGTTATTGTCTCCCCAAAAACACTTCCGTTTATCTCATGTCTGAATCTTTTGTAGTAAGCCTCGTTATCCATGACACAAACAAACACACCAAGTTGGACAAAAAATCGCGTAGATCTCAGTAAAGTTGTGATGCGCGATTTCTTACAATCATCACAGACATGAACGTGCAGAAATCTTGCTGAGATGCTGAGCAGGTGAAACATGCACATTTACCCAGGTTACCCAAACAAAAATATCCTGTCAAAGAGAATTATGCCCAAGAGCCTAACTTCAACAAATTTCACTACTTGTTCATCCTTTTTTTTTTTTTTTTTTTTTTTACCATAAATTAATGTAAAAAGAAACTGGTGCATAAAAAAAATTCTCCAGAATGCAGGAAACAAAGAGTTTGGTGCTCAAAATTGAACTTATATTTGACATTTCTTCCCGATTCTCAAATAAAACCTATACCCATGTCCATAAACTGAACCCGGGGAAAGATAGTGGAGACGACGGTAGAATGGCTGTCCAAATTATTACTAATATACATTAAAGTTTGTGATCAATCTAAATTGCCCATAGGTGTGAATGCAGGAGTGAATGTGAGTGCGAATGGTTGTCTGTCTCTGTGTGTTAGCCTGGCGACCAGTCCAAGGTGTACTCGGCCTCTCGCCCTATGACAGCTGGGATAGGCTCCAGCACCCCCCGCGATCCTGAAAAGGATAAGCGGAAGCGAATGGATGGATGGATGGATACATTAAAGGGAGCTACCACAGGATAAAATCCCAAACTGTGGATTGACTTCTTCTTGCATTAAACCTCTGCTCACCTACAGCTGCTTACCTGGTGAAGAGGATCAGTAAACTGCACATTAGCATGAGGCAGCCACAGGTGAGGCACTGCTATGGCTTCAGCATCTTAGTCCAGGTTCATATGCTCATATGCTTGGACCTGCTGCCTCCAGCTCTGCTCATCTGGTAATTTTGTTGTGTATTTATTTGTCCAGAGATGAGCAGAGCGGACCATTGTTTACATCTGCTTTGGTGTCTCCCCCATTGTCTTTATGGCACAAATCAATTCAGTGTGAATACGGTGAATCGGTTGAGGTTTTGTTGCCTGTGCTGCAGACATCAGCCCTGATGACACTTGCCCTGCAGTGCATCTTAGTGAAATCCAACAGTGAGCATCTGGAGCAGGTTTAGCATCCAAATCCCAAAGTCCCTTTGATGAGGCTGGGAGTGTAATGGATCTGAATTCCTGCGGTGTCCTCTGGGTGCCAGGGCTGTTGAATAGTTGGCCCTTAGCCTAGCGTCAGCAACGTGATTGGTGTTGTGATTCAGATGGTGCAGTGCCTGTGTATTAGCAGGGATAACTCTCAGCTTAGCGTTTTCCCTCTATGACCCCCAGTGTGAAAGACGGCTCGGGGTGTCACTTCACTAAACCCTAAGCCCCCCCGCTTCAGCTATCAGTATCAATTTGCCACCAAGAGTTTCACACCAGCTTCTACTGGTTAAAGGCAGGGAGATAATCGGGGGTATTAATCATGACTGACAGAATATCACTGGGTAAAAATGTATTCAATGTATTCCATGTGGGTCACCAAAAAGATGGCAAATACACACCAAACTCTGTGGTAAAAGTGCTGGCTTCCACATATCGCTGATCTCCACCAGTTCGGCTTCATCTTTGTGCCGCATTTCCATGATAAAAATTAGACCCAGTGAGGATACGGATGATGGAGAAGCACTGAAAATCCTAAATTAGGTTGAAGTTGTAGTTGTAGTTAAGCCAGCATGAAAAAGCACCATTAGAGAGAAAAAAAAGAGTAAAACTAAACAAATATTAGCAGTGGAGTGTGCCTATGAATTAAAATTAGCCATGGGGAAGAATGGTCCAAAGAACTATTGAAATTAGAGTCCTAATAAGAGGAGACGATCAAATAATGAAACTCCACCAACAGTGGGAAACCAAATAAAATAAAAATCCTTGAAATGTAAAAGCTTTTAATACATGTACAAGTTTTTACTGAGCAATGAAACGACTGCATACAACTCCAACACCCACATAATATATGAGCCATGCACCACCATACCCTCTAAAACAGAGGTGGGGGAGTTCCAGGACTCAAGGGTCAGTGTCCTGCAGGTTTTAGATATCACCCTGGGTCAGCACACCTGAATTAAATGACTAGTTCATTACCAGGCCTCTGGAGAACTTCAAGACATGTTTAGGACGTAATTTAGCCATTTAAATCAGCTGTTTTGGATCAAGGACACATTTAAAACCTGCAGGACACCAGCCCTTGAGGCCTGGAGTTCCCCGACCCCTGCTCTAAAAGCAGACCTTGGGAACATGACGGTGATCCGTTCAATTCATTTTTATTTACATAGCACCAAATCACAACTTGCTAAAGGTGCTTTATATTCAAAGGTAAAGACCCTCCAATAATAGGGAGAAAACCCCAATGAACGAGCACTTGACGACAGTGGGAAGGAAAAACTCCATTTTAACAGGAAGAAACCTCCGCAGGACCACGCTCAGTGAGGGGCAGTCATCTGCCGCCACTGGTTGGGGTTTAGGGGAGAAAGATGGGCCAAAAGAGTCAAAACTTTCAATGAATAATCTAAACACTCCTAAAAAAGTAAAAATAAAGGGTTTAATTGCAAAGTAATTGAAAAGGCCTGTGCAGATGCACTTTAGAGGTATACTGTAAGGGTCTCAAAACTACTTATGTGTACTGTTTTCCACCAATGTGTGGTGCCAGTTTGACCCCTGCCCTGTCCCCCCTGCCAGCCTCTCCCCACCATGCCTGCTTGTCCATGGATGACACCAGCGACTCATCTTGACCTACCTCTCCTCACCACCGAGGTGAGTCCAATCAGTCTCATAGACTGACCCAGAAAAACACAGTAAATTATCTGATGTACAAGTGTTCTCACTAGCTTCATTGTTTTTGCAAGAGGCACATAATTTTCAACTGTATATTTCCTGCATGCTGGGTAAAAAGTAGAGATTATGTGTATTCAAGGGCGAGCTTTTTAGTATTGCCTCAGTTTTGTACATTATAATTCCAATTGCACCTGTGTTCAAGCTTTGCCCCCCTGTGTGCGATTAGCAATTCCAATAACAATGTTGGAGGGTTAGCGGCTGGATGTGAATTCTGATTCCAGTGGCATTTTCTACATATCTGTATATGGGAGGGTTAGCTTTTGGTGTTAGCATTAGTGATTCTGACGGCATATAATGTGCAGGGGAGGGTTGGCTGTTAGCGCTGTGTTAGCCACGGTGTGTTGTCATTCCCACGGCGTAGCCAGGGCCTTGGAGCCATGCGGCATGTGGCAGAGCGTCCCAGGTGGTGGGCTGTCAAGATGAGGATCAAAGAGCAGAGGAGTGGACCACACACACACACACACACACACACACACACACACACACACACACACACACAGAATCCTGCAGAAAGCCACTGAGTGTGCATATTTTAGGTGTAGGTCTGCACGTTTGCTTTTTATTTACACATAAGCATACCTGTACTACAACCACAAGCAGGTGCAGGGGCCCAGCACGAATAAGCTCTTTCCATCAATTTGTGTGCATGTGTCTTTTTTTCTGCAGAACAAACATTTACCTGAAGGCCGAGAGGGCTCTGAGCAAGGAGACACACTTTGCTTGTGTTGTCGAAAAGGGACACTTAAAACCACACACCAGAGACGTGCACGCACAAATCTGGAGCGGCAGGAAGGAATCTATTAGACGCTGGAGTGTACGTGTGCACGTAACAGAAAGAGCAAGACAGCCAGATGGGACATGGGAAAGGAGGGCAGAGCGTTTGCAAGTGAGAAGAAAAAAAAAGAGAAGAAGAAGAGGGGAGAGAAACAACCGTTGTGAGTTGAATAGAGAGCAGAGGAGGGAGATGCCTGTTCATAAATGCTTCATGGCTGCTGAAGGGGGCCTTTGACTGAGCGAAGACCCACGGCCCCCTGCCTCTGTCAACACATCTACCCCCTCCAACAACAGGTCGACCCCAACTTCTCAGCTCGAGACAGCAGAGCTGCAGAGGAGCTGAAGGGGGGGCTGAATCGGCAAGTTGAGGAGGTTTTTTTTCTCTCACTTATGTCTTCCAACGGCTTTCTCTAAAAATCAGGCACACGCGAGGCCGTGTTCTTAGAGTCTGAAAATTAAACCCGCTTTAGAGGTGACAACCTGACCTGTAATTTTACTTTCTTTGCAAATTAATTTCATAATGTTTTCTTCTTGTTCTGTAACTCTTCATTTGAATGGGAACATCCCAGTCTCCCCTCCATGCCACGCAGTAGTTGGGAGGGTCACCTTAGCCTGAGTGCCAACTAATCTACTTAAATGACTTTCATTAGTCTGGGTTTCAGCGCTGTTTCCCAGTGGCCATGTTGGACTGTTTCTAGACTATCATTTTTTATCTTGAGCTGATGGAAATTGTTATATTTAAACACACTTACAGAAAATAAAGCACCTTATTACATCTTTAGGTTTAGACCTTTAGCTTGTCATTGGTGTGGCACCTGCTGAGTTACTGGCACTGTCATTCGTGTCCAGTGACAATTTTTTACCTTAATCATTGTCATATTTAGAAGTTAGAGTGTGTCTTTGGACTGTGGGAGCACCTGAAGAAAACCCAAACACACAAGGAGGACAAGCGCCCTGGGCAGGTTTAAACCTAGCACCTTTGTGAGGTGAGGCGACCACTGTTCCACCTGTACAAGGCAGATACAAAGTAAACTTGTCAGCGGGTATTAAATACCTTTTAATTTAACTTAAATATATGAGGAAACCCTTAAAGTCTCATTTCTTTTTGTATAACAGACTGTCTCCTCACGCTCAACCACAGAATCTATAATAAATGGTCCTAATATCTACCTTTTACTGCTCGGAACAAGCACTTACAAGTAATCACCTTTAAATCCAATAATTAGCCCTTGGGGGTACATTTGTGGAGACTGTATCTGTAGGGACAGAAACTTACTGTAGTCCAATTTCAGTGTAAAGGGTGTGCAGTTACGCCACTTTATAACTTCTATTAGTGGGGTGTCAAATATAAGGCTCGGGGGCCAGAATTAGCCTGGCACAGACTCCAAATAAAGTTTGGTCTTTAAACTGTATTTTCACAAGTCTTCCCCCATGGCTATTCATATGGGCTTCAAACAAGAATTTCAAAGTGTACAGTCTTCACATGTGGTCGTGGGGACGAGTTAGCTTGCTTTGCTAGTGTAAGCTCAGGGACAGCTTGTTAAATTCAGATAGATGCTAACTCTACGAGAATCTTCCTGTGTATCGCTCCCTTTGTGCAACTCTGAGCTTTAACACAGTCCAGGTTCAGTCCAGTCCATCAAAAAGAATAATACGATTTCACAGCACTTTAATTTAAAGCTGTGCACGGGTAACGATGGAAACATGGACTGGAAGAAAGAGCAGATTCATGAGTTTCACGTCATTGAAGGTAGTTAGCATAACAACAGCAGTGACTCCAGACATGCTCACAAAAGCATGGGACGAGTTTTATATGTACAACTTTATATTAGCCATTTATTTTAAAATTTACTCAAATCTCTATGTTCATTATTTTAAATATTTTTAAGACAGCCTTGTGGCGGAGGTTTGGTCCCTGGCTCAGCTGCAGGGGAGGGGTGAGCTCAAGGGGCAGTGCCAAGGAAGTTGGAGGCACAGCCCATATGGAAAAGATATATATAAATCTTATAAAGTTTGTATCTGTCTGGTGTGAAACTTGTATGAAACGCATACAAGAGTGAAAACAGATATAAGATCCCTTGAAAAATTATATAATGAAACTTGTATGTTTTGGTTACTTACTAAAACAATATATATAAAAGTAATGAGAAAGTGGCCACTTTCATGAGTAAATCATATAAGTTTTTACTATTTCTTTTCCATATGGGAGGTGGAGGTCAGAGACCAGAAGAGGAGGTGTGTGTGTGAGGCCACCTGGAAAGCTGACTACGCTGGAATATTCGTGCTGATCTGAAGTGCATTGTGTGTTTCACAAATAAACTGTAAACAACTATCAGAATGCTGTGTGGGGTCCAAATTATTAACAATACAGAAGTGACCTTGTTTTGTGGCACAAACAGCATAAAACTGAATGAGTATTACAAACTGGAGAGTTTCCTTAAAGATGGAAATTAGTGAAATGTGCATGATTTCATCCAAATCCCAATGCTAGTTATTCTTCTTCTTATTATTATTATTCAGTGTAACTTTGCAGGTCAACAGAGTTGAATTCTCGAGGAGACAGAAAACTAAATTAGGAAATAAAAATAGAATATATATCTTTTTTAGCTCCAAAAAGCCAAAGTTTGATGGACACCATCCATTGCAAAGAGCTGATATATTTGTCCAATCGCCTGACCTGTAATTTTATTTAAAATAATTACAGGTCAGTTCTTTAGAATATGAACAGGTTATGTTTTTACCTCCAATTTACTTGCTTAATCCCATGGGTTAAGGTTAAAGACGTATCTTGTTGGTCCAAACCTCCAGGTTGGCACCAGCTGCTCTATTCAGCATACAAATGTGTGGGCTTGAATTACCTCAGACTGGAGAAAGAGTGGGGAAAAGGCCGGCGGTAGGGTAGGGTGAAAATAACAGAGGCAAAGCCCTGCAGTCCAGCAGAATGAAAGTATGCTTTATTAAAAGGGGAAAAAGAGACAGGTGTGGGATGTATCGCAGAGCTTCACCCAGAGCCCTTCCACCCGAGGCAGGGTTCTTACAGTGACCCACACGAATTTCTCCCCCCCATTATTCCCCTTCCCCTCTACTTTCCTTTTGACCCCTGGGGTTCTACTCAACTGCTGACCCACATTAACTATACTTTACTGCAATTACTGCTCACACAGGCCTCTGGGTGGCATGGAATACATACTCCACCTCGCTCCATTTCTTCCTCTCCTGCCCCCCTTCTCGCCGTTCCCTCGTTGCTCTCTCTGTGCAGCTGTAAAAATGCCCCTTAACGTGTATAATTTATGTGTGTCAAAGAGCCGCTGAGTGACAGCAGGGATGGGGGGAATATGACAGAGAACACATTCTGAATTTGACAGCGCAATAAGAACAGATTGTCAGATGGAAAAACAGGGAGAGGATGAGTGGATGGCTTCAAACAATGCCGCATCTCTGACGGGCATTTGGCTGATGTTCTAATCCTGTTAACGTAGGAATCGGTCCAGCTCGCAGCACTTCACAAATCTATACAATCCACTAGTTACTTTGGTGGAAAAGCACCAATGTCAATCCTCCCCCTCGCTGGCTCCCTCCCTTACTGGCTGTAAAAACAACAAGAGCACTTTCAGGAAATCAAAGCCACTTTCTGGCCGACCTCAAAGTGCTCGGAGAGGGAGGGGAAAAAAATCCAGCTCTGCAAGTTTGCTTATAACCAAGTAACTCTCTCTGTCGCTGAGGCATGCAAAAGTATAAACACAGAGATGAGCTGAGAATCCACACACACACACACACACACTCACATAAAATCTCCCATTAAAATCCACCTGCAGCTGCTCCCTAATTGGGCCTGGGTAGCTGGCTAAAAAAGCTAACGTCTAGTTAAGGCGATTTAATTGGCCGCTCTGCTTTAGGAAAGAATGAAATAAATCAGTCCTCCGTCTCAGGTCGGCCCCGTCTCAACTGAATCCATTAGAGCAGATAATTGTCTTGGACGGCGGAGCGTTCAGCTCTGCACGTTGCCATAGCCGAGCGAGAGGATACAGTCGGCTTGCAAAGCGGATGTCTGCCATTGGACGGGTGTGCGGGTCCCTGGACACGGCATCAGAGCAGCCCAGGCAATGAGGAAGCTGATCTGAGCAGTGATCGAAAATCAAACGCTGTAATCTGCTACATGTGTTTATCTCTGGGCTGGAAATGATTTCCAGAGGCGTTTCTGTTTTCTTTCTTCATTTTTCAATATGACACACGGGTTCATAACAAATGACGTTTAAGCGGTTTCAGACGTCCAGATCAAACATTTATCACGGCTCGGTGTCGATTTTCACGTTTCGGCACCTTTTTAGTGTCAGCCTCGTCATCCCTCGCTCACGTTTTCGGGGATTGATGTTGACGCTCCCCCCCGCCCCCCATTTTTTTAATTTGTCTTTTCAGCTACAGGTGGAATCACTTGCTCGCAGCAACTATCAGCAACACAGATTAGAAAACAGACACCGATTAAAATGAACATGTCACTGGTTATTGGTTTTGGCGAAGGCTGAGTGATTATAGTCTTTTTAATAATCCACTAGTCATATAATAAAGCTGTGGCTCTTGCTTTTTGAGAGCTGAATCAGAATTTTAAGAGAGAAATAATCACTCATGCTTCATTTTTTCCCCTTCCCTGGCATTCGCAGGTCTGACAGACAACATCGCTTTATCCAATAATAATTTCAGGCCTGTTAAAATTTAGACTCGTCTGCATTCAGTTTGCCACGACTCAAATCCCTTGTGCCTTATACCTTATTTTGATCATTCCAAAGTATTTCCAGGCCGTGTTGTGCACAGAGACCTTTGCGCAGATCAGCCACTTAATGAAGACATTAAACTTATTCTGTGCATGCATGATGTTCATGTGTGCGCGTGTGCTTGTGTCTCACTTGTATCATTAAGATAAATGACAAAGCGCATCCCCAGCCAAAAAACAGACACTCACACGCTGCAACAAACCCGTCATGGCGCTTAAGGTTGTGTTTTAGCAAAAGGACCATTTTCTGTTTACCCCTCTGGCTCTCTTTGTCTCATTCTCTCTTTATCTCTGCCTCCATCTCTCTCTCTCTCTTTCAGCACAAAATGCCAAATTGCTCCATTTCTCACTCTCTCCCTTCCTCCCCGGCTCATCCACTCATCTGGTTATTAACTCCAAACACATTAAACCAACAGTAGCGCCACGATATTCCCCAGACCATCCTAGTCAGCATAAGCACACACACACACACACACACTCACACACAGCCTAAATGCAAGCACCTGGGTCAAACGACAAAATGGATTCTGCATGACGCACAAAAGTGACACAATTGAATGCTCTGGGACCAAACCAAGCTGCCTCTCAAATCATTTTTCTGTGATTGATTACATTTTGGCTTCTGAATAACCTAAACGGGATTAAAGAGATCGTTTAAATTATTACCAATATGTGTTTTTGAAAGCTGAAATGATATCTCTTACTTTAATGCCAAAAAGTGCTCTGAAAACGACTGAATGGTGTTTGCTCAAGGAATTTTATTTTCGTCGGGCTGAAGCAGCCTCTCATACAGCACTTAGGACCGTCATGTGATGCCAGATGATGACAATAATAAGTGTGTGTGTGTGGGGGGGGGGGGGGGGGATTACACTGATCCACAGATATCCACTCGCTGGTTTGATGTGGAAAACTGCATTTTAGCCAGAGCTCCAAGCGCGCATTAAGTCTTGGGTTTTATCTTCAACATCCTGTAATTAATCATTAATTTATTCATAGCTGTCCCGATCCAATGTTTGCCCAAGTCTGACTGCCATCTTGGAGTAATTTCTTATAATAAACCAGCTGGTAAAATGAGAAGTAACTTCAGATTTAAGTTGTCATGCTCATTTAAACAGTCATAATTCGATTTTGGAGGTAAACTAGAAATCACATTTTTTCCCTCTATGTCAGCTGGTATGACATGTATCAGGTGACGCTGGTTATGGCTTATGTATGTAGTTGGTGCGTTGGAAAAATGAAGCCGATATTAAAGTGCCTTAAACCTACATTTTATCTGAAGGCCACCAGATGGCGATGGCTGTGATTACAAAGAGACTTCCTGTAGAAGTCTATGGAGAATGCAACTTCCTGTCTTGAGTTTATGGGCTCAGTCACTCATTTTGGGTGTATTTTGTAAATCTGTGGTATGAAACTGCACTCATTGGCTAACAACTTGTGATTGACTGGTCATTACTCAGTTTCACAGCCAGACCCGCCCCTCGTCTTCACACCAGTTTCCTTTGCAATCATGCGGTGGAAACGCTCATCTCGAGGCTTCAAAAACTAGACTTCAGAAACCAGTGGATATCTGAATTGCTGTGTCCATCTTTTATACTGTCTAACCAACAATCCTATATTTAAAAACCAACATCCCTGATTGGTGGAGATTGGCGTTGCCATGGTAACATTTAAACCCGAGCACCCTCAGATAACCCGAAACAGTGATTGAGATCAGGAATGAAGCACTGTATCATAATCGATAACCAAGCTACACTTTAAATTATAATAATTTATTATATTTCAAAACTTTGCTAATGAAGATAATTCAATTTGATAAGGTTGGAAATCATTTGCTGTGGAATCTGGGAATTACAAAGCACTATGGGATGAGTATTTCATTAAAAGTAATTATGTAGTACATACTCTGGTACCTGTATCCTTTTATTTTCCTGTTATTTTTTGATGCCAAAAGACAAGTGTGGGATATTAGCAAGGAAAATCAGGCAGTTAAGCAGCAGTATTTCTTGTGGGACTGCACAACTTTGCAAACCTTTTATATGCAAAACTGACTAAAGTGAAAAAAACCCCCAGTGAAATCAATGGGTACTTGAATTTGACTCCTCTAAAGCTTTAATGAAGGCACATAGACGGTTAAAGAAAATAAAGCAGGAACTAATAAATCATTTTACTGCATCCCTGTGACGATGGTCACTTTTTGACCACCTAAAGACTATTAAAGACGTTTTAACTTAAACATCTAACCAGAGAACCTGTTGAAGGTTTCACAATAAAGCCTACAGTGCTTAATAACATCATAAAAAAAACATATTTTAGAAACCTGCTCAAAACTTGTTTAAAACCAAAAAATGATATTGTTATTTGTTAAGGAAACAGAAAACCGAACTCGTGTTTTTATAACCAAATTGGAGTCGGCACACTGGACTTTAAATCAGCACAATATTCAAATACCGAAAGTAATTTTCTGTTCAGGAACACAAATAAATAATTTTAATTTGGCATCTTAATCAAAAATAATATTATCCTTTACTATTTTTTCAGCTTTTTGTAAAACAGTTAGTTTGAGAATTTACGGATAGCAGAAAAAAGATATTTTAGCATTAATAATATCATCAAGCATTACAGAAACATAAAAAACATAATAAATGCGTGTCATAAACCTTAAATGGTTGTGGTCTAATTAACTTGCTAAGCACTGTTTCTTTCTTTCTTATTCATATCTGAACAGACTAATCTTAATTTGACGAGGCACACTCTTGTTTTTATTCACTTTCAGACCCATGCATCCTCCATAAATTTATGAGTTGAGCATTTAATTAACAAGTTATCATGCTCTTTTCCAAATTTTCGCTGTCAATTATGTCGTCCTGTTTTCCCCTTTTTGTTGTTGTTGATGTTCTTTTTCAAACTAGCAGTTGTGGAGATGTCATCTAATGAGGGTGCAAAGAAAATCGAAAAAAGAAGGAAGCAGAAAAGTTGGGAGTTAAAGTGGTGAGCAGCGAAACTTCTCCTACGTCTCGGTGGGTCTAACAAACTCATTTAAATCCAAACTGGTATTTTACAAAGAATTGAAAAAGTGCCTCTGGGTCACCGCTGGGGCACCGGAGTGGGCTCATTTGCCCCAAATGGCGAAGATCCTTTACAAACAACACCATTGCTAATTTAAAATAAACACATTGAGGGAAGCGAGGGGCCACAGTTTCCCTGACACTGGCGAAATTTCAACAGGGAAACTGGCGAGGGTGCAATCGCAGCTCCTTCTGGCTGAGCGGGTGCAGATGAGGCCAGGCGGCTTACTTAACTATGAGAAAACAACAACAGCGCTCAGAGCCTGCGAATAACAAGGCCAGTAAGAGCCCAATCAAACGCTACATTTCCTCTTAATGCACTCCACAAAAAAGGAGACTGTTAAAAAATAAATAAATAAAAATGAGGCATATGGACAGAGATTGTCATGTTGAGTAGAAAAAAATGAAAGGCATGCTAGGTGGCTTTGCTTTCTCCCGTTGAGCGATACTTTTGACTCATCAGCCGCAAAAACAACTCATTTCAAGGGTAGTGAAGATGGAGAAGGAGATGTGAAGGAGCTGAAGGACATGAGGGGGAACTGTGGCCCCCGTCCACCGCTCAGAGATATCAGAGGGAACAAGGAGAGCGAGGAGAGGCTAGTGGGGAGAAAAGGAGTCATTTCAAGGCTAAGGACACACAAATGCAAAGCACATGACAAGTGTGTTGGTGTGCAGAAATGCGTTGATTTGGCAGAACGCTGTCTCCAGGCTTTCATAAGCTTGTATGACTCAGTCAGAATGAGAGGAAGCCAAAAACGAGGAAAATCAGAGAGAGAAGAACTAAAAACAGAGGTGAGGTGGAGGGTGTAGCTGCAGAAAGGTGGATGACATCACATCTTTTAAAAGTATACACTCAACAGGAGGACAGCTTTTGATCGCCCCGCATTTTTTACACTCATCGGAGGAACAAATGTTTCAATACAATTATATGAATAATGTGAGTTAATGAGAATACATTTTGAAATCAGCCTCAAGGTCATTAAGACACAAGAAAGAGGAAATTAATTATTTATATTTTATATATATATATATATATATATATATATATATATATATATATATATAAATATATGTCATAAAGTTTAAGATTTCTGATTAAAATTTACAGAATACTACAGGTTGGACAGCCAGTTACTGTAATTTCCTATGATAAATTTAGAATAGACTAGATTTTCAATAATAATTAACCAGGCGATCATTACCCAGCAAAACTCTACAAAGTTTTCAGTATGCAGAAAATTAGTAGTGCACAATTACCGCATTTACCTGGTAGTTAATAGCCTTCGGAGCTTAAATCACTAATTCCTACTTAACTATTATTCAAAAAAAAAATCTGTTCTAAAAATTGCAATATGAAAATCACCCATATAAAAACAGGAGTGAGCACGAGGTGAGCATCTCTACTCAACACTGATTTGCACTCTAAATTTCCCTTGCAGCGTATAAGCAGGAACTCTCAGGACTATTTGGGGACATGGGTCTCATGCGAGTCTACCCAGGTGCATTTGCATAAAGTGCAACGTTTTATGTCATTTCGACCGACTGAATATGTTTACAAAATGCACACGTTCATGCACTGATCTGCATTTCTTTCTACCACAAACATGTAGTTCCACAAAGAGGCACTTGCAGCTGCCTGTAAAAATGAGTCAATCCTCATCATCTTCAATAATAAAATGTGACTTTAAAGAAGAAAAATAAACATTTTTAGAGCCAGACAGTAAAAAAAGTATTAAATATTTATATAAGTTGACAGTTTAAATTACATCAAGGCTTAACATCTTCATTATTTTGCGCATGGACGATTTGACTATGGCTGCTAGCTGTTTGCTCGGCATCAAATCAGCTATTTCATAGTCAGTGAACTGGATCTCTTGTATGTGTTCATGTTTGCAACACTTTTGAAAGCCTTATTAAACTAACAATATTGCTCGTTGTACATTAATCGCTCCAAAAATGCAAAACTAATTTTGGTCAGTAAGACTTAAACGGGTGACGTCACTGTGGCAACATGAAGCACGGGAAGTATTGAAAATAATAAGCTCCACACACCAAAACCAAGAGGTCAGATCTTATTCTTATGATTTCCGTATAAATAACACTGTTATTTTCCCTGGTATTAGGTCAAATATGTTTCCTTCTCAAAGCATCCGACAAGCCAAATGAGAAGTTTTTAAATGTAATACAGAGCTTTACTTTGTAATATATCACCGCATTTCAAGACATCTATAGCAAGCATCAGCTGGCCCAGAAATGAAAACTCCTTGACTTCATTTTTCTTGCAGGAAAGTGTTTACTGGCTTTATTCACACTTCATCCCTCTTGATTCCGATCTTGTTTCAAGTGACACTTTGAAACTTCTCTTCAAAATTTGCTTTCCAGTCGGGTGGAAACGCCACCTCTCCCTTCCTGCCGTCCTCACTGCCTCTCTCTTTACTTTCCTCCCACTCTCCATGTCTCATCAGGAGTGTCATCAACCCCCACTCTGGTTGATGGCTGTTAATATGGCAACGCTATTGTCTGCCCGTTTGTGGCTGCTGTCTCTATTGTTTGCTCTCACACTTGATGAATTCATCAAAGGAAAAAGAAAAGGGAATGGGAGAAAATAGCTGCAAATCATGCAGTTTCGAACAATTGACTGTGTAAGTCTGGCAAGGCGAGTCTTTGTCTTCAAATGGTGCACGAAATACGTGTTTGCTTGTGTAATGTTGCACATGCATCACTTGTTCTGCCATTAAATAGGTGGGACGGTCCTCAACCACTGATAGTCTATGTGCCTCTGTGTGGGTAGAAGTGTACATACAGTTAAGTGTTTGTGTTTTCTGTAGGGGTATCCTACGCATTCTCATAGCAGAGCGTTAAAAAGTGACGTTTCTGTCAGAAGCTGTTGGCTTCAGATACAGACAAACTGTCCTTTGGTGTTGGAGCAGTACTTGATGCAAAGCATAGATGGCATATAAAAGATCTATAAAAGATGGATGTGACCATCTGATGTGAAGTCCTGAAGTAAAGCCCTGAGCTGAGAATTGTCGTAGTGTCCACTCTTGGTGTTTTAACACCAGATGTGACCAGCAAAGGGTCACATCTGGCTAAAATGCAATCTCATTGGCTATTGATTTGTGATCGGCAAGCCACCAGTCCATGAGAATAGCCTGGTTTATCCTTTTTAAATTAGTCATGACTTGAAAATAGCAACTCAAGCCATAACATCATCAGGGAAGTGTTTTGAGAGGTCATAGAAAAAATGAGCAGATAGTTGACTGCCCACAGATTTCTACTGACTAACCAAGTTTGTGAAATCCTGCTTTAGAGGTGTACTCAGTATTTTTTTTTGTATTATTTACTTAGAAAAAAAGGGTATTATACTCATAAATATACATAGATTACTAATTGTAATTACTAATTGTATTGTATACTAATTGTATTGTGTAATTATATCTTCCAAGAAACTGATATGTTCTCATAAATTTCTAATTAATTTTTAATTAATCCAAATTTTTAATTAAATACAAAGGAGCAGGTTTGTGGTTTGTGTTCCATGTTCTCCACCACATTTGAATACAGTGGCCTGAAACGACATCTCCCATATGATTGGCTGGAGATCTGCCACATAAATAAAACACCTAAGGTGGAGGAGAAGAGACATTTGCTTATTTATCCCTGATATTGTTTTAATTACTTATTATCAGCAGACTAGATTTGCGACCTTCCCATCTTCGGACAGCTAACAATAGCTAATATTAAGCTTGCGTAACCTAAAAATCACGCTTTCCCTCTGATAAACTGTTTGATTTAACGCTCATATTTTGCAAGAGATTATCTGCTAAGAGTCCAAAAATGTTAGATCCACTTCAAAAAAAGTTGATCTAACGCTGGCTAAAGCAGCTAACAGAGGCTAATAGCAGCTAAAACAAGACTTACTGACAGAAAGGTTCAGTCCTCAACTTAGTTTCATTATCATCGATCAGAAGCGAGATTCTCTAACTCACTGATATGTAATGGACTCTTTCCCAAAGTTTTACAGCCTCTTTCAGAGTAAATAGACCTGGAGATGTCACCTGACATTGTCATCTGAGGTGATCAGTAGACAAACAGCCTTTCACATATGTTATAAATTTAATGTTTCTGACCTTCTTAGGCTGACTACAGCCTGACTACAATTTACACAATGTAATGTTCAATTCTCAAGTTAAGCATGAGGGCTGTTCCCATCTTGTTTGAGCCACAAATGACCTTAACTGGATGCAGAAGCATGCTAATTTATAAGCTAATGCTAGTTAGCTTGATTAGCAAGTCTGGCTATTAAATAAAATGCAGATTTATGGCACTTCAGAGGCAGCTTCAATTTCAGACATAGAGGGTCTTCCCATCTTTCATATAGTCTGTAATGCCGAGAGCTAGCAGTGCTGCTTTAACCCTCTGAGGTCTAAGTCATCATTAATGATGACCCTAACCCTAAGCAGGTTACTTGTGATCTGGTGTGTATTAACCCTGATATAATCACTGATGATTGTAATTCTAACCCTATCATAATCCTAACACTATTATAACATCTTTTTGTTAATTTGTCTCTACTGAAAACATTGAAAATGATGCTTAATTGTACTCTGGTGGGTTTTAATGTGATGCCAAGGGCTCCTGAGTCATGGCACCAAGGCCAAAGGACACCTTGGGCTTATCTCTGAGACACCAGCAGCTTTGACAAAACAGGAGCACTTGACTCCCCAAGAAGAGGGACCAAAGTACCTCGATTCATTATCATAACTTAGGCTACTGTATCATTGTATTTGCATAAACGTTTGTTGATATTTTTATGATTTATTTTCTTCATCATGAGAAAGAAAGGAGAGAAACATAGGTAAGAAGGAAGAGAAACTATAGCAGACAACCATACATGAATGAATGAACACATCACCTCTAAGTACTGTGTAACCGTGTTGGTTAGTACCTTTGCTCTGTGGAGGGTTCTGGCTGCGATCTCGGAGGATGTTGATCTGGTAGACGGCTCCATACGGTTCGAATAGCTCCTTCAGCTCCTTCTCTGACCAGGAGCGTGGAATCTGGCCCACAAACATCTTGATGGCGTCCGGGTCTGGCTGGTCCGAATGCTCCAGCGCCCCGTTCATTTTTCCGGCCGTGCCGTTACTGTTGAAGAGACAAAAGGCGGGACATTAGAACATCACAGACAAACCAATATCACTAACAGCTTAAGAATCAGGGTCTCTGTGTTCATGTTATGTGATTTAAACTGGATCTACAATGCTTTTAAGCATTTTCCTAATATTTTTGATTATCGTAGGAATCTCGAACTAAAACTACACACCCGTAAACACACTTAGACACAAACAAACTTGACCTGAAGCTAAATTTGAAAACTTAAAAGCAGTTTTCACTGGCAGAACAGCGTTACCCCGCAGTTTCAATTTCAAAAGACCAAATATCCAAACCGTGCTCTGGCTTGCTCATGGAAATTTCCCTTGTGTTAAAATAAATAACCTAAAGGTTGAGTGTATCGTTTCTGCACACAGCACAATTACACGTTTCAAATTTGCTCCCCAAAATTCAGCAGAAACTAAAATTTACGCAGCAGCATAAAAATCAGTCTTTGTTGCCTTGATTTTCAGCTTCACAACTGATTTTCTCAGTCAGCCCAGTGTATTGTAACCTTGTGGGGTTTTTTTTTAAACTAGTCATCCGCACACATATATATTGGTTTTTGCATACTGCAGTATCTAATAGAGTAGACATAGAATAAAATGGCCAAGATCCTAATGGGTTAAAGTGATTTGAAAGCTTAAACATCTGTAAAAGTAGAATATCATGAATTCTGAAGCATTTCAAAGCCACTATAAGAGAAGATACTGAGCTTTCAGCAGACACACACATGAAAAAGGAGGAAATAATAAAATATCTTAAATTAGAACCTTGGAACCAATATTGTGCAAAAAATTAATTTAACTTCAAAAAATGCCCTCCCAGGTTTTCATTCATAACACTATGGAAAAGGCTCTAAAACAGCCTTTAGAAACGTCACAAGGACACTGAAACTCAGTGAGAGCCACACTAATAAAATTCTCTTGGGTGCCTTCGCAGCTCCTTACAGCGGGGCGAGACAGCTTTCAATTTAGGTTTTACAGCCTGATATCCCCGAAGCCGGCAATTTTTATATACACTGACCTGACACATCAGCAAACTGACATTTCACTGTGATGCTAAGTGTGGATTTTTGATAGCGGAGATGTAGCGATGGATCTATATGGGATGTCAGTAAATCCACACTGAAGGACTGAGGTGAACTCAGATTTTATTTTACAGCGCAACAGCAAAAGCAGCATACAAAGTACGTCTTTTTTTTCACTGCACTTGCCGACACAAGACCGAGCTGTAGCCGACAGAGGGGACACTCTGTGCGAATATATGTGCGCCGTGATGCATGTGTGAATGTTTGTGCGTGTTCGCACGCCTCGCTGGATGCGGGGTAAACAGCGTGCGGCGTGGTAATGCGAGGTTTTGTGTGAGGGATTAGGCTGCAGAGCCAGTACAGTAAACCTCCAGGCCGCCTCTAACAGGACACAGATGCTTACACGCCGATCGGTCTGCTTATATATCTCCACATCTGGAATGCATACGAAAAGGAGTTGAAGTGCTTTCCCGCCCTTTCACTGCAGAGCAACAACACTTATCGTCACAAAACACACTCGTGGCTCCTCTCTCTGTTATTTATTTATTTAATTATGCACCAATGAAGGTGAATAACTTTCAGCACCTTTCAGCAGTAAGGCCATGACAGAGATGAGAGCGGCACCTGAGTACGCACGAGCCAAAGTGTGGCTGTGTTTTGACGATAATCACACACACATGGCTGCAAACAACCTCTTACATACACGCAAGCGCCATCAAGGCCTGTGGTCTATTGAAGACGGCTGAAAACCAGTTTAATGAAACCAAAGTCAATGGCTGTGCTGTTTTATTGCTCTTCTCTTCCTTTTGTTGTTCTCAGCAGGAGAGTGAAAAAGCATTATCTTAAGAGGCAAAAACAAAACAAAGCCAAATCCTGAGCTTGGTTAGCTGACAACGCTAATACCACCCTATAAAGCTCAGCGAGGGCGAAAGGAGAAAGAGTTGCAGGAAGGAGGGAGGGGGAAAGAGAGAGATTGAGGGAGAGGAAAGAAAACATCCAGACCTTTGAACGCGGGCCATCCATCTTTTGCAGAAAGAGCCAAGGCGCTCGGCAGAAACGCCCAATTCTTTAAAGGACATAAAGGACATGTCAAATAAAACGCCAGAAATGGAGAAGGAGTCAACGAGCCAAGCCCGTGCTAACAGTCCTCTGGGCAATAACCGCTCCTCGCTAAGCTGTCCGATAAATCGCTCGGGCCTGGGTACTGCACGAGCCCCAAGGGTGGTAGCTGACGGCAGGGGGGGGAGGAAAGAAGGGAGGGAAGGGCGGCGGTGGTAGCAAGTAGCTGACTGGCCCTATCACCGGCTGATATTTAGCCACATAAACGGCGAAGACGACTGCATCGGACAAGCTGCGGTGGTCGCTGGGTTCAGACTGCAGCACATCATGCCTTCGCCCTCTGACACACACACACAAAGCTGATGTGTGTGTGAAAGCTAAAGAGCAGAAAGAGGGGGAATAGGCTGGAGACAATCCCTCATTGTTAGCTGTTTATGTGAGGCTTGTGGGGACTGAGCAAGGCCAAGGGGGGAGACGATACAATAGCCGGTGTCAGAGGATCGCCTCCCTCGTCCAGGACACTGTCCACCCTGTGCTCCTTCCACCATTCACTCTGCCTGCTAAGACAATGAATAGCTTCACACCAGCAGCCATAAGGTGTACGAATGCTCACAGAGCTGTCTTGTGTAGATTGCACGCTCCGTCTTTCCCTTAGGTGGTTGGAAGTAGGTGCCTCTGCTAACTATAAAGGAATGAGCGGCTCTTCCATCGCCCCTGTGGCCAAGACTGACAAGGTGTTATTGGAGGCAGGCAGAGCTTTATAGTGTGTGTGTGTGTGTGTAGATGTTTGTGAAAGTGTGTGAAGCTTAGCAGGAGAGTGTCCTGGGGCTCGGATTAAGTCGTTGAGTGGATCCACTCCTGCCATAGACTCTCCATCTCCCTCCCTCTTTTCCTCTTCTTGCTCTTCTTTTCTCTCTCCCTCCCTCTCAATTTGAGCCAATTGTTTGCCTTAATGGCTTAACTATTGCTTCCATCACTCTGGTCTCCCTGAAGCACAGGGCTGTGACTGAGGGCTGATCTACACTCACTATGTGTATGTGTGTATTAAGCCCGGCTAAAAAAAAAGTGTCTGGGTAGGGCTTTGAAGCATGTGCTGAGGGCTGCTATTCCCTCACCTTGCACTCACATTAGACAGCAGGCTTGTTTGACCAAACTACAGCTGCATTATATTGATCATAAAACCTTATGATGGTTATTTATTTATTCATGCATCATCTTCATTATACATTCACAGCTCCTCAAACCTCCTCTCTCAGCATATTTTTGGCAAATTCAATAATTGGCTTCAGTGGTAACAGTGACATGAGAAGCGAGCTATCAAGACATGCTTGCCAGGACTGTAGCATGTCTGAACCCAGCTTAGCTCAGATACTGAAAGATAACATTTATTTAATGTGTGTTTTTCACTTTACTTGGGCATGAATCAAAACGGAAATGCAACAGAAAAGCTGGAAATGTTTATCATCAAGCCATTCACCACTCATCCGTGTGGTTTCTCTCTTTTCAGTGCCCTCAGGTTCCAGCTGTTAACTTGTAGAACACACAGTTAACAGTCAGGTTGCAGAAAGTGACTTATTTGGACTTAAAACATCTACTTTGTGGGAGGGCTGGTTTAAGCACATTTAAAGAAGCTGTTTAGAAGCAGAATATAGTCCAAAGTATAGCCAAGAAAACAGTTAGAAGGCCTCAAGATTCCTAATAATGTTCAAGAAAGGTCATCCAATAATTTCTGGGGGTGTGGGGAACAAGCTTTTAACATGTTATTGACAAGTTAAAATCAAGTTCAGCACTCAGGCTGTCTTTAGTGCTGTTATTGTCTGGAGACAAAATGTTTTTTAGCTGCTTAATGTTCCACTACATTTACCAGGTATTTGCTAAGTTAGTCTTTTAGTCATTAAGAGCTGGAAAATTGCAAGAGCTTTTCTTTTGAAAGCAGTGACCCAGATATTAACGTGATGAGAAAGATGAGACAGAACCAAAAGCTGTGGACATGTAGGGCTGCCACCGAGTACTCTAAATTCAACTATATAACTGAATACTAAGAAATTTGGAAATTCAACTGTAAAAATGAATGCATGTGTAGTTGAACGGACTCAGATGTACTGTCCTGCGCGGTCAGGAGAGAGCTGAGCCTAAAAGCCAAGCTGTGAATTTACAGATTGATCTAAGCTATGGCCATGAGCTGTAAATAGTGACCGAAAGAAATAAATTGCTGATGCAAGTAGAGGAACTGAGCTTCTGATGAAGGGTGTCTGGGCTCTCCCAGGTGAGGGTTAGGAGCTTGATCATTCGAGCTGGAACTTCTCTAAATCGACAGGAGGTAGTTGAGGTGGTTAGAGTATCTAATTAGCCTGCCTCCTTGAAGCTTCCAAAGTGAGTCGTTTTGTGCATCTCCTACCAGGAAGAGGCCCCTGGGCCAGAGTCAAGCCATGCTGAACAGATTACACCTCACTGCTGGCTTGGGAGTGTTCAGTGTACGCCTAGAAGAGTTGCAGGAGGGGATTGGGCATTGGGAGGTCTAGATGTCTCTGCTTAGGCTGCTGCCCTCTTGACCTGGACCCAGAGAAGCAGCAGAAAATTGATATATGGCTGTGAATCTAGACACAATCCATCCATCCATCCATCCATCCATCCATCCATCCATCCATCCATCCATCTTCTTCCTCTTGTCTGGGCCCCAGTCCCTGGGGGAACCTGAAAGACCTTGTAGAGACACCCTAGGACATGCCAGAACCCTTCACCCAGGATGAACCATCTCAACTGCCTCCTTTCGATGTGTCGGAGCAGCAGCTCTACTCTGACACCCCCACCCAAATGACCAAACCATCTGTAAGGGAGAGCCAAGACACCCATCATCATATCCACATCCCTCAGTTACTACTCACAGCTCGTGGCCATGACAGCTTGTGTAAACTGACAGCTTCACTTTTAGGCTCACCTCTCTCTTCACCACAGTGAACCAGTACAGCTAGGGGTCATGTTGAACCAAAGCACTGATTTTAGAAATTGTGGAGCTCTCTGGAAGTCAGGAGGGATTCAGGCAGAAAATAAACAGATTATTATATCATGAGAAACATACAATGTAGAATTAAGGTTCTTTATGACAGTCAAATCATTAACTTTCTGAGTTCTCCTATTTTTTCTCCAAACACAGTGTTGCCACACAGCAATAGACTGGCAATAAAAACCCTAAAAATATATTGCTTTGCTGTGGATTTTACAGGTAGAAGGAAAAAGGAAAACAATCTTTGCCTCCACAGATAAAGAGTAAATGGTGACAGCGATAAGCTACCTGGACTACATTAACCACCTGCTCTCCCCTCTGTTGGCCTTGTTCACAGCTGGAGTTCAGTAGGCAGCAAGATAGGAATGTGCTCCAAACAGACAGTCGGAAAGTGACGGAGGTAAAAGTAGGAGTAAAAGAGAGGGAGAGGGTGGAGGAGATGGATGCAGATGAGCCAGGTCTAGAGTAAGCACAGCAAAGAGCTCAGCGTGTGCTCTCTCAGAAACCATACACACATGCATGTACACATATCACACATGCATACACACACAGGCTCTGGTTCAGGCTGGCTGCGCTGATCCCCCTGCTGTTTTCCCCTTCTGTTTCTGCTCTAAAACACACATCCATTCTGACTCCCGTAACCCCTCAATCGGAGCACACACACATACAAGTACACACACTCCAGTGGGTTCGTGGAAAGGCCGAGCTGTCACACACTTCTTCTCATTGGCAGTGTGTTTGCAGGGTGTGCAACAGTCCCACAGGGGAACTAATCTTGCTGACAAGCAGAGTGAGAAACATCAGTTCCCCTCTTCGCCCCAGAGGGAGTGCGGGGACCAAGGTCAGCTTACTGCACATACACAAAGACATACCTACAAATATGTTAGAAAACACACACAGACATACTACCACGGGCAATCAGATCTCCTCAGATGTGCACACCTTGACAGATTCTGACATGACTTAACACAAACAGACAGAAATCGTGAAAGACGCTGAAAGGGGTACATCAAGGGCTACATGACAATTCAATAATACTACTTTCGGAAGAAATGACTCCACGATCAGTACACAGCAGGAGATAGTTTGTTTAAGACATGGACTGTCTGGGTAGAGCTGGGAAGAAGCAACAAACACGATAGCGGCTCTCTTGGGCTGCATTAAGCAGATATTTCCCGTCTCACATGCATGCTAGCAAATAATACACAGACTTTGTAGATGTGACCTGTCAAGTTAAAAAGCTTGTGTTTGATCAGATGTTTCCAGACATTTTCTTTCTCAATTGCACCTCTATTTAAAAAAATTCCAGCTCTGCACTGTGTGTTGAAAATGTAACCCTGTATTCTTAAGTTCAATCACTACTAACTAGTTAGTTCCATCTCTTAGTGACTCCTGTTTAACTGCTAGCTGGCTGACTGGATCACAGCTTTAGACAGCATGGCTCCCAATAAAATTGGAAGTCTGAAGATTAAAAACAGACCAGGAAACCCCAGTAAAGCAGAGAGCGGATGCGTCATCCATACTTTTTTGCCAATGATGTAGTTCTATTGGCCTCAAGAGAATGTGACCTTCAGCATGCACTGGAGTGGTCAAGTTGCCTCAACCGAGTGAGGAAATTATGAATATCATATGAACATCATATGAAGATATTAAATTTACTGCAGCTGAGTCAGCTGGAATGAGAGTCTCCAAGTCTGAGGCCATGGTTCTTGTGGGTTGGTGGAAAGAAGCTGCCTCAAGCAAGTGAGTTCAAGTATCTTGGGAACTTATTAACGATTCATCAGCAGTAATGCAGGTGTTGCACCAGACTGTTGTGGTGAAAAGAGAGCTGAGGCTCACGTTGAGGTTTCCTCTGTGGTTCCGGAGACAGGGCGAAGGGCTCAGACATTCGGAGAAGTATTGGAGTGAAGCTGCTACGTGTCGAAAGAAGTCAGTTGATGTGGTTTGGGCATCTGGTTGGGATGCTTCCTGGGTGACTCTCTTTGGATGGTTTCTGCGCAGGCCTAAGCGGGTAGATCCAGAATGAGCTGGAGAGATTATACATCTTATTTACCCGGGAACACCTCTGGAACTCCTTGGAAGAAACTGGGAAGTGTGGCTGGGGAGCAGGACAAGTGGAACATCCTGCTTAGCCTCCTGCCATGTGTTTAATATATGGGGGCCCAAAGCTTGTAGATCTTTCTCTGTAGGGTTCCACAGATAATCATTAGCTCCTGAACTCTGATACCATCTAACCCATTTGAACAGTGATGCTCTATTCATGTTCTTTATATCCCTGAAAATGAAAGAGAAGTTGGCTCTGCTGAGTGCATTTTCCCCCATTGGACACACTGAGCATCAATGAGCACATCACACAGCCTTCTGCATTAAAATGAGGTGAGGAAGGCACACTTGTAAACATACTTGGAGATCCTTAGAAATATGAGATTTACAAAATCACTGCAGCCATTTAAATGTGCTCCTTTCATCAACACTCGCCCCAAGTGAACAGCGCTCATACGCACCTTGGAATTCTAACATCTGTGCATCAGTGTGCGCA
The DNA here is from genome assembly GCF_964374335.1 of Astatotilapia calliptera. Taxonomy (NCBI): domain Eukaryota; kingdom Metazoa; phylum Chordata; class Actinopteri; order Cichliformes; family Cichlidae; genus Astatotilapia; species Astatotilapia calliptera. The sequence goes on from NC_137438.1 coordinate 21,905,238, forward strand.
CACGTACGTATAACGTGCATGCAGATACGCGCACATCCAGTGAAACACACTCACAATTCACTTCATGAGCCTCAGTGTTTTCTGCAGATTAGTAACTTCACCAAACAACACAAGAGCCACATATTTTTCCCTCCAGAATCCCAGTCCGTAACTGATTTTGTCAGTGCACGGCGGATTAGTGACTCAAACTAAATGAATGGCATTCAGTGTTATTATTGGAACACTTTTAGGTTTTCTCTAAGTGACTTACAGCGAGGTAAACTGGCTCCCAGGGGCCCTGTACGAGCCAAAAGAGGGAGTGTGATATTGACTGTGATTCACTTGAACTTTACAATAAGCAATATTCCACCCACCTTGAGTACAGCTCTGGGATAACAGCCACTGCTACATGTTTCATAATAAATATTTTTTATTATCAGTGTTTCTATGCAGCGGGGAGGAGGAAAGCAGCAGAAAGTGCTCGGTCTGTATGAAACTGTATGATTGCCTTTATGTGTGTGCACGCATTTTGCGGTTGCCATGGAGACGTGGCAGTACATGCGATGCAGGGAAACGATCAGATAAATGTCACAGTACCTAATGAAGCTGCACCGGTGCCCTGACGCTCAGCTAGCTCTGCGCTAACGAGCTACCGCACGCCGTCGCCGGATAATGAGGGAAGACACACATACACCTACGCTCTAACACTCACACACACACAAACGCACACTTAGACACTCACAATGTGAAGTAAACGTACTGATGCATGACACACATGGACACAAGTGAAATGTGTCTCATTCTGCTCGTTTCTCATGTCTCATATTTTCCTGCATGTTTAAAACGCTGGAGGAGCCCACACTGTTTTCTTGGAATTAAAGCTCCCTTGTTGGGTGCTGCAGGTGGCAGTTCATGCGGTGTGATCTGTGGCACATAAAGCTACCTTGATATGAATACTTGAAAACAAATGACAAAGTAAAAGCTTGGCTGAAAAAATAAAACAGTTTCCCCGCAATGGAAATGCTTAAACGCTGCTAAAAAACTCATCGCTTTTGTCAGTTTTTGGCTTTGAGCCTGGCTGACAATGACATTTTTTGGTTTATGATGAGAACAGTCGAAGCAATACTTCTCCAGGCTTTCTGGGGTCTTTCATAGTATTTCTTTGGACATTGGCTGGTTTTTCACTCAATTTCAGTCCAGGTGTTTTTACTTGTCAAGTCACTAAACACTAACCTATGAAACAGTTAAGCATAAGACACCTAACTCAAGGGATGAACAAGTGTTCTGCCTATGCATAACAAACAACTTAGCAAATAACCAATGTTAAGGGTCTGTCATGGTTTGTGGATGCAGTTCAGCAAGTGGTGTTGGGGATATTGTCAAAACGGTTGGAATTATAACCCAGAAAAGTACATTTAGATGTGGATGCACCATCCAGTACCATCTAAAAAGGTTCTGATCTGACAACAGCTTAATTTTTCAGCATGAAAATGATCCACCAACACACTGCCAGTGGGTTGGGAACACCAGTAATATTGAACAAAAGAGAGCCAACACCCTCTTTTTTTCTTATATACTGGATTTCTATGTCTTTTTACATATCCATAAATCACACCACCTATATCTGATTTTCCCAGAAAGACAAAGAAATGAGGACTGGATCAAGGCTTTTTCATAGCTTTGTATATGAACACATGCAATATATCTGTTTATTTATGCAACATGTCAGATAAGCTTTTTAAGAACATATAGCAAGATAATGTTCCCATCAGCACAAACATTTGGAATCGGACCGATCAAATAACAGGATGTGTTAAGCTAAAAAGCCTTAAAGTTAACACTTCATTTCTCCTACCTCAGCAAGTCATTAGCATAAAAATACAAAACATTCAGACAGCCACTGTGTCGTTTTTAGCCAGCTCTGACTTTTACTTTTAAGGGCTGAAATGGAAAGCATTATGAAAGATGTCATCTCATCTGGTGAAACATCTGGCCAAAATGGCCTTTAAAAGTTATTTATGAATGTCGAGAGATGAACAGATTTAAAAACGCAGTGAATGAATCAAAAAGAAGAAAGAATGATAATGAAGCGTGCACCCAATCTGTAGCCACTTGTCTTCTTCCTTCTTTTTCTTTTCACCGGCTTTCATGTAAACGTAATGCAAGCAACCACCCCACCCCATCACACGAGCGCCTTGCAGCTAACGGTGTGAACAGAACAGCGCTGGGAAGAAAATATAGGTCAGAATAATTTTTGAACAGGTCTGATTCTTCTGAATTCAGGCATTTTCCAGTCAAACACACACACACACACACACACACACACACACACACACACACACACACACACACACTCTGAGCCTCATATAAGAATGCCTGTAAATGTATCACAGCTGAGTACCCAAAAGAAAGCCTCAGCAGGTACACCCAAAATTGGTATATGAATAACTCTATTTCGTCTCTATTCAAGCTTGAGTTTTCTACCCCCCTTAACTTCTTTTAAAAATGCTTCACGGTTCATAAAGAAAGAACATGTTATGGATGAATGAGGTCCTTTCAAAGAAAGTGCAAACATTATTCTACTGTTCACAGCCTGTCTGCATGTGTGTAAGTTAATTAAGTTGCACAACGAAACTTAAACTGTGTATTAGTCACCGTGCCACTGCCTCCCATACACACACACACACACACACTCAAAGTGCTATTTTATAATTTGCGAGAAGAAACAACAAGGTGATGAACGCTGTCACATGCAGAGGAGGAGTGGAGCTGAACTACGACCTAGGGTTAAGTAAAGATGAGGGTTTGGGTTAAAATACATTCCTTCACAACCTAAAGCACCTGCTCCAAAGCTGAATTTGCTCAGTGAAAGATTTTAAACACACCTTTTCACATGATCTCTAGATGTTTTCTAGCTTTTGGTTTTCACTGACAACAGCTGGCAAGCAGGTAGATTAGCAACTGGTGTTGACCTTTACATCCAAATCTGACAAAATGATATGAGCTTTGGTATAGTCCTTTTTGCACATACTGCCTCCACAGTCATCTATGGATTTAACCTCTGTCCATGGTAAACTCCTAATCATGGACAATACAAAAGGTTTTCCAACCACCACAAGCATTTGTAAAGATGTACAAGTTTCATCTAGACACAAGAAAAATCAATAAGTTTGTATCTTTTGAGAGATAAATAGAAATATTGCCTGCTTACACTGTAGGAGAGGTCACAAGGTCACTGGATTCAATAACGCTCTTCCTCGTGGGAGCGTGAATGAGCAAAATGAATTTTAATGCACATCTGGTCACAAAGTTTTCAAGCTCGCAAATACACAGATGGGGAGGCAATCTGCTAGAGACAAAAATAAAAATATTCCCGCACGGGGAAAATTCTCAAACACTGAGTGGTGGCCTTAATGTTTTTCTATTTTTGGGGCCAATATTTTGGAGAAAAAAACAGCTGCACTTAGTTTTTACCGCTTCTTCTTCTGTTTCTTTTCTACTTTAACAACGCAGTTCCTGGAATTTTCTCCCTCAAAATATGCTTTCTAGCTCACATCAGTCTGACCTGGAGTTTCTGTGCGTGTGTGTGTGTGCACGTGATAAAAAGGAAGGGGGGGAAGGAATTAGAGCGTCTTAAAGCCTCAACACCAGATTGGTCAAATCCAGGCAGTAGCAGCAGTATTCCACCCTAATCTTTAGCACACTTCCTCTTTTCTTCACCCCACATCCTCCCTATATCTTGTTGCCATGGGAACAGCAATGGACATAGGGGGTGAGGGCATCTGGGGGGGTGGAAGCTCTGGGTGTCAGGTAGGTAGGTGCCTCACCCTTGACTCTTTGGTGGATTTGCACCGTGTCCCTCGTCTCATTCTTCCAGCTCTCTTATCTCACCCTGGAAAAAGCCTTCGTCTCCCTTCGTCTCCCTTCCGTCATCACCCCTCGTCCCTCTCACTCAATCTCTCATGTTTGCGGGCTTAATGAGAAACAGCTTGTTTGTGGTGTGAGTCTGCGTGCGTGCCTGTGCGTCCGCGTGCGACCGTGTGATGAAATGGCAGTGGCTCTGATTGTCTGGCATCGCGCTGCGGCTGCACTCTGCCAAAAGTCATCATCTGATTCGCCGACGGGGATGATGGCCCATTTGACTAATGCTTCTCCGCAAAACGGGCCAACAATGCCGATCCAGCGAACAGAAGAAATAGCGGACGGGCTGATGGTGATAGTGGTGGGGGATCATATCAGATTGGTACCGGTTCAATTCAGCTGATGGAACTGGCGGAAAAATAAAAGTCACCTGGGCCTTCACAGGTGCTTGAGTGCTTTTGCGTGTGTTTTACAGTAAATCCTTGTCTGCTTGTACAACATGCAACACCTCCACCACTGTGCCCCGCTTGAACAATAAATCCCCCCCGGTGTGTTCATGCACATTGGTCGTGACACCTCTAAAGGGGACAACAGAGCAGAAAACCACAGGGTAAATACAAAAAAAGAAGAAAAAGCACAAAAAGGGCATCAGACAGAGACAAACAGGAACAGAGACAGGCGGGAGAGAAAACAGGGCACTTGCCAGCAACAAACCACCACTGATTTAACAACACGAGTGCATTTGCTGTACTGGCTTTGGCATAATTGTGTCCCATTGTGAGCAAACTTCTACGCTGCTTGCAGTACAAAGGTTATGAAAGCCTGTCAGTTACCTCTATTAGCATGTGGAGAGGATCCTATTTTCATATATGATGTCAATAAAACAAAAAGGTGTGTGTTTTTTTTTTTTTTTACTCAGCATATTCCAGGTGAAACTGCTTTTAAGACTTTAATCAGCCATTATTAGACACACATATACCCCGTACGACCTCAGAGGGGAAGGAGCAGTAGTTCTTGCAGTAGTGGAGAGGATGCTCGGCGCAAAAGCAAAGTGAAGTTGAACACAGTGGAGAGAGACAGCCGGGGGAAACCTATTTATTGGCTGGCATGGGAGGGCAATGTTTTCTGTGTTGGTGTGTGTGTGGCCAGAAAAAAACCCAACACTGAGAAGTTCCTTTTCTCTGCGAGGACACATCTGTAAACTCTTGTTTGCGCTGTAATTTCCCTCGTAGATCATTTCAAGGCGGTTGTGACTGAGTGCGATTGTGTGTTTGACCTCAGGCTCCCACTAAACACAAAATACAACTGGGGTGTTTTGTCCACATGTACAACACATTCTTCTGTTTGACGTCACATTAACCCACACAAACTGTACTGAGGCTGTACAGCTATATGCTTGCCAAGTCCCTTTACTCCTTTGATTTTCCTCTTAATCAGAATCAGAATACTTTATTAATCCCGAAGGAAATTAGGGATCCTGGTTATCCTTATCCTGGTTTTATTCCACTTCAATTTAAGAAACAAACAAACAAAGAAGACATGGTTCCTCACCCAGGAGGTGTCCATCTCAACTGACTCCTTTCAATGTGGAGGAGTAGCGGCTCCACTGTAAGTCCCTCCCGACTGATTGAACCCCTCAGCCTGTCATCCATAATACTTGGAACTTTAAGCAATAATTTCAAGTGATCCCCCATGACAGAGAAAAAAAAACCTAGGGACCAGTTTCCCCTGCCTGGTATAGGGTTACTGTGGTCACGCCCTGGAACCAGGCCTCTTACAGGGGGTTCAGTGTCCCAGCCCAGGAGAGCCTGAAGAGACAAGACTTCAAAAACCAGAGGTTGATGTCACAGTGGCTACATCCATCTTATCTAAAGCCTGTTTTATTTTTAATCATTTATACAGTCAGGTCACCAACTCTCCAGTTCAAAACTCATGAAATAATTCCAGGAAACAGCACATAGTTTTCATTGCACTTCACTAAGATCTCCTGCAAAGCATTAGTCAAATAATACCTAACTTTACCTAACTTTATATTTCATAACGTAAGCAGATCAGGTTTGATTTGGTATTGCTCAATAATTAGTAATGTTTGTGCATATAACTCTTTGGACTTTCACATTATTCATCTACTTACTGCCTCTTTTGCTTTTTATAGCCTTTCCTCCCTCGTTTCTGTCTCTTTCTGCTTGTGTGATTCGTTCAGTGCACCGTCAGTATTAAGGAGGAAATCACTTGCACATTAAAGCCCTGCGTTTCCAAGCACTTTACTCAATAAAATTGTGGCAATTCACACTCTGAACCCAGTTTACGGGGTGTTGGGAGGGCGCTGGCTCTCAGACAGCTGACAGGTTTCCACTGAGAACAGCAGGTGATCTCCAATCTTTGGACCTGCCTCCTGGACAGAAAGTGCCTCACCAAGAGTTGCTGCTAATGCCCACTACAGTGTAATTATTCCTGTAATGTTGTAAAGGAGGAGGACTCGAGCTGGAGGGGGACGGGGGGAGAAAGCGGGTGATAGCATTAACAGATATTAGGGTGGGTGGGGTGTTCATTTTCATTAGGTTTTATGGGTCGGAAAAACAATGTCATGCATACCAATTAGCGCTGGAACAGATGGCTCAATATGGTTCTATGTTCAGTGCCATGCAAGGAGCAGGAGTCTGACAGTAACAACCCAGGCAACAGCATCAGGCCGGTCAACAGGAGGAAGGAGTTCAGGCTGCCAGCTGTTTGGAAAAAAAACCTTTCCTTTCCTTTGCTTTGCTTTGGTTTGGTTTCCTTTCCTTTCCTTCCCTTATTTCTGCCCTACATTCCAGGTCAGGACCTCCAGGGCAAAATTAAACCTTGATCAGTCTGTTCATCAGCCTCTCTGAGGAGGGAGCCATATGCTGACATATGCTGACGGAAAGGGAGAGGGATTGGCTAATTATACTTGTGTGTGTGTTAGTGTGCATGTGCAAATCAACACAAACGGTCTGAGCGACATTGCTTCGCAAGGCCCCAAAGTGAGTGAGTATCTGGCTGACATTCTGCTCTGATATTCGATATCTTTAAATCTGTTTTTCTTCCAATTGTTTTTCATTCTTTTTTTTCTCATGTGGTTCACATGGAAACAGTCTTTTTTCTTTGTGCATCAGTTTTGAAAAGCCTATGAAAAACCAGTAAGGCTGTCAGCAGACACTAACAGAATAATAATACCATTTCCACATAATACTGATACTAATCGGGATAATAAAACACTTTCAACACACATTTGTGAAGAAATCAAACAAATGTGTGCCCTACTGAATTAATTTAGCACTGTTCTCTTACAGAACCAGCGCTGTATTGATCAAGCCAACAATACCAATAAAAAAACTCAAACAAAACCCATCATATCTGATGGATGACTCAGTGACAACTCAATATCCAGCCTGTAAAGTGGAGCTATTTTCGACAACTAGAGGGCAGAAAACAAATCTAAGCAAATTAACAGTTCCAACGAAATGATGCAGTTTTTAACCATACTATTTCCTGCGTTTACAGAGAGTAGTCACTCTCCTTTCAGCTCTGTTTTGATCTCCACCAACCTGTCGAGTGGGTTTATAAGGTGGTGAAGCTGAACCATCTGGTAAATGTCCTAAAAATTCTAAATAATTAGGTAGAATTCAGAAAACTTCAAAAACATTGCAAAGTTAAATCTGAAGTTCTTTGCCATTTCTGAGCAAGATGTTAACTTATGACGGTTCAAGGAAGGGTATCCACCCATCAGTTATCTAAACTGGAGCATGGACTGGTATACTTTTTATCTATTACACTCATCTGTGCTCCAGGGACAAGTTGAGTTTTAGGCAAGCCCGTGAGGCACAGCTGTACCTTTGGTGTGGTTGCAGTGTGGTTTGCAGAACAGTTCAGTTGAATGGTTCAGTTTGACCATTCAAGCCTTTCCCAAGGCTAACACAAAAAAGATTTGTATCCACTGAAAATCTACAAGTCAAGTCAAGTCAAGTCAAGTTTATTTATAGAGCACATAGAGCACAGCTGACCAAAGTGCTGTACAGTAAATACAGATAAAAATACAATAGAACACAATTTCGTAATAACACCTCGCTGATAAAAATAAAATAAAAATATATAAAACAAATAAATTAAACCTTTCTAAAAGCCAATGAAAAGAGGTGAGTTTTAAGAGCGGTTTTAAAAGTTTCTAGGCTTTTGGAGAGTCTGACGTGAGGAGGTAAACTGTTCCACAGTCTGGGTGCAGCCACAGCAAACGCCCTCTCTCCCTTTGTCTTTAATTTATACCTGGGAACATCTAAAAGCATCAGATCGGCTGACCTCAAAGATCTCCTGGGGCGATAAGTACTAAGGAGTTCTGACAGGTAAGAAGGTGCAGTGCCATTTAAAACCTTAAAAGCCAGCAATAAGATTTTAAAATCAATCCTAAAGGCAACTGGGAGCCAGTGGAGAGAGCAGAGAACCGGAGTGATGTGGTCTCTTTTTTTTGAACCGGTCAACAGGCGAGCGGCAGCGTTCTGCACCAGTTGAAGGCGATGTAGACAGGAACGATCTAGGCCAGCATAGAGGGAATTGCAGTAGTCCAGCCGTGAAGTAATAAAAGCATGGACCACTCTTTCTAGATCGTTCCTGCAAAGGTAAGACTTGACTTTGGCTAAAATCCGCAAATGATAAAAAGATCCCTTAACTACAGAGCTAATTTGTTTATCAAGTTTAAAAGCATTGTCAAAAATAACACCAAGACTCTTAATGGAAGAAGTGCAATCGGAGGTTAGGGGTCCCAAAAAGTCAAGAGAGAAGTTGGGATCTTTAGGAAGCCCAAACACAATGACTTCAGTTTTGCTGTCATTAAGGTGTAAGAAGTTAAGAGTCATCCAAGTCTTAATGTCAGACAAGCAGGAGAGTAGCGGCTGCAAAGAAACATTGCAGTTCAACCTCAGAGGGAGGTAGATCTGAATATCATCGGCAAAGATGTGGAAGGACACATTATGTTTACGGAGCACATCGCCCAGAGGGAGCAAGTACAGAATAAACAACAGGGGGCCTAGTATGGACCCCTGAGGTACGCCACAGGTTAAAGGAGCTCTGGGAGATGACAGTTCACCAAGGTGAACAGAAAAACTCCTATTATTCAAATAGGACTGGAAAAACTTTAAGACAGTGCCCTTTAAACCGACACAATGTTGAAGGCGGGATAGCAGTATGTTGTGATCAACAGTGTCGAAGGCTGCTGTCAGGTCCAGGGTTACTAAGACAGCAGCACAACCAGAGTCAACAGTTAAAAGCAAATCATTAAAAACTCTCAGAAGGGCGGTTTCTGTGCTATGCCGAGCTCTAAAACCAGACTGGAACTTGAGAGCACGAACAGAGTCTGTAATCCAGGGTTCAGCGTGAGCTTTGGGACGGAGTGTTTTTAGGGGAGCGATGAGGTCCAAAATAGAAGTACATGTTGAGTTGAAAAGAGCAGTTAAATCTTCTGCACACAAGGAATCAATCCAGTCCACCGTGGAGAGCTCAGAGTTGCTAAAAGCAGCAGAAAACTGAGATGGTACATGGGTATTGATGATCCGGTGACGGCGTGAAGGAGGTTTAACTGCAGCATCAGAACAATGTGCAGTGGCAGAAAATAGAACAGGAAAATGATCGGAGATACACGCACTCTCACAAATTTCAGAGATGTGGATACCCAAGCCGTGAGACATGACAAGGTCCAAAGTGTGACCCTTCTCATGTGTGGAGCCAGACACACACTGAGTAAGGTTGAAGGAATCCAACAGTGAAACAAAGTCTCTAACCAGGGGTTTAGATGGACAGCACACATGAATATTCAGGTCACCAACAATAAGAAAATGATCGAAATCTACTGAAAGCCCTGAAAGGAATTCCCCAAACTCACTGATAAAGTCCTTGTTGGGAGGACGATATACCACTGCAATCAGTAACGGAGTGGATGAGTTTAGTTTAAAAAGCTGTAGTTCAAAGCTGGAAAAAGAGGAAAAAGAAATCTGATGGCAGTCATAAACAGATTTAAAAACACAGGCGAGGCCTCCGCCTTTGCCAGAGGACCTGGGAGTGTTTAAAAAACAACAGCCTGGAGGAAGAAGCTCAGAGAAAGCCACAGTCTCACCAGCGCGTAACCAGGTCTCCGTCAGGAACATAAAATCCAAGTCGTAAGAAGAGAAAAAATCCTTGAGCAGAAACGTCTTATTGGAGAGGGATCGAGTGTTGATCAAAGCCATAGATAAGGTGAGATCAGTAGCTGTCATCGGGGTTGATATGCGGGTGAGTGGGCGTAGGTTAGAGTTTGTAGCACCAAATCTGCGGATCCGTGGCTGTAGGAGAGCCGATAACCGAGGACCCGGAACGGAAACAGCGAGCGACGGACCCGGAGAGTCACGCAGGAAGGGAGCAAACACCAGGCGTGGGCCGGAGATGGCAGAGAGTCGCCTACCAGAGGAGAACGCCGCCGCCGGCATGGCGAGGAGTGAGCCAGATGACCGAGGGAGGCGCGGGCCAAGAAGCGGGCCTACCGGTAAAGCCGGAGCAACAGCAGGCGGAGTTTGAGAGGCGGTTTTCACCCAGGGTCCTCTGGGCTGGAGTGAGCCCCTCACCGCAGCAGAGTAGCAGAAACCCATCTGAGCGAGGGGAGGATCAGCCAGGCAGGAGAGTGATAGAAATGCCTTTGTGCGAGCCAGGAGACCACTTCGCTTCCCTCGTCTTCTCCAACGTTTTTTCCGGTGTAGCTTGGGAGGGAGGAACCAGGTGCGACGTAGGTAAGGTGGAATACCATCGAACAGTGGAGGCACACCGCTTGTTTGTCCATCAAAGACAGAGGACAAAGGTGCTGACACTGCTGAGTCTCGAATAATAAAGAGAGTTTGCCGGTCATAAGTCCGGAGCGAGTTGATTTCCACAGTTAAGGCAAAGAACAGCAAACAAAAAACCGGGAGGAGAACAGGAGGAGGAGTGACGGCGAGCCGAACATACTGGCGCCATCTTGTCTATTTACCCTAACATACTGTCTCAGGGTAATTGTCTTTACTGTGCAGACAAGTTGGCATCTTCCCTGAAAAATGCAAGTGATTGTGACAACCTGCTAGTGACAAACGCAGTCACAAGAAAGTTTCTGATGCCGCACCTGCTTTGTGGCTGATTTCACATGGAAATAGCAAACTTCAGCAGCCACTTGCCAACCTGTTGCGACCAGAGATCACCACTAAGTCACTGACTGTCTTGAGACCTGCGTCAGTATAGGAGAACAGCGGGATAGAGACTTCCACACTGGTGCTTTGTTCTACATTGGTCATAAAAAGATGCGTTCGTACGCACCAATCATATGAATGGGAATCTCCATCTGTATGCGCACACAACTCTCCACTCTAGCTTAAGAAAATGAAAGAGGCTTCAACTCATGATCTTATTCAGCAGCTGGGCTTTACAAATAGATTTTGACTGAGTTAAATAGTACCCAGACCTCTAATTTAGCAAAATAAACCAAAACAAATCAGACGAAGAACTTCCTCAAAAAACAACCGGTGATAGATATGAAACTATTATGACCTGAAATCGAAAACTTTGCTGCGAGGTGACAGCCTTCAACACAGCTTCGCCATGCTGCCCCTAACAAAGGGTTGCTCACCTAAAATACACTGAATATTTTGCTCGCTTGCTCTATCTGCATCTAGACAAAGAGATTGCTTTTATCTTTATTTAAGCTCATTGCAAACGCTTTCTGCAGGAGCAAATTTCCCTAAGAAAACAGTCCACAGCGGTGTCTGTGTATTACAAAGGGCAATGCTTCTGGAGAGATGCCGTTACATTTTTTTGAATGCGAGTTGTCAATGCTTTGAGGCCGACAAATGAAATTCCTTTTACCTCTTGTGTTGTTGTGGCAGCTTAAGTCTAAGAGACAAATATCTGTGAACCTGAAAAAACCACCTGCACGGCTAAATAGAACTAGAAGTAAGTGAGAAAATATGTTTTCCCTTTTCTCTTTTTTTGGTAAATTGGGTGAATCTGCCCTTTAATACCCACCCACTGGACCCAAACTGGCACATCAAAGGCCCCTTTGTATGCTTTCTCATTTCCTATCTACAGTGGTCCTTTCTCCTCTCACTGGCTTTAGAGCTCAGCTTTACATCTGTAGAAGCAGGGTGGGTACAGGTGTGCCTCCCCACTTCGGAGACTTTATACTAGCAAACACTTTCACTGCGGTGTTAGCCACGGCTCAGTGGGTCTGAATGGGGAAGCGCTAACAGGCTAGCACTGCAGCTCCGGAGCCCATTGATCTGTGCTGCTCACTAATAACAGACAGCAGAGACTCCCCGGCTCTCTGGGGCCATTAGGATGCATGAGTGGGAACCATGCTAAATGGGACAATACACAGAGGTGTGTACAAGGGTAAATACACTCCAGTTCATATGGAGAGGCAGATACGCCACGGGTAAGCCCGACTAACACATAATTTCTTTGGCTAACCTTGGAATTGCATTACCCTGGGTGTTTGTCTTAGCATGTGTACGTGTGTGTATTTTGATATAGGGATTAAGCACAGTGTTACAGCATGACTGGGACTGCCTTATTTAGGGTCGTGCAGTTACATTTCCAAGCCATTATCTATACCTGCAGGGACAAGTGGGAATTTCAGTGCGACAGAAAACTCACACGGAGATGTATGCGCATACACATGAACAGACAAAGCGCTAACAGAGGTGTATGTCAGTGCACAGGCCTACATTCAATCTCCTATCTCCCAAACAGTAAAAGGAGAGAAATCGAGAGGCCTGTCTGCTCGCCATCCCTCTAAATGTTTAATGAACCATCTCTCCCTGTCTCCCTCCCTCTCCGGCTCTTCTGCCTCACTCACCCTGCTGTTCAGTCCTAACCCATCATCTACTTTTTCTCACTTCATCCTTGTTTGTCTGTCTCTCTCTCTCTTCCTTCAGGCTAACAGACGCCAACGAGTTGCACTGGTTCGCGATGAGGTCTGAATGCTGACGAGGAATGAGAAGAGGGGGAGGAGGACGAGGAGGAAGGCTAATCTGCATCCTATGTCAAAACTAAACCTCCCCCTGGCTTGGATCCAGACTCGCCAAATCTATCATTTGTTCTAACGTAATTTTTCACTTAATGTTTGAAACTGTGCAGGTTTGCAGGGCCCGGCAGGGCTGTCCTCTGTCCGGATAGTGTGGAGATGACAGCACCTTGCAGCCTGAGTGGATGCCGGGTTGCACGTTTCCATGTGAACCACATGAGGAAAAACGTGTGTCTGCGCTGTTCCAGCTTCTAAGTGCTTGTAATGTAACTGGCAAAATTTTTTTGGCACGAGGTAAAGATGTGAAAATGCTGCAGAGCTATTTATGTACTCCACAGTCACAGCTGTTATTGTTTAGACAACAAAGATTCAGTTGTGCAGGAGGGGGCTGTTGTGTTTTATTAGGCCTAATCTACTCAACCCTTCTTTATCTCCTAATGCAGAGGGGGTCTTTATCTTTTGACCTGTTCCAAATAAGCTTCTTCTACCGCTTAAATAATCTAGCAACACAGTTAATCCTGTCCAAATACTGCACACCATTTACAGGTTAAACATGTAACCGCTGTCATTTCCAAATATCTGACATACACTTGTCAAATTAAAACTTTATTCAGGTAGACACTTTGCTAGTTGTATGTCACATGACTGAAGGCTTGAAACTTGTTTTTTTTTATGTTGGTGCTAAAATCTCAGGACAAATAGGTCAGGTCAAATAGAAAGAATAAAGACAGCAGCACAGAGGTTAGCACTGCTAGAAGGGTCCTGGGCTCAAATCCACTGTCTGGTTGTCTCCAGCTTCCTCCCACAGTCCAAACACATGCACGTTAGGTTAAGTGGTGACTAAACTGGATGCAAGTAAGAATGTCAGTGTGAATGATAGATGTTCCCTGCCTCTTGTCCTATGACAGCTAAGAGAGGCACCAGCTCTCCCCATCCTCCACTCTTCTAAAAAGACGGATACTTAAACAGATGGACTAATTGCAACGTGTGAAGACTCAGTGCAAATGTCTGAGGACTAGTTTTGGAGATCAGGGAACTAGTTGGAGAGGCCTGCGATCGACTGGCAACCTGTCCAGAATCTACCTATGACAGCTTGGTTAGGCTCCACCAAAACTTGTGACCCTGGAGTGGATAATTGGCATGAAATGGATGGGTATATAAAGATAGCATGGAAAACCTTTTTAATAATCAGTTTTATGAGGCCAGTTGATGTGAATAGCTTTTTACTGATGGGGATTCATTTCTGGACTTGAGGTTGAAAGAATTTGTGACTTGATGTAAATTTTATCTGACGAGAGTTCGCCTTAAAACTGATTTGAGGTTTGAGACTTAAAATTTGACTTTGTTTATGTTTTTCATAACTGAATAGTGAAAAACTAAACTTGTTGATTATTTTCTTGGCTTGTCAGTCAAAGCATACCCTGCTTCATCATCTATTCTACTCTACATGTAATCATAATGAACAAATTGAATTACACGCTCTATTGAACAGACTTGAAAGAAGCAACTGGGATCGAAAACTCACTGGGAAATGATTTACTAAAGCCATAAATGAAGTGAGACGTAGAATCAGTTTCCCACAGACTTCTATACACTCAGACTGGAGTCAGTAAAATTGCCCCCTGCTGGCCATTCAAGAGAATGTACTCAAGAAAAGTCCAGACCTGATTTGAGCCATTTTTGACAAGAAGTGACACTCGATGTGATTTCAATTGAATTGGACTCGCTAACAAACCTAACAAACAAGTCCTCGCAAGAGATACCGAGAGCCACTTTGTATAACCAACAATTGCTCATTACAAGCAAAAACACAACTGCTACTTTCTTTCTGAATGAAATACTACGGGGAACAAAAAAAGAAAAATGTATTATTTTCTCAGATTTCTCAGATTTTGTTTTGCTCGGCTCCTCTAAAGAACATTTAAAATGCGTAAAAAACCTCTCATTCAGCTGTGGAAACACACACACACACATAATACACGAAACAAGCGACGGCGCGCGGGGGTGTATTTCCGTGCTTGCGTGCGCGCAAATGTGTACAGCTATGGATGTAAGCGAGCGAGCCTACTTCTACTCCCAGCCCCAGGACTTCAAATTATCCTGAGGCTCCTCCAAAACACACTTCAGAATTTTTGTCTGCTTTCCAAACTCATTACTTTAGTAGGGCAAATCAAACAGGGCGCATTAAATGGAACTCAAACGTGAAGAGAGTGGAGTGCAGGGGGAAAGGAGAAGAGTGAGTGTGAGTGTGCGCGTGTCACAGAGAAAGCAAATGTGCCTGTGTGTTAATTAGCAGGATCCTGCTCTAATTAATGGCCTATGAATAGCCATGCTGGGTAAGTAGTCAAGGTTAGACACCTGTGCAGCCATATTGATGCTGGAGCAAACTTCTTCTCATGCAGGGTCTATCAAATTATCCACATTTAATGTAAATACAATATTGGCAGCCTCGGCTGCTGCTGAGCCAAATGATGAAACGAGCATGTGTGTGTGTGTGTTATAAGAGATACTGTGTGTATCCAACATGGATGATGTCAGAGCAATTAGAGAACACATGAATCATCACTGGGGAGGTAATGACCTCGGAGCACCACAGAGGAGAGTCAATTACTCCATCATAAGGGAACCTGGCACTATTACACATTATTTATTACTCATTTAAGAAGTGATATGATGACTTTGCCGTGCTCCGTGGTAACATTAATTTGCTATAATCCTTGAATTACTTTTTTTTGTTGCACCCTTTCAAATGTGCAAATTGAATTCTTGCGCACAGCCAGGGACTCTCCGAGAGACTTTTAATCGACTGTGAAAAGGCTCGCAAATTTAATAACTGATGTTCGCAGATTAAAATCACTAAAGATTCGCGTTTGCGTTGTTAAAAACCCCGATCAGGCTAGCGACCGACAGCCGTCGTCCAGCAAATGTCTGAAGCACGGCGATGGCTCGAGTCGCCCTGAAACACAAACCAGAAGCTGACTTCAGTCTTAAATGCTAACGTGAACCACGTGTCTCTTAAACCTTTTTGACTCATCTGAGCTACAGCTACGGCTATATCTGTGACCTGGGGCAGTAAAACTCATGTAACTTTTAATTTGATTGCGATCTTTTGTGACTGACTTACAGTCAGCACACTTTTACTTGCTTGTCAGTCTTGAAACGCTCATCTGGGAAGTAGAATTGCAGCCTGAGTCACACACTGAGTCCTGACAGTAGTTCTGCTGACATAAATAACATGGAGGGCGGTTGTGTTTGGTGCTACTTAACATGAATGCACACAATCTTTAAAGGTGACATTCATACTAGAGCACCAGCATCTCAGACCATTTGCAACCAGACATGTTGAGTACTCAAGAGATTAAAAAAAAATCATACCACAGAGTAGATCTTTACTGTAGGTGAGTTTAAAAATAGCAGATATCAGCTCAGATGTTTGATGCTGATGTCACACGGGATGTAACACTTGTTGGGAAGCTTTTATTGCATTTACAGTAACCTAGCAAGTTGTCTAGCAACACTGTCTTCGCATCACAAGTCCCCCTGCGTGGTTCTCTTTCACAGTGACAAGCACAGTGAGGCGTAATGTTAATAAAATGCTCTGTTCTTTCTTTTAATTGGTTGTTTCTTTCAGGAGTTACTGTCTGAATGCTTCAGCCCGCATCTTGATTTCAAGAGTGCACGGAGAACCAGCGGGGCTGAAACGAAAGGTTCTCATAAGCACTGACATTCATGCTGATCTGCTTGCTGCACAGGCACCTCCCCAAAAAATGATTCAAACCATTCATATCAAAACAGTTGAATCTAGTGGTTTTTGAAAGGATGTTTACGCTGTTTGATATCAGTCCTTGCAGTCCCACTTGATCTTAATTGGAATCCATTGCAACTGCTGTGAATCCAATCTGACTACAGCTACTTTTTTTTTAATGAATGAATGAGCAAAAAACTTTTCAGAGCCACACAAGGTGTTTGATCCTTAAAAGACACATTTTCAGCCGGGTGCCACAGATTAAAAACGATAAAAACGAGCTTTTACAGGGCCTCTAATGCACCATTATGTCTTCATACAACTCATTTTAAATCTGCCAGCATGACTCTTTGGGCTTAAATTGTGAGATGTAAATGCTTAAAATACAGAAATCTATAACTTAATTACTTTGGCAGAGTATGAATGACCATGGGGAAGATCTTTATCAGTGAGAACAAGGTTAAAAGTGCAAAATTTATGTCCTCCTTCACATTTTCCAAAGACATGTAATGGGATAGATTGGAGTCCTTGCGGGCCCGATTCTGGCCCACGGGTGTTATATTTGCGCATTAGCTCTCCGTGTCAAATTTTCCACTTCCTGCTCTCTCCTTTTCTCAGCGTGTACGTTTGAACAAAGAGAGCATTCCCTCGTCAACAGATCAATACCCTGGATCCATTCAGGTTTGTTAAAGAGTAATAGGCATGGATTTGAAGGGGGGGTGAGGGGGGAGGCTAACAGGCGCTGATTTAGCCAGGCTACGCTGGACCCATTTACTTCCCAGCTACAGCTAACGGGGTTTCTCCAGCCTCCAAAACACTTTGTACTGCCGTCACAGTGCCGTATACAGCAGAAGAAAAATTACCCCCATTATGTAATCTCTATAATGATTCCTATTGAGAAAGCAGAGGCTACAATGGCGGTACAGTAAATTACACTAAACACCATTACTCTTGACAGCTTCTTCTGAATGTGTGCGTGCATATCTGTATTTGTTGGTGAGTCAGCGTGTGTGTGTGTGTGTGTGTGTGTGAAGGTGTTAGGTGAGTGAATGATTGAGTGTGTGTGCATGAGTGCGTGAGCGCCACTCTCACAGTGAAATTAAACTGGGGCTCAGGTGAGAAACAGAGCAATGCTTCAGTGCTGAGCGAAGAGGAAGGAGAAGAAGTGGCGGTAAGGAGTTAAACACCCCAAGGACTTCGCAGTCGGTGTAGAATAAGCCCGTCTAAGGAGGAAGGGAAGAGGAGGAGGACGAGAAGGGACGAGGGAAAGAGGCAGATAGAAAAAGAGAAGGGGAACAGAGGGAGCTGACAGGGAGATTGAGAGATGGCGAGATTGATGGCATGTAATGATGAAACGGATGGAGGACGAGACAAGAGAGACATGCACGTCAGAGGCCATTACTCATCTGCGGCACGCACGCACATACACTCATACACACAGACAGCAAACGCCACCCAAGGGTGCCGGAGGAGCCGTCTACCACCCACCTCTCTATTTTTCTCACCTTCTTTCATTTTCTCTCTGTCGCCCTCCTGTTCATCCCACCCTCCATCTGTGCCTCTGTGTCTTTTGCTTTTTTCCTTCCCTTCTTAGACTTCAGTCTGTTTCCTCTGAGGATTTACATCATTCGTATCAAATCATCTTATTCGTCACAAACTGTGAAACTTGTTTTTACCATTTATATTTCAAGTGGAACAGCAACGCACAAGAACTTATAGACAGATAGAGGTGATATTGCCTATTGTAGACTATCAGCTATAGCTATAGTATCAGCAATAAAGACAGGCACAAGCTTTTTGTTTGCTTTGCTGTTTTTGTTCCCCTTGCGTGGGTGCAAAAGCTCAAGTTAGGACTACGTATTGTTAAAATATTGATAAAGTCACACAACTCGACCCACTGACACACGCTGTTATTAATTAAATGACAGAACCATGCAAGACATGAGTCTACATCTGGCTTGTATGTGTATGTGTGTAGTGTTTTGGCCTGTTTTTCAACCACAGTTTTCCATAATGAGCACCCAGGGGACTTGGTGCATTGCACTCTCTTCTCGGAAAGGCCTGAACAGACTTGTGCAATACCTCCGATGCTCCCTGGAGGCTCGAGACACACTAACTGCCGATTTCCATAACAGAATACTCACAAACAGGGTGATCACTTCTGTCCCACAGGTTTTTAAAAATTTCTCAAGAAAGACGGCCCGTGCTGAAACCAAAGCAAGATGACTACAGGATTAATCCAAGAGGTGAGTGACATTTTGCATGTCAAGGATTTCCAATTAAGACAAACATCAGGCCGACATGCCCCATGTGATAAAATGTTGCTCCAGAATGCCAATGATGCCAAGAAATACTTCCACATAGAAACTTTACACAGGCCTATGAAAGACACCGACCCTGCAATAATATGAGAAAAAACCTCAACAATCAGAGGACCACCTATGAGCAAGCACTAGGCAACAATGGGAAGGAAAAACTCCCTTTTAACAGGAAGAAGCCTCAGGTAGAACCATGATCAGGGAAGGGCAGCCATCTGCCATGACCGGTTGGGTTTGACACAGCGGATCTCTGCCAGAGATTAATAAACAAAGTGGTCTATTGGGGTGATATGCTACTATGCGGTTTTTAAGAAAGATGGGGTGACGTTGTAAGCAAGGATTGTGGACCATAAAAACTAACATAACTGATGCTGTTAGGACTAGAAAACTGCTGTATAAATCTGTGATTCCCAGCCAGTGTTTTGGAGATGCCAAGAAGTACTTCTGGACCAGTTTCAAAGACTAGTTTCAAGTAATCTAAAAAACATCATAAATACATCTGCTGCACAAAAGAGTTAACTAAACTAAAAGTTATGGATAAAAAGTACAAAGAGGCAGCAAATGGGAATGTTTAAATGATTGCAACAGTCAAAAATGATTCCCTTTAGGTAAGCAGTTGAAGTCGTTAGCTAAACTGCTCTCTTGACATGATTCGTATAGCTAGCTGAAACTCTGAGCAAAAAAAGCTCAAGTTCTAGCTGCTGTCATTCTACAACTGGTAGTCAAAACTGTTAGTTACAAGTGTGAATAAACAGTTAAAAATGCTAGATAAAAGTGAGGATTTATTAGTCAGAAGTAAATTCAAACTCAGAACATGTTTTTTTCTCAATCAGTTAGCCTGCCAAGAGCTTTGACTTACTGAATAACTTTGAGTTGAACTGGAAAGTCCAGCATGTTGCTGCTGGGCCCAAATAATAATAAGTTACAATGGAAACCATTACAAAAGGGTGGAGGCAGATGGTTAATGCCGTTAGCTGTTTCACTGAAACACACATGTGACTGTTTTGTTTCTAAGTTCAGTTGTTTGCACGCTGTTGGGCATGCAGTGTGGCATCAGAGCAACAGTGAAGAGGTGTACTAGTTTTTATCACTACAGAAAGCTTTCCTACAAAACAACTTGTATTCATTTGAAAACCACTGAAGTGGTGTAATATAATTCAGGTACGTCTCTGTGAGTTAAAGTTGAACTCGGGACAGAACAATACAAAAATTCAAAGTGGACGGCGCCCTGCTGTGTCAACGCTTCCTTTCTGCTGCTGCTGCGGACTTGCTGTTTAAAATGAGCCCTCTCTCTCTCTCTCTCTCTCTCTCTCTCGAATAAGCTGCATTCACTAAACATCTGCTTAACACCCCGCACACACACCGCTTAATACAATGAGCCGATATGCCAAGCGGCGGAGTGCGTGCCGTCCTCTCTCCCCGTGGAGGCTTCAAATGCATCACGCCTAATCAGAGAGGGAGACTCAGCTCATAGTGCCGGCTAGTGCTGCATGCTAATCCTCTGCAGATGAAGACGCTAAGCTAAGCGCAGGCTGACAGGCATGCGGTGGGAATGGCAAAGGAGGCTAATGCTAACTGCAGTGTCACTGCTCCCTCCCACCTTGATTTTGCACACACACACACACTCACACACTCCACAAAGCCTTATGCATTTGGGTATTCATGACTTAGCGTGTGCAGAAAGACTAGCCAACGACAGCTGCGTTAAAAGCCTTCAACATCAGTCTGGCCAGCTGAGATTTGATTTGGCTGTGAGCATCTGTGTGTGTGTGTGTGCATATGCCTGAGGTTGTGTATTCATGAAGGAATTTGACAGTACGCTAACAAGCGCCCGGAGCTTGGCAAATGTGGAATAGAAGGGCTTCATAGCAAAGTTAGTTAAGTTACATGCACAAACAGACACACACACACACACACACACACACTCTGTGGGATGAGTTCAGTGAGTTGTTGTGATTGTTGCTGTTTACCAGCAGAGGTGAGACAGAGCCGTGGCCTTCTCATTAAAACAGAGACCTCTAGAGCTCTTACGTTTCTCATTAGCCTTCAGTGTATGTCTGCCATGTGTTTGCACGCTCACACCAAAGAGTGTGCGAGTGGTTTTGGCGCTGACCCTGTGCAAATACACGTATGAGCAAGTTAAAAACCGCCATGCGTCCCTCAGCGTGGAGGTCTGTCAGGTCATCTGTGTCTCTGGTTAAAGATCTGGAGAGGAAACCAGGGGGAAACTCGAAGGGATCACAGTCCACAAGCTCACAGACGCACACTAACTGGCTGTAGTTGTGTGAAAGCACCCCAGAGAACCACAAAAGGCTATAATGTCTGCCAATCAGAAAAGAGCTTACACAGAGCTGCCTGCCAATCTCAGCCAACCACAGTTGCCACAATGCCCACCGCTGTACCCACTCACCGTCAATCACATTTCACCACCACGCCCACTGCCTGACAACCTGCAAAACGTCTTGCAACACCCAGCCAGCTCTCCTAATTACCACCACCGCTGCCAAGTACCCCTCCGCTGACCAAAACCACAACTTGACATAACATAAAATCTACCGCCAGGACTCCAAATCCGTGGAAATGCACCAGCTACAGTCCAGGATGAAAACCCTCTGTGCCTCGTGCTGGCTTCCTGCTTCCCCCTGTGACATGTTGCATCCCATTAACGAGGTGTCACCACTAATATTTAGGACGTTAATTTGCACCGCTCCTGAAGCCGCTTTGATCCAAAGAGAGTGTGACAACTTTAATGACTAAACAAAACAGAGGACAAACAAACCTAAAGACCTACTGCTAAATCATAGCGGGGTAGTCTGCAGGGGAGCAGCTTTTGAAGTGGAGGAAAACAACAGAAGGAAGCTTTTTATGCGGACACACCATCATTATGCTGGCCGAGGTGAGGCGGAGGCCTAATTAGGGATAGGAGATTGATTGAAGTTGTGTGTTTTTCTACGTTCAAAAGCACACAAAACAAAATTACAGGGGGAAAAAAAAGGATGAAGTTGAAAAAGTAAAATTTAGGGAGTAGACATGCAAATTTAAGATGATTTGTGATCTAAAAGCAGACTCTTTATCAAAGCCAACTGTACGAAAGCTTGTCTTTAGAAAGCGGCAACATTAGCTGTCTTTAGGCCTACTTGGGATTCACCCCGAGAGGATTTCTGGGTAGAGAAATTTAAATGGCTACCTTCGGCTGGGATTAGGAGGTGATGATGCTTAAAGATTACAATTAGCGTCAGCTTAGAGGTAACATAAATCAATGAGCTTGTCAGCAGAGGTTCCAAGAAGATGGAGATGCTAGGGTTAAGCGTTTAAAGCGATGTTAATGTGCACCTGTATCCAGAAGGGAAAAGAAAGTCACTCTGGTCTTTTTTAAAATGCCAAACATCTTCAGTGTATCCACTCTCTTTCAAAAGAAGACGGCAAAAACCATCCTCCCTCTCTCTCTCTCTCCATCCCTTCCATCTTCTAAACCAAGTTATTCTTGAGAACTCGAGCTCCTGTCAGCTCCCACCAGCTCTTGCCTCTAACTGACAAAGGTAACCCTCTTATATGAGCAGCCACTGCTAAAAGCATGTCATTTTCTCCCGCTAATGTCAAGTGGGAACAGATCAGAACAGACAGGAGGAGTTAATAACACCACATAGTCTCCTCGCACGGATCCCTTGGGTACTCCTGCTTATATGTGAATCTGAACTTCCTGTGCGACCTTTGTAGTTGTGAATCACCCGGAGTGACCTCACCCCCGTTCTGTCTGCATGTCACAATCCCCCCAAAAGACCTAATTCATGATGAGGGACGGTGCGTAAGTGCATTTACTCATGTATTTCATTTGCAACACTCCCCAGACTCTAAGCCTGGTGTTTTCTCATCTGTCAAACTCTTTGTCTTTGTTTGGCTGGTTCCCAGATATCACATGTCTTTGCTAAATCCATAAATCCACGGCGACTCGTAATCATTAAATACAGCATATGAGCCACGCACAGGAAAAACTAGGTGACTAAGATGTTGGTCAAACATTTGGACAGAAAAGTTTGGCTGTCCCCCTTCTAGAGGGGGGCTGTCACATGTATCTGCAAACAAGTGAAAGAGATTACTTACACTATACTGCTTGGAAAAAAAGTTGTTAAAAAGTTTTTATAGGCTCTTATTTGTATTCCTATATAGTTAGACTGCTGAAATTCAGAACCAGTAGCAGATGAGAAGAACAAAAAGTCATAAACATTAACAGGAACATACAGTACTTTGGCTAATACTGACCCGACTCGCAGCTTTGCAAACACCATTTGGCAGATCAAAACCTTTATGTCGCCTGAGAGACACAATGTGATGAACATAAAACACAAAACAGCGGTGCTCACTATCTAAAAAAAAAAGGAAGTGAAGAGCTTTTCTTTTACAGGAAGAATGAAGAGCTAAAAAGAAAAAAGAAGACCTGCCCACATTTCTGCAGCAAGCTGACTTTAGATTTAACGTTGTCTATGCTATGATACTTCAGATACTTCAGAGTGTAAAGAAAAGTCAAGTTTGCTGCAGCAGAAGTGAGGAAACAGCCTGCAGATGAACTCTTCTACTTTCCATCCCCGCCTCCCCCGGTGCTCCTGATGTTTCTTATGCTAATTAGCCATGCGAAGCTTTGGGTGGTTAATGCTTTGCTAATGCATGCCAGTCAGGTAAACAGCCCTGGGTTCAGAGACCTGTTACGCTTCAGGTTTACTGGAACTCAATCTGGAAACCCAGTGGCTACCTCGCTGACTTCAGCTGTGAGAGCAGCAGCCAATTTTTCAGGGCTTACGTAGCCAGGAAATCTGGATCATAGATAAAAGAAATCCGGTTCGAGACTTCCTGTTCTGTCCATTGTGTTGTTGTTTATGAATGCAAAAAAAAAAAAAAAAAAAAAAGAAGCTACATAACTGTCAGACACAGGTAATGGTTATGAGCTTGTGTTGCAGTGCAAACACTGCTTTGCTCGCCACGTGTACCGTTTACCTGCATGCATAAATGTGATTGGTCAATAAGCACAAGCAGACTATGGTAAAGGTCCTGGTGCCAAAAATCTTGTCTATCATTATATTTAGATGCCTGTTCACAAACAATATCCTTGCTTTTTCCTCTCCCATTTTCTGTTAATGAAATATTATTTGTAAATTGAAACTAGATTTAATTGAACTCACATGCAGGTTAATTTATTTGTGTTTTCTTGTGTTAATGCGAGGCCATATGCCCGGTAATAGTTTAGCCAAATGAAAGCTGCAGTATCACCATCAACGTGACGCTATAGCTGATGCTGATGGTGAACCATAGCCAGTTAGATCAGCAACCTGCAACTAAATTGCACATTTTTACATATAAAGTAGTACACAGAGTGCAAACTGAATGCTCGATCCTTTGTTTCCTGTTGTAAAGCTTTTGAATGGTACAAAATTTGCTGAAATGCTAAAATATAGTATTTTTAACTTTAACTGTTTTTTGTTTTTTTTTTACAATTTAAGTCATGAAAGAGAAAAGACACGTGTAATCTGTGAGGATGCACATTATATCAAGCCCGCATCCTTTGTGCTGATGAGAGAAATAAATCCAGCTTCCCACAGTGAATTGCTGGGATGTTCTAAAAGAGGCTGGGGCTGTTTCATCCATAACCAACAGAGCCATCAGCGGGAGAAATAGCGTCTCTGTATTCCACTCATGCCCCCCTCCTCTCCACTGCAGAGGCTAGAGGTCCGCACACACTGTGGCTCCACTCATTACCTTACCGCTTGGATGCCAGACCCCCATTCACCCTGCTCTCTCTCACACATGCACACACACTGAAACCCACACACTGCGAGCCCCCCTCCTCGATTAATCATCTCTTTTTAACCCCTCCCTCGCTGTGGAGGCTCGCACTCGCCCTTTTGCAGGATGCAACACGCTGGGAGAATGAAACGTGATCCTGATTCTGATTGGTACCTTCCGAGCTCGACACCGCGGTGGCTGGGCGGTTCGTGTTATTTGACCCCGGCACAGCGGTTCACACTGGTGTTTGAAATTCTCAGAGTTTTACAGGCGTTTCATAACTAAACATGAATTAATGAAATGAATAGATAAATAAATGATCAAAATGTCACTGCACCCAATTCAAAGTAGATTGAAGCTTTTTCTCGTTGAAAAAAATGAGTAAATATGTAGTGAATTACGTGGATCTTTGACGCAATATCCGCCCTTTTTTCAATGATTTGAGGAGCATGAAAAGAAAACTAGACCTCTATTCAGCCCAGCACAGGAGCAGGATGACACACAGAGATGCCGAACCTTGATTTACGCTTCCTCATTTCTCTCCATTTCATCCTATTTGAGAAAGGCTGGAGGTTGGAGGCATTTATATTTCATAAAACAAACTTGCATTTGTCACCGGCAGAAAGAAAACACACAATGCTGCGGCGCAGCCAAAAAGCTCCTGGATGCTCCTAATCGGCTATTCTTTCTTTTGTTTCCTGTTACTTCTAAACAGCCTGCACGTAAACATGGTCAGAGGTCAAATAACGCAGTAATAAAAAATCCACTGTGCATACGCCAGAGCTCAACATAACAAATTATTTACACCGTGCTATTCCAGTGATATTGGACAGTAGATTCAATATCTAGAGCCACAGTCAATTGGCTGCCTAAGCTGCAAATCCGGGCGTTGAGATTTGAATTAATGTGAAATGCGATATGACACGTTTTGGAGGTTGTTCCTCTGATATTAAATTAGAGACTGAATACCTGAGCACAACGATTTTTTTTGCTTCAGGTATCCCATCCAAATGAGTTTTATTTGAATGTAGGAGTTCCAGCTGTGAGAGAGAAAATGTCCTCATATCCCGGTGAAATCACCCGGCTGCTGTCACGGTGTCCTGGGAGTCGTTCCATTATTCAGCGTCTACAGCAAAGCTCCAGGATTCGTCTCTAGATAAAAATCACCTCTACACCTGTTCTCTCTGGTGTTTTGTATATAGATAAACTTGCACAAAGATGGAAAATCATTCAAATGAAATGCAGAGTGCTGCGCAGAAAAACTCTGCATGTTTACTCTATAGAGGGAGTATTTCAGTCGACTAAATCAACTGAGCAAAAACTACCCCCCAAAAAATGTTCCAAACTTAATGTGCTCCCAACTACATTACCCACGATGCACCAAAACCCTTGCTTCAAGACCTAGAAAAAGACTCAGTGATGAGTTCCCGTCTTAGGTGTTAATTAAATACATCTAAACATTTTTTTCAGACCGTGAGTCGGTTAACTTGCAATGTGATCCAGAGAGTGTCGTGGCTGCTTTTGACTTCTGCAGTGACTCTTCGGTGGTGTAGGGTTACAGTGTAAGTTACCCGATGCTAGCGTTTAGGCTTGTGTGTGGTGTGCTGTGCTCCTGTGCTGATGTTTTATATGTGGTGTTTTTTTCCCCTCTCCTGGATGTCCTCTCTTTGCTATGGTCAGTTTATTTTTTGGACCCAAACATATTTATCCCTCGAGTTTCTCCACTTCTCTGTACACTTCCTAGCATTCCAATACTTTCACCAATCTTCCGCCAGGAATTTGCTGACATATGTGAGTCCTGACCCTGATGTTTTTATTACAATTATGGTGATAAAGTAGCCACAAATGCAGTGAACGAACCAGCCAATCATAATAATTTTAGGCTGTGTTGAAGCAAAGTGTAGTTACATCTCTCGTGAGGTGCACGTCAGGTTATCGCGTAGGGCTCTGTAACATATGTACACGGCAGATTGCTGCCCCGCCCTGAGCCTGGTCCCGCCAGAGGTTTTTTCCTGTTAAACGAGAGTTCTTCCTTCCCATTGTTGCCAAGTGCTTGCTCACAGCATGGTGTCTGATTGTTGGAGTTCTCTATTATTGTAGGATTTTTACCTTACAGTATAAACCACCTTTAGGCGACTGTTGTTGTGATTTCGGTGCTATATAAATTAAACTGAATTGAACTGATTATAGGGTAGATGTAACACAGTCATGTAAATCCAATAAGGAGAGAATATCTGACCACATTCCCATTAAAGCAATGGTTGGATAAAAAGTGGAACAGCTGACACCTTTACCTAGAGATGGCGTTTAAATAATAGTTTAACCACGTTGTGCCAAAATTTCTGTGTTCGGAGCTGCAGATGTTAGTATACTAACCAGTCTATAACAGTGACCCGTATTCACGTGGTTAACATGAGAGGCAGAAGATGCAGTACTGCCCAGAGGTGGAATTTTTCTTTTATAGTCTACAGTTGTGACCTTTTGTCATGAATGTTGAAGGACTGGTAGTCATTTCTCTATATGCTGAAAGACATATGCGCATATTCACCTTGGAACTGCAATGCATTTAGTCAGCCAAGTTTTCACATGGAAGACATAAGAAACAATCAGGGATCGTCTACCCCTTCATTTCGCCAGAGAACTTGTGATGGAGTGTTACTCATCGATGCAGAGGGAGAGCAGGGGCAGGCTACAGGCAGGTGGCAGCGGGACGAGTCGGGGACTGATTTAAATATTCATAGATTCATTACTAAATGAGGCAATGTAGTGTAGAGGTACAGCTAAGCCATTTTCAGGCATGAAGAGATTATTTTCATGGGAAAAAAAATCTAAATATGTTATTTTGTTGGAAACAGATGAGCTTTAGGGGGTTTAGTAACATGGCTTTAAAGAAAGTTACAGAGTAGCACAGCAAAGGATCAAGAGAGGCTAAGGCGAGGTTTTCTACTTCTTCTTCTTCTCTTCATCCATAAAATCATTTTTAATAGTTACATTGGGAAAAAGTGATCACTTATTTTAGATCTGGTGCTTGCTCATACATGCATTCCTATTCATCAGTGATGACATCAATAGTCTTTGTATTAGTCGTCATTTTTTTGATCGAGAACTCATCGCTCTCAAAAGCTGAGTAACCAAGCTGTTTGCAATCCACAACCCTCCCTTTTCTCCCAATCATCCTCATCTTCAGTCTCCTGTCCTCTCCTGTTTTGCTCCAGTTCTCTCTCCTCTCCATCTTGCTAAGACCATTAGGCTTAGCGGGGTTGGCTAGCCTGGGTTAAATACACACAGCCTCATGCTGCTCCGATGGGGCAAAGAAGCATTCTAGAATTGCTCAGAAGCACACACACGCACGCTCAAACACACACACACTGCCACTCACTCGACCTCTTTGCAGCTTTAAGAGCAGTGATTGCTGTAATAGCCCTATAGAGGAGGAGAAAAGACAACAGAGAGCAGCAAGAGGATTGAGAACAGAAGGAGTTGATGGATGGGTCTGCTTTCCAGGTCACTTAGGGGGCTCCTCCCCCCCATATCAGGCTTTGTCCCCAGGGTCACTATTACTGGGCGTGCACACACACACACACACACACACACACACACACACACACACACACACACACACACACACACACACACACACACAAACCAGCGTTTCACGGAGTACAAGAAAGGAGGCAGGTCGCACCACAATGAGCAACATCGATTTTACAATATAAACTAATGAAGCACACCAAACTCAATACACAGAACACACATAAACACACATAAACACAGGGGACACATGTGCACACACTCATACACACTCGCACACCTTGTAAACACATACCATCGCAATCCCATTGTTCCTTTTCCATACACATACTGTAATTGCTGATGTGAAGATAAGTGTGTACATTACTGAAACACAAACCAATTATACTCGCATTGTAGCCATTTTCAGGCTCACAAACAAATCGAGATCCACACACACACACACACACACACGCGCGCTAGAATCCACGCACACAGCTACCATGCCTTCTCTGAGAGAAAGCATGTGTTCCCTCGAGGCAGTGTCTCTCCTCTCTCCTCCTCCTCTCTCTATTTCCTTGGTGACAGCTGTCATCCTGTCAGGCCCATGGCAGCCATGGCAGATCTGGCAGCGTATTCTGCTCACTGACACACACCACACACACAAATACACCAGTCCTCAAACTCAACAGCCTCTGCACATCCAGTTTTCTATCTCCCAAACCATCCCTGCAAACAGAGAAAACACCGAACTGAACCCTGAGCACTAACTAGCAAAAGTTGCACTTCCGTTGCTTCCCCTCAAAGGCACCGAAACACAAACAACGCCTGACGGAAACAAAAAAAAAAAAGAAATTTTTGTGAGATTCAATTATTTTCTATCACAAATATAAAGAAAAAACAGAAAGAAGAAAAAATAAATATCACTTCCATCTGTGTGTCCGGTGCAGAGATCCTGGCTGTGATTAGCTTATCTTACTTAGGCTAGACTTTAAGTCTAGCACCTGTAGATACTAAATCTACTAGCAGATACACAAGTTCATCACTTATGTCACAAAAATATCAGTGCATACATATATATACATATATTTAAGCTGCGAAGAATCAGTATGCATAGGATATATATGAGTTACCAAACAGCTGTCAATTTACAAGTCTAACACAAATGTTCCACGTTCTTTTATCTCTGTTTTGGTCTCCGCCATCTCCATTATCACATTATTGATCAAATATCTGTCTCTTCTACCACTATTTTCACTAACTGGTCAACAAATCTGCTAAGTGGTGGCTTATCAATGTGTTCCCCTAATTTCCGCCTAATAAGGAAACTGATAAACCCAAACAGCAAAGTTAGAAAGGCAAAAACGACTCTACAGATCTTAAAGCATTCAATAGTCACCTCAGATCTCTGGGTTTTCTCACTGAAAGCACTTTTCACAATACAAAATCTGATCACTCTGCAGCCCTTTAAGAATCAGGGTGACCATATGTCTCTCTTTATGTGGGATTGCACAGCATTTTTATTCCTTGTCCCACATCTTAAAACAGTGTCCCACTTTTTCACTGGTTCTGCAGGACGAGCACTTTTCTAAACTTTACCTTCATATACTGGTTTTCACCCAGTGCCATGAAGGAAAAGCTTTTGATTATAATCAGATTGCATACTCATCAGGAAACATTGAAAATTATAAACAATATAGGAGTATATAAAGAGAACATCAGATTCTCCACAAGCCTAGGAACTTTTAAAACTGCTCTTAAAACTCACCTCTTCTCATTGGCTTTTAGCAAAGTTTAACTTATTGCTTTAATTTATTGTTTTATCAGTGAGGTGTTTTATGTACTTGTGTTTTATTGTATTTTATATTTGTATTTTATTGTACAGCACATTGGTCAGCCTCAGTTGTTTTTAAATGTGCTTTATAAATAAACTTGACTTGACATTAGAGCGAACCTAAACTACCTTTAAACCTTATTGTATTTGCATAGCAAGAGAGTTGGAAATATACTATATTTTTCCTTAAAAATCTAAATGTCAATCTGGTAGCATTCACAATGTATTTTTATTCAAGTTTATTTATTTAAGATATTAAAATTTCAGACTTCCTCTCAGCATTGCTAATATACCCCACTTTTGTGGGGCATTTAGTGAGGCACACAATATGCCTCACTAAATGTGAGGCATATTGTGTTTGCCTCACATTTAGTTTGGCCACCCTAATCAGAATTGGCTTAAAAATAAAGGAAACCAAAAGTCTGAAAATGAAATCATCCTCATACGATAAAATCATGCAGGAGCAGGTAAAATCTGCTGTGTCATAAACATAATCAGTTTCAGAGAAGTACGACCTTCATACTGTGCTTACATGGCTAACCTTCCCTCTCAGACACTGTTTACTTGTTCTTTTTCTCAGATAACTTTGGCAAGGACATAAAAATAAAAATATCGACTATCGGCAGGTTCAATCCAAAATTATCTGTGCTGGCCTTTAAGAGCTCATATTGGCGCGATCCGTGTCTGTAATTCTACACCAGGCCGACTCAGACTGCTGCTCGGACACATTCCAGTCATGTACACATCTACTGCAGCATGCCGAACACATCACTCTGACTGCCCACAGTACACTGACCCAGTGCTGTACTACTGCATTTAAAATCTGACTTTAAAGCCGAATTTACTCTGTTTGAGATCCACGCCGGCCCCCCTTAACCTGGAGAGTCACACAAACATGATTTTCCAGCGCCTGTTTGGCCCCGCTGTGTTTCTGATTTGATCCAGGTGATAAACAGAACACAATTGTAATCATTTTCAAATCGCAAGTGATTGTTTTTCATAAGAATATATGAATATATGTTCCATATTTCAAAATGAGGGCATTCATAAGGGATCCCAAACTTTTAAGAGCGATTATACCCTGATGTATTTACTTACAGTTCATCTAAAACCAGTGGGCAGACCCGATTTAAAGTTAACTTGCATATTAATTTAATATACCAACAATATTTTTTGTGTTAATATATATATACACTGATTATAAGCAAATACAGAAGCCTGTATAAGCAAACACTCTTACACAACCAGGCACTGTTTGGCAAATGGCACCCGGTAGAAAAATGTAATTGCTTGAACTTTAGAGAAGCGACTGCAGCTTCTGAAATACCCATGGGAGCCATCAGACCAGTATTTTACAACACAAACACACACACACACACACACACACACACACACACACACACACACACACACACACACACACACACACACACACACACTCACAAAACACGAACCTCCCTGTCAGCAAGTGCAGTACTTTAAGTAGTAATAACTACTCTGGCTGTTAGGGTGAAGAGAGTGTGGAAGGAGGGAGAAGAGGGGACGGAGAGGAAATGAACGCAGGGGAAAAGGGGAAGAAAAAGCAGTGCTTTAATCTCCATCAGTCTGAATTTTATTCTTCCTGGGCTGGGCAGCGCAGCTTTGAGAAAATGGGCTGTGAATGTCGATAATGCTACAGTTAAAGGAATACTTCTAGGAATAGTCTACCTTTTGAGTACTATATAATCTCCGTCTGTTACCGTGTGTGCTTTTTCAGATGCCACTCCACCAATTTTACACATGGATTCTAGTTTATGCAGCATAAGTAGTACCTCTCAGTCTGCAAAAACCAGCTGCGTATTTGCTTCTGTCTCTCAGGCGGAGCTCTCCGAGTCTGAGAAATAACCCCTCATCGAGCCGTAATGACGTGCAGCACGGTTACCTTGACCAAAGGAGAGCAACTAGAGTTGATCTAGAGAGAACTTGTTCACTTCCCATTAATCCCGTTGTACTGAAAATGGCTGCAATCCACCTAGAAGGTGCTCGACCATTTCTAAATTACAGTGATACTGATGTTAACCGGTGCCAGGTTGTAAAAGAAGGTATGGCATGTTTGTTTTTAAGTTGGGTCCACACTTGGGGTTCAAAGTTGTTTGCTCCTTTTTTGCAAACTAAATCATGGCAACCACTGGATCAGTTATTGTAGGTGGAGGCTGATCTTGTTTGTGTTATAGCCCCAGAGCTCCACTGGAAGCATCGTCATTGATTTATTTGCAAAAGCATGACTGTTTTGGAAATACTGAATATATAACTCTTACAGCGGAGAGGTGAAATCTGCTTGCAGGGAGAGTCATGAAGTTTCTGAGGTTTCGTGTGTTTTCAAATGATTTTTATGCTTCGGTTTGTGGTCATCACGTGAAATTATTATAAAAGCTGTGAATCCAGGAATCTTCACCTGCCATCTTCTGCAACACAGCAGGCTACAACTTCTCAAACCCCACAGGCGAGTTGTTATCAGCCCACTGAAGGGTCGTTATCAGTCCCACTGATATGACCACTAGGTGGTCTCCTCCAGGTAGTTATCTCAAGAGCTCTTTGATCTGGTTATCGCCTCATGTAGAGGCGGTCATTACACCCTGCTGAAAGTTGTAGCATCGACAATACCATCTGCACGATTAAGACAATCAGCTGGTTAGACTTTGTTCTGCTTTCTTGTTAGGAAAATAACCACAGTTTGTATTAAAGAGTGTCCTTAACTTCATAAAGCTGTGCTATGAAGCACCCGCCAGAGATTTTACACGAACTTCTTCACACAACCGTTACTAGATAAGAACTGATACACAATCTTGATTGCTCCATATTGATCACTGAAAAATACTTTGCTTGCCTAGATTTTACCAGAGAGGCCCATTAAGATGAAATTTTCCTTTACTTGAAGCAGAGATGCAGCCAAGGTAGCACCAGCTACCCAAGGGTCTTTGGCCAACAAAGGTGGCCAGTAGGTAGGGGGAACCTACCTGAGAGTCGTGGGACTGGCAACCACTTATAATAGCTAGTCAATAGGCTGATAACATCTGTAAAGGAGCTAATACCAAAAGCTCAAAAGTAAAATTCTGAATACGCCTATGAATTTGCTGTTTTCTTTTAGCAATAACAGTTAACAAACTGTAAAACCAAACCACTGATAACTAAGAATATCAAAGCACACTAATATGAACATCCCATCAAAACAGCAGCGCACCCTCCCTCACACATAAAACCTCATCTACTTCACTTCACACATACTATTGTGTTTCCATGCTCGTAAGTGTTTAAGTGCGAGCATCTGTGTGTGCGTGCGTGAGTTAGTGCGAAAGCCTCGGGCTGTCCCCTCAGCACTGCGTCTGTATCGACCTGCAGTGGAAAACAGGCCTGTACTCGGCCATGTAGGCCAGGAAGTCGATAGGGACATCAGAATGAGGGCAGCCGTCCAAAACGGCATCACAATGTGCCCAGAGGCCGCGCACTAACACACACACATGTGCACACACAGAGTATACATACAAAGGCTTGGCCATTTTTCAAATAGCCTTGGATTTATGGTTTATAAATCCCCCAGATGGTGATTCATGTGTAATCTGTCTGTAATGGTTACTTGATAAATACAGTTTCAAACCTTCTTGGACTGCTTTTCTATTGTATTAGCAGACACTGGAGTCACTGGATCATTATCATTTATATTGCACATGTAATTGTGTGTAATTGCATTGGATTGTTGAGACATTTCCATATGAATACATTAGCAAGAATTTACTGTCTCGTGCATCTGCTTCCTCTTTACAGAAAATAATCGATAAAAAACTTTGCTCCAAGCATGACCTTTACAGGGAAAAGTTTTCGCTGACACATGAATCAAGAAAAACTGTAACACGAAATGCCACCAAATAATGTGAGCGATTAACGATTCACAGTTAAATAAAATCAGATATTACTAAAAGAGAATGGGGCAGATGTGACTTAAGGTGTTTTTGCCCTGTGGTGTTTAGTCCATTTAAATCAGACTGGTTGACCTTTAACCTTGGTGCTGTCCGTTTGTGCAGATGTGAACACAGTAATTGCACTCGGGTGCGGACCGAATCAACTGCACCAAGACCCTCTGACGGAGGTGGTCTCGGTATGGTTCCTAATGAACTCCAGATCGATTCATTTATGGTAACCAACCACCAAGTGTATGTTACAAGTTTGAGCTAAAAAAAAGTCCCGTAGCCACTTAGGCTTAGTATTCTAGGACACAGTGAGGTACTATTGATGTGCAAAGGTCTGTACGGGCTAACAACTAGCTGAAAGAACGTAACCTCTCAGTGTTCTCCAACAGCCCAGAACAAAGCACCTTCCTGTATTTACTTTTGTTACTCCCCCCCAGACACATACACTGACATGATTTGCAGTGACACATTTTTATTTACTTGGATTTTTCTCTGTGTGAAGAGAAATGTCTTTTCCACTGATAGTATATTCCAAATGAGGCATAATTTACAAATGGAACATCATGTTCGATTACATAAACATGAAACTAGTGATTGAGACTGGAAAGTGTTAACTGAGGTAGTAAATCAAGATTTAAATAATTTTCTACACTATCAGGCTTATTTCTGCAAGCAGAGAAGTCTCCCCCTGCTGGCTATTAGAAAGAATGCAGACAGTTTAGACAGGTTTGTGTCCATCTTTTACATACAGTCTGTGGTGAACATCGGTCGTAAGATTATACTGGAGTTCATTACTGTTAACAACCATTGATTTCTAATGTATCAATGTGAATTTTTCATGTGTTGCAGATTGCATAGCTGCTGTATCTGATACAAGCTTTAATCCAGAGGCTTACAGAGCAGCAGGTATAGATGTTTTCAACCTGGCTGGCCCAGGAAGGGAGTCCCACCTTCCACCCTTGCAGCATTTAGTCGCTCAGCTAAGGGACAACAGAGTTCCTGCCTCTGTATCAGCAATTCCACTGACAGATTACTCCATCAAACTGCGGCAATAATATGTGAAAACAAAAATGATGTCTCTGGGTTTAGTTGAAAAATAGGTTTGGCACTCTTATCAGGCAGCAGCTTTGATAACTGCGAGCAAGAAACTGGATAAGTTGAGTTTAAATCATTGTGCCTGGCACTGGGGGAAA
This sequence comes from Astatotilapia calliptera, assembly GCF_964374335.1. Taxonomy (NCBI): domain Eukaryota; kingdom Metazoa; phylum Chordata; class Actinopteri; order Cichliformes; family Cichlidae; genus Astatotilapia; species Astatotilapia calliptera. The sequence continues at coordinate 21,940,428 of NC_137438.1, forward strand.
AAAATAAAGAGTTTTGTTCTAAAATGAGATATTTGAGAAATTTTATTATGTGGTCGAGTGAAAACTGTACTTTGAAAATATGACAAAATGCCAGGGGAGAAATAAAGCAGAACTGTTCATAGCTAGATGACCGTGCATTTTTCATTTCATCCAGCGAGTTTCTTTTTAAAGGTTCTCATAAACGCAGCAGTCCTAGGATTTTCTGAGCCATGAAATAGTTCAACTAAACCAAAAAGATTAAAATAAAATAAAAAAACCTCCTCTGGCATCTACTGGAAACACCGACTTTAGCCAAGTGCAAACATTTTCAGCTTGTAATCATCTATATGTGAACATCTAAATAATCCATCTGAAGATGAAGAGTTGCTACTTTAAACTTTGCCTTGGCGCTTTAGCTAAGGTGTTAATTCATGCATCGCCGGGTTAATGCCGCCACTGTCCGCCCTTTCTTCGTTTGAACCGCACATCAGATGACTGTTTTCAATTATACAAATTAAACTTACTTATGAGGGAAGGGGTGGGGGGTGGGGGTTCTTGATCACACATGCACAGAGATCATACAGGCTAAACATCCCAAGTGGGAAATGGTCTGGGACACTGTAAAATAGATCTGTGCCGGGGGAAATGAGCCAAACCGCCGAGATCGCAGCTATGCTGCTTTAAGGTTCCTTCCCGCTCGTGTTAATGTCTTCCCAGTGGTGCCTTCAGTTCTTCCCCCTGCCAGGGCCATCTAGCTCGTTTGATTTGCAGCAGCTCGGTGGAATGAAGCCACGATAGCCACAGCATCATCTCCCCCCACCTCACGTCCTATAGGGATTGAGAGGCCTTGTGCTGTGTTATTACTGAATATAGCAAGGCGCTGTTGGATGTACACGCATGCACGGATGAGCAGCTATGCTCACAGGCACACTTTGTGCACACATCAGTGCACACACAAGTATTACAGCATCTATCAGAGAGAAGCTAAAGTGCAGCAGATGTTTGTGTTTCAGCTGCAGGAATGGCTTCTCTCTCTTTTTTTCTTTTCGTCCTCATGTACCCTCTCGCTGCTGAAAAGGCTTAGGCCAACAGGAATCAATGGCTCAAAAGACACCTCATGTTTCGACTTCTCAGTGGCAAATTACAGTGCCCTCACCTGAGCAGCATATTTTTTAAGGCAAGTCGCTCTGTTTTTCTCGCTCATTTGAAAGAGGGGGGATTGGCTATTGAGGGGAAAGAGCAGTAGACGTTTGGTTTCAGAAAGCCGTTATCGTCACACGAGGCTCCGACCTATGTCAAACGCGGCATTGTGCATAACGGCTGATATGCCCACCTGTTCCAGTTCAACGCGGGCACAGGCACAGAAGCTCACGCCGGCCGTAAAGCTGCAAACACGCACAAATACTTTCACAAAGAGAAATCACAAATGGCTGGACTCAATTCTTCAGCGCAGTTTAGGCGCGCTCGTTCTGAATGCACGAGTTAAAAAGAGATCAACAGAGACGACAGTTTTGGTTTCTGCATGCTCCACGGATCTATTATGGCCGCCTGTTCACTCAAACCTTCATCTAAACATGGGAAGTGCACTGAATGAAAAGGTCAGTGGCTGATGTCTACAAAAAAAGAAAAAAAGCTTTGTTTTGCATGCTCTTTCTATCCCACACTCCTACACAGTTTCCCGAGGCAGCAGGGACAGTCTCATAACACACACACATGCATTACTGCCCCACTTATCCTGCTCTATCACCTGTTATGTGATATGCGCCAAGCACATAGGGTACATACTGGGACTGTGTCTATATGATACCAGGATTTTAAAAGCCAGCAAACACGAGTATAACGTGGCTTCTAACAGTGTGGAGGCTGGCTTCAGTGGTCAAATAAGAAGCATTTATTCAAAAGTCGCACTGAAGCAGACTGGGTTGATATAACTGATAACGCTTACTTATGTCCTTTAAAAAGGTGCAAAACTCTTCATTCAAATTCTACAGGCTGTGTGAGGTGTTTGGAATGACTCTTTGGTCCTTTGATTACTTTAGCAGACATGGTGGATAATTAGTCATTCATGCAGTCAAATTAAAGATTTAATTGGAATTTAAATCTTGCACAAGGTTGGAAAGATTAACAGTCGCTCTTGACTGACCCGCACTTTTTCCGTGTACAACAATAAAACTCACCAAACTCATTGATATGAAATGATATGAAAATGAATTTGTCCTAAAATCTGATTTGCATTGCGTTTAATTATATTAATTTCTGTGTGGATAACACCGTACCTACCAGGACTGTACGGTGTTTCTCCAACAACAAACCTTGGATTACCCCAGAAATTAAAGCTGTCCTCAAGCAGAAGAGGAGGGCCTTCAAATCCAAAGACAAAGAGGAGTTGAAAAGGGTGCAGAGAGAGTTGAGGGGACTGATAAGGAATGGGAAGGACAGCTTCAGGCAGAAGATGGAGAACCAGCTTCAGCAAAACAACGTTGGTGAAGTCTGGAGAGGCCTCAGAACCATCTCAGGCCACAAACAGCAGAACTCTCTGCCTGGGAGGGATGTGAGGTGGGCAAATGAACTGAATCATTTCTTCAACAGATTTGATTCAACCATTAGACAGTCTACAACATCGGCTGCAGACTCACCCACCCCCACTGCTGCTGTTCCACCTCTGACACCTCAGACACTTCACACCTCCTCTATTCACCCTGCTCACTCCTCCCCACCCCCAACAACAGCATCCAATACACACTCAACACAAGGCTCCAGCCTGTCTCTCTCAACCACCCAGGTTAGGAGGGAACTGAGGAGGATTAATGGCAAGAAGGCAGCGGGCCCAGATGGCATCAGCTCGAGGGTCGTCAGGTCCTGCGCGGACCAACTGTGTGGGGTGATGGAGCACCTCTTCAACCTGAGCCTGAGGTTGGGAAGAGTCCCACAGCTCTGGAAAACCTCCTGTGTTGTACCAGTGCCAAAGACTTCACGCCCCAAGGACCTCAACAGCTACAGGCCGGTGGCTCTGACATCCCACCTGATGAAGACCCTGGAGCGGTTGGTCCTGGCTCAGCTTCGGCGCCTAACAAGCTCATCACTGGACCCACTTCAGTTTGCCTACCAGCCTGGCATTGGCGCGGATGATGCCGTCATTCACCTCCTACATCGTTCCCTCGCTCACCTGGAGACCGCTGGAAGCACTGTGAGAATCATGTTCTTTGATTTCTCTAGTGCCTTCAACACTATTCTTCCCTCGGTTCTGAAGGACAAGCTGGAGAACTCTGGAGTGGACCATCACCTCACTACCTGGATCCTGGACTACCTCACCGACCGACCACAGTATGTGAGGACTCAGGGCTGTGTGTCGGACAGGGTCGTCTGCAGTACGGGGGCCCCACAGGGAACGGTTCTGGCTCCGTTCCTCTTCACCATCTACACTGCAGACTTCTCCCACAATTCCACCCAGTGCTTCCTGCAGAAGTTCTCTGATGACTCTGCAATAGTCGGCCTCATCACTGATGGGGACGACAAGGAGTACAGAGGACTGACTCAAGACTTTGTGGACTGGTGCCAGCTGAACTACCTCCAGATCAACGCCAGTAAAACCAAGGAGCTGGTGGTAGACTTCCGCAGGCACAAGCATTCTCCACTGCAACCACTGAACATCCAGGGTATGGACATTGAGGCTGTGGACAGCTACAGGTACCTTGGTGTTCATCTGAACAACAGACTGGACTGGACTCATAACTCAGACGCCCTCTACAGGAAAGGGCAGAGCAGGCTGTACCTGCTGCGGAGACTCAGGTCGTTTGGGGTGGAGGGCCCACTCCTGAAGACCTTCTATGACTCTGTTGTGGCTTCTGCTATCTTTTATGGTGTGGTCTGCTGGGGCGGCAGCATCTCTGCTGGGGACAGGAAGAGACTGAACAGGGTGATCCGAAGGGCCAGCTCTGTTCTAGGATGCCCTCTGGACCCAGTGGAGGTGGTGAGTGACAGGAGAATGGCGGCTAAGCTGTCATCCCTGATGGACAACATCTCCCACCCCATGCAGCAGACTGTGACAGCACTGAGCAGCTCCTTCAGTGGGAGACTGCGGCACCCACGGTGTGGGACGGAGAGATTTCGCAGGTCTTTCCTCCCCACTGCTGTCAGACTCCATAATAAAGACTTTAACTGAACAAACACACACATCCACACATGTGCAATAACACTAAGTGCAATAATCTTTTCTGGCATCGTTGTATTTTTACTCAGTTGTATATAGCATTCGTATTCTATTTTTATCTTATTGTATATTTTTATTCTATTTTATTCTACTGTATATAGTATATTATTTTATTCTATTCTGTACAGTTGTGTACTGTATTTATTCTTATTGTATTCTAATTTTTGCGTCATAACTTTTGCACTGTCCACTTCCTGCTGTGACAAAACAAATTTCCCACGTGTGGGACTAATAAAGGTTATCTTATCTTATCTTATCTTATCTTAAAATGATGATGATCTAACCACCTACTGTATCATTAGTCCAACAGCACCGGTAGGGGCAATGTGTCCATTAAGTTCATATAGCAATTCCTCTTTTATGTTCATTATTTGCAGCGCTTAATTCAAAAAGGAAGTAAACCAAAAAAGCTAGCATAATAAAATTATAAATTACATCAGTGTACCAACACAAAATGACCACTTCAATATCGGCGCAGCAAAGTGCGACATTAAGCTCTTAAAATTATAATAAATGACCCTTCTTTCGTTTTTAAAGCCACTTTTAAGTCAAGTATCTGATTAAAAATCTGCCAAAGCTAGAACCCCCTAGTGGTGGCATTAAAAACATTGACGGTACTGTATGTTCAACCCAACCCCCCCCTTCTATCCCCTCAAATCTATTACCTAGGTGGGTCTGCAGAAACTTTTATATATTATAAACCTGTTTTTTCTCTCTTTTTTTAGCATGAAATTGGCCAATTTGAAAGATACTGAAGATCAGCACAAAGTGTGAGCAGTCAGCTAAAATGCTTGGCGTCGGTTTCTGCCTTTAAAAGTCCATTGAAGCCTAAGGCAGGAGAGGGTAAATGGGCAGGGGGTGGGAAGAGGAGCGAGGAGGGAGATGAGGCCAATTGGACTGCAGTGGGATGTAGGCGTGGAAGCACAAACTGACGGATGGAAGAAATTCCGTGGTATAAAGGGGAGGATAAATTAAAAAGGAGAAATGTGGGGTGAACGGATAGATTGGATGAAGGGCAGATAGATGACGGTTTAAATGGATGATTGGTGGCATGGGCACTGAGAGCGAGCCTGTGTGTGTGTGTGTGTATGCGCGCACTCCAAAGGTGCAGATTAGATCACTGTTATGACTGCACAAGCCCCCAGGACACAGAAGATAAACATCAACTGATAACCTACACATTTATTCCCACCTCTGCACCATCACCACTTCCTCCCCCTCTATACACTTCCTCTTCTTCCAACCATTTACCAGCTCTTCCTTCTTTTTATTTTAAAACTCCATCTCTCTTTCTTTTCCTGCCCTCACTAACTACATCTAAGAGTCCCGGGGCAGTGCACTAGATCACGCTTCTCAATAAACCCGTCAAGCTCTCCTCAGCCGCCGCCCCCCCCTCACCCCGTCTCCCCTTAGCTTTCCGAAACACAATAACAGCAACTCTGAACGCCCCTCCCAACAATACCGCCATCGATCACTTTGCTATCTGGAACACACACATCTATCACTACAGTGGAGTTTACTGCAGGCTTGGCGCCCACTGAAGGCCCGTCTGCTCTGCTCTATAAAGCTTTGCAAATGTTTTCATGTCTCAAACCCCAATATCCCAAACAGTAAGACCCATAAAATGGAATTTTATGTTCTGTGCCAACATAATGACATTTGTGGTGTTTTTGATGTATCCTGCGCATGCTTAACCAAAGTCAGGTAACAGCGGCAAGCTAAGCAGGGGACTATAGATGCCCTTCTATCCAGTCACTTTTCAGTTCTTTCTGGAGGATCCTCAAGCTTTCCCAGTACAGACCAAATATAAAATCTCCTGGCATGCCAGTTGGGCATGCCTGAAAATTCTCCAAAGGGAGACACCCAGGAAGCATCCGAACCACCTCAACTAGGTCCTATTGACAGTGCAGCGACAGTGTTTGGTCCCCACTAGAACAAAGATGCACGCCAAATCAGGTTGCATGTTAAACCTCAGCATTACAGGTAACATTTCACCATGAGCAGCAGAAAAAAATGCTAACTATGCTAGCAACTGCTAAATACTCAGATACAAAGGTACAGTTATAAATAGCATTCACTGTAATAAAATCAACTTTTATTAGTTGCCTGCTTTGATTTAAGCACCGTGGAGTTAATATGAGCAGTGGGACAGCTGATAGCTGACATAGATGGCACACAGTTTGAGATTAGTGGATTAAAATGCACATAATGGAAGATGCATGCATCAAAACGTCTTGTTTGTTCACAAAAAAGCATCCACGCCTGCAAAAAATACTGGACTCTGTAGTTTTCTTAGACAATGCACCTGTTTATCGCAGAGACTGGATGAGCATTTGCAAAGAAATGTGTCAAAAATCATAAACACCGCGCACAGAGACTCCTTTTACAATGACATAAAACATGCATGAAGCACCTGCAACACTCTCTAAAGATGGAGACCTTAATTCTTTATGAATTGGTAAAAATTTTCACCATGAGCAACAAATGCATCCACTGCTTTTAGCTATAAACTATTTGGTATCGGTCATAACAAGCAGGTGAAGTAACACCTGGAGTTTTCTAACAGCTTCTCATCGCGTATAATCATATAAATATGTATGTCCTGAAAATGCACAAAGTTTGAATGCATTTTTTAAATTAAATTTGATTTTAGCTCACCAGCTGTTGCTGCTTCACATACGATGTCATTTAAATAACCTATTAGCATTAGCATGCAACACAAGAGCCATCAAGGGCACGCAAATGTGTTTGGTCTGCGAGAAATCTCCTAAAACTGTACTTTTCTCTAAAAGGCCTGGGATCTGTTTGGAGAGGTAACTATTGTGGGTCTGGTGATGGGGGAGAAAAAACATACCTGTAAAAGAGGGATTGTGAAGAGCTGGACTCCACAGGGAAGAAAAAGGCAGGTTGGGCAGAGACGAGCAGCAGCTCTCTGACATCCTGTTTGTGCCCACCGCCCTCCTCTTTGCATTACAATTCACTCTCTGCATGAGTCAAGGTTAGACCTGACAGCTCTGCAACTGTGTATGGATATGTGAGCTTTGTGGGTGTATGTGTGTTCAGGTGTATGCTTTGCAGCGCCCATATAAAACAGATCAGGGAGATGGAAATGAAGAGAATCAGACTGAGAAGAAGAGACCAGACAGATTTATAGGTAGGAAGAGGAGTGCACACTCTGTCAGTGAGGGTGGGTGGGTGGACGGCACCCTCAGGTTTGGACAAAGAAACTCAGATTAATCCCTCATGCATGGCTGGAGGTTTGATTCCTACTTAGATTCTATTGTAAAGTCGGGCCAGAAGGCTTCCAGAGACTAATGGACTGATTTTTATGTCTTGTTCTTAAATATTTCATCACCAAAAAAGACAAGTACATGTGGCTACATTTTATTTTGAAAAGCTGCCGAAATGCAACCAGACATTTAACCTTTAAACTGCTCTGAATGAACTCGGTGTGGAAGTGAGCAGCTCATTTTAAATAGACTGAGATAAATTTTGTTCTTTTCTTGTTATAAAGATAATTTCATTAAAAGTGCTGCAGAAGGCACGGCTACAACAGACACGTTTAGAAGGTCCTGAAGGTGAAACCTACAAGACAGCCGCTTGTTACAGCCCCCACCTGTCACTCAAAGCCTGCTTGCCCTTGACCTTAAGCCTTGATAAAGTTGTTACTGCTGAGTTATAGAAAAATAGCACTCGTACTCGTTAAACAGCCCTCATTTCTTTATATTTTGCTTCCATGACCAGACTTTCTTGTCATTTTTAAAGTGGTCTTGAGCAATTGTTCTCTAGGATTTCTGAGGGTCTCTCAAAGTTCTTCTTTGGACATTGGTTGCTTTAAAAAAATTCAGTGCAGTCCTTGTACCCAACAAATTTTAGGGGCATGTTTTTGAGCTGAAGCATTCAAGCATAACGAAGTCGCAAAAGAACTTAGCAAAGAAGCACAAGCTTGTCACAAAAACAAATATCTTCATTTAAATCTAGAAAAAATGCAAAAGATAATATACACAGGCATAAAAATTTATTTTTGTATAAATACAGTCATTCCCAAAGAGCTATGAGCCAAAAGCTGGCATTTCTCAGCATGGTGTGCAGTGTTTCCTTAAAGAATATCAGGAAACCAGACAAGTTTCCTCAGTTTTTGTCTTACACATAACAAGTGATGGGAGCAACAGATGAACAGCATCTGAAAGTCATGTCCTCTAAGAAATAGGAAAAAAATCCAGCAAAGATCTGACACAAGACCTGAGAGACACATCTGGCACATCAGCTGATCCATCTATTGTTCGCCAAACCCTCATCAGAAACGGTCTCAGTGGAAAGATGGCTGTCAAAAAGCAATTCTTAAGGCAGGGAAACAAAGAGGAAAGGCTGACGGATGCCAAATTACACAAGAGCTGAACTGGAAACCTCAACAGGTCTGATGGAGTGATGAATCCAAATTTGAAAATTTTGTTCCAAATCATCGTCAGTATGTACAGACAGGTCAGGAGAGAGATTCAATATTAAGTGTCTGCAGCAGAATTACGAACACAGAAAAGTAAGATTAGATTTTTAACAAGTATACAATACCACCTGGAAAGAGTCTGATCAGCAACAGCTTCATTTTTCATCGTGAAAGTGATCCAGAACGCATTGCCAATGCAGTAAAAGCATAACTGGAAAAACAGCTCAGACATCAACATTATTGAAGCAGTTGAGATCATCTTGACAGAAAACAGAACATTTGAATGAAAGAGCTTTGAATGTCCTTCAAGAAACCTGCAGAATTATTCCTGAAGACTTTTTAAAGAAATTACAGAAAGTCGCCTCAGAGAGATCAGACTATGATGAATAAAGGTGGTCATATCAAATATTGACCTTATACACTGTATTTCCCTGCATGTTTGCATGTGTTTCAATAAATCACTGCAGCTATTTCTCATACCCCTAGAAAAATGTAATAAAAAAAAAAGAAAAAAAAAAAGAGGTGGCTCAAGACTTTTGCACAATGTTATACTTAAACAGACTAAAACTGCTTTGTGCGCCTGTTGAAAAACCATTTATTTCTGCTCACTCTTGCTTTCAGATTCAGCCTCAAGTGGTTACTCGTGGAACTGCAGCTTTTGCAGCTTTCTACATAGAAATGCACATTAATGAACAATTTTATGCCACTTGAATATTTTTCTCTGCCGTATACTAACCGAGAGATTACGGGGTGAGTTCGAGGTGCAGGATACTGCAAGTTCTCATTTTCAAGTTACACCTGCTCCTCTTTCAGCATTATTAGTTTAATGTATCATCTTCCATGGAAAGATTTGCCACTAACTTACTGATACCACTCACAACAATGAGTCAACCTGTCACCCAGCCAGTCATGAAAGCCATTTCATTTGGCGTTTTGAATTTTCCGAGAACGGTTTGCCTTTTCCGGGAAAGAGTGCAAGAGAAGTGATACGACAGAAATTATGATTTGTTTAGAACAAAGCTGGATTGGTACCATGTGCATGAGCAAACACGGTAATGAATGTCACATAGTTGGATTTATTCAGCCATTAATCCAAGAGAAAGACTTCACAGCGATGGTCATGCTGCTTGTATGACAAGCAATAGATGTCACAGAAAACAACCAATTAGCACCAAAGAGTGAAACAAAATCGAACAATAAGGACACGCAGGATTATCCCCTTAAAAAAAAAAGAGTCTGAAGACCTGCATATGATTTATATTGCAGGAGATGTTCCGCACACTGATGGCAGGTGGTGCTGACCTTTCTGTGACCTTTGAATGCCATGTGATCAGACCCTTTCAAGTTTCAGTGCTGTCTAATGTCACCGGGCCGGCTCTCACGTGGTCTCACAGTTACACTCATGCAAGTTAACCAGCCCAATAAATGTATGCAAAAGGCCAGCGTGTGCATTCTGCATATGAGACAAGTTTCAAAGCCAGAGGTGATTTGTTGGGGTTGAATATCAGCGACTGAGTGCCAGTATTTTGGGGAGAATTCTCACCCAAATGTATCGCTTTATGCCCAGATTACATCTTAATTACACATGCAGGTCTCCATGTACTACTAAGAGTGGAGAGTAGCATTAAACCACGATGAATCGCACGGTTGGGTGATGTTTTTAAAATTTTCCAATCGACCATTATCACACCGTGTAATATCTGATATATTTAAAGATGTATTTGTGAGCGTGTTCGCTTTAAAATATACTTAACTAGAAAACTTAAGAACCAACATCAAGCAGATGGACAACTCGCAGTGTTGACACTAACAAAAAGGGTAGATGATGATCACAGTAACATGGGTGTACGTTAGAGAAGGGATAGGTGGGATAATTAGCTGAAGAGAATCTTTACCGGTGTCTGTGTACAGCTTCTCATTAAGCTGAGGTCATCATCACAACAAGAACGAAGCTGGCATCATTTTGTGGTGCTAAAGTCAATTATTTAGCAAACTCAAAGAGACAAACCATCAAATGAGCAACTTCCAACAATGAAAACTTATGCAAAGAAGTCATGGACTGACTTGGTCAGCAACCAATAACACATATTCATCAAGTTGCCAACCCTAGAGCATCAAGCATGGTGACTTCTGTCCCAATGCTTGGCATCTTGGTATAAGGGGAAAGGAGGACATTTTTATACCATGCCCTCAAAGGCACAAATGGTGTTGCACATGGCTGTACAGAAGAGGACAGAGCCAAGAAATTGCAGGAAGAATGTAAAAAAAACAGAGTTGGAGAGAGACATTCGACCCCTGTCAACATTTTCAACTTGGGAAACCTGGCAAACGGTAACAAACAGTACAGGTGATATTTGGATTGGATTTTCAGAAAGTTACAAAAGTTGCAAAATACAGTGAACCTCAAATCTGCCGTGGGCAAGGGGTCTTAGGAGGGTTCAGACTGTTTGACAAGCCAACATGTATTTGTACTTGGCCTGTGTAAGAACAATGCTTCTAAACCTGCAACCAAGATTCAACAGAGTCTCTGTGCCATGACTTTTCTCCCTGTAAATGCACACATTCACAGGTTCTCTTCATAACTGTAAAGACACTCCTACTACACTACTACAAAGTTGTTTTCGCACGTGCAGCCCAGAAAATCTAGGACGAAACACAACAGGACAGTAGCTGAAAATTGTCTTTCGAACATCCCAGACTTCATTCTCAACACTGTAAATGATACAGATCTGCGGGTGAATGTGTTTTCTGAAGTAGACCTGCACTGGTGCAAATCAGCTCAGTCAGACATCGAGTGGACTGATACTGGAGTCCTGGCAGGTTAAACACCCCTTTTATGTCTGATCCCATTGTGTCCTCACATGCTTCTCCTGTAGGTAACGTCTAGCAATGTTCACGGGTGCAGAGCAGGTGTGAAAACGGCTCAGGAGATATGGTATTAGCACCTGATATTTACTGAAAACTGTGGTCTATTACTGTGTTTGAAATCAAACTTTATTCGTGCAGGTAAAGGGATGTTATAATTCAGTAAAACCCTGAATCCCAGTGATTAGCGAATAATAGCGCCAACTAACGCAGGTAAGTCTGCCACTGTCTGTAATTCTGATGGCTCTTTTAGCCGAACAAGAGCCTCGGTCCACGAATGTTGCTCCTAATCCCGAATTCCTCTCCTTCTCCACAATAATGAGCTCCTCTCAGACTCATGAGTTGACAGAGGTAAAGCATTTAGCACGCTTCAATGGAGAAAGAGGGAAAGAGTGGGAGTGCAGAGAGAAAGAGAGGAAGATACAGGCCAAAGAGGGATAAAGCGAGGGATGTGGGGAAGAAGGGGTAGAAAAAATCTACTGAGACATGCAGGAGGTAAGCTCTCCCTCTGGCAAGGCAGAGTAATGCCGCTGCACAGAACAAACGCAATAGCTGACTATTGACGACGAGCAGAAGAAAGGAAGCAGAGGAAGGAAGGAGAGAAACAGACAGAGAAGAAGGACAGATATACATAAACCAAAAGGTTTAAGGAAGAGCATCATTGTGTTTTCTTAGTCTCTGAGGATTCAGTTGTTTTTCTGCCCATCACTACAGCCCAGGGACATGATGTGAACAACGTGGGGACTATGTTTGTGTGTGTACGTGTGTCACGTGGTGTGTATTCTGCGTATTTACGTGGGTGGAAATGTGTGTGTGCTGCACTGAAAACATGTGCATGCTTCATTCGTTTCAAGGCCAAGTGATGAAATTCTCTCCTTTCAGTAAAAAAAACCACTCAGACACAAATACACACAAGAAGACTGTTTTATACACACACACACACACACACACACACACACACACACACACACACACACACACACACACACACACACACACACACACACACACACACACACACACACAAAACACTGCTTTCCACAGCTCAATTGATAAGGTAAAGTCTGTGTACATGCTTTTAAAAAAGTGTACTTGACTTGAATAAGAAGGCCAATGAGCTGCAGCCACTGCAGAGAAACAGAAACACTCAAATGTATCGAACCGTTCTGGACGTGTTGAATTAGATTAATCAGGGAAAATGTTCGGAAAGGAAAGGAAAAGCAAACACTCAAAAACAGCAGACGAGCGTGATCTCCTGGCTGAAAAAAAGGGAGAAATGCAGCCAACATGGCTGACAGTGGGGAAAAGAAGGATGAGACAATCACGAGGAGATCATCAGCTAGCTGATGCATACATTCAGTAACGAATGCAGATTACGCAAGACGCAAGTCAAGGCGAACACTTAGTACAATAAATCCATCACAAGAGCCACATCTTCACAATCTGCCCGGCTACTGGGCCCTCACTACTTCTTTTTCAGCACGACATGCACAGTATGTAGTATGAGTCTCAAATGAGGTGTTGCACTCGGAGGTCTGGTCTCATTAGGACGTAGAAGATCAAAAGTCACTCATGGCGACTGTGATTATTAGCTCAAATCCTGCTCCTTGTCCTTGCTATGTTTGGATCCACTAACATCTGTAACTTTCAATTTTTCAAACTTTCTGAGCAGGGATAGTTCAATATTCTAAGATACACAGAGTGATCATTCAGCTAGGAACTCAAAAGGCTTGTTACAGTTACCAACTGTGACGCTGACTGAAACTTGTGTTCGAAACTCAAATTTTCTGTTGTATCTTCAGCTTAATTAACACCAAGTACTGTGTGAGTAAAGTTTAAAGTATTTCATAAGCAGTGAACAAGTTAAGTCATGACTTTAGGTTACTGACACACTGCATTGGAAGCAGGAGTTGTATTTCCTGAATGCTGACAAATACACTTGCTTAGGCAGTTCAATGGCAGATAGCTTTTACAGCTACAAAAATGTGTTCTGCTTCACAACAGGAACAAAAAATTAATTTACGTTAGTTACAAAATTCTGACAAAAAGCACAACAACTTTCTCAGTTTCTAAAGAACAAGTAAAAAAGGGCCCGAGTTGCTACTGAGACGTTCCACAATACCTAACAGTGACAATCACGACTATCACTTCTGCTGCTGGGGCAGGACTGGGGCAAGTGGTTAGCACTGTTGCCTCACAGCAAGAGGTTTGAATCCACCTTCTGGCCGGAGCCTTTCTGTGTGGATGTCCCTGTGTTTATGTGGGTTCTCTGACTTCCTCCCACAGTCCACAGACTTGCAGTCAGTGGGGTTAGATTACCTGGTGATTCTTAATTAGCCATAGGTAGGAATGTGAGTGTTAGCGATAGACTGGCGACTTGTTAAGGTGTACTAAGTAGCTCACTTTACTTAAGGGGACCATAAGAGTGACATAATCTTGCAGCAGAGAGGAAGTACTAAGTACTTTGTGTGACATTTCACTACTTGAAGGGACAAAAGAGAATAACTAAGGTTGGAGTGATGATGATGACTGTATTGTGCTGCTGGGTGTTGCTGCCAAGTTCATCTGGAAGAAAGTGGGGTGTTGGATCAGTATATGGATAATTATGGACTATCATTAACAGATTATTCATTAACAGCCTATAGACTCGCCCAGCTGGATCTAAGTAATCATTATGTAGTACAAGTCCTGAATCAGGAATTAGCAGTTAAGTACTGATAAATAACACATTCTTCACGCATTCTTCAGTACCCAAGTAACCTTACTGCAGTGTTACGTTAACATTTATTATAATGGGCTTCAAATTATGCAGTGCTATTGCACTCCGTTGTCTAGTGTTGAACTTTACTTTGTGCTTGTGCCCTAAATAAACGTTCATTATGATGTGTTAAAGGTGAAAAATTGGAATTTCCCTGGAGTTTAGCTTTGAGGATGCACACTTCAGTTGTGGGTTCAACCTTTCAGCCTCCACCTAGGGTGAAGCATTTGGAGAACTGCAGTACTAAATTTGAGAGCCAGTAACCTGTGGTTTCTAAAAATGCTCCTCTTTTATGTGTGGCTAACACACTCTTTTAACTTCAACTCTAAGTTTGTCACCAGCAATCTGGTGGATCCGAAGAAGTGATGGAATCTAAATTAACTTTAGTGGAGAAATTTAGTGTCATAAACACTGGTGTGATGTGCTCTGCACTCAGGACAGAGGGTCATTACAGATGTAGAAGCCAACACACTCACGCAAGAAACAAAAAAGGCAATCTAAGCCCACATAAACTTTTCGATTTGTTGACCCCGTAATGTAACAACGGACACACCTGCTCATTCACAGCCTCACCTCTACCACACACTCACGCATCCACACAAACATCCACAGTGAGACCTTAGACACACGGTCGTGATACATCACCACCTACACACAGCGGTGTCAGCCACAGACAACTGCTCCTGAGCCCCAGCAGAGGAAAGACATTCATCATTATGACATTACAAAAACACACATACACACACACTGAGAGAAAACGACATAAAACAACGCTGCAGCTGCTGATGCGTGAAGACGACTCCATCAAATCATATATCACACACACTGTACATGTTTCCCGCTAAAATAACACCATTATGAACAAAAACAGTCATAACAGAATCATCTGCTGATGAATCGTTCCTCACTGGATGCCTGTGTGTGTCATGTTAAGCCTCTTTCTTTAGCCTGGGAGAGAGAAAAAGCCACAATCGCCACCATCATCGCTACCTGTCTTCTTTTTTTTTTACCCCCTCTTTTTCTTTTAATCTCCACTTCTGATAGGACACAATTTAAATCCAACCAAATGTCTGTCCAGGGAGTCGTATGCTGTCAAACCATCACTCCTCCTCCTCCCTCTTTCATACTTTTTCTTCTGTGCACCTCTCCCACTCTGCCCACGTCAATTTTCAACATGCTCCTTCCACTGATCTCTCTTCGCTGCCATTTCACATCTGAGATTAGTCGGATGTACCAGTCTGATCATCTGCATGTGCCGCGATTTGCCAGAAGGTGTAATCTACTTTCTGTAATTGTAAAGAGCTGAGTTTTCATTGGACTACACATTTAATTGAAGCAATGGACATCGATGACAGCAGAGACAAAGGTCTAACCTGAAAGGACTCTGGTCAGACCTGCCAAGATTGTGCAAAATTTCTGGTTGTTATTGGAGGCAGAAATGGTAAATAATTACCAGTTTTGTGATAAATACGGATATAATTTGCACTTTTGTTGAGGGTTCATTTTATGGACATCTTCAAACCTTGAAATGTGGCGACTGTTTCCTGTGAGTCTGAGGAAAGCATGCAAGCATCAGCGTTTTTACAACCCTTCCTTTTGGAAGCGGTACAGCTGAATATAACATAATTTATCTATTTTTTTTGTCATGCAGTGATGCTGATTGGCAAAATATGCAAATGTACTTCCAGCGTGACCTTTTCCCCCCCCTGCTGAAGCACTAAAGGGAATATCTGATTTTGGATTTCTTGTGATCACCGGTTTGAAATTTCCTCTTAAGTGACATTTGGATCAAGGTCTGCATAGCAATGGTCAAATTTAAATAGAATGAATTAAAATAAGCATTAGTGGCGCTAACAGCTTTCCTAGCACACTCGACAGGCCGCCTCCTTATTCTTCCTTCAAAAAACCTCGTGGTCTGTCCTCCTCCTCCTCCTCACATGCATTTCTCATGAGAACACTTTGCTGCTGCCCGTCTCTGCCCTTAAAGCCGGGTGAAATTCCTCATCGGTTAATAGTTACATTTCAGATTTTAATTATTGCCGAGAAAACGAGCTCAACTCATTTGAAAAACATGCACGATTGCATCATTGGTACCAGTTGCAAAGCTCAAGACGTGCAGGCAAACAATATGGATTGTTCTGAATCAGTGAAAACATGGTGGAAAGCAGTGACAGCACTCTGGAGATTTTTCAGCCTTCAAAGAGGGACGAGTCTGAAGTGTGGTTGTAGCTCTCTCGGTACGAGGCTGCTAAGTGAAGCCAGTCACCCTGTCTGCAGTGCAGGAAGAAAGAAAATTACTAAGAAAGAAGGCAAGCAGTACTTTACATTGAATGGAAAGTAATTGACTTTAGGTCAATGGAAGGCTTTCAGACTTCAGAATGGAGTGAGATGTCACAGTTTGTCTGTCAGGCTTGCTAATATTTTAACGATTATGTAAACTGAAGCGTTCTGTGTTATCTACTCTTTAAAAAAACACAACATGCTGTCCTGCTGCTGTATGCATCATTTATCAGCACAATCCAGTCACCCATCGCTCCCATAAACTCATCACATCCCCCTGTGAACATATTTTCTTTGCATGTCATTACATGAAATCTAAAGGAAAGTGTCTGAAGAATTGTATTTCAATTGTTGGGCTCATAGCCATTGTCCTTAATGTATTTTGAAGCCCTATTTGTATTTCCTATGCACACTATGACCGGATAAACTCAAATGCATGCATGGTCTCTGTGTAATCTTGACATAAAGTTTTCTACTTGTCTGTCCCAGAACCCTCACAGCTGCAGGATCTGCGGGGGGGTCAGAAAGGGGAAGTGAAGAGATGAGTGGGAGGGAGGGTCATAAAGACATTCGGTGGGAAGCTATACATTCGGGTTATGCATACACCCCGCAAGCATTTGCTGTTTTCAAGTCTCTAGTTAGTAATCCCGTGTTTACTCAGATTTTTGCTTCACGGTTGATCATTAATGTGTAACAATGATTGCTGAAGGCCGAACCTCCTCAGCCTGGATGTGTGACGGACCCCGAAGAACGTTACAGTTCTCTACCAGATGGGGATTCAACACTCAGCTTAAGGAGGTGAAGAAGGTCACATAGTTCCCAGGGACAGGCAGAGACCGTCTAGGCTTCAGAGTCAAAGTAAGAGTGGAAAGAAAAGGGCACAGGTCTACTACAATTTTTCCTGATTCTCTCATTTTACCCCTTATTTGCGTTTTCAGGCTGGATAGGAGTGAGTAGAGGGAGACCATTAGTCCCATTTATTTTCCATATTAGCTATGATGTCAGCTAATATTTGTCAAGTCTGATATTGTCAGGGGCTGTCAGCATCAACGAGGGAGCTGCTACTGGAAGGGAACAGGAAGAGGGAATGAAGCCAATTCCCGACCTGATCCCAGTCATAAGGAATCAGCAGAGTGAAAGAATTTCAAAGGTGTATCAGGTGGGAGGAAGCAAAGGAGCTGACATGAATGCAAATATTTTTTTACATTGCTCCTGGAAAAATAGAGCTGTTAAAAAAAACAATGATACAAACAAAAAAAAAGTGAAAAGATCACTAAGAGCACCTCTTGTGAGCTCGAGAGGCGTGTTCACGTAAATACAAAGTGTCATCTCCATAAGTGCTATCTAGTTCAACCTGTCCGCCTCCTTACCAGCTGGGTAAGAGGGCACAGATAGGCCTGTCTAATTCCTGCGATGCACATTATTCATAAATCCTTCACTCCGGGGCAGATATACACACAACTGGCGATGCAAAGCGCATCAGAAGGAGAAGGCTTTCTGGAAGCGCGATGATTTCCTCGTCCACCCCCGCCAGTTATACACGGGGTCCACGCTGTCAGCAACGATGACACTGATTAATGAGAAAGCCATCGCTTCACTATAACATCTGGGTGATACACTACACAGAGACTCAATGGAGGGAGACTCTGCAGGGTAAAGTGTGTGCCCTGGCCTTTTATCATTGTGGAGGATGAATAATTCTTGATTAATGCAGTTTTGGAGTATTGTACAGCGTACAGCTTCCTACAGTGATACAGAGAAACTGTTACCGGTCTCTTTTGGTTTAGTGACACTTAAAAACAGCAACGTTTATGTGTGACCACTTTATCGGGGATTTGATGCATCACAAACAGCTCAACGAGAGTCATTTTGCCTTAAAGTTTTGTGGTTTTTATCACATTTTGGGGGCCAGAATGACATCAAATTGTACAACAAAGCAACAATAACAGAGCTAAACTAATATCTACATGTGCTTTACAATGAATTATTTCATTATTATTCATTATTTCAGGAAACGTATACTGACTTTCGAGTCCCATTTATGATATTACAACACTTTTTATGTAGTTGTAATAACGTGCAGCTAGTTTAGGCTGTCATCTTTTTCATAGCGATGTTTATATAGCAAAAAACAGAGATTCACTGCACTGATTGAGAAATATATTTAAAATCTAACATATCTGGTGCTGATTGGAATGTATGAGACATATTTAGTTTTGTGGCTATTAATTAACCAGAGGTGGTTTTACTAAACCTGGAAGTGATGAGCAAAGGGTGGATCTTGACTGACAAGCCTTTAGCTAATAAGCATATCCTGGATAACCCATTTTCTGGCTGCGATTTAGAAAATGGACTGAATGTTCAATTCAACACGAGCCAAAACTAGTGAGCGACGCCAAACACTGACCAGGAAGCGTTTGCTAAGCTCACAGAGTGAGAAGAAGGCCGTTTTCCCAAAGACTTCCATACAAAAAGGAGTCGCCTCCTGCTGTCTGTCTATTAAAAAGAATGAATTTTTAAACCACTTCCATGTTGGCTCCACTTTTATGTAACTTTCATTTAAAAACAGCAAACATTTGGTCATTTTTGGATGTTTAGACAACCAGGCAGTAACCGCTTTGGCCTTTTTTGAGAATCAAATTGGTCCTTAAAAATGATAACATGATATTATCCTTCTGTGTGCTGTCAATGAACATGACTGATATCAGCCAATACCGATATTTCTCCCTAGTCTATTATGTATGCATATATATTAGTATAAATATACATTCATATTACTGTATTTAATCTTCACTGAACAGACACATTTTCCTTTGCTTCACAGGCAATTTTCAACATGACTTACACAGAATTTGCAAGCTAATGCATAAAGGGTCTCTTATCCATGACATTTATTATTTACATGTTTCTTTAGTATAGCAACAATATTAATTATGCATTTTATGGAAGACACTTAATCTCCACGTGCATTGTTGTATTTATTGTAATGCTGTTTTATGACATTTGTAGATTAGTGTCCTCAAAGTGAAGCATTATGAGGTTTTTTCATGACTCCCCCAACAACACACACACACACACACACACACACACACACACACACACACACACACACACACACACACACACTTCGTTACTTTTGTTCTATGCTTTTACACCATGAGTCACCAGAAGTTAAGTGCAGCAGCAATCGAACATACACTGACTGCACACTGAAAAAAAGACCTTCATGAGAAAATGAAAAGAAGAGCCACAGCACAGCCTGCATGCACGTTTTCTCTCCTGAGGACGGAGGGGGGGAGAAAGAACACGAGCCTTCAACAAATAGGCGCCGTGAGCTGAGGGGACATAAGTGGGACATGCGCTGCATGTGGAAAAAAACACATCATGCCGGGATGAAACCCTCCCTTTGTCCCTGCTCGACAAATTCCGGAGTTTAAGTGAATTACAACAAATCCAATTGAACCACGGGACACAAGTCATCCGTGCATTCCCGAATGTGCTGAAAAAGCCGCGGTGCTGCTGCTCTTCCAGTCGCTCGGATTGTTTCCCCCCTCATCCAAGAGTCCAAAGTGAGGAGAAAAACACGGGATGAGAGCGCAAAAACCAAAACAAAAACCCGCCTGTGGTGGAGTTGATCGAGTCTCGTGTGACTGAGAACACTTGTGTTTCCCACCCTGCGATTTTATTTATTTTATTTTATTACAACCACAGATCCACTCCGTCGGTCGTTATGGGTCTCGGCATCGTGCGCTCCCGAAGCCCGCCGCACGGTCCCGACCCCGCCGCTTCCAGCCCGGCGAGAGCCGGGGAAAGAAATGAGGATGGGCGGCTGCCGCAAATCAAAGCAACTTCCCCTCCTCTGCTCCACGGAGCGAGATGGAAAAGCCGATGCTCTAAATGTTCCCAGAGTCGACCTGACGGGATACAACAATTTGACGACACACGCCGGATAATACAGCTTAGTAAAGACGGGGTTTATTCACGGCGGTGGCATTAATTTCCCATAATGGCGTTCATTCATCACCATCCTGTCTATAGCTGATAACAGCCGCGGGCGCTCCTGCGATCCCCGCACAATTTATCGACGGATATTAATAACAACAAGCCATAACTAACACAATAACACACAGATACAGTCACACGGGCTCCAGCCTTCATTCTGACCCCGATTCTGGTCACACATCAAGTAGCAGAGCAACATTTCCACATCGGACAGCTGCTTTTCAGGACAGCATACACAGACACACGCACCCACACGCCACTGGCGGACGAGAAGAAGAGCCGAATAACTCACATTCTGTCCCCGGGAACGAGCAGGCGGCTCTCCACCATCATATCGGGCAGAAAATCCAGATTGTAGGATGAAGTCATGTTGCCTTCCTGCCCTGTGTATGAGTGTGTGCGTACAGTACCGTCCGTGTGTGTGTGAGAGAGAGTGTGAGAGAGTGTGTGTGCGCCTCCGCCGCTGTGCGCCCTGCCTGATAAATAAAGGAGCGTCGCTCTCGTCCAAACTGCGCCTGGTCGCGGAGACGGAGAGGGACAGGTGCAAGAGCCGAGGCCTCCCCAAAGGCAGTGTAGCCAGCCGCACACACTCTGTCCGCATCCAGCAGTTGTCACATTCTCCTCTTCCTGCCCCCCATTCGCTTTTTTCCCTCTCTCTCTTTCTCGCTCTCTCTCTCTGTCTCTACCTCCCGCTTTTCTTCCGCCGGTCCTGTCTGAAAAACCGTTCCGCAACAGCGCAACTGACGGACTGTTGGAGAGCCAGGTGTCGAGCCGTGGAGGCGTGGCGCACAGCGTTGCAGCTGATCTTTAACTATTAGGTCTCCTCGGCTACCAGAGCGCGCCGTTCACCACAGACGAGGATCCTTTCACATCTACACACGATGTTCCGAACAGGAGGCGGCTTCAATCGTTTATGTTCGGAGAGTCTCCAAACGCAGTCGGCGCCAAGACGCAGAGTTTAACCTCTGAGATAAAGCTAACCGCGCACAAATATTAGAATGATCGGAACATTTACCCATTAAATATCTTCCACTGGACTTAATCGTGGTTTCTAGCCAGTGTTTCTGTGGCATCATGCTTTTAAAGATTCTATTACTTTTGTTAGTGACACAAAATAATAATAATACTAATAATAAATGTTTGTTCCTCAAGAAGAAATGTACTTAACCTCTCAGCATCTACCAGCTCACCAGTGACCTGCTTTAGTTTAGATCTAAACAAACATAGTTTCAGAAACTCGAAGGTTTCACCTTTTAAATCTTACATGTACTTGTCCTCCTGTCTCTCCTGTGATTTTCATTTGGGAATGCCACTTAGGTGAGAATTCAATGTAATATTATTTCTATTTTGATGGGTGTTAAGAGGTTAAAGATGGCTTAGCCTAAGCTCAAACCAGTTACTGGAAATCATGAATAGATATTTATTTTGTTAATGGCTTTATGCGAGTATGTGTGATGCTCTCTACATCTTTGCAATTCTGCACATCTAAACAAAGGGGCTTCCTTTATTTCAGTATGGCCACTCTGCTGATAAAGCAGGAGCGCTAAAAGGGGGCTAGTGTAGCGCAATCCCAAATCACTGGCCGTTCTTGCCAATCAAAATATATGGAAGCATGCATTGGCTTCCTTTGTAGCAGTAAGGCTGTAATTCCACCGTCTTCCTCAGGAAAATGGACATCTGTGCATTTATTTTACAGAGCTGTAAAATTCCACCTTATGCTATTGATATGGGGGAGTTTAAAAAAAGAAAAAAGAAAAAAAAGAAAGAAAACTCAAATGGATCATATGTCACCATCTCTCAGATAATAACCACAAACACTCCCACACCAGCATAGATCACTGGGTTATTTCAGTGTGAGCCTGTTTTCAGTCTGACTAAATTAAGGGAACACGCATCATGAGGCCACAATAATCTATCAACAAACCAAATATCAGTTTAGTGGATCCTTACTTTCCAGTAAGCTACTAATGAGTGCTGCGCAGTCATGCTTCAGTGTGGTAACTTCATAAAAGAACGGCCGGTTAGTTGATTTAGAATCAAATGAGTTGACCATATTTGGAGGTGCAGTTACGCTCTGGGACAGCCTTGTAATAATGAACCTGCTCATAATTTTCTGCAAATTTGCTGACTCGGTTTTACACTGCATTAATTGTGTGGATCCAGCATGCCTCCCCGTGGAACCCGTGTGGGCCTGAACGCACCCCTGCGCGGTACGACTGCCAGGTTGCCCCACTTCCTCCGTCCTCCTCCGATGGAGAAAAGAGGGGAGGCACTCCAGTGAAATAATGAGGCTCTCTTAGACTGAGAGAGGCGGCTCTCTGGGGGAAGAATATGAGTATCTGGGTCAATGGGAGGAAAAAAAAAAAAGCTCAGTATGCGCACATACAGCAGGGTAAGTGTATGGTGTGGGTGGGACTTGGCCCGCGGCTGTGCTCGGGGGGTCAGCTTGCATGTTTACTTGCGAGAACCCGGGTCACAGTGTGGATGGGAAACGCTGATCCTACATCAGTGCCTTAGGGCTTGGAGTGCCCCAGGAGTGGGGACGACTCTGCATGTTTCACCACACTCGACCCTCATCAGACCAGGGGTTGTGCTGAACATTATATAACGAACTGCTGCATGACAATGGGCTGCGTTCCCATAGCAGGCTGTCATTTTCAGGCCTGACCTGGTGCTCACGAACACCGTTTTCAGATGGCGGCTCGCAAGAAGAAGAAAGACCTCCATATTTTGGATTCACCACATCACTTTTATTGCAAACCAAGTGACTGGCCAAATTTAAATCAGGTAAGGTTTGTGATTTTTATAGGTGGAGTCACTAAACTTTCTGATTGCATTTCATACTCCTACTTTATCGTTCCCCCTAAAAAAATTACAATTTATTTGCATTTCTTTGTTACATCAGAGGAGAAAATCTTGAAACATGGGCACACAACACCAAAACATGGCTCATTACAACTAAACTACCAATTCAAATGTCTCCCAAAATGTCATTTAGGCATCTCAACACAACATAAGTTGATTGACTGTATTACCCCAAAGACTTGGTCACAGTCAACATCACACAGTATTACTGACTGAAAACCATGCTGAAAACGACAGCAGCCACTACCCTTACATTTTAAACGGCTTAAAGCTGAAACTGCATGTCTGTGTTTGGCCAAAGCTTCTGCGCACACATCTCACAGCGTGGCCGCTGCAGCAAAAATGCATCAGGTTTGAAATGAGTGAACTGAACATTCAAATGTAGTGCATGTCCCCTAATTTGTTTCTAACTATAAACAAATCTTTGTATCACAGACAAATAAACTCAGGGGCAGCTTTTAAACGAGAGCAATAGCCCTAATCAATGCAAATACCTGATCTGGCCTGACTAGCACCTTTTATTTTTGCATATCGTTAGCTTCATAGCATAAGTGCCTAAGTCATTGACTTAGTCAAATGACTTAGGCAATTATGCTATGAAGCTAACGATATATATATTTATCTCTGTACATATTGTACATTTCATTTCTGGACATGGTCTATACTTTATTCTGTATACATGTTATTTATTGTGATTACTGCTTGCCTTTCTTTCAGCACTGATGTGGGAGAGTATAGGTAAGCAAAAGAAAAAAGAAGGGGGGGATCTGAGAGGAGGGGGAGGGGATATGAGGCATTGCTTTAACATGCAAATTTGAGATGTAGCTGTGTGCTTCTGCATTTAACATGCAAATATAGCCATATTTATATAGCTGCACAGTGGTTTGCTGTGAATTTGAAACAATATTCTGCCTTTCCAGAATCACTAGTACGTAACTTTGGCGTTAAAAGCCTGTTTTGATAGAAAAGAATGGGCTTCACGTAGAGGAAGATTATGCATTTTCTGTTCAATAACACAGGGATGACTCTATCAGCATGATCATGCACAACTGGCTGTAGGTTGATGTTAATGGTGGGGGCTACAGAGGATAAATCCTGACCTCATGGCTTCCACATGACAATGGAGCCTTGCATAGATTGATAATGAAGGACCGTGTGTTGCCCCTAGACCTTGAGATAGTCCTATTACATTGTACGGAAGCCCCAAATGCAATTTCATTGTTCTCTGACAATGACAATAAATAAATAAATAAATAAAAATAAAATAAATACATGTGATAAATGGCCATGTTCATGAGGCCAGTGAAAGAGAATCACAGTGAAAGAGCGACGCTGATATTGCCCATGGAGCTGCCAATAGATCTGTATCTGGGTTAGGTTTGCTACAGATTTTGGCCATGTGGATCAAATTAAGCTACAATAGGGATGCAGTGGCTTTATTTCACTTAGGAGTCTAAAGCAACTTGAATTTTCAATTCATTTATATTTAGTGGTAAAAAAAAAAAAGAACAAAAAGACATTATTTAACCAGACGTGAGATTAAACAAGGAGCTGGGGTGGAGATGGGTTTCAAAGCAGCTTGCAGATGTATAGGGCGGACTAAGGCAGCTAAAATGACATACTCTAAAAGGAGGAGAAGGAGGGTACCATCTCAGCTGAACTGTAAGAATTATGGCTCTACTTGGATCCAAATTCTTCTTTTATTAATTTTATCAAACTAACAGTCCCACATAAAAAAAATACGTTAAAAAATCAAAAGAAAAAACTGCACCTGATCTGGAGTTTTCGGTACACCTATAAAAAAAAGGATAGTTTGGGTCCTTTAAAGAGAAGGGTCACTGCAAATCAATACAAAGCTGCTCTGAGTGATCGCCTTTATCCTTTGACGAAGCATTTCTATCGTCAAGGGAGCAATCTCTTTCTTTGGGTCACTGCATGGTTTGATAAATGTGAAAATTAAGTTAACCACATGTTACAGCCTTTGCCCCACCACATCTCAATCTACCGACGCATACATATAGGATTTTGAACGAACATGTCAGACAGGGTTCTTCAGCAATATCGTGAAGACACCCAATGAGGGATTGTCTTCAGGACTAATGATGTTGTTTATTGTGCTTTAGATTCATTTTCAAATCATATAAACACTAATAATAAACACAAGGTCTAGGAAACATTTCCATCCCACTATATGGATAAACAGCTTATAAGAAGTAGTCTCCAAAGACTTCGTAAAAGTGTAAGACTGCAACTGTGAAAGCATGAAAGTAAAGTTTTGATTAAAGCTAAAATGAAGGCCGTTGGGCTTTGACAGGTGGTGGGAACAGTGGGAATGACACCTCAAACCTTCAAATTTTGATCCGTGGCCAAGTTTCACTGAGATTTCATGAAAGTTTACACTTGTTTCTTGTGCCGGCTATGTTCCAAACCCCCCTGAGTACACACCGCTGCAAACTTTCATAATTAAACCAGCACAGCATGTAAGAGAACCCCGGTGTGCAGAACCTCAAAACCCTCGTCATGTTCTTGGTGCTCGGTGATGACTGATGCACGGGCGTGACCACTGAGCCCGTCATTTCTCCATAGTTACGGTTTATTTACAAGTGAAGATTAAAATCGCTGTAGGCCTGTGTACACGCCGCTGTGAAAGCATGAACAAAGACTTCAGAAGCATCCTTGAGCCTGTATTTACTCAGGACCAGTCTTCAGAGCCAGTGAACATTTCACACATTGTGTTCTACCTTATTTTCTCCCTGCCGCCGCTGTTGTTCTCGTCTCTTTCCACCCTCAGCCATCACCTCTCCTATCACTCCATTTCTTCACCCGAGGGTCCTGTGTTCGCCAAGAGGCCCTGCTTGTGGCAAGGTCTGGCTCTGCCTTTGCTTGCTCTCCTGTACTTTTGTCTTTCTCGCCTCTTCCCTCTGTCTAGTTATTTCTATCTTTTCCCTGCCTTCATCTCTCTAACCCCGGGCTCAGGGGGGCTCAGCTGCCCGAGCAATACGAATTGATCACCCAGAACGAAGGAGAACAGGAGGAGATAAGGCGGGGCAAGACAGAAGAAAGAAACAAAGAGGGAGGACCAAAAAGAGCAGATCCTAAAAAAACTAATTAAACAAAAGAATAAAACTGCTTTCTGATAGGTACATAAGTATAAGTATCATCCTGCTTGTCTTCTCTTTCCTGCTTGTACCTCACCCAAGAGGAGAGGATTGTGGGTAGCTGATGGTACCGGCTTTTCACACGTGAATATTTAATGAGGGGTTCATGAATAATTCAGAAAAGCAAGCATCTGCGTTTGAGCCTAAGTGGACATGTGAGGAGCAAAAACCAGACAGACCCTGACTGCTACCATTCATCGTCGCTGGAAAAAACCCCCATTTTGATCAGTGATTATTCCGCACTGTACACGTGTGTGCGTTTGCAGATAGACTGCTTCCTAAATGAAAGGCTATTACAGGCGTCCCAGTCCAGCCGAGTCCTCCTGCTACTTTCGTATTCTCTTAAGCTCAGAACGGCGGACTGAAAACCAAATAAAAGTAGAGACATCTCTTTCTAACACTCTCTCCATCGCTCTCGCTGCCACTCACTGTTCAATCTTCAGATCTCATTCCCATATTTTCTCCAGCCGCCTTCTCCTTCTCTCCTCCATTTTCATGCTTTCATCTGTCTCCTTCCCCTCTCCTCCATCACTCACTGCACCTCTCCCTCTCTTCACCCTCTCTGTCAGCTTGTTTCTGGCCCTTGCTGGACTCTGGTTAGGACATCGTGTTCCAGTTAACGTGGATCCCATCTCTACCTGCAGTGGGCTGCAGTGCCCGAATGCTCGCTGACCTGTTTTGGAAACACAATCTGACTCAAAACACACAAACTCACCGGGCTAGGGGTTTTCAGCTCAGTGCTTTTTTATTGTTCAATTTTAAATTTTTATTAAACATCTATTTACCTTGAATCAAGAGTAGAATTCAGATTAACATTTTAGCACAACCTTCACTTTTTACTCTCTTTATATGCATGTTTTGTCAGGTGTGTCACATATATTGTCATTTCCAGGATAAAGAGGCCTATTCACAAATACCATCATGTGAAAACGCGAGCGGCGCCAAGAAAGAAAGATGGCTTGAGTATGAAGACACTTTGTGAAAAAGAAAAAAGAAGGTTATTATGGTGATTCAAACATTTTTTTTACCTTCACAGTATGTGAAGATTCACGTGCAGCAAATATTAGCATAAGAAAGAATAGAAGAAAATGTCAGCAGTTCAGGGATTAAACAATATACAGCTGAGGCTTAATACCACTTCTTAATATCGACATAAATGTGTTGAGGACTAAAAAGAAGCTAATTTTGTGCATGTTTCATTTTGGTCTTCTTGTTCTTTCCATTTGGATTGAATATGAGTTGCACTGTCCACAGAGCTTGTGTCCTTGGGTAATAAAGTAGTACTAATCTAGTACTGTAATCGCTGATGCAGAGTGCCAGTCATATCCAGCGAACCGCCCTAAAAAACCTCTGCTCATACACAAACAAACTGCTGACATGAGAAAATACTACCCAACCATTTTCATACAGTCAGACTGTCAAATCCGCTGACATGTCAGATTTATACACGGTGGACTTTGGCGTTGGTGTTATGATGGGGCAATAGTGAAACAGGCCAATTCTTCAAACACGCCAATCTGCAAAAGACCCGCTGGCATTAATTCAATGTAGTTTACTTCAATTTTATTAACATTGCCAAATCACAACAACAGTCACCTCAGGTAATACAGGGAACACCTCAAGAATTAGACGATCCCTATGAGCAGGCACTTGGCGACAGTGGAAAGGAAACAGGATGAAAGCTCTGATAGAACTAGGAAGGGTTTATAAACACTAGGTAAGCATTATTTCCTACATCTACCCAAGTAGATATTAGTGCCTAAAGGTAAAAAGTCAGAACATCTGACTATGCTTCTTCTTGGACACCGCCTAGGTATCCAAGTGAGAGGAAGTCCCGGGACAAAACCAGGACATGCTTGAGAGATGATCAGCAGGCTTAGAAATGCCTCAGTGTCCCACCAGAAAAGTTGGAGGAGGTGGTCGAGGAGAGGGAGGTCTGAACATCTCTGCTTAGACTGCTCCACCCGTCAAACAGACCCCGATAAGCTGTAGAAAATAGAAGAACAAAGTTCTTAATGGAACGCGTGACGAGGTCAACCTTTTGACCTCCAACCTGCAGGTTTGCCAAGGTACAAACACCGAAAGAATCAGCTTGTACTTATTCTATTGATGTCTGACAGAAGAGAGGAACGCTGCGCCCTGGGATGAGACAGTAGTGTAAATTCCTCAACCAGGCTTTTTAAGCTTTTCTCAACCCCTCACTTCATTAGATTACTCTTATAAGATTCATGTAACAAGATTACTGATGTTCCTGGCAAACATTAGTATAATAAGAACCACACTAAAACGACTTATACTGATAACATTGTGAGCTGCAAAGGGGAACAATGATCAGCACTTTGATGTTGATAGCATATTAGCTGTAAATCCAGACGCTACCTCCAAACAGCAAAGAGACACAGTTTACATACTCAAGCTGCTGGAGAACCACACCAGTGAAATCTGGGTTTGACAAGATGTTAACAGGAGCTGAAGTTTGTTGCTTGTGGCTATTTGTTGGAGTCTTTCCTCTGAGCTATGCACATTTACACATCTGGCACCACAGCAACAATTTCATTAATTATTCATAACTAATTATTTTACCCTCAGCCAGGACCTTATGTTAAATGTTTTTCTGTAATGTCACCTAGGTAACCAAAATGGGTGGCGACAGCCCTTAGTAATGGATGTGTACATGTCGTGAGATCTCGATTTCTTTTGAGACTGAGGGAAAAGTCTAAATTAGAAGAAGTATCGGCAAGATCTAAAGTGCAAAATGAATAATTGGGCAATGATCCAAGACAGACATGTGAGCCAAAGTATTTACTGTAAAGAGTTTAGTGACTGTCTGTTCTAGTTTGGCAGAGAAGGATGAGTGCAATTTTTAAGTTGTTCAAAGTGGAAAAATCACATCACGTGCTTCTGACCTCTAGAGTCACATGTACACGTAGACTACACAAATAAATTCCGCATTACAGGACATCGTGATCAAGTCCAACACTGTCGAGCAAATACCTCCTGACCTGCTCACTGACCCTAACACACTAATGTCTGCACCGGTGGTCTCGACATGACATGTGTGGGTCTGTCTGTATCTCTCTCTCTGCACACACACACACACACACACACACACACACACACACACACACACACACACACACACACACACACACA
Source organism: Astatotilapia calliptera (assembly GCF_964374335.1). Lineage (NCBI taxonomy): Eukaryota > Metazoa > Chordata > Actinopteri > Cichliformes > Cichlidae > Astatotilapia > Astatotilapia calliptera. The sequence goes on from NC_137438.1 coordinate 21,970,142, forward strand.
CACACACTTGATGTCCTCTGCCCCTGAAGAGGCCTCCCGGGTATACTGTGCTGCTGTCTGCTAGTTTTAATAGTTTCTGCTAGACAGGCATGGACAACGCTCAGCCGCGCTGAAGTAGAAATGCATCGCTGCTGACCTCATATCTGCAAACTCTCAATAAGCCCCATGGCTCTTTTTGGGTTAATTCTGTGATATTTTAAAGGCCTGTATCAAGTTATGCTACACCTGAGTTTCTATGGCAGTAAAAAGCTCTGAAATTTGGTTAAGTTACATCTCCAACCTAAAGCTTTATAAGATAAGATAAGATAAGATAAGATAACCTTTATTAGTCCCACACGTGGGAAATTTGTTTTTTATGTGGTTTCGAGCAGCTCTTTGAACAATGTAACACAACCTTTAGACTTAATTTAAAAATCCTGCGAAAACCAGTGTATGAAAGATACTGTTAGGAAATGCTAGTGTCATGTAGGAATACAGGAAGCGTATGTCTATATTTTTTAGGATCACTAAGGATCAGGTGACCCTGAACGACCCTGTAGTTTCTGCTATAGGCTCAGGCTGCTGGGGGACTTCCCATGATGCAGCGAGCATTCCTTCCTCTCTCCACTCTTTTGACTACTGTTGTGTTTACATGCTACTATTACATGCCATTAATTTTTTATCTAGAATCTTCCACAGTTATAATAATTTTAACCTATTTTGAGAACACCCTGTTCATTCTGATTTTCCATAAGGACAATGTTAGAGGATCCGGATGAGGTTAATATCCTAAATGATAGGATCGTGTTATATATTTCTATAGTTTTACTGAAGCTTTATGTATGTATATGTATGAATGTGTGCTGATTATTATCATATCGTGTGATAGTGTGGGTTCCTTATGATATAAAGCAGCTGAAACAAGTCTTGCTGTGTTATATAAATAAAACTGAGTTGAAACTCAGTCGCTCGACTGCTTCATAATGCGATTTTACTAGATTCAGAAGAATAAATCTTTGTACGATGGTGGGTTGTATACATGTCTCTACCTGACGTCTATGATTTTTACACTTTCACTTCACTTTTCACTTTTAATTTCGCTTTCCTTTTTTGGCTTCTCTTTTTCTGTCATTGTCTGGGTGAAAAATACTCCCTTTTATAATAATAAACCACGTGTTACCGTGCAAACTTCCCACAACAGTGAGAATAAAAGCAGAGCACCATGTGTACGGCCTTACATTGTCTCTTTCAGATGTTGTGGGCCTTCTTTTGAACCCCACGGACCACGTTGCATGTTAAAAAAGACACTAAAGTGGTACTCTGTGCATTAAAATGTGTCGGCTGTACTTCCAGACGTGTCGGCCACACTACCATGTCACTACACAACTTTGGTACGAGCCCCAAGCTGAAAAAGCAGTGCTTCATTACTCTTTTAAGGGTTTAATATGCTTGGGAAGTAAAAGAAAAATATACCTCAAGGGAGCGTATAATCCTTGAAGATGCGTGGTAAAAAAAAAAAATCCCTGTATAGTTCAGCCCAGATCCACAAAGGTGTAATGTTCTATTGAATCACAAAGTAAACCCCCCAAAGCTGCTCTAAGTTGTACACTGTGCAGTGATTTCTCCTCTCAATGCAAATGGAGGATGGAGGGATATTCTCTGGCCACTCAAAACAGTGTCCGCTCCACCTGCAGTGCATCGGAGCGTGCTCCAACTGTAATTGGCCATCGCATCAGTGACAGACAGAGGCCCTCCATTCATCACCACCCCCTCCTCTCTTTTCCATTCGTCTCTCTCTCTTTCTCTCTCTCTCTCTCTCTCTCTCTCTCGGTCCCGTCGTTGCCAACTCGGGCCAATCTCACCCTCACTTTCCAATTTCTCCCCTTGCCTTCTCCCCATCCTCTCGTCCCTCCTCCACCACCTCTGTCCTCTCCTTCTCCTCCCTCCCTCTCTGCTCCTTTTCCTCATTAAAGCGGGACCCAGGCAGTAGCGGTCACTGCCTCTCATTTATTTTCATTTGAAACTGGTGCAGCTCCACTGATCCTCTGGGGCTGCAGGAGAGAGGGAGTGGGATGGTGTCATTCTGATAACAACCGTCACACATACACACCTCATACACAGTCACACAGATGTACACGCACACACTCCAAAAAAAGAAAGGAGGAATATAACGCATCTGCCGCACACGCACACAGCGGAAATTCACTCATGCGCATGCAAACACACACACACAGGCATACAAAGGGATGTGCATATGCATCCGCCTGCAAATAGATGCACTTTCACACCCATTTCAATTCATTTCACGCACATATTCACACATTTCATGTACCTGCAAGCTCCCGTGCTCTGTTCCCTCCTTCCTCTTTCACATATGCACCCTCTGCCTTCACCCTCCCCTCCCTTGATTGTGCGATTTTGAGAAGGTGATGATAGCAGGGTGTGAATCAGGGGCGATAAACCTGCGCCTATTGTCACCTGTATGATTGCGAGTATTGATCTGCGCCTGGGCATGTGATGCACGTGCGCGCAGGAGTAGTCGCCCTCGCTCGCCCTCACTTCCTGTACGTGTGTGTCCATGCATTGTATTAGAGTCGTGTCGAGAGCGGCCCTGCCTGACACTCTTTGATTGAAAAGGTGCTCGGCAGATTAAATCGTTGTAGCGCGGAGACGAGGTGCGCTCCCTTCACAGAGGCTTCGACGGCTGGTTTAGCAGATTCAAGAAGGCTGGAGGGGAGGAAGGGGGAGGAGGGAACAGAGGCCGTTTTAACGCCCATTGCCCTGACCCATCTGGGAAAATGGGAGTGAGAGGCAGTGACTCTAAACCAACGGTCATAGCTCTAATAGAAGCGTAATATCCTCCACACCATTAGATAGGCACACTGTGTGGGGTGAATGAGAAGGGCTGCTTGGTTTTACTGCCAGTGCTCCAAGAGGAAAGAAAGAAGGAGGAATAGGAGGGGTGGAGCAAAAGAGGACTAATATTAGCTCACATAAGCAAACTCTCAGGGGAAGATGTGCTGATTATTTCTGCAAGTTTCCACTGACATGAGTTCTCTTTACTTCAATTTATAAAACAGTTGGTAAGGTTATAGTGTGTTAAAGCACACTGGCTCTGAATTGAAATATTAATTATTTGGCTCCAATTTTGGAGGGTAGTCCTGGTGCAATTTGAGGTAGAGGTCTAAATGACCTCACTTTAGTTCCCTTGTAAGAGTCAAGCTCTGCAACTGTGGGCGACATAGTTTTCGGTGCACCAGGAGTGTCAAAGATATGGCCCGTGGGCCAGAATGACGCCACCAAGAGTCCAACCTGACCCACTGGATTGGTACGAAAACTGCAAAGAAAGAATAAAAAGTTCAAGTGTTATTTCCTAAGGATTTTGAACCAGGAAGGATTGAGCTGCAGGCTATTAAGAATTAGAGTAGCTGTCAGAACTTTGTGAGCTCTGAATCATCATCAATTTTATAGCTTTTTACCGACAAAGACATAATTGGACACCAGAATAAGTGACTAGCACGTCAGGAAATGTACTTTTTTAAGAACACATGACTGGAACTCCCACACAGTCTTGCCCACTGTTGAAATATTTATTAAATCACAAAGTTTTGGTCTGTCAGACCTTAATCAGGTCCAAACAACACACCTTTATCAGATGATGAAAGTCAATCAAACCCCTGAGAAGGTCGGGCAGCCGATGAGACACGAGTAGGTAAGTGCAGGAGTTCCAATCAGCTGATAAATCTAAAACTGGCTTCACCTTTGATATCTACTGTGAAATCTTTTTGAGACACTTTTTTAGGAAAGTGGGTGAATTCCTTGGCAATGTTTTACGAGACCTGCAGTGCTGCCATGTTACTTCTCTTTTTCTCTTTTTGCTTTTTTTACTCTCATGTAGATGAACCATCGTTTTTTAGTGAGGCTGGGAGTCAGCAGCTAGGTGGCATTCACAAATTTTGACACTCTTTGCTTTCTGTATTTTTAGTTCCTATCTCTGTATTGTCCTAAGACTAAAATGTCACAGAGTCTTCTGTACTGGATCAACGTTAACAATTTTAACTACATAACTACTGTTTTATTTCATAACCACTCTGCTGGAGGAAAGCCCCAAATTAATTACTGGTATCTGTCATCACTAATCTGCTGCAGTGGACTTTGTCATTTGATGTTCACGCTATCTCAGCCCACCGCACCACCTATAAACCCACACATGTGCTAAACCACTGGAAAATATCCCCCATGTTTCTCACTGGGAGAAACTGCTTGATGCAGAAAGCGCTCAAAGTCATATTTTTCATCGGGAAATTGCAAATGAAGTGCATGCCTCAAAAGCAGTTTCATTTGTCACCCAATGAAGCATTCACCGATTCAGTCAGTAAATTATGGTGCAATAAATTACTACCTGCAAACATCAATGAAATATGTTGACTCGTTGCAAAACAAGTCAACCTCAGCATGACTGTTTTTCATGATCAGGTGCGCAGCAGAAGCTTGTTTCAATCTTGTATGCAACAGGAGGGGAGTTCAGACAAAGTGTGACTGGTAGGGGAAAATTTATCTGTAATCGGAACTTTAAAAATAAAAATGATTCACTTTGAAAGGCGGGAATGGAGGGGAAAGGCTGGAGAGAGAAAAGTTGGGCGTCTCGACTGCTTGGCTCACATTTTGAAAGCAGGGATGCTTCTTTCCTTCCCATCCTCACTACTGTCACTTCATTACTCTCCTGTTTCAGTTTCTCGTAACGTTTCCCAACAGTTCAACATACAGAACAAGAACAGGCATTTCTCCACCATCCCTCCATAAGACATGCAAAAGAAATTGCACAGATTTCAGTAAATAAATAGCAAGTACAAATTCAAGCTTTGTTAGTTGGACACAGTCAAATGGCGAGTGGTTGAGTGGGTGCGTTTGGTCTTCTTACCGAGATCCCCCATTCCATCTGTACTCTGTTTTTCTTCATTTTAAACAGCCAATGCTACAAAAAAGTCTCGCAAATCATTTTCCACCACTGGTGATGAATACTGATGAAAACTTACAGTACATATTTTTAGTCTTTTAAATATAATATATTATGTTATAAACCTTAAAATAATTATATAAAAGAAGAATCTTCCAAAATGAACAAGTTTATAATTAAAAAGTAACTGGCAACAAAAACAATTATAAGATTCAAATGAGACTTTTATGGTCTACAATAAATTGTTAAATAACTCAACTATGGAGTTAGACCGCCATGTTAAAATGCCCCGAATTTATAAAAAGAATAAAAATCTTTTTATTTTGGTTTTTATAACCAATTAACAACTGTATGGGAAATGTTTTTGATTTATTTAACTCACCTGTTTAAATGATTATTTCAGGCATTGCAACCTCAACTGAGCAGTGGGTGATGCTTGCTGTCTGCTAAGCTTTAGTTTAGCTCCTATGAATTCAAGCACTGGATATTTGATCATTCTAATACACACCAAAATATGTGCGCCACAGTTTTTAGTGAAGGACACTTTGGTGTATTTTTTGTATGTCAGTTAGCACTGGTCAGTGCCATACAGTCTGTTGGGGTTTTGCAGGCTTCCAGTTCAATTCAGTTTTATTTATTTAGCGCCTAATCACAACAGTCGATCTTAAGGGGTTTTATATTGCAAAGCTATGACCCTGCAACAATACAGAATATCCCCACCTATGAGCAAACACTTGGTGACAGCGGGAAGGAAAAACTTACTTTTAACAGGAAGAAAACTCTGACACAACCAGGCCCAGGGAGTGGTGCCCATGTCCTGCCACCGGTTGGGGGTGAGGGACGAAAGACAAAATACGAACACGTCTGGATTAAACAAAATGATACAGTGGTGGCCACAAAAGCTGATTTCAAGCTTCACAAGTCTACAAGCCAGTGGGTGGCTTCATCTCAAATCTTAAACAATCAGGGAGCATTAAAAGTCTTAGGTGAAATAACGGACATCTTTATAGTTTCATCAGATAATAGTGGTTGTGTGTGTGTGTTATTGTGTAGGTCCAACAGAAAATGTGGTGTTTTTTTCTTACTTTAAGACATCAGAATTCTATTACAAGCTTAAGAATCAGCACTGACATCATTAAATGCTACAACTCTTGACACCAAGGAAGCGAGTAAGACTATAAATCATACATATTCATGTACATGTGGGTGGAATAATACGAAAATGTAAATTAGCTGAAAGGCAAACACAGCGACTGCATGAAAAACATTGTATATAAATAAAAACAACTGAACTGTGAATGAAGTCAAAGGTGAATGACACTGACCAGCCAGATATTTAATTTAAAAGCAGTAGAGGCAAAAAATTTTTTTTACTGTTAGCGACCATTTATTTGCTAATTCTTCAGCTTTAACTGTTTGTAGTCCACACAATGCTGCTAACACAGCAGGAGGAGGGGTGGACGAAGCGGAAGATAGAGAACAACAACAAAAAAAGCAGAAGTACAAGCATTGGATGTTACGCTTGACTGGGCAAACAGTTGCAGGGAAGCAGTGAGAAATATCCTGCCAGCTAACAACACTGTTAGGCTGAAGGTCCAGGTAGGAGGTGTTGCAGACGTCAAATCTCCAGAAAACACAGGAATAAGCCAGCATCTGGACTTTGTTTAGGTTCCCCCTCCACACACACACACACACACACACACACACACACACACACACACACACACACACACACACACACACACACACTCATGAACCTCGCTGATGCCAAAGTAACCATGCAGCAGAGGCACACCCTAGCTGGATCGCACGGAGGCAGCATCTGGGTCAGAAAGAAGTACTCGCATGTTCGTTGTTGTACGTGTGAGCACAGATGCGTGTGCGTGCGAGTGTGTACCTCAGCAGCAGCTCGTCAGCTCTCATAGATCCCGCACCGGCGGCTGCAGGAGGGAGGCAGCAAGTGGCATCAACACACACTCTCCCCACAAAGCCCAGCTCGGACGAGTGCTCCAACATCACAAGCAAACTAATGCACTTTATCAGGATACAAGCTGGCAACTCTTTTCTTTCCTCCTCCTCTTTTGTCCTCTGTTCCTCTCTTCCCTTCCCCCCCCTGCTAGATGTTTGCAACAAGCGGCCTCTCTTTGCTTCTCTCTCTTCTGCCTTGTTCCTCTCAGCCTCTCTGCCGTTGTTCCCTCTTCTCTCATAGAGAAACAAGCGCCCCCCCCCCCACCCCCATCCCACTCTCCACCCTCCTCTTCTTCCCTATCTCCCCCTGCCCATACCCCCCACTCTCTAACTCTCGCTCTCTCTCTCCCTGGTAGAGCAGCAGAGCAGTGGAGACCCCGCTGGCTTGCCTAGCTGAAGTAATCCCCTGTGACAGCTCAGCTCATGTTGTTATGTTGTGGGCCTATTTGAGTCTAATACTACAGCTCTGGAACAACCTAGCGCCAGTCCAGCTCTGGACTGCCTGCATGACCACTGGGCACGGCCCAGTCCGGCACCGAGCCACGCCGACAATGCCCACTATTCGCATTTACTGCACATCATCTCTGTGTTTCTGGCACAGCTCAACCCGGGCTCAGACTCCAGATATAGAGCTGCAGACAGAGTGGAAAATAAACCAACCTTAACTCAGCTTTACCACCCTTTTATGAAGTTTTTATGAGGTAAATAAATCGTATACATCACAGTAAAGTTGTGTTGCGCCGATGGAAGGAGGCCAAGTACAGCATGAAGTCAATTGTGCACTGAATTTTCACAGTTTATTAAGACAGAATATAAATAACCTCAATGCAACAAGATTAGCATATCACAAATATATGCAATTTCCACAGCCTCTGGTGTAGCTCACAGCCTCCTGACCACTTCCAACTCCCACTATTAAAAAAAGAGTTGAACATGTATGATCCGTCCTCGATATTGTATTTTTATTGAACTGCTATTTGCATGAACTAGTTTACAGCTCAGAACATTACTGACTTGGCCGTACCATCCTGGCAAATATCCATAAATCCTGGTGTTAATTCCAGGTCGTGGAAGAATTTTTGGCCCCTGATTCTGTCAGAGTTTCACCACAATATATAACCTTTTATGAAAAACTGGGTCTGCCAATAAGAAGCATCATTCTCACCTCAAGCAGCCTAAGCTTTCCAGAAAAGGGGAGCAAAACTAAAAACTAAAAGTCTGGGGCGAAGCGGTTTAGTCTCCAGAGAGAAAAGGCTCTCATGGGGAAAGAAACTGGATGCCTTCTGGAAAAACATGGCTGAAAATGTTGGACCTGCAAATCTTTCTTTAAAAATAAAGGAAAATCTCAAAAAAAGATTTCTTTTCAAATATTTCAACCTTTTACTGCACAATTTAGTGCAAAGTTATGAACTCTAACTTTCTTAGGATCTATTTCATGTATGTTAATGGACAGTCAGAATAATGACTGACTGCTCTCTGATTAAAACCAAGCTCAGAGTTTTATTGAATATTTCTCCCCAGGCGTCCCACTCTAACTGTCCAAAGCCTCCTGCAAGTACAGGCTGCGTTTTCGAAGGGCCAGCCTCAACTCCAGAGAGACGGCTCGGTCCAGCAGATCATGCCCAGCACAAGGCAGCCCAGACAGGCATGTCTCAGTGAGCAGCCCTCCCGAAGGAGGCCCTGCCATATCAGGCTCCATATACCTGGCACATCACAGCATCTCCTCCCCATAGGAGGCTGGGGCTGAAGACACAGGCAGGGAGCTTCTGATTAAAAATTCATCTCTCTGTTTATTATGATTTATGCATGTTTCAGTGAGCCAGGAACGAAAAAGAGAGGAAAGGAGAACAGCTTCATTAGTGCATATTGTGTGTATGTGTGTGTGGGTACCATGCCCATGCTTGTTTGTGCACTGTGTGTGTGTGTGTGTGTGTGCGTGCATATGTGTGGATGTGTGCGTGTGTGGCTAGCTGGCAGGTGGGGGATAGTTAAAATTATGGATTGTACGTGAGCTTCATTAGAATGTTTGGCATACAGGGCAAAATCGTCTGTCTTCACAAAACACCTGCATTTCACTGAAAAACAACAACAATTGAAATCCTAAATTACCCGGCGTGCACAGGCCATCGGCATTAAAATGCAGCAGACACTTTTGCTAACTTCTAACTTAATTACCCATTTCCGCCTCTGTTGTTTACCATTCAGATCGGATCGGCCTCTCATTGCACTTTGTCTCAGCCAAAAGCGATGGCAAGCGAGCGACGGTGACAAATATTGACACATGGCGAGCTTGTCAACAAAAAAGTGGTGACTAAGAGCGTGAAATACCTGGCACTCTCACATATAATGATCTCATGGATTTTTTTTCCCCGCTCAAAATCCAACATATGCTGCATCCACTCATGTTGCTTATGTTTATTAGTCTGAAAGCTGAATGCATAAAGAGCACAACAACCTAAAGCCTAAAAGGAGCACACAGCGGTGAATGGAACGATGCATTCAAATTACAATGCATAAATGTTGACAATGATGACTGATGATTTGTTATTTACATGGCTAATAGCTCACACTTCTGCAGGCATTCAGTTACTAAAGCTGTGCGAGGAAGCATTTATACATTAAAGCGGGGAAAAACAACTCTGCTATGAGCTTACATTTAAATATAGACCGCTACAGTCCCATTCTGATTGAAGGAATTAGAATATTTATTTTTTTCTGATAATAATTCATATCGTATCAGTTACAGTATTAGGGTTGCATTAGCAAAATGTATCCTTTCCCTTCTCTTTCACTGTTAACATGCACAGCATCTTATGTACTTTGACTATTAGTCTTTCATAGCATGTCCAGTGTGTCAGGTGACATGATGCCAGTCCGTTTCGCACTTTTGCCTCATTCCTCACTCACATGGTTTAGGTTAGTAGACACAAGCTTTTGTGATTTCTGACTGCTGACGTCAAACTGTTGACTCTGCAATCCAAGAATTGAGTTTCCTTCTTCTACTCTTGCTGCTGTGTGGTCTCCATGACCTGCCAGTGGTCTAATCAAACGTGCTGAATCAAGAAGTGCTAACCCAAAACACCGCTTTCAAATGGCCAGTGTTACCAGTTGGTAACAGTCCAACAGCCATTACACCAGTAGGTGGTTTCTTCCACTACTTTAATACCTAATTATCACCTCGGCGTGGTTGTGCCTACTAGTTAATCACAAGTAATAGGCCAAGTATTTCAGTATTGAAAGTCTTGTGCTTGGACAGGACTACCTGTCATAAGGTCATTTACATGTTGTAAAGATCACATTTATAGGTTACCAAAAGTATTTTCACAAATGAACTCTGGATAATGTCTGAAGAAGCAGGCTGGGACATAGTCTAAGGTTTCCCTTTTTCTGTAGCATAGACCAGTGGAGAACCTGCATCAGATGTACTGAAGAAAAACATCCACTCATTCATCCATCCTCTTGTGCTTCTCCATTTCAGGGTACCTGAGTACCCAGACATGGGACAACATGCTAATTCCACACAGAAAGGCCCTGGGCACATTGTGGACTTGAGCCCAGGACCTTCTTGCTGTGAGGCTAAAGTGCTAACCACTGCACCACCATGCTGCCTTCACCAGAAAATAATAATAATAATAAAATAATAAATAAAAAAGCACAAAACTAAGTTCCTAGCATAACCGACACACCAGCGAGAGCAGTGAGGGGTGAAATTTCAGTGTGTCGGTTGAATATTTTTGCAGTGTTTCTTGTTTTTTCAGTCTTGCACTTTGTAGTCGGTCCCAACAGTTGCGCGCAGTGACAGCAGTGAAGACTATAACTTGTTTTGATGAGAATGACTGTAACTCATCCAATTTAATAATTTGGAAAGAGGCGTCGTGTTTTCACAACATTTCGGTTACGAGTAATTGATTTGGAAAGCTCTTAATCGGAAAGTATCTCTTTGACAGAAGTCAAAAACTCACCATCATCGACATCCGAAAAAACAGAAATGTCACTCAGCTCGCCTGCATTTAGTTTGGTTTATTATAACGTCTGGTTCTTCACTGCGTCTGAACAGTTGTTCTGAGGCAACAACAACAGAAAAGTGAGCATGTAACTGGTTTGCTTCAGGAGCGATAAGCTGCTCACACATCCTTTGAATCATTCTGTGAGTTGCCAGGTTGTAGTTGAAATTGCAGTGAATGGAGAAAATGTTGCCAGATCATCTATAAAACAAAAGTGCATTACAACTTCTCACGATAAAGTGTGAGAGTTTTGCAACTTCAGGGACAAACGGCAGAACAGGAGGGTCTTAAAACATGGGAAAAACGGGAGTGTTGGCAGGTGTTCAATGTCTGATTCAACGTGTTTATCCTCAGATGCATTTCTGTCAGGTAATGCATGCGTGAAAGTGGCCTGAGCATAAAAAAACTCTACTGTAGATTTTACATGCACACAGAACTCCAACAGAACGCTGTGATAAGAATGGCTGATGATGCACTTTTTTGGACTACAAGCAGGTACACGAGGGTGCCTACCAGCCATATCTATAGGAGTGATAAATAGGCTGAGAACATTCTAAGCTGGTGGCCAAATGCAAGCGAATCTGCTGAATAAGACATCAAAACCGGTTAAATGTATAAAAAAATCCATCATATTAAAGAAAAAACAAACTTCAGCAGCCCTTTAACCTCTCAGCATCCTGCAGGCTGCTAGAGAAGCACTCAGGAGGGCTCAATTGCCAACATATAACACAAACCTTAACGATCTAAACTCTTTACGCTATCCCCAAGCAGCGACCTTGTAGAGGTTGAGAGGTTAAAAACAGCATTCATTTGAATTCTAATTCAATCTAGTTGCCTTTTAATTGGAATTTTCTACACACTTCCTTACATTTATTTACCCTAACGAGGATCTCTCTGAAGGCCCGCATCAGTCTCTCTCTGTGCTTGCTGATGGAAGCCTGCTCTCCGCATATGAGTCTGTGTTAAAGGGCTACTGCTGGAGAGCATAGAACATATGGCGGTGTATCAGAAGCTAAGTGTTACCGGGAACCCCCCGTCTCACGATATCTCAAATTTAGCCTTAAATTAAAAACATTGCCTTTTTTGTTCTTTTTACAACATCATGACATCATGCCTTATGAAAACAAGCATCTTGTTTTTGTCATTCAAAGCGAACGCACGCTGTGGTGCTGACATCGCAGTAACTTGAGGCCCAGTTGAACCGAGCAGCCTCTGTCTCTTTTAAATTGTGTTTACGATTTAATGACCTATTTGTGTTTGTTGTTTCTGCCGCGCGCCTGCCTCCACTCGCTCTCTCCCATCTTTCTCTCTCTCTCTCTCACTTTGTGTCTCTCACTCCCTAACACGCTCTGACAGCAAAAGGTCAATGCCCATTGGCTACATGGGGGGCACTGAGTGATGTAAGGGGGGTTGTCATGGTAACGTGCAGGGCACGGTGCAGCGGTGAGGATGCATTTCGGTGCCAAAAACCCAAGCCCGGGAACCTGAGCGAGGATCAAAAGACTCGAGAGCTCCACTCGCAGGGCAGAAGTGCACGGGGCCGGGTCTGGACCCGGGCAAGACACGACACAGTTTTAACCGTTTAGCTGTTTACTAACCCGGCAAATGGGAGGGGCCGGACTTGGCCCGTCATGACAGCGAAGCAGATCTGCATGCGAGAGACAGACAGCGAGGCCCAAAGACAGTCAGTTGTGAGCAACTCTGGTATGTCTGTGAGCCTGCATTCTGCTGAGCTTGGCTTCACATTAATAAAAGAGGGATTACCAAAGTCTGCAGGCTCCTCTTAGGCCCCTCTCCAGCCGAGAGCTGAGCGAGGTTCGCTCGCTCAACCCCTCTGCCTCCTTCCCGCCATCCTTCGCTCCCTTTTCTTACCCTCCTCGGCATGCTGCTCACGTTCCTCCCATTCAAAAAAAAAAAAAGGAAATATAAAGAAAAGGAAAAAAAAAAACACTCTCATGTGCCTTTCCTCCTGTCTGTCTCCATCCCATTTCTCTCCACTCAACAGTACAGGAAGGGGGGAAAATGCACCAAAACACAGATAAATTATTTAGATTTTTTTTCCCCAAAGAAAAAGAGGAGGAAAAAAAAATGCTTGACTCTGCAGTTCGAAAGAAAAGGGAAATAGGAAAGGAGGAGGGGTGAGGAAATAAAAATTGCATTAGATACAAGATTCTGCAATCAGCCCTGCGATATGAAGAATTAATCTTATCTTACGCCGGCACACACGGCCAAGTAGGAGAGAGCCTCCAAAGACTTGGAGATGACAACAGGACAAATTCGCCTTTCCATTACGCTGCCATTCATCCATTGTGTCGGCAGACACCTCGCGATAAGCGGATGTATTGTTGCCATTGACAATGTCATTATGGGACAGTAAACAAGCGATGCAGTGGAGGGTCGGGATGAACCGGGTGGGGCAAGAAGGTCACCAAGACAATCTGGAATGAAAGGATGCGAGACCCCACGAGAGAGATAAGACTCCTCCTCGTCGTCTTCTTCTTCTTCATCTATCTCTTTTCTCGCGCGCTGCAAAGCCAAGGACGGGCATATGCTTAGAACAAAGCCCCGGCACTGCCAGCGTAATCAACTCCTCTGTACTCCAGCAGCAGCAACACAATCTCCCCTGGAGGTCATTCACAGGAAAAGGCTTAGAAGGCAAAATGGCTGCAGGATCACAGGCTATTAAGATGGGAAAATAGGGTGACAGTCACCCGACCTCCCACCTCCACATTCCTCTACAAAACATGTTCAAATGTGAACAGTGACGGCAGCGCGATTGATGCCACGTCATCGTGGAGCTTATTTTTGGACTCTTTGACAACCGTTTGCAAATTACGTTAAGTCAGTGCTTCTAAAACTGTGGGGTGGGCCCCCTTGGCGGAACACAGAGGCACTGCAGGAGAGCGCGAATGGCTGGGAGAAAAACTAAGCAGAATAAAAACGGTTAATTAAGTTAAGGGGAACAAAGATAGAAGAGTTCACCTCGTGTTTTACAGATTTGGGGGCTGAAAATGAGAAGGCATTCGTGTGCCACAAAGTCGACCGTGCTAACGCTTCAAAGAAATTTTCCAACACTAAGGCAAGGCACTTTTGTGCCACTCTCTGGTCTTTTCTACAGAAAAAAGGGCAAGCCCAAATGAAATCCCAATACCGGGATTATTCTCCCTCACAGATGTGCACACCGACAGCTGTGGATGCCACACAGTCACACACAGTAGCTGTTATTACACAATTTTGTAACTTGTTTTGAGTGTGAAGCAATCATGCAGTAATTGGTCTGCATAAGAAAGTCTGCAGAAGCTGAAATTAAAAGCCTTTGATCAAACTTGTAGTTATGGTGTCCCTACGTGTGTCTGCTCCCAGAGTTTGTGTTTTGTCCAGTTATTCGTTAATCATAGTCTCAGTATACTCTTTTAGCCTCTCTTCTCCTCACTGGTTGTGGTAGCTGCCTGTTCCAGTTTCTGTTTCTTCTGGAAGGGACTTTCTTTTTTCCTACCTCCACCAAGAGCTGTATCAGAGCATCTTCATATCAGAGCATCTGATACTTGGCATTCTCACTAATTGTCAGGGTTCTGTGTACGGCAGGCGAAGGTGAGGATCCAAACGCAGGACTCATGAAGCCAAATTTCAACAGAAAACCACAGCTTTATTGCTGGCAAAGCACAAAACATGAACAGCACAACGAACACTGAGAACCGGAAACACACAGGCATGATCTGATGGTGCGACACGACAGAGAGCACAGGAACACACAGGGCTTATATACACAGGGGGGTAATCAGGGAATGAGAAACAGGAGGGAGACACAGCTGGGAGAAATTGGACTAACGAGACAGGGGTGCAGTAGAACTGAACACACTCACATGAGACACAGACCTTCACAATAAAACAGGAAACAAGAACCCACTAAACAAAGACGCAGACAGAGAGGCAGACAGAATATAACACATGCAACTCAAACAATACACGAAACAACAAATCCTTAAACACGGATAAACAGAAACAAGAAACTAATAATAATCTATCATCACCACCACCACCACAAGCACTACAAGAGAATAAGAAAACAATCCATAATGCAAAAACACACCAAAATAACTGAAACACAGATTCATCATAAAACCCAACAAAGCACCAGAGAAACATAAAGAACGATCCATCATTCAAAAATAAACCAAACCATAACAACTCAAAATACTGGGCCAAACTGACCCAGAACCGTGACACAAATATTATCGTGTCTTCACCTTACTGTGTCTTGGGTTGAGTGTTCTGAAACGGAGCTACAATTACAAGACTGAACTGCACTGCGTGAACTAAATCTATCCTCAGTTGATTTACAGTTAATTATGTTAGTTCTTAGCAAGCAACACTTTTAAATTACTCTTTTTCTTACATGAGTGGAGCGGGGAACACTGGTGGCACTAACCCCCAGTCTCCAAATTTGTACCCTAATTTGTAATTTGTGATATAAAGTTGAAAATCCTACGTGATTTTCTTCTCGAGTTATTGTGTTGACAACAAATTCTTACAACCTACTGGAATATATTGGAACTTGCCTGCCATTTTTTAGGAGCTGCACCTATGGTATAAGTGTGAAAATCCTGAGTCGCCTCGTTCTTGAGTTACTGTGTCCACGCTGCCCCGTTGGTTGACAATACCCCCTCTGCCTCTTACGACTGAGGATTAAAACTAAAGTTCTCCATCCAATATTTTAAGGTCTTTTACTTACAGTACAGATTGCTGCTATGAACACCTGCACCATGAGAATAAAACAAATCAGCCTTAAACAGAACCTCACACTCTTGACGATGTTTAAAGTATAACACCGGGACGTCTTCACATACGCGCTAAGTCTCCACCCTCAGCATATGAACAGGATTGTTTATGGTTTAAACAGGTTTTCACCGTGTTTCACAAAGATCACACAAAACACTGAAGATGAAAAGACACAGCACTTACATATTCGGGGTGTGTGGCTGCGCAGTGCCTGCATTATTTACACATCTTGCCTGGTGACTGACAAGGAATCCAAAAGAATGCAGTCTTGATGCCACTGCCTTTTACTGCAGTTGTTAACAGTTCCCCGTCTCCCACTTTACCCCTCCTGTGGCGCTGTTAGCACCTACAGCAGCACAGTCTGCAGTCCTCTGTCTAAATCGAGCCTTGCTCTAAAGCGACTGCGAGAAATCCTTCTTAAGACTCTAATATAGTTAATGACCTTCAGAACATATAAGAATGCACCAACTTCTGATCTCACAGGGTGATTTAAAGTTTCTACTTAATACCAGTCCTTTAGAAATACTCACTTGGAGGCATATATATCAGGTAGGAATGACCTGAAACCACAGAACATTGATCATTTCAGTTAAAAACATTATACAAATTCTTTTGTGACTGAACATTTTTTCCCAGAAGGCCTAGAGAATCCCACAGTTTCAAAATGACACTAGCTGCATTATATCCATCATCAGAGCTGACGGAGGTTTACATTATCCTCGTATGCACTAACGCCAAGCAGGTTAGCTGAGCATGGAGGTGGCAGGAGTGGTCCTGTTCCATTTGCAGACATTAGCACAGAGAGATTAATTTGTCCCCTTCCATTAGGCGGGAAAGCAGCCGTCATGGGTGTTCAATTATCCCTTAACAAAAAGAGAAATAGACAAACACAGCAGCCTTTTTAAATAATAAGCACCATGCAAGTGCATGCGTTGCATCATATGGATGCATATATGTGTGTAGGGGTATTGTTTGCATCTAGAAGCTGGAAGGAGTGCAAAGGGTCAGGTGTGTTTTCCACAGCGGCTGACGGCTAATTACCGGCAAAGTCTGCAATTTCTACGCCTAATATTCAGCTACTCAGCGCTGAAACAGAGCAAAAGAGACGACATGAGAGGGGAAAAAAAAGAGGGATAAAGAGAGGAAGACAGATAAAGGTTGTTGTTTTGTTTAGACTTGCTGTCTTCCTGCCGCTCTCTCCTCCTTTGTGAAGATTTCGACTTCATTAGAATTATAATGAACATCAGCGAGGCTTCCTGAAATATTTTTGGCTCCTTGAAAATAAATGAATACACAAGCAAATCAATTCAAATCTGCCCATTATGCCTGTTTTCTGGGTCGTATAAAACATGCATAATGGGCCACAGTATAAGTCGCGCAGCGCTGTATGTTGCGGGAGGCCGTGATAATAAGCTAACATTAGAGGATCATTTGTCATCGTTTCCCAGAATCGTTACATATTCCAGAATCAATTTCATCTGCGCGGTGACACTGACGAGCTCGTGACGGCGTATTGACGGACTATCGGGACGTTACGGTGGCAGAGCTAACCGTGTGGCAGAGTCATGTGAAATACTGGTATGTTTTTTGTGTTTGTGTGTGTGTTTGTGCGTGTGTGTGTGTGTGCTTGTGTGTTTCGCTGTCGTGCTCCGCCGGTGTGATGATGTTGCTGTGTAGTGAGACTCGCTAATTGGCTCACCTGTCTCTCAGCCATCTGGAGCCTCTCAAAAAAGAGGAAAAAAAAGTCACACTGAGTTCCCCCAACATCACACACACACACACACACACACACACACACACACACACTGAAAGGCATGCATATGCGCCTTAGCAGAGAAAAAGACAAATGTGGGAACGTGCAAACAAGCGAATGAAAATGGAAAAGGAAAGTGAAAGCAAATCTAAAGATATTTTTCCCCCAGATCGCAATCTTGTAACTGAATCATTACTGCGCTTGAAGAACTAATTTCAGAAAGATCAACACCACCACCAACAACAAAAACAGTTTCTTTATAACGTGCTACAGTAATCATTCAAAACAAAATTAATGTGATAATGATTAATTATGGCAACAGCATTGTTTGCACTGGGTAGAAGTTGCTAATAAAAGAGCGCACTTGCAATCAGGACTCGATTGAAATGCATTTTCAATCATAACAGCCGTATATTCTTATTGTTTTAGGAAATCACTGCAATGCAAAGAAGACACGCCCACGACTTCAGCTTCTCCCCGTCTCAGCGAGGGAGCGTCAGCTGGAAGACGGAACTCCACTCCAGCATCCCAGAAAACCCCGGGGCACAACGCTCTGACTGCATGTGTGTGTGTGCGTGTGAGTGTGTTCAGACGAATCTGCTTTAATACCTAGTCATGTTCTGGATTGATTAAGAAGCAGCAATAACACCGAAAAATACATTTTCCAATCAACTATTCAATATGATCCAACTTTTTCAGGGGATAAACTAGTAAATTATAAAATAATGATAATAAAAAGATGAAAATGTAGTTCCCATGAAACAAAACAAATGTACCAAAAATACAATATTAAAACAAAAATACCATGTGTTAAAAAAGTAAATAAGAAAAGGCATCTGAAAATCATTTAGGAATAGCAAATCAGTAAAAAATGATTGTGTTATATGCCTGTGTTCAACACTATACACTATTCGATGCTTGATTAAACAAAAATAACAAAATGGAAGAACAAAACCTTGTAATTATATGTTAAAATATAGAAACAGTTACAATGATGCTTAAAATATTTAATAGAAAAAACAAAGTAATGACGTGTGTGTGTGTGTGTGTGTGTGTGTGTGTGTGTGTGTGTGTGTGTGTGTGTGTGTGTGTGTGTGTGTGTGTGTGAGTTTTATTCTCTCAGTGCTCTGTGTGTTCCAGGTCAATGGTCTAGATCACACATACAGAAGTCAGTCCCTCCTGGACCACTGTATGTTCACCTGCCACCCAGGATGTCTGTGTGTGCGTGTGTGTGTGTTTTATCCAGAAATTGAACCCCTGTGTCACTCAAAAAAGAAAAAAACTCTCTTGAGACAGATTGTGGGGAAGCGAAGGAAGAAAAGATATCTAAGAGTCCGTCCAGCTCTCTGCACACAGACCCCCCTCTCCTCTCTCTCTCCTTCCCTCGCCGTCATTAGCAATTCTTCATAATTCATGTGTTTGGATGAAAAATGGATGAACAGTGAGCGCGACACCGGCATAGGCTCCGACAATTAAAAACCCAATGAGAATTAAAAAACTGCTGCAACAGTTTCACTCTTTTTTTCTCCTTTGGCCACTTGTAACCACCTGATTAGCATCCACTCTTTCGTCACATGATGGCACCTAAGCTAAGCTGAAAGCCACAAAAAGGGGTAGCAGAAGGACCCAGCGCTGATATTTGGTCGCACATTCTGAACACGCCAAGAAGAAAAGAAGTTTTTGAAAGATGACAGAAATAACAGAGGCGAGATAAACTCGGATCCTGTCCTTTCCAACACGCCACGCTGCTACTCGACAAGAGAGAGAGGCCTGTGTTTGTTGTGTTATTAAAAATATGAGTCATTGCCCTTATTGATGAAATGCAAAAGTTCTGGCACAAAAAGTGGGGTTAAAAAATGAAATGACCGGGAGTGCTTTCAGGAATCTGTCACGCTGCAGCTCCTGCTGGACGTTTTCTCACTGGGGGACAAATTAAAGCTCAGGAAGGAGCCTTTAACACCGACAACTGTCACTGCAGAGGAGAGCGGACACTCCAGCCCGTGTCTTCTGACTGCCAGTTCCTGTCTCATAAATATTCAGATATGGGAATACTTGGGAAGGCGGGGCCAGGAGCGGCGCATCAGGCAGTCTCCGTAGCAAGTGGTGGGGGGAGACCGCTGTTGTCATGTGGCAACCGGGGAGGCAATAACGGACGCAGCGTACCGGGACGCCACATTGTGTGAATCCCTGTAATTACAGTCTCTGCTGTCTGTGTGGGTCTGGCTCTGTAAACAGGAAGTGTGAGTGCATTTGTGCGTGTCACGCGCACCTGCAGCCCTCATGCCAAAGAGGAACTTGAGGCCTTCGGAGAGCTGTTGTATCTGTTCCACTCGTGAGCTTATGCTATTCATACACTAATCAGCACTTGTTTACCACAATTGGTGCGTTTTTTTGACGTGTGTGAGCTTGCTGCTGGCACGCATGTGTGTGTGCATGGGTGTGTATGTTTGTGTGTGTGTGTGCGCAGCGTTCCTCGCCATCTCAGGAGGTCATGTCAGAGCCAATAGTGGGTTTGCGGCTCATAATGACCGATGCTGAAAGGCATCCGTGGAGCCATGCCTGCTAATTATCAGCTGTGTGCCTTCAAAGAACATTATCAGGACAAAGACCTGCAATTATACACACTCATGCACACAATCCCTCCACACCCTTTATCACCCCCGTTTCCGGCATCAGCTCTTCCTCCTCCCGAACTGTCTTGTCTTGATTGCAGTTCTCCTCTTTCTTTTTTTTAAACTCTTCTCCACACCTCTCTCTCATTTACTCCCTATGACTCCCATGATCCTCTTTTTCTCTGTCCCTGCTTCATCCTTCCAGCCTGTTTTCATTTCCTGTAGTCCCTTTATCTATCCCTATCCTCCCAATTCCAATCCTATCCTCTCTTTCAGCTCCCTTGTTGCCACTTTTCCTATCTGTTTCTCCCCAACCCCTCTCACTCCTCCTCCGCCTCCTCTCCGTCTTCCATCCTTGCCCCAGCTCCTCTTCTTCTTCCTCCTGGCCCAAAACAGGCACTTAAATAACGAGCCGGGTGTCAGTCAAACCGCCAGAGAGCTTCATTAGAGGAGGAGAGCACACAGGATCAAATTATACGCCCAGTTCTCTTTTGTGTGATTATGCGTGTGTGTGTGTTTGTGTGTGTTTGCGGGGATTGTGGGGGGTCGGCGGCAGTGATGGTGGTGGTAAAGGCACAGAGGAAGTAAACACACGTTCCGGAATGACGCAGCTGTGTGGCGGATTAGTGCCTAAGACAACACACACTGGTGCGTGTGTGTGTGTGTGTGTGAGAGCGCATGCGACATGCGACAGTCACAGCCTCGCTTATTTTCTCCAATCAGAGAGAAAAACAAAAGCAAACTATTTTGCCTAATTATTCACAGCCACAGCCGCCGTCGCTCGCTCTTCCTCCCGTGTTTTGACTCTTTTCCGCCGGTGTCGCGTTCCGAGCCGGCTCTTGTTTTTTTGATCTCAGCTGATTCACCTGCCGTGTTTGCCTGTCAGGAGCAGCTTTAGACTGATACTATTTAGAGACTGTAGTATTGAAAAATCAGCAGATATAGAACTCATCATCGTGTAACAACATGCTATCCATTTTCTTGTCGCACTTCCAAAAGTACAAAACATTTATTTAGAGGTTAGCCTGGTTCACAAAAAACATTTATATATATATATATATATATAAAAAAAATAAGAGTAATATTAAAATTATAGAGCCACTGGGTTACTTAAAGGACCACATCAGTGGTCTGACACGATTCAGTCCATTAAAATCGCATATTCTTTATATTACTGCTGAGTATTTTCCAAATATACTGCGAGTTTTTAAATGGATTTCTGACTTTCCAGGGAGCCATTAGATTCAGTTCATTTCACTATGGAGTAAAAAAAATCAGCTCACAGAGACTTAAAACTCACTACGGATAGGTAATCCATCACAGCGAACATTTCATCACCTTCTATCTTTGTTGTTTTCTGCTTTATTATAAAGAGAAATAACTGCCTTTTTTTAAAGAAAAAGAGAGAGATCACATTTTCATCTCTACACAACATTTATCCTTCTTTATTGTTTGCCTGCTACAATGTATTTTTGCCTTTTCGGTTCATGAATGCAGTGGATTGTGATTCTGGAGTACCCTTCAACGCAGCGGTGACCGCACTTACAGCAGCACCTGCTGACGCATTATGGATCCTATAAATGTTTATGAGATGTGCTATTATTAGGGTCTTTGTTGGACAACCAGTCATTAACACCTGTAGTTCATAAATGTAATATTTACTGCAACAGTAAGCATTATCTCTGATTATAACTCAGGTCATAAAGCATTACAGGTGCATTAGAAATCTTTATGAGCTTAAAATGATTCAAACGGATAAAAACTTGCACCGGCTCGTCCGCCCCCACCCTCCGACCTCCCTCCATCTTGTAAGAAATGGGAGGGCGCTGATGGTTTTCGGGGCAAGATATTCATTCTTTTCCTGTTAACTAGGCCTCAGATGAGAAATAGGTAATGCTATTTTAAGATTGGCCCTTATTTAAACCTTCTTCTGCCCTCCCTCTCCCCTCTCTTGATCTGTCGTTCTGTCGCCGAAGGGTTTAGTTTAATGACCCTCTTTGGCCATAGATCTGAGGCACGTCACATCTCTGCCTTTTAATTTCCCCTTTCTCTCTTTTCCTTTACTTCTCCTCTCTCAACCCACGACCTCATCTCATCTACCTTCTGTCCTTCTGCGGTCCCCCCCTTCCCCCCTTTTCACAACACCACTCCAGTGTTGATGCAGCCAGTGCTTGGCCTTAAGCCTGGAGATGGCATGCTTCATTGCAGATGAGGCCAAAGGAAGGCGAAGGAGTGAGGGGAAAAGGAGAGGAGATGATGAAAAGATGTATTACAGTACCTTTGTATCGGTCCAGAGAGGTCACTGGCGTCCTGCCTGCAAGACAAAGACAAAAGATTGTTGAACAGCTGTAAAGAGAATAAAAATGATTTACCTAATGATTTGTAAAAAGACAAATCGAATATAATTTGTGTCCAAACAGAGATGCTGACAAACGTAAGCGTCTATTCCCTCAAACTAAAAGCTTTTTTTTTCTCATTTTAAGTTGCCAGCATGATAAGAAATTTCTACCAAGATATTTAACAGCAGGCACTGAACGTTTAATTCAGGGAACCCTTCAGTCAGTATTTTTCTGCTCGCTGGACTCCAGGGCTGCCCAGAATTTCTAGGCACAGCTGGCAGATTTCCGGAGTTCATATTTGCCGATGAGGTCCTGGTGGCTTCATCAAGCGGTGACCTCCAACTATCACAGAGGCCCACTGCAGTCAAACATAAAGCGGATGGTAGGAGAATTAGCAACTTAAATTCTGAGGCTACGGTTCTTAACCGAGGGGGAAAAAGAACTGATTGCCCTCAAATTCGAAGAGTAGAGCAGGAGTTGCAAAGCTTGAAGGTGAGGCTTTTGATTTTCTGACTGAGCTAAATTCCCTTCATCACCTATGGCTACAAACTGTGTGCTGTCGCCAAAAGAATACGATTCCAGGTACAAGTGGGAAAAAATGAACTTTGTTCTGGGCTTTCTGGGCATGGTTCGTTAGCAAACGTTCGCAAGAGGACCCGGAGACTGGCGGGTGGGCGGAGAAACAAAGAAGTTTAATAAAGACTTAGAGTTCAACAAAGGGTGTTTCACAGTGTAACAGGTGAACCCGACAGGTGAGTTAACTTACACTGACGAAGGCAAAAAAACGGAACAAGAACGGGGAAATGAAACACACAAAAGCACGCTCAAACAAAAGAAGAAACAAATCAGACAAAAACAGTCAGGTAAAGAGCGGGGGACTACAGAAGGCAGGGAAACTGAAAACTACGACTGTGGAGGTTTGATGATCTTCTCCACAGCAGGTGACTCGACGTTTAGGGAAACACCTGAGCAGACCCAGGACACGCTACAAAGAATTTCCCTCCAGTGATTGCTTGAGAGAGGGAAATACAAGCAGTTTTGACTTAACTGCCGAGAACTAGAAGCAGATAAACAGAAGAAAAATGTATACATTGATGCAGGATAGAATCTTAATAGAGCTACATATAAACATCATATCAGTGCACATCTCCAGTATGCTTTACAGCTCCAACCTGTTTCCAGTCATGAAACAATTTCCCACTATAGAGTAACCCCCTCCCTAAAACTTCAAAATAAAATTATCCAACAAACATTAAGATTTACTGTGAGAGACGTTTCTGTGTGCTCAAACAGTTACTGTATCTCTTGCAGCACAAAGTGGCATCCAGCAAAGGTTATCATCTCACTCGGATTTTCTGTAAATGTTCCCAGGCTGCGGTTGCATCATTTGTAGGTGATTTCCTGTTAAGTTCTACCTGTTTTCAAAGCAAATACATGTGACTGCAGCTTTAAGCTACTTTTTAACCCCGGAGCTAAAACAGTCCGTCACCAATGAAGGCAGCGTTTCTGGAAACCACTTAAGATACTGGCAAACAAAATCCGCAAAGAAGCACACCCCCACTGAGCCATCTAAATAGTAAATTGGTCTAGTCTGTCCTTGGGAACAGCAGAGAAACTTGCTCGTTCCACTGGGTTTTCTCCATAATTCCCTGCTGCTTCCTCTTTTTCTCTCCTTCCCTTTTTGTTTTATCCCTTCCTCCAATTCTCTGTTCCTCTTCCACTGCATGTAAATAAATTGGTCCCCAGGCCCCACCACTAGACACTGTATGCGTGTGTGTGTGTGTGTGTGTGTGTGTGTGTGTGTGTGTGTGTGTGTGTGTGTGTGTGTGTGTGTGTGTGTGTGTGTGTGTGTGTGCAATACAGACACGCACAAGCAGACACAAGCAACCCTCCAGAGCTCAGACGCACCGAATTAGTCCGGGTTTTATGTCACAGAGGTAAATAAAATAATAATGAATTAACACAATGCGATCATTAATAAACTTTGTGTGTGTGTGTGTTCGTGTGTGTGTGTGTGTGTAGAGGTGGGAGGTGAGAGCAAGTGTGTTATGATGAAATGCTGGGGAAAAAAACTCCTCCTCAACACAGTGGCCAATCACCGCTATCACTACTCTTTGCATTTCAAAGACGCACTCTTGTCCGTTTCATCTCCACAGAACCACAAAACGCTCATCTGTTACACACACACACACACACACACACACACACACACACACACACACACACACACACACACACACACACACACGATAGCCACCTCCGCTTCAGTCCATTTTCCCAGTGCCATGAATTATGAAAAAGGGTAAATGGAACATCAGATACACACAGCCTGCACTTACAAGTACACACACCACATACACACAGATGCAAATAAGACACAACTAAACTACTACGCACAAAACTCGACCAGGGCTCTCATATTTTGAAATCTACATACATATATAACCTCCAAACATTTACACTCCATGGTTCTTATTATTTATTAACTCGCATATTACAGCTCGATGCTAAAACATGCTTCGCAACTTAGACATTACAGAAAAAGTCAGCCAGTTATAAAGACTCTAATTAAACTTAATAACAGTAAGTTCAATTAAAGTATGATGACACTAAAAGCACAGTCAAGCAACTAAGAGTTCCTCTCACTTACTCCATATCCAGCTGGGAAGCAAAAGCCAAAACAGGATAAAGCAGACAGGTCTTGCATGCTTTAATTATAAGACTCGTGCTTAAACTTCATTGACACTCAGTATGTGTCTAGAAAAGTTTGAAACCTTTATCAGGGTTTCTGCATCAATAAGAGGCGGTCTAGCCTTTATTTGAGTCTCAGTTTTATAAGAACACAATCTAGATGGAATTAATAACACATAATAGTGGTACTTCTTACATCTATATCAAATTCATTGAGTAATTAATCACAGAGCTAGCTGGAAAAAGTACGTGAACTCTAATCTAGTAACTCCTCCATCCTCCTCCATCTGATGTTGTCTTTAGTTGCCTCTGAGACTTGAACAATGATGAAAGACGACTTTTGGATCATTCCTCCTGCAAAATCTTTTTGTCCATCATTACGTCTAGGATGTCTGGACTGAACAGCCCACTACAGGTTGTGTTAACATCAGGATTCAGATTCCTATATTCCAGAACCTGAATTTTCTTCTTCCTTAACCACTGTGATGTTTGTGTACTTATGTTTTTGGGTCTTCTAGGATTTCACTGTACAATAGAGCTGACTCACATAGAATTTTTATACCAACAGTGATATTTGGTGATTTTAAAATCCAATATTCCAATATATTGGCCAGTAATTTTTTTTTCAGATACACGAAACATAGATTTTTCTGACTTTTTTTCTACTTAGTTACTTAATACCATTTACAGTCTGAGACTTTACTTGGATCAGCTAATTAATCTGTAGCTTCCCAACGTGTCACCAGCAGGAAAGTTGCAGAGTGCCCTCTGGTGGACAAACTATGCAACGTCAAGACACCGTCAATGCTCGTAAATGGCGATAAGCCAAACACAGAGATCCACAGATCGGCAAATAGCTAATATGTGGCTCAATTGCTCAGTGGCTGCAAGGCATCCAGGATTTGAGACACCGAAGCAGCCTTAACCATGATGCATCCTCTACTATGCTTCAAATCTGTGAAAAACATTGACATTGTTGCAGGCTTCCACCTCCATGTATCCCTATTATGTTTCTTCTGAGATCCTATGTAAGTAATTATTAAGCCACCATTTCCAGTAACCACCTTTTAAGAAAGCAGCTGAGTTTTTCAGTAATGTAACTTTGCATGCATTTATTTTAAGGGATTGGAGTGCCAGTTTCTGCTCTTTAAGGAGCGCCTGACCCCAAGTAGTCTTTAAAGAAGTTACTTTACTTTCAAGTTTGGACTGTGTATGATTACTACAGCTTTTTGTTTGTTACTGTCACTTGTTGTTAGTTTTATATATATTCCCTCTGAAAGGGAAATGCACTCTCTTTTGAGACATTTCCTTGAAACAAATATCGTACACTGATTATGATTAAGTCCTTGCCAATTTCATCAGGATGGAATTAAAACACAAACAATCCACAGGTGTTAGAACTGGTGGATATAGAAGCTTTATATTTCTGACTTCAGTGTTTAGTGTTTCAAGGTGTTTCTGAAAGTTCTTTTCTAGTGTACTGTATATTTTGCCGAGCACTCATTAGCCTTGTTTTTGCAATGATGCTCCAGGGTTGACTGCTAACTAAGTGTGGTCTCTGCTGAGACTGTGGAGATAAAAACTTTGAGGACAGTCTGTCAAACAGGAACAGCGTGACTTCAAGCTATCTACTGGCAGAAGTCGGGGACAGGAAACAACATTAAGTATCCCTTGGCTGAATTATTCACATTTGTTAATGTTGAAATTTCAGATTACTACTTGAAAACTTTTCAAAATTCTTACTACAAGAGTGTTATTTCAGCATAAGTGGTCACTTTAGGCCTGGATAGTATTTTAACCTTTCATTGTTTTCCAGCACACCGACTGACTCACACCAGAATTTTATTAGCTGCCCCATTACAGAGCTATTAATAGAATAGCTCTATAAAATCTCTCTGCAGAAAACAAACACAACAAGAAGCTTTAGGCTTGATTTTTTTGGAAATGCTTGTGCCCTTTGCTGGTCTACATAAGTCAACCTGACAAAATTTGGGTCAGAATTGATCACTGGGATGGAAACAGATGGGAAAACAGTGTCCAGGTGGAAAAAAGCCAGACTCATGCTTAATGACAGACAGCTTTTTGGCAATGTATGTGAACCCACGCACAAACTCCTGCAGACCTCACGCAGCTGAGGGCCTGGCAGAGACATAAAACAAAGCTGAAAACTTGAGGGGCTTCCTGGGCATCAGCGGACAAGGCGACGCAAAGACAGAGCAGGTGGCAAGACCTGGCACGTGCCATGGGATACTGGGAGACACTGTGATTACCAGAAGATGTGATGCACACATAGCACACACCGCTACACACTGCTTCTGCATTAGTGCTGTGTGAAGAGAGACAGTATGAGCCATTTAACAAACCTATTGAACAGCATCAAACATTCAGTATTTCTCAAACAGCCACACAGTAAAATACTGCCTGATTCAGAAGTACTTGCAAACTCATTCTAAGTCCAAGGCAGCATCTTGAAATGCATTCAGTTGAAAGCCCCCAAAATACTTAAGCCACAGTCATACAAATCACAGAATGACCATTGTGAGGGCACCCATTGTGCTCCAATGTGAACTTTTTGGCAGTTCGGGTCTGACTCTGGTAGTAACCAGAGCTTCTAATGATTGGTAGCGATTATGATTATGATTGGTAGCGACTTGCCAATCATAAATGCCTCTTTTCTACTAGTACCGACTTGACTCGACTCTACTCAGTTTGGGTTGTTTTCACCTTAATGTGGGTGGGGTCATTATAGCAACATTGCCAAAAGTCCCGTAACGTCATTTGTATGCGAAAGAAACACAACACAATAACGGATGATATACATGCTGCTCAGTCTACACCTTTTCGTCAGACTCGGGGACTGCCAGACTCATTTTCGTCATTGAGTCATCCTCCTTTCAAAAATGGCAGTTTCGATTTTTGTTAAGAAGTGACTCTCATGACTCATCGAGTGATGCCACTGACGGGCCAGTTGCTGGCAGTGCAGTCTGTTGACACGGACTCAGCTTGCTTTGAACTCCGGCAGAGCAGGTGCTAAAAAAGCAGTACCCAGTACCAGGTACAACCTGGTACCAGTGGAAAGAGTGGAAAGAGGTAAAAGTAGCCCATAACTAAAGCACACCCGGTTCTTTTTTTTTTATTAGTCCTTTATTTATCCAGGTAAAAAAAAAATCTCATTGAGATTAAAAATCTCATTTCCCATTTTCTAAATGTAATCCTAATGTTCCAAGCCAAGATATATTGTGTTAAATGAAACTCTAAAGCACACACAGAGGCCTTAAACTCACCAGGAAAGTTAATTTTCTCAGACTTCTACACAATCTGACTTCTACTGCCAACCAAAGGAGTCTCACCCTACTGGCTGCTGGAAAGAATGCAGCTATGTGGCATTTGTGCACTTCTTAGGCCCCACAGTCACATCTATATTTTATGGAGACTCAATAAAAATAAATCCAGCCATTTAAAAAGCTAAAACAAGAGAATAGTTGGCATTTCAGCTTGATAGATTTAAAAAAAAACCTTTAATCTATTATCAGATTTGTTGTCAGTTACCTTTGCGCCGACTGTCTCATTAGCAGTTGTAAGACTACAGTAAATCAATTTGATATTTGCTTGTTCTAAAAGCCCCAGGAGGATCGCTAGCTGTCTCTTGTTTTTCTCCCCTGCTTCATCCTCCTCTCAGCAGCCCATCTGTGTCATCCTAACACTTTCCGTTTTAACGCTTCTCTCCTTCTCACCTGCCATCGTGCATTTCACATATACCCGCTTCACAAGCTGTACCCACAATCCCCAGCCAATCAACACACCCCTAACACACATCTTTAAACACTGATAAATGCATTCCCACACTTGACTTTCACACTTTCCTAAGGCTTCGCACTTTATTCATCATCTTAATCTTATCTCCATCGCCAGTGTGTGTGTGTAAGTGTTGAGGTGTGTGTTGCGTCTGTTTCTAAGTCAGCCATTGTCACTCTGAAAAACAGTGCCAGGTCTTAAGATGATGTCAGATACAGGCTGCTGGCCTGTCTCCAGATGGATCTTAACTCTCCCACTGGAGGATGAGCCGGGTAGATGGCCGTGCCAAAGTGCCAAAGGGGGAAGGGGACTGGATGGCATCAAGACCTGAGCAACACCAATGAAATGCTGTTTCATTAATCACAGTCTGACTGACGCTGCATTCAGGTGTGTCCAGAATAGCACAAATAAAGGGTTAATAAAAACACTGATCCTGATTCTAGTGTCTTATTGTGTGTGGAACTGTTTAAAACAATGCATTTTGAGTTGATCAAGAAATATTCCCCTCAAAACTGTAAAGCTGAATGGTTTCTTCCTTTTAACGACACTTGAATTAAAAGGCTTAAAAGAAAGAAGTACTGCGTCCAAAGAAACTACTCCTCCTTCTTAATCCAGTCCTCTGTTGTCCATCTGTACCCCCAGTATGTTCCAAGAAAATCATATTTCTGGCTAAACGTACCGCTTCTGATTCATGCTATCACACTCCTAAAAATCCCCGAAATGCTGGAAGAAGCGTAGCATTCAACCATATTTTGGCAAAACTAATCTGTTTGAAGATTTTGAGCATGTGGACGGACAATGTAGATGCTGGCTGAACAGCAGGAGTGGTTTGAGAAGGTCTGTGAATATTTCATTACAATATTTTACCATAAAAAAAAAAAATCCATAGTCAAAACTGGAACTGACCGATGACACCATTCCAGCAATGAATGGAAATGATAAATCTTTTAGAATCGCCAAAATAAAAGGATGAGACATTTGATAGTTCCAAAAGCATACTTTTTATACTATGGTCTGGGTAAACTAATTTAAAGATTTGAATGAAAATACAAAGTTAATGTCGAAAGATATTCCAGGAAATGTCTGATCATCCTGACAGATTTGGGGCAATACATCACCATAACACAGATTTATGTACTGAAAAACAAGGTTATGCCCTGAACCCCTGACAATAAAACTAGTTATGTGTGGTTACTGTAACATAAAAAGAATGCTTTTGTTTCTCACATTTGACAGAAAAATCTTTACCACGTAAAGCTTTAAAGGGTAGTGAGATAAACTGTATTTATCTTCTTTAATAGACATCTAAAGAGATGAATAGCTTATGGATTCAACACAAACAGTCTCACATATGTAATGTGCTGTTTGTTAAAGAAATTATAATACCCTGTTATACCTCAGTACATCACCAGAAGGGTTCTCTGTCATTCCCAGTCCTCCCTACAACACCTGTTCTGGCTCTATATAAGGTGGAGGAGCTTCTCCTGAGAAAAAGTTCAACACTAAGGTCATGGTCCTGAAGAAGCTGAGAGCAGAGGCTGGCAGATTAAGAGGACATAAGGTACTGCAGCAGGGACTGTTGGGACAAGACCTGGCAGTACAGAGTCATGAGAAAGTGGTGTACATGGGGGCAGTCGGTACGCTAAGCTTAAGGTCAGCATGATGATGTCAGCTATTCTTTCAGTTTTATTGGCCAATTTCAGACACAGGACAGTAAATAAGCACCTGGCCCCTAAACATACACATAAAAGACATGAGGAACTTTTTTCCAAATGAACTTTGTTCCCCTGTTGAGAAAGAGCAGAGGATGTAGATACTGCCAGGCTTGGTGATAACAAAGCAGACATGCTAGTATTTGATTCGATCGTAGAACTCTCAATGGAAAGTGTTTATTGAGATTTGAATTTCAGTAGCTGGACTACACCCCACAGACTTCCCTTTCAGTCATATGCCTATAAATGCCTACTTGCACCACACACCCATTCGTTCTCCTTTCTGTGCCCCACTTCCAGCCTCTCTCAAAGGTTTTAAGGGACTCTCTCAGCGAGGCCTTTCCCAAATCTCAGTCTATGGCCTAGCTTCTTGCTTCATTATCAATAAACGTTTGTCATTTGCATTAGGGTTGGGGACCTTAGTTTCACTTTTCAGACCCGGAAGAAACATCCACCTTTCATACAGGATATGAGAGAAATGTTTTGCAAACTCATTTAGCCATTTTATCAGCTGCCAGTAACAATTTCCGGTTTCTACTGTTTGAATGATTAGCTGCATTCTGCAACCTTCAACTTGCCCAACAGAATTTACCAGAATCCTGCAATTACCACTTGTAGCCACAGGGGCTGCTGTTGCCACTGCTGAGCAGCAAATTCTGCACATTTTTGATTTAGCACATCATAATGGAGCTCTGGCATATAAAGGCGAAACCTAAAACACAATGATCATTAATTCGGTGTGTAAACTATAAAAGATGAATGCTCTAGCAAACATTATTTTATAGTTTAGTTCTGTTACTTTACAGTGTAGCGCTGGAATTGCTGGAAAATTGCAATTACACTGTAACATACTGCAGTAAAACAGTGCACGTGTGTGCTGTTACTACAAAGGGTTTGAAACAAGTGCCCCAAGAGACTTCATTTACTGTGTGTGTGTGCACCTGTATTTATGAGTGTGTGTTGACAGGACTGCATGCGCTCATGCATGCACGTGTGACATATTGAGGACATTTAAATGCAGCGAGAGAAACGACCTGAGTGGTAAAGGGTGAATAAAGGGAGAAGTGGCAGTAGTGTGTTAGGCCTCATTTACCTTGTGATAGTCAAAGGGTATGCAGGCAGGCTGGTTGTGGCACACACACATACACACACACTTGCTGTATGTTAGTGTACAGCTGTACAGCAACTAAGGAGACTAAACTCAGTGAAGGAGATGCTTCTGAATCATCCATCACGCTTCTGGGAGACAAGAGAAGACCTCCCCTCTTTTTGTCTCTCCCTCCTCCTCTTTAATAATAATCCCCCCCACCTCACCCCACCTCTTCCCCCCACCCCTCTCTCCATCTCTTTCCCCATTTAATAACAGCGCAAGAGATCAGCTCCATTAGCCCGGACCTCCTCACACATGCAAATGAAGCCGGCGTTATGGAGGCATGCGTCACGCATTACTGATGCCACACTCCTCGACCCCATCTCTCCTCACAACAGAATAAAGGCTGCATACATGTGTGTGTGTGTGCTTGTGTGTGTGTCTCAGTGAGAGTGAGTGACTGAAAAAAAAGAGAGAGAGAGTGAGGGGGTGCATGTGTGTTACAACAGTGGTTAAATTGAGATGCATTAAGGTTTTGATTGGGGCGACGGACACAATGCTAGTGTGTGTGGAGTCGAGCGCAAGGCCATTACCAGGTGGCCGGATGATAAGATGGTGCAAAGTGAACGTGGAAGGACGAAGGTTCCAGGAAATGGGATAGAGGGGGGGAATTAGATGTGAGGAGGAGGCCTATATGAAGAACATTCAGTATAACAGCTAATTAAATCTACTTTTCCTTACTCAAAGCTTATATTTTTCATTAATTTAAAACATTTCACAGGTCTTCACTTCTATAGGTTGCTCTCGGGTTTTTATAAATACAACCATCTCACACCACTCCACACGGAGGGCATTTCAGCAAAGTTTTTCAGTGATCTGGCTCATGCTCATCCACGTTAAGCAGCACAACTGTAACTGCTAACCTAACAGCTTTCACACCACACAAGCCATGAGCACTTAGAAGCAACTTAAAAGAGCTATTTTTAGGCTCCGTGCTATTTCACTTTGTTTTACACATGTAGCTGCAGTCGTGATGAATCCTACTGAGCTCACAACGTGGGTGACCTTTGCTCATCACGCTAATGCAGCACTCACCGCTGATGCACTTCCGAAGGTGCCGCTTTCACTACATCTTCAGTGCCAAAATGGGATTTTTGGACACACTTCTAGTTAATGAACCCAGTGACACTAAAGTTAACCAGGATTTCCACCACTGTATTAGAAACTGGGAAGCTCACCGATTCTAGTAACCGGAAAACCAGATGTTTTCAGACATGAGCTACAACCATCGCTTGTTTTTGTGCCTAATTAAGGTAAGATAGCTAATTTAAAGTTTTTACACACAGAAAACCGATCAGCTGATTTATTAGATTTATAAATTATTTTTTAAAAATGTAAAAAGAACCAAAGAGGCAAATGATACACTTTAATACTGTTTGACCTGTTCAGCTGGTATCCATTTACATTCACTAATTAGGTTATGCAAAATCATTCATGGCTGTATGCCTACTAGATTAACCGTGATTTGGTGCTCTCCCACAGGCACAACCTACATTATTTTCTCCCTAAGCTGAAAGTGGGAAATAAAGTCCAGGTCTCTCTCTCTGCCTCTCTCACTCACCACACCAACAGGAGCATGTCTGTACAGAAGAAGCAGAAGAAGAAGAAGCAGAAGAAGAAGAAGAAGGAGGAGGAGGAGGAGGAGGAGGAGGAGGAGGAGGAAGTTGCATCCATGGATAGAAAATGCTAACTTTAACTCAATCCATGTTTTGTGTTTGCGTGAGATGTTACAATATGATTAGGTCACATTAAAAAAAATTCTAGATGTTGTCTCCTAACAACCAATACTAACTTATACTTGACAGAATTTTCATGTTGATATAATTAATCTGTAGATGTGTAGGCAGATGTGAGCCTGCCATGTGAAATATGTTGCACATGACAAGTATTTCACATTTTGTCACAATTATACTTGTTTAGGGTGTAACACACTACACGGTTAGGAGTTACTGTAATTTAATTACATGTACAATTAACATTACAGAGCAACCTGAAAGTATAATGAGTAGTGTGACACATTTCTTTCATTTCATTATCATTTTTATACAGCTTGCAGTCACCTCAAGAAAACAGGTTACTCTAACGGTGGTTAAATGGGTAGTTAACCATTTCTTTTGAATGATTTTCAATAAATTGCGTTCTTAGTTCTTGAAAATCCTGCAGAGGCACTCGAGGTGTAACATCAACCAACTGATGTGAGGTCTGAGTGGATGCATCGGTGCAGAGCTACACATTTGAGGAGCTTGAGGAAGCGAAACGAAATAGACACAAATATTTTTGAATGGAAGGTTATTTAAGAAAGTGCTACAAATGCTCTCCATTTATAGCAAGTCTCTGGTGTTCACTAAAGAAAATATAAGTGTTGACAGAGAGCATAATAAGGAACCTCAATCACGTCCTGCTACCTTGTTAGCCTTGACGGATATCCAACATAATTGAGCTGAAACGATGGTTTGTCATAATTGGAAATAATTAAAGGCTCTTTTGTGGCAATGCTGTATTACCTGAAGCTTTCATTAACAGCTTCAATACTAAGACCTTGCTTTTGTCCACTTGAGAAAGTGAAATCAGTCACTTATGGTCTTTCAAAACTACAGATTCGATGAAAAAACTTCACTCTCCTAAACAATCATTCCTGGCAGTCGGTTGGCTGTTACTTAGCGCTAAGGCCCCCGTGACAAGGTGCCTCATAAAAGGCCACCATATCAGATCTATTGCTGTCCATGTGAATGTGGACCGATAAAAGAAGACGGGGAATAAATCAATATCACGAATGCCAGTTCATCAGATTGGAGGGTAGCTCAGACGGTGAAATGTCAAACACTAATCTCTTTAATAGTCTGATATTACATTTTAATCCCAGTCTGATTCCTTCACTCTTTCGTTCGGGCTGTCTGTCGATGCCTGCGAAGGAGGAAGGTGAGAGAGACAGTAAACAGAGAAAGAGAGGTATCAAAACAGAGTTGAAATTGGGTGGATTAAAAAGACGGAAAGAGCAGATTCCAGACAGAGAGAAGAAAAGAAAAACAGCAGAGGACGGGAAATGGTCGGTTTATGGAGCGCTGTGGCACGCTGCCACTTCAGGTCTGAATTTACAATGTGGGGCGATGGACTGTGAGAGACGGAGAGGCAATAAAGCGATGTCGATAAGAACTGAGGACAAATTGATATGATCATAACATGTCACATTAAAGACAGGCCTGCCATCCATCAATATGATAAAAGGCCTTGTTCATTCTAACACTAACACCACAGCCATTGATCTCAATGCTTCACTTAGCCAACCACTAACCATTTATGATAACTATCATTATGCAGTTACGAGGATGTTGATGATCTATCGGTCCATGCAGTCCACAACGACAAAGATAACCCTCACTAATCTGCTGCACTGGCAAGCCTGAATCATGGAGGGAAATTAGGTAGAAAAGAGAATAATTTCCCTCAATTCTTCTCAATTATGTCATAAAATAATGTGACGGTGATGAAATGACAAAGTGGGCGGAGGTGGCTGTTAATGGTGATTTAAAGAGAGGAGCCAACTTTTCCTTACTCTGAGCTTACCGGAAAGATGGAGCGCTACTGAATTCAGAGAGACAGACAGCGAGAGCGAGAGAGGAAAAGCAGCATTGACGATAACACCAAACATGCTTTTAAATCACCCTTGAGCAAATCAGTAAATCAATATCAATTAGGCTGTGAAAGAGCCCAAATGGACAACTGGCTTTGTTTTAACTAATGAAGTCTGTGGAGAATCCAATCAGTCCTGCTACCCCTCTCTCACTCTCCGCTGCCACCCCCACTTCTCATTACCACCATGACAAGATGAAAATATGCACATGAACAAATACACAAATTCTGATGCACTTCGTGCTGCATATTTAAAACTACAATTTGTCGATATTAATGTTTTCTTAACAGCCTCACATTGACCAGCAACTATTATTGATTTCTTGGAGCGTATTATACGCGTTGACTGAGTACCTATCTGCACAATCCAGGCTTTGCGCATGTCAATATCTTTGTGCATGTCAATATCTTGTCCAAAGGATTTCCATGTACAGTCATCAACAGTGCACAAATGTATGCACTACTTATAATCTTTGCTTCTTGCTGGGTGAGCTCATGATAACAATCCCATGAGCCACTGTCATTCGGGACCTTGAGAAAGAGTCAAACTAGCATGCTAGTCTACTCATTTTCCTAGCTAAGCTACCGAGCTTGTAGTTGTACAGTAGCTAAAAAAATTCTACTATTTTCTACAAATACTACATAAAAGTATAGAAATAACAAACTCAAAATATCCTTTATTTCGTCAGTTCTGGCTTCTTTGTTTGTGCAGACGTTTTTTCCTGATCTCTGCCATCAAATATTGAATATTTTGGCTGGTGTGGACTTATCATCGGAAGAAAATAACAATCTGAAGACAGGAGAAATTACTTGTATTTTGAAGCAATCACAGAAGCTCCATCCAAATACAGTGAAATTACCTCATCTCCCATCATTTTGGAGCTGACAGCTAGAATTCCTGGACCTGGTTGTATATGTATGCAACCCTTTAGCCAACCCTGTCAGTCAGTGGTAGCCTTCGCTGCCACTAGTAGCTGTTCCAGCCACTCGCTTCTAAGTTAACGGGTAGTTTTACTTGGTATTCATCCATCTTTTATTGCTGCAGGATTCCAAATTTCACTGACGGACTGCTTACATTTCGAAACATCTCATCTCTAGCAAAGATTGGACAAAGTCCATTAAAATCAGTTTTCCAGAGGAGGTCACACTAAGTGACAGATAAAAGTTAGGTAAGTGGAGAAAAATATGGAGCCCTTGAGAGTTTGAAATCAATACCAAGATATAAGAAAATCTGCTATATTAGCATTTAAGCTAGCCAACATCTGGCCAACTGTCTGGTGTGCATCACTGCAGAGGCCACTGATTGCACCTGTATTGATTTAAATAGCACTAAAGACCCATTGTAGTCACTCATCTCGTCACTCCTTTGCCTAATGCCGCCTCTTATTGATTTTTTCAGGTTATTTTGTTTTCCTTTTAGGATCTCGTGGGGCGATTTTGGCCCTCAGTCATGTATACACGTGCTAGCCCTTTGCAGGCATTTACTGTGATAAAGGTAAGATAAAGTCTGATCAAAGTTGAATCAGGAAGTTGATCTGTTAATAAATGATAATATTATTATCCTTTGATGGGTGCCTCATTCTTTTTTAGTGACATTACAGCATTTTTGTGCCACTGATTGTGATGCCATGAGGTGTGAATAGACCAAAAACAGTGAATCTATGAACTGGAATGCTAAACAACAGAAACACAAACCTACTACAAAGTTATGCAATGCTAAAAGAAGCTGCTGGTTTGGGTGATTTTTCTCTTCAGCCTCATCACTACCAGTCGATCCTTTCACATTGTCTTCACATCCTCGTTTGATATATGGCTATGCGTAAAATATAGGTTATAGCCACTTTAATGTTGAGCTAAATGAATGGAAGTGTTTGAGTGCATAAGTATCATTGCTACAGTGATTAGGATATGGTTTTCACTGACTGACACACACAAACCACCACATTCCCAAAGACACATGCACACACACACAGAGACACCATCCCTGGCAGGCAGCATGCGGCGAGGCTGCTCAGGGTTGCCATATCATTTTAAACATCCATCAGCTCAGCAGAGATATCATATTAGCTCCTCATCTGCATACGGTGCAGACAGAATGACAAACGAGAGGGAGGGAGGGCGAGAGAGAACGCGCTTCTCCCCCTCTCCTTCATTGCATCTCTTACATGGCTGCCTTCCACCCCTCCACTCCCCTCTTTGCTCCCTCTATCTCCTTATCCCTCCCTTCTAACCTCCTAAATTGGATCACCACTGCCAGCAAAGCGTGTGTAAAAGTGTGTGCGCGCATTGTTGCGGTGTAATCACATCTTTTAAATGGAAAAGGGATGAATCTCAGGAGGAACGATGACCACTGGACCCATATCTGACTCCCAAGTCCCCCCCATTGGCAGTCTTTGTATCTCCGTATACTTCATCACACTTGCTTTCACTGAGTAATCTAAGAGTCTTGCAAACTTTTACACCTTATACCGCCTACGTCTTTTACTCTACAACTTTCTTTCCACCAGTCCTCAAACTTTTCTAAACAGTTTGCTTCCGCAGAAACTTTCAGCAACATTTTAATAGCAATGGTTTTTCTCTGCTACACCACAGATTATTAACAATTTTGAGCCCATTAGAGATTTTACTGTCTGCACGTGCACATCCTCATTTTGCAGTGGTCTGAGAATGACATTTCTCTTTAGATTTTTTGTAATTGTAAGCCTCAATTACCCTGTTCATAACCTAGTTGTTGCAAGTAATTTAAACTATAAAACAAGCTCTGATAATGCACTTATGAATAAGTTACTGTGCAGCATTGAGTCTAACGCTTCTTTCATTTAATATGCTCAACAGCAATGTAATTTTCCACTGATGAAAAAAAACAACATTGTATCCTGTTGGAAAACAGTGAATATTTAATGGTGATGTTATCCTGGACTACTTGGTGTAAACCTAATTTCTAACCAATAAAACCATCGCAAATTTCTTATTCACAGCCTCCGATGATTGAAGTGTTCCTTCTAGAACTCGCACTTTATTGGTTTACACTTTTGCATCATTCCTCACTATGTTGCATCGGGTCGCAAATCCCATTTTTTCCACAGAAATTACACCGCACTGAGGGAGTAAATGGCCCATTTCCTGTTGTCTTTAATGCTTATTTTTGTTCAGTGAGTTTAGTTATGCCATTTACAAATGACCCTTGCGTCGAATTACCAAAAATAGCAGCACAACTGATTCAAAGGCATCATTACCAACATTCCCACAATAGCCCAAAATTGCTGCTGGTTGTTTTCCCAAAACTGGGAACCAACTGGGAGCTATAACATATGATTGTTTCTTCTATATGTAGTCAGGGCTGCACTGTACTGATGAAATAAAGGAAATTTGCTTTCCTTTTTATCAAATGACATATGTTGATTCTGCCTATGTTTATTGCATTTGTGACAACTCCATTTTAATGTTGTGATCCCATTTGAAGGAAAGTAGCACTGCTGCTAGAGCTCTTTGTTTTCTTCATAATGTCTATCATTATTATTAGTAACAGCAGTTCTGGACTGATACAAATTACTGATATCACTGTTTCCAGTGACAAATGGGTGAATGCATTTAACTAAAGCTCATAGGGTTAAGACTTTTGGCTCTGCAGTATGCCATGTTTGAATTTATCAAGGGTAATCCAATCCGACTAGCATCTCTCGAACTCACTGTCATCCCCTCAGGTTCTGATTTCTAGTCAGTCCATTTCACCCACCTTTCCCACATTTTGAGCTAAGAATAAAAAATTTAAAAAAGGTTGAGGACGTGTCATTCTTTGCCCCCCAAGTCACAGACATACAAAAAACACTTGAGAGCGGAAAGGCGTTATCACAGAAAAGTAGAACAATGCTCAGGAACACACTGGTACACAACACCGTGACAATGGCTCAGAATGCTGCAACACAACAGGGGAGAGCGAGAGAGAGAGTTTGGGAATGAGAGAGAGAGGGATGAATGCAGTGGTATCCTCAGATCTGAAGGCAAATCCCCCTTGGTGTTAGTTCTGCTCGAGCGGCTGGCACTGACACATGAATATTTCATACTGTTGATGTTTAAATCCCATCATTTGTGATGTAGCATGTGAGCGTGTGTGGAGATTCAGTGAAATGAGGAAAAAGAGGAATGTGTGTACACATATATGTGTGTGTGTGCGTCTGTGAGACAGAGAGGCAGAGTGTGTTGATCTATAATGCATAGTTTAAGTAAGTTCACTTGTGATCGGGTCTATTGCGCCTGTGTTTCAGTGTTGTGAAAGAAGTGGACGTGCTTGTGCCTGTTCGTTTGCCTGGAAGCGCAGATTACCCTCCGTTAGCTCATCCGCATGCAACTCCGACCATGACACAACAATACAGCTGTGATATACATGTTTGAAAGCATAAGCACATGTGCATGCCCGTGCAGACACTCAATTATTCAGACT
Source organism: Astatotilapia calliptera (assembly GCF_964374335.1). NCBI lineage: Eukaryota > Metazoa > Chordata > Actinopteri > Cichliformes > Cichlidae > Astatotilapia > Astatotilapia calliptera. The sequence goes on from NC_137438.1 coordinate 22,009,952, forward strand.
GATTCAGGAGCTATTTTACAGTCTAGTTTCTGACATTCAAAAAGCACAAAGCTCGAACATAAAGACCTCATCTCCAGCAAGCTAAAAAGGCCCCGAAACAACAGGGCATCACTTTTGGTTAATCTAGTGAATCAGCAGTCACTGGTTGAGTCACCGGGTTGAAAAGGTAGCACGGGCAGTCAATAAAAGAGCTGTTCAACCATTGGGTAAGTTCTCTTTAAAGACTTAGCTGGATTGTAACCTACCACTCTGCTACATTACCCTTATCACATTTACCAACGGAGTACTTCTTCACACGACCACAAGAGGTCCTTTATAGTTTCTGGATTGGACCCAATTTATCTCTAATTACAGTGGATTGCATTTAAAAGAGGGTTCCTATAGTGGCCACATCTATGGAACTGAAAACTGTGGTGGACCTGTCCTAATTAACAGCACCTCCCATTTAATAAAGGGTATGACTTCACATGTTTGGGAGCCTATATAAGCGGTTTCATTTCAAGATGGCTTTTTCTCCTCCCGGAAGGCCGATGTCTTTTAGGGACCCAGCTTGTTTTTGTTGTTTTTCCTACTTTGATTTGACTGTGTTGTCCTGTGGTCGTACCTAATTTAAGTCACATGCTGGTCAGCATCTAGTTTTCTTTTGTTCTTCCTTTTTTCAGGCTACGATCTTTGTGCGTATATTCTTTTTTTGTTATGTTCTGAACGACTCGGGCATAACACAGCTCAATTCAATGCAGGTGTTTAGTGTTCTGAGTCACAAAATACATAAATGACATCTCTATTCTGTGATTTAGATTTTGTCAAAAGAAAGCTTTGTGCTGGTCAAACAAGCGCATCTCAAAATATTTGTGTTGTAATTAACACCATACACAGTCAGTCATAAAGTCATGGCCAAAACAGGTTACAAAAGGCTTTTTACACAGCATTTAAAAGCTGTAAAGCCTAACATAAAAAGACTTCTTGGTGGGCTTTTATTTAACATCTATTATTGCTCATTTTATTTGTCTTGTTTTAGCTGAATCACTTGCAGTGTACCCACTAATTAGTGAATCAATTTGGCTTTATTTGTAGATTATGGTTTTATTAATGGATCAATTTATCTTCCCACTGTGTGCTTGTGTCTGCATTAAAGCCACTCAAAGCAGACCAGACCATTTCTCTTCCAACTCATCCCTCAGGCTCATTACTTCATCTCTCTTCCTCACCGGGTCCCTTTCCGACTCCTGACTCAGTCTCTTCTACTTTGTCTTTTTTCCAGGTAAGCGACGCGATCAAACTCAGACTCTCCATTCTGACTTCCAAATGCGCAATTTCCCAGCTAATAGAGTGTACTCAGAAATGACTAATCGAATCGGAGCTACCTGGAAAATTAATTTGCCATTATGTTCTTCCAAAATTGTAATAGGGAGGGCCAGCAACCTTGTGTAGTACTGCCGCAGGGGAAAGTAAACAATTAGAGACTCGTGACTAATGAATTCTGTGATTAACGAGTATGTCGGAGGTAAATCTCGACAAGACCGACACACACATGCGAGAACGTATGTACAAACAGTTACACACTCGGAGTGAGGCGCCCTTATCTATACACAGAATTCATGGTTGAAGTGAAATATTCCACACTTCTTCCAAATTCTTTTCTCTCCCCCTTCCACCTGCCAATATCCTTACCCTGCATGGTTAAGTGAAATAGCTGGAATATCCACTCACAGATTGTGACTGATAGCACGCGTAAGCTCCGGCAGCGCGTGCGTATATGTGTGTTTACATGTAAGAGCAAGCAAGCAAGCAAGACTCATGCTAGGTTGGAGTGTGTGTGGCAAGAGACGCATGATAAGGCCAATCTGGTTTGTGTTACAGTCCCAGATAAAGCAAGAGTGGTGAGGGATAGATAGCGGAGGACTGTGGAGGCACGACACTGCGGTGGCAACACACATTTATACCACCACTGTGCCATCTGTATCTGAAAAAACGAGCAAAAAAGCTTTCTGAAGAATTCCTTCATAAACAATAAATGAGAGGAGGATGAGGTGTGAGTTCTATACACTCTGCTTCTATCACCAAGGCTCTATTATATACAAAACCCAATGGACCGAGCCCCATCTGGGGAGCGGGTAATGACAAATATAGAAGGAACATTAGGATTAGATGAGAGTGCATGTGTGTGTTCATATGAATGTGCATCAGATGCCCAAAGCGAAAGCCACGGGCTTAATTGAAGGATGTAGTGGCATAGTGATAGATAGAAAGAGACAGAGGAGACAAGTTGTGTGTTGCTCTGTGTGTGTGAGAGAGTCCCACAGTGGTGTAATGACTCCCCATGGGAGCAGGACCCGGGGCTGAGACTCCCTTCTGACTCCCTGCTGTCAACTGAGAGGAGGGATAAAGGAGGAGGAGGAAGAGGAAGAGTGATGGTGGTGAAAGAGAAGACGATGGTGGCGACAGCTGCCGGCTCCTCAGGACAGTAATTGGTTGGCTGAGAGAATGACACACACACACAACACACACACGCAACCTGGGGCCGCACGGATGTTGAACCCACTACCCGAAATCGACAATGGCACATCCCACCTGGCACAAGCCACCCAAGCCTCACACCCACAGGGGTCTCCTCTTAGCGCCAAGCAGGGCTTTTAGGAAGAGGAGAAAGGAAGGAGTGAGGAGGGGTGAGGTGGGCTTATTCAGCGTGACACCTCCAGTCACATCTCAGTAAACAAGCCATCGGACCCCGGTACCCGAAACCCAGAGCGTGAGTGGCAGCTCCAAATCACACATGACAGCTTGACTGACAGGCCGGTATGGGAAAAGGGAGGGATGGAAATATGAAAAATAATAAGCTGTAATATTATCCAGACAGGAGCGATGGGGAGGGTGGAGGGAAAAAAAGGGAAGGAGAGAAAAGTGATTCGAGGAGATGAGGGTGCCAGGAGTGGCTGCAAAGAAATCCAACTATATGCTATATGTCGAGTTTTAGTAATGTAAGAAAGCATCAGGCTGGAATTTAAAACTGCTTTTCCTACATTGTAAAATAGGAGATATAGGTATTTTCATTGTAATAACAAACAACCATGGAAAAATAACTAGCATAATGCAAAGTTATTTGCACCAGTCTAATTTCAGGTGCTTGCTATTGTCACTTATTACCATCGCTCACACTGCTCCTCCTGCAGTGAGGCTGACAACAGATGGCTGAAGTGAAATAACATTAATCTACAGTTGATGACAGCATGCTATGTTAGCATAACAAGTGTTAAACCAAGTGGGGAAGCATCATTTTCAGAGCTTTACAGTAGCTTACTTGACCAACGTGTCGACTATGGCAAAGACGCAAAGAAAAACTGTTACTGTAGCAGGAAATATCTTCAAAGTGCTCCAAATCAACCAAAGATTATTAGCGTAGCTCTTGATTAGCTTGCTCCTATCTAAGCCAGTTTTTTGAGTGACCAATCAAATTGGTGCATACCCAACTGCCGTATTATAGATGTGTTATTCATGGCTGAAATGGTGGCAAATAAACAATAAGGAACTTTGTATTAATAATTTTATTGAAATTTCGACTTATAAGTGCATATTTAGGATCTTTTTAAGCACATTATATACACCAGATAGCATATGTTGTAAATAATAACATGTTATCACAAAATCCATCTGGCTCCATTCACTTTGATGGCAATTAAAAGAAGAACAATATGTTGTGGCATCATGCGATCACTGTGTTTGCTTGCATGACTATAAAAAATAAGTTACCTACGTTTTGACAAAGCATTGTTTTTCCACCATATGACAAGTGAAACACTTTCTTCTTATAAAGTTGTTCCCAGACAGGGCAAAATAACTTTTGAAATAAAGCTGAGACCTCAATCACAGTTTTAATATTAATGATAAAATATATCAATCATCATCATCTGTCTCACTGGGAGCGGTTGATATGACTGTCCCTTATCTCATTATAAAAGTGCTGGTGAACTGGCATCAGTCAAACCCAATATAACAAAGTAACTGGAAAGAGAAATTAGTCCTTTGTGGGAGCCTGGTGATGGGAAAGTAAGAAAGAGGCCGGAGGAAGAAGTAGAGGCTGAGAAACAGGGGTTAAAAACGTGAGAAGTGGAGAGGAGAGGAGGGGAAAAAAATTCAATATATTTTTAATCTAGCGGATGTAATCAGATTATGCGTCTGCCAGGAGCGACGTATTTCATAAGGAATAACCAGTTTCGGGGAGGGAAGGGGAAGCGGAGTGGCGAGGAGGAGCGGAGGAGACGGGCACTTTGGCTGGCCGATCTACATCGACACTGACAGATTCTAATAAATGCGCTGGGAGGCGCCCGGAGAAACACAATGCCGTGTAATCATTTTATCATGACAAACCGGAATTCCAATGCTGTCCCATGTGAGCCCAGCTGAGGGAAAATTGAATTAACTGTGAATTGCTCATGCTTGGGGAATGGGGAAGAAAAAAAGGGGGATGTAGGAGAGAGGACAGACAGAGAGTAAGTAGAAGGAGGAGGGTTTGGCTTGCTGTACTTTTGGCAGAGTTTCTGGTCTCTCTGGGTTCAGTTGGTTTCATAGCGGAGCTCTGGTTTCAGCAGCTGCTAGCTAATGACGCTAACTCAGAGATCCTATACTCGTGTTTTCGAGCCCTGCATGACTTAGCTTAACAGAAAACGCATTACACACTTGTGAAATGAGATGCAGATGCCCTCAAGGATCCGAGGGACGGGACTATTAAAACAATCACAAACATCTGTTAACACATGTTCAACCACAGTCGTGGTTCAGCTTCTAGAACTTCTATGAGGTGAAGAATGACGAGAATAAATAGGTTTATTCCAGATTTTAGGGAAATTGGCACTTTTGTAACCACAGGGACCAAAGTCATCTTTGTGGCTATGGCAAATTATTGCCTTCAGCTGCCACTTAAATTACTTCTTAATAGTAGAGTAATGCAATATGTCCGTTTCTAGCTTGCTAGCTTGTACTCTGAGGATTTTTCTAAAGCTTTTGTAGCCATGCGTGCTAATTTTTGACTTTATGTAATCACTGAACATCTAAACATGTTGGGCACATACGCTGTAATATAAGCAGCATTAGATCACATGTGAATTATCTGTCAGCCATGCTGTGTGACTTTTTAGGTCTTGTTTGGACATGTTATTCCTCTTCCCCCCCCCTGATTTTCCTGATAAGGAACATGGGACTTTATTTAACACAGAGTTGGTAGATGTTTTAAATGTCTCCAGCTGTAAAAAAATATTTCCTACACACAGAATCCCAGTGATTAGCAGTACATTTCTGCCAATTCTCATTCCTGTGGTGTCAAATACAGGCCGCAAGTATCCAAAAGATGAGCACAAAGGGTTCCTTTTGCATCTGCGCCAGGACACATGAGAGTAATGGCAATGGTAGGATGGGTCTCACTTCCAACTTGTCACATATGGACACTTGTTTATGGTCTCTTGGAATCATATTTTAGCACACTGGGTAACTTTAGGCTTCATGGTTCGCCATGCAGCCTAAATGTTGTGAGGGAGAGAGATAACGCAAACCTGTGATCCTTTTCTAACCTCATAGTTGTACTGAATATACAAGAAAAGAAGAAAGAAAAGTAAAAAGCAAGTCAATATAAACCCATGTGCTAAAATCTTTAGCTTTATAATCAGATACAGTGTTTATGTGAAACACATTGTAGTTTTATCTAAATTTATTAACTAATAATAAGTCCTTTGTAATTGTTGACTGTACTCTTTAAGTCTGAGTCATATCTGGAAGTCCAGTAAATGCCTTTCCTTTGATGAAATGTGCTCATCTTTTTTCTTTTTTTTTTAAATCTCTGTGGAGGTATTTGTTCCTCTTGAGCACAGAGGTAAAAGATCATACACACAGAACAGAATCTGCCATGCTGCCGCCCGTAACTTCAGATTAGGCCTTGTCAGGGTTTCGGGGTCGCTAGGGATACAACCCAGATGCTGCAGCTATGCAGCAGTGTGTCGCTGTGGAAACGGGAAGTGTTGACTGCTGAGAGATAAAGGGCTTGATTCTTCCCCCCGCTGAACACAGCCCAGAAAGGCAGGAACATGGTTAGACTGAAGAGAGAAAAATGAACACACCACACTCATCGTATTGGTGCATGAGTTGTGTAAGTGAAAAGAAGAGCCTTTTTCTCAAAGTCTGTCACACTCCCACACAGTCCCTTTTTTCTGTCTCCTTCTGCTGTCACTTCATTGCTCCTTAATCATTAATATCACAGCTCTGACCCCAGCCAATGAGGATGAAGCAGGGATTTGCATAATTAGCCCCACTTGGTGGACAAGTCCCACTCCAGACCTTATGAGAGCGTCTCTAGTGTGCTTGCTCAATTTGACATGTAGGAGGCCGCATACAGTTAAGAGGGGGGAAAGTGCCAAACAGATGACATGTACATGCTGTAGGTTTCCTGATACAGGAGTGTTGCCTCGAGATGAAAAGAAGACGTTATCGTATTGCTTTTGACGCAGCATTGTTAGAGCCAAGATGTCAAGTGAATGACAACTTTCGAGAAATTGGAATTATACTAGTTGAATTTCTCAGAGTATTAAATGTTGTTCAGTTCCTGGGTGTGCTTCTTACACTTTAGTCCTTCCTAATCAACAAAGACATCACAAACTCTTGGCCAAATATAAGCTTGATATTTTACATTTAGAAACGAGCCGGTAGAGCAATTTGGTTTTAATTGTGTTGTATAAATAAAACTTACTTTCTTATATTTACCCACAAATCCATTGCAAGTGTAATACAAAATATTATTTATGCATTCACTGTTAACTTAGTACCATAAATGGAAAATGGATTTAAATGGTATTTAATAATGAGGTTAACGTACAGAAGAGGATGTGTTGTTGTTTTTTTAAATTAGTATTTTAATGTCACGTGATTCAAGTTATCACATTCTGAGATATAGATATTTTTTAAGCTTATGTGACAGCCTCAGTTTTTAAAAAGAACTACGTCTCTCAAATTAATGAATTAAGCCGAAGTGGATTTGGTTTAAGTTGTCTTCTTTATACTTACTTTATTTATTAACCTTTATTTCACCAGGAAGATCCCATTGAGATTAAAAATCTCTTTTTCAAGGGAGACCTTATTTTTCTATTACTTCCTAATAGCAAATAAAAGATACAGGAAACAAACTGCACCCCAAACCAAGAACTGTATGAAATATACGCACGGCGGAGACAATGATGTGAAGAGAAGTCAAGTTTCATTATTCAGTGCATCTAAATAAATTTAACAGATATTATAACCAAGAGGCACAGTGAAAATCTTTTCCAGATCTCTTGTCCTCCCTTGACCCATCACTGTAAAGTTAGATGAACCACAAAGGCGACTGACATTTCTGGGGAGGTTGCAGTGGACAGTCATTTCACCGAAGGTTCTTGGCTGTATATGTCATTTATCTGACAAATGTAGTTCCCTTGACATTTATTGCATAACTTTTTATTGATAAAAACCCTTTCTGCCCCAAGCAAATGTTCAGGATTTTTCAAGAGTACTGAGCAACTTATAAAAACTTCAGGCTTAACCCCTGAGACGACTATGGGAAGTGAAACACAACAAAGAAACATGGGATGGATTTCCAGAATTAAACCCAATTATGATTAGTGATTGGATATAGCATTAGGGTGGCTTTTGTTGTGATTTGGCGTTATATAAATAACATATAATTGAATTATAGCTTACTTGAGCATTTTTTTAAAATCTTATTATCATGTAGCTCAAGCAAGACTATTTTTGGTATAAAGTACCCAAAACAAACAAAAATAACACTGAACATCTGATCTTCTACGTGTTATCTTTTTAAATTGAAATGTACCTCTAAATCAACTAAACCTTTTCTCAGTGATATATATATATATATATATATATATATATATATATATATAAGGGAGTAACATATTGGTTTATCCTCACATTTATTCAACATTTATCATCACTGAAAAGGGAACATTATACATGTATTTTTTCTTGCATGCAATTACTGCGAAAAGCAGTCATTTACTTTTGGTTCAGTAAAATGACAAGGTTGTGCTTTACAGCTTTTTATTTGATCAATAAAAAGCTGACCAAGCTCTGACCACATCTGTTTCTAACAATAGGGATTGTTATCGATTTAGCAGCCCAATGCACTCATGGGGTCACAGATTTACTAGTCTAATGTGAATATAAGAGATAGAAAAATAGAAAAAAATGCAACACGAGGAACAACGTAGGACGACTATTTAAGAAAGAATATGCCAAACATTTTTGCAAGCCTAACTAATAAGCTGTACCATTTCAAAATCATTGAAATTGAATCTAGGCGCTGTGTAGTACCTAAGAAGATTAGGACTGCAATCGCATAAATCCATCTTGTTAAACAAAACTAAATATCTTTTGTCTTTCAGATGAATTTAAAGGAATATGCATTTATGGAAAGATACTACATTATTGTTTTTATTGTTAATATTAGAGATCTAACCTTTTAGCAGTGAAATTCCTGGTACTTAAAGCAGAGCAGAGCGGATGAAGGAAGGGACAAATGTATGGATAAAAGGACAGATGGATGTGACAGAGAGTAAATGTGCAGAAGAATACCATTAAAGAAGGCAGCACTGCAAGAGCACGTCCAGACAGAGTGGTCTGAAGCCCAGGGGATGTCAGCTTTTATCACACCCCCACACACAGAAACACACATTCAAAGCAAAGCACTGCCCTTCCGCTTGACAATTCCCCACACCATTAGCTCTCGTAAAGATTTCTTTATTGGTATATGTCATGCTCTGAGTTTTCCTAGAAAACAGCAGTCGCTGGTTACGAAGTAATAGCCTTAATCAGCAGCTGGCGCCATGCCTGAACCTGGCCTCGTGGCTTAATCATCGCTGTTTCGTTTTCTCCATGGATACAGAGGAGAAGCCCCAAAACACTCCCGCTTTATGACAACATGCCCCAAAAAGTAGGAAAAATGAGACACTGTGTTGTTGAGAAGAATTAAGCTGTTATGTAAGTTGAAAACAGACAAGAGTCTGCTGATACACAAGAATCACATTAGGCTGATCGCATCTTGTTTCACTTCACTCTGACACAGCTGGTGTGTGAGACAAGAAAGAGAGACAGGCCTAGAAAGTAGAGCTGAGTGTGACGGGATGAAGCCACTAAAACGGAAGGCAAAGCAAGACAGTCAAGGCAAAGTTATTTCTCAACAAAGGCATTTTTTTAAGAAGGCGCATTTCCAATAAAGTCCAGGCAAATGACACAAAACTGAACGGAGAGCCTTTTGGAAATTTCAGAGAGGGAAGGTAATCTGTGGCAAGGCATAAAGGGAATTTACGTGGGCGCTTAAGTCCAGCTGTGCTGTCTGTCTCTTTGTGTCTGCTAAAGATTTAAACAGCGGGAAACCCAATGCATAAGGCCTGTGCAGCTTTCTTAGTATGAATGTATTAAGCTAAAACTGCCAGGCTAACAACCAACACGAGGCAGGGATTAAACAGGGCATCGTCCCTGCTCCGCTCTAATAGGGTTCAAGAGAAAGAAGCTCTGAGAGCTCCAATTGACCCATGGTAACCCAAGCACTTCATGATCTTTCTTCTTGTCTTGAATATAATACTTGATTAAGCTCTCAGGACCAAAACATTGTACAGTTAAATATTTCAAAAAAAGGGAAAAAGAAGAAGGGAAAATTCTTACCAGAGCATGCCTTTCACAAGCTCGGGGAGGCTGGGGTTGTAAACATTGATTTATAGGCACTCCTAGTGCAACGATGGCATGTTTAACAGTAAACTGTAGATTTATGATGCTGCTAAATATGCCTGGGCGGATGTGAACATTTGAGACTTAACACCTGCTATTGCAGGCCTGCTTTAGAACAGAGAGGTCACGTATAGACCTGGCACATTCAATGCTTTAGTCATAACATTATATCAAAAAGCTGAAGGCTGCCAAATAGTGGAAATCTCACAGATGGTCAGAAACGGAGCAGCCGTACCCTTAGGAATTTGTCTTATATAAGGCAGATATGTGCTATGAGATATAAGTTAGCATGAGCACATGCAGTGCCAATGTTTGTAAAAATCATCACTAATTTTTACCCCCTTTTTTGTAGAAGTGCTGGCTTTGGTGTTAGGCTTATGATGCTCACCTGTGATCCTCCTCTTCTATACATACTATAGATATAACTATGACTCCTATTGGGCAAAGTGAATGATAACAAAAATGCTAAATGCTAATGCGTATCAGCAAAATTCAGACACCATTTGTGCTGACACTGATATATCCACGAAAGGCCAATATCAGTGAGTGGATATATTAGTTAAGCTATATTTAAAATTACTCAAAACTGCCATAGAGTGTTTTATGGTTAAACAAACTAAAAGTGCATCGTATGCCCAGGTTAACAATACACCAGAGTTTAACTTTGGTACATGAATGAATTTGTTGGTTGAACTGTATTACATTGTCGAACCAGGTATTGTGTAAGGCTGTAGAACATGTTTTGTATTCACGATTCAGTAGTGCTTCAAATTCATCCAAGCCTAAAGAAGAAATCTTGCTGTTACCTCATTGCATTGTCAAGACAAATTAACTTCTCTATTTCCAGGGAAGGCATTCATGGTTACTGTAACCCTGAATGCCTTCATCCATTTATTCTGTTGCTCAGTCTGTTCAACATCTGTAACTCTCAGCAACACTTCCATCCCAGCTGCTGCGGACTCAGGTTGAGAGACTGCCGTGGATCAAATGTGGAAGTGGAGCGTGAATGGTGGAGAGCTTGAGGGTAAAGTCCTAAGTGCCTGTACCTCTCCTCTAAGTCTCATTCTCCTACTGCTACAGTCATTTTGAGCCGATCAACCTGTGAAAGAGTGTGAAATAGCAGCCCTGGGATCTCATCCATCAAATCTACCTGGAAGACCAAGGCACGATGGAGAAAAGTAACCACATTCAAAACTGTAACTGTAAAAACAATGAAAGAGCCAGGTTTTTATCTTTGCAGAGCTACTATCAAGTTAAAGATGTCCATCGTGGATCAGATCACCGGATGCCAATTCAGGCTGACAGATCACGGTAGAGTGCTGCCATCAGCACGAGTCTGTTTGTGAGATTAATGGCGATGAGCTTGAAAACAAGGCCTAAAATTGGTTCATGTCATGTTTCCCTGTTTAATGCTGCTGCACTGAGCTCATAGTGCTAGTCTTCTCCACAGCCCTCTCCATCCCGAAGAGCTTTAATCTCCCAGTGGGCCTCTGGGCGACCCATCCAACATATTTGCATACATCTGCATATTTCCCATTAGGCTCCACTTGTTGCCTTTTCATGGAAAACTGGGCTATGGCGATGATCACCCTCAACGGTAATGGTGGTATCCTTCTTTGCCTCTTTCTTTTTTTTTCTTTCTCCCAAACATTTTTTACACTCCCTCTTGATCCCTTGTTTCCACTCTCTCTCTGTCTGCCTCTCTGTCATCACTGTGATCAGAGTGCAGTATGGAGGTCTGATCCGGAGACAAAGGGAGAAGCTCTCAGTTAAATCAGCGGCGGCTAGCTATAGTAAACCATCTGGGGCCAATGACAGGCTCTGGCCTGAGAGAACACAATAACAAGACAGAAGAAATGAATTCAGCACACAATGACCACGACTGAACCAGACTAATTAGATTAATATGTGATCAACTATTCAATTAGGCCCATTCAGCTGCAGAGCTCAAGAGGTATGGGTACATGCAAATTAGATGAGCGAGCACAAATTGAGGAATGAATTGATAAAGTGTGTTAACAATGTCTATACGTACACTGAGTTATTCATTCATGTATACTTACAGGGGAGTGATCATTACACGTCTTTTACAACTGTCACCAAGTATAATGGCAACACATCACTTTAAAAGGCCATTCGCTGATGAGCAACTTCCTGAGTTAAAGAAAAGTCAAGCTTAGTTTCAAACATGTTTTCTAGCTAATGCCATCCAGTTCTTAATTTTCTTCAATGCATCTGTATTTCTCAGATTTCTGCCAAAAAGGGGGATAACAGAGTTTGAAGTGAGTGCGTGAACTCCACAGAATGTACTGTGGTAAAGAGCACTACACTGATCAGGTTTTCTAAAAATCCTAATCAGACTTGTTCCATTATTTTCACCAACGCCCTCTCATCAACTCATGGTTTGCCTTGTTATTTGGTGGAGCAACTCTGGCCTTAACCATTTAGCCCTTTTCAGAGTCACTCAGGTCTTTTTTGCTGCTTAATTTCTCTTCAATCCAACAAGCTGATTATATAAATTGACTATGTAGCTGATCCTTCACATGCTGCAAAATAATTACTCTCTAATAGTTCTCTGTTAGAGAACATTATTCCCTAGTTGTGTGCCAGTGTCAGCAGACAAAACTAGAGCTGACTAGTGATGAGTCACTAAGTACAGTTAACAACAGTTAATAAGTCATCCTAATTGACAAAGACAAAGAGACTTCTTTTGCTAGAATCTATTAGCAATTTTAGTGGTTCTGATTTTTACAAAATTGTTACAAACAAATAAAACATTGGAAATAAACAGTGCCCCAATTACTCCGGATACCGTGACAGCAGTTTCTAATGGAGCTACTTCCTGTAAAAATAGCTTCATTTCCTTTTTGAAAGCTGGTGGTCTAAGAAATGTGGGTTGGAGTTAAGATCACAGCAACTGTGTCCTACACGTAATTTATTATTAATGTTGTATATGTCTGTGATTCTGAGCATTTTTGATGATAATACACTCATTTTAAAATATTAGAGAGTGGCAGGTATTTCAAATTTCGCTTAGATAGGCTCTATTTAATCTTTTGGAAAGCTCAATCTGTGTGGACATTAGAAGGGATCACTAAAGGATGGCCACAGAGTACTAGACGTCTCTATCTTTATGCCACCACTTGGTATTAAAAAACCCCACCGTGCTAGTTACAATTTCTATGCTGATGATACACATTTATATTTCTTCTCTGACACCATGACCATTGCTGATAAGTGGAAGGGATCACCTTTCCCTATTAAATCGAGAAAAATAGTATTATCAGTGGTCAGAACTCATCTCGGGACGTCCTCGTCTCCTCTTATCTGTGTTTTTGTTGAAGAAAACCTCAGTTTTCAGATATTTTTCAAGCATGTTTTTATTTTTACTAGCCAGCAGCACTTGCTAGGTTCACTAATTCACTAACTCATATTTTTGTTCTTTGGGAGCTACATTTTCATTTTATAAGACAAAGTAATCAATTACAGGCACTATGAGCATCATTATGCATATGCATGACAACACATTCCAGTTAGACCAAAGTAGCAACGCTGTAAAAACTGTTTAGTAAATTGTATTTACAAACAACAACATCATCCACGTACATGTAACGTAATGCTGCTGTTCATTTTAAAATCAGTACACATATTATATATAATATGTGTACTGATAATTTCTATTATTTTATATTATTATTAAAAAAAAATTTCTTACCTCGCTCAACAAAAACAACAAACCAAATAGAAGAGAAAGGATTTACTGTTTTTAAAACTGAATCTAAATTAGAATTGTAAGTTTAATTGTCACTTTTAAGGATTGTAGGCTATCCACTCTTTATGCTGGTGACTCCTTGTTATTCCTTAAAATAACAAGGAGCCTTAAACCTGGCTTCATGTCTTAAAAGTGGCTAATTGTATGACAACCTGCCAGAATTGTTGCTCATCTTTTAATTGTATATGGAATCACTTTGATGCTTGTTCTGAAAAGCTCCAAATAAATACACGTGATTGTTACTATTGCATGTGGTATGACTAGACTTTACTTGGGGTACATGGGGAAATCTGTTTGTATTATTTATGTGTGCCATGTTCAATAAGCATATGCAAAAATGCCACGGCATAAGTGATTTCTTTTCAAAGCAAGAGTAACTAGAAGTCATATTTAGCACCACCTGTTGGCGCTATGTTTTCTGATTAAAACATGATTGGAAATGCTTTATTAGCTTACTATAACAGGATGAGTGCCATGCTTTCAAAAGGAAAGCACACTAAAGAAAGTGCCATTTACCAAAAACCTCAGCATCACCTTTCCCTTGCTGCTTAATTTTCTGTGGGGTGCTAATCAAGCGCCTGTCTCTGCTCATGAATTTAGAGGGAAACCTCAAGCATTTAAATGTGCATTTAATTGCGTTGGTTCTGGAAGCGTCGTTAAGTAAGAGCTGGGAAATACATTTCTTAATGCGACTTAGTGATGCCCGGCAAATCAAAGACCATCAAGCGAATTAATGAGGGTGAGCGGTGAGCACATTAAGAGTAGAGACGGAGCGCTTCCATAAACAAATACATATCTCTCAACTAGACAGCAGGGACAGAGGATAATGTGGGAGACGTAATAAATAGACTTCCCTGTCTATAGGCACGGCACACTATCCATTCCAGCACAATGTTCCCCACTTTAATTGAGTAAATGCACACATGTAAACACATACACCTTTTCTTCTGCTATGTTTTTAAAAGGCCGACAGATGCTTCTTCAGCAGCAATCCTTTGCTCCTCAATAGAGCTGAAAAAGCTTCTAAAGAAGAAGAAGAAGAGCAGGCAGGAGGTGAGGGGTAGCGGCAGTGGTGGGGACGAAGCAGAGATGAAAAAGAGGAGAACCAGAAATATGAAACCATCCTGGTTATTAAAAGCTGTCTTGCGAGGGCAGCGCTCCTGTCGTTAAGTACTCTTTCAATTATTAACGGAGCCGCCGCTTTCATCAGCTGGTTGGCGAATGCCAATACAGCCCCAACACACACTCCCACTGCTTGCTTTCTTCTCTTTTTTACTTGGCAACAGGCAAATACACACACACACACACACACACACACACACACACACACACACACACACACACACACACACACACACACACACACACACACACACACACCAGGCATTCAGCGGTAATTGTTGGAGAGCTGGTGAGAGGACAGGTCAGGCAGTGAGAATGATTACATAAAACTGGATGTTTTGAGACTGTCTGAGAGCTCTGCAGCATGAACAGATGGCCACAGACAAAGAAAATAACTTTATCATCAAGAAGAAATTCAGAAATTACAGTCACTGAATTATTTTTTTTCAACCTGAGCGAGCCAGCCTCTGGGGGGAGCTGCAGGTATACACTGGTGGCCAACCAGCACTCAGGTCAGGCCCAATTTGGGGTATTTTTCTAAACTGTCAAGTGCCCGTCAAGCTTTGGCAATAAAGGAGAGGAGATAAGGAGAGAGATTTGAGATAGTTGGGATTGAGCTGTGGGCAATAAGAGGGAAGGAGGAAGCTTTTAGGGTGTTATCCAGGCTCTCTGTTTGCAGCTCCAAATGTTCCTGTGCCTCTGATGAGACGGGCTCATATGACAGATTACCAGCACAAATGCTGCTCGAGGGAAAGCTGGCACAGGGGCAGAGCCAAACACAACACCAAAAGATATACAACTGTGTTCGCTCGAGTATGGTGCGAAAGGCCGCAGAATGATTTTCACGCCTGATGAAGGAACGAACGTTATAAGGTGTTTTAGGATCTCATCTTACACATTATCAGATACTAAAAATATTTGCCAAAACATTTTGTCATAATTTTCTCAGCTAAAATTCAAGAGTGGTCTTTGCTTAAAGAAAACTAAAAGGAAAAATGATCCGTCCATAAACATCTAAACCTCTAAGCCCCGCCCGCCTACTATACAAACCTTCTGTTTGACAGGGGCAGCCAAAGAAAGGACAACATGCTTAAAGGGGACAAGAGGGGACTTGGTACAGGATTAGTCTGAGATGTATGGGATTCAAAGGCATACTAGGTCATCTTTAACCACTTGCAGTGAAACATTTCCACTACACATTTACCAACTTGTTTTTAAGGGATAATCTTTAAGGTTTCAGTTACAGACAGACAGGATTAAACACGACAGAAATGCCTTTGCGGTGTGTGCGGTATGATTATTCCTTCGGTGAGAAAAAATGGGCAGATTAGGTTTTGTTGCTCTACTGTGGGTCTATTTTGGACTCTGTTTTGAAGTGATGCCCAGTCATTTTGCCTATTGAAAGTTAGCAGAGTAGGGAACGTTGGACTGATGGTGGGGGGAACACGGCTTATCGACCATGGCCGGGTGCGTTTCTACTCTGGAGATGGGACACAGGGCACTGGGGCGTGCTGACGAACATCCCCTGGGACTCCTGTCCAATTACAGCTCAAAATGAGCCAGGAGAGCAGCGAGATTGGGCTGGGCGCACCAAGGTGATGATGGAAGGAGGGAGGGGGCTGAGAAATGGAAAGTAAGGGGGCCAAGGATATGAGTAGCACTTGAAATTAATGGGGCAGGGTGGAACAGGACTCCCAAGAGCGAGTGCAGGGCCCGCTGATGACATGAACTTCACCCTCAAGCAGCCATTAGGGGGCGAGAGGTTCCAGTAATCTCAGAATTCAGAGGCTCAGAAGGTTCCCCAGATTTGATCACTGCTTCTGGGCTAAGCTGGTGTCGCGAGTGGCCTCAACGTGAAGCAGCAGCAAGTTAACTGTGCATGACACTATTAGAGTGAGTCAGACACCTCTGAAACCATGATCGCATAACTAAACTGGGAATTTTTGGTTGCAATCCAGATTTCATTCTGGCCCACATCACATAAAAACTGACAAATTGAAAAATTTCAGCAAAGATTTTAATAGAAGCTGGCGTTCAGAGGGCTTTCATTTGAAATGTCATATTTGGACGACTCTGCTCCGAGAGCTATTAAGCAGAAATGTGTTCGTCTATAAAAGAGCTCTTCTGTGTGTGATTGCCATTTAATAGCCGGCCATACGTTCATGCTCCAGTCTTGCTTTAATGTTGCAGCGCACTGGGGACTGTCAGCGAGCGAGGGGGGAGAAGAACCCAGGGCCTTGAAACATCTCATCCAAATTACCGTCATCTTCCAAAGCACAGTGTCGAGGGGAGGAGATGAAATGCTGTCATAATGTTACTGTGGTGGAGCTCATTGCCTTCGCATTCAGTGTGCATGGCCACAAGATATGACACAGACAAGACTAATAGCAGCAGGAGAATTACAACAATAAATCTACTTTTGATTACATATTCAGTGCTGATTTGATTAACATTTAAATAACGCCCTGATTTGATTCTAATTCTAATTCACGATGCCAACATTGCTTTTCAAAGGCTTCCTCAATGGCAAAAGATATCAGCTCGTATCACTTGCAATCCAAAAATAACCCGCTATCAGTTATATCCTCTCAGTAACAAAGTGGCACAGACAAGTGCTCTCTGTTTGACACACAAAGAAAACATGACTGTCACAGAGCTGAGAGAGGGAGACGGGAGGAGGGAGAGAGAGGGAGGAAGGGAGAGGTAGAGAGGCACATTTAAAGTTTTGCCAGGAGTCAGCGGTGCTTTTAATACATACAGTCACATCAATGGCACATTAAGAAAGTGTAACCACGGCAACAGACACCGGGATTATGTTAAACAGAAGCACACAAAAGACCTAAAGATGCTTTGTTTAAAACAGTGGCAATGGTTTGAAAAGAAAAAGATGAAAACAAAAAAGTAGCAAGTGAAGATAAAAATATATATATATAAATATAGTGAAGGTTGAAAGGGCAGAATTTTCACCTCTTGATTATTTCATGAGTAGCTGTATTAATCACACTGGGAGGACATAAATATTCAATTCAATTCAATTTTTTTTAAATATAGTGCCAATTCACAACAACAGTCGCCTCAAGGCACTTTATACTGTAAGACAAAAAAAAGACACCAACATTTAAGTGAAGTACACGTGTTCTGGGGCAAAAATTGAACCTTTACAATCCCAATCCTCACATTTATTGATTAAAACTAGATATCTGGGCTTTATCAACTATTGGTTATAATTACAATCATTCAGTGAACTGACTTTCTCTACTTAAAAGTAGTATTTGGCTCATAATCATCATCCACAGGTCCTATTTTGAAGTCTTGTGATTAGTGCTCTCACAGATCACTTGGTTTCAAATAACAAAATGTTACTGTTTCCTCATTAGCTAAATGTACAAATTTTGTAAGATAAGATAAATCATTAGCTATTGAGCATAACACATATAAGCTTCCTTTTATAAACACAGAATAAACGAGATTTACCAAACTGCGTCTGCAGACATATTAGCAAAGTGTTTACAGAGGTCAAGTTAGAAACCTTCATGACCTCTACTCATAGACTTCTTAGGCCCTTTTTAACTACAGGTTTTGCCCTCACTTTTGGGACCTAACGATGTCCATGTACTATATTATATTTTACTACATTAGGAGCAATTTATCCTTGTTAACAGCCGAGCTAACATTAGCTAAATGCTCATAATTATAGCCAAGCAATTTACTGGTGGTCTACCTGCTAACATGGACAAGTTGATAGACGTCCGATATAGCAGCTAACTACTCGAGGTGAAAGTTCCTTTTATAAAGATTTTCTATTCAGAAAACAGCTTTATTAGTTTACTATTGCCGGAAAAAATAGACTTACTTATTTTTAAGCTAACAGCATTGTAGCTACAGCAGAGCCAAGAGTGTTAGTGAGGCAAGGTGTTCGAAATTAAGAAAAAAGTTCACTACTCTTGATTCATCCCACGCCTTCACACATTAATCTATCCACAGGCTGTTAGAGGCCTAAGTAAATGTGGAAAGGTCTCATTTTTTCAGAGAGATTATATGCTGGCGATAAATATGTGTTTAAAACAAGAAAAATACTGTATGGTTGACTTTTAGATGACAAAACACATTTTATTTAATATATGTATACACAATATATCATAAAATGAAAAAAAATTCTAAAGGGAAAAGGTAACATTTCTATTTGATATGCATATCTGTTCTACACACAGACGCACACAGTATGAGGTGTAATATAATGACCAGGATGGCTCTGGGGCTCTTTCTTCAGTCATCTGACTGTGAGAATAACATTAGGCAACAGTCCACTCCAATAAAAACACGCAGTTTCTGCAGCTGCAGTAACAGTGTCTCGTTTCCTTTATCTCTCCTCCTCTTTACCATCAGCTCCCCCACCCTCACACCCCCATGACATTTCCATCTCCGTCCAATTTTTTGGTCTTCAAGAGCCAAATTCATCCAGGTCAAGCAAAACTAAGGCAGCTTGGTGCTCAGCAGCACAGTGCTTTAAAACTTGTTGCAGTGAAGTGAGTCAGTATTCTTCACTGAATAGTGCAGTGGGTGGACAACATAAAAAGAACAGAGACGTTCAGCTTCAGCCGTGTGGTTAGGTTTATTTTTAAAGCTGCACTTTGTAGCTTTGAGGTGTTTCTAATATTTGTCAAACCCTACATACAGCCAGTGAACTGAAGTTAAAGTTGTTGTAAAAATGTCTTGTTAAGGCCCATTAAATAATCAATGAGTTACCTCAGAGCCAACTGACTGCCAAAGATAACAATGTCATGTCCCCATAAGCTAGCCAATAATAGCACAGTTCCAACAGAAATCTGTCACAATGCAAAATGTTGCAATAGGAATGCTGTGTGTCCCCCCCCCACTTCCTTTTTTCAGTTAGAAATGTCTTTTGATGATTGTGAATTTCTTGAAACTCCAACAGTGAGTTTTGAAAGCCTAAAATTTCCATTCTTGAAGTCCACAGAGCAAAGGGCTCCCAAACAGTCTTACTGCACCATGAAATTCTGCGGCTTTAATGCTAAAACCACTGCCCTAATTCACAATAGACATATGTTGCAATAATATTCCAAATTAAAAATGGCATTTCTGTCTAAAGTTAGATAATTCATATCTAACATACCGTAAGTGTTTTAGTGCCACATGACACAAAAGCATTCTGCTGTGGCTGCATGGCAAAATGCTGTAAAATTGTGTGCAAAATAACGGGATTAAGGACAACACTAGCAAACACTTTGATTTTAATCTGAGTCAGGTATAACACTGTTTTCATTTTCTCTTCATTTTGACCATTCGACATGAGAGCTTTGCAATTATCTCAGCAATAACAAGAACTCTTATATTAACATAAACATAAACCAATCAGCCAGAACGTTAAAATGTCTGACAAGTCTAGTGAAGAACATTAATTCCTTCACAAAAAGGTACCATTTTTCTTGGGTCCTGGTATTCAAGTGGTATTCCCCAATGGCAGTTGCCTCCCGCAGCAGGAAAGCGTACCCAGCTACTCGGAAACTGTGCTAGGAACCCAACAAATAGCCTGAGGCACTGACGTGGGATCACAGACTTTAAGGACCCAATATCTGGAGGTCTTCCCAAGGGACCCGCTCTAAAACAGAGTCAATGATAAGTCGAACTTGGAGAAAAAAGGTACGACTTGATGACAGAATAATTATAATAATAACAATTAGCAATTTCTGCTTATCCATTTGGGAAAAGGGTTTTACCTGACCTGAACATAATTTGGACGTAACTCAATAGGGATCCCAGTTAAAGTCTAAGATAGCAAGAAGGGGATGGATGTCTCGAGAATTCCAATGGCCCCCAAAATTGGAATCTAAATACTACTGGGCAAAGGTGAAAGACATTCCAGTCTTAAATTGTTGGTTGTACATGAATGTTTGTGAAGCTTATTGGGCAATTCAACGAAGATCCCTGCAGACATAGAACTGGAAACCTTGAAATGGCCTTAAATATTTGTGGAAGTATTTAAATAAAAGTTATCACTAAAACACAAAACATGAGGTAGAAATATATTTTAGTACATCCATCTGCTTTAAGCTCTTGACATCAATGGGGTCATAGTTGACCTGCCTACGGTTAGGGATGGGTTTTGTTTTATGCTAAAAAGGCAAGTTGCTTTTACATTTACCGTTTTCATTTGGATTTTCAAAACGGGCAAATATTCTATAAAAAGGGAAGAACCATTCACCAGAACCAGTCCCTACCCATAACTCTAGATGGGTTGCCAGTGACCTGGTAGGTGTTAAGAAGTTAAAGATGCAAAATTCAACCAGGTTTTCAACATGTTCAGTAGAATCTGTTAAATGGAGGGCTTCTTTCTTTTGCCCAGAATATGGAGCAAATAGCCCCGGTGGTTACATCATATAAGATTCCTGCTATATGGACTCCACCCTGCAGTGCTGTTCCCTTTGCAACAGCATGTATGCCTGTGCATGAGATGTGTTCAATGGCATACATCGAATAAAATGTGTAAACGCCCAGTATCGTGTCTCTGCTCTGATTTACCTCCTTTATTAGAACCAAGTCCTGTGTCACCCTACCCGTGTCGGGGGTTTAAATGACAACTATGGTTCCTGTTTGGAAGCAGGAGAGGAAAACAAGTTTTTCTCTGCCTCCATCATGATTCGATGATTATTCAACAAAGCACTACTTATCTAAGGGCAAATTTGGCAGCTGGTGTGCCTTCGTAAACCTAAACAGTTTCAGTTGATAGTGATCATGACTGTGATTAAAGATGCCTGTCGAACCTCTGCAGTCAATCAAATGACTTCCTGTTCTGTTCAGACGGTTTTTATTTAATAAAAACAAAAACAAAACAAAAGCAATCCCCCTCTCCATTTCCATTTCGTTTTTTTTCCCCTCTCGAGTTTTCTCTGTTTTTAATTCTCCTCTTGCCCCCCCCCCCCCCCTCCCCTTTTGCAACACTCCAGGGTCACCATCTGCATGGCAACACTCGCAGCGTGACACTTCCATAACCCAGGAGGAGGAAAAGAAGCACAGAGCGTGGACCTCTCTCTTTTTCTCTCTTTTTCTATTCATAGGCCACCCGTAATTCATTAGCTCTCCCTCTCATCCTCTCTATATTTTCTCTCTGCAGTGTG
The DNA here is from genome assembly GCF_964374335.1 of Astatotilapia calliptera. Lineage (NCBI taxonomy): Eukaryota > Metazoa > Chordata > Actinopteri > Cichliformes > Cichlidae > Astatotilapia > Astatotilapia calliptera. The sequence continues at coordinate 22,031,741 of NC_137438.1, forward strand.
ACCGATGCAGGCTTCTGAAAGCTTGTTCGGATATTTTCTGGAATGAAGCTGCTGACAGTCAATTTTTTTTTTTGCGCTGCTATACAGCATGTTTTAAATTTAACCTTTCTCCATACTAAACCTCATTCATAAAAGGCAGTTTTTTGTGGGGGTTTTTAATGTGGGGCAATAGAAATTTCCCTTTGGGAACACTAAAGTACACTGCATTTCACACACCATGTAAACCAATATGTAATCATTCTGCTGCGTTTATTGGTTTATCATTAACTTTTAAAGTTAATTTTTCAAAATAAATGCCAAAGTAAATTGAGAACATATCCATCTACAAGACGAATAATGATTTCCTTTACAGATAGCCTCTGGTGTTGCACAGTTTCAGTCTGACCTATTGGCGTGACCCCTGCAAAACCAAACTCGCACTATGCTCGGTCAGTTTTGTTTTTGGCCTCTGGTTATGCGTTGTCTCTATTTTTTTACTTTTTCTTTTTCTTTTTCTTTTGCTTTGCTTCGCTTCAAGCATCCATCAGTCACACACACAAAGAGATTATCTCCTTTTTTCCTGATTTCCACCAGGCAGAGTGCCAATGTTTTTCTTTCCTTCACTGACTCTCACCTCTCAGCCCTCCTCCCCCTATTTTCCTCCCTCCCTCCCTCCCGCTCTCCTCTTCCAGCTTAGCTTTTCTTTTTGGTTGCGAGGGAAGGCTGTTTATTTATTCAGACAAGATCTATTCCCCCCCCCCCCCCCCCCCCCCTCACCTCCCCCCATCCTCCAGTCTTTCTGTCTTTTTCCTTTCACTCCCTGATCACCTTCCTCTTTCCCCCCTGGTTATGTACTTGTAGAGTATCACTATGAGGGGGAGAAGGGGGGAGAAAAAAAGGGAGAGCGGGTGAAATCTGCCGTGGAGGTGGAAGAGAAATTTTTAAAAAGAGAATAAAAAAAGGAAGGATGTAAAAAGGAAAGGTGGAGGAGGGAGTGTGCTCTGTACTTCCTGTGTCTCTTAAGCCATACGGAATAAAGACAGTTGTATGTCAGTGGGGGAAACACTCATACTGGTTTAAAGCTTCTTTATGGGCCCAGCCACGGTGCACATGGCAGCAGTACCTTTGAGAATAAGACTATAACAAAGTACAGCAGTAAAATACAGCCAGAGGGAATGATTAGTGTACGTGTGCAAGAGAGAGAGAGAGAGAGAGAGAGTTGGCAATAGAAGGAGAGAATGAAAGAAAGACATGAAGAAAGAAAGCCATGCTCCAGGTGGTGCATTATTAAACAGATTTGTCACTTAGGGCCAGTGGTGTTAAGTGTGTGTGTGTGTGTGTGTGTGTGTGCGCGCGCGTGCATGTCCGAGGCAAAGAGCAGTTAAAGATATAAACATATATGGACTTAAAAAAACATGGAAATTTATCTTTTAAAAAGAAAAAAAAAAGTAAAAACGAAAAAGAAAAACGGTGGACAGACAAAAAACTAAGAAAAAGAAACGGACAGAAATGAAGAACAAAAGAAAGAAAAACAACAGCAAAAGGAAAAAACAGGAAGGAAGAAAATAAACGGCTTTGAATTTGTTCGACATTTTTGATTTACACATGCACGTTACCTCATACTCAGTGATTATATGGTGACTTTATGAACACACACACACACACACACACACACACACACACACACACACACACACACTCAGGAGAACATGACATTGATTTAAATCAATTTATCCTCAGGCCTAACTTCTTCCTGACAAAACCCAAGCCTCCTCTTTGCCAAGGCTTCACCCTAAAATTTAAGCAGTTGTGCGACTGTGCTAAAAATGCGTGTCCCCACAACATGAGTAACACAAGTACAAACACACACAGTCATGTGAGGTGTGTGTTACAGTTGCGTTTTAAATCCCTGCGGCTGCTGTTGACTAAGCTGATCTTTGTTGCAGGGGGGAAAAAAGAAAAAGAAGCAGCTACTGCATATGCCGTGACAGGCAACAACACTTGTTTTAGTCAAAAATAACATTAAAGAGACAGACAATGTCCTCTGTGTGTGTGTGTGTGTGTGTGTGTGTGTGTGTGTGTGTGTGTGTGTGTGTGTGTGTGTGTGTGTGTGTGTGTGTGTGTGTGTGTGTAAGCCTGCGGTAGGTAATCTTACTTTTGGAAGAAATCAAACAAAATGAATGCTGAAGCCGACAACTGCAAAGGACAGGACGGGAACAGAGAGTCCGTGCAAACACACACACACACACACACACACACACACACACACACACACACACTGTAGCCTGTGAGCACGCTGTTCAAAAGGCTGCAAATGATGCAGGGTTGCAACTGAAATATAAACTTCTAAAAGGCCAAAAAAAAGTGCTCAGGTTTTTGACTTTGATGGCAGGAGGAGGCGCGGGAACGACTCCCGAACACTTTGATATGCAGCACATTGTACAATTTGTGCATTTTATCCCTCCGTCTCCTCTGATACTCATACACAGAAACTGTACTTTAACAACAAATGCGCTGAAACTTCACATTCGCACACATTTATCCTCTTAACATTTCAGGATTTTACTGCCGAACCTAAAGAGATCTATTATTACTTCTAGTATAACTAACAGCTAAATCTATAGAATTTGTAATATAATACTCTCTGCAAATCAATTAAACCATCGCTGTCAAATAAATTCTAAATAGAGAAAAACAGTATTTATCACTGATGGGTAGCACAGTATCTTAATATATTATACTTAAGGAGCAGTGAGATCTGCGCTAATGCAAATCCCATATTGTGAAAAGCTGTATGTTTAAAATATCCCTTCATATCAGAGATGGAAAAGAATTACTGATATCCAACTCTTTATAAAATGCAGTCTTCTCCATAACAAACACCTGCCCTGGAGGAGTCTTGCCTCCTCGTTCCATTGTTATTCCCTCCTCTCTTTCCTAATTCCTAGTCTCTCCTGCTCCTCTGTAGCTTTTCTAGTCCTCTTCTCTCCCTCTGTCATCTTCCCTCTGTCTCTTTTGTGTTTTGTGACGCACTCTTTTTGCTCAGCTATATAATTATCTCTTGCTGATTCCAGGGGCTGGTTCGGAGAAACTCAGCCCTCCCTTTCATTCTCCTTCAGCCCGCCCCGTACGCCTCCGTCACTCAGACGCTGAGTGCTGTATTGTTCTTCTCCGCTACAAAGGCTTGACAGACAGCTGTGAGACACAGAGAGTGGATTCTGAGTCTGCCCCGCATCCCACCGACCCTCCCGTCTGCTGCCATCACTTTCATTTAAACTTGTCACTTTTCCTTGTATCAGTGTGATGGTTGGAGTGCATCGTTAGGCACGCGCACACACACGAATTAGAAAAAAGTCTAGACAGCAGTATTTAATGAGCAAACACACGGTGCATTTTAAACAAATGGTGACTAAACTTTTTTTTCCTTTTTTTTAAATTTGCCCTCTCTCATTAATATCACTCGTCCCGCATCTGACTTCCATCCCTCCTTCAAATCGAACAAGCCTCAGCGCCACCTGAGGAGCTGCAGTGCTCGCCGGAACCTTTCGAGGTCTTTCCTCTGAGCTGATCTTTGTCAGAAGCCGAGGCGAACGCCTTGAAGACAGCTTGTTAGGATTCCACATGAGTGAATCCGTGTCATTATTCAACATGCATCAAATGCAACCGTAAACACTGGGGTTTGGGGAGCAAATCGGAGCAGAAGCTTCCCTCGTCTCAATGGAAAAATTTCAAAGACGATTAAATAAGCCAACAAACGCAGCGATGGAAAGATAGGGAGGGAGATGGCTGGAAGGAGTTCAGCCCGATTTTGTATTTTGATTCAGATTCCAACATCAGCAAATTAGCTGTGTATGACTCTCACGATGAAGTGATGCCTGCCTCAATGAGCATAATGACTTCGGTGTCCCGTGACAAGCTTTTCTCCACCACAAAAAAGGATGAAATTCTGAGGTAAACGCTGGAAAACTTGCTTGAATTTAAAAGATAAAGATACGTCCTATCTGCTGCTGGAAATATCAGAGGGCGCCTTTCCCCAGAAAAAACGGTTTTCGCTCTAACCCTTCAGTTAAAACCAGTATAATCCTGAACGTAGGAAAGGTCCAACGTCCAGATAAAGCAGCAATACACACTCTCTCATGCCGCAGTCACACACACTATCAGAGGGGATTTAAAGATTCAAGCAGTGGTCTTGGTAATTAGGCGGATGGATTTGCGCCTCTCCTCGCAGTCTGGCGGGATATAAAGCGACACATAATGCAAGCGGACAAACTCTTTAAGTGGATTAATTAAAACCAACACTGCGGGGTCAAAGGTCAAGCCCCCTTTCTCTGTCAACCTCCCGTACTCTCGCCTTCCAGCCTCCCTCGGAGCGCACTCGGACTGCGGGACCTGCATACGGATTTAAATGAGTGGATGAAAAAGGTCCCCGATGAGACGGAGCAGTGAAGGAATGATGGTGGAGTTTTCTGGGTTTATTTTCGGTTTGAGGCTTTAACATGAAGCCTCGTTTTCATATTTGTGCTGAATACACATACTCGCTTTGCAACTTAACCCCTAGTTTGGCTGATTTATCTTTAACTTCCCGTCTCTGAATATGCGGCAATTTTTCATCCGCGTGGTAATAGAATAAAAACCTGAGCTCCCACTTTCCCCTCCCTAATTGAATACAGAGCACACCTCGTCTTTGACATACGTGTGCGTGTGTGTGTGTGTGGTAGCTGGATGCAATCAGATGGAATTAATATGCATGCTGTTTCTCATTATGGAATAACTCAACTACACTTCAGATATGTGACGTGCACTGTGAGAGGCACGGGCTGATTTTCCAACCTCCATCCGTGATTCTCGAGCAGGAACAGAACTGTGTGACTGAATTCAGAGGAGCAGACACGCCCTGCTGATGATCGCAAGCGTGAACACACATTTGTCACTTGCATTAACTTCATATTGCATTTAAACTAAAATCAGACTCGGCAGCAGCCGCATTAATCAGCCAATTCTGCTAATATGCATATGATGCTGCCTAATTGTGTTTCAGCAGTGAGATCTTTCTCATGTGTTTGGCTAGTTTGCTGTAACAAAATCTTTGAAACGACATTTATTGTTTTGGTTTTTGTTATTTGGCTTCTTAAATATTAACCGAGGATCGCTCAGTCGTCACTCAGACAGAAATTGGGGTTTTAGCCTTGTGCTAAATTTTTAGGAAATGATATCCAAGTAAGCGCTGCTTATCACTTCCCTTTGTTTGAAGCAAAACACACACGTGCCGTCTTCACACTGCTGTGGTTACGGTATGAAGCGTGCGTGTCTGAGCGTGACGGAGGTGAGTCTCATTAGGGAGAAAACAGCGGCGAGAACGCTGCCGAGGTGCTTCATTATGGTAGACGATTGAGAAGTGCTTGTTTGTGTGTGTGTGTGTGTGTGTGTGTGTGTGTGTGTGTGTGTGTGTGTGTGCGTGCGTGAAGGACTGGCGGATGTAACTGTGCGTGTGTGTATGACTGTGACCCCGAGAGAGTGTGAGCGTCGGGCCCGGCGATAAGCTGGTCTTTATTAAGATGCATCGTCTTTGGAGAGAGGGACAGCTGCTCTTGCCTCTAATCTGGAAGAACAAAGGTTTAATAAAGAGAGAAGACAAGAGCCAGAGGGGAGGTAAATACTCCCGTCTCTTCTTGCTGTCCTTCCTCACACCATTTCCCTCTGCCTGCCTTTTCCTTGTTTCTCTTATACCGACTGATCCAACGCCAGCTAAACTAAACTGGTGCAGAGATTACTGTGCACAAGTTCGCCCATTTGAATCCCAAAACTTTCACCTTCTCGCTGACCTTTGGCTTCCCACCTGTTGAGCCAAAATGGCCGCTATGAGGCCAATATGCCGGTGGCTAAAACAAGCTAAAAGCGTCTTTTTTTTTATGCTGCCACGAGAAGTGTCCCAGTTAAGCAAACAGTCTGAAAGGAGAGGAAGAGCGTGTCCATAGAGAAAGTGTCTGCTGTGGCTATTTCTGAGCAAGTATGAGTCTGTGCGCCAGGTCAACTGCATGCCCTATTTCTCAGCCTGAATGGTCATCACCGCCTGTTTGGAAATGACATCACTTGCCCCCCCCTCCCAGTCCGTCAGCAGTTCACCGAAATATGCCTGCTCTACATTGCTCCGCTCATTTTCTATTTTGGATTTGTGGATTATGGTGGTGGGATGGAAGAGGTGGTGCGGGTGAGGGGATAAAAAAAATGATAAAAGAGAGGAGAGGCAGCATTAAAAGAATAATTTGAGGGTCCTGAGGGTTCTGTCTCCTCTCCTAGTCTCTAAAATAGAATCTGTGATAGTCCCGGCTGCTACCACCGACTCTGTCGAGGGAATAATGACTTATTTATCAAATGGCTGAAATATTCAGGGACAAGGCCTTTTAAATTTCAGCATTTAAATTCATAGGCTTTTTCTGCTGAGATGCTTAATGACAGTGAATGTATTCAGTGTGATTTGCAGGTCCGAGACAGAGCCTAGTGTCCTGCCTATGAGCCTAATAGGTGTTTGACAGAAAAGGGGAGAGAGGGTTGCGTTTAAGGGCAAGGGAAGCCAAGAGAAGTTTAACCTTTGACCTCACGTGAGGCTCAAGTGTGTATCGTGGACCGCCTTCCGTGCCAAGAAGTAAACGGGCTGTGTTGCTGAAAACATGTTTTGCAGCAGTAGAGATAAAATTTAATGTCGTCTAAAGCGCGCTGGAGCAGGCAGGCAATCAGCCATGAGTAAATGTTTCAAGATAAATTCCTAGAGGGGTATACTATTTTTTCTGGCAAAGCGCGAGACTCCTCAGCGTTCGGAGGGACCACATTAGCAAGGGGGGGCGGGGGCAAGGGAGGGGTGATAAATGGGTGTTATTCTTACTTCTAGGATGAAATGGAGGAAAGTTTGGGGATGACGGCTGGTGATGAAGCGCCGCGCGGGGCAGCAGCGGAGGTTAATGAGATGTACGTGGACACACGGCAGCTCGTACGCATCAGCCTCATGACAGAGCGCAGCAGAGGAGGAAGAGGAGCTCAGAAAGTGGCAAGAGCTCCGTATTCGCGGCACATTAAAGCCAAACGGCGCAAAGCGTGCGTAATTACGCACCGCAGCGCCACTGCCATGGTGAGAAGGCGGCGACCTCCCGCCTGCGCTGCGTCCCACCCTCATTCTCTCCAGAAAAAAAGAAAGAAAGAAAAGCAAAGAAAGACACACACCGCACTCCTGTCTCCGTTTCCCCTCTCTGCTAGCGGACTGTCGAGGCTGTGGAGAAACTGGCCGGGCGCTTACCTTAACACGTTCCAGCTTTTCAGAGGGTCCAGGTCTGAAATTATAGAAACCATGGTCGACTGGCTGGGCAGCACCGGGAGAGGGAGGGGGTGCGGCTGAAAAAGATCGAAAGAAAAAGCGGCGCTAAGGCTGTAAACTCCGTCAGCGAATGACAGCGATTGCTCGGATGCAACCCGTCCTGGTTGTTCAGTGGGTGATGAGCGCTGTCACAGCTCTCTCTCTCGTTCTCGCTCTCTCTCTCTCTCTCTCTCTCTCTCTCGCTCTCTCTCTCCGCCCCCTCCTGTACAAAGCCTGCGCTCTGCAGACGCGTCTCCCGAGCTTCCTCGGGTTCCTCTCTCGCAGACAGGCGGGCTTCTGCTGGAAATGCTGGAGATGTACAGCAGAGGAGGGTAAATCCTACCTGAGAAACTCATTTATTCATTTTCATCTTCAAACAGTACACAAGGACAAGCTGGAGTTTATACACCTCATTTTCACTGTCAAGTGTTCTCACTGAAAACTACTTTTTGGTGTTAAACCTCTGAGGATGGATTTTATATCGATGGGAACGACGTGTTCAATTTTACTTGCTTGAGTTTTTATGAGGCAAATATGAGAGAAATAACCTGCTGTTTTCACTGAGAACCAGTTAGATCATCAAAAGAAAAGAAAGAAGCAAAGAAAACACTTTATGCAAGAATAACATATCACAGTTTAACATGTCTGGATATTCCTGCTATAACTGCACGGGACACTTATCAAACCTGAAATTATAGAAAGGCCATTAAATTAACTATATTTGCCAATTTTTACTTGATCATTTTTAATGTTAGAGAGATAAAGAAACAACGTGTGGTTTGATGCATTATCCATAGAGAATTGTTGGGTGAAATGTTGCAATGAAGTATTCGACACAAGCCTGCAAAGCATGGCTGCGATGATCTCTGCACACTCCTGTGAGCACTGACTTCCTGTCTGACACCACCACATCCTGTTGATAACTGTTTTTTCTCTTTTTTTCGCTACCCCTCCCTTCCACTTGACATGGCAGCAGATGCGTCATCTATGGCAAAGACTGACAAGGCAATGGCCAAGTCCCACCTCTTCTGGGCTCCTATCTGTTTGCTCATTGGGGGGAAGAGAGAAAAAAAACAGATGAGATCTGAAGGGACAAAAAAAAGAAGAAGACGAAGAGACAGAAGTGTTTCAGATAATGGTCTGGGACAACAGAACAGAGTGAGACTGAAAGTCTGCAAAAACTACTGTAGCTCCTGCACAAGCTGTTTGTTTTCTTCAGGTTCATGATATTTGTCACACAACAGTCACTTTGACAGGAAACTGCCACCATTTAATTTTAGATTGTTTAAAAAAACCTTTGAATGAGACATTTCTTTCAGTTTAATCAGCTTTTTAAAAAACCCTTTTAGTTGTCCAACAAGACTGTTTAAACCTTCTGTAATCAGATGGGATCCATCATCTAAAGTTGAAGCCCCTTCACCCCCCAAGTTCCTAAAATTGAGGTCGTAAGGTTTCCCATCGTAATAATGAACTAGGAGGTAATTTCCAGAGCACAAATACTAATTTACATGCAAGCAAACAAGGAATTGAAGGTTGGAGTCGAGTACATTGTAGGTAAGACATAACAGTAATGCAATGCTACAGCCCGGTGCTCTCAGCATCAGCAGCCATACTGCACTGGCTTTAAATAGACTCAATTGGACATCTGCTTCACAGAGGAAGGAGAGGAGGAGGATGGCGAGAGCTGACAGCATCGCGCTCCTCTTCCTCTGTCTCTATTTCTGTCGCGTGCTCATATAGAAACTGATGCTCGCACACAGCAGACACAGCATAGTTCTCCATTTCTGCATGGAAATCACGTCGGCAAGCACCATATTTACCAGAGTGGCCGTTGGTGTCGTTGTCAATGCCTGCATAACATTGACTGTTGAATTTAAATAATTGAATTTACAATTCTTTAAAGCTTATTTCAAACGTTTCTGGTGATGACATGATAGCCAAGTGGTCTGGGTGCATAGGCCTTGAGCAGCAAATCTCTGGCTTACGTTAGTCTCCTCCTTTGCCCGTCAGTTTCCTGTTTCTCTCTCTCTCTGTCAGCTTTTGCTATCAAGTCAAAGTCTGAAATGCCAAAAAGAAAAATGCAAGTTTGACTTTGAGTTTCCACATTTTCTTTCTTTGTAAAGCTTAAAAAAACCCCAAACAAACAAACAAAAAACACCTTATGTCTGTGTGTTTACTACTCTAATACAATCGATTGATTTGTGAACTTCATTATGAGCCATGAGAGCCATTATTTCCTTTCAGTTTTGTTTTGATAAAATACAATTGCTGTTACAAAAAATTAAATTGGTGATCATTAAAAGAAATGTTTCGCTTTCAAAAAACTCAGTTCTGCCTGGGTGACTTTGGTCAAAAGAGGGTTATCATTTCCAGCTGCTGTGATTTAAGTTTAATGAAACTAATCAGCCCCATAATGTACAAGTTACATTTTTAGAATACCAGATTCTCTCCTGTTATTTTGTTGAAAAACATAGCAGACATTATACTAATCCTCCACCAATAACACAATTTTCCCATTAATACCGGTCTTTTTTGTGGTTGTGGTTCTTGTTGGTTAATAATGACAACTTAAAAAGAATGTGGGAGATTGATATTGGGGTCGCAGCAAAGTCACTTCCAGCACTCCTGGTTTAACCCTTTAAGACCTACCATAGAACCAAGTTCGCCAGAGCTTATATTATATTTTTACATGCTGTGGAGCCATTTTTGGGAGCATTTCAAGTTGCTCTACAACAATACAACCATTATAGCCCAAACTTTAATAATATGTCTGCATTAGGTGCATAGTAATTACATAAATTGCAAAAAAGTGCAATAAACTACAAAAAAATTGAAAATCGTTTTTGTTTTTTTAACATATATTTCTAGTTAGAGAAATTTAAGAGGCTTATCCCTCAAAACTGTAAATACAAAAAAGTTACACAAACTAGTTTCCCACCACAGGAAATTTATTTTGAGTGTCTTCATAGTTTTATTTTTGAAATACACCAATTTTTATATACTGCAGGAAAAACGAAAATAAATATTATAGTGCAAATTTGCAAAATAACAGCATATGCATCAAAATAAACTATTTCCAGCAGTGCAATATGAGTCTTAAGCATCCCAGAAACGACACAGAAAGTCATAAAGTCAAACATAACTTTTTAAAACACATAACAAGTAAAACACAAGCTCATAAGGCCCCGATCGTAAAAAACTACATTTCCGCAAAATGACGTCACTTCCGGTTTCGGGCAGGTCATGCGGTCATGTGATAGTTCGCGCTGATGGACGTAGGAAGTGTTACAAACAGCTGATGGATCGGCGAAGCGTGTTTCTGGAATATCATGTTTTTGTTGCTGCAAGTGCTTTTTATGCAGTTTTTGCAAAGCTATATGTGGAAGGAAACTGTGACCTAGGACAAGCTGATGGCATAAGATGTAAGTACAACTCCTCCAGTTTCATATGCAAAAAAAATTATTGCACTAGCTTACTTGGTTGCAGAGCTACCGGGATTTAAAAATAGTTACGCAAAACAGAGCGTGCCCGCTCCGATCGGCTGTAAAGGGTTAAGCGGCAAAATTACTTTGATTAAAGTTAGTTAATTTCAAGAAATTCAGATAAAAAACTGAGAAAAGCCTGCAAGCTATATCAGGTCAACAACTTGTGTTGCATTAACATGCCTTAGGCCTCGGTGACTTAGGCCCAGAGACTGATTGGAAACCCCCTGGCAACCTTTAGTTGCTAGGCAAAAATGTGTATTCCCTGACCAGCTGAAAAGTGGTTACTTGAAGCTGTTGCTCCTGTTGCTGGGTGAAATTGGTTGCAAAGAGGGTCCATCTATCCATCCATGTTTTTCTGCTTAATTGTGGCCGGAGCTTAACCAGAGAAGTCCAGACCTCCCTCTCCCACGCCACCTCCTCCAGCTTTTCCAAGCTGTTCCCAAACCAACCGAGAGATATAATCTCTCCAGCATGTCCTGGGCCTGACCCGGGGCCTCCTCCCGGTGGGACATTCCCAGAACACCTCACCCAGGAGGTGCCCAGGAGCCATTCTTGTCAGACACTCGCACCACCTCAACTGACTCCTTTCAATGTGGAGGAGTAGCGGCTCTACTCTGAGCTCTTCCCAGATAGCTGAGCTCCCCACCCTCTCTCTGTGGCCAAGGCACCACCCAGAGCTCATGACCGTGCGTGAGGATAAGGTCATAGACTGACTGGTAAATCGGGAGGTTTGCTTTTACGTTCAGCTCTCTCTTTACCACAATTGACTGGTACAGCATCACCATCACTGGTGCCGCAGCACCAATCCCCCTTTTGATCTCTCACTCCTCTCTCCCCGCACTTATGAACAACACCCTGAGATACTTAAACTCCTCCACTTGGGCAGTGACTCGTCCCTGACCCGGAGTGGGCATGCCACCCTTTTCCGGCAGAGGACCATGGCCTCACACATGTAGGTGCTGATTCTTATTCTCGCTTACTTGGGGTTTTTCACTCATTACTCCCCAATCTATGAATATTAACGATGTGGAGAGTGGCAAAGAAGTAATCAATTAAAATGTGAGTGTCCTGCTCGAACCAAAGTTGCATAAAACTAATTCCTCTTTAGTCCTTATGCTATAACTAAAGACCGGTATGCCCGAGTTTTCCTGTATTCTCTCAGGTGTAGGCCAATGTACCTGGGCTGGAAAAGATCACAGTTTGGGGTTAAACAGAGAACCTTCATTCTGATAATAAAAGTAACATATACCCTCCACTCTATGTAGACTCTGTGACTATGGAAACCTTTTCATTATGCTACTGTATGCCTGCTAGCGTCATATAATACATTTTTTGATTTGTGACAGAAGGATAGCAGCAACAGTGAAAGGGAAGGTTTACAAGATGGTAGTGAGACCTGCTGGAAGCTGAGCTGGAGCTGAAGATGTTATGGTTTTTACTGGGAGTGAGCAGGATGGGATTAGAAATGAGTACATCATAGGGACAGCTCAGGCTCAGGGTTTTAGGGACAAAGGCGTGGCTGAGATGGTTTGGACAATCACAGAAGACGGAGCGTGGATATGCTGGACAAGGGATGTTGAAGATGGAGCTGCCAGTTGGGAGGAAAAGAGGGAGACCACGGAGAAGATTCATGGATGTAGTGACGAAGGATATGCAGAGGATTGGTGTGGCAAAAGAGGATGCTAAGGATAAGAAGAAGAATCGATTTGAATTTTTAAATTAAAACGAACGAAAGCTTCATGTAGTTTGTAGGCCTGTAACAGAAGATGTTCTTCTGACATTTGTAGCAGTCGGTTTTAAAGGTGATACATCTGCGCAGCATATGATAAGTAACTGACGCTGCTTAAGGAGGTAAGCATTTATCATTAGGCTGAGGCTTACATCTGTCTCTCACATCCTTACTGGCAGGAGCTAGCAACGGAGGGAAGCTATGAGACATGTCAGCATAATGAAAAGGACCCCGGGTCACATAACTTATCCTTTGCTCTCATCATAATTACTATCACCAGTAGTAGGCACTCTAACAGTGAAGCTCTCGGATGTACTGGGCTGCAAGCACACACATCCTGTAGACGTGTTCTTTTTTTAAATATCATAACAGCCTCCTCACCACGGCAAAACAGGTGAGTCAGGAAAGTGTGAGAAAGGTGCAGCAGCACAGCACAAACCAGAATTCACACTCATGTACCGCAGCTCTGTGAACAAGGTATGCAAATGATTACAGTCAGCTGCCTGCGTGTGAAAAGACACCCGCACTGTCACCGCCCGTTTGAACTCACTGATCCCATTATTCAGAAAGCGATAGAGAAAAAACCAAACCTGCGGACTCTTACTGGCACACACGCACAGTCAGGTATTTACACACATGTTTCCAATACTACAAAACCACATGTTCGCAGACGGAGCCAAAACAATATCAGCATGATAAACACATTGTATTTCACCGAGCTTCTTTATTCAACAAAAGAACAACAACAATAAAACGGGCAGATTTTTGGACAAGCCTTGGGGTTTATGTCATCATTCATATGTGATGTGCATTTCAAATCGAAACAAAGTGAGTGTATCTTAAAGCCACCCACTGAATACAGATTCACATTTTACCTCAATCCACTTAAAAAAAAAATGCGAGGAGAAGAGAGAAAAAATAAGCAGCAGAGAGGATGTGGATGAAATAAGTATGGGGGGATTATTTCATAAACGACAGAATTTTCTTTTCTGTGTAAGTCATTTGATCCTGTCAAATATGCCTAAAGCCATACGCCCACGTGCTCATTGTCTGAAAAATGCTTCGTTTATGAGAACCCCCCACCCCCCCTTCAAACAATGAGTGGAGCGCTTGGCTGCTCGGCTCCGCATCAGCCACGGCGTTCAGAGAAACCAGGAGAAGGCAAATGAGATTTAAATCGGGGGACGCAAAGTGGCACACACACGCCCAGGAGAACGGCCCAGTGAGCCTGTTTGTTTGTTTGTCCCACGCTGCAATCAGTGTTCTAAATTGCAGTAGGCCTACGTGTGCTGTGTTTACATACAGGATAGCGAGCATAGATGCAGAACAAACAGACTGGCTCCTTTTCTTCCATCTGGACCCTTTCTATCTCTAACATCATCTCAACTAATCTCCATTTAAATGCTGCACTTTACACACACACTCACCGGGACTTTTATTTATTTATTTTTTAAGCTTCCCGTGCACCATATGTGTTATTCCAGCACAGTCTCGTGTTTGGGAAGTAGTGATACATGTAATCCGTTTGTTTGTGCGCATGGCCACAAACCACCTTTTTTTCCACTGCAGTCAGCATGAGTTGAAATGAATGTAACTCAGTTAGAGGCACACTTTGTGTTTGCGCAACTAACTGTTCAAAACTGTCCGAAAGGACTACAAAAATGGAGCTTTCTGATATTTTAACAGGAACCGTGCTCTGCTACTAAATATAAACAAGTAAGCTGTGTGAAACTAAACAAACAGGAAGTAAAATAAAACTTTTTTGTTGTTGTTGATCCAAAAATCTATGGCTTATACCACCGCCTACTCCATCTTCAAGTGGATGTAGCATTTGTAACCGGAAGCGCTACAATCCATATTCATGAGTGCGAAGCAGACACAACTTTTGCAAATATTTGAACTGTACATGACTGCATTGGCTATTCATCAGTTATGGTGTTTTCCTTTTTTCCAAAACAACATTTTCTCTGTCCATTTTGAAGGTGTCGTTGGTAGGACTTCAACAATTAGCTTGCTAATTGTTTTGATTTTACAGCTCACGACTTCTGGTCGCTTCTGTCGCACGTTTCTCACTAGCTTTGTTTCAAGCTTGCAGCTGTTGGTTTGATCGTTTGTTTTTTTGGTAACTGAAAAAGCTCTCAAATGATACCTCCCACTACCTGCTCAGCACCAATGTAATGCAGGCAAACTTAGTAACTATTTAGCAATGCAATTGAACAAAGCCCTGGCATTTGGTCCAGGTGGCACAACGTGATCACTTAACAAATAAATAAATAAATAAATAAATAAATAATTGTGTGTCGGTCCACCAGGAAAATGCCCGATATGCCAGATTACCAGTCCAGCCCTGCAACTGACAGTTGGAGTAGAGTACAGAGCTAAACTGAGAGTGAATGCTGAACTCACACGTCAGATGTGCACAAACACGACTCCAAGTGTATGCTAACGTTGCTCATTATCTGCTGCATGTGTAAAGAAAAAACTGCTTGTTAACAAATTTGCTCTACTAACTTTTGAGATGACAACAAGTCAGCGCTGTGTTTACACTTGTTGCTGCTGTCTCAGAGTGGCCACTGTTTCAGTTAATGCACGATGAATCTCAATCAACCTAACCAAGCCCGAGTGAAAGTAAAAGCAAAACATAGCCCATGAAGCTCTCTACTTGCTGTTCTTGAATTAATCTGAAGGCCACGTGAAGTTTCGAGGTGTGCGGAATTTGACTCTGCAGAAAGTTGGCGACCTCTGCGCACCATTTGCCTCATCATCCACTGACCCCACTCTGTGATTTTATGTAGTTTTTGTACTTCCAAATTGCTTTCACTTTGTTATCCTTTGTTATCCACTTTGTTATCCCACTAACAGTTGACTGTGCAATACTTAGTAACAAGGAAATTTCACGACTGCACTTTTTGCACAGGTGGCATCCTATCATGGTACCATGGTGAGCTCCTGAGAGCAACCCATGCTTTCACAAATGTGAAAGTATGATTGTAGAAGCAGTCTGCATGCCTAGCTGCTTGATTTTATACATCTGAAGTCAATGATTTTGATAGGTGACTAAATATTTTTGGCAATATTTTTTTTCTCCGATGAGAGCTAAAACGTCTTCAAGCAACTTAAAGAAGTCCAGACGCTTTTCTTTCCAAGCTCCTTAAACACAGTGTATTATGGCTGACGTAGGCAAGGAGCAGGGACAGTTTGCTGGTCCCCTACAAGGCTAACACAGAGACCGGAACCACACACCTACAGCCAATTTATAAATCACTCAATAACCTAAAATACATGTCTTTGAACCTGAAGATGAAGCGAGGACTCTGCACAGATTCAGGGAGAGTAAAAAGGTCCTACTACCTACTGTTTTAAGCCTACACTTCTAACCACTGCACCCCTGCGCCACCCAACCTTTACATTATCATTCCATATTTTTAAGTAAAGGACCTTATTTATGGCAAACCATATATTTCAAAGGAACAAGCCTTTTTCCTTCTCTTGAAAATTGAAGTGTTTTCTTCTGTGCACTCCTGAATACATGCGTAAGTGTGTGGGATTTATTCAGGTAAAGTGGTGAGTCATGCGGAAAAAAAGTATAGTTGAAAATTGGAATGTATGCAACAAAAGTATGTGTGCAGAAATTCGGAAAATGGACACTGTTCTAAAAGTTTCTCCGATCACTCCTAAATTTGTCAAATTATCATATGATTTTCAGCCAAACCTGGCAACGCTGCCCATGGCTCTCCATCTCTCTGTACCCCAACCTTTTCTCTTTTTTTTGGGAGGACTGACAAATGATGTGCTCAGAGTGAGTGGAAAGGAAACGGAGAGAGGAAGGGAAAGCGCTTGGCAGAGAAACGTCCAAGCGAATCGGGCAAGAGAAAATGCAGAGAATAAGTGATTGAACCGGTGTGGTAGAGCGAGTGGGTGAAGGAGCGAGCGAGAGAAAGGGAGAGAGAGGAAAGAGAGGAAGAGGAAGAAGAGGAGGAGGTGGAAGAGGTGGAGGATATATTTAGAGCTGCACCTAATCAACTTCTCCGTCAGTTTGTGTCTGTGGGGGTGAAAGAGAGAGTGAGGAAAGAAAAGTGCGCACACACACACACACTAGGGTTCAACACTGAAAATCAATATGCAGCCCACTCGCTCACTGAAAGCAGCGGCCAGAGAGAGAGAAAGAGAAAGTGAAAGGCAGAACAGGAAAATGACCGGATGAGGAAGCAACAGCTGAGACAGCACAAGTGGAGGACAACTGCTTTAGTTTTATCACTGCACATAATTCATGCACAACAGATACATCAAGCTTTTCTGTTGTGCGGCACTCAGGTACCACGTGTACGTTAATTCGAATTACTGGCTGGTAATTTCTCTTGCTTAAATTGGCGTTGAAGTAATCCCTTCCTGTTGAAATATAAGACTTCAATAATCTCAAGCTGTTTTCACACCATTTTTCACACTTTGTTCATAGCTACCTCTTCAAACACACAACAAACAGCACAAAGTGTCAGACCAGTTTGACACCATATATGACATAAACATAAACAGAATGCAATCATTTGTAGCATTTTTAGTTAAAATCTACACCTTAAATTGTTTGCAAAGACAAAATAGAACATCTGGAAACAAACAGTTTAAATATAAAGTGAAGTGAAAAAGAAGGTTTTCACAGGACTCTGCAGTGCTGTGAACTCTGAGTAGACCCCATGATTCAGTAACTTTCGTATTAAGTATCTTAAGATCCAGTAACTTGAAGTAATTGTTTTCTGTGTGACTTTATCAGTCTGTCACATCATTGTGGAGGAATTTTGGGCCACTCTTCTGTACAACATTACTTCAGTTCACTGAGGTTTGCATGCATTTGTTTCTGCACAGCTCTCCCAAGGCCCAGTATTTCAATTGGGTTGAGGTCTGGACTTTGACCGAGCCATTGCCGCACCTTAATTTTTTTCTTTTTCTGTTCTTGGGATTATTGTCCTAAACTGATTTGGACCAAGCTTTAGCTGTCACACATATAGGGTCACATTTATGCTGGAACTCTAGAGCACTTTGGTATACATAGGAGTTCATGGTCAACTCAATGAGCAAAAGGTGTCCCGATCCTGTGACTGCAAAACAAGCCCAAATCATCACCCATCCACCACTGTGCTTGATAGTTAGTGTTCAGTTTGCAGTATTATGTCCAAACACCTGCACTTTGGTCTCGTCTTCCAAAGAACATTGCTTCTGATGTTTTATGGTTTGTTCAGATGCAAGTTTGTAGACTTAAGCTGTTCATTTAGAAAGAAGAGGCTTTCTTCTGGAAGCCCTTTTAAACAAGCCACACTTGTTCAGCCTTTGTCCAATTGTGCTGTAAGGAACTTTTAATGCACAGACTGAGGCCTGCAGTGTGTGAGATGGAGGTGTTTTTGCCATTTCTCTGAGCATTGTAAGGTCTGATCTTGGAGTGAATTGGCTGATTGTGGCAATGTGTTAACTCACCTGAATGTCGAAGTCCAGCAAACTGGCAAAACTTCTGCTGTTATAGATGTGCTCACACTTGCTCATGATGGATTAATCAAGTGCATCAACTGACTTCTACTTACCCTCTTAAATCCTATGGAAGCAGTGAGGTTTTACTTAGTTATTTTGAATCAGATGCAAGCAAGACATAAAAAAGTCTGGGATAGACATTTTCCACAGTATTTCAGCACTTATACGTTTTAGCAGAATCTCTAAGTATTTGGCCCCTGAGGAAAGCAATTGCTATTTTCGCCTTCTTGTTGTCGGGTTGCAATTCAGGACCTGTTTTTGTCTCTTTTTTTGCCATAATATGAAAAATATTTGCAGTGGATGAATCAGAATACAGGCAAAATAAGCAAGGCCTTTCCTGAAAAGCCTGCTGCTTGACTGGCACCATATGTTTCACCACAACCTGAATTTATGGTTCAGCCTTCATGTAAACGCAAGTTATCTCGCTCTGTTTACTAATCCCCATAACCTTGCAGATGTTAGCTTTGTGTTACCTTAGCAAGCTAGACGATTCGTTACCTTTTTTAGCCTCAAGGACCCTGAGTTATTTGAGTATTTATGATGATTCAGACAGCAGAGCTTGACATCAACCTCTTAACATTCATTGGGTGTTTTGGGAGACAGCTAGGGTTTGGGTTTGTTTAACAGGTTGACAGAGAATTCTCAGTTGTTAGGAGCATCAAATAAATAAATAAATAAAAACCTCCAAATTACTTCAAATAGAAAAAGTATAATAGCAATATGCCTATTTACCGTGTATGTAAAACAAAGCAAAACCCTAACTGGGTATAGCTGGTGTTGAATTAGCCCAAGAAAGAGGCAGCATTTCTAGAGCTTATCATGCTTTTCCTTTGTGTAGTACAATTTTAAATTGCATTTCTGGATATAGCATTAAACTGTGTTCCCTGACAATAGTTCTCAGAATTAAACCCATGGAATAATTTCTAGTATCATCTACTTATTCATCACGACTCCTTTGAATTTCTGGCATCTTGTAGTAGAAAATTCCAAAATCTTTGGCAATTTTATGTTGAGAAATGCTACGCCTTCATTTTACAAGACAGCAACCTCTGCCTTCACAGATGGTGCTTCCTTTGGCTGCGAGTGACAATAACCAACAACCACATAGCTGCGAGCCACAAATCACAACTCTGAAATGCAAGCTACAACCATGTTCTAGGTGTCTTCTTATTGTCTCAAACAGATGCTTTGCTGGCAAGTGATGAAGTCTACCACTGCTCTCAAGCTTGCATACTATGGCTGCTAGCATACTTCTACTCAGTCTACCCCCGATGGTTTCAATGCCAGTCAAAGGCATACAGTAATCTAGCCATTTACATCACTGAGGGTGTTTTTTATTTGTCTTCCCTTTTCTATAAAATTGCTGCTCACCTCCAGGTTTTATCTAAAGACCATCTACATAAATCCTTATGTGTGCATGTGCACGTGCTAAGATATTGATAGCTCAGACTTAAGGTCGATACTGTGTAGGCAATAATGAAGCCGGGATGTAGGAATGATGGCAACAAGAGCATTTAACAAGAGGAGGAGAAGGAGGGTTAGAGCTCATATACAGTAGCCCCACCCCCACCCACCTCCCCGCCCAACATCTCTCATTAGCTGATGATCGATCCCCTCTCTGTGTAACCCACACAGAGAGAAAACGCAATTAGAGCCTTGACCAAATGATTGTGTGAACTGCTGATCGATAGGCAATCACCACCTGAGAGGGGCAGGAGGCCGGCTATGGAGGGGAGAGAAGGGGCCAAAGGGTGAACGGGTGAGTTTGGGGTGAAGAAGTGAGAATGAGGGAATGGAAAAAGTGAAGGGCTTGTGTAGAAAAACAATCACGGCTAATAACAGGGGATGTGAAGGCCATTCTGTGAAGAGGGTCACATCACCTTAAAATATCATAAAAAATTAAAGCAGTAAAGGTCACTTTGAAAGTTTTGTCCAAGAGGAAGGAGACAGAGACAGCTGTACATGTCTGAAGCTGGAGAGTGAACCCATATTTTAGCGATACCACACCACACACTTACATAAACCAGGTGATCTTATTAGGCTTTTTCTTTGCTATCAATACTACTTTTTTGAAACGTATTAATGAGGTGATGCATCTGCTCAGTCTCAGCAATGTAATTTAAGTATCGAGCACGTTAAAATTATATTTAGCTCACAGCCTAATGGAGGTATAATGGATATAGACTCCTGGTGATGTTAAACATGAGTTCATCATTCTGCAGTTAACATTGATCTGAGTGGGTAAAGTATTGAAAACAACAGGCCCCGTGGTTAACATCGGTGACCTCGCTCTCTCCACGGACATTGTTACTGCTACAGTTTCGAAAAAAATCAACAAATTCCCATAAAGCTGTCGATTCTCCCTGTACCTGCTGCCTTTGGCTTGTTTTTATTTTATTTTATTTTTTAAAATAAATCTTGTAATAAAAAGTTTAAACTGTGAACAGAACAACATTTTAAGCTTTTGGTCTTTTGAAGATATAATTGTGCACGAGACAATGCTAACTTCCTGGTTTGAGACCGGATGTAGGGTTCTACATTTCCGGTAGCTTTACTTTGCGGTCAATCGCTACTGCGAAGATATCCTCCAAAATCATGTCCAAAACTCGAAAACGGAAAGATCGCGTTAAGTTACAAAGAGCAGAAGGTGGGAACACTCGCCACTGTTGTGTCATAAAAAATCTAATGATCAATTTTGACATTTAAAGAGTTTAGATCGATCAGTTGTTTACATCACTCAACACAAGCAGAACTGCATTACTGCAGCAGAAGACACATTTCACATTCAGAAGCACATCTCTGTATAGTGACTGGTCTTATGATTTAAACAGGCAAATGCTCAGCATTCAAACTACAGGTGAAGAATAGTCAAACCAGATGTTTCCCCGTTATGTCGATATCAGCTAGTCAAGTACACACCTACACAGCATGTTAACAAACCGTGAAAAAAGCCACACAAAAATGAATGATCGCTGGTAACGGTTTCTATACATTAGTATTTGTGACTTACCTTCAAAATTACAGCGGTCCCTCGCTAATGACGCGGTTCACCTTTCACCTCGCTGTTTCACAGATTTTTTTAGTGCAAGTTTGCACGTTTTTTTTTTTTTACATCACATTGTGTCCTGCGTCCTGATCGCTGCAGACGATCTCCTCCGTAACGTCTCTCCTGTACAGTACAGAATCGCTGCATCGATCGCTAGCAGTGTGACTCTGAAGTGCAGTACTGTATGTCCACGAAACGTTTTGCACCGTCAAAAAATAAAATTGGCTACTTGATTTCACCTATTGCTGGTTATTTTTAGAACATAACACCCGCGATAAACGAGGGACAGCTGAGAAATATAACATTTGAATCCCTTTTCTCTTTTGCCCTGAGGCGCGGGGGAAAAATATCGACAAGTCGATGAACATCATTTACAGATATATTGGGTAAATGCCCAAGACATCTATAGAAATGTAAATCGCCGCTTGATTCATTCATTTGCTTAACTTGTTTTGGACCGTAAACAGGGCGTGAATAGGACACCGGAAACAAAGCTCCCCACAGGAGTTTCCGTACCGGAAGTAGCATATGCTAACGTGCACATAGTCAATTAGTTTGTTTTTATTATTATATTATATTATACAGTTTCTCAGTCTGTTAGACATTGAGTTTGGGATTCTTTAATTACCTAAAACAATAACAGAAAACTCCTCAAATGGACAGAAAGTGTGTTGGTACTTTGTTTGCCACAACAGTGTGGTACTAGGTACTGATTTACCGAAGTATTTCTATGACAGCACGCAGATTTCATTCTCGCTGATACGCAAGCTCACTTTAGAGTTCATAAACACACCAAGTGTCATTTGTCGGCATTTGTGTTTAATATTTAAGGAGTAAATCTGAAACTGTGCAACAGTGTGTTTCCAAAGTAGTAGCTTTTGAGGCCAAAATGTAACTCTGATTAAGTTCTCTGCATATGGTAACATCTCAATAATCTCGGTTCCTCTGATGTTGCCCGTGTAGCACGTACTTGTGTACGCAGCAGCAAGAAAGTCAAAAACGCGAACTGATCTGGAAAGAGGCAAAATGTAGACAAACTGCTCTTTAAAACAGTAAAAGAGAGGCCATTAAAACTAGGATTTAACCATATTTGGTTTCATGAAGTGGCTGTGGCTCAAGTGGTATACAGGTCTGATCCTAGCTGCTCCAGGCTGAACCCCAAAGTATGCTGGTTTAAGATGCCGGACCCTCAGCTACTCCTGATGCTTTCCCTGGTGTGTGATTGTTAGATAGAAGACAATTACATGTAGAATAAAGCGCTTGTATTATTATGTGTGTGTGAATGGGTGCTTTGAGTGTGCAACATAAGAACCAGTCTACTTACCACGTGCATTTACCGTCCACATCGGTCTTCTTCTCAATATGAATAATTCCCCATAAAAATGTATTTAATCGTTTCTATCTATATCTCGTGAAAGATTATTCCTGTGTGAGGCAAACTGGTGTCAGCAATCCACCAGCAGCACCCAGTAAAGTAAAAAGTCAACACATGGTCCTGAACAGGCCAGGAATGAATGATCTCCCAACTTGCGAGTCCCTCCATAAAGGTGAACACTCAGAGCTGCTTTGTAATGATGTGCAGTAACCTTTTCCTCTCTGGGGAAAAGTGGAACCAAACAACATAACAGAGCCACCGGGGTCCCTTCACTGCAGGGGTCAAGGGTTCTGTTCATTCCTTTAATTTGTCATCCATCTGTATCTTTATCACTGCCCTCTTTTATCTTTCGTCTTTGTAATACTACTTCTGCTTATGATTGCTTGTCATATAGACTGAAGTGTCCACTTCAAAGGTCAGAAGCTGCACTTGAGGCAGTGGCGTGTTCATTTCTTTTTGTTTTGAGCAATGATCCATTTATAACAATTACTGCTATTGAAAGCATGACTCCTGTGGGTTAACTGAAGGGAATGGATATGTGGGAAATGATTTTTTCCTATTAGCCTGTCACTTCATACGAGATCTATCGAAGCAACAAAAAAGAAAAGAGAAAGAAAGGAAAAAAACAATCAGGGAACTTCTCGCTTTAGCGGTCAAAAATGCTCCAAGATGAGACCAAAACCAGTGCTGAGTGTTGCCTCATCACTTAAGTGTTGCAGCTTGTCACATTTGCACGCGGTTATGAAAGCAGTGGGCACAGTTTACCAGGAAGTGTCCTCACTCTCACTTCCTTTTCGGCGCTCTACCAGGGAGAGGTGGCCTCATTGCTTCCTGCATAAATCCTGTATATTTATTCTCTCTCCTTCTTTCTCTCTCATTTCCTCCTCTGTATCGCATTGTCTTTCACTCCCACTCTTTCTAACCCCTCTCTATCCCAGTGTCTCTGTTTCACGCAGTTCACCCAATTTCCTCTCCATCTCTTTTCTCTGTGTGAATAGCTTAAAAAGCATTATGCACCACACTGATTCACTCATATCATGAATAAAATAATGCTACCAGTCACACAGGGTCTAAACCAGGCTTTGACATGGGTTTTTTTTTTCATGGCAGATACCAATATCAGCATTTTTTATTTATTTATTTTTGAATAGAGCTGCCAGTAGCAAGACATATTGAGCCAACATTATGTATTTTTAAATGTCCCTGTTTTCAGGCCAAAATTTATTCATGCTATTCATCCTCACTGGACAAAAAAACAAGTATTAATTCACCACAGACTTTGTTTATTATACTGTATTTTGCAATTGCAATTTTATGTATTATTCTTCATTTGCAATGTGATCATTGTTGAATAAAAAGTGGCCACTGGACTTTGTTTTATTCATTTTTTTCACTTGCATGCCAGAATTAGTGCTACATTGTTAATAAACCAGGGATCCCAAGATCCCGTGTAACTTTTTCCATACAAAATTATTAAAACATGGAGATCATTGACTTTCAACGTTCCGAAAATATTTTCAATTCAGTAGATGCCACAAGATACTTTCTTTGTGGCTGAGAGATTAAAATATCAGAGAAAGCCTGATGATCCTCTATGAGCACATATTTTGTAATGGTTGTTTAAAACTACACAAAGCAAAATGTTAATCACATGCAGTACTGATACGTTAAAACACGTGATGTGTGCCTCAAAGGAAGTCCCCCAGAAGGCTAAAGTGTAATTTACGGTATCTTAAATGTGTCACTTTACACACACATTTCCATTCAGGTAGTGTGCCCCCAAACTTCATCCTTCTCCACAGCTGGCTGCTGGACCAGCAGAAGTATAAGCACGACCAGTTGTACCACATATTTTGTACACTGCCTCCACTGACAGAAGTCTGTGCAGGTAGACAGGGAACCCTGGAAACATAAATGCCTTTTAAAAAGGGACAGTTTGGGAGGGCCTGATTCGTAACTATGTTGTGGTTTTACATCATGGAACTGTGTCTGTCTTTGAGCCCAAACTGAGAGATGGTTCAGGGGAGGAAACTGAACGTTGAAGGTTCTGCCTCCCTGTTAAGGTTGTGTTGTGAGAGAGGTATCTTTAAAATATGACAAGGCCTGATCATTCATGGCTTTGTAAAAAAGCAGAAGGATGTTCAACTCTGGATTTACAGGAAGCCAATAAAAGGACAATAGTATGGGGTTCATATGATGACTCTTTCCCTTCTGATACTTGGGTATTTTCAAATGAAAGCTGAAAGGGGACTTTTAGGACTATAATCCAATCTAGAAGTAAAGTAAATACCAACCTAGAAGCTAGATCTAGTCCAACTGCAGAGACCAAATGTAATACTGCAATATCAATAACTTAACATATTGAACGTGAACATTAGCAGCCCCATTAGTCTTTGCAATCACTAACTCAAAACTGTCCACAGTCCAAGAGAACGCCTCCCACGGATCGGTTCAATATGTGACCCGATTCATCGTTTTTCTTCATCATCCTATTGATGCATCAATGAAAAATGATTTCTGCATCATTAACCAAGAAAAAAAGCTGACTTATTAACCAAAGCATGCTGCTCTCGCTAACATGTCTGTTACTGCATTTCAAGCTTTTCATGTGCAGTTTCATGTCAGCCGTTGCACACATTGTAAAAAATGTCAGGTTACATCACCCCACTTACTCTCTGCAGTGGTGATGTAGATAGCAAGGCCTTTTGTTTGCATCCTGGTCTAAGCCTACTTGGATACTGACCTTCTGATATTAATCTAAAGCCATTGATGCAGGGGGTCTACATGCATATATATAGATGCCACTGCTTTAATGCACCTTGGCATTGATTCTAAAAGTTGCTTATTCTCTGCTGGGTGGAGAAAACATCCAAGGATCCATTTTTTCTCTTTTATTTGGCTCTAGTCTGTATCTATACTGTATATTTCCACTATTTGTCACATATGACGTGATTACATGAACTCAAGAGCACACAGGACTTGCGGTTTTGATGGTATGGCAAAGGGGAAAAAGCCAAGAAGGCTGCACTCATAATAGTATATGTGCGGTCAGTACTACAAACATTTGATTTATTCCTCTGACTAAACGTTCATCTCGCAGCTGCCAGCACCTCTCGCTCTACAGTAAATCTTCAGTGCAAAGATTTTTCTCTCTCTTCTTAATGTCTTGTGTTGTTTCCTTGGGTGACTTATTTAAAGCCCCCCTCCAGTCAAAAATATGTTTTCTTCTTTTCCCTACACTTGTTCGTGCACTCCAATGTCAGAAATTCTTTGTGTAAAATTACAGTATGTATGTTCAGAGTCACTAGAATGGATGCTAAAATATCCACATGCTTACAAAGAATCTGTGTCCAGCACTTAAAGTTGTGAAAATGAAAAAAAAAGTTTGCATATTCTTATTTTCTCTTTTATTACTTTGAGCGAGAACGAGCACTGTTATTTTTTTTAATAAACAATGTCTTTTCTTTTTAAAAAAAATGTATCTTTAATAAGTGCATGGCAACATTTAAACTATGTAATTTCAACATCCATTCTTATTAAATTGCAAATATAGAGCTTAACAAATTTATTAGGTTTATGCCGCAGCTGCGTTAACTTAAGTATTTCTGTAATGATTAATCTACCAGCATGTGCTAGATTGGAAAGATATTTTTAAAATAAATAAAAAAGATATAATAATGATTATTATCTATAAATGTAACATTTACTGTTTTGAAAAGAAGCAGGCTGCGTCAGATTGGTGACCGTTCCATGGTGCACTCTGCCTCTCCCCCTTTGAGAGCTGGGATTGGCTCCTGCCCTGCTGCAGCCCTTATAAAGATAAACAAAAAAGAATGGATGGATGAAAAAATAATAGTGAAGCACCTTATTATTGTTTGATTAAGACACTAAATTACAGTTATTTACTTTCATTCCTGAGCAGTAAAATTTGTTTTAGTGGTTGAATGTTATGCTTGACTAACTTCTGACTTCTCAGAGAAGTCAAGTGTGCCGACTCAAATGTGGGTATAAAAACATTTAGTTATTATTTTTCTAATAAATGAGTTTTAGTTTAAAACAGGTTTGATGGATTTGTAAAATATTCATTATCCATTTCCTTGTTTTTAATGACAGGTGCTGAAGCACTGTGTATGTGTGTATCTATATGTGCACCAAGAGTAGATCATATACACGCAAATACACTATAACTATCTACACATACTATGGATGTTATGTGAGCATGCAGTCGAAATGCGCATAATTTAATCAGTTATTAAATATAAATTCAGTACAACACATCGCATATTAAGATTTTTATGTTTGCTCTGCAAAAGCCAGACACCAGTGTCTCAGCCATTTCTCATGTTAATAAAAGGCTAATATCAGTTCCATCACTTCTGGTCAAATCCCATCTTATCCTGCCGGGGAGACTGCACATAAAGCACTTATGAAGGGAATAAGACAGTAAATATCGCAGCAAAATACCACACAAATCCCAAAATATCAGCGGCTGCAAAAGTATTCTTCCCCCCATGGCCTTCCCATTGATCCGACAACATGAATCAGTACACGGAATCCTTTTGCTGAACAACACCTGATGGGAAATCTCTCTTTGTCTCAGGCGCTGTGGTCATTTGTGCCAAAAGGTCAGAGGTCAGAAAGAGGAGCAGCCAATTAAAGCCCTGCAGATTTGACTCAAAGTGGAAACAATCTCCAACCCCATCTGTAGACCTCTGCCTCAAGGGCTTGTTTGCCAATAACTAGCCTGTGTGTGTGTGTGTGTGTGTGTGTTGCACTCATACTCGTCTCTCTCATAGTATATTTTTCTACATTTAGTTATGAACTGCAACAAAAATGTTCACGTGAATGTTTAAATCTTTTAGTACCTTCGTGCACTGACAACATGCACACTCTTCTTATTTGTTTGTGGTGCAGAGGTCACTACAAGCCAGCACACTCCATTTCCCAGGTTGCCGCGGGGCTGGCCAAGGGCAGAGCAGCGCGTATTTCCCTGGCTTGATGAAACATGTCTACCTCAGTATGTGTGCGCCTTGTGGGAGGGGTGGAGGGTCAAAGATGAATGTGTATATCAGTGTGAGTGAGTGTATTATGCTCTTTCTAGTTCAAGATGGCACACCAGCAACTCAAAGCCTCATACATCATCCTGTAGCGGAGTGGCAGAGTGATATTTATGGGTGTCTGATGCTGTATATAGTACGTGTCACAGAAAAGGAGAGAGAGTTAGGATGAGCTGAAATATTACAAAGGGAGAGGGAGGTAGCGAGATTTCCTTTTTCAAGTAAAGGCAGGCCTTGCTGAGATTTATTCAAAGCCAAAAGGGGAAATGTTGTTGTGTCAGTATACAACCGATTCAGTATTAACTCAAGTATAGCTTTATCTAAGAAGAACTAAGTGACTTCAGCATCTTTGAAAAGCCAGGCTTTTCAGCCGATATAAATGGAAATATGAAAAGCACTTTAGAATTTGTTGCTCTCATTCATGCGTTCACTGGAAGCTGCCGTGACCAAGGACGAGTCACCTTACCCCCATTGACTGTATATCCAAGACAGACACAGGCCAAAGCCTTGAGGCTTTTTAAAAAAAATAATCAAACATCACAAAACCTTGGATATTACTGAGAAAACAATAACCCTGCATGCCCATATAACAATTACCTATCATTTACAAGGTTGCTTGTGCCTATTGCCTGTTGCAATCTAAACTGAGACCAAATAGGACCGCAGACGACTACTGGGCTCCAGATAAAGCTCCGTTTCCTGGAATGGTGAGACTAAGTATTGGGCTTTTAAAATGCACATTTAAGTCATCTGTCCTACCTGTGTTTGATTAAGTAGTGGAAGTAATTCAAGTTCAATAAAAGCCATGCAATAGTCCAAGCTATTTACTTACACCTTCTAATACCATGCATGATATTTAGCCTTCCAGCATTACCGCTGTTAATGACTGTGCAGGTTGTACAAATGCATCTGTTTGCTGACCGGGGCTAAGTTTAGGTCTTCTACGGGACCATAAAGTTTCTCTTCCATGGAGTCTTTACTTTAATTTTTAATTAGTTTTATTGGGTTTAGAAAGTAGGTATGTAAAATGTATTTATATAGTACCATTTCACAACAACAATAAAATACAAATAGTAAATCCACTAAAACATCCACTAGTCACACGCTGGTACATTACTGAACATAGGTCTTTATTTATGTGTTTTTAGGTTTAAGAAGTCCACCATATGGGAGAACTCCATATCATCTATGGTAGTTTTTGTGTTCCTTCCCCGAAAAATTTTAGCCGATCATATTGTTGCACTTAGCACGCCCAAAGTAGAAGGTTAAGACAATTTCGCTGGTCACCAACACAGATAACTGCACACTGGTGTTACCAAGATGGGTGCTGAGGCACAAATCTTGCTGCTCAAAGGACTTTGGTATTAGACGCTGAGAGCTACAGTTCGCTACTGTGCCCAAATGCATCTTTGCTGTTCTGCTAGCATGCTGCTAACATATGCTTCCTGTGGAGACAGGGTTAAATGAACAAGTCAGTCCAAAATCAGCCAAAGTTTATTCCGTATCATATCACTATGCCCTCCGGTGGCTAACAGTCAAGGTGAGATTTAGTACTCACCCCAGCTCAGATTTGATTGAATAACTCTTTGTTGCTGATTTGTTTGAATAATCACGGCAATGCCAAAATGTGGCCCAAGACAAGTGAAAGATTGCAACATTCTGACACAAATGAATGATCTCTTTCTAGTTATTACTGCATACAGCAACAGGTGATACTGTATACTTTGCCATCAGACATTTCTTCTGCACACAGACTAATAAATCCTCTTTGTTTTGTGACTGCGCTGTAAGTCACATTTCACACAAAGTCAAAGCAACAAACCGAGTTAAGGAAATTAAATTATGTTTATTTTTTGTTCCTGCAGCTGTATTATTTCATTATTACACAGTGCAATCAAAATTACTTTCAAAATGATAAATAAGGTAAATATTCAACATACAGTGGCTTTTGGCTTTCAGTTTAGTCATTCTGTTTTAGTGATTTGACGGAAAAAAAATTATCCCAGCCTGACAAAAATAAGCCTTCAGCAAGCTTGGAGTGGAGTAGGAGGTTGTAGTCCAGGGCTAAAAACAAACTCCTAACTAAGCTAACGGCATTAATAAGAGCCAGAAATGTCATCATCTCTGGATTTGCGGTTTATAGACTATGACTTCTTGCTTCTAAGCAGTGGGTGGGAGAGAAAACTGGCTGCCAAGATATTGTTTCGTAACATTCGGCACCACTCTTGACAACCATGAGCTGGTTTTACTGGCCAGTGAAAATCGTTCCTTCCTTGTCAGTCCCACAGCAATGCCTTCCCACACACACTCACCTCTGTGGAACCCGCTGCAGGGCCGAGCAGGGGGAGTGAAGGGAGGGAGGGAAGGCTCTACAAAACAAACCTGACTGCAGGTTAGGGTTTGGGGGGGGGATTGTGTCATCACTGCCAAAGTACAGCCGGCTATAGCTCTGGTCATCCAAATGTGTTAGTAATAAAGTTTTGAAAGCACACATACACGCTGACGCCAGCATTATAACTGAAAGAACACGATCATCTGTTTCTCGTTGTTGAGGAATCTTCTGAGCCGCTTCCAGAACTGCGTGCTTCCTCCCCCTACGCTTCCTTTACTCCCTCCACAGCATTACAAACTAAATTCACCCAATGTTAAATAAATTTGAAGCATTAATAAACAGGACTAATAAAACCTACTAATACTAATATTATTAAGAAAAGGATGCCAGTTTCACCCACTACTGGGGTTAAATGGGGACCCTGTCAGTCATTTTGAAAGAGACGGACACACATAGCCTCAGCAAAATGTGTGCCCAACCTGCTCTGATGTCCAGGGCATATATTCCTCTAAGCTCCCTTTAATCACAGCTGAAGCCAGCACTGTTTTTCAGTGTGCGTGTTAGTGTTGTAGAGTGCTTTAACCCGAAACCACCAAGTCTTTTCCTAAACCTAAGCAGCAAGTGAAAGCCGAAGTAAGAAGCAAGTGCAAATGAAACCGATCAGCCAGTGATAACGCAGTGAAACAAACAAAGTGCTAAACGGGACATAAATCTGTGGTCTCCTGTCTGGAAAACTTGTGACCTACTCCACCAACACTGCTCTGCTGTTTCAATGCGGACTTTGTTGCTCTTCAATGAGGACTGTTGTCTCAAAATATCCAATACTGGCACGTGCATCAAGGACCTGACATCAAAATACACAGTTTGCATATCTCTGTGGTGCCAGTGGCATCTGACAGGAGGGCAGTATTTGATGTCATAAGATGGGAATGCACTAAACTGCCTGTAGCATTTGGCATCCATAGTTCTATGCAACCCCCCCAAAGACATTCATTTTGCTTTATGTACAAAGTGAAATACCCTTTACAGCAAGGGTACATTAATTATGTACCCTTAATCATTTATGTACATTAATCATTAATTAATTATTAGGAGCTCAATTCATATATGACCAAACTCTGATAACATAGAAACAAATGAATTTTAGTCACTTGTGATTAGGTGACAACCTGTACTCTTAAAGCAGGAAAAACAAAATTGAGTATATTATACTCAAAAATCCACTTTATTCTTGGAAGGGGGAGAAATGCTATCCAGTCGTTAAGTGATGACGTGACGAATCCTACTTCCGGGCCTAAAGTAGTCTGCGTTTAATATGGATTTTTAATATGGATTTTTGTGTTGTTAACATGTTTAATGTTTTGTATTTTCTTCTACTTGATCTCAAGAAGCTCCTAAAACAGTCAGTGATCACTGTTGACCTCCCTCGGCTTCTATTACCGCTAATCATTTATTTAAGCTCAGTATTTAAAACCTTAGGATGTAACTACAGCCCAGCCCATGCAGCAGTATACGAATGACTAACTTCGTATTGTGGATGGATTATCTCAGTTGTTCTCCTGGCTAAAGTTTGGTCCTTTTACAGCATCCTGCCATGCGATTACATTTGTTCCTGACCACCGAGAACACTCACGTTAACTTTTATCGAGTGGAAAAAAAGTTAGCTTGTTTATATTATGCTAACATAGCTGTGTCGCTAGCGGTCACGTAGCACATCATTATATACCAGCTAGCCAAACTTCAGTAACCCTACAAACGTCACTGCTGTTTAGTTTTCTGTCTTCATTTATGTTGGAAGTGATAACAGAGCTGTATGTTTTAATTTGTTTCCAAAACCCCGCAGTCAGGACATGCTATATTGTATTTAGATAGAAGCTAGCGAGCTAACTTCCTGCTAACTTCTAACTACGTTAAATGTTATAAATTCCGTTTTCATGGATGCCTGGATGTTAAACTCAATTGTTACACCTGGTAGAGCAGAACGCTGATCATTTTATTAAAGATGAAAGACTTTAGACAGTTTTTCAACTCTCAGTAATGCCATAGTGATCGTTTGATATATGGACTGCAGCAGAGTTTAGACCCAGCCACGGCTAGTGACGTCAGACTTAACAACCGGATATGCAGTTATCAAATATGATGAGATTAAAAACTGTAGCTGTCGGTCATTTAACCCAATCTGACGTTTCAGTTACCTGTTTATAAAAGGTACCTATTAGCAAAACAGGGTCAAATAATTTCTGTCAGACATGGTCAATTCAATTATATAGCACCAAATCACAATAATAATTGCCTCAGGGGGCATTATATTGTAAGGTCAAGACCCTAAAAAAAAGAGAAAACCCCAACAAACACACAATTGATGCCCCCCTTTGAGGAAAGGCTTTGGCAACAATGGGAAGGAAAACATCTCTTTCAACATGAAGAAACCTCTGGCAGAACCAGACTTAGGGACATCTGGCGTGCCTGTCTGGGTTGACGGGAGGAAGACAGGACCAAGACTCGCAAGACAGGTTCCTAAAGTAAGTACCAGGTCAATGAACAACCTTGCAGACTGGAGAATGCAAACAAAATGTAAGTATGATCTATATGAGAATATGAAAAGTCAAAACTTTGATCTAAAATCTTTGTTCTTTAATTGTTTAAATGAAAAAGACTTTGAATAAAAAAACAATAACTAAGCTCCATGCAGTAGTAGTTTTGGTTGATTGCATTTGTGGGACTCTTAGTAGCACTGGGTGACGATGTTATCAAAAAATGAATTTTAAAATCTAAGTGCAGGATTTACTATAAGGATTTCTTCAAAACTGATACGATTTTGAAGCATTAAACATTAAATTCTGCACCGATGCCTTTTTAAATGCTGCACAGGCAACAGAGTTTTATTCATCTTGTGAAATGAGATTTTTCAGCTGGTTAAAATGGCATCTTGTAGACACAGATTAGAAAATCAAAGATTAGAAAATTAAGATCAACCATCTGAGGAAGATTATTTCCACCTTATTTCAAACAAAAACTCTGCATTTTAAAGAATTCATTAACCCGGCATTTACATGCAAGCATCCCTCGTTAATACAGCTAAAATACAGCACATTAACATACAAACAAACCAATGCGTTTGTATGTTTGTATGACGCTCCGTTTTATGAGCATGTTTATCTCTTTACATCTGAGGAAACCTAAAAGGTTGACAAAGCACTCACAAAGTGTTTGTCCCTATTTATATGTAATTATATTTAGTTTCACCATATTTAGATATAGAATATATACATATTCTACAACTTAATCATTTTATTGATGTAAAGATTCACTTTCAGAAATGTTGAATAGGAAAATTCAGTTTTGTACAACTGATCAAACGGCATTACATTCACCACACGTACCTAACACTGATAATAATGTGGAAAAATGGTAATACCTACTATATATATTAGCAGTCTCACTATCAGAGCAGTCGTGTGTCTGTAGAGAGTGATGAAAATGAAGGTTGTTGGAGCTCCAGGGTTTGGTATACATCAGGGAAGACGAGAGCGAGGAAAGAGCAGGAGAGGGAGGGTGTCCAAAGCAGAGCTGTCAGAAATCCCCGGGTCAGAGCTCCATGGAAAAAAAAAAGACCAACTCAGCTTTCGTGTCCAGCGAGTGCTGCATAATTGCATCACCAAACCTTCAATAGTCCCTCCAGTGACAGATTGCATAAGCAGCATTTTCTTTTTTCTTTTACACTTGTCACACATGTTGTGTGTGCTAACAGTGGCCTGTGACAACAAGGTGACACACGAGTGAATCAGCACGGCTACAGCGTGTTTCCGTCCCATTTATTTCAAAAGCTTCGTCAAATTTTCCTGGAAGCCTGCACGGCTAGATCATCTGCAGGAAGTTTTCTTCAGGCCTTGACATGTACTTACTGAGCATTTAAATCTTTTCTCCAAAGACCTTTCAGCCCTTCAGCGTGGACTCAGTCTTGTCACATGAAAGCAGAGAGGGGGAGAAATTATGGACATACTGAAGAGATCCTCCCAAAACCTTTGAAGCCCTTTAAAGTTTATATCCCAATTTGGGATCTATCAGAGGCTTCTGAACCCTCTCAACAGCATTTCCTACAAGGTAAAGAAGTACAGCAAAGACAAACAGGGAGATAAGGAGGGAAAAGGGAGGAAAAACATGTTGCTTCATGCTCAGCTATGTTCTCTGCTTTGGTAAGTCAAGACATAAGAAGAAGGTGAAGAATATATCTGTCTCATCCTTTAAAGAAAGACTGTTTTTCTATGTCTAGTACTGTTTTAAAGCTTTTAGCATCATATGAAAAAGCTGCTTTTAGAAGCTTTAAGAAAAAGAAGTGCACGCTCCTCTCCTTTGTTGTTCTTGCCCAGCGCTATAAGACCTCTCTCTCCACCCCCCCACACTCGCTCAAGAAATCATATGGTTGATATTCTTTATGCATGCACATGCTTTCATGCCCCATATTGGATTTGCTGATAAAAATAGAGAGAAAATGAAAAGAATATTGCACACTAACAATTTTGACGTGGATATTCAAATGTGCTTTTCCAGCGGAGTGATACAAGTGCTGCTCTGAGGTCAGCTCCAATACCGCAGGCCCAAATCAACATAAAAGGGGAACCAGCTCTCCATGCCTGATCCAGAGTCAGTTCATCAAATATTAATGCTGCGTGTGGTATTCCTGGGAGCGTAGCCCGACCCGAATACAATTACAAGCAATAAACAGCAGTTCTGCTTTAATCACAAGAGCAACGTTTACATGATTAATGCAATAAACTCCAATCTCATATTGCTGTTATGAGCTCAAGCTGAGAACATAGTGCCAACGTTGTGATTATGCACATGATTATGATGATTTTTTATATTACCTCTTTTCATTTGCCTTTATCATGGACTCCAGGATTCTCACTGTAGGTGACATGGTGTGGATCTGCAGAGGAAGCTTGCTGAAAGCGCTGAAACCCAGCCAGCTTGGAAGTAAATCCGGGCTGTGTTTGAAGCCATCCCAATTCTGCCTGTCTCTCGTCTTCTAACATTTCTGCACAAACATATGAAATGTGACACTTATTTATCATATTCCCAAAATTCTACTTTCCAAAACGCCCCCTGTCCAAACCACTGTGTCACACGTTTCTTAGCTTTGCACCTCAGTTTGTCTGGAAATGAATCAATGCAGAAGGTCACAAGAGGTGAGAACAGTGTTTTGGGAATGTTTTTTTAAATAGATTATGCGACTCTAAAAGGGAAACTATGACACTGAATGGTGAGGAAGAAGAGAGACAGCCTAGTGAGATCATTACCGAAGTTTCCAGAGCTGAATCAAAATGTGAACGAAAAAAACTCAAAGAGAGTGAGGGTGGCAGCAGCAGAAGTACAATAAAAGGAGTTTATAGAATAACCCCCCCCCCCCCCCTTTATCTCACACACACACACACACACACACACACACACACACACACACACACACACACACACACACACCTGATTACGCAAACACACTCCTGATTAGGCAAAATCAGTAAGCTAAGGAGGACAGCATCAGTGTGATTGGAGGTGGCTGTTTGAGAAGTGAGCAACAGTAAAGAGGCTCTTCACACTGATGGCTGGCCTGACTGCTACTTGACTCACTGTGGCAGACCTCTGTAACAAGATGCCATAACCCACACGCCCTCAGCCTGCACGCACACGAACACATCTTTCGCTCTGACCATCCTGCCGTCCAAACACACAATGGCAAAACATATAATTTGTCCTCTGAAAACACTGTGTTTTCTGATCTGACACTCCTAGCAGCAACACATCATCACGCGCCTTTTAGAACCATTGCAAATCACCGGCTACACACGAGTCACTTAGCTTGAAACAATGTGGCAATGTGGCGAATTCAGGCATGGTGATAACTGCAGTGTGTGGGATGAAATGTGGACGAGATATGAGGTCATATATATCCCATAATTTAAAAAAAATAAAATAAAACTGTCTACAGCATCATTAGAAATCTATTTATCTCATTATGTATCCCTTTTTGATGCATCACAAATGTAATGTAACAACAGAAAGAGAAAAATGTTACATAATACTAATATTCTGTGTTTAGCACACAGGTCTGACATGGACATGTTGATGCCTAATTGATGCAGTTCTCATAAAACTGACTGAGTTGAATTAAAAGCATCCCCCATGTCCATCCACTTTCTTTCCTTTATCCAATTCACGGTTGCTGGGGGCTGAAGTCTATCCAATAGGCTTCCCGGTACACCATGGAACGGTCTCCAGTGTTTCAAAGGGCTAACAAATATCCATTGATCAAAGCCATAGAGAAGTATTTTAAATGTACAGTCATTCAACGAGCTGGTGCTCCTAAAGGTTCGTGACCATCTTACAGCTTTTTTTTCCCAATTTAAAATGCTTTTCCTATTAACAGTGCACTGATTGCAACTGGTACCTCCCGCAAGGATGGCACAGTCACGGTTGGGCGACACTATTCATCATCTAATCCAGTTTACAATGAATAAACCTGCTCCTGACTAGGTTCGACCTCATGGATACATTTTGGTTACAGCCAATCCAAACAACAGCTGACCTGTAAAATCAGGGCTTACTGCACATCATCAAGAGTTTAATCAGCTACACTTTCAATCCACATACAGAGAACAGGCCTTTGGGTCAAAAGGTAAAGGAATAGAGTCCTTCTGAAGTTTTGTAGGCACACCTACACCAAAGTCCTTGCAACAGAACATTTTTTAGCCCTGTAAAAATGTCCTTCCTAATTCCCTTCTCTTCTTTTGTTTCTACTATAATTACCAAGACTGTTACAGGGTTTTATCAGTTAAACAAAAAGTGCCTTTTTAGGGCATTTGCTGAAATAATGGACGCTTTATGTCTTCTTAGAACTGTTTCCATCCCTAAAGTAGAGATGATCCACAAATAGCAGCATTAGTCATTTGTTAAACAAGCTACAAGAGATCTATGTTTATATTCACCAGCAAAGTGGCATTATGCTCCAACATAAAAATCCTTCAAGTGCTTGCACACTTAATTGTATCAACAGTCCGTGCACACAAAAGTCTGCATTATCTTACTTGCCTCCGAGGCTTGCACCTTAAACCAGCACTGCCAGGTCTTCTTGCTTTTGCACAGCACAAACTGGGACACAGAGGAAAAAACAGCATTGATGTTGTTTTTTTTGCATAACTTGGATAGACATTTAAGAACTTCATATCGTACATATCATGGATAGAGTTATGGTATTGAGCAGAGCTATGCCTTTTCTTTATTATCTTCGGAAGGAAACTGCTGATAACAGGCTTGCTGTCCTGTCATTTTTATCTTCTCTTGGACATCATGAATGTGTTCCATCTGAATTGCCAAACAGTCACATTGAAATATATTCACTCCCTCATGGATATCATTTAAAATTTGAATATACTATATCTTTATTTCTAAGTCTCCCATCTTTTCCTTTCTTGCCCTGATGCAGCTGTTGGTCTTTTTTTTTTTTTCCCTTTTCCAGATAGGGAATAGATTTTAATGACGGTAGTCAGAAAGCATCTGTTTTGTTCACACCTGTATTTTGGTTGCCTTACTCCCTAATGCATTATCCAGTGTCACTTGTAATCATG
This sequence comes from Astatotilapia calliptera, assembly GCF_964374335.1. NCBI lineage: Eukaryota > Metazoa > Chordata > Actinopteri > Cichliformes > Cichlidae > Astatotilapia > Astatotilapia calliptera. The sequence continues at coordinate 22,069,228 of NC_137438.1, forward strand.
CTGATTTTTCACAGAAGAGCCCAACCTTGGAAATAGTTTGTGAAGTCACCGTGTCTGGGAGGCAATATATTCCATTTGATTTTATTTTTCTGAAATCATAACCTTCCTTTACTTAGGTTTTCATGACCTGAGAAGTCCCTCTCATAACACTGACCTTATTAGAAACTTCTTCTCCATCTGCTCCCTTCAACTTTAATACATGCTTGTTTCCAAAAAACAGGAAGCAAGAAAATAATTGCCAAACACATGCTGGTTAAAAAGTACAGGATACCATTTTTTGGGGTTCTTGACATTTGGTGGTGCAGTTAATCTTCAAGGTCATCATAGATATAAGCTAAATATAATGGCTTTTCTATGATTTGAGTCACTGTATATTAAGAAGTCAAACCACCATCCGTAGAGTAAGCTGGAAGTAAAAACAGCTCTTACTTTTTTCTCTCATACAGCTGAGTGTCAGTCTGTACTACAGCTTGCTGGATGGCACAGTTTGAAGGACAAACAGAAAGGTGCCTCACTCTCTAATTGTGAAACACTCACCACTATGAAGATGTCATGCATCCAGGCTCAGATGCCTATAGTAATATATTTATCCCACTCCCACAGCTAAAAACTGGATATCCATCCAAAGAGCAGATATCTAGTTGATTATTCAGCACACTCAGCAGGCGCTTGTTTTTTGATACACTTTGTTGGTACTGAGTTGGGACCTCTTTTGCCTTCAAAACTGCCTTAATTCTTTATGGCAAAGATTCACAAAGTGTAGGAAACAATCCTCAGAGATTCTGGATCATATTCATCACACAGTTGCTGCGCATTTAAGTCACTTTACTGCTACACCACCAAACTACTGAACTGTGGAGACACCTGGGTACAGTGAACGTGTCGCGTTCAGGAATCCAACTGACTAGATGATTTTAACTTTTTTGACACGGCTTGTTAAAAAAAGGATGGACATAGTCAACAACCATACTCACAATGCTCAGTTGATACTAAGAGGCCTAAAGTGTGGCAAGAAAATATACCCCCACCACCAGCTTCAACTGTTGAAACAAGGCTGAATGGATCCATGATTCCATGTTATTTAGGCAAATCCAGACAAACTTCCAAACAGTAGAAAGAACCAAGGGTCATCAGACCAGGACGGTCTTCTATTGATCCGTTTTGATGACACTGTGTGTGCTGTAGCCTTAGTTTCTTGTTCTTAGCTGACAGGTGCAGCATCCCGTAGGTTCTTCTGCTGCTCTAGTCCATGTGCCATTCTTCTTTGACCTCTGGCATCAACAAAGCATTTTCACCCAGAGAACTGCTGCTCACTGGATATTTTCTCCTTTTTGGACCATTCTCTATAAACATTAGACATCTTCCCCAATCTGATGCTGGGTTTGAACTTCAGCAGGTCATCTTGACTGTATCCTGTTACATATGCATTTGTAATATGTCACAGAAAATATATTCTAATATATTTTATTCTAATTTTGTTTCCTCATTTTGAAATGAGGGTCTGTAATGTAGCCAAATATTTGACCTGCTTTCAAGTGAAAGCAATAAAAGGTACTCTTGAGTTGTCCTCGGAGTCGTGCCAAAGTGGAATTAGAGTTGAAAAAAGTAGCAAATGCTCCAAATGCCACCAGGTTGGTAAGTGTTGTGTTAATTGTTTTGCCAATGAAACATGGATGGACTTAAACCCAGCCAAGTGCAACCATCCCGTTATGTATTTTTAGAAACCAAAGAGGTGAAAGCTTCTGAGCAGTTCATTGGCTTTTGAATTCAGGTTCAGATTTTTGAGGAAAATTCCCACTGAGCCTGCGTGAAAGTGGCTAACGCAGTAGAGTTTGTGTGTGCATGTCACCAAAATGCCTCATCATATGATGGGCAACGACCAGAAAAATATTTACGTATATGAAACAATTTGGCTTTGCAGGGCATTTTTGTGTTTGCAGTTCGTAACAGATAGCGTTTGGATGAATGGATCTGAAAATGTGCACAAACTGGTACAATTCTGTGAGAATAAGGGTCTTGATGTTAGCGATTTTTTCCCCCCAAAGCGGAAGGATGATAGTGCTGTTTTTAAAGATCTGTTCTGAGTGTGTGGCTGTGATGCTTGCAGTAGATGTGCGCTGCAATTCATTTTTAAAATTTGTAAGGATTTTTAAGTCTTCCTGTGTGTCCCCAGGCTAAGATACCTGCACAGCTCTCTCTTCCTCCCTCCTGCTCGCTGCTTTATCCTTTCATCCTCTTCTGTCCGTTTTCATCTGCTGCTGGAAAGGGAAACTGTGTTCCGTCTGAACTGCCAAACATTCACTTTGAAATATATCTGCCTCTCCACAGAATCCATCAAAAATCAGCATATATCTTTATTTCTCTGTTCCCCCCGCCCCCACCTTTTCTGTTTCTGTCCTTGTGTGGCTGATGATCAACTTTGTTTCTCAGGCTGATCTTTATCTGAGTTGTGTGCGTGGAGATTTGTGATTGAGCCCACGTACTGAACATTGGCTCATTGCCCGGCCATAAATCTCTACTCTCTGAGTTTGTTCCAGACCTGGTTCATTCCATGCAGCCCTTCCTGACCGTGATGGAAGAAAACCATAAAACACCCTGGTGGAAGTCACATCTCACCCACTGTGCTTTTTATGGCCAGTTCTTATCTTTGTACTGTATATAGGACTAGCTGTCATTATCATGCAGGGTAATTAAATGCCGTGAAAAAGCTGGATAACAGGTGTAGCATGCCACTGGGAGGATGTCAAAAGTTGGGTGAGTTCCCAGATTGGCCTTAAGGGAAAATGGAAAAACATGTGACAATGACTTGACGGAGCTTGAATAACTCTTCACAATACATTACTAAGCACTCATTTCAGGAGTGGCAACACAGTAAAATCTGTGTGGAAATAATCCGTGCACTCAATATTTTTCCACCAAACTTTTTACTTTTTCTCCTACATTTGTTGCGAGGAGTGACCACTACATACAGCTCAGCACAGTTCAGTGACTCATTCCACTGTCTTGGCTGATCAAACAAGGATTATATAGTCTCTAATTCAGCTAAAACAATATGATCTCCCAGTCTCAAACACTTCCAGTGAACTCTTGTATTAGAAGGCCTAACAAAAAAAACAAAAAGTTTATATGCCTTGTATTTCTGTTAATTCTCTATTGATTTATCGCTAATAATAACCAGAAAAGGAATAAATACATAATAATAAATATTTAAAGCCTTATTTTCATTAATAACTGAAACAAGTTTATTCATATTATCCATATACATAGTAATGGTGCTCTTTAACTGTACTTAGGCAGTGTACATTGCCAGAGCTAAATGCTAACGTGCATACAGTTCATCCTGAATGAACCATAAATGTCAGTTCCAAATTGGCAGAGGTGTGGACTCGAGTCACATGACTTGGACTCGAGTCAGACTCGAGTCATTAATTTTATGACTTTAGACTTGACTTGAAAAAATGTTCTAAGACTTGTGACTTGACTTGGACTTTTACACCAATGACTTGGGACTTGAATTGGACTTGAACCTGTTTACTTGAAAAGACTTGATATTTTACCCCAAATATAAAATTTAACACGCATATTATATAGAGATTGAAAATGTGACGTCATTCACGGGTAGAACCGCAAAGGATTCTGGGAACTCGTGGCAAGAGGTACTAGCGCACACAGACTTTCAATTGAAATCAGTTATACAGCGATAAAAAGAAACACAAAAATGTCAAGAAGCTGTTGTATTATTAACTGCAATAGCCGGTCGCATGACAGCCACGGGAAGCCGGCGGGTAAAGAGATCGGTTGTTATCGGATTACGTCGTTGAAGAGAAATTGTTCGAGCCATGTTTCCGAAGTAACAAAGACGCGACGGATGGCCTGGATCGCAGCCATTCAAAGACCAAATATAACGTCCCAGAACACTCCAGCTCACAGGTTAGTCTGCTCCAAGCATTTACACAAAGGTCAGTGTTTTTTAGTAGTTAATACGTCATTTTCATAACATAATTGGTGATATAGGTTACAAGCAAGTCTGGCGCTGAACAGAAATTGTCGCGCTATGCTCCTTTATTTATTGTGCATAAATAGTGAATTGTCCTGACAATATTGCGTTTCGCTTCTGTTATTATGGTACATTGACAAAAACATACTTTTATTCACAGGATAAAACGGGTTTTTTTGTATCACTAATTGCCCAGTACGATTACAGCATACAGTATTATTGTCACTGCTACATTTCTGTGATGCTACCAGAAATTATTTCCACTACTAATTAATTATCGTTGAGCTCAAAGGTCCTATTAATAAACGGTTAAGGAATGTGTATTTATGACGACAGTTTGTGAGACTGGTAAACTTATGATACGTACGATGGTCTTTCGTTCTACACGGTGCATTTCAAGGTCCTGCACCCATCCGTCGGTAAACTGTACCTGGGCTTGTTGCAGTGACCTGAAGTTACTAAACTTCATGAGTGTATGCACTCACTCCAAGAACCGTATGATTATAAATATGCATATAAATATGCTACGATGAGATAGCTGACTTCATCTAACTAGCAAATGTTGTCCAGGCTACGTTGGTGATGCAGTTTTTTTTAATGTGTATGATATTTTTGTCATGCGATTTTAAAGCCGGTCCTACAAGCGCATCCAAGAATAACATGCAGCTTATCTCAGAACTGTCCGTGAAAATTATTCTTGGAGCTAGGTTTAATTGAGCTGCATTTTAAAGAGGTGCAATTTCACAATTTGTGTATATTTTCTAAGTTCACTATTTTGTCATGTGTTGAGAAAAACACAGATTTAAAAATTACATGGTCTAATATTTACATTTAGCATATAACTGCAACATGCTTTTTTTCGTTTTTTTGAATGACTCGAAAGGACTTGAAATTCAAAGTTTCAGACTTGTGACTTGACTCGGACTTTTACACCAGTGACTTGAGACTCGACTCTGACTTGCCTGACATTACTTGAGACTTGACTTGAGACTTGAGGATAAAGACTTGAGACTTACTTGAGACTTGCAAAACAATGACTTGGTCCCACCTCTGCAAATTGGCAATCGATCCAGTAGTTGTGACCTTTCACTGAAAACCACAAATGTCACCCCTACGAGTGGCATTACATAAAAAGTATGGGAATCACAAAGTCATTGGGATTCATTGTCTGCATATGACGAAGGTGTGATTTATTTTTTTTAAACTTTCCTTTGCAAATGTTTAACAGCTGTACAAAATGTTATTGCAGTATTTGTAAAGATATTTCACTAGAAACCAAACCTGCCAACCTTGTGCAACCTTGGCGGTGCTAGGTGAAAAGTTCTGAGTCAGAGAGTTAGAGATGTTAGGACATCCCCAAGGGTAGGTAGAGGATACCCAAACGTTTTCTGCTTTTCCTGGATTTCCTCAAAAACCATACACTCACTTCAGCCAATCAACATGACCTATATCCAAAGGGTCAGCGTCAGCACACATGCTAAAGCATCACGAGAGTCAATTCTGACTTCAAATCAAATTTAAAATTCCTCTCCCCACATACGTCTTGAACAATCAAGCCCCATCTTAAAAACCCTCATAGTACCCCATCACCCCAATAGAGCACTTTTCTCTCAGACTGCAGGCTTACTTGTGGTTCCCAGGGCAGAGCCTTCAGCTTTCAGACCACTCTTCTGTGGAAACAGCTGCTAGTTTGGATTTTGGAGACAGACACGTTTAAGATTAAGCTTGAAGCTTTCCTTTTTGATTAAGCCTTTAGTTAAGACTGGATCAGGTGACCCTGAACCCTCCATTAGTTTCTCTCCAACAGGCCTAGGTTGCAGGGGGGCTTCCCATGATGCACAGCGTTTCTTCTTCACCAACCTGTTTTCACTTTCTGCTTATACAATGAAGAATTATTATTAATCTCTGGCTCTCTTCCACTGAGTGTCTTTTATTCTGCCTTCATCCCTTCACCCCAACCAGTGACAGCAGATGGCTGATCGTTCCCCAGACTGTTTCTGATGGCGGTTTCTTCCTGTTAGAAGGGAGTTTTTCCTCCCCACTATTGCCAAGTGTTTGCTGGTAGATGGGCTCATCTTTTATTGGGGGTTTCTTCGTATTATTGTAGGGTCTTTATCTTACAATACAAAGCATCTTGAGCCAGTTGTTGTTGTGATTTCACACTATATAAATTAAAAGTGAACTGAACTCGACAGAATGTTGTCACTTTGATAACCTGACAAGAGCTAGCACTGTTACAGTACATGTCTCAAAACTGAAGAGGAGCTTTATTTTATTCTGCCAAGTCATCAAAATGTTACTGAGAAAAGCTTCTGCATGACTGCAAAACAGATACAACATATCAGAGTTGACAGTGACTCTGTAGCCTTGTCTTCTCTTTCAGTCAGTATTAGATATGAAGACGAGTTAAAATATGTAGTTAAAACACATGGATGTGCCTGTCACTGCTCCTTGTCTGCATCCCAAAGACAAGAAATCAAATGGGCAGACATGTGCACACACACACAAACACAAACACACACACACACACACACACACACACACACACACACACACACACACACACACACACACACACACACACACACACACACACACACACACACACCTGTTACAAGTGGATGTGGATGTTTGTCCTTCTTCTCTCCCCCATCCAGGCTAATCTCCCATTAAAATGGCACTGACTCTGCGGGCTGTGTTTACTCTGACCCCGCCGGATATGAAGTGTGTATTCCTATTATTTGAGGGTTTTTTTTTTTTTAAAGCAACGCTGTGTTGTTTGAAGTGCTAATTCTGTTGTTCTGCCTTTATCTTGTGATCAGAGGGCCTTCTAGCCTCTCACTTCACACCTCTGGAGGGACAGGAACAGTCCCAGGTGAAAGCTTTTCACTGGATTGTCCTGGTTTTCCAGCAGCTTTAAAATTAGATTAAAAAAAAACAACCCTCCAACACAACAAAAACAAAACAGTACTCCATTATGTACTACAACAACAAAACCATTGCTGTTTTTAATTGAACTTGAGAGAGAACTTTGAAGAGACCCAACTTCTTACAGATCATTGCTTCTTTTATTGTGGTATAATGGGTGACAAGAGTTATATTTGCAATGAAGAGAAGATAAAGCAGCATTTCTTTCCAAAGTTATTTTGCAAATATCAAGACTTTCCTCTTCGTTTTATTCCATTCAATTCAAAAGGCTTCACTGGCACGAAAGTTTTACACACAAAGGGTATACAGTACAATAAACATAAATGCCAAATATGTCATTGACAGGATTTAAAGTATTTGTATAGATGATCTCATTTCCTTTAGAGTATTTTTTTAATTTTGACATCTTATATTCTTTGAAATCTGTAATTACAGAGTTGAATCGACTAAAGTAGATGTTTCATTATTTAATATTTGTCTTACGGGTCACGAAGAAAAGTGTCTCGCCCTCACCTCCCAAGCAGTGACCACATATTCTGATTGTTGGTGGCAATAGTTTTTCCTGTTTTCCTTTTTCGGTTACCAATTTGTGGTCGGTAAGCCTGTCCTTGCTTAGAATCTGTCTCTGCTTTTTATCTCTCACAGCAGAGAGATATTCTGCCAAGTCATAATCGCTTTTAGTGCAAGATAACATTTTAATCTATCCTGGCTTGAAGTTTTTCCCGTTCCAGTGTTCCAAACTGGTTTAATTTCTTGCATTGTGTTATAACTTGCATGCTTTTACTGATGTTTGGACAGCAGTGTTGCAGTGAGACTATTCAGAATGCATCTCAGAGGGGTTAGTTAGACTAATCACCATCCAACATAGGGGATTCTTTACTTGTGAAGGGCTGTATAATCGAGTTGAACTGAGCCCTAAAGATCTCTTTGAAAGTTTATCAGTGGGTAGCTGCCCAATTCTGCTCTAAATGCATTTGTTGGTGCATTTCTGCTCATGTACATGTAAATGAACCTGAATGGATGTAAATATTAGATTTCCATGAATGGCATGACTGAAAACCTATGCAGACATATCTTTTAGATGTTCTTTTTTTCTGTCCTATCCTACAATGTAAGATCCATCCATCAATCTGAAAATCAGAAACCTACACCCAAATTTATGTGAGGTAAATATTGACTTGTACTTGACAAACTTCTTGCACAACACTAGAATAAAGTTGGAGGGATCCAAGTGTTGGTAGTATTGTCGGTGGGTGGGTGAGCAAAGACTGTGGGGGGTCTAGCACAAAATAAATAAAATGATAACCATGCTACTGATCGTACTCCTAACTCGATGCACCAATTGGCAGAAAACTGTGGTTTGGTCTCTGGGTGATAGCCTGGATATCAACTATATTTACCGGTGAAGATGCACATGCAAGCTGGGTTGGTTTGATGCAGGAGTCAGCTGTTTGAGCTCTGTGCCAATTTGAGATCCATGGTGAGGTCCAGCTACTACCTGCACTAGAGAGCACGCAACACAAGTGGTCAAGAACAGAATTTCTGAGTGGCTATTTTTAGATTTTTTATGTGCTGAACTTTCCAAACTTTAGATTACACCTTGCAGTGTATTCACTGAGAATGATTATTTATTGTGATCTGGTTTTATGAAAGCTCTGCAACAGATTGGCAAACCATCCAGGGTGGCCCCACCTCTTCACCCATGGCAGCTGGAATAGGCTCCCAGCGAACCTAAATTACATAAGCAGAAGAAGATGGATGGATGGATGGTTTCATGATAGCCATCTACTATGTTTAGAATTTCCTGTAGCTTTTGCTCAGAAGAAGACTACAGAACAGAGTAAGCGGCATAATCTTCTTTGGGTGAGTAATCTAATCTTTAATGCACACTTAATTTCCAATTCCATTGATTACACTTGATCATCCAATTTGGCTGCTTTACCACTATTTAAAAGTTCACAAGGGGATTCTTCATCCTAAATAGCATTAAAAGATTTCTTGAAATGTGTAAAAGATATGCACATGTGGTATTAGGAAGGCAATTTGGAATATGAAATATTTAGCAGGATGTAAAGGTTTTCTTTAATTTACCAAGATAACTGCTAACTCATGCTATGGCAGTTGGTAGCATCTTATTTGTCCCAGTTCTTATGAATTGGAGAAATGAGTCCTTTGCGCCAGATGTCAGGAAAACATCCTGATTATTCCCAGCTATTGTCAGGGATCAAACTGAGTGCAGTGCTTTAGCCAAAAGAACAAAGGAGAAAGTTATTTGACACTAGCCAGACTCCTTCATATTTAGCAGTTGTGGATCAGAGTCCCAACTAAGGGAATAAAAGAAAGAAATCTGGTGTTAATTTTAAAACCTACAAATAGTAACCTAATAAAAATAAATATAATTTTCTATAGGAACTGCAAATCAATAATACTTCAATGGTCCAGAGGCCAAAAAAGCTTGTACCTGATGATCTACATTGTGGCTCTGGCAGAAAGGTTTCACAAGAATTTAGGCTCTAGATGCAATGTTTAATGTTCAAGCAACAACACTTTCAGAAACTAATACTGCTTCACAACACAAAATTACAAATGCACAACTTAGAACAACTCAATGAGGATGAAGTGCAAGTGGCTTCCACATCTGGCCAGCATGTCTGTTTAGTTTTATAGCAAAACATTTCCCAAGGACGTCTTTTGATTTGCATTTACAAAACCATAACAATGTTGAATACATTACTGCTCTAATTGTATGAAGGCAGATAAGAAGACAATTACTGTCTTTTCTCAGAGCTAAAGGGCCTTAGACACAAGAGTCACACATGAAGAGGCAACCAGAGACCATAATGCCAATTAAATCGGTGACTTCTAGTTACGACAGTCTTTTTTTGTTGGAATAGTAAATGGAGACATGTATAGAGTTAAAAAGAGTTGGAATAACAACTGTCAAGTGAAGGATTCTTTTGACTGATATCATCTATGGGCGATGATGATGGACGAATTTGAGTTAAAGCAACGCTATAATAAGAATCCTTCCGTGTTTTGCAGATAAGACTCATGCATAATCAATTTTCTCCAGGATTCACTGGAGAAAAATGGTTAACTCCAAAGCTAAAGCTTGGAACACCTCGGCCAGTGGGAAAATTACATGTATGTCAAGAACATCTGAAGAAAACCAAGATGGACACTAAATCAACTGAAGAAAAAAAAAAGAAGACTTCCAGTAAGGTTGAAATTTTTCTTAATATCTTTGCTAACATAAGTGTGTCATATATATATACTGGTGTGTAACTGTTTATTGATGGCTTTTTTCTTTTAATCTCTTTTGAAACTTGTTAGGAGGCAAAAAGCCTCGATTTATGATCCTCAATGGAAAGTCTGACATCTGTATACCAGATGTCAGACTGGTATACACCCTTTTGTGATATAGCATTAAAAAAAAAAGGTACATATCTTGACAATATTTTTGTCAGCTTTTACAGAGTGTGATAATCCATTTAGCAATGAATCCACTGGAACAACGCCTCAAATGCATGTACAGTGTTTATGTGTGTGCATTCTCCCCATCTCTCCAACTCTGAATATAACTCATCTGAAATATCTCAGTCAGGGCTGAGCTGAGCAGGTGACCCAGAAAAGTGCAAACAGAGATGGAAAGAGAGAACGGAGGAAGGAAGCTGGGAAAAAAAAGAGTAAGTCTGATATTTATAGATATGAGGATAATGATGGTACCCAACAGAGAATGTGAACAGTGAGACTTGTGGATAAAGTGTGTATTTGTGTGTGTGTGTGTGTGTACAGTGTCAATGAGGATACATTCCAGCACTAAAGCCTGTCTGTTTGCAGATAAGACTCGTGCATCATCAATACCCGCCCTGCACCGTTTCATCAGATCAAACTCCAGCCAATATGTCTACTTATTCCTCTATTCTGATACTTGCATTTCTTCTTTTCAGCTCCAGTCGGGTAAATTGTCATAATTTTGAGTTTATGTCTTGAGATGCAGAGGTTTGCAGAGATTGTCTTTAGCCAAAAGAGGGTTTTACGCAAAAATGTAGACGACATTAAGTAAACACTCTTTCAGACCCTCCTCCATCTTGTAAGGAATGCAAAGCATTACATTCTCTAAGGAACACCTCACCTCATATTTCTAAGACTCCATACTAAACAAAAACAAACCAACAAAAGAAAAAACAAAACAAAAACCATAACTGGTTTAAATTTGGTTGTGCTGCCTTCAAGTTTGTCCTGTTGTGCAGAATGCAACTTATTTCAGTACCGCTGTTATGTTTAGATTACTCCATTGAAGTGCTGTTATGATCACCTGCTTGTACTCTGTATGTTTTTAACCATGGACCCTGAAACCAACATAGACAGCAAACAACTTCTGTTACAAATTCCTGAGACTTCTGTTTATCCATCCATCTTTTTCCACTTATCCAGGGCCGGGTCGTGGGGGCAGCAGACCAAGCAGACCCAGCCCAACCTCCCTCTCCCCAGCCACCTCCAGCTCACCCAGGGAAACACCGAGGCATTTCCAGACCAGCTGAGCTACATACTCTCTCCAGTTTTGGGCTAGAAAGTTAGGACATGCTTGGAACACCTTGCCCAGGAGGCATCCTCATCAGATGCCTATGCCTCCTCAACTGGCTCGTTTTTGTTTTGAGGGGCAGCAGCTCTACTCCGAGTCCCTCCTGAATGACGAAATTCCTCACCCAGCTCTAAGGAAGAGGCCAGCCTTTAAAGAAAGCAGATTTCTGCTGCTTACATCTACAGTCTCAAGCCTTCAGTCCCAAGCTCAGATGTGTGCGGAGGGTGCAGGTCCTGGCAGTTGGAACCCTGATTATTGAAGATGGCTACTGGGACAGGGAACTACACCTCTCTGGTGGAGAAGGAGCCTGAGTGTGTTAGGTTGAGGAAATACTGACTAGATGTAGTCCGACTCACCTCAATGCAGATTAGGCTCTGGAACACTGTGCTACCTGTACGCTAGCATTTTAACCAGTATGTGAGAGAGTTACTTCCCTGTGATTTGGGTCAGAGGACTGCTCTTTATTGTTGTTTGTACTAATTTGCCAAACGACAGAGTACCCAGCCTCCTTGGAATCACTAGGTAGGGTGTTGGATGGTGCACCATCGGCTGAATCCGTCATCCTATTGGAGGATTTCGGCGCTCGTATAAGAATGACAGTAAGAGGAGTTGGACTTGTGTCAAGGATAAAGGTTCAGAGTGTCCAAATCTAAAGGTCTGTTCTTCATGAATTAATCCCTCTAGAAATATTGCGGAGAACATTTCTGTATTTTCAGTGCACCAACACAAACTTTGATCACCACCCACTAGATTTGTCTCCTTGTGATTTTAAAAAACTAAACGGAAGCTGCTGTTCTGATAAATTGAAGGCGATCCAAAGAAAATCCCAGAGACAGAAGTAAAAAAGGGACAGAACTAGCCTACATGGAGTGCTTGAAGAATAGGAACCCTGGTGGAAGGTGACAAAAGATGCTCAAGAAGATTACATTGAAGGGAGAACTGTATAAATATAAATTAGTTAAAAATAACAGTCTTAAGAGAAAAGATGGTAACAAGTGAACATTTGACAGGAATGCAAAGTATTGTTAATTTATCTAATTATTTAAGATCAAGGAAACAAAAACACTGGTTTATTAAGTCTGCATCTGCTATGGTTAATTTTTTTTAAAGTATTGTGATCATATACAGACAATATATATGTTTTCTAAAAAGAAAAAAACCCCCAAGAAGTTAGTTTTCCGAGTTTTGTGGCAAAACCCTAAACTTAAGTAGATAGTTTTTAGTTTTCTCTCATTCATAATATTTTCTAGCTTGTCCCATACAGAGCTCTGAACCAACCAACCAGCACCCTTCACTGATTTTTTTTTAAATTCTTTGGCATGAAACAAGTCAAATGCAAATATGCCAGATGCCAGCAGGAGCATGTTCAGTCCAAAACTATTGATACTGGCCTTCAGAAGCCCATATTGGTCAAACTCTATTTTCGGCATCCTTTACAGGCAACATGGATCCCTTTCTTCTTCCATCCATTGTCCCTTCTTCCCTCCTTCCTTTGTTCCGTTCACCAGTGTCCTTCCCACCGTGTTGTCATGCAGAGCCAGGCGGTAGACTGTAGGCCTGCTGACACTCTGTTCCATCGCTCAGACCCACACTGTCACCTGCCTCATTAGTGCTGAACTGGTGGAGAGAAGACACACAAAAATCTGCAAGCCACGTGAAACGCACACACACGGTCAACAAATGTGAATGTACGCACATGCTGCCAGATACACAGCCAGACATTCACATGCACAGGCAAGCATCCATACACTCAACTGAGAATGAGAAAAAATAAGGAGGGAAGAACTTGTTCTAGGTCACTGATATGTGTGACAGCAAGCCAGAGTCTGTGCAGCTGAAGTCTTTTCACAGAGCCAACTGTCTTGCTGCAACAGCGGGTTTTGATTTTCCTCTTGTCTGACAGAAGTGACTTACGGCCATACCGGTGTCTGTTAAAGACCCCAGGAACCTTGAACAGGAAGCGATGTGTAGAAAGTCCAGATAAGTCCAGCAAGCAATCCTGTAGCTAACATTCAGTTAACATGGGCTGAAAGCAATTTTTCCAGTTTTTGTGAACTAAACCTGCCAATAGCCCATTTGCTGTGCCAATATTCATCTTTTGTACATTTTACCATTTTCATGCTAAAAAAATATTCAGTGTTTTGTCCTGAATTGTGTTCTTGGCAGAATGGAGCGGCCTCTGCAAAACAGCAATTATGAGACACAGAAACTCATCACTAAAGCGAGACATTATAATAGTAATGATGATGAACACATTCACGCGTACTTGTGTGGAATCTGATTAAAATGTCACATTAGAATCAGTTCAGGTTGAAGGTTCCAACATAGACGGCCAACGGCGTATTTATCAACTATGCGGCAAAAGCCACATGAGGCTATAATTCTTATTAAATACCAGAAAACAAAATAGACGGTAATATCAAAAACTGAACAACAACTTTGCTCTGCTGTCCTTACATCCTTACCATTAGTGGGCATCAGTGGCGTCATTTTAGAATTCATTACCGTTTTCACTTAATTCCGACAGGCCAAGACTCTCAAGTCTTTTTATTAACCTAACATTTTGTTTCTATGTTTTCTTCCTTGACAATTACTTTCACTCTACACAATTTCCTCAGGCGAGAGGATTTGATTTTCTCTAACCAATGACTAGAGGCCAATGTACATGGCAGCTAACAGTATTGCAAAAAAACAAAAAAACAAGTTTACCCTGCTCCTCTTTTTGTTGTCCAACAACCATGCCTCGGGTGTCTTGAAAATAGGCTGGCACCATGTAAAGTATCCCTATCATAGCACACAGCTACTTGACAACAGCCTGACAGTTCCACAAATATGGCTGAATTTTAAATTGTTAGTCTTCATCGGAAACAACTGATTAAAAAAAGAAAAGAAAAGAGTTTTATCACAATGCCAGACAAATCTTGGAGTGCATAGACTTAAAGGTTTGGAAGGGTTAAAGGTTTAGCGCTTGTAAGTTCTCATGTAAACAAAGAGATGAAACCATGAGATTTTCCACACTACCTAGAGAAAGCATGTTCACTGATTTCAAGTATCAACTTGGGCTGCGAGAGAGAGAGACTCCTACTCAAAACAATTACTTTTACATGAATCAAAAGTAGACATTTTGAGTAGGAGTTTATCAAAAACAAAAAACAAAAAACCCTACAATATATTCTTAGATTTATCTTATATTCTTGGCAGAAATTCAGGTTGGCATAAATAATTCAAATTCATATTTCCTATTCATTTCTCATTTGGTAAATGCACAATTTGTACCCCCACAGACGAGTGGACCAAAAAAAGCAAACTAAACTTGATGACTCAGTATTTTAAAGCTGGCAGTTAATATCTGGAGTTATGAAAACAGTGATTGCATGAATGATATCAGAATTTATTTTAAACACTTACATCCATCCATTTGCTTCCGCGTATCCTTTCCAGGGTCACGGGGGGCGCTGGAGCCTATTCCAGCTGTCATAGGGCGAGAGGCAGGGTACACCCTGGACAGGTCGCCAGTCTGTCGCAGGGCTAACACATAGAGACACAGACAACCATTCACACTCACATTCACTCAGATTCACACCTATGGCTATTTAGATTAATCAATTAACCTATACCCACTAACTGCATGTTTTGAACATTTATGTAGTTAAGTCAAAACAATGGACCAGCAAATGAATTAAACTAGGCCCTAATGTAGCTAGCTAGTTCATTTTTTGTTACTGTGTAACTGATTTGCAGAGTTAAAAGAACTCTATCATTTGATGCATATTACAGGTAGTAATTCTGATTTACTTCAATGTCCTTTACAATCTTAACAACCTATTAAAAAGCTAGCTAGAGTGGAAAACACAGGCAGCCAAGCTAGTTTGGTAATCAGATGCTAGCTCTGCATCCGCCCTTCTTCATTTCTTTCTTTAGATGGTGTCATGATATTCATTTAAATTGTGTTCTGGGAATTGAATGCTTCTAACTTTACACCTGCAATATATTTAGCTACACTACACTTCTTGTGTTACTTCATTGTTGCTGATCTGCCTTTGTGGCTTTCTGTGGTCCTTTGTACGCTACAACCTAGCTCACCTTTAGCCTCCTGAGAGAAAACTGGAGATGTTTTCAAAACCCAGAGGTGAAACCCGAGACTCAACACATGTAGTGGAAGAGAACATGCCTGTTTTGTGTTATACATCCCCTTCTGGTGGTTTTAAAGCTGTGTTAAAGTAGAGTTGGTGTGGGAAAGGGAGGGGGCTCTTCATAAACATGTGGCCATGATAATCTATGGCACAAACTGACCGGCATTTCACAACAGCCCATTTCTGACATCTTAACTCTACTTCAAAACCCCCTTCAGACTCATAACACACTCAGTTGGACCTGGAGGTCTCCTTTTTGTGAATGCACATGCCTGCCTGTGTGTGTGTGTGTTGCAGTGGGACTGTCCATCAACCCTGCAGGCCAGAGGAAACAGATGCTTAGTGAGGCGCCGGGTTTACACAAGACCAAAAGGATCAAACTCAAACCACATCCAGCAAGGAGATTATTGTTCAACAACAGTCACACACACACAAAACAGAAAGCAAGTTATACTGTTAAACTCCTGTGTTAGTTCTGTGATACGTGAAGTTGCTAAAGTACACCACAAGCTGATATTGAAAAGCCTCACATTTATTGAACCATTCAATCACACAACAGATAATGAACAATTGAGATGTCTTGGAAAAGAAATAAGTTGTGTTTTAACAATATGTCAGTTTTCTCACATTCAGACATCCATCTTCATCCGCTTTATCCGAGGCCGGGTCGCGGGGGCAGCAGCCTAAGCAAAGAGGCCCAGACCTCCCTCTCCCCCAGCCACCTCCTCCAGCTTATCCGGGGGAATACCAAGGTGTTCCCAGGCCAGCCGAGAGATATAATCTCTCCAGCGTGTCCTGGGTCTGCCCCGGGGCCTCCTCCCAGTGGGACATGCCTGGAACACCTCACCCAGGAGGCGCCCAGGAGGCATCCTTGTCAGATGCCCGAACCACCTCAACTGGCTCCTTTCGATGTGGAGCAGCAGCTGCTCTACTCTGAGCCCCTCCCGGATGGCCGAACTTCTCACCCTATCTCTAAGGGAGAGGCCAGCCACCCTTCGGAGGAAGCTCATTTCTGCCGCTTGTATCCGCGATCTCGTTCTTTCGGTCACTACCCACAGCTCGTGGCCATAGGTGAGGGTAGGGACGTAGATCGACCGGTAAATTGAGAGCTTCGCTTTTACACTCAGCTCCCTCTTCACCACGACGGACCGGTGCAGCGTCCGCATTACTGCAGCTGCAGCCCCAATCCGTCTGTCGATCTTCGGCTCCCCTCTCACATTCAGACAGCCAGCAGTAATTTCATAAAAATGGGCACAGCTTTTTGACTTAAGCACCCTATTAACATGTCATTTGGTGGGGTCAATTCTTTGTCGGTATAAAGACTATAAAAGTGATGATTCAGACCTGAGGCTCAGACTCAGCCACTTTAATAGCATGATCCATTCTTCATGGCTTGCAACAAAATACTTCCTGGCACAAAACAGAGAGAAAGGTGCCCAAATTTTATCCGCCTTCACTGCAATTTTCACACACAAACTGAAGGGTAGATCGGATCCTTCGGTGGATATGTGCACCTTTAACACCCCTGTCATAAAATATCGAATAATCCATCACCTATTAATATGAACTCATTTTAAATGGTTAACAATTTAGTGATTATCAGTGTTTCCTATTTGTTTTATGCGTTTAATATATTCACCACAAAAATTTGTAGAAAATCTGCTCCCTTCAGAGTGTGGATCAGCGGATTCCATATCACCCTCTTTTTCTTATGCATGGGAGCTCAATTTTAACCTTCTTTTGTCTAATATAGCCACGATCCCTTTTCTGAACATGTCCAAACCATCTCAGCCTCACTTCTCCAACTTTGTCTCCAAACAGCTCAACCTGAGCTGTCCCTCCAATACTTCTAATTTTATCCATCCAGTTTACTCCAAGAGAAAATCTTAGCATCTTTAAATCTGCCACCTCCAGATCCTTCTCCAATCCATACATCATAGCAGGACTCCGTCCATCATGCAAACCTTAAGTTTCACATGACGTTAACACTCATCTCCACCAACTCCAACCTGCCTGCTTACTCTTTTTCACCCCTTTGCATTTTTAGCTCTTTGTCTCCAGTGCATACCTCCACCTGCTCAGACTCTGTTCAATTCAGACTTTAACTTTGTGTTTTGGGAAGTGCTATACCATTTAAATAAAGTTATTTTCATGATCTTGTCTGAAATTCAGATATTTCTTCAGAAATTGCTGTAGGATGGTGCAAATTGACACAGGTATTTGGCGACCTGCTGTTATATATAAATGTAACCAGACTACAAACAGATGGAAATCAGTGGTGTCGAGTCCTCTCTATTGTAAAGAGGTGTTACAGAAAAAGAGTTGCAAACACTCACTGTCAGTCCAAGGTGGTTTTTACTGACCAATTCATAAACAATTTAGTAGTTGCTAAATTTAAATTCCTGTACAAATTCTTTCTGTGGTGATTTAGATGTTTCACAATGGTGAGAATATGTGCAGTTTAGTACAGCTCCTGATCCAGATGCAGATGAAAACATTTTAATTTCATAACATTTGAGAGCTGTACAACCTTGCTGGACGTAAACATATGCTCTCACTGAGCATCTTTAAAAAATCAAATATTTTTGTGTGGTTTGCACAAAATTGTATGTTGTCAGTAAATATGTTCTATCTGCAGGTTAAATAAAATCAAAACTGACCTTCAAATCCCCATATCAGTCCACTATAAGAACCAGCTGTTAGTGTCACAATCATCTGACAAACAACAATGGCTTCATAAAAATGGAATCCTCTCTACCCCGCTCGCTCTCACTTTCTCTCTTACACACACACACACACACACACACACACACACACACACACACACACACACACACACACACACACACAGAGAAAGACCTTTTTGCTTTGGAAACAAGCATTAATTTGCACATGAACTCTTACACAACCGTCATTGTCATGTCTGTGTTGAGTCCGATAGAGAGAGGAAAGAGAGGAGGTGAGAATAATGAGCCGAATAACAGAGCTCTATCAGAGTAAACAAACTGCTGCCCAGGTCGGCGTGTTGTCAGTGTGTGTGGGAGGAGAGACAGGTGGAAACAATGTACTCTTCACCTGGGTTTAAGGGTTCTCCAGGCGGGGATGAGCAACGCTGGATAGCAGAGTGGCGAGAAAGACTGGAGAGGAAAGCAGGAGGGCAAAAATTCTGCTGAGGCCTCCAAATAGCACAGTTACTACAAGCACAGCAGGCGCTATATACATTCTTTGAGTTTGACTACACTATGTTGGAGAATATCTTTTATGAAATATCAGATATTGTAGACAACTTCTCTACAGCTGAAAGGAACATTGCATTCTTGACATATTCCATTATTCCCTAATGGTTTTGGTTAATCAATTCACCGTCATTTAAAGGTATTTCTCAGAGATTCCCTGACACTTAATATTTGTGTCACCCCCCCCCCCCCCCCCAAATGCTTGTTCTTTGTTTTCTTGGACAGTTTAAGTGCCTCTTGATGATTGTAATGGTTCCAAGGCTTTTGCATTGTGACAACATCACAGTTTCAAGCCCTGTAGTTCGGGACAAAATGTTCAGATTTAAAGATGCTGACATAAATGTCAGCCAACCAAAGCATAATTCAGATATATTAGTCATAATACTGAGCACTTTAAATCCTGGGTCAAATGAACCATGGTGTTCATACAGCAAAGTGACAAAAGAAAAACGCACTGTAAGATGCTCTTGACAGAAGCATCCAGAGCACCCAGACTACTCCTGACAATTATGTCAAGTTCTGTACCTGTACAGTGAATGAATACCACCCTTCCAAAAGATACAACCTTTTGTATTGCGTGTGTGTGTGTTGATGGTGGTGGAGTACACTGATTAATATGCCACTCCAAAATTTCAAATACTATTCTGTTGTGGTAAGACTGAGTGTCATTAAATGCATTTCACATCCATGCATCCTCTTCTGCTTATCCTTATCAAAGTCACGGGGGAGCTGAAGCCTATCCCAGCTACCATAGGGCGAGAGGTGTGGTAAATCCCAGACAGGTAGCCCGTTTGATGCAGGGCTGACAAAGAGACAGACAACGATTTGCACTCACGTTCACACCACTTTAGAATCACCAACTAACCCAGAGGTTCCCAAAGTGTGGGGCCCGCCCCCTAGGGGTATCAAAGCTTGGACACTGCTTGCATAATGGACAGGTTTTTTAACGGGGCTCCCACACAAACGCAAAGTAGGAGAAGAAGCATCACCAAATATGTTTCCAAACCAACTTCCTTCCAAGCCAAATACTAGAAAATATGGTGAAGCATATCTTCCCTTTGGCTTCACCTGCACAAGTGCCAAGGTAGGTCTCCCCTGCAGAATTAGTTTTCCCTGTCGCTGGGTTCTCCAAATCACGGACAAACGGTATCCCACATTCTTGATTTTTAATTCACAAACACTTCTTGCAATAACAAACTACTCCTGACATTTTGGAGATATTAGCTCTTTATACAGTAAAGTTACAGTGGGATACAAATAATATCAGGATGATCCTGCCACAATTTGTTCCCGGACAAACAGTATCCCACAGCTGTTTATGTTTTTAACCCTCTGGGGTTGACGGATGCGCCGGCGCGTCGAAATCACATGACCAACTTAAGACATCACAGCTACAAGATGCAGCGACTCTGAGTTCAAACTATATACCAGTTGTTGAATTGTGTCGATGGGCCACGTAAAACCAGAGTTATGATAAAAAATACATGTGATGTTTTTTCTGAACAAAACAGTGGTGTTTACAGCGGGAATGATGGTAAAAACGGCGTTTTCACAGACAGCGCTAGCAAACACTCTCCGCTTGCGAGTGAAAAAAGAAAAAGAAAAAACACCCCTTCCCTATTGGTTTAAAAGTTTAAACCATGTCAGCCAATCAAAAAAATGATATGGCTATAATGGCACTTGGTTGTTTAGGGAGAAGGGGAAGTTTTAGGAGTGACACCTGCGACGGAAATCGGGCGAGCGAAAGAAAGACAGAGAGTGAGTTTTTATATGTGAGACATTAGTGACGTTTAGTGTGTTTGGGGGCAATAGTTAGTGTGTTGTGTAGTTATTGTTTTGTGTGTCAGTTATACTGCTGAATGTCACATTTGCACCAAAAAAGCCACCAAAGGCAGATTCCAGTGTAAACGCTGTTCCCACATGGAAAACTGGACTGATACACCTCCTGCTGTCAGACCTGCAGGGTTTAGGCCTGTGGTGTTCTCCCCTGTCTTATACTGAACACAAACTATTTTTTTTGGAGTGGGACAAATAATTTACGTGCCTTCTTATTTGATGCAGCACACCTGATTGTTCTGTAAATAGATCTAAATGGTTATATAAAAAAAACACCTGAGGCCTTGGCTGCAATTTTAGGTAAATAGTACCACATAACTTTGTTGTTTGCAAGACTTGTGCATAATTTTTTAGAAATGTACAATTTCTATTTGCATTTCAAGTTGTGAAAATGATTCGTTAAACATGTTTGTGGGTTTTACAGTAAAAAATATAACTTTATTTTGTCTCTATCTGCCATTCTGCAATTCATCTCATGTAAACAATAACGTGGCGCACAGCGTGACATGAAAAAAGGCACATACCTTTGACAAACTCTGTATTCCTCGTCCACACGTAAACACAAAAAAGGAGTTTTAAAACATCTCCATTTGCGGTGCCAAACGCATAGAAACAGTTGCGTTTTCAAAAATACGTGTGTGGACGTAACATAAAAGACTTAGTAGTGTATTTTATTACTACCTATAATTTATTGCAGTTTACTTGTATTTGCTTAATTGCTTACCAAATGTTACAAATTTCAACGTGTGGTTGGAGGGTGTGTTTGTGCGGGGGGAGGGAGGGGGGGCAACAGTTTTCTTGTAAAACAAAGGGGGGCCCAGCAAAAAAAGTTTGGGAACCACTCAACTAACCCAACCCCACAAACTGCATGTCTCTGGACTGTGAGAGGATGCCAGAGCACCCAGTGAGCATGCTCCCTTCCAAGGGCTGCATAACAGTGCCTTTCTTCCACTTCCAGTGTCCAGTGTTAGCAGTAGCTTAGAAATGGAGTCTGGTAATCACTAATGTAAACAAACTGGAATCAGCTTCTAGCAGCAATAATTTGTAGTTAGGTTTTTTTTAGTATGATTTCATCAATTTCAGACATCATTGTGAAGCAAATTTTTTTCCACTTTTCTTTTCAGCTTTCCTTTAGTTAATTGAGGTTTATTGGCATCTGTTTACACAGTGATGTTAAGGTCCCACCACAGCATTTCAATTGGGCTGAGGTCTGAACTTTTAGGCCACACCTTGACTTAATTGTCCTATTGCATGACCAGTTTTGGCCAAGCTTTAGTTGTCAGACACATGGCCTTGCATTTAATCAAGAATACTTGACTAAGTCACTGCAAGGTCCCCATGCATTGTGGTTAGAAAACAAGCCCAAATCATCTCTCCACCACCATGCTTGACAGGTAGTATGAGGCGTTTGTGCTGATATGTTTTAGTTTTCTCCAAACATGGTGCTGTGCATTATGCCAGACATCTCCACGTTGGTCTCCAAAGGACATTGTTCCAGAAATCTTGGTTTGGATGCAATTTTGCAATGCTAGACTTTGCTAGCGTTAATCTTTTTAGAGAGTGGAAGTTTTCTCATGGCAACTCTTCCAAAAATAAAAAAGGCCATCTTTGTTTAATGTTTTTTCCAATTGTACTATCATAAACAGTAATATTGAACATGCTAACGGATAGTAGTGCAACGGATCAAAAATCTCACGGTTCGGATCGGATCACGGTTTTAAGTCACGGATCGGATCAATTTTCGGATCAGCAAAAATAGAAAAAAAAAAAGACAAAAATTAGACTTGCCATTTACGTATTTTTTGCCTATTAAAAAACATTCAACTGAAGACTCATTCCACGCACTTATATAAAAAGAAATTAAGGTGCAATGTGGACATTATGGACCATGCTGGGCATCCTCTGCATCCTCTGCACAAGGCCATAAACAACCAGAGGAGTCTGTTCAGTGAGAGGTTGCTTCTCCCAAAGTCAAGGACCAGCAGACTTAAAAAGTCTTTTGTCCCACACGCCATTAAACTGTTTAACTCCTCGCTGGAGGGGAGAGGGAGGGGAAACGGGGACAAAGGAGGGGGAACAAGTAAGCTGTAGTGCCTTTTCACTGTGCAATAGTTTTAGTTAATATCCAACGGTGTAATAGAATCATTATACTTGAAATGTGCCGTTCCCTTGTATTCTTATTCCTATTTATTCTATTTATCCCTTTTGTATACTCTGTATTTATATATGTGTATATATGGTATATTTCTGCTCACATTCTGCAACTTCCGTCGGTGCTGTGCTACTGGAAACTGAATTTCCCAGAGGAACCCACCCGAGGGATAAATAAATTTTAATCTAATCTAATGTAATCTATAGGGCAGTACAGGGCGTTGTATCTACCACTCCGCTGTGATATAACGTGGCTTTCTGTTGCCCTGGAGGTCGACCCATTTGTAGTTAGGGCAACAGAAGATGCCTGGGACAGTTCAGCCATAACTTTAAACTTCTCCTGCTCATACATGCTTGGAACGATCTTGTCACACTGAAGTGGACGCGCAACGAGATATCATAGCGTGGCTCAAGCACGTTCATCACAGTTTAAACCCCTTGTTTTGCACAACGGAATACGGCCTCCCGTCTTCAGCTAAACACCCCAGTAGCTTTTGTAATAACTTTAGCCCGGTCGGATTGGGCAGCAAAGGGCTGCTTAAATGCTGCAAACTCTTCTGCTCCGCCGCTTGGACCGCTAGCGCTGGCCATAACTACCGCTTGACAGACCCACCACGCGCACCATACACATACTTTTTTTTTCTTTTTCGAATGTTCGGATCACATGTGTACCGAACCGTGGAGTGGGATCGGTTCGGATTTCGGATCAACGTGATCCGTTGCACCACCACTAACGGAGGCCTGTACAGTCCGAGGTCTAGCTTTTGGGTTTTTTTGCGGCTGAGCATTGCACGGTATAACTTTGGGGTGAATTTGTAAGGAAGTCTGCTCATGCAAAGCCTGGCGACTGTCTTGGATGTTTTCCACTTGTGAATAATCTTTCTTACTGTAGAATGATAGACTTTAAATTGGTTGTAAATGATCTTATAACCCTTTTCAGATTGATGGGCAGCAACAAATGCTTCTCTAAGATCACTGCGGAAGCATTTCCTCCTGGGAAATGTGTTAATCCATAACGGATTTTTCCAGACCAGCAAACTGACAAAACATCTGCTCGTGATCAATTAGTACAGAGCATGTGATTAGCAGTACCTGCTACTTACCCTCTCAATTCTATGGAAAGTGTAAGAGGGCACTTTTTGGCTTATTTTTTGTTAAATAAATAATGACATGGTGTAGTATGTCATGTTTTTTAATATGTCTGAGGCTATATTTACCTAAATTGTAATCAGTCTGTAAATAAAAACTTCTTCAACAGGTTTGACCAGCCCACAACCCCCCCACCCTCACCTTTACTACAGAGTCCTCTCCCCACTCTCCTACCTCCCTCGCTTCCCCCCCTTCCTGACACCATGACACCCCCCTCCTCCAATCCCTCTCTCAGCAGCAAGACATCTCCCCTCCCCCCAAACATCTCCCAGTGTCACAGTGGATCAGGTCAGGAGACAACTGAGGAAGCTTCGCCCCAGAAAGGCAGCAGGCCCAGACAAGGTGTGTCCTAGGATGCTAAAGGCGTGTGCTGCTGAACTTGGGGAGCCGCTACAACGAGTCTTCAACCTCAGTCTGCGACTGGGGAGAGTGCCCGCCCTATGGAAGACATCCTGCATCGTCCCGGTCCCCAAAAAGAACCGGCCCAATGAGCTGAATGACTTCCGACCGGTGGCACTGACGTCACATCTTATGAAGACTCTAGAGCGGCTCTTCCTAAACCTCCTCCGACCACAGGTACAACATGCCCAGGACCCACTACAGTTTGCATACAAGGCGGGTGTCGGAGTGGAGGATGCCATCCTGTACCTCCTACACAGAGCCCACTCACACCTGGATGGGGGAAAAGGCACGGTCAGGATCCTGTTTCTTGACTTTTCCAGTGCCTTTAATACCATCCGGCCCTGTATGCTTCAGGAAAAACTGAACAGGATGGAGGTGGACCCCTGCCTGGTCGCTTGGATCTCCGACTACCTCACCGACAGACCACAGTACGTCAGGCTGAAGGACATCACGTCTGACACAGTGGTCAGCAGCACAGGAGCACCACAGGGAACTGTGCTGTCCCCTCTTCTCTTCACCCTGTACACCTCTGACTTCTGCTACAACTCTGAATTATGCCACATTCAGAAGTTTGCAGACGACACAGCCATCATGGGGTGTATCTGGGATGATCAGGAAGAGGAGTACAGAAGTCTGGTGAGGAACTTTGTCGCATGGAGTCACACAAACCACCTGCAACTCAACACCTCAAAGACTAAGGAACTGGTTGTGGACTTCGGGAGGTCTAGAGCAGGTCCACTGCCGGTTCAGATAGAGGGGGAGGAGGTGGAGGTGGTCAACAAGTACAAGTACCTCGGGCTGTGGGTGGACAATAAACTGGACTGGTCATGCAACACAGAGCACCTGTATAAAAAAGCCCAAAGCCGACTGTACTTCCTCAGGAGGCTGAGGTCTTTTAACATCTGCAGGAAGCTCCTGAGGATGTTTTACCAGTCAGTGGTTGCTGGAGTATTTTTCTATGCTGTGGTGTGCTGGGGGAGCAGCACAGCAAAGAAGGACTCATCCAGGCTGGAGAAACTGATCAGGAAGGCTAGCTCTGTGGTCGGCATGAAGCTGGACACTCTGGTGACAGTGGCAGAGAAAAGGACACTAAAGAAACTGATGGACATTATGGACAATGCCAGGCATCCTCTGCACACGGCCATTAACAACCAGAAGAGTCTGTTCAGTGACAGGTTGCTTCTCCCCAAGACAAGAACTAACAGACTTAAAAACTCCTTTGTCCCACACGCCATCAGACTGTTTAACTCCTCTCTGGAGGGGAAAGGGAGGGGAAACAGGAGGACAAAGGAGGGGGGAACAACTAAGCTGTAGTGCCTCTTCACCTCACTGTGCAATACCTTGTGCAATACTTTTTGTAAATAGTCAACAGTGCAATAGACTCAATACTCGAAATGTGCAATTCATTCACTTGTATTTTTATTTTTATTCCTATTTATTCTATTTATCCCCTTCGTATATTTTATTTATATTGTCTCTGTATTTATATATATGTGTGTGTGTGTGTGTGTGTGTGTATATATATATATATATATATATATATATATATATATATATATATATATATATATATATATATATATATATATATATATATATATATATATATAATATTCTGTAACTCTGAAACTTCTGTCGGTGCTGTGCTTTTTGGAAATCGAATTTCCCAGAGGAACCCACCCGAGGGATTAATAAAGTTCTATCTAATCTAATCTAATCTAATCTAATCTAATCTAAATACATATGTACATTATGCTCAAAATAAAATACTAGATAGAGATGTTTAGTATTGTTACAGCTGAAATTAAAAGCATTTCTATGCAGTGTATAGTGCACATACTATAGGCTGTCTATTATTAACCATATGGGCATAACAATTCTTTTTTAAAGAGATGTTCCTGAACAGGTGGCTACCTGTTGAAGTGGCTTTACATTTACATATTATTCTCAAAGCAAAATGCATGGCCTTTATAAATTACTGTTGCTGTAGTCATTGACTTAAACAGAAATAGTTTCATTGCTGTACTTTTATTCAATGAGTTGCATAATTAGAGTTTTTGAGTGAAAAAAAAAAAGCACTAATCCTTGTGTACATTCAAATGCACTGCAGACATTTTCTTCTCTCGCACACACAAACACACACACACCATGCTGGGCCTGTGGTGCCATGCCAGAGCGGAAGAGCTAGTCGAGCAAAACCCAGGGCAGCCTGGGATCCTGCCAAGCCCAGCTGGTGGCACAAGCAACTGATGGGAAGAGAGCAAAGAGGAGGAAGAGGACGAAGAAGAGTAAAGGAAGGAGGGGCGCAAAGGAAGGACAGAAGCCAGGAGAGTGAAATGGTTTGGAGAGTGCTGGTGAAAGAAACTAACCACTCTGAAAAGCAAAGATTCTGGCATGATGAAGAAAGAGAGAGAAAATGCTTTAGAGGGGGATGGTATGCACGCAAACATGCGTATTTATGTATGCATGTATGTGAGAGGTATGTATTTTGTGTGGGAGGTAAGAGATGATATATTGGAGATGGAGGAGCAGAGTAAAGTGGGGGCTGGGGGGACTCGAGTCTATAAATTCTGAATGCCACTAAATCTTTCCATTATCCACAGATAAGGCAGTGACAGATGTTTCTGAGCCCAGATAGAATTTAAATCGTTCAAGTTTGGCTGATAGCAAGGGGTGAAGAATGAAAACAGATAGGTGGAGAAAGACAGGCCGAGACAGCAGCCAAGATAGAGACAGAGCACTGTAAACATCCTTCGCTTCTCCCTTTCCCTCCCTCCCTCCCGCACACTGCTCTCAGCTGGAGGGTGTTGCCCCCATCGAGGAGCTCTGACAAGGTCAGGGGTGAGGCAGCGCCGCCCCCAGGATGAATTCAAATGAAGAATGTGTGTTTATAAATGTGCTTGAACTGCAAAAAAATGTTTGTGAATATGACCGGTGGCGTGCAAAATAACTTGCATACAACAACTATGTGGGTGTATTTTACCGCTAGTGCTGCTGTCAGGTAAAAGAGAACTTTTATTTTAAAAAAATTGTATACTTTTCCTTAACTTAAAATATTTGGTTTTAAATGTCACGCCGATAATATTCACCATATATTTTAAATTGATGCAACAACAACGCTTTCCTAAACAAAATAGAAAACCATCAGAAACAGCATTCAGATCAATGGATGCCAAATCTCCAGCGAAACCGATTCTAATGAAATTCTCGTAGGTGGGTTAGCAGCTTCGTGGGGCAGGATTTACCGACAGACACCACTGCTCTTGAGAAAAAGGAGGAAAAAAAAGCCTTGGGAACGTTTTATTATTAAAAAGAAGCTGATGCAACACTCTGCACTGAGGTTGAAAATACACACAGACTCAGCACCGAAATTAATGTTGAGACAACCGCTTTGTGCATGAATTTTGAAATTACAAATGTGAAAATCATACTGCTGTGATTTCAGCATTCATCTAATCATACGTTAGCTTTTTTGGGGGGTAAAAATATTGAAATGATGTTAGGCTTGGCCCAGAACAGCACTAAGAAATGCCTCTAGAGAGATAAACACACTCCGATAGTTCTCTGTTCAGTCTTAGAACGGCAATGCATAAATCAACTGCCACACAGAACAAAAACCCCAGACAGGTTTTTATAAGTATTATGTGGTTACTCGTCTCTATAAACATACCAATATGAAGAATCTGTAGGTAAGAGAGAAGCTTGTCGATACCAAAATCTTTTTGCTTTTCATTTTTAGATCATTTGCAGTCCAAATGCTATCAAACAACCAGTTGGGTTGGTAGTTTCTGGTTTCTCAATGTCCCACACCTTCTATATTCCCTCTCTCTATATGTGATCATGTTTAGTGTTAGTTTTCATGTTCGATAGATTAATTTTACAGCATTAGCTCAGTTTTTTAGTTACTTCCTGTTTTAATTTGGTTTGTTTTCTTGTGTATCTGGTTTTACCTTCTGCTCTTATCTTTTCCCTCCTGTCTGATCATCTACCACACCCTTGTGTTATGCTGATTTTCTCCACCTGTGTCTCATTCTGTAATCAGTCCAAAGTGTTTATAGTCTTATCGTCCCTTATCGTTTGTTGGATCAATGGCTTGTTCTTCAGGCTTCCATCTCAGCTTTCAAATACTTCTTGTATTACTGTGATGTTTAACTAGGACTATTTGGAACCTTGGCTGAAGATTCATGTTCATGTTTTGTTAATTTCCCTTGCCTCCAGATCCAGCTTTTTTGGTCCTCCATCTACCACAGCATTACAAATATGACATACCATGGAGACAGAAGGGTGGATTGAGAAGTGGAGAAATGAATGATTGCTTGCAATTGTAAATCATGCTAAATGCTAAATGAATGGCCACTTATATAGTGCTTTTTTAGACGTAATGAAAACCCAATGCCCTTTTAAACAGAAACATTCATAGAGCTTTATTCTATGCATTTAGGCACTTTATTACATATTCATCAAGTGCAATTTGGGATTCTGTACCTTTCATCTTTCTGTATCAAGGACAGTGAAATATACACCAGAAGCGCTGCCGAGTGAACCGCTGACCTTCTGCTCTACTTCCTGAGGTACGAGTCAGGGTTTGAGAGCATTCACAATCACTGGTATTAGTACTTTTAATATTTTTAAAGCTGTTAGCTGCTGTGTGTCATATGTCTTTAAAATAAAGCTATTTTTAAGTTGATTTATTTGCACAAACACAGGTAGTACTCACAGTAGCTTGTATAGCTTTATAGCCGCCCACAACCAAGTTGGCTTCAACATGCTGATAGATTTTTTTCCCTCCATTTCAACTGTTTTGCTGGTAATAAAAAATGTATAAATGACTTGTGATTTTTAGTATTATAGTAGTAAAAATGCAAAGTTAAGTTAAATGATTCTGAGTCATTGTGTTTCAGGCAAACAGTCACACAGCCATGTGTTAACATGCCGTTAGTCTGGAAGTTCTTGACTGTGATTAAAGACACAAAGTAAACTGCCCGGTGACTCAGTGTGTCACCCTCAGTGTAAAGCTTCAGTAAGTTTTGTGGCTCTAAAATTTATTTTGGTCAAAACTTTGATGGTAAAGGTTGCTGACCCCTGCTCTAGCCATGTATGTTACACCAGGTCAGACATCAAAGTCCTTACCTTAGTCCCTAACAAATCTCTTTCTCTACAGGCATAGGAAAGGATCATAGGAGTGCTATTGTCATATTACATTTGAGCAGGCTTTGGTTGCAGGTAAACAGTCCATGTGGAGAAAAAGATGAGGTTTGCATTTGCAAAAATTCAATCTTGAAACCATCATCTAACATATCACAGTGTTTTAGCTTTATAAAATGTATTCAGAAACTGAAAATAGCAAACGTTACACGAAGTCTTGGCCTGGATATCTGTTGACTACACTGACAGCACTGAAAAACCTTCGATTACCCTGAGAGTCTATGCCACCAGATGGGTAAATGAGTTCACAAATCGCCCTTACCCTAAGGAATTAAATCTAAAATCAAGATTTACCTACCAAACAGACCTTAAAAGGGGTCTAAGGGTCCTCACTTTTCTTAAATGTCCTCAGTCAGGTAGTCAAAACCTAACCAGTCCCTGCTTCTTTAACTAGACATTGCCCAAATGTCTGTTATGTGACTTTTGTTAAAAAGGCGAACTGAGATATCGGTCAGTAACCCCAGTTTGACATGCTCTGTGTGTGTGTGTGTGTGTGTGTGTGTTTGTGTGTGTGTGTATGAGAGGCATGTGATCTAACTGTCTCCCTGCGTGAGAAGAGAGAGAGCAGAGCATACTGAGTCAGTGTTCAACCATGCAGCCTTCTTGGAGACACTCACAAACAGCCCATTTCAACACACACACACACACACACACACACACACACACACACACACACACACACACACACACACACACGGACGCACACACCAGTCTTTGACGACACACCATGCTAAAGGAGACCATTGTCCTGTGGTGGAATACAGACGGAGAGTCCAGAGGCAATCTTCACAGGAATCTGTTCGGAAAATAGTCTTTACTACACCCTCAGGACAGCAGTTTCTCCACTGCCATATTATGCATTTCTCGATAGCGACCTATCTCTGCCTACAAATCCTTTACTTTGGAGGGTCCTCTTGACCACGTGATTAATGAGCAGCAATAAGGATGCTTGTCAGCACTGGCATAGATCAGAGGTCAACTTTGCTAGGGTTCTAAGGTCGCCGCAGCAATGTGGGGGGCCACTGTGCTGTCCACTGTATGTCTCCAGGAGAAAAACCCACTGGACTTCATGAATATTACATGAAAGCCCTGCCATGACAGGATGGAGGGGAAAACAAAAGGGCAAGATTTCATCTAAGAGAGAGGGAGAGTAGGGAAAAGACGAATGGAGGAGGGATAAAGAGGGTCCTGTGAGGCTCAACAAAGACAGGCTTTATAGCAACGAGGGTCAAATGGGCGTTTTATTCATGGTTTCCCCCTACACACTGAGAGGAGCTCCCTTAGGACCCTTTAAAGGAGAGAAGATGTGTATATGTGTGTGTCTGGGGGGGTCAAACAGTTTTCCCTCCTGGCTGAGGCACACTTGAGACAACCTTTGGTCCCCAAATATCCACACTATCCTGTTCCAAGTGACCAAAACACTGCACAGAGCTCTTGTGTGTGTGTGTGTGTGTCTGTGTCTGTGTGTGTCTTTGGGTGTCTCTGTGTTCTGTCATTTTTTATAGCCTTAAGCTCCTTATTCCCAAGAGTCTGGCAGGTATGCTTTGCTATTTCCTCATGGCTCTAACTCTGTGTATTGTTCTGATTGGGACAAGGTTAGCAGCAGATGTTCAGTCTGCAGCGGACTGCCAGCGTCGAGGACATTCCTCAGTGGCGCTCGCTGGCAAAGAGCTGACTCCATGTTCTCGAGCCGAGCCAACACTGAGTCTGTATTTAACAGAATACATTGCAATGGAGGAAATTGCAGAAATGCCGCCCCGTTTTCCCTCCACGTGCAGCACATAGTGCTGACAAAGTTAGCTCTCTGACAATCAGCTGTCATATGATTCTGCACAGAATATTTTAACATCTTTCAGTGTGTTGATGTGCTTCTACAGCTACAAGCTCACTGCTTTGATACAGTCTTAGCACCATCATTAGGATGACTTTTTTTCTACTGCTAGGTAGCTGTTTTGAGTGTAAGGTTTTACACATTTTTAGTGACTTGTTAGTGAACACTGTGAAATACTTTAATATTTTGCAGCAAAGGAGGCATGTATCTAGGTAAAGCAGAATAAGGATAAAAAGAAGAGTCAATATTGGGATTGTATTCATCTCCCTGAATAAATCTCACTGAACAAACAACCCCTCTGGGTCTGAAAAAAGCCTATAAAGCAGTGCTGAAACAACACTTCCTCCAATGGTCATTTGAGGCTTGGCTCTAAGGAGATGCAGTCCTCGTGGATTCCACTATTATAATGACCAGCTTCAAAGAAAACATGAACATATTTACAGCCTGGATCAAAAAACCCTTTTGGTATCTATAGTCTGTTTGCCAATCTGTGAAAATATACACACAGATTAAAAAAAAACTTAATTGCTTAAAATATATTTACCTTTAAAGGTCATTTGGCTAATCCTAGATGCAAAGTATTTATAATGCAATGTGGCAAATACTATGACTATCATATAGTATACTATACCATACTATCAGAAAGTTCTGATGAGTAAGAGTAATTGTTTTCCGTGGGACTTTTTCTGTCTCTCACATTGTTATGGAGGGATATTAGTTCACTTTTCTTTACGAAGTTGCTTCATTTCATTGAGGTTTGCAAACATTTGTTTATGCACAGCTGTTTTAAGATCCCTTATATGTATTTATTGGCATACGTAAGAGTTCATGGTCAACTAAATGACTGAAACGTGCCCAGGTACCATGGCTGCAGAACAAGCTCAAAGCCCACCTCTCTACTACCGTGCTGAAAGTTGGCATGAGGCGGTTGAAGATGTGTGTGGTTTGGGCCCAACATGAAACTGTAAATTACAGCTAAACATTTCAACTTTGGTCTCATCTGTCCAAATGAGATTGTTCTAGAAGTCTTTTGTTTCATTTAGATGTTATTTTGCAAAGCTAAACTATGCTAGCATTATCGTTTTAAACGTCTTCTAAACAAGCCATTTTTCTAACTGAACTGTCATTAACTTGAAGACTTAACATCCTGAGGCCTGCAGAGTCTGAGATGTTGTTTTTGGGGTTTTTTCCTGGTTCTGTGATTGCTGATTGTCTTGCACCCCACAGTGCTAAATTTGAAGCTTTACTTAGGATGGATGGTCCATGAATGAATGTGTAACATCACATCTTCATAACAAAATATTTATTTTGTTATTATAGCAAATGTGTGTACAGCTTACAACACCGCATCTTAGTAGCAAGTATAAATATCAGTAGTGCCACTCACTACAATTTATAGAATGATTTTGCCATGCTAAGGGTATCCATTTCTGTACTAAACTGGAGTACGGGTAAACTGGAGACGTAAAATGTTTTCGTGAAAGAGATTAAAATGAAGAAATCTGCGCATCGACTAAACGCGTTCACACACGAACAAAACACCATCACTATCTCTACATCATGGCACGGACAAACAAGCACTCTTATTTGCTTTATCACGATTGTCATTTCCCCTGACACCTCCTACCTATTTTCCGCTATGTCTAATATGGCTGTAATCAACATTGTAAACCTTGTGTCATTGTGAGGACACATATAATTAAAAGAGGATTAGCAATGGACGGGCCCAGATGCCTTCTGCATGTAATTAACATTCAGACAATGTGGCGGGCATACAGAGAAAACACCTGTGTTTGTGTGTGTGTTTTGTGTGTGACGCGGCTGTGGCTATTTGTGTGTATGTGTGTGTGGGCGTGTCTAAAGATGTGTATTGGTCCGTGTTTTTTGAGGGAGATTAGCCTCAGCAAATTCAGTCTGACATCAGCCAATCAGGGCCATTCAGGGTGCTAGCCTATCATCCACGGCAACATGTAGGCTGCCAGAAAATGGCATTAAAACAGGCAACATATTTACATAGTGAAGGTGGGCAACACTGACAACAGTACAGGTATCGTTTAAAGGACAAAAGTACAAGAGTTTTCTTACAGCCTTAGAATGCTTTTGAAACTATGAATACCATATTTATATTTATTTATCCAACATCTGCTAAATTAAAAACAATCATAGCATTAAGCAGAACCTGGATTAGTGGAATAGCACTAGGACCATGGGATCACACGTTTTTCTGACCTAAGCACTGCTCAAGTTGGACTGGGACCAAATTCCACAGTGCTTATGGGATGTCTTCTTAAAGTGCGGGTCTCACCTTATGTGTGTAATTTCTTACAAAACCTTGTGGATTCATTTTATTTTCCTTTTTGATACAGACGGACATCAGCTGATGCCCTCAATTACAGATAAATGAATTCTATGCAGCAAAGTAAAAAGTTGGGTTGGTGCATCCCTAGTTTATGTGTTGCGTGAGTGCGGTAGTGTTATTTGCATCTACTTAGGCGCCTATTTTGCAAACTTATTACATTCTGACAGATCAAATGGCACCAGGACATGCATTTGATAACCCGAAATTCACACGAGGTTGAGCCTTTGAGGATTCAAAGGACAATTTTCGTCCAAGATTGACTGTCATCAGACTTATATTGGTCTATCCTGACGTCAGTAAGAAACTGTTCCTTAGCTGTGGGATGGTTTGCTGCCACGTGATTATGCTGTGATCTGACATTGAGATGAGGGGATCGCAGTTGCTCTTTGCAGGCACTGTGACATTAAAGGTGATCGTCTAATGGAATTGACCTTTCAGCTTTATCTCCCTATCATGCATATATGAAGAGGATGCATCCACGGTCTGCATCTCTGGGTGAATATGTGTGTGTGTGTGCATGAATGTTTCATATGGCATGAGGTGGGCAGGCATGCTTCAGAATGTGTGTCTGACATATTTGTGCCCCATATAACCGCTTGCATGCTTATAATTCAGTATCCCGGTGTGCGCGCGTGTGTATTTAATGCCAGTGGGGTCGTCTAGCATTACTCGAATGACCACGAGATGAGGTCAGAGAGAAAGAGCACAGTAGAGACGTGAGAGTGTGTCACCCTTGACCTACAGGCCATTAGCTGATGGGTAAATAGTGTCGTCCTGCTGCTGTGTAGGGGAGAAGGTGACTGTTGCTGAATCAAGTCATTTGCTGGTCTAATTCTAAAATCTAGAAGCTGGCTTCTTTCAAAGAATCTCCATTCCTGCATCACACTAAAATGGGATAAAAAGAAACTAAGGAAAAAATATCATGAGGCGCGTACTGAAGATATTTTGGATATTTTGCATTGAAAAATTTGGAGGGTCCACCTCAATGAACAGACACTGTCTTTTAAACTATTACTGAAGTGACCTTGATTTGCAAGAAGAGGCTGAAGACTAGTAGTCACATAATGGTTAAACATTTATTTCAGAGGAGTTTCTTCTGTGCATAATGTGCAGGTCTGGATAAAATGCTATGTAATTTTAATTTCTACACAGTCGTCTGGCGTGAAAAGCGGCTTAAATCAACTTCCATTAAAATTCTTATGGCATAATTACGTACAGTACTGTATATTGTGTATCCAATATAATATGCTACAAGCAAAGTCATGCTCCTCGTGGCACTGAATTACTCTTGCAATGCTGCTTTCTGTGCTTCTGGATAAGAGGCCAAACTCAGATAATAGAGTGCCGAAGGTTAGTTGATGCCAAGCGACGGGAAAAATAAAAAGAAAACATTGACCTTAACTTTCCTTCCATAACTAATGCACAAAAAAGTCACAAGGATGACACCTGCACCAAGTTCAGGTAATTTGAATAAGTTATTAATTGATATAACGATCACTGCAAGGCTTTCATCAGACATCAGTACAGTAGGTTGTCTTGCTAATAAGGTGACTGTGTAGAGAGATATTTTATTTAATAACACTTGCATGCTAAAAGTTGCTTAAAACATCTTTATAAATAAATATATTTACATGATAAAATAATAAGGCAGCTGTAAAATACACAAAGTACTGTTTTTTCAATTACTGGAAATGCTAATAGGTTTAAGAGTGATACAAATAGTGATACAAAGTCTGCTGTTCAGTTTTACAGCAAAATACAGTCCCTTTTCCTCTGTGATGCAGGTGGTTATTATAGCTATTTGTTAGATTTGACTGGTGTGGACATGTCCCATTCTTTCCACCATTTATGTGGCTCAGAAAAGTGGTAAGATTGAGCCAAAAATGAGCCACTGAGACTGGGGAGTGGAGAGTCCCGATTAATCACATCTATAATCGGATGTGAGCAGTTGTTAATGTATTGAATACAGCAGTATGTCTGCAGCTGTATGGTGGAAGGAGGTGGGGTTTTGGGGCTGTGGTGATATTATATCATCTAAATTCAGGATACATATTTGAGGACTTGCAGCGAATGTTTTATAGTAAAGAGCTGTTCATGGAGAATAACATAGCTGTGAAAGAACAAAATAACACAGCCTTCTATAGGAAACAGCTGACAGTATTTTACTTTAAGGCCTATTATAGCATCGTATTAACAGTACAAAGCTGTTGCTGTTGATTGGAGTAGGCACACTAAAATAACAGTGTAATGCCAGTACTTTATTGTAATGTTATTTTGAAATTTGCAGTGCACTGCTGAAAAGGCGAGTCTGTTTTTCTGTTGTGACAATGTCTCACCATCTTCAGAATTTTAATGATACTTGCTTAGATTATTGTCCCCGAGGTACAGTACTTCAAAAGGTTTATGCCACCGAAATGGTTTAGGTATTCCTGAACAGAAAAATTAACTTTAGAAGTTGAACGTTATGCTCTTTTCATTTCTGAGTTCTCAGATTTGGATATTAATAATATAACTCATGCTGCTATTTGCCTACTAAAGATTTAATTTTAAGGTTTAAACAAGTTTTTGACAGATTTCTAACGTATTTGTGTTTTTCTGTTTTTTTTTATGAAAAGGGAGCGTTAAAGAAGGCAGCACTAGCGAGCAACCATGCATAAAGCCCTTTGCTTTTTTGCTCTTGATCCCCAGAAGGTGAGAAGTAGACCTTTCTCTCCTATTTTCTTTCACTTCCATTCTTATGTGTGTGCTGTAAATGATGATCAGTCTTTATCCTGATTGGAAAAATATTTCAAAGTTGTTGTTTTTTTTTTTAATTAAAATGATTATGTGAGTGTTGGCACTTCGCGTCCAAAGGGCTTGTCCTTACGAATGGTTTCCAAACACTTGCCATAGTTTATTAAGGTTCAAGATTTTTAGTATTCCTTCTAGTCTTAAAAATCAAAATGAGAACTGGAGAAATGTTTGGATGCATGAGGTTTAGAGGCAACACTTGAATGTCCATTCCTCTTGTCTGCCACTGAGTGCTGAGTGGCTCTGACTGCTCTAAGAGAGCACTCTGCTTCTCAGGGCTAAATCACTCAGGACTCATAAAGAAAGGACTCGCAGCTCAAATACCGACAGCGTTAGCTGAGCACACAGGCAAATGTCTGTGTGTTTTGAAGGCCTGCTGCTCTGGTGCCTTTCTGTCAGAACATTTTTATTGAGCATAAACATGTTATATCAATAACCAAATGCATTAAACGTGATGTTAAGGTATAGTTAGAATTTATTTTCATGTATGTCCTATATGTGGACATTTGTGTTACTTTTTGTGTCTTATTATAAAAAAAAGATTTCACAATCTTATTTTTCTGTGTGTCATCATAGTTTGAACTTCTTCAGGTGCACATTAGTTTTTATTTTTTGCATTTCTATTCAATCCATTGTTGACTAATATAATGGAATACAGTGTAGTGGTGTTCATGCGGACATGAGGCACATACATGCGGTCTTATGGACTTTTTAATGTTACAATGTTCGATCCATTGTCATACCTAATGAAAAACAGGTTAATGCTTAATAATAGATGTGACTTAATGATACTTTAATAAACATCATGATTAACAGTTAATGCTGTAAAAGTTCTTATAAAATTCCTACCGTCAGTCTGAAAAAGACATTACCTGTTGCTGCAGAATGTCGTCAAATGAAACTATCATTTAAAATGAGCTGTGAGCATCTCCCTACTTGAAGAGCATTTCTGTTTGTATTCCTGAAACGCCTGTCCTCCCAGATGTAAATAGATTGTGAAGAAGAAAGAGAGGGAAGACAGAGAGAGTTAGAAGAAGGGAGCAAAGGGAGGCGATAAGCTTCAGCCTGTCAATCAGTGAGAAAGATAAAAAAAAAACCCTCATAGTCCCATCAGCTGCGTATCTGAGTCTGGGTACTTCTACATTCAACTAGAACTCAAAGACAAAGGAACTCACTCAACAGGCGTGAATGCACAAAAGTGCTTTAAGATGTGTCCACGTAGATCTGGTTCAGGTGAAAGGTGTAGTAGTAGGAGACTGACTCTCAGAGTAAAGCTGGAAATAAACCTGAAGAACATCAACAACATCTTGCCAGGGGTTTGCTTTTATTCACCTCAGATTTCACCGGTCAGTAGCATAAGACCATTACAAGCTGGATGAATTTGAATTTCATGATTAAGGAAACTTTACTCTGGCCTTTACTCTTCTAGGATTAAAACATCATAATATATGTGGCCTAATTCGACCAATTACTTTGTGTATTTACAACATGTGTTGAATTTCCAGATGTGTACTTGCACTTTTCAAGACATGCACATCAGCATGCAGCTGTGGAATCTATGGTTGAGTAGCTGCTGTGGCCCCCTCAAGGCAAAGAAAGGCAAGCAAGAGCTCATTTACTCATTCATATCACTCAGAAAAACGGAATACGGAATTTACAGAATAAAGAAGATGTAACTGAAACCACATCCACAAATCTTCAAGGAGAGCAGAACTGCAAGGGAGGACACAACAACGAGGGACACTGAGGAGTTAAATACACACATGAGGTAACTGGGGAGAGAGGAAACAGCTGGGAACAGAACAGAATCCAGCTAGCGAGATAAAGGGAAGGAAAACTAAACACAACACACAGATGAGAGACTATCAAAATAAAACTGGGAGTAACAAACAAGGACTAAGACATACGGACGGGGGAGACAGGAAGGTAAACAAACAGTGACAATACTGAGCCACACACGGAAACAAGAGGGAGGCAGGAATAACCAGGGATGCATAAACCAGACTAAAGCTATAGAAAACTCCAAACATCCACAAAACTCAAAACGGACCATGACAAAATTTTTGATATTGCCAGAATTTGTAATCAGGATATCTTTGATTGCTAGATGTTGAAATTGCCAGCTTTGAATCACATTCATTGTGTGACAAATTTTGGGTTTTGGATTGAAAGCCAATAACCTTGTAGGGTCTTTACCTTACGATATAAAGTGCCTTGAGGCACTCACAATGTGCAAGCCATGAGCACTGCTAACAAATACAGAAGTCTAGTATATAAGCAATAATATCTGCTGGCACCAAAATAACTGAGAACAGATAAACTTGATTTACTGCTTAGACAGACGAGGACAAAACCTATATATTTAAAAAGAAATCCAACATCTGAGGATAAATTTTCATTCTTTCATTTTGCAATTCTGTTTTCTGCAGGAGCCCAAAAACCTATTGATCTCATTATGTATAAAAAAGTAAGAGAAAGCGACCAGACGAGGCGTGGTGGAGTACGAAGATTACAGCAGGACTGCGTACACCCCCAGAATTACCCAGCCTCCATGGCTCCAATCTATTTCAATTGGACATGGCTGCTATGTGTGTAGCATCGTCTCTTACATACACTTCTCAAGCTGCATAGCCCATAAACAGAGTGGTGGACTGCATTCTGATTAGACACACACAGACACACACAGACACACACACACAGGTTCAGGTATGAAGGCATAATGTCCATGTCTGTATGTAAAGACACACACACACACACACACACACACACACACACACACACACACACACACACACACACACACACACACACACACACCAGCTGTTTACTACTGTCAGGAGTAATAAAAACAACATGAGTCAGTTTGAGAAAAGCATTTGTGAGAGAAATCTAAAACTAAAACTCCATATGGTCCCTGTGTCTCTGTCTCTCCATCAGCTTTTTCTTCCCACTCTGCAGAGAAAATGCAGCGTTGCATGAGTTTGGTGGAGAGATGACAGATCATCGCAGACACTGACAACCTGTATAACACTCATAGCTTCAAAATTACACTCAAATTTTCAGCTTTGAGACGCAACTCGGGATGAATTAAGGCGAGAAAGAGAGAGCGCGACGGAGCCAGCCGCAGAGGATGACAGCAATGTTTATTGAGTTTTTTTCCTCACATTATGGCATGTCACTTTTAACAAGGCCCTATCACAATATGTTACAGGCTACAGATATTCGTTCACTTCCAGTTTCATTCTGTCTTGCCTGGAATGATTCAAAGGGATTAAAATGAAGTTGCCGAACGAGGAAAAGTCGGGTCATTGAAATGCAAAGTACGTATTCATTTTTTCCTCCCTCGGTCCATTCAGCAGTGACGACTTTAAGCGGAGTTGCATACCAGCCTGAGCTGCAGGAGGAGAAACAGCAGCACTTGTGCTTCACACAGAGAGAGAGAGAGACTGTTATAGAAATGTAACACATTGCCATCTGCAGGCAAGTCAAATCGGCAGGCGGGGAGTCAAGCACACACATAGAAACATTCACACACGCAAGCAAGCAGATGAACCCGCTGAGAGCGAAACAAACTTGTCTAATTTAATCAGAAAACTCATCACAGAAAATAAATTGCACTCCTGAACTTGTTTATTATTCATTCATTCACTGTTGAGGCCGGACAAACTGCTATTTTACACAGAACAGAAATAAATAGGAGCTCATGGAGCTCATGGTGGCGAACTCTGAAGTGAAGCGGATGGCCAGGGCGTGTAGTGTTATTGAGCTCATGCTTTGAGGAATAATTGAAAACACGCAGGATAAGTTCCATGTTTATTGATCCCACATGAATTTCCCTCCGTCTAAAAGGAAAAAGAAAATGACAATATCCTGTGAGCAAAAAAACAAAACAAAAAAAATCTTTAATTTCACATTTGTGCTATATGGGAGATCAAACCTGCGCACAGGCTTGAGCACAGTTATACACCGACTGGAAACCACTCTGACACATGTAGACACACACTCAGACACACACACACACTCTCACACAGAATGAAATGAGAGCCGTCAGAGGACCAGTGATGGAAAGCAATGGTGACATCAGCCGTCAGCCAACATCAGCCCCGGGAAGATCGCCGTGACAACCACAACATCGACCCCTCCGAGAGATTATCGTCAGCTGCTGCCTCACGGCTACAAGCTGCACAAACACACACACGCACAGCT
This sequence comes from Astatotilapia calliptera, assembly GCF_964374335.1. Lineage (NCBI taxonomy): Eukaryota > Metazoa > Chordata > Actinopteri > Cichliformes > Cichlidae > Astatotilapia > Astatotilapia calliptera. The sequence continues at coordinate 22,110,036 of NC_137438.1, forward strand.
TGCCCAACTGACAGAATAAAAATTAAACTTAATACAATGATTTGCAAAGAGTAAGTATAAACTGCTTAGTTTTTAATTTGGCTCACCAGAGACTCGCAGCGACAGGACAGTATTTTGGAACAACTTTTTTAAAAGAGAAAACAAATAATGCAAGAAGCAAGTCCAGGAGTGAGGCAAAAACACGTTTTGAATGCAGGAGAAATGAGCGCAGGTTTTATAAGGGTCTGTGTCTTTGCTCTCCTTTTTTTTTTTTTTTTTTTTGCCTGTCCCATTTGGTTCTTTAGCCATCAGAATTGTTGTCTGAAGACCAACAAGGATACCCAATGGATTTACTTTGCCAAATGGATCATCGTGGCATTGCCGTATTGGTCCATGTGATCGACCTTTGTTTTTATTATTTATTATATTTTATTTTCAGATGTTACAGACGGGACAGACATGAGTGAGGGATAGGAAAGGGAGAGAGAAAGAGGAAGGAAAAGAAAAACAGAAGGGAAGAGGGACAGTGAGAAAGGGGGGGGGAGAAAAAAAATCTCCTGGATCACCTGTTGAGAGAAGAATAGAAAACAAGCAAAAAAAAACCCAAAGCAACATACTAAACACAACACCATCGCATTAATCTAGCTAAGTGTAACCAGCAGTAAATACTAAATATTCAATGTTGTTGTGCAGCACGCAGGACAGACAGCGCACAATGTGCTTTGAAGTAGCAGCCAAGAAAGGTGTAATTTAAGTCTACGAGCAGTGAACACCCGTGCGCATACCTGTGTGGATCAGCGCGCTTGTATTCAAATGGTTTCCACATGTAATGGTCTGCAAGAGCATGTAGCGAGCCATAGCCCCGTCCCACAGGGCATGAAGCAGGCATGGAGGAGATCCAGGCCCCAGACATCCAGAGGCCTCAGAGTGCGAGAGCCCAAGGAGGACCACCGGAGGGGCATCCGTGCCACCCTCATGGGAAGGGCTGAGGATCCCCAGACGAGGCGTCACCCAGTAGCCACCGAGCAGAAGCTAGAGGAGGCTGCACTGGCGTGCCCGCCGGCAGCCAGCTGTGCCAGAGTGAACCGAGCCGCAGGCCCAGAGGCCGGAGGGCCCCCCGCACCCCGAAGGAGGCCTGACCAAGCAACAGGCACCAGGCCCCGCCAGGTATCCACCGGGAGTGAGCCGGTACATACCTGAGTGCCCAGCCCCGGACACCAAGAACCACCAACGCACCGACCCCTGAGGGCATCAGTCACCGGCAGGGAGTGTGGTGAGGGGAGATAGGCCTTGGAGGGCCTGGGAGTTCCCAGAGAGGTGGAGTCTAAGACCCGACCTGACATATAGACACAGACAAACAGGCACACACAGACACAAACATGTATTCCCACCCTCATGAACACATATACAAACACTCAGCACTCACCCAACGTAAGGATTGACATAAATGGACATGTACACACAATCACACTCCCCAAACATACTCTATACCCCGGGTCCAGGTACCCTCTCCCCCAGAGGGGGAAACAGAACCCAGACCCAAGAGATGTTACCCTTCCCCCGGGGTGGAGGCAAGCAGACCGTCCCAGGCTCCGCAGCAGCAGGGAGGCCAATCGGACAGCTAACATCTCCTCCCAGCCCCCCCCGCCCCAATGGCTAGCAGAGAACGGGGGTGTGTCTTTGCTCTCCTAAGGTGAGGTGACACCTGATTTTGCACATTTGTTCTGAATCACTGGCATATCATTAGAATTCACTCTGATTGAAAGCTAAATTGTGAAGCTCTTCTATGTGGAGGCAGGTATGATGTCCTCATTCAACAAATACAGGCTGCAAGCCATGAAGACATGTTTTTCCAGGGAACGATCCTGTCAAGCCTCTCCATGCGACATCTCTCGACAGGTCACCAAGAAAGTTCGAAAACCAAAACGCCTTCATTTTTATTAAATAACATCAAAAAGAAACAGCAACAATTATTTAGTCTAAAAACGACACTAACAATGCTACATGTTTCAATAGATTACCAGACATCCACCTCATTGTGAGTCCATCCACAGAATTATACCCTCACAGAACAGTCAGCCGAATAATACCAAGGACCAGTTGGCAAGTAAGTGCAAGGCTATCATCCACAGTGGTGATTAACAAAAACCCCCAAAGGAAAATAAAAAACTAAAGTTAGTCTCCAACTATGCTGCTAAAAGATACTTACTCACAATGGGTTGCTGACTGGGTGATGACTGGGTGTGCATGTTGAAGTTAGTGAGGATAATCTTTCCCAATACGGCTTAGTAGGGCTGCAACCAGATCAAACCAGATCTTTATAGATACATACTGAGGTGTTAAAACTCGTCATTAAAGGTACAGGGGAGGGGAATGAGTTAAGGGCTCGCTAAATAGTTCTCTTAGTAGCCCTATCCCTACCTTGTTTTTGTGCTTATCCCAGATGCTGACATGCCCTAGGTTTCCTCTCATTTAGGTGTTCCTGGAAAACCTCATCTGGCCCATTTTGATGCAAATGAGGAGGATTTCCAGGAACCCACTGGATGTCTCCGGTGAGATCCGAGCTAAAGTTGAGGTCAGCGACATAGTTCAAGTAATTTGCTACTTGCACTTGAATTTTGTTCTTTAGGACATTACCCACAACTTGTGACTAAAGGTGAAAGTCGAAAAGTACAGCAAGAACTCAATTTGAGAATCTTTTTTTTTTTTCACAGCACTATGCACCTATCAGCAAACACTGGGTCTGTCTTAAGGTATCCACATTTTAAGTGATGACATATCAACCCGCCCATTACAGCTGCTTTATTGTATCTTGTTTTATTTAATGTAAACGAGTCCCTAAAAGTAATCTGTGGTCAACGTCAGCCTCCCAGGTTTCTTATTAGTACTGGCGAATAAGACTAGGCTAACAAGGATTTCAATGTGGACATTAAGCGCAGGATGAGAAATATTTCATAGCAAGTCATCCAAACCACCAACAGCATATGAATGACTAACCTCGTGTTGTGGGTGGATCATCTCAGGCGTTCTCTTGACTGAAGTTTGATCTGTTGTCACTGCTGTTCCCCTGCTACATGATTGCATTAGCTGTGTAGCTAGCTGCCAGGTAACACACCATTACATGCTAGCAAACTCAACTTCAGTAACCTTACAATCATTGCTGCTGTTTAGTTTCCTGTATTCTTGTGATAACAGAACTATACGTTTTCGTTTTTTAGAAATCCCTCAGTCAGAACATGATAAATCATCTTTAGATGAAAACTAGTGTTGGCGTACTGATGCCGCTCCCGATCCTTTTTTTCTGACCTGGTGAAAAACCAAAACGAACGACTCGAGACAGACTTCTTCAATTCAATCAACTTCTTTATTTCAATCCCTGCGCAGGAGGGAATCAGCTCAGCATAAAGCAGATTCGAAGGGCAGTCCTTCGAACTGTTACATTTATATTATTCCAAAGTTCCTTATTTACCTTCCACCTTTCCTGTTATTCTGATATCACATTCGCCTATACGTCATACACAGTTTCAATCAAAACAACTTCTTCCTCCCTCATCTATCGTCTTCAACCTTTCCTTTTAAGGTCTTGCATCTTTAACCCCTTTCCTAAATGCATGTCTTAATTGTTTATGTGTGTGTGTGATGTACATGTTTCTATCTGCAATGTGTGTGTGTGTGTGTGTGCGGGTCATGTCAAGTGTCATGAGTGTGCGCTTTGTAGGTGTCAAGTGTGTTGCGCCAGAGGTTTACGCTCTCCTCCTTAGTTCTGCTTTTCTAGTCTATACTTATCCAAGGTGTTCGACTGTTCTTAACGCTGCCCTTTTGCCCCCCGTTATCTACTGTAACTTCTGTACTATTTCTTAGTATCTCACCTATGCATCTTTTTCCTGTGATGTTGCTTCAACTATTCTTACCCCTAAGGTCACACAGGGGCCTGCTTAAAAGTATAATGTTTAAACAGTATAATGCTAAAAAGCTATATAATGCTATATAATTCCACACTAGCAAGCTAACTTCCTGCTAATTTCCAACACCGTTAAACTTTGTAAATCTTCTTTTTTCATGGATGCCTGGATGTGAAACTTAACACCTGTGAGTGCAGAACAAAACGTTAAAACTTTATTGGCGCTGAAAGATTTGAGTCATTTCTAACTCTCAGTGATATTGAAGGGGTTTTTTTGGCTATGGGAACCAAATAAGCATTTGGACCCAGAAATGGCTAATGATGTCAGATTTAAGAGGCGAATAGGTTTAAAAAGATGTTTCTGCACATTGTGCCCTCGCTGTCATGAGCTACACGTGACTGGATGAACAGCGCTTCTGTCTCCCCTAGACACTCCTGACAACTCAAAAAATTTTAATACCCTTCCAGCAAATGCTTCCAAAATGGATTGTGCAACTGCACAGTAAATAGAAAAACGTGGAAATAATGGATGTACTACTACCCTTGCTTATGAGCACAGTCCTTAACTTAAGATTGCAGCTTTCTCCTAACAAAAAATGTGGAGTCTGTCTTTTCCAATTCTGTCACCTTATTAAAATTACAGAAGAAGGATGAAGACCATTTTAACATTTTGACGTCGGTGATGGTGGTAGTGGTGATTACCACAGCAGGAGTCGAGGAAAAGGAGAAGGAACTAGAGCTGGCAGCACATCTCGCGCATGGTTACCATTTGTGGAAATCACAGTTATCTGTGCCTTTGCTCTATTGGCATTCAGTCGAGAATAAACATCACCAGAGCAAAACTACCACTTGCTCCGTCATTATCACCAGTAAAGCATGCAAGACAATATGCAAATACATTCTCTGGCATCTTCTCAGATATATATTCAGTGTATAGAAAAAGAAAATCCTGGATATTAGACTTCGGCTGGTTCATTGGCTCAGCTGGTTGTGTGTGTTTTTAATTAAGCACTTCTTTAGTTCAATAAGCCAAATATGTATGGTATTCATTATCCTAAATTAACACTAATGATTTTCCACATACAAACTGATTTACTTGAATCCAACAAAATTATGATGTTACGTTTCTTACTTTGCTTTCTTTCCTGTTTTTTTCCCCAGTCATTCTAAAATTGATAATGTACATTCTGTGCTCCATTTTCTTTCATATTCAAATGTTGTACTTTCGACTCTGTGGCAGTCTCTCACTGGCAGCGTCCCTGCATAACCAACACATCCTCAGCAGACTCGACATATTTTAATACTTGTATTTGATTTTTGTCTTACTTCATCATATTTGCTCCATTTCTGCTTCATAATTAATCTTTTGCATTGGGTGTCTGTGTTTATTCCAGCTGACACTAATCCGCTCCTTAAAAAATAAAACAACTTGTAAATGGACTTCTCCTGTGGTGCGACAGAATCCTCACACAACTTTAGATTTTGCGCTCACTCGAATTCCAGGGTGCGTTGCGTGATTTGGAGCTCACGGCAGCGGTTTGTACTGTAAAATGTGTGAACTGGGGTTGAACTCTGCAGCGCGTGGTGAGAGTCCCCAGTCCCCTGTTGGGAAGGGAAAGAGAAAGAGGAGGCAGAGAGGCTCCTCTGGAGATAAGACTCACAGACTTAATCCTCTTGATGAAGCCTCAGCCTTAGCCCCGCTCTGTTTATCTACCATTCAAAGGCTCCAACAGGACCGGATGGGAACATGGAAAATAGATTAGGCTTCTCCTGTCTAGACACCACACATGCGCACATACGTACAGTAATACGCACTGCTATAGTGACAAATGTTGACAAGGCAAATGACAAAGTGTGGTGTCATAGAAAATAAACATTTCAAAGACAGCAAAGTTATTGCAAGTTTTCCAAATTGATTATTAAGTGGATTTTTCCACACACATCTGGAGACTGGAAGGTGACCGGATGTGATCCAGAATCCCAAATGGGCAGAATGTCATACTTTTCAGTGCTTTTCAAATTCATTAGTTTATCTCATTGCCTTCTAAATATGCTAATTGAAAAGAACATGAACATGTTGATATTCAATCACACAACTATTAACAAACATGCATGTCTTCTCTTCATTTCTTTTTGCATGTGGACAGCATTTTGAAGTGAAAATGTTTAAATCCCAGCCTTAGAAGTGAAGTTGAAGATATATCTTGTGCTAGTGGTGGTTGTAATCTAGTCAGTTCAGTTAGAAAACTGCCATTAGAAATGACTGATTAATTACAGAAGCAGAATACATTTAAAGTTTTTCATCTAAGCCCCGGGCTCATCACTCCCTGTAAATATTATTCACAGAGAAATTGGGGAGTGATGAGTAAGGATCCCAGTGGTCTCTGCAGGTGGATGCTGGAGTGGCTGAAACAGCTTGCAGCGATGCAAGGATGCAGTGGGAGCAATGGGGAATTCTGCATCCTTAACAGACCATCAAACTGGGAAGGTGTGTTTGGTATGAATGAGTCACGTTAGTGTTTATGATGCAAAATGAATTACCTGCTTGGACTTGCTCACATACTTTGCTTCATTTATCTACACCGATATGTGGTTTACGGTAATACAAAAAAAGCAACTGGATTTAATGTCTCAGAATATAGTTTGGTTACCCTGTTTCATTTTTTAGTCTCTTACTCCAATTGCATGTTTTCATGCTTAAGAAGAACAATGTGATATGGTTGTGTAAATTGGGAGCATTTCTTCACTAGCAGCCTTTAACTTGTACCACAGACAGGTAGTGAAAAAATTCAATACAATATGATATTTCAGGCAGACATGAATCTTAGTTGGGTTTTTTTTAGTCATGGTGTTTCAGTGATATAAAGTACAAATATATGTTAACTGTTTGCATTGTGTTATCAAACATTCATATATTATCTGTGCATTTTAAGAAAATGAACAAGGCCTGGAATTTGACTCTAACCTTTTTGCTTCATTTAACACCTTAAAATGAAATTCAGAAAGTTTATAACTCAATAGTGGCTAATTTGCTGTACTACTTATGTGTCATGGTAGGACAGTCCCCACCGATCGACCTGCCTGTGTTTGTTTTTGTGTGTGTTTTCCTCTCCGTTTTCTTCCTCTCCATCCTGTGGTGATTGTTTATGTGTTGTGACATCTGACCCGGAAGCACCTCCGCGCTAGAGCCGCCACACCTGAGACTAATTCGGTGTCCAGCTTCTTCCAATCGTCCACCGTCTTGAGCAGAGCTACTTAATGGTGTGGTGGGGCGACAGTCAGCGCTGGAGTATTGCACTAAGCCTGGTAGTAGCCCAAGCATTGTGTCGTGAAGAATGTGTACACCTGCAAGAAGAGAGACTTACTGTCTGTTGTGTTTGTTTCCACTAGGAACGGAGGAGGAATGTATTTTTTGGAGGTGGATCACAAGCACTGGTGTATTTCTGGAAAGGGGACAGAAACGCACTACCACGCACTATCGGGGAACTAGGAGAAGAGCACTGTGGATTGCTTGCATGTTAAAATGTTAACTGAAATAACTTTCACTGTAAAAAGTCTTTCATCAAGAGCTCCGCATCTGGGTCATCTAATTCCACTCACTGTGACATTATGTATAACTACTATATGTGGTTTATATATATATATATATATATATAAAAAAAAAAACACCCAGCACGCCCCTGCGGGCGGTTTATCCTTCAAGCTCGGGTCCTCTACCAGAGGCCTGGGAGCTTGAGGGTCCTGCGCAGTATCTTAGCTGTTCCCAGGACTGCACTCTTCTGGACAGAGATCTCCGATGTTATTCCCGGGATCTGCTGGAGCCACTCGCCTAGCTTGGGAGTCACCGCACCTAGTGCTCCGATTACCACGGGGACCACCGTTACCTTCACCCTCCACATCCTCTCGAGCTCTTCTCTGAGCCCTTGGTATTTCTCCAGCTTCTCGTGTTCCTTCTTCCTGATATTGCTGTCATTCGGAACCGCTACATCGATCACTACGGCCGTCTTCTTCTGTTTGTCTACCACCACTATGTCCGGTTGGTTAGCCACCACCATTTTGTCCGTCTGTATCTGGAAGTCCCACAGGATCTTAGCTCGGTCATTCTCCACCACCCTTGGGGGCATCTCCCATTTTGACCTCGGGACTTCCAGGTTATACTCGGCACAGATGTTCCTGTACACTATGCCGGCCACTTGGTTATGGGGTTCCATGTATGCCTTGCCTGCTAGCATCTTGCACCCTGCTGTTATGTGCTGGATTGTCTCTGGGGCATCTTTACACAGCCTGCACCTGGGGTCTTGCCTGGTGTGATAGACCCCAGCCTCTATGGATCTTGTACTCAGAGCTTGTTCTTGTGCTGCCATGATTAGTGCCTCTGTGCTGTCTTTCAGTCCAGCTTTGTCCAGCCACTGGTAGGATTTCTGGATATCAGCCACCTCCTCTATCTGCCGGTGGTACATACCGTGCAGGGGCCTGTCCTTCCATGATGGTTCCTCGTCTCCCTCCTCTTTCTTGGGTTTCTGCTGCCTGAGGTATTCACTGAGCACTCGGTCAGTTGGGGCCATCTTCCCAATGTATTCTTGGATGTTCCTTGTCTCATCCTGGACTGTGGTGCTGACACTCACCAGTCCCCGGCCCCCTTCCTTCCGCTTAGCGTACAGCCTCAGGGTGCTGGACTTGGGGTGAAACCCTCCATGCATGGTCAGGAGCTTTCTTGTCTTTATGTCAGTGGCTTCTATCTCCTCCTTTGGCCAGCCTATTACCCCAGCAGGGTACCTGATCACGGGCAGGGCGTATGTGTTGATGGCCCGGATCTTGTTCTTACCATTCAGCTGACTCCTCAGGACTTGCCTGACCCTCTGCAGGTACTTGGTGGTTGCAGCCTTTCTAGCGGCCTCTTCATGGTTTTTTCCATTTGCCTGCGGGATCCCCAGGTACTTGTAACTGTCCTCTATGTCTGCAATGTTGCCTTCTGGTAGTTCAATCCCCTCAGTTCTGACTACCTTCCCTCTCTTTGTTACCATCCGACTACACTTCTCCAGTCCGAACGACATTCCAATGTCATTGCTGTATAGCCTGGTAGTGTGGATCAGTGAATCGATGTCTCGTTCACTCTTGGCATACAGCTTGATGTCATCCATGTACAGGAGGTGGCTGACAACTGCTCCGTTCCGTAGTCGGTATCCGTAGCCAGTCTTGTTAATGATCTCACTGAGGGGGTTCAGGCCTATGCAGAACAGCAGTGGGGACAGAGCATCTCCTTGGTAGATCCCGCACTTGATGGTAACTTGTGCTATGGGCTTGGAGTTGGCCTCTAGTGTTGTACGCCACATCCCCATTGAGTTCCTGATGAAGGCTCTTAGGGTCCCATTGATCTTGTACAATTCTAGGCATTCCAGTATCCAGCTGTGGGGCATTGAGTCATAGGCCTTCTTGTAATCAATCCAGGCAGTGCACAGGTTGGTCAGTCTGGTCTTGCAGTCTCGGCTGATTCTTCTGTCTACCAGTAGCTGGTGTTTTGCACCTCTGGTATTCTTGCCAATTCCTTTCTGTGTCCCGCTCATGTATTGACCCATGTGCCTGTTCATCTTAGCCGATATGATGCCTGACAGGAGCTTCCATGTAGTACTGAGGCAGGTTATTGGTCGGTAGTTGGAGGGGACCGGTCCCTTCTTGGGGTCCTTGGGGATCAGGACCGTCCGGCCTTCAGTTAGCCATTCCGGGTGTCTCTCGTTAACTAGCAGCTGGTTCATTTGTGCTGCCAGACGCTCGTGGAGTGCAGTCAGCTTCTTCAGCCAGTAGGCGTGAACCATGTCGGGCCCTGGTGCTGTCCAACTCTTCATACTGGAGACCCTTTCTTGGATATCTGCCACTGTGATGGTTACTGGACCCTGTTCAGGGAGGTCGCTGTGGTCTGCCCTCAGATCCACTAGCCACTGAGCATTGCCGTTATGGGTTGCATCCTTCTCCCATATGCTCTTCCAGTATTGCTCCGTCTCCAGCCTTGGTGGTGCTGTTCTCTTATTGTTCCCTTGCCACTGAGAGTACACCTTTGCTGGTTCTGTGGAGAACAGCTGGTTTATTCTCCTGCCTTCTATCTCTCTGGTGTACCTCCTCAAGCGGCTGGCCAAGGCTGTGAGTCTTTGCTTGGCAGTTTCCAAGGCCTCGGTATGGACAGCTTGCTGTATTTCTTAGGCACCTTATTTGTCGCACCTTTCTGCAACTCTGTTAGTTGGCTAACCTCCCTCCGTGCTACTTTGATCTTGCCCTCTAGCCTCCTTCTCCATGGAGGGTACTGCCCCTTGTGGCTGTTCAACTTGTAGCCAAGCATCTCACTGATCACTGCTGCCGTATTGTAGATCAGCTTGTTAGTGTCGGTAATCGTGGTTGTAGGTATTGCCCGTAGTGCTGCATTAACATCATCTAGCAGACCTTCTGAGGGTACTTCACGTAATCTTGGTAACCGGCTACGGGGGATCCAGGTTTCAAGCTTGGCCATGATCCTATTTTTCAGGTCAGTTCCTCTCGCACTCAACGATCCTTCTCCTATCGCACTTGGGGCTATGTACCCAATCTCGGGTGGGGGTGATGATATCTCCCCCCTGATCTGGCGTCCTGACTCCTCCTTGCCGTAGCATTTGTGTTGTACCTCGTCAATCTCTAGCTGTGAGAGCAGTCCCTTCTTTCGAATGTTGGAACACTGAGCTACTAGTTGTTTCGCCGTCATTGTGGATGTTGGGTAGCGAAGAATCCATAGGTCCCTCATCCTATTCATGTAGCCCCTTCCGCCGGGGTTACTTGCGTAGTAGCATTCCAACAACGCCCTGTTTTCGTCCCTTGCCCACCGATGCCTTCTTGTTCCAGTAGCCCACTTTTCGTCAGGGTGCCCTGGTTCCTCAACACCTGACGCGGACCTTGTTGATCCGGGCGACGTCCGAGCCGGCATGCCTTCATATTTATCTGTCTCGCTCATGTCTGCGGTAGGCTTGCTTTAGCATAGGGGGTCTAGCCTTAGGACCCTTACTGGATACAGACGCCCCAGGCAGGAATCGAACTTGCGATTCCTGGGTGTTTGTGGGTGTGGACGAAGCACCAGCACTCTTCCGTCAACAACCAGCCAGCCTTGCCGAAGTCTCTGAGTGGCCAGCATAACCTATTTTTTTTCTATATATATATATATATATATATATATATATATATATATATATATATATATATAAATATATATATATATATATATATATATATATATATAAAAGGGCATTAGACTAGATTAGAATAGAATAGCCTGTTATTGTCATTGTACATGTACAATGAAATTGTGGCACTGACTTTAGAGAGCCTTCTTTCTGGCAATACTTGATTTATGTAGATTATAGTCAGAAGCTAGATTAAATAAGATAATCCAAATGAACAGAACATGAGCACTTAAGTTAATCATGAAGCTTATGTGTAAGTCCAGTAGGGAGGATCTGTAGTCACTACTTACACTCCTGGATATCTGTGTTTTAGTCTCTTCTTTACATCACTTCTGCTTTCCCAAGATGTCAAACTCAATTTTCTCGTTATCACCTCGGCCTGTCATTTTCACTGCTCTTCTATCATTCTACCTTTCACTCTCATTCGTGAAACCACCCACCTCTTTCTCGTCCATATATTTTGCAATACATAGATGGTTGAGGATCTCTGAGAGATCTCATCCTGCTTGCTCAGGGGTCCTGTCTTACATTTTGCCATTGCTGTACTAAGCTTAGCTTTAACATTTCCTTTAAATTAGCTCTCTTGGTTCATTATTCTAACAATTATAAGGTAAGAGAAACATAATTTGGTCATGGTTTGAATTTTGTTTATCAGTTTTGACTTCTGTGAAACAAATTTCTCTCAAAGTCTGTGCTTAGTTGCAAATTGTGCTTCAGTCACACGAGACAATTCAAGCAGGAAAAGTGAGAAGAGTTATTGTGTGATCAAAGGATTACAGGGGATTTAGTGAGCAAAGAGTTAAACTTCTTGGACTTAAAGTAATGTGGGGTCATTGTTGCATTTAGTGTCCAAAAAGTAGGAGATCAAGGTAGGGTATAAAGAAATAATGGCCTGACTGAAGTCAAATTTAAAATACTGGATCAAAGTGATAGACGTTTTAGTGAAGTTGTGCAACACTGTACTTTAAAGGGATATAAAGCTGATGAACAATAACCTTTCATTCACCAAAGAATATCATTCGTATGCAGACTAGAAAAGCCTGTTTAAAACAAACAAACAAAAACACACTTTTAAACAATTTACCATTTTCTATAACTAAATCTCATTTCATTTGTTGGATATAAACTTAACATACTGGATTCTTACAATTATCCCTGCTCAGTCTATTATGCCACTATCACAAATTCAGGACTCCTATCACCTGCATATGAAGCACACCATCAGCAATGTGGGGTTTTGACTCTAAATGTTCAGGGTGACGACTACGTGACGATTTACAGGACTCACTGCACCGTGCTCACAGCTTTGAGCCACCCATCTGTGCTAATTACACGCTTGTCCTGATAAGTTCTTCACCTCCAAATAAATCAACACTCTCAGGGGCAACTATTATAACCACATCAACTGCAAAATAGCACATTATTTCCTTCACCTTTGAATTAAGAACAACTTAGAGTAAATCAAGCGACACAAACGTTAGTCAATCATACTTTCCTCCAAAAATTTGGTGCTCTGCAAGTGACAATCCTACAAATATGTAGAGTAGCCTGAAATATAACTATGTCAGATGATCTGATGAAAGTGGAACTATGACTGTGTGTTTGCTGGTCAAGAGCAGCTGCCCCATAGAGGCTGAAAGGAAGCTGCCTTTCCTGTTCAAAGGTGTAGTTTGACTTTTGAGAAACTGAGGACTCTGCAGGCCTTTTAGGTTGTGAATTCCGAAATATACCCCCATCATTTGTTTTACTCTAAAGTTAATGATGATTTACAAAATTAACATGATGTATTGAATACGGCTTGAAATAATGTATTGAGGTCATAAACACAGATGGAAGAAGTTTCCTGAGGCACGGAGACAAATAAGAAGTAGAGTTCATTTGTTAATGACTTTAATATAATCTGACTTCTCTTTCTAACCACAGCAGTCACCCACTGCTGGTATTAGAAAGAATCCACGTTTATGCTAGTTACAGTTGGGCTTAACTTTTTAAACTTGTGTTCATTTTTTAATGGAGAGCTGATATGTAAAACATGTAATTTGACCTACACTGATTTGATTTGCCTCAAGTTTTTGCTTCGCTCATTGGATTGGATCTGGAACTGACTCATGAAGGACAGTGGACCAGTGAAGTTAATGACTATGAAAAAGTCACGATATGTCAAAAGCCATAACCAAAACAACACGGTGACCTGCCACATTATCAGAACATTAGCTCAGCCCCATGTAAAAGCAAATATTAAAGTGTCTAATGTTTTTTTTTTAAAAATGTAGAAGCTCGAAATGACAGGAAAAAAAATGCTAACTAACTAAAATCACTTAGAACTGAAAAAATAACAACAAATAAATATTAAGTCCTTGCAAAAAACTTTCTCTTTGTGAAGTGTCCAATTTTGAAATTGGAAGGATTATCTCAATTTTGTAGCTCAGTTGGCTTCCTTTAAAACAACATTGCATCATTTGTAGTTGGTACAAAACAGCATAGCAGCCTACATCAGTATTCCTACTGCCAAGTCGATGGTCACATGTAGTTCAAAGTGTGTAATTTTATTTTGTTTGTAGTATTTCAGCAAATTAGGTCACATTTCAATGTTGAGGGCAACGCTTTTGAAAAGATTTCAAAGAATGAATTCTTTTATGCTTCTTTTTTTCTTCAAAAGCCCTGAAAAAGCATAAAAGAGAACACACATGGACTCAAGGGTGCTACAAGTTATCATTTTCTCACTTTTAGAATACTTCTAATTGCCTTTGATTACTCATTTTGCTCCTTAAGAAAAATGTGGGGCATTTTGCGACAAAATCCCTGAATTTTTCTATTGTCAAAAAATAGTATGCAACTTCACCTGTTGTTGTAAAATGATTTTGGAAATAGCCCTAGATTTTATCTTCTGTTAACACAGCAATTTCTAACACAAAACGTAAATTATTATGCAAGAAAATGTTTTGTGGAACTAATTTATATAAACCTCACAAGTTATTGTGTGTTGATTTCAGTCTTTCTCACTCTGGTATAGAAGAGATGAATGCGGGTGTGTATTATATCTCCAACAAAGATTTTGTCTTTGGCATGCAAAACAAACTGAAGACTAGGATTGGATTTTGATATTCTGTTCCAATTTGGAATTGGCTCAGTGTTGGCAGAATAAATGTCCCTGCAGTGAGAGTAATAAAACTGTACATATCTAAACTAAAAGATCTACCTTAAAAGACTACTTAACCACATCTAAGAGGGATTCAAATGCATTTGCACTCAATTAGAAAATCTTTTAGTGGATTTCAATTTGATAAAGCATCATCAAACCTCTCTCCCTCAAGTGGATTCTCAATTTAAGTTAAAAGGCTGATTATTTATTGTCGCACTCAGTTTTAAACACTTTCATATTGAAGAGTAAAAAAAAGACTCAAAACATTTGGCAAAGCTTTGAAAGATGATACCTCAAAGCCTCGTCCGTGAACGAGCTAATTTCTAGTCACAGAAAATTACGCTGCAGAATCAAACACCTACCCTGACCCTACTGATTAATTTTGAGCAGTGTATCAGTGATCTTCTGTATCAAAGCTAATAAGTAATTTATTCCAATTTGCCCTTTAAACACAAAACCTTATCCACAAATGTGAGTTAGTGGGTCCAGATGATTTTAACTAAGACGGTTAACAGAAATGTGTATGTGGCGGGCCGTGGTTCGTGCCACGGGGGGAGGCTGATACACCTGAGCTCAAGCAGCTTATCATGCCTCCCCTACATAAAAGAAGAATGAACTGGTCCTGACGTTGTTGTTGGTGTGGCTGACAGCTGAAAAGCTGCAGCCGGGTGTAAGATTTGACAACTGGAAATAAAAGTATGATGGAAAGTTTGAGAAGTGTCATTGTGTGCAATGTGTGGTCAGGTCATGACGGACCTGGTGCCAAAACCTGTGTGGCGTAGCGGAACCACAACCAGGCCAGCCAGGGGAGGCACTGTCCTGAATGGTGGCCGAGCTGGCGGCCACGCAGAGGGAGCAGATGGCGTTGTTTCGCCACCATTGGGACCAGCAGCAGTACTGGTCCAAGCACCGGATGCAGACAACAGAAAAAAGTTGCAGACAAAAGCTACCGGTTATAACGACAACAACGATCAGAAAATACAAAAACATTCTCACTCCATGGCATCAAATAGTAATATTTTTTTTGGATCTGCGCCTCGATGTGCTATTGCCCAGAACTAATGGTCCCGAGAAAGTCCGTGTAAGAAGGCAGGATGGCTGTTTCATTAAAGGTTTTTCAGTCATTAGGCTACAGTTCATTTACTATTTGATATATTTGTATGTTAAGCTATTTGTTTTGACTTACCTTTCATTTGTTTCATTTCATTTCATTGTTTTCAATTGCTGCTGTATTGTTAGGAGCAACTAGCAACTACCCTGTTAAGTTTAGGAGAAGATTGTGCATTGGAGTAAATATTTCTCTTCTCAAAATTTACCCTGCATGTTGAAAACTGATGCTGAAGATTACTGAGTGTGCTTACACTTGACACAAGGGATCATGCACAAACGTCTGTATATAATTGTTTGGAAATAAGTGGTAGAAAAAGGTGGACAAGCAGCCAGGATGATTAAGCCTCAAGGCTTGGGATTTTAAACAAAATTTGAATCAAGAACTTGGGAGAGGTTCACAAGGGACAGACTGATGCTGGCATCAGTGCATCAAGAACTTGATGCATCAAGAACTTGATGCACTGAGAAACATAGATATCTTCAGAACAGAGGCTACAACTGTCTCATTCCTAATATCAAGCAGTTCCTGAAGCATAGAAAACATCAGAAGCATCTTACCTGGGCTAAGAAAAAAAAAAACTGGACTGTGGTCCAGTTATTTTTGCATTTCATTTATAAATTAAGCTGCTAAAGTTTGGAGGAAGACTGAAGAGGCACAGAATGCAAGGCATGAAGCTTCTGCAGTCTGTTAGTATTTTGGGTGACATATTATCTACTAGTGTTTGTGTGGTTGGACCACAGTTTTATCAAGTCCAAATTCAACACAACCGTCTACCAGGAAATTTTGGAGCATTTCATGAGTCCAATTGCAGGTGCCAAGAAAACTACCAAATGGTTTGCTGATCAAGTTATTACTGTGTTTAGTAGGGTTGTCAAAAATAGATTTTTTCTTCCACTCAATAGTAAAAAATACTACTGGATAGACACTCATTTCCAACAGTATTGATGCCAGTAGTGCCTTCTTTGCCTTCAGGTGACATACAGCTTCACATTCAGTTCACTTCACAAGCAGTTCACATTCACAACACTGAGTAACTCCAGAATTTTAAGAGGTCAGTAAAGCTGTAATTTCAACAATACGTAAGAATTCAATCATGTCATAAAATCATAAATGTGAACCTGGCTGTGCACATTTATATGTTAGTCACCTAATTATTACCAATATTAGCCTCAAACCCAGCTCCAAGGGGTCACGAGCTAGTGTAGTTCTAGTGCTGATCTCAAGCCTGAGTAATTGGGATGGTTGTGTCAGGAAGCACATCTGGTATAAAATGTTATAACAGACTGTGTTAAATTAGCAAAATAGTGCAATTTCACTCTAAACACTGCTACGTTTCTTTCAGACTGAAGCCAAGAAAAGCCTAGCACCAACTAGCTAGCAACAGTAACAGCCTACCTCAGGTTGCATTTATTCATCCTATAATTATGTTACACTACATCACTCAATCTAAAAAATAATGTTGCCACAAAAATAGTGTTGTGTTGTTCTAATCTTTATTTAAGAACCCCCCCCCCCCCTCCCCCCAAACCCGCCCTCATAATCTTTTGCCTGTGGCATTGGAAATTGGTATTGAGTATCAAGTATTTTCCAGGTATTGGTATTGAATTTAGAATTATAGTATTGTGACAACCTTAGTCTTTTACTGGCTAGCCAACATTCCTGGCTAAACATGGAGTACTGTCAAGAGGAAGACATAAAACACCCAACCCACAAGAACAGATGAGCTAATGACCACTATCAAAGCAAACAATAACACCTCTGCCATACCACAAGCTGATCGCCTCCTTACCATACCCTACTGATGCACTAATTCATGATAAATGAGCCACAAACAAGGACTGAGTGAATAAAAGAACATATTTTTCTGATGAACAACATGCATTTAAACCAATATATTTTTTCGTTTTGTAGCTGATTAACCCAGTACCCTTTTAAAACACACTGCATGTGGGGATTTATGTAAGTAATAACCAGCGTGCAACATTGAGTTTAGTGTGAAATTTCTGGATGAGTGATGAATGCTTTGCTTTGAACAACAGTCTGAGTACATGACATCAAGCCTGAAATGCAAAGTCACTAGACCCCAATGTACTTGTGCTTCTACTAAACATGCTCCTTTCAAGTTAGATTGATGCCCCTCGAGATATATACTTCCATTTGCCACTAATTGCTTGTCACCGTACAAGTCATTCACTGAATTTGAATTTCTGCAATTTCATCAGGTCATGTGTTTTCATTTGTCTATCTGTTCACAGCCATTTATAGAAATACATTTGGGTCAAATTCTACTATTTGCCATCAATTCAGAGGCAATTCTGTCCTGGTAAATGAAAGACATGGAGGAGGGAATGTGTCTATTACAGCTGGTTTGGTGCTGAATGAGCTCCATATGTATTTACTGTCTGTGTCTGTGTGCAGGTGTGTTGCTGTAGTCCATGTGCACAACAACGCTAGAGGCAAAGAAACAGCCAGAAAAAATACTGAATACAATGTCTATATGATAAGATGTGTGTGTGTCTGCGTGTGTGCGCGCACGTTTGAGACAGCTGCGTGATGATAAATGGACTGATAACCGATCTCGCTGAGCTTACACCCTCTAATTAGTTTTTAATTGACAGCCATTAAAGATCCCCATTCCCAATCCTGATTATCTGTTGCACAGAGCACTGATCTAAGTGCCCCTTCCCCCCCATCTTCTCTGTTGCTGATTTGTATAATTTTTGTTTCTTATATTATATTTTAAAATGCTGACATTTATGTTTACATAAAACACTTACCCAACAATCTAACCATACGCCATACATTTGAAATGTGAGAAGGTTATCGTCAAAAATATCACTTGAATGGTACAAATCAAATTGTGAAGGTAATTTTTTATTAAAGGACATTCTTACAATGTCATTCTCAAAATGATTTTAACACAGTCTCTCTTTTTTGTTTTTTCGAGTAGTTTTTGAAATGTTATGATTTCTATAAATCTTGCGTTTTTAGAAAGAAGTTTTGATTTCTTAAACTAATCTTTGCTTTTTGTTGTCGCGTTTTATCTGATGTCGTTGTGCTCTAAATTCACACAGTTGAGAAATTATAGTAAAAGAGCAAAAATGATCCACCGTTTTTGTCCAAAACAGATTTGTTACAATTTATTATATTTATTATGAATATTTTTTTCTCTAAAGCAATCAGAGTATCCTAATTGAATATAACAAAATTGTTGCGTCAGCAAGAATCAAGTTAAAACGGGGGATCAGCTGTTTCTTCGAGTGTTATTTGGGCAAATTAAAAAGAATAATGCTCAATACAGAAATGAGCCCCTTTGTTTGTGCCCGGATAACAATTGACGAATTGTTATGAAACCTATCCGGTTGTTCAGTGATGACGCGACGAATCCTACTTCCGGGTCTAAAGTAGTCTGCGTTTAATATGGCTTTTGTGTTGTTAACATGTTTAATGTTATGTATTTTCTTCTATTTGATCTCAAAAAGTTCCTAAAACAGTCAGTGATCACTGTTGACCTCCCTCGGCTTTTATTACCGCTAATTTAAGCTCAGTTTTTAAAACCTTAGGATGTAACTACAGCCCAGCCCATGCAGCAGTATATGAATGACTAAACTCGTATTGTGGATGGATTATCTCAGTTGTTCACCTGGCTGAAGTTTGGTCCTTTTACAGCATCCTGCCATGCGATTACATTTGTTCCTGACCACCGAGAACACTCACGTTAACTTTTATCGAGTGGAAAAAAAGTTAGCTTGTTTATATTATGCTAACATACCTGTGTCGCTAGCGGTCACGTAGCACATCATTATATACCAGCTAGCCCAACTTCAGTAACCCTACAAACATCACTGCTGTTTAGTTTTCTGTCTTCATTTATGCTGGAAGTGACAACAGAGCTGTACGTTTTAATTTGTTTCCAAAACCCCGCAGTCAGGACATGCTATATTGTATTTAGATAGAAGCTAGCGAGCTAACTCCCTGCTAACTTCTAACTCCGTTAAATGTCATAAATTCCGTTTTCATGGATGCCTGGATGTTAAACTCAATTGTTACACCTGGTAGAGCAGAACACTGATCATTTTATTAAAGATGAAATACTTTAGACAGTTTTTCAACTCTCAGTAATGCCATAGTGATCGTTTGATATATGGACCTGCAGCGGAGTTTAGACCCAGACACTCAAAAACAGTCCAAAGGTTCAGCAACATGGTATAAAATTTAACTTCAGGCTGAAGCACAGGTTCAAAAAAAATCCTAACAGAAAAATATGAGGGGAAAATAGCTAGGAAATAGCAAAAACTGCTTGATTACCATTAGAATCATAACTATCTGGCAACTGGAGGGTAGACAACAGGTGGTATATACACTGAGAAGACTGATTGGATAATTAGGGATAAGTGTTGCACAAAATTAGCAGGAAACTAAACAAAGATTCGAAGTTTAAAAAAATAAAAACTTAACTAAAGAGTATAAGTATTGTATTGTATTGTATCTTTATTTGTTTCAGATAATACAAGAAATTGCACAACATTAAAAAGAAAACAAAAGAGAAAGTCACTAAAGAGAAACACTACAACATGATTATCAGGGGCAGTCCCATATGGAAAAGAAATAGTAAAAACTTACATGATTTACTCATGAAAGTGGTCACTTTCTCATTACTTTCATATATTGTTTTAGTAAGTATCCAAAACATACAAGTTTCATTATATAATTTTTCAAGGGACCTTATATCTGTTTTCACTCTTGTATTCTTTTCATACAAGTTTCACACAAGACAGATACAAACTTTATAAGATTTATATATATCTTTTCCATATGGGTTGTCTCTCAATCACATGTCAACTTAAAGTATCTCCACAAACAAAAACAAAAAAACCCATTTTGGAATTACTCCTGATGTACACTGAAGTTACATTTTACGTGATCCTTAACTGACTATGTCGCAGAGTCAGACTACAGAGGTTTACCAAAAGGTGTTCATGGATGATCTGGACAGCTATAAGTCAACATGGAAAAACACAGTGCCATTGAGTTTACAAAATCCCAGCAGTTTCAATAGATTACCGCAACAGGAGCAATCACGCTAGCATTTGAAAAGCTTCACCAAAACAATCAGTTCCTCCATATATTAATTGTCCTGTTGATCCTGGTCTTAGGTACGCCCTGATGGCCAAACTCACGCTTGGCCAGAATGGCTTCATTAGATAAACGTGTTTTCTTCTCACAAATGCTAATAAACGTTACGCCAACAGCTACAGTAATGTTAAAACACTTCATGATATTCAGTGTGGTAGCTAGCTGGCTAACCTTAACTCATTTTCGTGTTTACAGTGTGACTAGGCAAATACATACAGTCACTGTATCGGTATGTTTTTTCTCTTTATGTGGAGTTTGTGTTGGAATCTGTTTTGTGCCGGAAGCCAGTGGCTTGTTGACTTATGATATCAATGACTATATTGCTAACCTCAGTTTGCAAGTGTTGCTCACTGATAATGTTGGGTATAGATGATGTGAGGTGCTTGGTTGTGAAAACGAGCCTCATATCCTTTGGATTTTTGAAGAAACTTTCTCCAGAGTTCCTCACATAGAAGTGTATGGATTGTAAAGCCTTGATTATACTCTATTGTGGACATGGACAGTTGGAGACGCAATGACTGCGTCACTTACTGCATTGTAATATAAAGACTCTTTGGATGAGTATAAAAAACCCAAAAAACAGGCAGGCAATGTACTTTGAGGGGACCGTAGTGGGCTTACAGACATGGAAAGCATAATCAAGGCTTTAGAGGCAACCGCCTGTTTAAAATAACAGGTGGATAGCAGAGCTAAACCTAAAAAAAAATTGTTAAAAGTAGCTACAGGTAGGCAGCTACGTTTGCTAGGGCAACCTTTTTGTACCCGGGGACACAAAAAGGCTACAGCAGCTCCTTCTTCAAATAAATTATTTAAATTATTATCTGCACGCAAAGCTAAATGTATATGCCTGCAGTGTTCTCTGGTTTTTGTTTTTTTCATCAAATTAAAGTCCAGGATAGTAAAAAAGTGATTTCATAAGTGCAACAGAAGTTTCAAGATGACAGATTTATAAGCGCTGCCAGGATCATGACACTCTCGGTTGTTTGTTCTTCTGTGAGGTGCCGCTGTCTGTACGAGTGTGTGTGTTATTGCCACACAGACTGCAGAGCATATGTGATCACCCATATGGAAAAGAAATAGTAAAAACTTATATGTGATTACTCATGAAAGTGGCCACTTTCTCATTACTTTCATACATTGTTTTAGTAAGTATCCAAAACATACAAGTTTCTTCATATAATTTTTCAAGGGATCTTATATCTGTTTTCACTCTTATATGCTTTTCATACAAGTTTCACACAAGACAGATACAAACTTTATAAGATTTATATATATCTTTTCCATATGGGCAGCTTTCATCATTGAGTCTCTGTCTGCGATTAGTCATGAGCCGCCTGGCTATTCAAAGAAAGTGATGCTGAGAATCAAGTGTGTGTGCCACACCTACCTACATCAAACCACACATATTGACTTGGGTTTGATGAAAAAAATACATCACAGTTGTCACATGAAAACTTCATATTTCCAACCTTACAACAACTAAGGGAAACTTCCCTGTTACTGCTAAATGACAATGCTGTCTATATTTCACTAAAAGGGTATGAGAGGGGGTTATGAGCCCAGGGGCCTTGAAAAATTATATCAGGTTATGCAGGAGCATGTAATTTTTCAACTTATCGGAAAGCTCGAAGCTTACAAAAATGAGACATAATGCTTTTTAAGCCAGAAGCACTATGGTGATGTAACGCCTCGCTTGTATAGAAAATCAAATAACAGCAGTACATGTCAAATGCAGAAAATGTAAAAGTTTAAAACTTCCGCCCACCAGCTATTGTCAGTTTCAGTCATTCGTTTTCAGCTAAACTACTGCAAAATAATTTTGTACACTCACACTAAAACTAAAAAAACTGCAACCAATCAATTTGTGCAAATGTCATTGCCTAATAAGCTTTTAACATGCAACACATGCATGACTCTGTTTTAGATGACTGCATATTTAGTGTAGCAACATTTCTTCTAAGTGCTAATCAGAAAGAAAGCAGTCAGATATACAACATGAACTCACCAGACACTGTATTCGGCACACCTTTCTAATACTACATCGGATGCCCTTCAGAACTTCCTTAATTCTGTGGGGCATAGATTCAACAAGGTGCTGGGAACGCTCTTCAGGTATTTTTGTCCATATTAGGTAAGGTAAGGGGTGACGAGCAAAATTCCAACGGCACAGAGGAAACCTCCAAAAGTTGATTCTGTTCGTCTGAGAAAGATCCTGGGGAAACAGTGAAAGAAGGTCACAAAAGCAAAAAAGAAAGGACTTGAGGCACTACAGGATGATATCAAGCAGCAACTTGCAGTGCTGCAAAGGGCAGAGATTCTCAGGAAACGACATAAGAACAAAAATTGCACAAGAACTTCCTTCTACAGAGATCTCTTAAAGTTTGTGAAAAAATTATTTGACATGAAGAAAGCACCCAAGGAAGACTCATTTTTGACAATTAAAGGCACATGCAAATTACTATCTCGGGTAACATTCCCAAAGCACCAGTTGGATCCACGCCCCCTCACATGGAACGAGTTTAAGAGGACAGTCAAGCGCACAGGGTAAGCATCAGTTCCTGGGCCCACTCCCATTACACTAAGGCACCATGCTCATCATACTGGAACCCTGGAAGCTAATGATTTTGGTATTTAAAAAATCATACCAAAAATCATGGCAAAGTAATATTAGGACCCTGATTCACAGAAAAATAACTCCTATACAATCAACAAAGTTCTGCCAGATTTGGCCAAAGACTTTCAATGTTCCTGTTCCTACTAGAAAAACAGCTTTATTGATACGTTAATTCAGAAGGCAGGGATGGGGGGTTCTTTAGGCTGCTTGGAATATCTGGCACCAGGTACACACACGCAAAAACCACAGTGTGGGCTGTGGGCCGGTTGGTACAATGCAACACCCACCCAGGTTTGATCAGCCTGTGGTGGTCTCGTGATAAATGGCTTAAACGCCTTACAAAGCTGGCTGATGTGTCGCAAAAGACTTTGTCAGCTCTTTCAGGGCAAGTGCTGTGCTATATTGATAGGGACTTTAACATCTACTGCTTTTAACAAATAGAGATGGACTTCTGCATACCTTGTAGAGCAGGGCAATATGGCCAAAAATATATATCACGATATATATTTGAAAATTTGTGATAACGATATAACTGACAAGAATAATTTCTGCGAGACAAAATACAACTCCACACCTTTACTAGCACAACCCCTTGCAAATTCCTTGCTGAAAGTTTAACCAAAAGGCATTTCCAGTAGAAATGGGCTGACATATCCTGAGCATAACCATGTATATTATCCACTGAAGTTACCCAAATGGAAAAGATATATATATAAATCTTATAAAGTTTGTATTTGTCTTGTGTGAAACTTGTATGAAAAGCATATAAGAGTGAAAACAGATATAAGATCCCTTGAAAAATTATATAATGAAACTTGTATGTTTTGGATACTTACTAAAACAATGTATGAAAGTAATGAGAAAGTGGCCATTTTCATGAGTAAATCATGTAAGCCTTATATGATTTACTCATGAAAGTGGCCACTTTCATGAGTAATCACATATAAGTTTTTACTATTTCTTTTCCATATGGGTAAAAAGAGGTGCTTTGCAACATTAAACTGCAGTGTGCCAAATAAAAAAAGTCAAATATGTATATTTCGGACCATAAGGTGCACGGGATTGTAAGGCACATTAAGTGAAACAAAGCAGTCAGATAAATCACTTTATTCAACTCATTCTTCTTGCTTCCTCCACTTCTGTACCATTGATTCATTAATGCTGTATCCTATCACAGCTGCTCTAGTCCCATGTTGTTGCAGTATATTAATGACTAAACTTCTATTGTGGATGGATTATCTCAGTTGTTCTCCTGACTGAAGTTTGGTCCATTTACAGCATATTGCCATGTGATTGCATTTGTCTCTAACCATCAGGAACCTTCACGTTAACTTTTATCGAGTGGAAAAGTGTTAGTGTTGATTCCTCCAGCTTCACTGTTTGTGTTATGCTAACATAGCTGTGTCGCTAGCGATCACGTAGCACATCATTATATAGCAGCTAGCCCAACTTCAGTAACACTGCAAACGTCGCTGCTGTTTAGTTTCATGTCTTCATTTATGTCTGCTACAAGTGATAGCAGAGCAGTACGTTTGAATTTTTTCAGAAATCTCTCAGTCAGAACATGCAATATCATGCTTAGGTAACTAGCGAAACTAGCGAGCTAACTTCCGGCTAACTTCTAACTCTGTTAAATGTAATAAATTCTGTTTTCACGAATGCCTGGATGTTAAACTTCATAGTTACACCTGGTAAAGCAGCAATTCTGATCGTTTTATTAAAGATGGAAGAATTTAGACTTAACTTAGTCTTAACTCTCAGTTATGCTGCAGTGTTCATTTGACTTTGGGACCTGAATTGGACGGAGTTTAGGACCCAGATTACTCCCAGATTTACGAGCACCTTAGTCCGACAAATACGGTGGCTGGCATGCAAGTTTTACAAAAAAAATGGACTTTGTTGTGTATCTGACGGACAAACACCAAACTAGTTCCACATCACTGAAGTGGCACCATTTTTACAAACCAATTCTGGTTCATCTGTTTCACTCAACAATCCGCTTTCTCCCTTCTAATTCTCGGCTGCCGCCATGCTTTTTCGGCCGTGTGCGTATGAAAACAAAGACATTGCACATGCGCGTTTTACCCTAACGGTATAATATGGCCCAGCCCTAATACCTTGGTTATAATAAATGGTTAATTGACTTACTATCATCCGGAAGCAGTCTGGTCTTTCTTCGTCCTCTGGCATCAATGAAGCATTTTCACCCAGAGAACTACAACTCATTGGATATTTTCTCTTTCTTTGTTTGGCCCAATCTCTAGAAACCCTGGAGATGTTTTTATGAAAAATCCCAAAACATCAGCAGTCTCACAAACACTCAGGGAAGCCCATCTGGCAACAGCCATGCAGCATTCAGAGTGATTCAAATCACCTTTTCCCTCCCATTTTGATGCCTGCTTTGAACTTCAGCTTATCGATTGCCCATGTCTAATAGAACTGCCATCTAACTAGCTGATTAGATATTTGTGTATTGTGTTAATGTGCAGTCCAAAAGGTGGGCCTAAAATGTTGGTTGGTAAGCATATACCGTATTTCCCGGACTACAAAGCGCACCTGAATATTAGCCGCACAAGCTAAAATCAGGGGAAAATCCTGTTTTGTACATACATTAGCCGCACCTGACTAAAAGCCGCAGGTGTTTCAATGTTGACTTATCATATGTAAGAGAATATGCACAAAGCGAATTGTCAGGAAAGAGATGGCTGTTTGGAGACATCACTTTTATTAATATTTTGAAAAACAAGTTATGGGTACATATTTGCATAACTTTTTAGGGTATATGTACAAGTACCGGTAATTACAAGTACAAAACATGTACTGTGCTTCATGAATGAGTAACAAATGTAGTACATAACAATAACCTACAGCACACCAGAAAAATAGATTCGGCCTACCTTTTAGGCTCAGGTGCAGTGACACAGCTTTAACAAGAAGAAAAGTCAGTCATTCACCACCATCTTTCTCTTCTTCCTGCGCACTAAAACCACCAAAGTCCTCTTCTCCAGTGTCGAAACGAACAGGTTCAGGATGGCTTCGTCATCCACTCTCCGCTTCTCTCCTTCGTTGTCACTTTCAAAACCAAAGAAATCCTCGTTGTCAGTGTCAGAGTCGAACACCCTCAGAAGGGCCGTGGCGGTGTCCTCCTCTCCATCATGCAGCAGTCCAGCCCTTCGAAATCCGGTGGTGATCGTGGATGTTTTCACACTTTTCCACGCTGTCAGAATCCAATGGTGGAGTTGGGCATAACTTGCTTTTCGCAAGTTTATCGCCGCTCATCATCCACGCCTCCAGCTGAACGCGTAGTGCTACTTTGAAGTTTGTTTTTCGCGCTACTTCGTACGGCACTACGTTGCCTGGGGGATGGACATGTGACCAACATACCACTCTTTAACCCCGATCCTTCCGCCAGGCAACAACAGCGGAACAAACAAAACAAATCCGCTCATGGACAATCCATAGAAAAGCCGCACCTGACTAAAAGCCGCAGGGTTCAAAGCTTGTGCAAAAAGTAGCGGCTTATAGCCCGACAATTACGGTATATGGTTTTGGAGAAGAGTATTTCTGGGTTGCTAACCCCTAATACATAACAATTAACAGAATATCTGATTAATCCAGTGTTACAAAGTGAATTGCGTAGTTTCTTAAAAAATCATTTTCACACTTTGTGTGAATGTGTGACTTTAATCTCAGACTATTTTCCTTTTTTCTTCTCACATAATTATGACTTAATGTCAGAGAATATTTTTATTGCAATTTCAGAAATTTGTGGTGTTTCTTGAATGACCCTAATACATGGTAATAAATAAAGTCTTGCAGTAAAATTTTAATAATACTATAATAAAAAAAACACCAAAGTATTCCAACTAAAACTATTCAGAATTTAGCAACCACCACTGGCCATCAAAACCACAAATCTGAGCCCACGGGATATACAACAATCAAGAACATACGGTTCTGTATAGTGACACACATAGACACTAAACATACGCACACACAAACACACATTCACGGGACAATATGCCTGAGGCCATACCATACCCTCCTCTACAGTGTGAAGGATCATGAGGGTGCTGGATTGAGCTGCAGGCAATCAAAGTGTCTGTTTATTGTCTTCAGCCCAAGCCTCCATCACTTCAAAGAGGATGTGAACTCTGAGTGTCTGACTTCCCACTTGCCTGCCAAACAGTCTACAACACCTGTAGCACTAACAGTACTGTAGATACAGTGTAGACCAGAACTGTACTGTTTATTTAAATTTTAGGTCATGGAAATAAATCTAAGTGAGGACATCAGATGACGGAGAAGGGAAAGGAAAGTAATACTGAGCAGGGAAAAGCAAATTGAAGGGGAAAGAGGAAATACAAACGAAAGACATTTTAAGCAATAGTATGATAAATGGGCATAAAAGTGAAGTCAAAATGGAAACAAATGTATGAAAAAATCAACATAAAGAAAAAGGAACAGATAGAAAAAACAGGATGGATGCAAAAAAAGTGTGATGGTTAGATGTAGGTTAAGAACCAGAAACAAATTATCCACATGAAGCAGTGACGCAATAGACAAAAAAACAGAAAGAAATCCTGAATCAAAGAGCTTTAGATGTAAAATATGAGCGGTAGCTGGAATGAGAGAGCGTTGGTGTGGACGTTTTCAGATGATGGTGTGTTTGAGGAGCAGAGGACCAGCGTTATTAGAGGTCATCTCTGTGGATTACAGAGGCACAGTTCAGCGCACAACGGTGCCATGCAATTTACCTCCATGAAAAATAGATGCAGGTGAGGAATGAAGTGACTCATGCACTTACAGAGGGAGAAGGACGAGGGGCTGGACAGTTGTGAAACGGCCTGGGGAGATGGTGTTTGTGAGTGTGTGCGTACATGTGTGAACACAAGGGCGTAGATTTGGTTTTGGCATTGGAGGGGACGGATGAGTCAACCACTGAACCCTGCCTTGTTTCTTTTTTTTTTCCCTTTTTGTCTTTGCTTCTTGATAAAAAAAAAAAAAGGAGAAATATACTTTCCTACATATGCTATTCGACATGCTTTTAAACCATTTAAAATTACAATTCATAGTTTTACATGTGAATTATATAATGTTAAATTACTATTAAACAAATGACTAAGTATTTTAGACTTTCGTTTACTTCAGCCATATTCCATATAAGGCAGTGGTTCCCAAACATTTTTTGCTAGGCCCTCCTTTGTTTTACAAGAAAAATGTTCATCTACACGTAAATGGCGTTTCGAATCACTGAAAACTGAGATTTTTTAAAAACTCCTTTTTTGCATTTGCCTGTGGACGAGGAATACAGTTCGTCACGCAACCTCAAAGGTATGTGCTTTTTTCACATCACGCTGGTGCGCCACATTATTGTTTACATGAGATGAATTGCAGAATGGCAGATAGAGACAAAATACTGTTAATCTGACTATCTTCAGGTTTTACACACCACACGCAGTTACTGTCCCTCCATTTACAAAGGCAGAGGTGTCACGGTGTGATTATTTTACATGTAGTTGTTTTTTTCTTGTGTAATAATATTCAACATTGCTATCAATACATTTATCAAAAAATGCATCTCTGTGCAAAATGGGTTCAAAAGCATAAACAGCTGTGGGATACTGTTAGTCCGTGATTTGAACCGGGGAAACAAATCGTGGCAGAATCATCCTGATATTATTTGGATCCCACTGTAACTCTACTGTATAAAGAGCTAACATCTCTAAAATGTCAGGAGTAGTTAGTTATTACAACAAGTGTTTGTGAGCTAAAAATCAAGAATGTGGGATACTGTTTGTCCCTGATTTGAACAACCCAGCGCTGCTCTCGACGCAGGGAAAACTTATTCTGCAGGGGAGACCTACCTTGGCACTTGTGCAGGTGAAGCGAAAGGGAAGACATGCTTCGCCATATTTTCTAGTCTTTGGCTTGGAAACATATTCATCGATGCTTCATTTCCTGCTTTGCGTTTGTGCGGGAGCTCTGTCAAAAACCTGTCCATTATGCTAGCAGTGTCCAAGCGTTCTTTTTTTTTTCCTTTTTATATCGCGCTGCAATGGCTCTGAACCCCCTTTAGGGGGCGGGCCCCACACTTTGGGAAGCTCTGATATAAGGTATCATTCAAAAATAAAAATAGATTCAAATACAGTAATGAACCACCAAGTCATCATCCAATTTCACCTGTGATCTTGTATCACCATTGCTCTCTGAGCTTTGTGTTGGTTCTTCTGTCACCTGACAAATAGGACATACATGACAATAAGAATAAAATGTGTAGCTGCTTCAGTGTTTCTGTCAATTTGTGCAGATCTGGACTCATCAGTAATGTTTGTAGGGTGAGTGCAATGCACTCACTCCACCTTGTAGTGCACTACAAGGTGGAATATTTGCAATCATGACTACCTCATGATATTTTGTCTCAAAAATGAACCCTATGAATATGTCAGTACCATTAGGTCGAAATTATTGTGTCACCAATATTTTAACGTTAGACATATAATTTTAACAGCCTCTGTAAACGAATATCCTGACTTGCTTGAGGCTGCCGTTTTCTCTGACAGTTTCAATCAAAATTAGAAATGCTACTCTGAGACTGAGACAACTAATAATGCTGCCTGTTGTGCAGTTAGTTTCCAAAACACATTATTCATGGTTACATACAATTTTAGACTGATGTGGGCCTAGCATAGCCTGTAACGTTATTATGACGGACACATTTTATGAGTGAACTTGACTTAATGACTTACAGGTTTCTTTGAAAAATACTTCCTTATATCCAGGTTCTCCTTGCAGGTCCTTGCAGTGCAGGCTTGCCGCTGCTAAAACTAAATAGAGCTCCCTGAAAGGCACAGCCAATCACATTGGCCATATTTGTCACATGATTTAGGACGCCAATAGAGAACGTAATTTAACCCTTTCTGCACTGCTAGGTGAATGAGACGTTGACAGATCGTTTTTTTTCTTTATCGGTTTTGTTTTTCTTTACTCGAAGAGATCAAATTATTGGTGGGGACATGCAAAAATCCATGCAAAATCTACGCCCTGGTGTGAACATAATTTTACATCATAGTGATTACACATGCCAGACTGTGCATTTTAAGTAGCCACAATCTATCTATCTTTTTAACAAATTCCGTCAAGTTACTCATTGAGAGTAACGTATTCTGAATACTTTGGATTACTTGATCTATTGCCATGCTTGTTACAACTACATGAATGTACTATTTCTGTGTGATTTATTACTATTACTGAAGGCTACTCGCCACGGAGCTAACATTGTTAGCTGGCGTTAGCTGAAGTTCATAGACTGCAGACTGTTAGACTTGATGGATAGCATTAGCAACCTGCTAGCTGCAAATAATCGTGCACTTCTGAAAGCAACACCAACTAGATTTTTAAATCTTAATATAAAATGAGTAACAGTAAAGTGGACGTTAGGTAAGGCTGCACTTTTTGCAGTGATCTCGTATAGAAAAAACAATTTCTGTATCAGTAATACATTTTCTTTCTATCTGCTTTCAGAACTGCACATGATTATTTGCAGCTAGCAGGTTGTAATGCAGCCTTCATTAATAGTAAATAAATTACACAGCAATAGTACATCGAAGATACTGAAGTGGCACATAACCCAGATAGCTACCACAACTAAAACAAGGTAGTTACAGAAGGCTAACATTAGATTTTTAAAAATAACTTACTTCCAGATGTTTCTTTAGGGTGGAGGTGGTGTTTTTTGATGCAAACAGAGTTTGCACTGCACAGTTAGGGTTAACCATCACCGCTTACATTAGCACCTCTTATTGCGAGTTTTGTTTCCGGCAATGCGCAGAATTACCAAAATTAGAGAGGTTACAGAGAGGGGACAGCCTAAAATATGAAACAGGAAAAGACTGCTGTGTAATCCATGTATTTCAACAAAGTAACTGTTTTCTAATTATCACCCATTTAAGCAGTAACTGTAATGGAATACAGTTACTCATATTTTGTATTTTAAATGTGTTATGCTGGTACATGTATTCCGTTAATTACTTACCCTAACACTGGCAGTTTGACAAAGCAGTTCCATGAATTTTGTTATCAACTCGCAAAGGTAACCCTGCACGCTCACATGAAAGGGGATTCTTTACCAGCAGCTAATTAGGACATGGACTAGTGTCCTGGCAGCAGAACAGCTGATTTTTACAATGGCAGATAAAACTATAATATTAGAAAATGTGAAGACGTTAAACACATATTACAGTCTAAATCAGACGTCTCAAACTCGCAGCCTGGGGACCACTTGTGGCCCACGTTACCCCTACTTGTATATTGACGTGCACAAATATAATGCAATTTGGCCCGTGAAGTAACTTTTTTGTTAGGGACGATTTGTTTGTTGTTAAGTACAATGCTAAAATAAGCTCTTTAAAAAGCAAAAAAAATATTTAATATGAAGGAAATATGAGCAGAGAGTACAAACATGTTGAGGGATTGACTGTGTTAGTTCAGTGAGAGAGTTATTTGTAAAGAAAACAGTTTTCACTAGCAGTCGAAAACTAATGTGTACACTTATGTCTGCATTTTTATTTTGTTAAATACGAATAAAATTGTGATGATATGTGTCTGGCCAGAAAGAGAGTACCAATTTGTTTATTTGGTACTTGAATGAAAGGCTTCAGTTAGTTAGGAGTGAAAAAAAAAGCATTTTTGTCTTGCAGTTTTGTCTTATTATGCAATATTTGAAATTTTAAAAAGCAAGCAACCAAACAAATAAACAAAAAACCCAAACTGAAATATTTGTGGGTGTTTTCTTGTTCGTTTTTTTTGTACTCACTTTTTTCTGTAATGAGTGAGTAAATGTATGTAAGAAAAATGTAGGCAAATTTGATATATTGTCCACAAGTTCCAGTAGGACCCCTTTATTCAAACTTATTAAAGACTAAAATTGTTGTAAAATTGTTTGCAGACAATGATCAAGGAGCAAAGCTGCATCTAAGAATCTATATTTATTGGTATTGCTCATCAGAGAAAGACAAAGACTATTATGCTCACTGAAAAACTAAATCCTCCCACTATCTGTGCACAGAAGTCTGAGCTCTTCCACGAATGGTGATTCTATTTTCCAGAGATCTGATTGGTCAGTAGTGATGATTTTGTGCCTTTTGATCTATAACATGAACAACTGAACAACTCTCTTGCATTGTATAAGCCAGCTTCTCTGTTAATTCAAATTACATCAGAGGAATTTTTGTAGGTATTTATTAAGGAGCAGCTTTTCATTTTTTTTTTTTATACAATTAGCCTACATTTAAAATGTATTACACATATTGTGACTTCAAAAAAACAACAGCCCACTCCTGCCTTAGTAGTGAAAGCCAAAATAGCTCATTCACACCATATAGAAACTTCAAATGAGATCAAAATTTTTATTGAGTTACTCCTACATCTAAACATAAAGGTTTTTTTTTTCAATGACTGTCATCAACCTTGATCAATGAACTCCCATAGCTGGGGGTGTTTGCAGGCGGCTGCACCCTCTCAAAAGTCCACGGCTGGCTGCTCACTGCTGTTTCCCATAATAGCTAAGCTGTGGCTCCATTTA
Source organism: Astatotilapia calliptera (assembly GCF_964374335.1). NCBI lineage: Eukaryota > Metazoa > Chordata > Actinopteri > Cichliformes > Cichlidae > Astatotilapia > Astatotilapia calliptera. Next base: position 22,142,701 of record NC_137438.1, read on the forward strand.
ACTCTTGTATCTTATATCACTCAACCATTTATTATAGCTGGCAATCCTTTTCTTAAGCCCCGACCAACACAGCAAAAATATGTGGCATCTCCTCCCAAGCTAATTTGATTCAAGGTGTCACGTATTGACTCATGGAGATTCTGTACCACCCACACAATTTTCCTCTTGGGAGACCCAGAGCTTTTGTGGCTCGACAGCTCTGGACTGTCCCCTCCATCATGAAGCTGTCAGAGCGCTGCAGGGCACAATCCTAGCTGATAATATATTCTTCCTAATCCAAGACCAATTCCAACCGAACTGCAGTTTAGCGCTGCGCTTCTGACCACAAAATTGTTGTAAGTCAATAAATAAATAAATAAATCACAACTAGCCTTCCCTTAAGTGACCCATAATGGTCATACAGTAAAATGTATCTGTGTATATGTGACCATGGGGCTGGCTGAGGTGCCGGTTCTCCCTTCTGCTTTGTTGACAGAAGATAATTTAGTTTTGACAGCAGATGCTGCCTGTCCTCTCCTGTGCCCCTATTAGAGGCAGAGAGGTATCGGCTTTGACAAGCAGTGGGATGTGGAAAAGCTCCCTGAACAGAAACCATTTTCCAGCTTCTTCTCCCCATTCACCGGCCCAGCAGGCAACGGGACTACGGCGGCAAATGAGTTCCCTCGCTTTGCATTTCACCCACCCGCTTTCTTTCGTTCTGTTTTTTTTTTCCTCCCCCGTTTTGCATTTGAATTTTTTGTCACAGTGACAAAAGGAAATGGAAAAAGATAACACACCGAGATGTCTACCGTTCGTGCTATCTGCAGCCGTTTAGAAGCCGTCTCTGTGACAAGATTGCAAGAGAGAGAGAGAGATGCATCGCCTCAATCCAGGTGCTTGCTACTCATTCAGTGTTACCAACTGCATCAAAACACAACAGAGCGGTCACATTTATAGTGTCTGTCCCTATATGAAAGCACATTAGGCTGCAAAACTGGTATTTTTCCGAGTTTTTGTGACTGCACATCAGTTCACGCTTACACCTACTTAACTTTCTGTCCCTTAGCCAGCCGCACTGACATTTAATGGCTTAAGCCTGGACAAGGGTCTTAAAAATGATCACGTAGGAATGTGCAGACACACATCTACTACCACTCCCCAGGGCCAAAAAGGTTCCTATATTCTTTCTGCCTCCTTTTAATATTTCATTTCCCGACTGTAGGCCTCATGTTTTATTGAGCCAGTCGGTGCCATGGGAAGAGGTGTTCCACATTATGCACCATCATTTATAAATGACCGCCAATCAATGTCTAGCCTTACATGTAACACTGACTAAAGAGGCACGACTCGTCTCCTTGTCGCCGCATTGATATACACGCCTTCCCGAGCCCAGCACCGATATCCGACATTCCATTGCTCGAGGAGATGACTTCGACTCGGCTTAATGAAACTCAAAGTTAGGCGAGTCAGCGTTCACATGCTCATAATTTAAACAGATGGGGATTTTCAGTTCCCGCTGGTTTACTTAATGTGAACTTCTGACATAAATATTTTACTTTGTTCTGTTTTTCTACACTGCTTCAATTGCAAAGGCAAACATCATCACAATTGCTTAAAGACACACACACACACACACACATGCATGCACAACAGATCACAAACACAGGCAAAACCTAACCCATGGGCAGCGTGAATGAAGGGCAACACCGCCAAATAACAGAGGCCTAAAAACACATTTCAGGATGTCTTGTCATTGACAGAAGAGGTGATCTAACTCTTCACAATTTTTGTGCCTCCAGTTAATGTGAACTCTTGACAAAACACTCATGTTTCACTCTGCTTTTCCACACACAACCCCCTAACACACATATACCAGCACAGTGACACTAGGTGATGGCACTTTTAGTCTCCATAACTTGGCCCTTGATCACTGTAATCAAACATAGGCAGCATCAGCCTGAAGCTCCCGTAATTATGGGCTGCTAAGGCCCTTGCGTGAGGAGCACACAGTCGCGGAAGCACACAGCGACGTGCACCTGCCTGCACGCTGGAACACAATTGTGGTTTCGAAAACATACATACACACACACACACACAGACAAACACACACACAAGGGCATACAGGCCTGTGTGCGCGCTCTGCTGCACGCTCAGCACAGACGGAGCCTCAGTAAAAGACACTAATGAGTCCAATGAGACTGAGGGGAAAACAGCTCCTGAAATCTACACCACAGAAAAACACCTCAGAGGGACTGAGAGGAAGCACAGGGAGGTGCGGTGAGAGAAGGTGGAGGGTGTGGGGGGTGAGGGCAGGTGGGAGGGGCTTTGGAAGGCAAATCATAGAAAGAAAGGTGGGGGGGAGGAAGAAAGAGGTGATAAAGATAGACTGAAGGAGGTACAAACAAGAGAAGTGATGGAAGTATTGGAAGCAATGATGGTGGTGGTGGGTGGTGGGTTGCCAGGGCCCTAGCGGTGCAGTTGCCAGTTGTAACCATGGTAACAGATTCCCATGGTGCGTGTGTGGTGCAGCCTATGAGCGCTGGGCTGGGGGTGTGGGGTGCTAACTGTGCACGGAGGGGGAAGTGAGGCGGCGTTTCTTTTTTTCCATCTTTTTGGTGAAAGTCCCGCCTTTATCAGTTGCCCGGCAGAGAAGGTCCTTATGTAAGCTGTGTTTTAATGATTCTGGCCCATAAAAGATGTGGTCTAGTTACATAAAATATTTTATTTTTGCCAACGTTGCCAAGAGGCACAGTCATTTGGTTATCATTCCAAAGGACCTGCAGAAATTCAGTAGCCTTGATGAATGAAAGCTCGAGGCCAGTGGTAGTCCAGATCTACAGTAGCCCAGAGCCAAGTGCTTGATCTTTGCACGTTCCAAGCCAATGGAAAGCCTGGATGATCATATCTCTGGCCAGTTAAGGTTCGGCGGTGATTTCCACCACATTTTTATTCTCGGGGCATTATGTGCTGCCATTTTGTCAAAGCTGCTGGCGTCTCACAGATATGCACAAGGTGTCCTTTGGTGCTGTGGTGCACTGGGTTACGTTAATAGTGAAACAGATAGATGGGAGCCAGTTTAGCTCTGTGAGTGAGCAGGCGACCATATGCCAGGTTCGAGTCTGAACTGTGGGCCTTTTCTGTGTGTTTTCTCTTCGCTCTTGCCCCAATTTCTTATCTGTCTTCACTGATCTTCACAGGTTAAATTGCCTTAAAAAAAAAAAAATAGTAAAACAGCTAGCGCACTCACAATCGACTTGTAAAGGACCATTTGATTTCATATATAAACACAATAGACAAGTATTCTTCAAGTTAATGCTGTCGAGAGGCAAATAGTAACCCAAACCAATCGTTTTCTGAAGTTTACGAGGTAATTTTGGCTTTTGGTGGTTAACCCTAACTGTGGCTTTTGGTTTGAAACCTCAACCAACCCACAGAGAAAAGTAAGTAAGACGAGGCAGAAACCACCGTCTTCTGACAAACTTATGACTAAAGGTCTTTGCACACTGGAGGACTAAAATCTGTGCAAATATTTTGTACATAAAAACTCTTTTTTGGACTCACCTGCTTTTAAGTAGTTGTTCACATTAACTACTTAATTTCACTGAACCAATTTGTGACATTAATTTTTTTTTTGAACCAAGTACAATTTTTCCAAGTTTTTAATGTGAATAAACAGATCTGACCAATCAGATGATTGCATTTGTGCTCGTAGCTCAAAACGTGTGGTACTGAATATGCAAATATTAAAAATATTGCTCTCTTACATCAGACACACAGATGCTGCTAAGGGTCAGCTGGCTCTCTGAAATCATCTGTCTGCCTCCTCAGTTTGGTTAAAACTCTGCCAACAAAAACTCAACTTGATGCACTGATTTCCTGAAACATGTACAAAAGCTATTGCAATGAATATACCATAAAATTCTCCCTGTTGCCGCCTCCTTTCCTTGTTTAGAGACATCAAGACCAGCTCATCGTGGCTTGATGTCTACTCCCCTGTTTTCACAGTGCATTCCTTTGAGTACGAATTCGCAAAAATGCCACACGTTCAGTGTGTAAATATGCTACACGACAAGTTTTGATTTGGAAAATTCGGGACTTCATCTTGTTTTTTTTGCTAGGTGGGTAAGGGCCTATAATATTAGGGATACCACAGAAAGTATCACATTACTGCGACCACATTACATTTCTCTGTTTCACTAATTTAAAGCAAGTTTTCAAAATTGTGTGAGCATGCTGCAGTTAGGTGTGCTGAATATATCTTCAGATTTCTGCAAAATGAGCAGAAAAATACTCGACTATAACAAACTAAATGTGGTTTGTGTTTGCATGTCAGTGTGTGTCAGTGTGTATCAGTGTGTATCGTGCTCTGTAAAACCTCCATAGCCTGGCAACCACAGTATGTTTGCTCACTGGTCATTAAAGCAAACCCAGTAAGTGCACGGTACCTGTCCACTGGGGCCTGAGACACATATGACAGACTACTGTAGAAGAAGAAAAGCCAGTATTTTGGTTCCACTTGCGTGCATGGCTGCTTATGGACCGAGTCCAGTTTTCTCTCTCAACCTTAAAAAAAAGGTTGGAGTGGCAGCGGCAGCGGCCACCACTGGGGAAACCAGAGGAGGAAAAACAATTTATTAGCTTCAAAATAGAGTGTCCATCATGAACACACTGGGGGAGTAGTCCTTTTGTTACAGGCAGTGGGAGATTTGTCTACAAACAAGGCCAGTGGAATGCAAGTAAAACGTTGTTTTCACTTAATTTTCCTTTAAAGGTGAAGATTAACCAGGGGAATGCCATTAATGGGATGCAGCACCAGCTACTGTACAGCATTTAATAGTAAGCAAGTGTTGTTGATATCATCGCAGCTATTGAGAGCAGGTTGTACTATTTATTCTATATCAGAATAACGCTGTCATCTTTTTATACCCTTTAACTTCTTTCCTCTACTATTAGAGTTTTCCCTAGGTCTTGGTTAGGGTGCTAAGACCTGAGAGGGACCAAACTGATTACACAGAAAGTTTACACGGTAAAATGACGTGGTTCTATCAGGTTGCAAAAACAAAGGAGGAAATGTTCATAAAATAAGTATCCCAAACTAATAAAGTTAAAAGATCTTTGTTGAGTGGTCTTCTACAGGTGGGTTTTCAATTCCTTGTTTAAAATATCTTTAAGTGGTAACAGCACAGCCAGCCATTATTAGCCAACCTCTCTGAGAGTGTTTGCAGTCGGTCCGAGTCAGACCGCGGTTGTTTAGAGATAAGTTGAGATAGGCGGCCTGTGCAATTTATCACCTTGCAATGGAAAGTGTTCATCCAGAGGTTAACAAACATGCATGTGAAAAAATTCAATGCAATCACAGAGCGCCCACCAGTTTCCCCTAGTCACAGGGAGAATGCCATCCTATACTCTCATGTGACGGAGCCATGATGTGTCCAAAGAGACACAAACACCAGGAGGGTCAAGTAAACTCTCCATTCACTAAATTAAACGTTTGATTAAGTGAAAGATTGTGGTTACAGTTAATTCTGCACAAAAGTCACTCTTTCATCACCACCTGAAACAGTGTGTGCTGCTTGATAGAGGGCACATTTGTTCCTGCACTGGTAATGTACACTGAGATCGAATGTACAATATATATAAAGGTGAAAACTGAATGTAAATGGTAGAACACAGGACTAGTCATCATTACACAGATGTCCGTCTAACCTCTGCACCGTGTGCTTCACTCATCGTAACACAACTAGCACCTCCCATGGTCTTGGGAAGCCTCTGATGCAGGACCTGATCCCTTTAAGTCTAGTGTTTGCTGGGGGTCAAAACAATGGGCCACAGACTCTAGCATAACACAAAAGGCAAAGGTCAGTGCTGGGGAATAAGCGGGATCCATTATGTTCCTGCTGTAGAGCACAGCAATCCACCACAAACACACCAGGAACACTACTTACATTCAGCCACATTCCAACTGGACATGTGAAGAATGAAACATTTCTACCCTATCGAAATCTGGGATGTGTGTGGGTGTTTGCAGCTTGCCTCGGGCATGCTTGAAATTGTCAAAATGTGTATTTACGATCACAATGTAAGCAAAAAGAGAGGAAACGGCATTTTTAGCAATTATAGGTACAATGTAGATATTCTCCACATAGAGCATCACAAAATTGATTGAGTTTTATGAAAAATGATGTGATATGAATCATGAAATCCATATCAGTGATAAGCAGCCTGTACTTTAGCTTTCTTCCACAACCAGGATTTAAAAAAAAAATCTTTTTCTGTACTTCAAAACCTGTGGCGCTTCAAAGTTTGTAGCAAACCATAGCAGCAAATAGCCCTTGCTGTTTTGGGGAGTTTAAATGAATTTATTTATACAGCAGCACTGAAATGAGGCATCACATCTAATCTCACAGTGAAATATTTATGAACAGTTCTCTATGTTGCATGTTTAATGTCAGCATGGTGTGTTGAACAGCAATAACAGACAGTCATACCCCACCGACAGAGATCAGAGAATCGGGTGGTGAAGGTGCTGCTGTGCGAAAATATGAAGAATAGTATTTAATAATATGAATCAATTTAATATCACCCTAGTAAAGTGTCTATAATTATACAAAACATAGTGTTTACTGTTTAATGACTTTAAATGTCTTAATATGAACAACACACAGGTGGAGAGGGAATGAGAAAGAAGAGCGAATGTGAGAGCAGAGCGATGTCCAGTTGGTGTTGTCTTTGCCGAGCAATTGTGGTTTTTGCCAGGATGTAATTTGGGCTAATCGATCAGAGAGCAGTAATGAAGTCTAATGCTAGAGCCCACTGTGTCCTAATGACACCTTGGCTGCCCAGTCGCCAAACCCAGTCATTCCAGCTGCAGACCCCTGCTGGGCCTCGGGCAGCTGGGACTTGACATCTGACCTTTACCAAGACAGCCTCCTACATCACAGCCCAAACCCCAACAACAACAACAAACACTAGTTTATGATCTGGAATGGAGCATTGCAGATGTCTCAATTAGCTGATGCTGAGAGAAAAGCTTGTATTATTTTCCATCTCTTAGATGTGAGATTACTTTCTAAAAAGATCACAATGCACGAGCTATAATACGGTAGCTGCTTTTGTTTTCACCTTGTCAACATGGCAAAATGGAGTCTTAGAGATACCTACTGTAGTGGAAACTATGTCGTTTTAGATGACAAGCTGTGCTCTGCTCTCTGTGTACTAAGTACTCGTATAATAATGTAGTAAGGGCTGCTGAGTACTCATGTGTTGGAACACGTTGACACTGCATTTTTGTGATCCCACTGCAACAAGGTCTCTAGTTTCTATGAAGCTCCTTCACAATTGATTCTAAAAGCAGCCTGTTAATTATCAGTGTGTGCATTGCTATCTGCTTTTTGTTTGTTTTTCCTTTTCATTCTAAGACTAGATAAATCTAAAAAACTCTGCTGCATTGTGCTTTGCTGAACATGTTTTTGGAATAATACAGCCTGGGTAATATTCACTGAAAGATGTTATATTTTTGTGCTGCACAGGGGAGCTCAGGGGGAGGTGGTCATGCTGGATACGAGCACAAAGCAAAGGATTTCACAGGTTTCTAAGAAACATTGGTGAGGTTCAGAAAAAGATCAGGACTCAGTTGAGGGGAACAACCGTATCTGTGCTTCGAGTCAAAGATTAATTTTCCAGTGTTAAATCAAGACCACAGCCTTTTCTGACCTTAACAAAATGCTTTGTTGCTGTAACATAAACAAAAAGATGTTAGTCATGCTGATGTTACCACTGATTGTTGTAGGGAAATGAAAAGCATTTAATTTAATAAATGCTGATTTATTACTGATTTCTTCAAGACGTCTTTGGACTTTAAACTTTAAAGTTTCTCTAAGAGTACCCCAGTGTTTTGAGCTACTTAAACATGCTGAGGCAAAGACTGAGAAAAAAACAATAAAGCTGCAAACATGAATGATTAGACCCCAAGCAGATTGCAAGCATTTGGTCTATTTGCATTTGTTGACCTCGGGGAACACTTGAAAACAAAATATATGCAGGACTTGCTACTTTTTTCCACGTATGACTTGACCACCCAGGGGTCTGAACCGTGGACCTTTGGATGCCCAGAGAATATGACTTAGTTACTGCGGTTTTCCCACGCACTTGTCACAGGCTAAGGAAAATCTAAAAGCAGGTTGCTCTTTTTATACTGCGAAATCTTAAAAAGTCTTTCAAGAAGTGCTGATGCTTTGACCCCTAATGAATACACACTTTTGCAGATATGTTGAATATTAACATTTCATGATTACAACAATCTTTTTTAAGGCAGCATTACATTCATTCCTAAATGTATTTGCCAAACCAATACATGTACAAAAATAGGCTTACTTAAAACTTGAATAGGAGGAGGAATGGCTTATTTGAAGAGTTTCAGTCAGGTTTCAGAGCTCATCACAGCACAGAAACAGCTTTAGTGAAGGTTACAAATGATCTTCTTATGGCCTCTGACAGTGGACTCATCTCTGTGCTTGTCCTGCTAGACCTTAGTGCAGCATTCGATACTGTCGACCATAATATCCTATTAGAGCGATTAGAACATGCTGTAGGTATTACAGGTACTGTGCTGCAGTGGTTTGTATCATATCTATCTAATAGACTCCAATTTGTACATGTAAATGGAGAGTCCTCTTCACACACTGAGGTTAATTATGGAGTTCCACAGGGTTCGGTGCTAGGACCAATTCTGTTTACACTATACATGCTTCCCCTAGGCAGCATCATTAGAAGACATAGCATAAATTTTTACTGTTATGCTGATGACACCCAGCTCTATCTATCTATGAAGCCAGGTAACACACACCAATTAGTTAAACTGCAGGAATGTCTTAAAGACATAAAGACCTGGATGGCCGCTAACTTTCTGCTTCTTAATTCAGATAAAACTGAGGTTATTTTACTCGGCCCTGAAAATCTTAGAAATATGGTATCTAACCAGATTCTTACTCTGGATGGCATTACCTTGGCCTCCAGTAACGCTGTGAGGAACCTTGGAGTCATTTTTGACCAGGATATGTCCTTCAACGCACATATTAAACAAATATGAAAGACTGCTTTCTTCCATTTGCGCAACATCTCCTTAGTTAGAAATATCCTGTCTCAGAGTGACGCTGAAAAACTAGTTCATGCATTTATTACTTCCAGGCTGGACTACTGTAATTCATTATTATCAGGATGTCCAAAAAACTCACTGAAAAGCCTTCAGCTAATCCAAAATGCTGCAGCAAGAGTAGGGACTAGAAAGAGAGAGCATATGTCTCCTGTTTTGGCTTCCCTTCATTGGCTTCCTGTTAAATCCAGAATAGAATTCAAAATCCTGCTCCTAACATACAAGGTCTTAAATAATCAGGCCCCATCTTATCTTAATGACCTTGTAGTACCATATCACCCTATTAGAGCACTTCATTCTCGCTCTGCAGGCCTACTTGTTGTTCTTAGAGTATTTAAAAGTAGAATGGGAGGGAGAGCCTTCAGTTTTCAGGCCCCTCTTCTGTGGAACCAGCTTCCAGTTTGGATTCGGGAGACAGACACTATCTCTACTTTAAAGATTAGGCTTAAAACTTTCCTTTTTGCTAAAGCATATAGTTAGGGCTGGACCAGGTGACCCTGAATCCTCCCTTAGTTATGCTGCAATAGACGTAGGCTGCTGGGGATTCCCATGATGCATTGAGTTTTTCCTTTCCAGTCACCTTTCTCACTCACTATGCATTGAATCATATCTGTTATTAACCTCTGTCTCTCTTCCACAGCATGTCTTTTATCCTGTCTTCCTTCTCTCACCCCAACCGGTCGCAGCAGATGGCCACCGCTCCCTGAGCCTGGTTCTGCCGGAGGTTTCTTCCTGTTAAAAGGAAGTTTTTCCTTCCCACTGTCGCCAAAGTGCTTGCTCATAGGGGGTCATATGATTGTTGGGTTTTTCTCTGTATCTATGAAACGCCTTGAGGCGACTTTTGTTGTGATTTGGCGCTATAAATAAAATTGAATTGAATTGAATAAGCTCATGAATAAGCTGAGGGATGGATTGAGCAGGTTGTTTGTGTTGCATATTTTGTTAGACCTAACATGGGAATCCAAAAGCATTTAGAATCCCTGAATATGTTCATGTGTGGCAAACAAAACTTTAATAAAACGGAATTGTATAAATGGCTGTTGGCAATGGTGCAAATATGGATGATATTATGTAGGTGCTACAGTTTTTAAAATGTGAATGTTTCACACGTCTTCAACATGACAGCACAGATCTTTTCCCACAGTTTCACGGCGGTGATCTAACATTAGCATCAGCAGTTCAGCATTCAAACTTTGCCGAAATACGCTAAAACAAAGGACTTTACAAGTGTTTTGCAAAGAAAGTGAAGTTTGCATTTGACCTCTGAAAACATGTAATAACTACAAAGTTTTATACAATAGAGATACAGTACTGTGCAAAAGGTTGAACCTGTTGACATTTCACTTCCAAGGAGCTTGTGATTTAAAATTTTTTTTTTATTGTTTTGTCCAATAGTTCTCCAGGTTTTCTGAAAGCCTTTCAAAGTTTTTGAGACAGTTTGAGAAGAATAAATAGTATTTTCGCACCAAGACGTTGATTACCCAAGAAATGTTATATGAACACTTGGTACATCTTGGCACGGTGTACACTTCGTCCTTGTCCAGCTCTGTCATGGTTTGGGCGCTCCATTTCAACCAGTGTTGTTGGGCATCTTGTCAAAATTGATGGAATTATGAATGCAGATAAAAGTATCAGGTTTTGAATCACAATGCAAAACCATCTGGAAAGCAACTGACTGCAATGACTTCATTTGTCAGCGCAACATTGATCGAAACACAAAAAGCGCGTACCTGATAGAAAGACACAATCAGTCACGAACTGTCCCCCCAGAGCCAGACCTCAACATTATTGAAGCATCATGGGGTCAGCTTGAAAGAACAGAAAAGACAGCCAACAACCATATAAGAGCTTTGAAAGTCTTTCTATAAACCTACAGAACTATTTCTGGAGACCACTTATGTCAGGCGCAGTGGCCCGTGGACATGGGATGGACTCAAGCGCAGATTCAAAACCGGAGGCCAGGGGTGAGGTGTAACGAAAAGAGACTTTATTTTTACAATGCTCAGAGGCTAACAGAAAGTGCAGACTAGAATCAATGAACATAAACTAGATGTCTGAGGCGAGAGAAAAATACTGTGGTGAAAACTAGATGGCAGGGATAACTGGGTGCAGGTACTGGGCAGGGAAAACTGTGGCGGGCCCGGGCACTGAAACAGAGGACAGAGCAGTCAGGGGAATCCCACAGAGGGTTGCGAGTGAATCTAAAAAAATAGTACACTGAGCTGTCTTACAAGCTTGCAGGTGGGGGTTGCGTGGAGGGGGGAGGCAGGAGAGGTCCAGGTGGGTGCTGCATGCAATGCAGGGAGGCAGGCAGGAGAGAATGGCAGCTCCAAAACGGAGAGGGGTTACCGGTGGCAGCAAACTGGTATCCAGGAGAGCTTGGTAGGTGGTTTTCAGAGGTAAAGTTGGCAGATAATCTGGCGAAGACCAGTTGAGTGCGCCGGTCATAAATACTGCTGGTCCGATTGCCATCAGGTGAGGAACAACAAAGACTCCACCCAGTGGGGAGGAGCTGATGCTGTGGAAAACCACCCAGACCACGACAACTTAAAGGAATGACAAGAACGCTTTCCTGAGAGACTTAAGATGGATAAAGGTGATCAAACCAAACTTTGATTCTACAGCTCATTAGAACTGTACAAATCATGTTTTTGCCTTATATGCCATATTGCACACATTCCAGTACATATCTGCACTCATTTTCCATCTTCCTGGCAAAATATAAGGAAACAAGGGGTGGCTCAAAACTTTTGCACACTACAGTATGTCACTTTGGCCAACAAAATCTCTCATAACATCACAATGGCCTTCAAAATCAACAAAATCAGGTCATCTCTGTGCCAAAGTGGAGGTTTGTGTCAGATATGATAAAAATCCTCTTCCAGGTGTCATCGGTATAATGCTTTAGCAAGAATGGGATTGTCATCAGTTCATTCTTGTGTCCAAGTGACTACTCCTGTCAGATGTAATTATATGATACATCATATTAACAAGAATGAGACAGATATTAGCTTACAGTGACTTACGGTGTGTTCACACCGAACGCGATGGACGCGAATAAAACGCCCCAAACGCCCCTAATTTGACGCGTGTACATTCGCGTCTCAACGCGTGTCCAAGAAAAATCCATCGCGCCTCAAAATATGATATTTTGACGCGCGTGAACCGGAAATGTGGGAGGAATGTGGGAGGGAGTTGTGCCAGACCGGTATCTTTGCAAGATGGCAGCTATCGAGCTAGCGCTTGAAGAGAGAGTCTCCCTTCTCTATGTACTGTGGAGAGCAGAGCAGCAGCGTAAAAGACGTCCTCGCCGTACCTGGGTCCATCAGGTCCTCCAGAGGCATGAGCAGTTTGGTGAGTTTCACCACTTGCTCCAGGAGCTGCGCCTGGATGACGGCCGATTCCAGCGCTATCACCGTCGGCCAGTTTGAGGACCTGCTTTCCCTCGTCGGTCCCAGCATCGCCCGCTTAAACACCAACTACAGACGCTCAATCCCACCTGCAGAGCGCCTGTCCGTCTGCCTGAGGTTAGTAAAACTATTTAATACGGTAGTCCTTTATTGATATCTGTGCTAATATGCTAATCCATCCAGTTATACACTGCTAACATGGATGTGCTATGCTAACAGTGAATGCTGTCGGTGTTTACTGAAAGCAAACTGTGGTACAGAGACGACTCTTTATAATATTTCTAGTGATACTCAGAAGCTCTCATCAAGTCCCGATTTAATTCGATTTATGCTGTTATCAGTGTTTGAATGATAGCATGGCTGTGGTGTCACATCAATGTATGCGCTCGGTGTTTGCTGATATCAAACTGTAGCATTAGGACCACTGAGTTAACCTTTGTAGTGATACTCACTCCTTATTTAGACCTGGTTTAATTCTGGGATAGTTGAATATTTGTATATAATCCCTGCAGCTGTCAGACTCTATAACAGGGGTCACAGCCTTTATTAAAACAGAGTTAGATAAAACTGTGAACAGTTTGGTTCATCTCTAGTTACATGGTTCTATCTTGATAAGCTGTCTTATCACAGATTAATTTTTCAAAAATATTAATGATTTAAGCAAGGAAAGGGCTACATGTCAACATACAACTCTTTATTTCTATTAATGTCTTACTTCATTCCTACCTGATTGACATGTTTAGGAATTATGAGTGATTGGCTCACTGTAGTTGTGAAAGTTGCTACCAATCAAATTATGATATGTTAAAGTTAAAACAAAACACAACTGTTTTAGATATTATCTAATATACATTTTGTAATTATCCTTATAATTACAAAATGTTTTATGTAAGATTTAAGTTTTGTGATTTATATCTGACATCACAAAAGTATTTTGGAATTTGAATAATGTATTTTGTAACTGCAGTACACATAATACTGATTTTGAACAATTTTGTCCAGGTTCCTTGTCACCGGGGACTCCTTCAGGACCATCGCGTTCAGTTTCAGAGTCGGTGTGTCCACGGTGAGCCAGATCACCCCCCAGGCAGCGACGTCCATCTGGGACTGTCTAGTGGACGACTTCATGGCTGTGCCTTCACCTGGAGACTGGCGGTCCATCACAGAGGGATTCCAGGAGCGCTGGAACTTTCCTCTGTGCTGTGCCAGAGCGTTCTCACTCCCGAGGCGTAACATGTCGACGTTTTATCACGTCCCGCGGCGTTCCTGAGGAACGCGAAAGGAGACCTTCGGCGTTCTTATGGTACGCGGCGGGTTATTGCTGGAATCCAGTGCAATGACGCTCCCGCGGTAGTAGACGTTCCAGCCCTGTATTTCAGCCCTAAACCTAACCTTATCCCTAGCCCTGACCATAACCTTATTCCTGACCTTAACCAGGACTTTAATGATGTTAAATAGCGTGTTTCTAAGCGATTTGAAGAAAAAGAGCGAACATGTGTAGGTTCAGTCCAGACGGTTCTCATATTTCCTCTTTTTCCGAGGTCGTCATTTAGGAACGTGGTGGGTAGCCGAAAACGTAATATGGTGACGATTTGTCACCTAGCGTAAAATGTTACGCTTTGGGAGTGAGAACGGGTTGGCTGTGCAGCTCTGGATGGGAAGCACATCCAGACAAAGGCACCCCATATATCATATAGGAGACACACACATTGATATACACTAAATATTCATTTCATTTCTTTTTTGTGGTGCCCAAATTGATGCACCTGCTTGATTTTGTTTAAACAGTTATTGCACACTTTCTGTAAATCCAGTAAACTTCTTTTCACTTCTCAAATATCACTGTGTGTGTCTCCTGTATGATATTTAACTGACATTTTTTATTGTAACAACCAACGATTTATACAGGAAAATAATGTCTATTAACAAGGTTGCCCAAACTTCTGCATCCCACTGTATCAGTATATTTTGTCATTAGTATAATATGAAATAAATTCTACATGTGTCAAGTTGTGTGCCAACATTTGCTGTGTAGTAGAACTGAGACATTAGTCATTATAAACATTTATTTGAAATAATATTAAAAGTCTCAAACAGAAAAACATTAAACATAAATATATAAAATATAAGAATTTACAGAGAGACAGGAATAAAAAGGACCAGCTGCTCTCCAGAGCAGGAACAAGGCTGAGGAGGAAATGCTCCATTGGAGACTGGTGTGGCCTCTTCAGGGACTCCAGGGTGGCCAGCTCCACCGCCGATGGACCGTCCTGGGACCCGTCCCTCATCTGCCTCGGAGCCGTCCTCCTCTGTGGGCCTGTAAAACAGCACAAAACACAAAGAAATGAGAAGGCTGCTACTAGATTTTAATTTCAACATTGAAAAAAACAAAACAAAACAATAACAGGATATAATCAGATTGGTTGTAGATATTTAGTAAAGGTGATCACAAGGGAATCCCACCGACTAAAAAGGTATCAGTGCTTGCTGTACATATCTGTGGGTGCAGCAGCAGGAGCTCAGGGACTGGGGATGCTCTGCTGCAGAATCAGTTGGTTCTATCAATACAGTATTAATTGGTTGATGCGGCGCGATTTGACGCTGGAGTTCAGATTTTTCCAACTCGAGCGGTAGACGCGAAACGCGCGTATGCACAAAATGCAACACAAAAACTCACGCGCGTGGTTTTATTCGCGAGTCAAACGCGCCAGACGCGCTACACTGACGCGCGTTTCACGCGTTTTGGCGTTTTCGCGACGCAAATCTGCTTCCGAATTACAGTGACTTAGACTGCCAAAACCTTATCAGTTCATCCTTGAATCCAAGAGAATTTTGGTGCCAAGTGATACAAAGTCTTCCTAATATAGTACAGGGTGGGTCATTTATATGAATACACCGGAATAAAATGGGAATGGTTGGTGATATTAAAGTCCTGTTTGTGGCACATTAGTATATGTGAGGGGGCAAACTCCTCAAGATGGGTGGTGACTCATGAAAGAATAAAGTTACGTTGGAACCAAGCACACCATTGTCTTTCTTGTGACATTACCAATAAGTTTGATGTGTCACATGGCCCTCTTCCTATTGAAAAAACAAAAGTTGTATCCAAGATGGCCGAGTTTGCCCCCTCACATATACTAATGTGCCACAAACAGGACTTTAATATCACCAACCATTCCCATGGTATTACGGTGTATCCATATAAATGGCCCACCCTGTACACCCATGGGGACAGGATGGAGAAACAAACATGCAGCTGAAAGATGTAATCCAGCCACAGCTGTCGCTGGCGTAGAAGCATAAAGAATTACCACAATTGATGCTGATGTGATTTAAAATGCACATTTGACACTGTAAAAGACATTTTAGAATTTAGAATGATTAGCATCTAAAGAAAAAACAATAAGGAGATAGAAATGATAGAGCTTTAAAGACAATGGAAAGGAAGGCATTTTCTCCTACACTGACAGCATTTGGAAGGATTTGCTGTTTTGGAACAAAGACGCTGAAAAAGCGTGGAAAATTTGCAGGTCTGAGGTTTAACCCGTAAAGTCGTCCAGTGAATTCAAGCAATTGAGACAAGTAAAGCAGCAGCTAGCCCAGACCTGGCATCCTGCTAAATGCAAGGCTGAGCTCATTAGGACTGGCCCAACATCACACACATGCACACAAACACATGCACACACCAGTCTGTCAGCTTTTCCCCCCCACATTAAACAAGCATACACACAAAAGGAGCAGGAGGATAGAGACAATGCAGGGAGAGAAACCGAGGCATGAGGAGAGCAAGGGAAAAGAGTTGGCAAACCGGCAAGGATCACACAGGAATGGTGAAGAAGCAATAGAGAGAATGACAGACAGAGATCAAGTGAAAGACAGAGAGAAAGATAGAGACAGAGGGAGATGGAAACAATGAGGGGAGAGACAAAGCAGGTGGCCTGGGTAATTGCCTGGGGAATATAATGAATGAGCCACAGTGCGTCTGACGGAATAGGAAATCGTCTCTATCTTCTCATTCCCCGTGCTCTCGCTTTCCCCCCCTCATTATCTCTCACCCTCTCTCATTCCACTCCTCCCCTTATCCATCTCCTGCGCACCCTTTTCAACATATCTCCTAACCTTATCTTTCTTGCTCGACGATTGCGAGCATTTTCTCTCAACTGCAGAGCTTTTACCACCTCTTCTTTCCTCTCAACTTGACTCCCCACTAATTTCTATTCCCACCTCCGCTAGAACCCCTTATTCTCCCAGGAGCCTGAACAGCTGCAAATTCTCTAACTATTGTGCCCACATATCTGTGAGACATCCCAAAAATTGAAATGTCTCGGCAAATTCGAGAAAACAGTTTTTATATAAAGTGAAACTATTTTTATTTTGTGTGATACATGCTGCTACAAGAGTAGATGCACAAATTAAACATGGCCAAAGTTTCAAATCAGTGAGATCAGCGTATGTAGAAGTACAGCCTGCAGATGCTGTACTCAGTTTCCAGTAGTTTTGTCTACTCTTGCACCTGTAGGATGGTAAAAAGACTAGACATGCCCATAGAAGCCCCACCTACCGGCTGTTTAAACCCTTTGTTTGTGAGAGGGAGCCAATCACCACCCTAAAGGGAAGGAGCTAAAACAGTTTGTTTGATTACCTTTGGAGATATAAAAAGGCCCAATAAATTATAAATTAGGAGTTTTTGATCTGTGAATCGTTCAGAGCTGATTTAGTTGAATATATATAAAATGTACGAGCTGGTCTGAAAAATGAACCTTGACATTACGTGTACGTTACGGGCTTGTTTATAAATACATTTTGATAAAACAGTTTATAGTGTAGTGGGACTTTGAGGTTACTGCGATGTGTTGTCATGCATATTTGTACGCAAGAGTTCATCAAACAGTGATACTAATAGTGCACATAGTTACAAATGATCAGTGAGATTCTTGCTATAGATTGGGGCTGCCACAAACTATTATTTTGATAGTCAACTAGTCACCGATTATTTTTACGATTAGTCGACTAATCAGATCATGCATCCATTGGACGTAAAACGTACAGCTTATTGCACCAGCAGCATCTACTCTTATATAACTATCATTAGCTTACAGCTTTAAGTGTTTAAGGTCTGTGCTAACTAAAAATAAAGACAAGATGATATTTTATTAAATTTTAATGAAATTTGCAGATTGTTTCGGTGAAGTTTAATAAACTCCTTGCTATCTAAAATATAACAGGACACCGGAGTATATTCTCAACCATCTCACACTTCTGATAATCAGCTGTCTGCTTGACGTTTATTCGGCTGTGTAAAAAGTATAATTTAATCTCACCCAAACTGATTTACTCAGGAAAAAATAAAATACTGAAAAAAGCCAAACAATAACATTTTTAAGTTATCTAAGTGACTTATATATCAGTAGCGAAAGACGGCGGTGGGTTTGAAAACGATTTGGTGTTCTCAGCGGCTCTAGTGAGCTATCGAGCTGGTGGGTAGCAGACGTCTCCCAAAACGTCGAAGCACTTTTGCAAATATGCGATATCTTGGTAAACCGAGCAGATATTTGATGTTTACACAGCTACTTTCTCGCCTGAAAATATGTTAAAAGTTTATTTTGTGACCCAGAAAGATTAGTAAGAGTAATTTTAAAACTTAGTAGAGGCCGCCATTGTTGCAAACTGGAGTTTGGCTGGGCCGCGCTATGAATTCTGGGATATGGTAGGCCACGAAGGACACACCCGACCCATCCTTCAAATTCGGGGAAAAGGAGGACACATTTGTCGGCTGCATTTGGAGGAGTCTACGAATTTGGACAGCCTTTGGCACATTGCTGTGACGTAATCGGTCTACAAATGCGGCCTCAGGAGGATGCAGCCCGTGAATTTGGACACGACCCAAGAGTAATATTAAAACTAACTAGCGGCCGCCATTGTTGGAAACTGAGCAGTGCCGCGCTATGAATTCTGGAACACTGCTTCTTCTTCTTCTTTGGGGTTTAACGGCAGACGTCATCCTTCTTCATGCAGTGCTGCCAATGCATCTTCTGTTTCAGTCCATTATTACACTTTTAAATCCTACTACTTATTCCTGCGTCTTTTGGGATCTTACAAAGCTTCAAACGACGCGTTGACTATCAAATTAGTCGTCAACGATTTTGATAGTCGACGTAATCGTGACTAGTCGACTAATCGTGGCAGCCCTACTGTAGATGTAGTAATTGATTACTTCATATTATACAAATACGTTTTTCATAATACATTTTTTGGTGTTTATGAACAGCAACTTTTGATATCTCTCTATATAATGATAATAATAATAATGGATTGGATTTATATAGCGCTTTTCAAGGCACCCAAAGCGCTTTACAATACCACTATTCATTCACTCTCACATTCACACACTGGTGGAGGCAGCTGCAATTGTAGCCACAGCTGCCCTGGGGCAGACTTACAGAAGCGAGGCTGCCATATCGCGCCATCGGGTATAGAGTCATATAATGAAAAAGAATAACATGACAAATTAACATATATGTCTGTTTTCACACATGACTGAAGTGAACAAGTTCCGCTGGTTAGTATTCAATAATACTATTTTTGAATTCATTTTTAGATGCTGTACAGTAGGGCTGTGCGATATGACCAAAATCTCATATCCCGATATAAGAATTCTATCGTCCCGATAACGATATAAATCACACAAATGTAACATTTTCTGTAAATTCTGTGAATCTCGGGCAGCTCGTCTTGCGGGAAGTGTTTCCAGCTGCGCGTCATGTAGCTGGAGTCCAGTGTTTTAACAGATGCATGAAACTATACATTTTTAGACATAAGTTGCAAAGGCCGCCGTTTTCTTTGTGAGTATTTATTACACAGCGTGCTGTGGGGAAAAGCCTGTTCTAACGTTTGAGTCTAAGGTTTATTTTTTAGCACCTGGCGGCTCTTTTTAAAATTCTCATCCGTAAATAATCTGCTCTTTTACGTGATTCTGTTTATTTTGAAAAGTCTCAACAGGATCTTGAGCTTTATAGTGAAAGGTTTATGTGGAACATAAACAAGCAGACACGCGATGGTGTTACCGTCATTGTTGCTAATGACAACGCATAAAAACAGGCGCTTGTCCGAGAAAGAGAGAAATTAATCTAGCCACTACAGTGACGATCAAAATAATGAAAAAATATTGACGTAAACAGTTTATTTTGCGACACCACGAAACAAACGATAGTGTAAAATGAAACGATAGACATCGTCATCCGATATATATCGTTATATCGAACAGACCTACTGTACAGTAACATGGCATGGGGGAAAAAAAATCAATGAATGCAATTTAGTTCAGCTATTCAGTCATAGACCAAAAATCAGGAAAATGGATTTGTGATTGAAACATAGCAGTGATATACAGTGGTGTGAAAAAGTGTTTGCCCCCTTCCTGATTTCCTATGTTTTGTGTGTTTGTCACATGTGATGTTTCAGATTAATTTAAAAATTATACAAAGATAACACAAGTAAACACAAAATGCAGTCTCTAAATTAAGGCATTTGTTATTGAGGAAGAAAAACATCCAAACCTACATAGCCCTGTGTGAAAATGTGATTACCCCCCTGTTATAACATAAATTAACTGTGGTGTATCACATCTTTGGAACGCTGAGTTCAATTTCTCTAGGCCTGATTACTGCCACACCTGTTCTCAATCAAGAAATCACTTAAATAGGACCTGCCTGACAAAGTAGAGTAGAACAAAAGCCAGACATCATGCCACGATCCAAGAAAATTCAGGAACAAATGAGAAGCAAAGTAATTGAGATTTCTGAGTCTGGAAAAGGTTATACAGCCATTTCTAAAGCTGTGGGACTCCAGCGAACCACAGTGAGAGCCATTATCCACAAATGGCAAAAACATGGAACAGTGGTGAACCTTCCCAGGAGTGTCCGGCCCACCAAATTAGCCTGACAGCACAGTGATGACTCATCCAAGAGGTCACAAAAGACCTCAGAGCAACATCTAAAGAACTGCAGGCTTCACTAGCCTCAGTTCATCTCAGTGTTCATGACTGCACCATAAGGACTGGGCAAAAATGGCTTATATGGTAGATATATAGTATATGGTTCCAAGACCAAAACCACTGCTGAGCAAAAGGAACATAGGGACTCGTCTCAGTTTTGCCAGAAAACATCCTGATAACCCCCAAGACTTTTGGTAAAATACTCTGTAGACTGAGGAGAAAAAAATGGTACCCTTTGGAAGACGTGTGTCTCATTACATCTGGTGTAAAAGTAACAAAGATTTTACATTTCAGAAAAGGAACATCATAGCAAGAATGGTGGTGGTAGTGTGATGGTCTGGGGCTGGTTTGCTGCGTCGGGACCTGGAAGACTTGCTGTGGTGAATGGAAGCATGAATTCTGCTCTCTACCAGAACATCCTGAAGGAGAATGTCCGGCCATCCGTTCGTGATCTCAAGCTGAAGTGCACCTGAGATCTGCAGCAGGACAATGATCCAAAACACACCAGCAAGTCCACCTCTGAATGGTTTTAAGAAAAACAAAATGAAGACTATGGAGCATCCGATTGACATGGTGTGGTATGCCCTTAAAAAGGCGGCTCATGCTCCAGTGTGGCTCCTACAACAGTTCTGCAAAGATGAGTGGGGCAAAAATTCATCCATTTCATCCATTCATGCAATTCATTCATTCATTTACTGTAAAAGACTCATTGCCAGTTATCGAAAACGCTTGATTGCAGTTGTTCCTGCTACAGTTGGCCCAGCCATTAGGTTTAGGGGGCAATCACTTTTTCACACAGGGCCATGTAGGCTTGGAAACTGAATTTTGTGTTTACTTGTGTTATCTTTGTCTAATATTTAAGTTTGTTTGATAATCTGAAACACTTTAGCTGCAAATGTGGAGAAAGAAGTGATGTATTTTTAACTTTCTGCACGTCCAGCTTTATGTAATAACTGATAGAAAATAAGGCAATGAAAAAGATTGAACCTAGAAATGTTTGATCACTACACAAGCAAAAAGAATCCTCATTAAATTTTAAATGAAACTTGGTTGGAGACAAATTTAGATTTGGAATACAAACAGTCCTGGGTCCTGGGTTTTTAACCTGTGGTTCAACTGGAGCCTTTTTTTGCAGTATTTGCAGGTTCTGCTTGCACTAGTATGCCTGGCTGGCTTTCCTCTGCGTACCTCAGCATCCTCCCACAAGCCAAATAATGTATGTTAGGGGTATTCCTGCCCCATAGCAGTTGGGATAGGCTCCAACCTCCTCTGATCCTCAACTGAATAAGTCTATTAAGAGAATAAACAGACAGATAGGTTTTTAGTGTTTTTCAGTTCAGCTAAGGTTTTGTTAATAAATCTGAAATGGATGAATTATTGCTTTTTTGTACCTTGGTGTATTTACTTTCTCTCTTCCAAAGGGATGTGAATAAAACACTTCCTAAAACAAGTAAAATCAAATACAAGCAGTCCGAGACACTATGCATCATTTCAACAGTATCTTAAAATAATTTCCTCACTGTGCTTTCTGGTTTGAAACAGAACCAAAGAGACAGCATAGCAAATGGTCCACTGAGCCAATTAGCTGAAAGAAAGCTTAGGGCCAACATTTACCCACACAAAGGCGCTGTTTGGACAGTCTAAGAGCAATAAAATAAGTTTTTCTTCTAATTCTGGAAAATCTGTGTCATTCAGTTTCTGTCTGTTTTCATCACTGCAAAACTAACACTCATGCACGCACTGATGAGCCACTGCACTGATAGGAAGAGACAGGAGGAATTTGAATGGAACTTGGATCGAGCCTCGGATGAGAGCAGGGACAGATGTGGCCTGTAGAATCCAACTCCAATCCTACACCACTCCAACTCTGGTGATGCAGAGTCTGATTTCTGTAGCCAGGTTATCGATTGCTTGTACCACTTCCACTTTATAATCCCTCTCTGGCAACAAGCTCTTCAACACACAAGCTTATGCTCTAAAAAGGATTTTCAGAAACGACTGTCCGGTGTCGCTCTGAGAGAGAGTCTTCCTTCCACAGGAGTAAGCTGTCTGCATGATGCATCAAATAAAATGCTCGGTGAGCTTCTTGCTGTATATGTAGTAAACAGGAAGTATAAGAAGTCTGCAGCAGAATGGACGCTTTAATGTTTATACTCAGTGTGAACTTGGGCTTTTTTTCTTTTACTCTGGCCTCCTGTCAGTGGTCACCGAGCAGCATTGTGAGAGAGTGAATGGGTGGATGGATGCCTGTGGTTGCAGGTAGATAGAGGACAGAGTCAAAACAGATGGGGAGAGAGGGAAGGATGGAAGGGTGTGTGGGTGAGATACCAAGAAGAAGGGAGGACGGGGTGGAGGAGAGACAGATAGTGTCACGTCTACTATTCAGGCCCATTTGATGAGATGCCTCAAACAGCTGAAAAGAGGAACGACGGGGAGAGTTAAAGAGTGAAAGACCCCTTTCATCATGACGACTTGTGCCATAGTACCCTCCCGTCCGCTCCTCCTCGTCCCTCCCTTCTTCTCCCTCCCCCCCGCAACCTCCACAGGAATAGATAAAACACATTCAATCAGAGAAAAACGAGCAAAGGGGGAGAAATAAAAGAGAGGAGTTCAATCACGTTCCTCTCTCTATTTCAAAGACGGGAATCAGGTTGGTGGTTGATGGGGGCTTTTTGGAGTGTGCCACTAGATTGATACACACCAGGGTGCTAAACAGCGAGAAAACTTTTATCTGTGCGGCTTCACGATGACGCGCTGAACAATACCCAACAAAACAGAAAGCAGACAGATGGAGTCATAATCCACTAAACTAATAAATCGTTATAACTGCATTTAAAGAAGATGCTAAAGAGAACATAATTACAATGAAAACCCCATCAAGAAGTCGTGCCAAGTTCTGTGCAAAAAGCGAAACACTGCCACTTCTGGAGATGCTTTTGATGAGTGCGTTTAAATTAAAGGTACACAGGTGATTCTTTTTCATTAGGAAATTCCCATGCTTTAAGTCATTTAAATGAATTCAGAAGTGATCAAAAAAAAATACAGCCTTAATGTTTATCAGAGGAATTAATGAGAATCATGATGACTCTGCTTTTAAAGAGGTTCTTAAAACTGACCCTGTGGAGTTCAGTTGGGTTTTTAAGCACTCACATTGGTTCTTAAGGCCATCGATTGAACTGTAATCTTTGTAGAGCCATTTCTTTTTCAGATTTGTATTGTCGGTGTCTGTGTTCATACACGCTAGCAGTGTTATTATTTACAGACTTGTGCTGGTGTAGTTTCATTTCTTGGTGCATTACTCAGGCCAGTAAGTTGATGTTTTGAAGCATCAGTCAAAGATCCATGATTTGACTCTTTGAGTTCAGCATTTATTCAACCCCACGATGGTGTGATGTGCGACACCTGTGGCTAACTGACGAAAGGAATCAGAGACTGAGTAATACTCTGAGGCTGGGGAACCTTAACCTGTAAGCCGTGTGGCAACCTGGTTGCCTAAATCTTTTTCCTACACCTTCATTCCATGTGCTTGTTTGATTGGAGGGTCTGCCACACTAAGTGCTGTTGCAAATCAACTAACCTTTTGTAGGTTTAAATTATAAAGCTTCACAAGACTGAATGCCCATCAAGGCACTAACCACACTCTGGGAAGGTGAAACACTTGCTCTCTAGGTATTTACAGGTATCAGCTTTGGGTTATTTTAAGAACTTCTGGAAGAATTAAGAAGAATTAAACAAATGAAATGGAAATTTACTAGCTACATATTTGTATGTCACGTATACATTTCCTGAAAATTGATTGACGTCTAAAGTGGTGATATCAATACATGCCTCTGGCAGCAGAGAGTGATTGGAAGTTCCTGTTTCTGTCAGTGAAGGGTGACAGAAACAACAGCAAATAGAAAATTGCCACAAAAACAGAATGGAAATAAAAGAAACCACCCAAAACTCACAAAACACAACAAAAGTGTTTTGGCTGAGACAATCATGCTACTTAGAGCTGCAGAAGTGATAATCTAAGCGCAAGCAGCTAATAGCACACATGTCTACAGCTTTACAAGAATAGAGCGATCAAACCACACGTTACCTGCATTTGTTTCTCCTCTGTTTCTTTCAAGCGTGTCTCAGTGCACGACATTTGCTGGTTTTTGTTTTCTGCCACGTTAATGTCTCCCAAAAACCCTTCCATTGTATATTTTGTGCTTCTGGAGTGTTTTCCTATTTGCGGCTGTTTTCTTATAAATGTGATTGTTGAACTCATCATGGAGTGGGAGCAAGTAGATGGATATATTGGAATCGTGCCATAGGTTCAGTGTTGCAGGACGTCAACATAAACAGCATAACTAAAGTGATTTTCAAAATACACTTTAGTTGCAACCACTGTTGGGGTCCAGATAGCTCTAATTTCCTGTGTCACAGATGTTTTGTAAATCACCCTGGATCGTGTAGTACTGTGATGGTGTCTTTCTGCCACCCCTTCATCAAAGCGGACGAGGTCTAAACAGTAAAGGTTAACAGCTAACGAGCCAGGAGAGACTAAAGACCCAGCAGTGTTTTGAACTTTTGCACGAACCTAGGCAGACAAAGGATAAACTGAAAGGCTTCACCAAAGCCCACAATAAGATAAATATGGATTATTTTGACTCATATGTAACACGAAGCTACTCTAAGAATAATGATGACAGTATGTCTAAAGGGAATCTTGCCAAACATTTTGATAAAGGACTCAATTTAACTACACAGAAATGAAATTAATCTGGAATGAACCGATCCCCAACTTTTATTTAACTGAAATGAGCACTCATTGGGGCCAGCTTAATTTAATTTCACACCAAGGAAACTGACGTGTCAGTTCTATCTAGCTGACATACTTTTGTGTCACATGTTTGTCTCTTTGTTAGTGCTTTTTCAATCGGTTTTAGGAAACTTGTGCCAGCTGGCTTAGTTATGGATGCGCATGTTTGGAGTTGGAGTTTGCAAGTTCCTTTATGTGTGTATGAACGTCCTCCAAATGTAAATATAAATATAAGTGCTGGAATCTTTTGGCCAATTGGTGTCTTGGCAGATATTTTTGTAAGCAATTTACATCTTATTAGAACGAGGACAAGAAGTTGAACTGAAGTATCATAAAATGTTAGTAGGGTGTTGTTACACTATAGATTTCTGTCACACTGGACAAACAGCTATGCCATGAACAGATGTAGAATATATCCCTCTCCAGCAGGCCTCAGAGTGCAGCTGCCAAACCAGCAGAGGTTGGCAGTCTGACTTATAAGCTGACTGTGGTTGCTTCTGCAGCTACTGATATTTTAGCACTGTGGTAAGCGGTCAAGCTGGAAGCTTTTGGTGCCTGGTATTCTCCCAGTGAGTTCAACCATAAATGAACTGTAGTGTTCATGATACCCAGTGGTTATGCAAGGCACAGATCCAGTCCATATGATTTTTCATAAAACAATAGTGACTGCGCACGGTGTGTGTGCATGATTGTCTGCGCACCCAAACAAAAGACGTGATAACACAATAACTGCAGGCAAACATAGTGAAGGCAGATTTGATTGGATCTGAATCTCTGCCATGGATAAAGCAGTTCAGTCAGAAAGCTGGTACATGTACAAAACACTCACACGCAGTCTCTAAGTAAATACATCATAAACAACCTGCTATAACACCACCATGCTATTGAATGCGAATGGTGTGAACATAAAGAAACTGGGTTTTATTGTGTTGAGGCACAATGATGAATTACATATTTAGCCACTTTTGAAAGTACTAGTATATAGTGTTTGTGGATTTCATAAGAAATTAACTCATTTCCGCTATTGTGATGATGATGATGATGACACCCATTATGTGGAAACAGTTACATATCCTTCTGCAGTATTTTATCCATTGTAAATGAGCAGTTAATGAGTCGTAAGCAGTGGCCCCAGAAAATGCAGCCTCAGGATCAACTTTTCTCACTCTCGACTCATGTTGAGTCACAATCCACTCAGATGCTAACATAACACCCTTTAAAAAAGCCCAATGAAAAATACAACTGAGGCATAAAAACTGTACCTTAAAAATATTGCAACAGCAGCTTTAGCCAATTAGAGTTCATCCAGGGTTCTAACTGACAACATAACGAACTCAGGAAAGTTAAACAGTAGCTCTCAGTTCAGACGTTAGTTGTAGGTTTTCAACTTGCTAGCAAAGTCTGTAATGACATCCATCTATCCATCCATCCATCCAAATTTTGCTTATGTATAGGGTGACCATATCCCAATAAACCTAAAATGGAATATGTTTCTCTGGGACAATGTGGGACATGTTGCTAATCCCAGACTAATGTCATTCTTAAGGGCTGGGCCAAAGCGGCTACACTAGGCACTTACCCACAAGCCCCTCCCCAAGCTAGTCTCCAGGGTGGGCCAACAGTAACCCTCTCCCAGCAAGGTAGTGTGGTCCTTTGATTTTTTTCTAGCTAGAATGGTTGATACATGATCATCCCTGTAAAACTAATTACCAGTTATATTATAAAATCTAATAACAACAGCCAGGATAAAGGATCTCCTGAACCACTTAGTTCTACAGTGCAGGGACACTGTGTTCAATAATCTACTCTAACTGTTAAAGCTGTTACTCTTACTTTAAGCTGCCATTCTGTCTAGGCATTGCCTTTTCAGTAGTTTTTCTTTCCTACACATTTCTTGCAACATTCACATCTATTGTGTCACTTCCTCCAATGCAAAATTGAATAATTTGCAATAAAAAAAAGAATTAATTTAACATTGTGGTTGAATTTCCTTTTATCTATGGTAGATACCATTGTCCAGTGAAATCTGCATAGCTTGGTACCATTTTTACTTTCCGTGTTTGGTGTAGAATAGTCAGCAAAAGATGGTGACTTGTTAACTTGACCCTTTTGGTAAAAGCCAGACTTTATAAAGGTATCAGCCCTCCAGTGCTGACCTTTGAATAGAAGCCTCTTTTGGCTGCTTACTTATTCACAAGGGGTCGCCACAGCAGATGGATCCACATATTTGATTTGGCAGATTTTAAATTTTTTTTGCCAGATCCTGAAGCAACCCTCTGACGGATTTGTGTCTTCACCCTTTCTAAAACACATTTGCCTAAGATCGTTCACATGTTAGACTCTAGAGCCATTTTTAATTATCAGAGCCAATCAAAATGTGGAATATTGTCATGAGACAGTGGCACCAGGGATAAAAAAAATATTGTGTCCAGTGCCTTCACCACTAACTAGTGGACTTCTTATGTGCTACCTCATTCAAGCTCTCGAAACAGAGTACAGATTTCTGGAACAACTTCACCTTTAGGTGCACTGCGATGGACGTAAAGGCTCAAGAGGCTAAAGCTCCAGGAACATATTGCCATGAACCTCTTGGCTTGCAACCCTCATCAGGATAATTGCC
The DNA here is from genome assembly GCF_964374335.1 of Astatotilapia calliptera. NCBI lineage: Eukaryota > Metazoa > Chordata > Actinopteri > Cichliformes > Cichlidae > Astatotilapia > Astatotilapia calliptera. The sequence continues at coordinate 22,170,646 of NC_137438.1, forward strand.
TTTCACTATTCACATTTTATGTAGGCAACTTTTCAGAGTATTTCTACTAGTGCAAATGCACATACGAGAAAGGAAAACCATGAAAAACATGCTGAACTGATTCTCCAGAACATGTCTGAAGCTTGCGTCGTAAAAACAGCAACTTTTTACCACATACAACACCCTGAGGATTTAGACCTCAGCTCAAGAAAATAAACAAATGTGTTTGGTCATGTTGGCTGGTGTCTTGTGGATTCTTTGTAACTTTTCTAGAAGTGACTACAAAATATGGGCATGCAGACTGTTTTTGTTGATCATAGCACTCTTTGTGAAAAAGCTAACCACAGGATTCACTGATCTGAAAACAATCTGATGACAAGATTTTGATTATTTTATCACCAGCCCTCTTGCCCGGGAGTGAAGAATACAAGGGGCCATGATGGATGGGGCCTATCTTTTAGACTTCCACAAGATGTTGAAGGGAAAGCTAGATTACTGCAATTAAAACTTGTGTGGAGTGTAGCCGGGTCATTGTATATCCCCACACATTTAACAAAGCCAGGCTTGACAAAGGGTGTTACTGCTGTAAGAGCTATTCCAAAATATGAGACTCTTAGACAGAAATACACAGAAGTATTGAATAGGTAATATGACACTCAGAGCCTCTCTCTCCTGTTCTTGTGACCCCTCACTTCTTGATAAAATATGATTCTCCAGTGCAGAGTGGGTACAAATAACCCTCATGCTAAGGCACAAACTAATCATTAGTAAATGGAAAGTGCTATCAGCTCTCAGAGCAAATGTGTTACACAGCCAGCTTGGCACAATAGAGGCTTAAGATAGCCCGTCATTCTGCTTGATAACTGGGCGAGAAAAGAGGTTTTTAATAAAAATGGCTAGTTTCATATGAAGGAACCTGATATAATACACTCATGCTGAATTTAAAACACAGGCAACTATGAAGAGGAACAAAAAAACAAAAATCAAAAAGCTGAAAACTCCCCCAAAACAGTTAAGTTATTATATTACAGCTACAATAGTTTAAAAAGGCATAATTATACAACTGTGCATGCAGGGTCAGATATGGTTATGACACTTTTATACATATTTATTTATTTTTTGTTTCTTTCATCATCTAACCCTGGAACCGAATTTATTGTACATCTCTGCCTATTTTGTAACGAAACGACAAGGATGAGCTCACAACCTGCTGCTCTTCTTTTGTGCTGGATGTTTCCAAGCAGTTTGCACACTCTTCTATAGAAAACTGCTGTTTCTTTTAAAGCTCCACTTCAGGGGACGGACATGACGAATATAAATTGGGTACGTCTGCTTCTATGGATGAGTGTCCACACCTCGCTGCATAACAGGGTGAAATCATGATTTCAAGTCATAAATGTAATCACATAAGGATATTGTATTTTAAAGGCAGCAAAAGCTAACTGTGCAGACCAGGGGAAGTTGTTTGCTGCCTGTGAGATGTGTGGCGTGCATTCAAAATCAGATTTCAAAGTCTTTACATGTGACATTTCAATAGAATCATCAATCATCAATCATCAAGGGCAACGCATGTGCTGAAGACAGTATGTGTGTATTAAAACACACATAACTCTCATGGACTAGGAGATGATGATCCACACTGAAATTAAAAGCCCTGCAGAGCAGCCAACCAATTTACAGCAAACCAGTTTGGCTGTGTATTTCCAGGCCTGGCAGTATTGCGCAAGGTTTCATCAGTGCAGGGGACATGCGTGATAGTGGAGCGCTTTGAAAATGCACACCACATCCCTTAATTTACAGGCTTCAGATGGAACGCACATACCTGTCCTGCCACCCTCAGATAGTTAAGGGATTTAATCATCTGAAAAGGAAAAGCCAGAATTGCACTGCACTACCTGACTGCTACTAACACAATCCCCGCTGTGTCTGTCATCTCACTGCTACACCACAAAGTTTACGCGTCACAAATATAGCAAGATGTGGGCTTAAAAGCATACGCTGAGCACAAAATGGAATTTTGTTAATCAAGTATTATTTATTTCATTTAAGGATGACCTATGCAACCTGCCTATCCCGCTGTTAACACTCAGTGTTTAACGCCAAAGGAAATGGGGAGCTTTGATCTGTGAACTGGCTGAATTCTTTTGTGAATTCACAGCTTGTCTCCGTCCGCACCCTCAGAATACAGTAAATGGTGTTAGAAACTAAGGTAAAGAAAATCAATAATTTCAACAGATTACAGCACAAGACACGGAGCGTGGCTGGGTGTAGAGAACAGTGCTCTCCCTGGCCTGCTAATAGCTGCCTCTCCCCCTTGAATTACAACAGAGAGGGCAAGGTGCACAGAGGGGCTTTTCCACATTCTATATATAGAGAGAAATATGGGGAAATACAGTCAAGTGCCAACACTGACAAGATGAATAAATCAATATCTGACTGAATCACTTTTAATTCTACACATCTGTAGGGATTACAGATGCAAAACTACACTTATTTTTCCAATCTTTTAATCACAGTATTGATCACTGCCCTTATCACCTTAAATTCCGATAACATGGAGTCTTATCTTGCTTCATTTAACTCTAAACAGATGAAACAAGTATTGCTTTTTAAAAAGGCATGAGAACAAGGGTAGCAATAATCAAGGGCGAACTGTTTTTAACAATGGTGTCCTTCACCAGTCCCAAGGTGTCGAACGTATGAACATTTTTTGATTCCAGAAGAAGCAGCCATCATTTCTGGTAGTCGCTTCATCATTCTGAAGTCTGAAGAATACAAGTTTGAAAATTCAAATATTTAAAAAATAAAATAAATAAAGCCTGCTGTTGCACTTAGGCTGCAGGGCTCTGTTTGATCACTGTCAGAACTGGATGGGTTTCAGCAGTCTTTTTTAATCTGCATAAAGCCTCACTCACACAGGCATAGAGACAGGTTGGCTGCTCCAGAAAGCTGCTTTTGATTGCTTTGGTTGGTAGCAGACTGCCGTGGTCGGCTGTAGTTTGTATGGAGGACAGTGACTTGTCTGCAAACACTCACTATCCAACCAATAAGCAGTAGCGGTAGTGAAACATGAGAAAGTGTGACGTAAGCTGGAAATGGAGATCATTCTCATTTAAAGTACTTTTTCCCCACCATCGAGTAGTTACTGGGGGGCGGGGTAACTAACTGGTGCCTAGGCCTTCGTGATTGGGGCTGCAGCGATAATTTTCACAACGGCTGCTAGCAACCACTCAAAATGACAGGAAAAGATGCATTTTTCCGTGACAACCAGTGGTTGCCAGGCAGTCATCAACTGGTCTCTAAGCCAGTGGAATGAGTAGTTTTTAGTTAGTGTTGCCATCCTCAATGAGAAAACCATACGGTTGCTTAGGCTTTACATATGTAAAACCCAGTATAAAATAACTGAAATAAACACACAGTCAGCCAGCCCAGAGGTGTAAAATCTCCAGAGACTCGTGGGTCTGGCATCCATTACGTGCCCTCAACACCTCACTGAGGAGGCATCCTGGTCAGCTGCCCAAACCACGTCACCTGTCTCCTTTCGATGTGGAGGAGTAGCAACTCTACATTCAGCCTCTCCTGAATGACTGAGCACTTCACCCCATTTCTGAGGCTGAGCTCAGACACGCTTCAGAGGAAACTAATTTCTGCCACTTGGAGCCACGATCAAGAGAGAAGCTTGGTGGGTGTTCCTATTCAGTTCCACTCACAGTGATATTAAATACAAATCCTTACTTAGTAAAACAGAGCATGACAATTAAGAACTTCAAAAATACATAATGTTCATGCTCACTCATTTATTTAGCCAGAACACAGGTTCAGATTCAGTTATTCCTTAAAGTTTCTCTTCAATTTAATGGTTTATATAATTTAAAGTAATGCAAAACTGCATAAATTGATTATTCAACTAAGTAAACAAAACCAAACGGCCTCTCTGTACTGGTCATCTTCTGTTAAGCAGCTCAGTGCTGTATTTGAGAGTGTACACTTGTTCTTTGATGTGCGCATCCATTTCCTGAGCTTTGTTCTACCTGGCTGTGGGCTTTCTCATTACTCATTACATAGAGGCCTATTAAACCACACAGCCCTGTAGATGGATCAGAGAGAAAAGATCAGGGCGTGCAGGGGCGGAGCCAGCGAGGCGGAGTGGAGATAATCAAACACCGTGTCTTCACGCCTTGCTGTGGCTTCTCTTATTAGAATACTGTAATAGCGCTTCTAATGAGCTACGCTTTACTGCTGGCTGATATTGCTAAGATGATGTGTACACACCGCATAGAGAAGAATGATACATTTAATCCCCTCGATGAGTCCGATGAAAGTGTTAATCTGTATTCTCTGTGCACATACTCATTGATATCATTGCTTTCCCTTCTTATCAGACAATGGACAGCAAAAGCACCAAATACTTATTCTTAAGCATAAACTTCAAGTAAGAGGTTAGTGTTACAAACATGAAATGACCAAAAAATGGGAAAAGTTTTTATACTTGAGAATGATTCCAACTTTCAAATGTCAAACATTCTGCATTATGAAGTTTTGCATTTTTTAAGAGACACAATGCGCCACAGCAGCTTAGTCCCATTCATTTATAACGTTTCTTTTTGTTTATGTGACACATAAATCTGTAGCTACAGGGGGTGAAGAGTAACAACACACTCTTACAATTCGATGCAATTCGGTGCAACAGTCCTGTAATAAGTTCTACCTTTGAGAAGCTAAAGTTGGAATTGTGTTAGAAAGAAGCTGTCTCACTGAGGCCATGACTGAATGTGTTGTTACTGGTGGTTTTTTAATAGCAAAAAATGCAACACCATTGAAAGCGCCACCAGTTTTTTAAAGTATGTGTCAGATTATTTTTTGCAGGAGTTGGTATTTAACTTTCATAATCAACATTCATTTTTTAAAACAACCCTAACAAACAATAATATAAACTTACCGCAATACTGATATGACCACTGAAGCTCCTGACACACAGCTTTTATGCTGATGTTAATACCAGAGGTGGCTTGAAACATTATTTTGAATGACTTCAGTTCCACTGTACACAGCGTCTATGAATGTTATTTACTTAAAAACAAACAAATAACTGTCAACAAGCTGTTTAGCTGTTCAAATCCATACCATGAAGCTCCTGACATGCAAGTTAATGCCAGAGGAGATTTGGAGTTTTCACTTCTTGTGTCCGCAGAGCGTTGGTGACTTTTATGCACCTCAGCACGGAGTCACCTGTAACGTCATGTGGCCTGCCACTTTGTGGCTTACTTGCTGTGGTCCCTAAACACATCAACTTTTCAATAATGTTACTTAGAGTTGATCATGAAACATCTAGCAGGGAAGAAATTTTACAAACTGATTTGCTGTTAGTTCCACTCTAACTCACTGAGCTCTTTAGGAGGACTCATTCTTTCATGAACGTTGGTAAAGGTAGACTGCATGGCTAGCTGTTTGATTTTATACACCTGTAGCAAATGGACTGAAAACACTAGGTGTGACCGAGTTGAGTGCTTATTTTTCCAATAGTCCAGAGGAAAATAAATGGATCTTCAGCAGCTTATTGGTCTGCTGTTTGGCAGCAAGATGCCAATATCTAGTTATACGTAGCATGCACTTTCACTAAAAGAAACTGGATGAGCACTAAAAATGAACCAAACAATGCACCCTCATACACTGAATGATTGGTTGTAATGTGCAAAAGATCATACTATGTTTGCACTACACAGGAGAACATGTGTTAGTGGAAGCCCTGCAACAGACCAGCAACCTGTACGGGGTTTACTCTGTCTCACCTAGTCCATCTTTAATTGAATAAATGGATGGATGTTAGTAGATTAAATCGAATATGACATTAAACCTTTTGACCAATTTTTGTCCAATGTAGAAACAGTAGTTTTAAACATAGTTAATTTATTGTTCATTTTTTTAAGATTATTTTATTGTTAACTAGGTTTACAGGCTGAAAGGGAAACTGTTAGGTAGGTATCAATGATGCTCTAAAGAGCCTTTAGCATTATAGATATTCAGCTGATTATTATTTAATCCATCCATATAAGTGAAGGACTTTGGCAAAAAAAATGAAGAAAACTTCAAGAACATTAAATACATGCAGCGTGGACGTTTTTGAGAACAAAATGCGGTCCCAATAAAAATAACATTTACATGAAGACTGAAGGAGCAAGCTTTTGGAAAATAAGCTTTGAACAATAAAAGACATTCTGCGTTGCAAGTCAAAGTAAACTAAATATAATCCCCTTATTTCACTCATTAAAAAAATCCATTTTAAATAATGTGTTCTTCTGTCCTACATTTAACTAAAATGGTCTGTTGGTTGTGGAAGTGTTCTGCAAATGCAAAAATATGAATATGTCTGGCGATAGTGATGATAAATAATTCAGAAAACCTTTAATTTGTCATCCAATTAAAATTCAGCATACATCAAACTAAGTTACCATCTATTTCCTCTCATTCACTTAATTAGAAACCAGCTCAGCCATGTGATATAAAAGGCAGGACACTAATATACGAAGCTACAGGCTAAATTTCCTATTACATATGTAGCGGACCAGTATCCACCCCGTTGGCCCCTCTAAGTTCTGCAGATGAAGATAGCAAGGTGACAGGGTGGCCAGGGAGCGGGGCAGGAGGTTGAGATGGCGATCAGGTTTTTATAAATCTCATTTCTGCTGCTGATTTATCAGCTCGCCCCGGTCCCTGTCATCCACACACACATGTGACCAGCATGGCAAAAGGCTAACTCATTAGTCTGCCTCATCACAGTGGGAGGTTTTTGCAAGCGAGCACACTCACACCCACATGCACACGCTCTTCCTTTCGTCTCTTCCTCTTTCTTTCCTCGCCTATTTCCCCCCATTCTCCAATCAGTCTCTTTCACTGCTGCTCTGCCTTGCCTCATTTTCCTCTTCTTGTTTCTTCCTTCATTCGCTCAGCCTGAGTTGTGGCCTCTCCATCCAGGATTTAATTAAAGCAGTTTAAATGGCCAGGGGTGATCCTCATCATGTCATCCTCTTCCTTTTCTCTTTTTCTCTGGGGGTTAATATCAGCCTAATCCACTCTGCCCCCCTCCCTAAGCCCTTACTCAATAATGCATAGCTTCTCTCTGGCCACCTAGAGTGGCTGCGTTGAATGAAGGCAGAGCGTACAGGCTCACCTTCATAAAGTCAATGACAGTCACACCCACAGAATTCTGTATGTTGGATTAACATACACAGTGGATAATCTTGCTGATTCGCATTGTGTTGTTTGTGGTTCTATGTTAGGGGCCCTGTTTTTTTAAAACAAAAGTTTAGAGATTTTATATTTGAACTAAAGCTAGGATTATAATTTCTCTGCGAGTCCGCTCGGGTCCGCATGATGTAAATTTTGTCATCAGATGGTGGCAGGAAGGTTAGTGCAGATGTCCTGCCTGTTTTTTTGTGACCGTGCAGAGACGTCAGCAGGGAATTTACATTACAACGAACCAACAATCAATGCACCGTTGGCGGCAGACCTCAAATAAACTTCAAAGAAGTGTAACAGGGATGACTGCTCCTTCTGTCCATGTCCAGGTCTGCAGTGGAGAATAACCGAGGCCAAAGTGCTAATACCATTTGTTAATATCCAACCACCCATCAATAACTCGCCTCTCTCATATCAAAACAAAATACTTTGCATTGAATTTCATGTTGGTAAAGACAGAAAAATTCCTAAACAGCAAGAGGGAGCCAAATTTGAGGAAGCTGTAAGTGACAACTGTGTGACATGACCAAAAAGCTCCTGTTATAGCGCTTCATCAAGTGTTCTCCTTTAGATGCCTCAGGACTTTGCACTAGCCCATGCCTCTTGAAGCACAAATTTATAATATGCAATTCAAAGAATGTTGAAAAATCTTCCTTGTCACACCCCTGACATGATGTGTCAGCTTCAGTCCTGGACACGGTGGACTTGTCAGCTAAAAGCTGCTGCTTAGTCTTCAGGTTCTAGAGGGATAGTCAGCTCGTGTTACCAGCGATGATTCACAACATTAAAGGTGTTGAATTTGACACATATGTGGATGTCAATGGTTAACTCAAGTTCACATGATTACAAGTGGTAAGAATGAGTCTTCCAAAGGTGCACAAGGCATTGGCCTAGAAGACAAGATGAACAAACTTGCTATGCTTAACAGCATGAACATTCCCTGCCTCAGACCAAAGACGTGCATACTGGGTTAACTGGCGATTCTAAATTAGCCATAGTTGTGTCTCTTTCTATTAGCCCTTTACCACTAGTATCTACTCAGCCTGGCTCAGCCCAACTCTGTTTTTAGGGTTTTCTATTACGTGGTAGTACCTGGTACCAGGTAATTTTTTGGCATCTACTTTCTGAGCGATCTAACGTGATCCAAAAATGTGACTTCAACATTGTCACCTCGATGTCCTCAAATGTTGTGTTGTGCTTGTGTAAAATAAAAAAGGACGTCACGGGTATTTCTACTGAATTGCTGTCGAACAAGCCCATTTCAGTACCACATTAACTAATACTCAGTTGCAATGGAAAATGACTGAAACTGATTAAGCTGAGATGAGTCACGTCGAGCTGACCTGGGTAGGTACTAGTAGAAAAGGGCTATGTGTTAGCCATGCGACAGACATGTTCAGGGTGTACCATGCCTTTTGCCCTATGACACCTGGGATAGGGTCTAGCCCTCCGCAACCCAGAGATAGATAAGATGAAGATGGATGGACACTTTATAATACTGTCAGGTGTCATCTTGCACCACTGGATTACTATTTTAATAATTTTTTCTTTTTTTTTTTTGTGTCCCGTTTGGATCTGTAGCCATCAGAATTGTTGTCTTAAGGCCAAGAAAGATGCCAAGCGGATTTATTTTACCAAGTGGATCATCATGGCCCTGCCATATTGGTCCATTTGATTGACCTTTATTATAATTATGTATTTATTTTATTTTCAGTTGCTACAAACGGGACAGACATGACTGGGGGATAGGACAGGGAGAAAGAATGAAAGAGAGAGAAAGAGAGTTAATAATTTTTTCTTGACAATCAGAAAAACAGCTAAACTCCTTCATTCCAGATACTGAACACTATAACAGAATGCAGACGTGAGGACTAATTCAGCAGCCAAAGTAATTCAAAAGAAGCTTTTCTTAAATTTTTTTTTTACTGTCCATATTGTTATCTTTTGAAATGTCTGCATTTTGTCGGTTTGTTTTTTTGACATGTTTCTTTTTGTGGTGAAAGACGTTTTCTGCATTAATCAGTACTTACTAATGAAACAACATTTTAGGGTGATGCATTATTCAAAGGCAGCATTCACATTTCCCTCCTTTCTTTCATGGTGCGGTTGATTAACCTCTAACTTTGTGGTCTCAAGCATTGAAAAGTGCGCTGTGGCTAAAAGTTGTTTTTGCAAGAAAAGTGTCAGGTTTGAGAAACAAATTTTTTGAGAAATGAACTAAAGCAATACTCACTTCTTTCAGGCTCCTGTACAGTATTTTTTCCATTTTCATACAGATATAAACAGAAAGAGAAAAAAGGTCCATTCAGCTGTTCTGTTATAATTATTTGTATCAAACAACCATGGCTCACCATAAGCGTGGTTATTCATAAAATGTGAATTAATTGAATGAAAATACAACTAGGCGATTTCTTTTCTATGTAAGTGTCTATAGAACACTGGCAGCTGTGGATGACAATCTGCTATTAAACCAAGCACGTCTAATGACCTTTTCACCAATAGATGTGCTTGTGTATGTGCACATGTGTGTGGGAGGAGAAGCAGGTAGTCTTAGACTGCTAATGAAGACAGGGATATACACGACAACTACCAATTAAAGTTGTCAGAGCCGCAGTGTTCCCAGGGTTTGACAGTCCAGCCTCGCACAGCCGCTGATTTTCCTTTACATGCCTTGCAGTGCAATTAGAGCCTGGTGGGTGTGGTTGGACAGAAATTACCTCATGTGCCATTGTCTTTCCTTCCATTATGGATTTTGAGCTGGCATTGTGTGTGTGTGTCTGTGTGTGTGTGTTTGTGTTTTATATGTGTGTATGCAGCAGCAAACAGTACCCATCAAGAACGCATTGCTCTGGAAAGAGAGCACCGCAGCCACCAATTAAAGTACAGGCTCGAGATCACATTAACGCCAACAGGGAGACAATTGCGGCTGAAAAGAACGCATGCACACATGTATGCACATGATGTCACACAGACATACAGGCACAATTTAGAAGAGGTTATAATCTTTACCCCTGCAACCCACTAATTTCCCGGTCTTCCTCTCAGTAACCGGGAATCATCTCCTCAGAGAATTCGAAGACTACGAGGAGGTTTCATTTGTTAACCAGCATGGCTAATAGCTGCTTTAGCCATAGTCACAGCCATAAATAGCATATCATGGCTGTTCTCTGTAATCTCTGATAGTGGAGTTGATAGGGAGCGATTAAGACTTTACCAGGCTAACCTTCCGTTAATGAGGGTGTCTGATTCACATCATGAAAGCGTGATGATTGACACACAGAAGTGATGGTAGGGAAAAGGTTTAATGTGGTATATGCACAGGAATTCATGTGTCATCACGCAATCATCTCAGTTAAGTGATTCTCGGGGATTCTGAGTCTACTTATGAACTCTTTGTTTACAAATTATTCCAATTTCAGGAATGAAACGCAAATGTCAAAATGAACACTTAATAATTATTTTGTTTTGCGTTATTAGTAATATTAGTAATATTATTACTCTTATTACGTTTAAATGTGTGGCAATCTCAGCTGGTCGGTGCCTTGTAATAAGGGTAGATCTTTTTACTTTGGAGGCACGGAAACAACTTTTCAGAAAGGGTGTGTCAAACCAAGCAATGAGCTTTTCTTAACAACAACCAGTTGTTTTTGTGCCCATACAAACTTTTGTTGCATAACTTAGTCGTTTTAAAATTTTTTGGGAAAGCGACTGCTGGATTATTAGGGATATCATCAAATTTCTATGTTGTCAGACAAAGGCACCATTGGCTGGTCATTTACAGCCCCCAGCATGACACCTGCATTTATACCAGACATTTACAATTCTTTTTATATGATTTTAAAGGAGCAATTAGTGCATATAAAGCAGGAACTTTTTTGTATAGTTGTGTAATAAAAACACCCCTGGTATTAGCTTAAACCTTGCAAAATGACGAGTGGAAACAAAAATAAGCAACTCTTTCCTGATGAAACACCAACTCCAGTCTCCCAGTTAACAGCTGTGTGTGTTTGGCCACCTCCACCCCTTCCAGCATACTAATGCTTGCACATTTGGACAAATAATTTGGGGAATTCTCACATGGGTTCCTTTTCTCAACAATTTACTTAAAGCAGAATCCACTGTTGGTTATCTGCTTTATTTCAGTCTTCTCATAACATCTCATTGGGCTGATCTAAAGTTGCATTAAAACGGATAGTTATATCAACAAGCTAATGCGCCATAATCTATAATGCTGCACATTTGTAACTCATTCTCAAGTGTTTAGAATAATGTGGAGAAATTTTGTCCTTTATCACAGTCAGTTTTAAAGAAACTTTAGCTGAAGACGAAAAAACGTTCAGGTCAGCCCCGTTTATTCATTTGCTGGTATCATTTTTGTAAAGCATTTTTAGTGCCAGCCTTTTAGTAGCTTCTCCACAATAACATGAATAGAAATGAAATTGAAATGGTCAAGTCTGAAGCTGCTGACTACCTGCATCAGCAGCTCATATAAGAAAAAAACCCTGGTATGAATCCTCCATTAAATTACTGTAACAGAGGCATAGAAGACACAGAGAGAGAGGAAGGTTGAAACGAAGCTCGCAAGAAAAAAAAGGGGTGAGCGTGGAGGAATTTGGAGGGAAATAAAAAGTATGTGGGTCAGGGTGAGTCTAAAATAAGAATAGAAGAAGGTGTGAAAGAACAAGATGAAAAGCTTTCAGTAGGTGATTTTGCATGTGTGTATTAGAGAGAAAGAAGGAGAAATAAAGAGAGTATGCTGAGTCAAGATGAAAGCTGAGCCTTTTGGGAATGAAATAATGGTGACCAATGCATTTATTCTTGTCAGGACAGACAAATATAAGTGTGTATGTGTGTACTTTGAAGTCCAGGTTTTTGAAGGGGAATCACTGACTTTTTGGGGTTTTTTTGTTGGTGCAGATTTCAGTTCAGTCTTTATTGAAGGTTAAAGGCTGCAGTGAAGAGTTAGTTAATATATGACTCTTAATTGATGGCCATCCATCCATCCATCCATGCATCCATTTTCAAGCCACATTTTCAATGCAGATCTAATCAAATTTTTTTGGGGCCTGTCTTGGAGTCTCCTCACGTTCTAGTCAATCAGGAAAGATCCCAGTCCAAAGCGCATCATTTACAGCAGCGGTCCCCAACCTTTTTTGCGCCACGGACTGGTTTATGCCGGACAATATTTTCACGGACCGGCCTTTAAGGTGTCGCGGATAAATACAACAAAATAAAACTAGTACCGGTACCGAAAAAAGAAGATTTATTCATAACACATGTGAAAAGACACAGGAAAACCGAATTAACGATAAAAATGATAACAAAATAACGCTAAAAACTGATAAAAACCCTGAAAACCATACATTTCACACCCGAGCCTCAACTCTCGCGGCCCGGTACCAAACCGTGGCCCGGAGGTTGGGGACCGCTGATTTACAGTAGCTTCCTTTCAACATGGAAGAACAGTGATTCTACCCTGAGTGCCTCACATGTGGCCATAAATTGTGGGTAAAGACCTTGAAAATTAGATCACAGATTAGGTAGTATAAGATAAGGTAGTAATATTGATAACATGTTAAAGCACCAACATCTGACAGCTTGGAGAGCTTGGAGGATGATAAGCAAATAAATGCGGAAATACAGAACAAATGAAACTTTTTTTTTAATTAAAAAAAGTTTCATTTGTTCTGTAAGTTATTTTAATCTGCATTCCAATCATTTGGTGAACCACACACATAAACATAGCACAAAAAAATCCTATACACCTCTTTTAAACTTTATTGGCAGAGATTTAAGCGATTAACAGGTTTAAGTAAACGTAAAACTTTAACAAAAGATTCAAGTTCACTGTTGCACAGTCCAGTGCTTGTCGCTTATGGGCTCAAAATGTGGTCATAAATATTTTGTACTTGTAAATCAGGATTTGTATGTGTAAAAAAATTTGTGTGTGCGTAAAAAAGATTTGTATGTGTAAAAAAAATTTGTGTGAGCGTAAAAAAGATTTGTATGTGTAAAAAAAATTTGTGTGTGGACTTAGCCAAAAAAATCCCTGCAAGTTACAAGTACGAATTTTGACCCTATTTTTTCTTCCTTTCATCTGATTGGTCAATGTCATGTCAATCACAAATGTAACAATCCAATCAGAGAACAGATGGGTTTGGCTGTCGAGGGGCGCTTTTTTTGAACTGCAGGTCTTTGAAGGGAATAAATGCCCTTTTACATGCCAACCCAGCGTTTTCCTTCATCACCACGAAGGAAAACAGCCTGTGGTCGTCCAAGTTTGGGGATTTTTGTGTCACAGGTCTACGTGTTTAATATAGGGACTTCCACAGCTTTTTCAACAGTGCTGCTGACCGTGGGGGGGCAGGCAGTGTTTTGGAAATGACAGTCTTCATTACAAAGCTTTCTTCGTTATCAATTAGCATACATGTTTTTATTGAACATTTGAAGAACTAGCAAAAAAACCCAGAAACTCTTGTAGAGGACATAAAGTCAGAGATAGAAAAGACAAGGAGCAGGTGCATCTAGTACAGGCAGAGCTGCTGCAAAAACCCACAGAGCCCAGCAGCCAGCGCAAATAATTCTGGATCCTTTGCTTTTAGTTAGCAGTTAGCATTAGCAGCACATCCTGCGTCCGATGTGAAAGGACTTTTATGCTGCGCGCTGTGACTCACAGCCATGGTCCTGGGTCAGCCCTGACTTTGTGTTAAACTAATCCTAAAGTAATAATGGTATTTCTAACCACTCATATACCACAACTTTACCCTTTCAATAGCTACTAAAAGTTAGGGGACCTAGCTGCTACCCTTCAAGGACCTGCAGTTCAAAAAAGTGCCCCTCCGACAGCCAAACCCATCTGTTCTCTGATTGGATTGTTACATTTGTGATTGACATGACATTGACCAATCAGATGAAAGGAAGAAAAATAGGGTCAAAATTCGTACTTGTAACTTGCAGGGATTTTTTTGGCTAAGTCCACACACAAATCTTTTTTACCCACGCACAAATTTTTTTTACACATACAAATCTTTTTTACGCACACAAATTTTTTTTACACACACAAATCTGTTTTACCCACGCACAAATCTTTTTTAAACACACAGAAATTTTTTTTAAACATACAAATCCTGATTTACAAGCAGAGGCGGAGCCAGACATTTGAAACACCCGGGGCTTAGCCCAAAAGGGTAGTATGCATGTGGGATTTTTTTTATTTTTTTTTTGGAAGGGGGGGGGGCGGGGGGGGTAGGAATGACTGAAAGATTAATTGGCTCTGTTTTGAGTTTTGTTCAAAAAAGAATGACTTCATAGAGGGAAAAATATATATCACATGTGCAGGGCACCTTGAACTAGTTTTTTAATTAAGCAGCAAGGCAGAACAAAGTCGGGGCTGTATCAAGACACGAGATCTAAACCCCAATTCAACCAGACCCAGAACTGATCCAGAATTAAAACAGGACTACAACAGTTCAAAATCAGGACTACTTGGGATTTAACCAAGACAGAACCAGAATCAGAACTAGATGATAGTAGCACTAAAAATCATCATAGACCTGCACTACACTTATTTTTTTATTCTACCAAAGTCCACTATTTAGATTGAGAAAAGTTTATATAATTATTTAGCCTTGTTGTGCAAACAAGCCTGCATAACTTAATAAATACAGAATTTGAAAAATAACAAACCTAAAAAGAAACACTAGGTGCGAGATACATGAGTACCTATGATACGGTGATACTTTTGGTACCATTTGACTAACATGTGTGTCTCACCTGCTCTTGTTCCCTCTCTGTTCCTCTCTCTCTCTCTGTTCCTCTCTCTCCCTCTTTGTGCTGACAATCATCAAATATACAGTTGAAACCAGATATTTACAAACTCTTCAGATAAAAACACTTTTTTAATTGTAACATCAAATCAGACTAAATGTTTACTTTTTTTTAGATTGATAAATATAAAAAACATATTTGTTAACTTTAAGAGCAAAGAGAGAAACTATCTGTATTTCTTAATTGCAAATGGAACCAAATTGTATGCAAATTTGAGCCACACTTATGGAGCTCCACAATTCTTTTCCTGTTGTTTTGGTTGACATCTCTTGATTTTCCCATGTCACAGAAACAGGCTCTGTGTTTTTCCTTATATGCATCCACAGCTGTGCCACCAATTTACTCACATTGACTCTACTAACCTATCAGACGTTTCTTAAGCTCAGAATGGAATCGTCTGGAGTTTTCTTATTAATTAACAATAAACTTAGTGTACATGTACTCCTAAATTTGATGAAAGTGATAAAAAATAGACAGATCTGTCTCTCTTTATTCTGACATTTAACTAATTCAAAAGATATTTCAATATTTATCTAAAACAAAAGTTTAATCTAAATTGATGTTGTACAGTAAAAATGTTTTATGTTTTCTCCCTAAAGTGTATGTAAATATCTGGTTACAAATGTGAATATCCTGCTGTGTACTGAAATCCCTCTTGTTTTTCATAGAAATATACTGAACAACATACAAAGCATAATATATAAAATAACATTTACCTGAGTTTTTTCTTTGAAAGAAGCCTCTAATGTCCATTCTTATATTTCAGTACATAACTGAAACTGATTTAGTCGAGGAGGGTAAGAACTGAAAATATGAAATAAACACACGTAAGCTAATAAGACTCTAAAAAAATAACATTTGTTCGGCTTTTCATTTCGCCATTTGTTGATTCACTGGAAGAGCAAGTAACGTAATATTGGTCAAGTGATCAGTTTGATATCAATCTTTCGTGATGCACCGTCATATTTACATTATTTGTACGGTACGAATGATTTGTTTTGGTACCTGGTCAAACTTAAGCTCTCCTTAGTATGGCTGGCTCTGTTTCTCCAACAGCGAACTCACAGGCAGCAGCTGCCCGGCCCCCTCGCTCAGTCGCTTAGTGCCTGAGCTCGGATCATACCAATATCAGGGGGGATTCACGCACAGTCGTAAATTCCCACAGTGTGCACTATGTGCTTCGAATATTGTGTGTACTTTTTGTTTTATACAGTTGTCAGCCAGGCATCTAACTATGAAAAAATTACACCCCAAAAGACCCCGAGCTTCTGACAAAACAACCCGGGCTTAAGCCCAGTAAGCCACCCCCACGCTCCGCCCCTGTTTACAAGTACAAAACCGATTTACAAGCACAAAATATTTATGACCACATTTTGAGCCCATAGTCGCTGTAGTCAGGCATGTGACATTCATGTAATTTCTGTGTTTAAATATGGGGAAATTTCAGTTTTTGCAGTTTTTTGTTTTCATGCATTTAGCCGTCAAGAAAGCGCCTGAATAGCCGACTCTCCCACAACATATCCACCAGATATTTTCCACCAGAAAGTAATACTAGGACCAGAAAAATATCACAACCACTTTAACTCTGTGCCATTCCATTGTTTTTAAACTGGCATATTAATGCGTCAAAGTTTTAAAGTCTAAATGAATGAAAAATCTGTCACTGCATGAAATTTTGAAATAACCTAGAAACTCAAACCTTTCTACTATGATAGGGGCTTTTTACACTAATATATTTGAGTCAATGACATTCAAAAACAAATATAATTTTCATAGACTATGATTTTTAATATAAGAATATCATAATCTTAAATATGTTCTTGTAGTTTTAATGCATATTTACACTTTTTTCCAACCATGGTGTTGATTGGTTGTCTTTCCCTTTCTGCTGTGTAGCCAACGAGAGGTCTATTGAGGATCAAAAGGATATGTCATGTTTCAGTTATCTTTTTGAGTACATCATGGTGTGTAGTACTTTGCATGCAGTCGTAGTTGTAGTGGTCAGTGTCATTCAGAGACCATACATATTAGATGAACATAGAACAATGATACATACCCAGCATGGTCAACGAAGTTCAAGGCAAGGCAAGGCAAGGCAAGGCAAGTTTATTTGTATAGCACAATTCAACAACAAGGTGATTCAAAGTGCTTTACAGAGACATTAGAAACAAGAACAAATAAAAAGCATGATTTAAAATTGAATAAAACAAGCAAATAAACTAACTAACTAATTAACAAACAAACAAACAAACAACAGTATATAAAATCAAAACAGATAAAATCAGAACAGTAGATAAAATCAGTAGTTAAATGTAAGTTTTGAAATTTAAGCTTAAAGTGTGGATTTGGTGCTTTATTCAAATGCAGCTGAGAACAGGTGAGTCTTCAACCTGGATTTAAATAAACTGAGTGTTTCAGCTGATCTGAGGCTTTCTGGGAGTTTGTTCCAGATATAAGGAGCATAAAAGCTGAATGCAGCTTCTCCGTGTCTGGTTCTGACTCTGGGAATTGATAAAAGACCGGATCCAGATGACCTGAGGGATCTGGATGGTTCATACTGGGTCAGGAGGTCATTGATGTATTTTGGTCCTAAACCATTCAGAGCTTTATAGGCCAGCATCAGAACTTTAAAGTCTATCCTCTGACGGACAGGCAGCCAGTGTAAGGACCTCAGAGCTGGACTGATGTGGTCCACTTTTTTGGTCTTAGTGAGGACTCGAGCAGCAGAGTTCTGAATGAGCTGTAGTTGTCTGACTGATTTTTTAGGTAGACCTGTAAAGATGCTGTTACAGTAATCAAGCCTACTAAAGATGAATGCATGGACTAGTTTTTCCAGGTCCTGTTGAGACATCAGATCTTTTATCCTTGATATATTCTTGAGGTGATAGTAAGCTGACTTTGTTATTGTCTTAATGTGTTTTTCTAAGTTTAGGTCTGCATCCATCACTACACCCAAATTTCTCGCCTGGTTTGTGGTTTTTAGATGTATAGATTGAAGTTCTCTGGTGACCTGTAATCGTTTTTCTTTGGCGCCAAAGACTATTACCTCAGTTTTGTTTTTGTTTAGCTGGAGAAAATTGTGGCACAACCAGTCATTGATTTCCTCAATGCATTTACCAAGAGCCTGTACAGGGCCTCGGTCTCCTGGTGACATTGTGATATATATTTGTGTGTCATCTGCATAGCTGTGATAGTTTATTTTGTTGTTGTTTATAATCTGTGCCAGTGGGAGCATGTAGATGTTAAACAGAAGGGGTCCCAAGATGGAACCTTGGGGAACTCCACATGTGATACTTGTCTGCTCAGATGTGAAGTTACCGATTGATACAAAGTATTTCCTGTTTTCTACGTATGTTTTGAACCAGTTTAGTACAGTTCCTGAAAGACCTGTCCAGTTCTCCAGTCGTTTGAGTAATATGTTGTGGTCAACTGTATCAAATGCTGCACTGAGATCCAGTAAAACTAGGACTGACATTTTTCCACTGTCTGTATTCAGACATATGTCATTAAACACTTTGGTCAGAGCGGTTTCAGTGCTGTGGTTCTGTCTAAAACCTGACTGGAAGGCATCGTAGCAATTATTCTGTTTTAAGAAGTAACTGAGCTGTTGAGAAACTGCTTTTTCAATGATCTTACTTAAAAACGGGAGATTTGAGATCGGCCTGTAGTTGTTCATTTGTGTCTTGTCGAGATTGTCCTTTTTCAGTATAGGTTTGATTACAGCAGTTTTTAGTGATTCTGGAAACACACCTGATAATAAAGAAAAGTTGACGATCTGTAACAGGTCTGACTCTAAAGTCTTTGAGACCTTTTTGAAAAAACTTGTTGGCAGGACATCTAAACAGCAGGAGGAGGAGTTCAGTTGACCTAAGATGTCCTCCAGGTCTTTGCTGTTAATAGGTTGAAACTGTTTCATGGTGTTTAAACAGTTTTTTGGTGGACACAGTACATATCCTGGATCTGCTGTTGATGTACCAATTGCTTGTCTAATTTTTTGGATTTTTTCAGTGAAGAATTTGGCAAAGTCATTGCAGGCCATGGTCGAATGAAGTTCAGCTGCCACTGACACAGGAGGGTTTGTTAGCCTGTCAACTGTAGAAAATAAGACCCGAGCATTATGGCTGTTTTTAGTGATGATGTCAGAGAAGTAGGACCTCCTTGCATTCCTCAGTTGTAAATTATAATTGTGAAGTTTCTCTTTATAAATGTCATAATGAACCTGGAGGTTTGTTTTTCTCCATCTGCGCTCAGCTTTCCTACACTCTCTTTTTTCATTTTTCACCAGTGTAGAGTTTCTCCATGGAGACTTTTTCCTTCCAGAGATAACCTTCACATAGTGTCCATTACATTTAACATGTTAGCATTGAAGCTATTGACAAGCTCATTGACTGACCCTCTGGACAGGTCAGGTGTTAATGGGAAGACCTGGTTAAAAATTGCACTACTGTCTTCAGTTATACACCGTTTTGTGATCACTGTTGTTGATATATTTGTGTGGGCTGAGATTTTACTTTCAAAGAAAACACAGTAATGATCAGACAGGCCCACATCAGACACAGTAACCTTTGAAATGCTCAGGCCTTTGGAGATCAGTAGGTCAAGAGTGTTACTCAGGTCTTTAGTCCCTTTGTCCTGAGGGTTGTCCACATGAATGTTAAAATCCCCAGCAATAATTACACAGTCAAAATCAACACAGATCACAGACAGCAGTTCACTGAGGTCATTAAAAAAGTCTGTGCAGTATTTGGGAGGCCTGTAAACATTAAGAAACACAACTTTGGATGGGGCCTTCAGCTGTAAAGCCACATATTCAAAAGACTGAAAACTTCCAGGAGATAGCTGCTTACATTGAAATGATTCATTAAATAAGACAGCAACCCCTCCTCCTCTCCTGCTCGCCCTGACCTCACTGATAAAACTGTAGTTAGGAGGGGTCGTCTCGATGAGAACAGCTCTACTGTTACTTTGGTCCAACCAAGTTTCAGTTAAAAACATAAAATCAAGGCTGTGCTCAGTGATTAAATCATTAATTAAAAATGTTTTCCCAGCTAGAGATCTAATGTTTAATAAAGCCAACTTAAGTGTTTTAGAGGTATTACTTGTCCCCTCGTGTTTGGGAGCAGTCTGTGGCACACAAGGTATGTTTACTATGTTTAAAGATCTTTTAGAGTGCAGCTCTCTGTGTTTTGACCAGGCCACATGTCTCCTGTCACCTAAAAGTACAGAAATTTTAAAACCTTCTAGTAAACAGGGTCCCAGCTTCTCCTGGGAAAAGTCATCACTGCCATAATCCTCACAGCCCGGACCCTTCACACATCACATATCAGACTGCGGAGACAGGGCATGAAGAGGAACTAAGGGGGGCGAGGCTGGGCAATGTGACTTCGATTGCTCTGTTGAGGGTGGGGCTCGATGGCGAACCTTTGGCCGCTCTGGTGGGGGGTTTATGGGGGACAAAAAGGGATTGGGACGGGGGGTAGATCTGAGCCCAGCATTGACCCGCTCCATCATCTCCTCAGTGAATTTCAGGTGTGGGGAGGAGGGAGAAAGGGAGGGGGAGGAGGGTGATGGCCTGTCATGGGGTTTGGGGGACTGGGGAAGGTCGTGGTCCCTTGTCCTGGTCGTTGGTGTTGTTGAGAGAGTTGGAGGCAAATAGGGACCCCTCTTCTTGCCTTAGATGTCTCTCCTTTCTGAGGCTCTTCCTCAGATGCCATGGATGTCTCTCCTTTCTGAGGCTCTTCCCGGGTGGGGGCAAATGGAGCTCCTCCTCAAGGTTTCTGCTGGGCTTTGTCTGTTCTTGGAGTACTGTTTGTTCCTCTTTATGAGATAACTCCTCGTTTATCTCAGCCTTGGCACCAAGCACGGATGGATGACGTATGCAATAAAACAAGTTGGAGGTGAACAGTTTCACCCCTGACTTGTTAAAATTAAATCCATTTGCTTTGAACAGATGCCTGCGTTCCCAAAAAATATTAAAGTTGTCGATAAAGTGCACTGAGTGGTCAGCACATGCTGATATAAGCCATTTATTCAGTGTAAACAACCTGCTGAATCTCTCGTCTCCTCCTCTGACGGGCGGTACAGGTCCACTGATGAATACAGCTGCATTCAGAGAGTTTACAGTATTTAATAATCCAGTAAAGTCCCGTTTCAGAACCTCCGACTGTTGTTTGGACACATCGTTTGACCCTGTATGCAGAACAATGTTTGTCACAGTTGGATATTCATCTGCAATTTGAAGAATTCTCTCCTTCAGGTTGTTGACCATATCGTTAGGAAAGCAGAGGACTTTAGTGTTCTTACCGCACATCCTTTGTACATCCTTTACGGCAGAGTCACCCACAATCAGAGTTTCAGGCCTAGCCTTTAGCTTTCCCTGTGGCCTTTCACTTTTCAACAGATTTTCAGACCTTATTTCGCTGCTTTTAGATGGATGGTTGTCCGATATAGATCCAGGGTCCTTTGATAGTGGAGCAAATCTGTTCTGCAGTTTCACATTCAGTTGTTTTGGAGGTTTGTTGTTAACCTTCCTATTCACGGTTATCCAGTCCTGTTTCCTCCCGTATACAGGGGTAGAAGAGCTTCTCTGTCTCGTAGGAAGTGAAGGCCAGTCGGTTTCAGAGATTTCAGCTCGCTGTGCCCTGCCTGTGATACGTCCTCGCCTTCCAGGAGACATGATTTATGTCTTGGTTTTGCACCAAGACAGTTTAAGTCCTGAGCTGAACATTTTGCCCATTCTCTTGGTGTTTTGAAACCAGATGTGGTGAGGAATGGATGGATCTGACTGAGAAGATAATGCACACTGATAGGCCACAAGCAAGACCCACACTAAAACATACAACATTTGACTCTAACTGATAAGTTGAAGATCGCGTGGGAATAGGCAAAACTTGTAACTACTAGTCAAAAAAGCAAATGTTTCAGGAAATGTGACAAGTACACCACAAAAATGTCAAAAGTCCTCAGTAGGTGAACACTATATGAAAGTCATCTCTTGAGGAAATTGGAATGAATCCAGCAAAGACCTGACACAGGACCTGGAAGACACATCTTGCCCTTCAGATGATCGACTGAAGCCTCGCCAAAACTGGTCTCAGTGGAAGGGTGGCTGTGAAGAAGCCAATTTTAAGGAGAGGAAATAGAAAGAAGAGAGCGAGTTATGTCAAACGACATAATAACTGGTCTGAAAATCTACTGAAAACCTGTGGCCACAAGTCTAATGAAGTGATGGTCAGGAGAGAGGTGCAACAGTGAGCAGCTACAGCTTTCATGGTGGAGACTCTGCCGTAGTTTGGGGGTGTATTTCAGTCGGTGGTGTTGAAAATGGTCAAAATTGATGGAATTATGAACATAGAAAAGTACCATCAGAGCTCACAATCCAGTACCATCTGAGCATATGACTGGCAGTTGCTTCATTTTTCAGTAGGACAATGATCCCAAACACTCTGCCTGTACAGTAAAAGCAAAAAAAGAAAAAAAGAATTGACCTCAACATTATTGAGGCAGTGTGGGATCATCTCGACATAGAACAGAATTAAAGAAGAGCTTTGAATGTCCTTCAAGAAGCCTGAAAAACTGTCCCTGAAGACTGCTTTGGGAAATTAAAACTTACTTTAGAATTCAGGCTGTGTTCAAATATTGACTTCAACGCTTGTTAGAATTTTACAAACTCATCCGAAAACAGTTTTTGGCTGATACATTGTATTTCCATGTATGTTTGATTGTATCCAGTAAATTGGTGCACTTGTTTCCCATTTCGTAGTGAAATGTAAAGAAATGAGTGCTGGCTCGAGAGTTTTACACAATGCTCTATTTGATACAAGCAGTAGGTGGCTGATGAGACATTGCGCAACTTAAAACCCCTGGAGCCAGTGGAGACCAAACCAGAGCTAAAATTAGAGAGAATGCTGGATGTGAACAAAGGAAGCTGGAAAATGGACAGGTCACTCTGTGTTTGATCATTTATCATATCTTATCTTACAGCTTGCTTCACTGCCAACCAGTGATAAATTTAATCAATCAATTAAACAAAACATGAAACTTTGAATAAGATCTAACTGCAGGGCATTGTTCCATTTCTTCTTCCAGTTCAGTACTGAGTCCAAATGCTTCCTTTGCGCCACAACTGAAGCATTATTGGAAGGCTCCATTGTGTTGCCAGCATTTACCCCACCCCCTTCCTCCACTGGTGCATCCAAATTGACACCAGATAAGCATTGTGAATACACAGGGCACTGCACGGAATGAGCATAGGGGCTTAAGACCCCCAGCTAATTTTCTATTTCAATCACAGGATGACTGAATGCTTGCCAAAGTGTTGCACAAACCAGCGCTATCCAAACCAAACAGAAAGGCAAATTATTGTGCCACTTAGCACATCCGAGGGGGTGCAAAATTCTTTTTTATACCATTTTAACACCCACAAACCATACACTGTAATCATTCTTTTTTATAGCTTTCTACATAATTTGCAGTACCTAACAGGGGCCAAGTGAGAAGGATGTATTCTATCAAAGCTACCGGATACAGAACATGATACAATATCTATGAGTTTATGAGTCCAAATTCTTGCCTTTAGGGGTTGCTATGACAACTTGAATGATGCTGGTGCTGTATGTTGTCGTCTGTGTGGGGTTACAGTTCCCTCCCAAACCTGGGGTACTCAGGATAAACGTAGCCAATCAAAAGGGGATGTGGAGGTAATGAAGACTAAGGCGCTGAGAGGCAGGGAGCTTTTAGAAACCGCCGTAATGCTGAGCACTTCAGACCTGCTCTCTCCGTCTTCCACAGCTCGTCGGATTAGCTGGCCTAGTCTCTATGGAAACCTTGCCCCACATGAAAACACACACACATACACAGATCATGAAGATTTTTACTTCCCTCCGTTAAAAAAATAATACAAAATAAAAAATGAAGCAGGATAATTTAAGTGCTACTTGTGATTTTCTGCTTTTTTTTCTTATATCATTTTGCCTCATGGATGTGGTTATGGAATCATCAGCTCTGCGGAGGGAAAACAGGCCTGACTGCAGCAGACAAGCAGATATATAAAGTCTGACTTATCAGGCCTAATGCCTCTCTATTCAGGGTGCTCCACAAACTAGTGCTAAAATGTTCTTAGGGTATTTGAGAAAGAAGTTACACAGTCAGGCAGCGATAATACGGCCTATCAGCTGAAGTATCACACTGCACTGAAAATCTACAGGCTCAATTAATTTCTCACCCGAAGATATATCTTCCTCTGTCTAACTTGATCCCTCTTCATCCACTGAACACTGTAGCCAATAACCATCCCAGTGTAAGCTGCAGCTGCAGGCTGCGGTTGCAACAACGAGGAAGTGCAGCTATTTGGAGCTGAGCCAGCAAAGCAGAAACCACCCACAACATCTCTGAACACACATGTGGGCAAAAACTGAAGATAAGGAGGAGTGCGTCAACACATACGGATTTGTGTTCATGGTCATACTGATTCCAGTAAAGGTTAATGATATACTGCATGGGACACACTGGAATTTTATTAAAGTTTATCAAAGTTTTAACTACCCAACCTGTCAGAAATATAAAAAAGGAGACATGTTTGATATGATTCAGTTAGAATAATGAGCATATAAAAAATTAAGCATCTCTAACGCTGACATGGATTTAGCAACAGCTAAAAAACATGAGTCCAAATGAATAAACGAACTGCAGTTGGCTGAATGGCTACTTGACTCTAAAGGCAAATCAGTCTCTGCAGACTTCTTTAATAAATGCAGATTTTTACACGTTTACAGGCTGGAATAAGAAAAACAAACAAAGCAAAAAACAGTTTGGATCTTAATAGCTAATCTCTTCCTTTGTGACAAGTTTGCAGGGGGTGAATTTTATATTAAATTGCATAAACCCTTAAAGTTGTGTATCATCAGAAACACAGCCTCCTGGAGTGACAGGTGAGGCGGCTTGACCTTCACTAATTTGAGTCACTGAACTGGCGCATCTGACCATGCTTGTGGTATTAGTGCCTTTTAAGGAAATAGTGCCATTTCCTTGCCAGTAACATTAGCTTGCTGTGCACTTAATTACACTAGAAATTCATCTCAGCGCTAATTAGTAGGTATATGCTTTGGCACATTGCACTTGCATCGACAGATGCCCTTGCTCACCGAGTCAGCTTAGTGTTCCGTACTCTTGCTTAAACGTGGTCAATTCTGCTTCCAAAAAACACAAAATGAGGCTCAAGGCCTTACCACGGAGTTCACACCCCAGTAGTGTGTAATGGTGGTTAAATCAATTATTAATAAGATAGCAAATTATGCACACACAGTGCTATCAAGCAACAGAGAAGGAGGTGACTGTGAAGACTTCCTGCTTTAACTGCCATCATATTTCTTTGCATATACTACCAAAGCGTTATAATTAAATCATGAGATGCTACAAAGGGAGGCAGGGCAGGGATGGGGGTACTACTGCCTCTATTAAGCCAGGGGCATCATTAGGTCCCAATATGTAACAGATAATTAATAATTGCAAATAGGCACATGTTCAAGGCACACATACAGTAAGAAGATATGCAGTGCCACATCAGTCAAAGAAGACAAGAAGGATGTGGAGAAAGCCAAGTTTTCTTCATCTCTCAGGGAGCTTTTTATGTCCTCCAGCAGGTTTTCCAAGCAGCTAAATCGCCTCCTGCTCTCATCCCTCCTGTCACTGTGTGATCTGATAAAAGTGAGAATACAGAGCATTTCATCTGTGCAGCTTGCAACGATAAGACTCGACTTCAGAAAACGGCCAGGTCTCGATGTTCAGACGTTCAAAAAGGACCCGGTGACAGTCCGTTCCTTTTGTCCGCAGTCAGCTCAACCAGACAGTAATCTGCGGCTATGTCCTCCGAGCGCCATGTGGTCCCTTTGAGGCTTGGACTTTAGGTTTGACCTCGCAGCTATAAGCTTTCTGTCAGGGTTTGGCCGTAAGCGTCGGACAGTGGATAGAGAAGAAGAACAGGCGCAGGGGCACATGGCACACCATAGATAAAGACAGGATCAAACTGTGTGACACAAAGATTACTGTCAGTATAAAAGACAGCATACAGTTCTTGCATCTCTGATAATCACATTTACTGTGTTGACCCATTAGAGATTGTACTGTTCCTGTTGCATAACTGTCATTATGTTCCATTATTAATTGCCTTTATTCTCACTAAATATCTTTTTCACCCCCACTCACTGTCTCAATTTCTCTGCTGCTGCTACTGTGACCCTGTCTCCCTTCAAGCATCATTTAAGGTTTATCTAAAATAATCCAATCTAATTAACACTTCAAGTAAAGTCACTTAGTGGCTCGTTAAATGTGTTAAATGTAGTGGATCCTAAACTGGAACCAATTCGCTTTCAGCTGTATCTACTGTAGTTGTCAATTTTAAATATTTTAACTATCTGTTACATTGTAGAATGTGTCATTAAAATTGCACTCAATTCATCATATTATGTACAGAGTCTAGACCCAAATAATAGGGTATATTAGTGGCGAGTCAGAGAGCAGGCTTTTGCTGTTTCTGACTGACTAGGAAGCATTGATATGCCCTTAAAAAGCAGTTTAAAATAATCTTGACAGCAATAATTTGAGCAAATAACTAAGACCTGCCAAGCAATGAGAAGCCAGTGGAGGGGGGGGGGGGGAGGAGGAGGAGGAAAGGAAATTTAAAAGCCCTTGCCAAGAGGTAACATTTCATACTTTTTGCCCTCTTTATGCCCCTATTGAAGAGACTTGGGGGTCAAAAAAGATGCAGGCACTCCCTGGCAGATTGTACCTGTGCATTCTTTCAAACTCAGCGGGACTAAAATACCACATCAGACTCTCTTTTAATTCTGTGCATCAGCTTTTCTGGTTGCTCACTATTGTTGGCCTGCAGGTTGACCAGCCCAGAGGGAAAAACCTTCCGCTTCTCCAGATGGCTCCTCAGCCTCTCCTGCCAGAGTCTCATGCTACATAATCATAGCCAGCTGGTTTGCTAGGTAACAGTGGGGTCAGGATGCCCAGAAGTAGTAATGGCCATGTTTTGAAGAATGAATAAACAGCCATGACATAGCAGCGAGAGCAGGTTACTGTAACCTATAGGACCCCTAACTGTCATGATTTGCAAGGTGGAAGATGTAAAAGCCAACTGCACTCGAGTCAAGGTGTGCGCATATCACTGCAATCATGTTTTTTGACATTTCTCTAATGTTTCTGGGAAGTTTTAACCAGAACCCAAAGAAATGAACAAGACAGTGTGTTTCTTAGCAAGGAACTGGCAACTTTAATGTTTCTTCTTAATGTCAGATTGTAACAATTCTTTAAAATCAAGTATGAACAGGAGGAAATAAAAATTTCTCATGATGTCTCCTATTGGCCGAAACAGCCAAGACACCATGCAGACTGAAGTGGATGAAACACTGTTGAACTGAGACAGTTGGTGAATAAACTGTTGTATGATGTGAAAAAATTAATCAAACTATCAGAGGGAAAGAGTAAGAAGAGAGAACTGAAATAAAATCGGGATTAAATTAGGATGTTTAAGCATATTTTCATGTATCAAAGCCTTGAGTTCTATCCAGGAGATGCACAGTGTTGCTTTTGATTGAGTTTTATTCACAATTTAAGTATTTAAATTCTTAGTTTTGGTTTAGTTTTAGGTGACTACATATGATAAGATTATAGTGGACTATTATTCTAACACCACACAGACTAATAAATGTGCCTTAACACACAACAGTCAAATTAGACACATTCGAGAAAATGTCTCACTCAGGGGGAACAAAACAGCAGATCAAAATTTGTGTAAAAAGCTGAAAAACGAAATAAAGTAAGTTGAGCATTTGGTCATGTAATTAAACCTTTTTTTTAACAATAGTAGCAAAGAACCCTCTTTATGGTCTATCCTTTTCATCAGTCTAAAGTGGAATGCTTTACATTCATCATGCTACTGTTATGGATTTTTTTTGCTCTACATAACCCCAGAAGAACTGCCTATGCTGTTCAAGAGACCACTTGTGTAGATCTAAGTTTTAATAGTAGGCTTTCCTTTATGTTTAAAAGCTTAAAAATAAACTAAAGGGAAATTGGTGTGTCTCCAGCTTCTGTTTCAGCTGTTTGGGCTGGTAGTCAGTGGTCCTACCAAAGCTGGATACAAACCAAATGAATGTCTGCAGCACTTTCTGGGGGTACGACAAAACTACAAGAGTATCAATTTTGGATCATCTCACAAAGCCCTGCAGGATGTGCAGTACAATGCGGTTAAATGATGATTTCATTTATTAATGGGAAAAAGCTATCCAAACCTACCTGGCTCTGTGTGTAAAAGCAATTGCCCCCATTGTTAATTCACGAATTCACTGTGATTAAACATGTTATTTGGAACGCAAAGTTCAACGCGAGTTCAATTTCACTGCCAGAACTCTTATTACTTAAAAACACTTAAAATAACCTGTCTGACAAAGTTCTATTTATTTATTTTTGCCTGTCCCGTTTGGCTCGTTTGCCATCAGAATTATTGTCTAAAGGCGAAGAAAGATGCCCAACGGATTTACTTTACCAAATGGACCATCCCAGCCTTGCTGTAATGGTCTATTTGATTCACCTTTTATTGTTTATTTTATTTCATTTTCATTTGCTAAATATGGGACAGACTTGACTGGGGAAAAGAAAGGGGAGAAAGAAAGAGGGGAAAAAAAACAGCGGGGAAGAGGGACGGGGATAAAGAGCAAAAAACAAAAACCAACAAAATAAGCAGACAAAAAATACATATATCAATCACCTGGATCACCTGTTGAGAAAGATAAAAGAGAAAACAAGTAGAAGGAAAAAAAAAAGAGCAACATAATAAACAACGTCACAATGATCTATGGGAATATAACAGTAAATACTAAATATTAAACATTATTGTGCAGCACGTAAGATCGACAGTGTGCTTTGAGGTAGGAGCCAAAAAGGGTGTAGTTTGTGTGTGTGAGCACCCGTGTGTACAGCTGTGAGCATGAGCGTGCTTGTATTTAAAAGGTTCCTTCATGTAATGATCTGCTAGAGGGTGTGGGGAGCCACAGAAGCCAGGGGGGGGGGGGGGGGGGTTGCAGTGACGTGCCCATGAGCTCCGCCGGCAGCCAGCTGTGCCAGAGTGACCGAGCCCCAAGCCGAGAGGCTGAGAGCACCCCACCCCCGAAGTGGCCCGAGCAAGCCCCAGGCTCCAGGCCCCAACAATCAGCCACCAAGGAGTGAGCCGGTGTGTACCTGGACGCCCATCCCCTGACACAAAGAACCACCAACGCACCGATGTCTGAGGGCGTCTGCCACTGGCAGGGGAAGTGGTGGGGGAGATAGGCCTCCATACCTTCGAGGGCCTGAGATGTCCCTAGAGAGGTGGCGTCTGATACCCAACCTGACATGTAGACACAGACATACAGGCACACACAGATACAGACATCCATTCCCACCCTCATGCTCTCATATGCAATTACTCAACACTCACCCAACGTGGAGACAGACACAAAGAGATACTGTACACACAAACACACTCCCCAAGTGTACTCTACAAACCGGGTCTAGGTACCCTTGCCCCTGGAGGGGGAAACTGCACCCAGACCCAGGTGGTGTTACCCTTTTCCCTGCGGTGGAGAGAAGCAGACTGCCCTGACTCGGCAGCAGCAGGGAGACCCCACATTCCAGACCCCAATCGGACAGCCAACTCCTCCTTCTAGTCCCCCCGCTCCAACAGGCAGCAGAGAACGGGGGTGTGTGAAGACTCCAAACCTCCCTCCGCCCGCTTATATGTAGTGTTGATGCATGTGTGTTCTAAGTTGCATTTAAAACCCAGGAGGGCATGGAGCTACCTGCAAGAGAGCAGCAGGTAAGCGCATAGCCCCTCCTGATAGCCTTCAATGTCTACATGTCTACAGGGCCATCTGGACCGGGGCCCAGTTCAGCAGCGCTGCCAGGCCCCACAGATCCCGGAACAGCCCACCCGACCCCACCACAGAGAAAACTGCACCCACCCTGTCATCCACTCATCTTCCAGACTACACAAGACAATAGACGCCCAGGCTGAGATCTTCCTCCACCTCTCTATATCTCCCCCTCCTTCAGAGTGAGTTCCTGAAGAGAGCAGACCTCCTGCAAGATGTAACAGCCTCCCCCACCAGTTGAAGAGCTGGTGCTCCATCCACTGGCGGCACCTGCGCCGGGGCTGGGCGCCCACACACCCACCCGCCCAAAACCCCGGCAACACACCAACCAGGACCAAAGCCCCCAAGGCCCAGCCAGGGCCCCAGCCCAGAGACGGAGCACCCCCAGAACCCGACGCCCGTCCTGGACCCACCCAGGGGCAGCCAGGCTACCAGGTCAGTAACCCACGTTCGTCAGCACAGACCCTCCCCTAGCCGTGCTGCATGCAGCCATGAGGAAACCGTCACCTAAGAGCCAACAGAGCCCTTAATAGGCCATGACCACAACCCCGGGTTGAGCCCTCCAACAAAGATGCTCCTGGGGAATCCCCCGACGCCCCAAGCCTGTACCTACCCCCCACACCAATCACAACAGCGAACCTGTCTGACAAAGTTAATTAGGCTAAAGATCTCATATGGCAACCTACCGTGCCACGATTTAAAGCCATCTAAAAATTGCTCCGAAACAAAGTAATTGACATCTATCAGTATGGAAAGGGTTACAACGCCAATCTAAGGCTTTGGGGACTTTAGTGAACCATGGTGAGAGCCATTATTCACAAACGGAGAAAACTTGGAACAGTGGTGAACCTTCCAAGGAGTGACGGCCCACCAATATTACTCCTGGAGTGCATCGACTCATCCAGGAAGTCACAAAAGAACCCAAATTTACATGTAGACCTTGAATGCATCATGGGGATGAGAAGGAAAATGGATGTCTTGAAGGCATAAGCAGTTCATAGCATGTCATTATTTTCTTATTACAGAGCAAGTATCTGCATCTTGTCAGCGGGAAGTGCATGAAGAATTAACTCCTTTGACAGTATGTATTAACCTGCTTATAAGATTTAATTGCCCATAAACTGAAAAAGCTGGAATACTTTTCCAAATCATTCCAGCCCACTTTAACCACTGGAAACAAACCATTGCACTGTGGCAATAAATATACACGAGATTAAGAATTATCCAGTATGGGTATAATTAATAGAGTAAGGATTACTGATAATGGGCTGGATGTTGTGTTGGGATTGTAAAACCTTGCAGCTCAGATGGCTATAGTAGCGGTCGCCTCTACAAATGCAAAGAACTTTTTCAATTGTACGATAATGTTGCCAATTTTTCCACAATCCCGGCTCTGACTGAGGTGTGCCACAGTAGTTAATGTTGTAAGAGTCAAGTGTGAAATGTTGAGCAGCATGGTACTGGGGTCAAAGCTGCAGCACCCCGCTGTAGTCACGATTGTTAGAGTGAAGTATGAAATATCCGACAGTGCTATGGTAGTGCTCCAGGCTCTGAGAAGAGAGCTTGGTTCGCTCTGGTGGGGGATCGGGCTCAGCCAATCAGAACCATTCCACATCATTGGCCAGGGCCATCTCTTATCTCACAGAAGTGCAGAGGCTTTCCCTACTAATGCCACCCAGCTTGCTAGATCCTCCATCCTTTGCTTCACCAACCTCCTCTTCTCTCAATGCGACCGCCATCTCTCCCCTCCTCATTTTCTATCATCGCTTCTTCTCTCTGATTATGTCTCTTCTGCTCTCTCCATCCAGTCAAACTCTCAACCCCACCTCTCCTTTCTCTCATCTGCCGCACTTCATCTGCCTCCATCTCTTTTCATTTTTTCAGTCAGGCGTTTTTTCAGTTATTGGTTACGCATTGCTGAAGTGTGTGATAGGCCTCTACACACTACACTGGAGAAATAGGTCTGGTCACACCATACATAGGTCTGCGCCGAATTCTAATGAATGTGTGTGCGTGGATGGGTGTCATGTGATACAGTACAGAGAGAGAATGACAGATGAAATTAGAATAGTGGGGACATTAAGTGCTTTCGACTGGCTTGAGATTGCAGAATACGACACAAAGAAGTAAATCATAGCTGAGGATCCCCCCCCCCACCACTGCTCACTTCTTCCTGAAAAAGGAGGGGAAAAAGGCAGCAGGCACAAAAGAAAAGAGGAAGCAGGCAATCATGTTACTTCTAATCTGTTAATCTTTAGCTTGGAGAAGGAGGTGGGGGTGTTAAGTGGACAGGGGGGGCTGTTGGAATGAAATATATTGCAAATGGGAAAAGACACCAACAAGAGATCGGTGCTCGCAGATGGAGACCCTGCTTAATCAAGACAAATTGCAGATGGGCTTGGATTTTTATTCTCACAGAAAATAGACTAAAGCTGCCATCCGCATCACTACCACAGCAGTCCAAATCAACAAGCGCACATGGAGGAAAAAACAAAAACACCCTCGAGAAGCCAACGACGACTGCACACTTACAAACAAGTGCATGACGCACCCACAAAAAAAAAAAGAAAGAAAAGAAAGGGATGAAACTTGAAAGCTATTATTGCTAATATAGTTTTAATCTTCTTACAGGTTAGAAGAGGACATCTTGTATTTCAAATGTTTAATAGCAGTGCGATGTACTCTAGGCATCAAACGGCATATTAAAACAGCGTCCCCAGTCATTCGAAGCTCGCCTAAGGATGTGCATGACTCCTCCGGCTGCCATATCCCTCATGTCACACTCCCCATCCCCGTACACAAATCAACAACAAATTCCCATTTATTTATTCTTGCATCATCACGGCGGCAAATTGCTTTGTAAATGGCACAGTTCCCTCAGCCTTTCCTGTAAATACAATGTCATTGGTGATGTTAATAATCCTTTTGTTTGCTTGACCAGGAGCTCTCGAACGACGGCCGTTTCCTTGATTCAATTACTGCGGTTTAGAGTGGGGAGAATGAAGACCGGACCTTAAAGCCGCTCGTGTTAATAACATTCAAATTGATCACTGCCACATGTTGCAGTGGTGCAGCCCATTTAAAAGTGAGGCTAATGAAAAGAGGAGCTCTCCATTACATAGAGCGTAACTAAACATGACACGTCCTCGCTGAAATTACAAGGCCTGCGCTCGCTGCTGCATGCATATAATTCAGCTTGGATGCCGGCAAGCTGGAAGCCGCTTAGAAAGCAGGCGACTCAAGGAAACATGCAATGAAGAGCACCGTCACGCCTCGTAAACATGCAGATAGCCACAAGTGTGCGTAGGCATGTATGCCCACTAAACGAGAAAAAAATATTGGGTGTAGAGCAGCATGCCAATGGATGCAAGACACAAAAGAAGTAAAATGAATGTTTGGGGAAATATTCAAACCCCTGGAAAGCTGAGCCTCTTTAGTCATTTTCATTATAGATAATGGGCCTTAGTTTTCCAACAGGGACACAACATAAAACCAATAGCTGCCAAATTAATTTCATACGTATCTGTTACAATTACAAGGTTATTAGAATACTATTACAGAAGTAGGTTGCTACCTAGTATTTTATATCATACTGGTTGCTAAGGTCTGTGTGGCAACAGATAAAGCATGTGATCTTTATGTCTTATCTGTGGTAAACACTATACATCAAGGTCTCACTGATGGGGGGGGGGGGGGGGGGGGGGGGGGGAGTGTATGGTTCATGCAGTATGGGAAATATATATATCCTCCTACTGGAACCATAAAGAATTTTAATCAGTTTAGTGTGACCGGATTCTGGTGATCTGTGTTCGTATGTGCCTGAATTCATGGTGTTTTAAAAGTCATGTATAAAAACAAACATTTAGAACAACTGCCACACTCATGTGTTGTAACTTCTGGCTAAAAATGGATACCTTTAGAGCAATGTCAAAAAGATTTAAATCCCCTCTTCTAATTTTAGAAAAAATATTAATATTTAAACAAGTACCTTAAGATTTGGCCTTATTAACAAAACAATGCTAAAGACTTATTTCTAGAGGAAAAATGGAAGTTACAGTAAAGATGTGAAAATAATTTGAAATTCCAATTTAATTTTACCCAACCTAATAATTGTCACATTTTCATTTCTGCTTCATGGTATGGAAGCTTGTTTCTGCCAACGAAAAGATGACAGCACTGCATCAAAATGTAAAATTCTGAGTTTTAATCTTAAAATTGGAATTTAGGTATCTCAAATATATCTCAAAACTTCAAGATATTTCTGATCAACTCAAAATGTTGAATGATGAAGTTCAAATTTCCAGGTACTAACCTGAACTGTTGACTTACAGACCATACCAAAAGACCTTTATAATATGTCCAACCAGCCTGGCCTCATGGCATTTGTCAAAGAGTCATAAATAATATAATTTATGAAAATTTTTTTGTATGGGACCCAATAGTTTTTAGCTAAACCTAACCATGAGTCATATTTGTAATTAATAGCATATTTAAAAATCATCAAACCGATGATGTGAAAAAGTGTGATCATTATAATCATTATATATGGGAGGAGAGTGATGAAAAATCATGTTCAGGGACACTAAATAATGATCTAATTCATGTTGAGTTTGTGAGTATATCACAAACTGCTATGAGATCCAGTTAGCATCCACCATGCCTTGCCTGTGTCTTCCATGTAAATGGTACAATCAGAGTCAACCTTATTATTCTATAAGTGAAAATGTTCCAAATTAAATTATTATGTCTCTAATATCTTTCTTTTCAGAGTGCTGGCGAATCAAGCATTTAGCATAAAATGAACTAAAAGGAACCGTGTGATAAAGCATGGCATTAACATCAAGTCCTCTGGAATTTTCTGCACCATAATGGAGAGATGCCATCTGTAGTCCCTTAACCTTTGGCCATTTGTTTTCCTGTTCTGCGCTGGATGCAGAAATCCTTTGGCCAACCTCTGCCATCTACTCAATTCTCTCCGTGAACATATGCATCCATAATTCAGCCCGTGAATAACGCATAGCATCTAATGAATCGGCACTCAGAGACGCTCGCAAACCTATCCCAGGGGAACTGAACTCACAACCTACCGCCTGCAGAGCAGCACATCTCCTTCAGATAGTCCTGTCTCCCTAACCGCTGAGTAAATCTTAGCTAAATGCTGTAATCACTCCAGTTGGACAAAACCTCCTAGTAATGTGTCGGTCAATACTGGCCTCAGGGCTAAGGGGACACACTGGCATCAATGTATCTTTGTTTACTAGATGGCAAGTCACAGAGACATACGGTCTTTATGGAGACACCACGTCCCTCCTAGGGAGACAGGAAGAGTGAATGGACGCATCGGGTCACTTTTCATCTTTAACTCTCCCTTGGCAGAGAGACAGACGAGGACAATCCTCCTTCCCCAGACAGAAGACTTCTGTGTCTCTATTTAATGAAATGGCATTACTGCTAATGTTGCTCAGCCAATCAGGAAGCAATGCAGCAGTCATGTGACACTTGGGATAGATATCCCATCTCATAAAGTGCTTTTACACCACAGCACGCCCGATGAGAGCAATATCATCACATTTATGAGAAAATAATGATTTCTCCACCGAATTTATGAGCATCTTGTATAAAAAAAAAGCATTCATATGAATTATATCCGTATGAAGGAAGAAGAGGAAGAAGATGGGGAAAAAAACACTTCCTTTAATTTGTTTTTCCCCTCAAGGGAATTAATACAGGTCCGTAATATCAGCCATAAAAGTCAATCTTGTCGACAAAGAATAGGCCAATTAGTTGAGCTACGAAGAGATGAAACAGAGGAATCAAAGGAGATCAATAAGGTAGATTCACTCCTGCTCTGCAACTGCAAATCAATACAGGCTGCTCTGAGAGATGGACGTGATTAGAGATCACCAAGTCACAGCTAACCTGCACATAATCAAGAGCTAAACTTTCATAACTGCTGCAACTTGCTGGGAACAGATTTAAATGAGGTAATATTGTTCTTCAAGTTCACAAATGACACAAATCTATGTATTGGTACATCTACCTATATCTATCTTACTATCTACATCAAACAAGAGATAGCAATGACAAATACCAAAGTGGCCCCCACCTCTAAAACCATTTCCTTTTTGGGGGGCAGTCTTGTTGTTGCCTGTCCAGTGTACCAGGTACCACTTTGGTGAAATTGATTCACAGTGATTGTTTTTGATGCATTTTTGGCATTTTTCATATTAAAAAAATCATAGCGAACAACGCATAGTTCAATATGATAACTCTGCTACAAAGACAAATAGTTCAGTGACATTTCTAATTTAAGTGACTATTGGCCTCCTAAATTTTGAGTTCAGCACCCATGCACCTTTGTTTTTGGCCAAGAGGCACAATACCATTTCTGTTTTTGTTAAACCTGTACTGTTCGTTTAGCAATGCAGTGGTGCTACTTGGTAAATCTGCACTTAAAAAAAAGAACAAACAAGAAAAACAATAAAAGTAGTATCGATAACACCCTTCTCCACCTCTTGGATCTCGCGATATGGCAGCCTCGCTTCTGTCAGTCTGCCCCAGGGCAGCTGTGGCTACAACTGTAGCTTGCCTCCACCAGTGTGTGAATGTGAGAGTGAATGAATAGTGGAATTGTAAAGCGCTTTGAGGGCACTATATAAATGCAATCCATTATAATTGCTCTTCAAATGGTGCATGATAAATATCCTTGAGCTGACAATGCACAATGAGCAGTAGCACACTGTGGTCAGCTCAGCCAGAGAAGAGAGAAAGAAATTCCTCCCAACCAAGTAAAGCACCAATTCATTACAAACTGTCAGATTTATATTACTTTACATTTTGTTTTTACTCTCAAAATCATTTCTAAATTTGTACTTTAGTAAGCGCGACTCAAAACTAGTAGCCAGTTTTTCTACAGAATTTGAGCTAATCAGTATTAATCACACTGACTTTGATAGATTTTTCTAATTGTTTGCAAACCTTTGCAAACAGGCAAAGAGGTAAAGACCCTACAATAATACAGGAAAAAAGAGAAAACCCCATCAATCAGATGAGGAAACACTTGGCGACATGGGGAAGGAAAAACTCAGTTCTAACAGGAACCTGTTAACCTGAGCAGAACTAGGCTCTGGGAGGGGGAGTCATTTGTTCCTAGACCCATACACACTTTAATCATTGCTTCCAAGTCTATACTTTAACAAGGCAATGATTGTAAATGACCTTGGTAAATATTACATTATATGCATGAGATTAGTAAACAGTGAAACGCCAAAAATACGACATATGCAAATATGTCGCATTTTAATTTTTTGTTGTATAATATGACAACAAAGAATTTCAACCAATATTTTTACAAATGATTCGTTATATCTATTATATCGTGTTTTCAACTCTGTTAGCCACTAGTTAGTATTCGACTGCAATATGAAAGCTTCAGACAAGAAATTTCACAGTCATCACAACATCTTTTTTACACTTTCATTATCCTATTCTTGAACTTTTCTAGATTTTCTCTCTGCGGATGACAGTGAATCTTGGGATTAGCATCCTTGCTCTTGCTTGGTGCCTTGAGTTTTAATGTCAAAATATTCCAACATTTTGTTTAAAGTTTCTAATTATCCGGTATTCCAAGTATAATTTTATTCTTGACAGAGCGGCAAAGCTCATTAACCACATATATACAGTATAATAAGACACTTAAACTTCCATAATAAGAAGAAAATATATTCAAGCACACTTGTGTGGAATCCAATCAAAATGTCTCATTAGAATGATTTCAGTTTAATGGCTTCCCATAAAAATTGATCAATTAAACACTGTCATCAAACAAACTGCGTCACATCCATCATGCCGGCCGATATCCAAATATGAATAAGTAGCGACCTGACGTATCAGCGAAGCAATTAATCAGCGTAACCCAATGAGGTGACGTTCTTTTGCCAGGGTTCAGACAGCTTCACTTAAGTCCACTCGTTTGCTCACTGCTGAATGAAGAGGTGAAACTGAGCTATTATAATGTAATTATGATGCCAGCTTCCATTGTTGAGAGTAAAGCGAGGTTCCCTGGCGATAGTGCAGGACCTGTGGCTCCCTCTGTCTGCTGCGAGTCCCACTACTTGTCATCAAATCATCCACACCTGTCAAACACAAGTTCTTTGCTCTGCGCTTCTAGACCCTAAACCACCTTCCCCCCACTCCTGCCCGCTCAACATCTGTCCCATGGGTCTGGGCTCTCATCCAATCACACACGGCATAAATCCATAACTTTAGCTCTCCCCTCGGCCCCCAGGAAAACACAATAAACTGCACTCATCTTTTATGCATGATTTTCTCTGTCTCTGTAGCTAGCTTCGCTCTCGGTGCGTATCAATCATCACGGGGACGCTGCGGGGCAGGGAGACAGAGACGGAGAGAAAGAGCGATGGCGGGTGGGAAGTATACATGGTTGCACAACAAGGCAAAATGAAGAGTCCAGTTTCTTTATCCACTGACTTGGATTTCTATTTCAATCTCATCTGCCTCTATCCTTTCCTCTCCTCCTTCCTTCCTCGTCTGCCCTTTCCTCCACCTCCTCAAGGCGCCCTTTGCAGGGAAAAAAAACAAAACAAAAAAAACACACACACATATACACACGCTTGTGAAATGAAACTGACCCGCTCACCTCTCACTGTGCATCTGTAGCTGCAAGTTAACAGACACATGTTGGTATTTTTAAGAAACACCTTCTCCCTTGGACTCAAGGGAGTGAGGGTTGAGGGCACTACTTTCCCCTCCCACACAGTACATACACACAGGCTGAGAAGATGAGAAGATGTGTAAAGGCGATCTACATGGGCTTCATTGGCATGCTAACATATACACAACCAGAGCACAGCTGTCTCATCGCGGGAGAGGCCAGCAGTTGGGCTTGAAATAAAATGGGCAGTTTGAAAGAAAAAGAAAAAAAAGAACAGCTCCTCGTAGCTGCAGAACATTACTGGTTAGGGG
Organism: Astatotilapia calliptera; assembly: GCF_964374335.1. Taxonomy (NCBI): domain Eukaryota; kingdom Metazoa; phylum Chordata; class Actinopteri; order Cichliformes; family Cichlidae; genus Astatotilapia; species Astatotilapia calliptera. Next base: position 22,209,585 of record NC_137438.1, read on the forward strand.
TTGGATAATATTTCTATTTTTAGAGCACATTATTTCAGCCTTTTTTTTTCCAGACGTAGGTAGAAATTACGAGAATTAAAGCAGAGTTACAAAACAACATGAGCTAAATGAAGCGATGAATACTCATGCAACCTACTGTACAAGAGGACTAAGAATTATATTGGGAATTTTTACTTTCATAATTCCATCCATCCATCCATTTTCATCCGCTTTGTCCGGGGCCGGGTCGCGGGGGCAGCATTATTTATTTATTTATTTAATTTTTTGTACTGGAAATTACAAAGTGAACATAGACATAATATATATGTCTACATATATCGACAGCTAAGTATCACAAAAGTCAACCCACCTTAATGTTTATACTGTAAGGTGCCACCAAATGAATTTTTAAACCCTTACTGAGCCAATGAATCCCCTGGGAACATCGTTTTTACCCTTAACCTTGCAATATTTCTCATCCATCTGTTCACACGCATGCACACACAAACACACACACACACACACAATGGCAGAGGACTTGCTATACATACTACTGACCTCATGCTAGGAGCAAAGCAGTGTCTTGCACAAGGACACTTGATTTTAAAGGCGAAGCCTGTAATTGGTTGCCAACCCGCTTCCTCACCTGAGCCGATATTAATGTTTCTATAACATCATAAAACATAGCTGTATTAATAAGTAAATTCACCAAAAAGCTAAACATATTAGTGACTGCCTCTGCTTTTTAGAATTTGAAATAAAAAACACATTTTTGACATGCAGTTTATTTAGCTTCATTAAGGTGGATGTTGCACGCTGGTGTTACAGAATTCTCACTAGTCAAACTTTGGCACAGGAGAAACTGGATTAGGTTAATGGTTTTGGTTAATCCCACTTTAGCAAGTCCAAAGTGCAGGTTTTCCTATGCCCAGCTGGCGAGGTAGTTTAGGTTTGGTGTCAACTTTTGTGTTGGGTAATATGTTGTGTCATATTTTATCTTCCACAAGCCCTGAGTCGTCCTTTCGTCTTTCACTTTAAACCAGAACCAAACATATCTTTGGCTTCCAGACTACATTCTGCTGGGTGGGTTTTTCCCTCACGGCTAATTCCTGACAAGTGTTTTGGACAAAAGGTCTTTTACAAGAGAAGTTGTGCTTTGCATAACCACCCCTGGCATGAAGGTGTTCATTATTCTAATCCATACCCTCACAGGCCAATCCATCACAAACAATCAGTCAATCAAATGCTCTTTTCATGATGCTTTTAACCGAACAATTTGTCACCCTTCACCCGCAGTTTCACAGTACGGTGCACAGCGTGAATGAATTTAAAAAACGAAATGTTTTGTGGTTATAATGGAATAGTGTGAGACTAAGGTGTTTAAAAGCCTCTATGTAACTGCGGCAAGTGTGTTCCCAGGTACATCAGGGGCTGAGTGGCGGCCACAGGGAGGCTGAGATTACAGAGTAAAGCCCTCCTCTTCGTCCCTCAAGTAATAACAGCGAAATGAGACTGACATTTCACTCTGGAAGACACACACACACTCACTCAGGCAGACACACATGCACGCACGCTCTGTGAGCTGAGAGACCACAGGACAAACACAAAGGCACAGTGCAGGAAATGGCATGCACACACACACGCCAACGCACGGCACACGATAATGCAACAAGCCATAAAGACAGACAGTCGAGGAGAGAGTGACAAGGAACAAGACAAAAACACACACAAAAAAAAAACATGTTAAAATCAGTTTCAGAAACTTTGAAAATCCTATGAAACAATATCGTACATGTTTGGATCTTCATGAGGCAGGAAATGTAATTATTGAGCCAAAAATACACAAAGTTAATCCAAGAAACCACTACATTACTAAAAGTTCCTATATGCACATTTTTTCTCTACTAGTTTGATGCTTAAAATATTTCAACCAAATCAAATGCTAGATTTGTCTCTATGGAAACTGAAAATCGCTCCAACATCCTATCCATAACTCGAAATTTTGAGGTAGTAAGTCAAAATTTCAAGACAGTAACTAATAATCTTGAGGGTTTTTTTTTTTTTCCAAATTTCAAGTTATTAAGTACTGACTTTGAGAAAATAATTCAAAATTTTGTATTATTTTCTCAAAATTTTGAGTTAGCTCTGCCATTCAGGAAACTCTGCGAATAATACCATTTCCTTGTTACCTGGAAGCAGATGGCACAGATGCATGCACGCTCAAAATTGGACACAGGACACAGCTGGAGGAAGAATTTTGCAACTAATTAGGTTAACTGGCAACAGGTCAGAAACGTGATTGGATCTTAAAAGTATCTCAGAGTTTCTCAGAAGTAAAGATGAGTAAAGGTTCGCTCAATGCGCAATGAACTGTTTCTACAAACTGTGGAACAATTTCACAGTAATACTCCGCTAAATAAAATAGTAAAGACACTGAATATCTCATCTTAAAAACATAATATCCTCAAAAGAGTCAAAGTACATACAGGTTTTAGAGCAGCATATGCTCCATCCAGATGATACTTTTTTAAGGAAGACTGCATAATTCAATGAGACAATGATAAATTGCATACTAAGTCTATTTCAATAGCATGGCTTGGTCGAAGAAGATTTTGGATTGTGGCCTTTTTGCCAAGTAATTTCGTCTAAAAAGATTAACATCGGCCATTCGCAAATGTTGATACGATGGTTTGAATGACAGTTGGCGCATACCCAAAAGCCACAGTTCATTTATCATTGCATCCTCGGCTTTAAATTAGTGCATAAACAACTCAACTGTTCGCATTCATGTACTGAATATTGTAACAGGAGTGTAGCATTGACTGTTGAGTCGGTGTGTTTCAAAAGTGTGGGTTCATTTTCTCTCCTTGGAGCTCTTGGCATTGCCACTCCTTGTTACTGTTGAGTTAATCAGCGCTTTACATTCATCATGTCACACTTAACACTACCTTAGAGGTATCAGCTTCACAGTAAACAACTCAAACTGCCAGATACAGATGATCCTTTTTTAAAATTTTTCACAGAACCACCATTTCACAGATTGGATTGCACTTGGCCACTTTGAGAAGCTTGCGTGGCACAGAGGGAAGTAAAGAGCCATTGTTAATGGAAAATTGTATTTAGTAGTCAGTATAATCTTTTAGTGATATAAGTTTGCATGTGGCAGAATACTGCATGTAGTTATTTGTATTAGGAAATATTCAACCATGTATACTTAGAGGCATATAATCAATTGTGTGTGATCTTTAACAGGCTGCAAAGGCTTGGTGTGTATTCCACACTAGAATGCACACCCATATCCTGGGAGCACGAGAGAGGTCATACCTTCTCTTATTGTTTTATGGTAGGATTAACGTAGTTACGTCTGTTTTAGTCTAAGTGCTTTAACTGCTTGACTTCCTCACCAATGTTATAGGGTGAGGGAGGTCTACCCTCTTCCTGACCAAGGATGTGCCTTTTATGACCCTTTGATCAGCAACACACACACACACACACACACACACACACACACACACACACACACACACACACACACACACACACACACACACACACACACACACACAAACATACGTTCAATGGAGTATAAAATAAAGACCAGGGCAGTTCCTTACCGGAGTCTCTCAGTAGGGAGCTGCCCTTGCTAGCAAGAACTCTGTGTGTTTCTCTTCTCTGAGTCTTTGCTGAAGAAGTGTTTTAGAATATTTTTCCTAACATTTACTTGGTCCTTAGGTCGCCATCATTCCTGCATTCAGATTTATCTTACCAGATCAGGAGTTGAACCAACAACTTGTACACAAATCCAACTCCCTAATGTCACCGGTCCCTACTGGGTGGTTTAAAGAACAGGGCTCAATAAAGCCAGGTTTCTGTCACTATTCAACAAATGTGTGCTAGATTGATATTTACTGAGTAAATTCTTTCTGGAAAAAAACATTAAAATTTCACGAGATTTTTCCATTTCCATTCATCCTTTCAAATTCAATATTTTATAATTCACCAAAAATATGTGGAGGGAAACCCGGCCAGAGATAGACAGACAAAGACAGAATGGGAAAACAAGGAAGCAGATAGAAAGAGTTATTAAGTGCATATTAATGTTTGCTCTTCTCCTCCATGGCTTTCTCTCCCGAGATCTGCCCGTCGCTACTTTAAGCATGAATACTTAATCACACACCAAACACTGTCTAATTCCTCTCCCCAGAATGCAAGGAACAAGACGGAGTAGGGGAGACAGAGGCAGAGAGAAAAGGAAAAAAAAAAGATTGAAATGTCACAGAGGCAGTGCTGGGATACTAATAAAGCTATGCAAATAGCAATTAGCTGAACCAATAACCTCTGAGTCAATACCAAACCAACCAAATGGGAATATCTCAGCGCCAGGCTCATGAGTTCAAAGGTCACTCTGTGATTAGAGGTCACAGCCCAAGCCGATAAGTGACGCATTTCGGGATGAGAAGGTTGCAGCTGCGGTCAAAGAAAGAACACAAATGTTTGCGAAAATAATGGGAAGCCGTCTGCCTCTGTTTGAGTAAGAACTCCTCAGTGCCTGCTTTACATACATGCAGTTTAAGCATGATATATTTTTGATCTCGTGGCGCTTCCATTCCTCCTTTACTCTAAGACTGTAATGGCAAGATAATGTTGAATCATTGCCTTAAGTGTGCAGATCAAATTTGAACTTTTTACAATCAAGATGTGCTGTAAGTTCTGTGGCATGCGAGCTCTTTTTTTCTGTTTTGTTTTTATTTTTTCAAAGACATCACGGATTGGAAGACATCTAAGCGCCAAGAAACGCTTTGTACTAATACTTTTACTGCTACTCTAGAGATAAAATTAGCATAGGCAATTAGGAAGAAAACATCCCTGGCAGATTCTCAGAGTTTCAGAACATGGGTGGCATGTGCGCATGTGTGTGTTATCTGCTGAAATTATTGCTTGAAAGGAAGGGACTGACAGGTGCAGGGATCGCACTCCTCCCATGAAACATACCTCCACAGCAAGAGATAAACAAAGTGGAAAAAATCACTGTGTAATTGTGTGTGTATGGGGAAAAAAAAGAGTTTGAATTTCACTTGATGGAAGTAAATCATAATTTCACACCTTCTCCCTCCACAGTATACGTGCTTTCTGTATAGATTTACGAGTCTGTGTACGTGACTATCGCTAAGAGCAAGTGATACTCTTCTTAGAGGAGGTCAAGATCTATTCCCTATATAGAAGTGAAACATTAAATAGCAATGTTAAAGTCACTCAGAGTGTGATTTGGACTCCATCAATGCATAAACTGTAATAAAAGAGGAAGAAAACAGGTTTAGTTACCAAAACAGATGTAAGGAAGAAAAAAAAAAGTTTAGCAGGTACCTGCGGATGTTCCAAGCAACATTTGTGCAATCTATTTTAATGATTTCAAAACATGTTTAAAAAGGCCCCAATCAGTGCTTCCCAGAATATATCCTCAACATGTTTATTAAGACCTCAGTCTCAGAGGCCCTCAGCAACCCACTGGCAACCGCAGTTGGGTTTCTGAGGAAAGAAAGGACAGTTGGCGAGTGGATGTTGTAAGTTGCCAGGTGAAATTGATTGCAAAGAATAAACAGTGTAGTTACCTGGGTCATTAATGCAAGTAATGCAGTACCTTACTTAATCACTTACTATACTTACTCACAGTACTTTTGCATTACTCTGTAAAATGACCTCAAACACACTATCTTATATTTAACAGTTAACATTCAAGACACCTACAGAAGACATACATACAATCTTTCTTTTAGTGTTTACATATAAACACAATGCGGACTTGAAAACCAAGCCATAGAGACATCCGAATGATCGCAGCAGCAATTCTATTGTAGAATCATCTAATGAAAGAAACAGATACTGTACCTGTTGAAGTGCAGAGACTAGTTGCTGAGCTGGGGTGGGTATGCACTCAGCTTTAACATCAAGTTGGGTTTGTTAGCATACTGTCTGTGCTGATGGCTGCAAAGAGACAAAGCTTTGTTATTATTACAATGCGGTCATTTGTCTTGGAAGCTGCTTGCATTTTGTCATTGTACTCTTGTCTTTCCATGCAATAAAAGTCAAGTAATGTTCTTACCTCCATTTACAATAGTTGTATAGTTACATAATTTTCATCCACCTGCACACAAACATAAATCCGCTGATTATGCACATGTGAGAGATACACATATTGACGGGGCCGGGTTATGTTAAAAAGTATAAATTGTTATACTTTGGTAGTCATTGGTTCAAAGGTACCCCACACTTCTTTTTTTGTTTGCTTGTTTGTTCTGGTGTATTTTTCATTTGAACTGTTATTCTGCCAGAGTACTCATATTTACAACATGGCATTGAATGCCCCATTGGCGTGTCAGGAAAACTCTTTTGTATGTATGTTCCCTGAAGGGGATAGGAGTCGTTCTTTTTCCACCGCAGCAAAGGGCTAGGAGTTGGAGAGGAGCTGCTGTATGTTTTTGTTATCGATCTGATTGTGAAATAAAGCATATGCAGTGAGAAAGCAACTCTCGGAGTCATCCCTGCCTAAAAGCTGCAACACACAGGATGAAACGTGTGACTTTTTTTGATTTGTTTGGGCGATCGTGGCTCAAGAGTTGGGCGTTCGCCTTGTAATCGGAAGGTTGCCGGTTCGAGCCCCGGCTTGGACAGTCTCGGTTGTTGTGTCCTTGGGCAAGACACTTCACCCGTTGCCTACTGGTGGTGGTCAGAGGGCCCGGTGGCGCCAGTGTCCGGCAGCCTCGCCTCTGTCAGTGCGCCCCAGGGTGGCTGTGGCTACAATGTAGCTGCCATCACCAGTGTGTGAATGGGTGGATGACTGGATGTGTAAAGTGCTTTGGGGTCCTTAGGGACTAGTAAAGCGCTATATAAATACAGGCCATTTACCATTTATTTCTTTTTCTGTCCCACTAACACGCAGATATCAGATGAACCTTTGTAATGTGAGCAACAACTTAACTGTAACTGTAATCAGTAATGCAATACCTTAAAACAGATTATACCCGACACTGCTAGCAGATTTCCACTGTTGCTTTGTATGGAAGACACCTGACTGATTTCACCCAACTACGAATTGTAGCAAAGCCTCAAAAAGTATAACACAAAAAGAAACAGAGCTTGTTTCCCTTCCCTTCTTTTTTGAAATGTCTGTTTTGCCCCAGCAAGCCAAAACAGAGCTCAGTTTCTGGTTTGGGGCATAGCCAGGTCCAACCATGGCAATCTGATACCAACCAAAGCAATTACAAGGAGGTTCTTAGTGCAGCACCCTCTTTGTGACTGATTTCACCTAATGACAAGTAGCAACATCTAATCACTCATCAACTGAATGGTGGTTGCCAGTTACCAAATTTGACCGCAAGGCAATTACACAGGGAAGCAACCTGTATACAGGCAATTTTGGTCCAACTCAGACTGATTTCGATCAATAACATATTGGTAAAGGTTTGCAAATTATTGCCATCTAATTTCAGAGCAGTCGTCCTGGGTCTGTGCTAATGAGTGCAACTCATCTAGAATGTGCCTCTTTGCAATAAGGAATCCATTCACCTGGTTCTGTTGCTACGTATTAGTCAAACTGCTGAGCGCCTGTGTCATTTTGCAGATAAATTGCCGTCTTCCAGCAACTACGTGACAATCTGTGAAGGAATTTCTGAATTTCTGTTTGAAATTTACGAGGTTCTGGTTGGACTTTGAATGCAAGTAATTAATGTGAATTTCTGGGAATACAGATTGCTCAAGATTTACAGTTTTCACTGATTTATCACAGTTAATGGTCATGTTATCACAAACAGCTTGCATGTAATTTCCAACGATTACAAACTGACACCAGACAGATGGCAGACTGACTCTGTCTTATTGCTGTTTTATTGTGGTCTTCATGGACCAAAGTGACTTTGAAGACAGCAGCTGACTGTGAGTGGCTACAGACCTGGTTCGCATCTTCAAAGCCACCATTTCAAAGGCAACAAGATCACAAGTTCACTGCACCGCGGACTCTAACCACTGTTTTCCCTTGTGTGACTGAAGCATAAGTGTACTAAGTCGCATGTTTCCAAAACAACTTAAAGTGGAATCAACTTGATATGGAATTGTGGTTCCCAAAAAAGGTTTAAGGTAGAATAAGCCATTTGTTGTCAAATAAGGCGTAATAAAGACAGAACAGATAGATTTCAAAACCACTTGAATGTTGGACTAAACCAGCTGGTTCAATCTTAATGGAGGAGCAATGGAAACTGGGTGGTGTTGGGGGGTAGTTGATGGGAGGTGGCGCTTGGTTGAAGTAATGATTATTAGGGCAAGAAATAGGAAAAAAGACCTATTAAACCAAGTCATAATTATTTTGTTTGCATTGTTTCTCTAAGCTTTGTCTTTTCTTGTGAAACACTAGAGCCTTTTACCTCTTCACGCCACTATAAAATATTTAAATGAAACAATTTGTGAAGGGAAAATCACTCTGTGGTTGAAGTGATTAGAGCTCATAAACACATTCAGCCTGTGATGAGGGGTCGCAAATGGGCATTGCTTTGCAAGCTAAAAAGATTAGGAACCACCAGGCCAAACCTTTGTCCTAATGAATGTTGGAATCTATTATTCAAATACCCACATATCATCCTCATCTTGAGGTGTATAACACTGTGATGGATTTTTTAAATTCATCTCAAATGTTATTAGACCACAAGCAAGCATGAGTGTAGAAACAACACAGACGTTAAAATGTAACCAAGCAGCACTGAGCTGTCACTGGCAGTAAATATGCAAAAATAGACATGTAAAACCCTCTTCAGTGATTTGTAGTGAGAATCAATCTTATTAAATCACACCCTGCAGAGCGAGCGAGGGAGATATTATTTGGTTGCTCGTCATTTGTCTTGAGCATTTTGATCTGTGAAAAAAGAGCCAAAATGACCTGTGTTAGACATACACACGTGCATAAACACACACAAGCCCTGTGCGGGGGCCACTTTTGATGTGCCGTTAGTCCGGGTGCATAGCAATCAGGAGCAGCATGAAGCCCGAGGCTAGCAAGACACCATAAGATCCGCTGCGGTGTAGAGACAGAGAGCTGCAGCAGTAAGTGAATGTGTGTCGATGGGTGATTTTTGAGGAAAGCTTCTAAGTGTTTACAGAAGACAGAGCGGATATAAAAGCATAACGTGGGAGTTTGTCCCTCAGTGGATTTCTGGAATATTTCCATTTTATCTACTTCAGAGGGAAGATGAGCTTTCAACCCTAGCTGCTGCTGATGGAGTGCTTGGTTTCTCTAAACTGGGTATAAAAAATCTTCAGCTTTGAGATTTTATATGTACAATCCCCCCACATGTCATGTGCCTATATGTTTTTATTTATGAAAGTACATATGTATATATTTAACATGTCATTGTTGTTGCCTCTCTGGGTTTGTTTTGTGTGTGCGTGTCTTCATCTTGATTCTGCAAACGCATTTGACTTAGACACAGTTGCCACTAACAACTTGTAGAGCAGGTAGATTAAAACTTACAGGCCAATTAAAATCTCCCTGGAAACTCTTTCATACCTTGTCTTCTCTCATACTATACACACACACACACACACACACACACACACACACACACACACACACACACACACACACACACACACACATATATGTGTGTATACAGGGAGTGCAGAATTATTAGGCAAATGAGTATTTTGTCCGCATCATCCTCTTCATGCATGTTGTCTTACTCCAAGCTGTATAGGCTCGAAAGCCTACTACCAATTAAGCATATTAGGTGATGTGCATCTCTGCAATGAGAAGGGGTGTGGTCTAATGACATCAACACCCTATATCAGGTGTGCATAATTATTAGGCAACGTCCTTTCCTTTGGCAAAATGGGTCAAAAGAAGGACTTGACAGGCTCAGAAAAGTCAAAAATAGTGAGATATCTTGCAGAGGGATGCAGCAGTCTCAAAATTACAAAGCTTCTGAAGCGTGATCATCGAACAATCAAGCGTTTCATTCAAAATAGTCAACAGGGTCGCAAGAAGCGTGTGGAAAAACCAAGGCGCAAAATAACTGCCCATGAACTGAGAAAAGTCAAGCGTGCAGCTGCCAAGATGCCACTTGCCACCAGTTTGGCCATATTTCAGAGCTGCAACATCACTGGAGTGCCCAAAAGCACAAGGTGTGCAATACTCAGAGACATGGCCAAGGTAAGAAAGGCTGAAAGACGACCACCACTGAACAAGACACACAAGCTGAAACGTCAAGACTGGGCCAAGAAATATCTCAAGACTGGTTTTTCTAAGGTTTTATGGACTGATGAAATGAGAGTGAGTCTTGATGGGCCAGATGGATGGGCCCGTGGCTGGATTGGTAAAGGGCAGAGAGCTCCAGTCCGACTCAGACGCTAGCAAGGTGGAGGTGGAGTACTGGTTTGGGCTGGTATCATCAAAGATGAGCTTGTGGGGCCTTTTCGGGTTGAGGATGGAGTCAAGCTCAACTCCCAGTCCTACTGCCAGTTTCTGGAAGACACCTTCTTCAAGCAGTGGTACAAGAAGAAGTCTGCATCCTTCAAGAAAAACATGATTTTCATGCAGGACAATGCTCCATCACACGCGTCCAAGTACTCCACAGCGTGGCTGGCAAGAAAGGGTATAAAAGAAGTAAAACTAATGACATGGCCTCCTTGTTCACCTGATCTGAACCCCATTGAGAACCTGTGGTCCATCATCAAATGTGAGATTTACAAGGAGGGAAAACAGTACACCTCTCTGAACAGTGTCTGGGAGGCTGTGGTTGCTGCTGCACGCAATGTTGATGGTGAACAGATCAAAACACTGACAGAATCCATGGATGGCAGGATTTTGAGTGTCCTTGCAAAGAAAGGTGGCTATATTGGTCGCTGATTTGTTTTTGTTTTATTTTTGAATGTCAGAAATGTATATTTGTGAATGTGGAGATGTTATATTGGTTTCACTGGTAAAAATAAATAATTGAAATGGGTATATATTTGTTTTTTGTTAAGTTGCCTAATAATTATGCACAGTAATAGTCACCTGGACACACAGATATCCCCCTAAAATAGCTAAAAGTAAAAACAAACTAAAAACTACTTCCAAAAACATTCAGCTTTGATATTAATGAGTTTTTTGGGTTCATTGAGAACATGGTTGTTGTTCAATAATAAGATTATTCCTCAAAAATACAAGGTGCCTAATAATTCTGCACTCCCTGTATATATATACACATATATACATATATATGTATATATGTATATATATATATATATATATATATATATATACATATATATACATACATATATATATATATATATATATATATATATATATATATATATATATATTATAATATTATTAGCGTGGCATCTTAAATTGCTCGGCCTCGTGGTTTAGAGACATCCTTTTTAGACACAGACATACAGGCACACACAGATACAAACATCCATTCCCACCCTCATGCTCTCATATGCACTTACTCCACACTCAACCAACGTGGAGACAGACATAAAGAGACGTTGTACACACGATCACACTCCCCAAGCGTACTCTACAAACCGGGTCTAGGTGCCCTCGCCCCTGGAGGGGGGAACTGCACCCAGACCCAGGTGGTGTTTCCCTTTTCCCTGCGGTGGGGGGAGGCAGACCGCCCCGACTCCGCAGCAGCAGGAAGGCTCCACACTCCAGACTGCGGTCTGGAGTGTGGAGCATGAGGGGGGGAATGGATGTTTGTGTCTGTGTGTGCCTGTATTTCTGTGTCTATATGTCAGGTTGGGTGTCAGGCGCCACCTCTCTGGGGACATCTCAGGCCCTCCAAGGTTTGGAGGCCTATCTCCCCCTACCACCACTTCCCCTGCCAGTGGCGGACCCCCTCAGACATCGGTGCGTTGGTGGTTCTTTGTGTCTGGGGATGGGCGTCCAGGTACACACCGGCTCACTCCTTGGCGGCCGCTTATCGGGGCCTGGAGCCTGGGGCTCGCTCGGGCCACTTCGGAGGTGGGGTGCCCCCGGCCTCTCGGCCTGGGGCTCGGTCACTCAGGCGCAGCTGGCTGCCGGCGGAGCTCACGGGCGCGTCACTGCAACTCCCCCTGGCTTCTGCTCCGCGGCTGCTGAGTGAGCCCTCATCTGGGACTCTCCTCAGCTCTTTCTGGGACAGTGGCGCGGCTGCCCCTCTGTTGGTCTTCCTTGGTCTCTTGTGTTCTGGGGGCCTCTGGATGTCTGGAGTTTTGATCTCCTCCACACCTGCTTCACGCCCTGGAGGACGGGGCTGTGGCCCCCCCACACCCTCTAGCAGATTATTACATGAAGGAACCTTTTAAAAAAACAAAAAACAAGCGCGTCCATGCTCACAGGTGTACACACGGGTGATCACACCCACAAACTACACCCTTTTTGGCTCCTACCTCAAAGCACACTGTGTTCTGTTGATCTTATGTGCTGCACAATAATGTTTAACATTTAGTATTTACTGTCATATTCCCATATATCATTGTGATGTTGTTTATTCTATTACTCTTGTTCTCTTCTGCTTGCTTTCTTTTTTCTTTCTCAGCAGGTGATCCAGGTGATTGATATATGCATTTTTTTTTCTCTGCCCGTTCTGTTGGTTTTTGTCTTTTGCCCTTCTCCCCCGTCCCTCTTCTCAGCTGTTTCTCTTTCCCTCTTTCTTTCTCCCCTTCTTTCCCCCAGTCAAGTCTGTCCCGTATTCAGTAAGTGAAAATAAAATAAACAATAAAAGGTGAATCAAATGGACCATTACAGCAAGGCTGGGATGGTCAGTTTGGTAAAGTAAATCCGTTGGGCATCTTTCTTTGCCTTTAGACAACAATTCTGATGGCAAAAGAGCCAAACGGGACAGGCCAAAAAAAAAAAAAAAAAAAAAAAAAAAGAGACATCCTTTTTTCTTAAAGTAAAGTTCTTGTCTTGATTAGATCGCTCGGCCACTTTTGGTGATCCTCAAGGTTCTATTTTAGGACCAGTTATATTATTTTTTAGGCTCCTTTTAGCATCTGTTTTTCAATAGGGTTATAATATGTTTTTTTTATTGGGCTAATGACACACTCACAAACATACATGCTTTTGAATCTGGGTGACTCAGCTTGTACAAGTTCCATCCAATTGCCTCCAGAAGGTGAAATGCTGGATGGCAAAAACGGTTTGTAGGCGAATGAGAGGTAGATAAAAGCACTTGATTTGTTTTAAATGCCATTGGATTGGTAGGGCTTGTATCCAGTCACTGTTTTCTTTGTCTTGGTTTTCTGTGATACACCTATTTTCAGTGATGCCATTACAGAAAGAGTAATGTCCATGTGAAGCCAATTTGATTTTTTAGACAACATTTACAGGATTCTTTTTAAAAATGAACATTTTAAAGCCAAGATAAAATTGTTGTCCAAATTGATGGTGCAAACATGCATGAATCATCAACAAGGCTTGGTGTTCAGACCAGTAAAATTAACAATAATAAACAAAACAAAACAACCCCCCATAACAATTTAACAAGCTTGATCACAAAAACAATCCCCAGCCGAGGCCTGTGAAAGAGGAGACAGTGGTGGCTGCTTGGTGATGTCAAGTCTGGGGATATGAGTGGAGTAAATGAGGATGAACCAGTCAGTGCTCCAGACAGGCAGCTGAATAGACGAAAAGAATGGAGAGACAGGATAGGAAAGGGAGAAGGAGGGGAAGATTGGGCAGTGTTATTGTGAGCACCGACAAGTGATGGCAGAATCTGGGTGCTGGGTGTCACTTTGGAACAATCAGGATTGACGTCCCAGGCGCTGTGCAGTGGGAAAGGGGAATTCGCCTTCCAGGTCTGGTGCATTTTCCAGCCTAATCATACTTGGAAATAAATGGTGTGCCTAAAACTCGTCAAGACATGCCATGAACAGCAAGACTGGTCCAAATTATTCAAAACCATTTTTAACTAAGCTGGCACAAAACGGAATACAATGTTTTGCAAATTACTCAACCTCCAATGTAACTCCAAAGAAACAGGACTAAATTTTGAAATTTGATGCGAGAATAACCTTAAATAAAATCTTAGGACAAAGCAACAGTAGAATGAAAAAAATCCATAATGCTGAACAACACCCAGAGGAGCTTCTCTCAAGTAATTAGGCTGAATTAAAGCAACAAAAGCGAATACAAAGCTTGACTAAAAAAATAGTACCATGACAATCAAGCAGCTAAATACTCTAGAGCTAGGGATATATACACTAAGAAATGACTGGACACTAGTGGTGTTTAAAAAAAGTGGGGAGTAAAACAAAAGGCAGATGTAACTGGGATTAAACAAAGTATGGGATTTCAAAATAAAATGGAAATGGCATAAACAAAAATCCAAATCGCGACAAACATGAATAACACCAAAAATGTCAAAACTCTGGTACTGCAACAAAGTACTGGCTTGATATGTTTGGTGTAATTATCCATTAGATCAAAATCCTTTCAAATTGTTTTATAAGTAAACAAACGCAGATGTACCGCTGAAAGTTAAAAATGGTCCAAATTGGTTCTAGAGAAAGGGATTAGTGTAGCTTTCCTCCCATGTGTTACAAACAAATATAGCATCCATGAAAAGAGAAGTTTGGAAAAAGGCTTAGGGACTCTCAAAGTTTGAAGGTAGGGGTAAGCTAGGTAGCTAGCTTCTTAAACCCCAAGAGTGTTTTTAAGGTTCCTGCTTAAATATAACATGTTCAAAATTAATGAAAGATTTCCCTGCAACTACAAACCGTGTGTAAACTATCTTGGTATCAAAATAAAGCTAACACTTGTGAGAGGTGTAAAAATTACAGCAGATGCTACTGTGTCAAAGTAACAAAGTAAAGGATGGAACCCTACCAATGGGGCCATTGGGCATTACCGGCTAGTTGACATTTTAAAATATTGTGCCATGTATTTCTAAAAACACCATCAAAAACAATAAAACATGGTTGACGGTTTAGCTCAGAAGAATAAACAGGGCCAGCTACTCTGCTTTGCAATGAACATAGTGGCTGGCCCGGCCTGAGCTGTCCAACCCGTGGTCCTTTGTCACATGTCTACCCCTCTCAGCTTTGGATATAAAAAGCAGATGTAATACTAGCATTATTAGTAGACAAAATGGTCTATTTAAGTTTCTTATTTAACCACAGTTGACTGTAATTTTTCACATTTGTGTGCAAATATTAACTAGCCCAGCAGTAGTAAAATTTTGAAAAAGTTGTAAACCAGAACTAGAGAGGGTTCACTTTTGTTGAGGGTTGTGTCTCAATGCTGCAACCAACATAATGCAAAAGCTAAACTTTCCCTTTAAAGGAAAAAGGTTTCCATTTCTTGTTTTTATCATACTTTATTACAGTTTCACCACAGCTCAGGGAGTAGCTGGTTAGTGTTAGACGATAAATCCATCACTTCCATTCAAACTACGATTGCAGCAATTTGATAGCGAACAAAGCAGTTACATGCAGGCTTCTGCCAACCAGTTTGGATATGCAAGGCTTTCCTCTGTGACTTTACTCAGGTCACTAGAATTATTTATAGGCCTGCATGACTGGGACTCTAGCAGTCATTTTCCCAGCAACTCCCATCAGCCTCCAGCAACCACTCGCAACTGGTCTGGGAATACTCCTTTTCCCCCTCATGACTGATGGTAGCCAGTTGGTCGTATACCAGTAACCAAGCCTGTGTTTTAGTTTATTATACTTTATTTGTCATCATTTGTGACACATCCAAAATAGTAGATGTGGTCACATCTGCAAAACCTCAATAATCCCAATGGCTTAATACTGTTAGGCTGCAGCAAGTACAGAAAATAAATACAAATAAAAACAGATGACGGCTGTACTCATAAACAAAGCAAACAGCCCATTGATATGTAAAAAGAATAACATTATCAACCAACGCAGCAGAGGAAAATAACTGGGTAGGGCCAGTAGTATCCTAATTAGCCATAGGAAACAGGTAGCAGGGACCGGTTGGTGGTGGGGGGATCCTGATGCCACATATTACACAAACACCCCACACCATTTACAAACCCAACATGCTCTACAATAATGGGATCTATGAAGGGACACTGCCACCACGGGGTGGGCTGCTACCCGCATTGGCCCTAAAACTCCAGTCTAATGAGAAAAAGAGAGAAAAGAAAACAGGCAACAGAAATCACAGCGTGAGCAGCTAACAGCTGATAATAACCTGGTTAATACAGAAGCCAGTTATCAACACAGCACTGAGCCAGATACATATCAGCACAACGACCAAATGTGACTGAAAGAAAAAAGGAAAAAAAAATAGACACTGAGCACATGCACCCACACACCCACACACCCACCCACACTCACATACACACTGAGCTGCCAAACTGGAGGAACATTAAGGTGAGGCGAGGCCTAAAAATGCAAATGAATAAATAAAAATGAAAAAAAAAACACATAAGAAAACAAAAATGAAATAAACTTTGCAACTGGATAACAGTAAAGCTCTAAAAAAGCCTAGCCTACTGTAAAATATAAAAGTGACTACATGAATATACCTGCATTTAACAACCGACTTTGGAAAGCACTATTTACTTCCACATCTCCAGTACTGCAGTTTTAGTTGACTCTTGGCTCGGACAAAACTACAAGAATTCTCTCACCCCAACCGATCGCAGCAGATGCCCCAGCCCCTCCTTGAGCCTGGTTCTGCCAGAGATTTCCTCCTGTTAAAAGGGAGTTTTTCCTTCCCACTGTCGCCAAAATTCTTGCTCATAGGGGGTCATATGATTGTTGGGTTTTTCTCTGTATGTATTATTGTAAGATAAGATCATTTTTAAGGGTGGGTTTTGATTATTGATTTATCAATTAAAATCGATTCTGGCTCGGATAACGTGATATCGATTCATTAAAATCCTGGATCGATTTTTAAATATAAATTTATTTTGCCCGAAATGCCAGAATCTCAGGTTAAACCTCACAAAATTTCTACAACCACCAAAAAGCGAAAACAGTAAACAAGAGCAGGTACACAGATTCGGCATGAAGACATAAACACAAAACGCAGACCCAACGCATTAGAATAAGTGAGATGTCGCCTTTCTCACCCGACGGCACATACGCGGACACGCCGTCGGGGCTGAAAGCCGACAGCTTGCTGATTTTGAAGCGTCGGCGAGTGCTTTGTGTTTACGACCTTTTTGCGCTAGATTCTGAAGCTGTAGGTTTTATCTCTCTCAAACCAATATTGACTGAACCAGCAGCCAAAGACAATCCAAACTATGCTTCACATTTTGCTTCACATAAACATCGTCATGAATTTCCTCTTACTTTTGCTGTTTTGCTTCCACCACGATAAAATCACACTTCATGTAGAGCTCTCTCTCTCTCTAAATCTATAATCAAATCCCACCCCTACTTATTACTCACCAGTCTACGGTGTCGGCCGCTGTTTTTTTTTTTGTTTTTGTTTTTGTTTTTTCTTTACTTACATCTGACAAGAAAGCCTCATTTCTGCTGTTTAATACTGAACAAATTTAAACTTTTTAAAATTATGCAAAATTGTAAAATGCTTGGCCTGTATTTGTATAGCGCTTTACTTAGTCCCTATGGACCCCAAAGCGCTTTACACGACATTCAGTCATCCACCCATTTACACACTGGTGATGGCAAACTACATTGTAGCCACCGCTTCCCTGGGGCGCACTGACAGAGGCGAGGCTGCCGGACACTGGCGCCACCGGGCCCTCTGACCACCACCATTAGGCAACGGGTGAAGTGCATTGCCCAAGGACACAATGACTGAGACTGTCGGAGCAGGGACTCAAACCGGCAACCTTCCGATTACAAGGCGAACTGCCAACTCTTGAGCTACGATCGCCGCTTAACTGTGTCTCTAATCAAACCTCTGTAACTTTCCTCTGCTTCACTTTGTTCAAACCCAGATCAGGAAAACTGCCTTCATGTTTTTCTGTGTTTTATCCTCAGTTACCTTGACACAAAGGAATCTGCTGTGATGCTTACACCTTTGATAAAGTCTCACAAGTGTCAGCTTTCTTTTTATAAATATAAAAATATAGATATGTAGTGATAATGTCATGGCCTGGAGGTTCAGCTGGTCGTGGATCAGCTGTTTCTCTCGCTCTCTCTCTCTCTCGCCAGGGCGGAACTCATTATGGGTTCACGCCCTTGGCCCACGCCCTCGGAGGAGGAAACACCTGTGCCTCATCAGTGTGGATGGCATTTAAGCCCGGAAGCAATGGCTGTTCTTCGCTGGATCATTATGAGAATCGCGTCAGTGAAAGTTGAGCGTCTAGCAAGTGTTTTTCCATGTAGTTGTGTGTTTGGAATCTATCGAGCGTTTCTTTGTGTGCAGACCCTCTGGACTGTTTTCCCTGGTGTTCCCTGAGTGACGAGTGTTCGTGTGGATTCGTGTTTGGATTGTTTGGAGAGAGACGAGAGTGTTCACCTGGATTTCCCCCGGAGCCCTGCCCCTCTCACCTTTTGTATATAGCACTGCCTCGCACCTTTGTAGATAGCACTGCCCAGCACTTTTTGTATATACACTCATTGGACATTGTTCATTAATAAATTCTCTTGTGTGCATCTATCTCCAGAGTCCAGCGTGTGAGTCCACCTTGTACACCGTGACAATAACGATCCAGCCACATCATGAACTCAGCGGATACAGCCCCCACCCAGCAGCCGGTCATCTCCACGGAAGCTATCTTGGATCGACACGAACGAATGTTACAGCACATTAATCAGCAGCTGGCAGCACTAACGCAAGTCATTGCTCAACAGATACCGCTGGTAAGCCCGCCCACCCCTTCTCCACCTGTCACTTCACAGTTACCGGCTCATGAGCCCTCTGCGCCTGGGTCCTGGAGCCTCTGGAGCGGTCGCTGCCCGTACTGGAGCCATTGTCTTGTGAGTTCCGCAAGACTGCGGGTTTTTTAACACAAGTGACATTGCAGTTCAAACAGCTACGGAGGACTTATGAGACCGAGGAGGCTAAGATCGCTTTTTTCATTCAGTTGTTACGCAGTCAAGCATTAAATTGTGCACAGGCTGTATTAAGAACTGACCCCGAAATAACCTATGCTGATTTTCTCGCTAAGTTTAAAAATGTCTTTGAGAGAGACACCGGAGCGCCGGCTCACCGACTGCTTAATTTGAAGCAGGGAAGACGGAGCACGGCCGACTGCTCGATTGAGTTTTGGGAATTGCCTGTGACTCTTTCTGATGTTATGACCCTGTGTGTAAAGGTGGATGAAAACATGCGAGCGCTAGAGACTACAACTCCCAGAAGCCTCTAGGACGAGAGGAGATGGCCTCCGGCGGAGGTACGGCAAGTGGAATGGGAAAACGAGACAGGAATTATGAAGACAAGGGTGAGCAACCCATGCAAATAGGACGCTCCAGATTAACGCTGGAAGAGCGACAACGGCGTTGGAGAGCTGGTGAGTGCTTCTACTGCGGCCGTAAGGGCCATATGGCCGTTTCCTGTCCTGAGCAGCCAAAAGACCATGCCTGCCAGTAGAGATAGTACGGGTGGGCGAGGTTTCCTGTTCACAATCTCCTCCTCGCTTGATGCTAACGGCTCGTTCTGTTTCTCACCCACTCCACGCACTAATTGCAGAGCAGAATTTCATTGATGAGTCCCTCGCTCAAGAATTAAAACTAAACACTAAACCACTGCCACACTCACTCCAAGTTACCGCCCTCAGTGGGCAACGTCTCCCGGATATCACCCACATTACGGAGCCAATATCATTAACCCTCTCTGGTAACCATTCTGAGACATTGCAGTTATTTGTGTTTAAGGCTCCTCTCACACCACTAGTATTAGGGTTCCCCTGGTTACATCAACACAACCCAGTCCTGGATTGGAGGAAGGAAAGCATTCTAGGGTGGGGAGAGGAATGTCATATGTCTTGTCTAAAAGCCACAACTCCACCCGCGAACCCTCAGAGTAACCCCCCACCATCAGAGTCACCCGATCTCTCGTCTGTGCCCTCAGTCTATCACGATCTTAAGCAGGTTTTTTGTAAAGAGGGCACGTTCTCTTCCTTTTTTTTTTTTTCGCCTGTCCCATTTGGTTCTTTAGCCATCAGAATTGTTGTCTGAAGACCAACAAGGATACCCAATGGATTTACTTTGCCAAATGGATCATTGTAGCATTGCCGTATTGGTCCATTTGGTCGATCTTTGTTTTTATTATTTATTATATTTTATTTTCAGATGTTACAGACGGGACAGACATGAGTGAGAGATAGGAAAGGGAGAAAGAAAGAGGAAGGAAAGGAAAAACAGAAGGGGAGATGGACAGTGAGAAAGGGGGGGAGAAAAAAAATAAAAATCTCCTGGATCACCTGTTGAGAGAAGAATAGAAAACACCCTTGCCCCTGGAGGGGGGAACTGCACCCAGACCCAGGTGGTGTTACCCTTCCCCCTCACCGGCCGCACGACTGCGGAATTGATCTTCTCCCAGGCGCCCCACTTCCTACCAGCCGATTATATAGTCTTTCACAGCCTGAACGGGACAGCATGGAAAAGTACATTAACGAGTCGCTCGCTGCAGGTCTGATTCGCCCGTTATCATCCCCTGTTGCGGCGGGGTTCTTTTTTGTTGCTAAGAAGGACAAGAGCTTACGGCCGTGGATAGATTATCAAGGCCTCAACAATATCACCATCAAAAACAAATACCCACTACCACTACTGACATCAGCCTATGAACTGCTCCAAGGGGCCACAGTTTTTACAAAGCTGGATCTGCGTAACGCGTACCATCTGGTTAGGATATGAGAGGGGGACGAATGGAAGATGGCTTTTAATACACACTTAGGCCATTTTGAGTACCTCGTTATGCCGTTTGGTCTAACCAATGCCCCAGCTGTGTTCCAGGCCTTTGTCAACGACGTGCTCCGAGACTTCCTTAACCACTTTGTGTTCATCTACCTTGACGACATTCTCATCTTTTCACGCTCCCTCTTTGAACATGAACGCCACGTCCAGCTGGTTTTGCAACGTCTTCTCGAGAACTGTCTCTTCGTGAAAGGTGGGAAGTGTGAATTTCATGTGACCACTGTTTCATTCCTGGGCTACATCATTGAACAGGGTAATCTCACGCCCGACCCAGCTAAGGTCCAAGCTGTCATTAATTGGCCCGTCCCGACAAACCGTAAGCAACTCCAAAGTTTCCTGGGTTTTGCTGCTACAGACGTTTCATCCGTGACTACAGTAAGCTTGCTCTCCCACTAACTCGTCTCACATCTCCTAAGGTTCCCTTCTGCTGGGAGGAGTCGGCACAAAGGGCTTTCAGCCTCTGAAGGCTCGTTTCTCCTCCGCACCCATCTAGGTTCAACCTGACCTCGGCCTGCAGTTTGTCGTGGAGGTGGATGCCTCGGACACAGGGATGGGGGCCATTCTATCACAGCAACATCCCTGTGCCTTCTACTCTCGCCGTCTCTCATCTGCTGAACAAAATTATGACATTGGGGACAGGGAACTGTTAGCCATTAAGCTCGCCCTAGAGGAATGGCGTCACTGGCTGGAGGGCGCTGCCCAGCCGTTTGTAGTTTGGACAGACCATAAAAATTTGGAATATATCTGGTCAGTGAAGCGGCTTAATGCCCGCCAGGCTAGGTGGGCCCTGTTTTTCACAAGATTTCAGTTTACTATAACCTACAGGCCAGGTTCCCGCAACACCAAACTCATTGCTCTCTCTCGTCAATTCATTACCTCCGAGGAGACTGCTCAAGACTCTCCCATCATTCCCCCTCGTGTGTCATTGGGGCCCTGCCATGGGAGGTTCAATCAGCCATTAGGGAGGCCCAACGAACAGAACCAGACCCAGGAACAATGTCTTTCACGTCTCTCAAGTGAAGCCCTGTCTTTCCAGCCCCCTGTGCCCTCCTTCCAGGCCCCCTCCGCCCGCCCGGGTCATCGATGGCCATCCGGCCTTCACCATCTCGCGCATGGTGCGGACGTTCCATGACGCTCATCCTGAGAAGCCTGGGCGTCGCCGGGAGGCTCCCGTTTGCATTCCCGTGCATCTATCCCGGAGTCCAGCGCGTGAGTCCACCTTGTACACCGTGACAGATAAGTGATCAGAATTATAATATTTCTGACTGTCTGAGGCAAAATTTCCCCAAATCGAACCGTGGATCGAATCGATTTGGGACCTTGTGAATTGGAATCAAATCGATTCTAGAAATCAGTGACGATACTCAGCCCTAATAACTTCTATTAGTCCCACATGTGGGAAATTTGTTGTTTTGTTTTCTCTAAATGTATTATTATAGGGTCTACCTTACAATATGAAGCGCCTTGAGGTGACTGTTGTTGTGATTTGGCACTATATAAATAAAATTGAATTGAGACTGCCTTAAGAAAAAGGAAAAAAAAATACAAGAAAACAAACCTGTGTTCTCTCTCAGCTGCTCAACAAAAAAATGTGCATGCCAAGCACTCTAAAGTGTAAAGAGGACTCCCTTGCATTTCTGATCACAAACATCACAGTACTTTCATAAGCCTTAATGAATAACAAATTACTAATTAAGAGAGCTTGGTATTTTTTCCCAGTATGAGGACAATACATGAAAAACAAAATCAGGGTTATAACCCTCAATGATTAATGACACCTATGATGGCACTTATAATAAATAAATGAAAATAATAATTTCACAGGCGTGGACAGGCATTGGAGAATAAATACAAGGTCACCACCATAGAATGAAACCTGGCACAAGAGCTGAGAGCAAAGCTGCCACATCAAAGCTCAGCAATTATGCTGCATATGTGACTAAAGCTACGTTCACACTGCAGGTGAAAGCGCATCAAATTTGACTTTTTTGACCCTATACGACCCATATCCGATCATGGTATGGCAGTGTGAACAGCACAGCACCGGAGAAGACAAACGAGAAAGCATGGCGGTGGAAACTGAGAACGGAGCGAGTCACTGGACAGAAAATGAGGTTTTGGACTTGATTAGCATATGGGGAGACAATTCTATTCAAGCTAAAAGACTCTGTGTCCATACCTCTGCAAGGAGTTAGCAGCCACTGCTCCAAAAAAGGCCATTGTTAAAGCACAGGCTCAGTGTCTCAGTGTCCTTCTTTCTCTAATTAATTTGTCAAAATACTGTCGGTTTTGACTGTGAAGAAATTGATAGACTGCTGCAACAACACCTACTAGCTCTGTAGCTGCCACTTTTACTTCCGTGAACAGAGCGCGTTGTGTGTGTGACGTCTTCTTTTGTGCATGTGGGCCGCTTTGAGGGCCGTGAACCGTTCACACTAGAGCGCGTTTGCTGTCACATTTTATTTGTAGTGTGAACCAGACAAAAAAAATCATATTTGATCAAAAAATCGGAATTGAGCATTAAGACCTGCATTGTGAACATAGCCTTTAAGACAAGACGGCCATCAAAATTGTTTTGGAAGCCGACTGTGACTAAAACATAATACCACGACAAGCCACACCAAGCTGCTGACCTTACCAGCAACACTCCTGTGCCTGGGTTTAGGAACGAGTAAGAGAACAAATGTCTGACTAAAAATAACCCGCTTAGCTATAGCACTGCACGGTGCTGCCCGATAATAAGGATCCAGCTCAGTAACAAGTAGGTGGGCAGCAAGAAGGAAGAGAGCCTAAATCTGCAACTGTTGCTTTATTATAGCTGAGGTAGTGAGGAATTCCGAGCAACTGTGACCAGATGTGTTCTTAATAGCTCACTTGGCAGCTCTAAATGATGATTCTAAAGGGTTATGCAAAACCCAAGATAACATTTAGTGACAATTTATTTATAAATCTTAAATAATCATTTGTAGAGCTTTAAAATATCCATAGCTGGCTTAAACGGATTATTCCCAACAGAAAGTTTACTTCCAATAATTGCACAAAAGAAACATAAATTTTAAAGAAATACAACTAAGAGTCTGCAGTTTTGTAGGGGGCTCTGTGAGGCTGTTCTTAGACACAGCATTGCTAATCACTAAAAGCATGCTACCACATCCTAATTGGCATTGCTAACATGCTAAAAGAAAAATACCAGGAGAAAGAAATGTCAGTAAAGTTTCTCAATTCACCCTTTGCAGTTTGGTCCATATATTCTTGGACAGTGTCACAAATTTTGCAATTTTGGATCTGCAAAAATGGACATGTACAGTATGTCTGCAAGTGGAACTAGGTCACTAGTGTTTACTGACAATGTGACTGCTTATAGAAGTAACAGGATGAGTGATTAAAAGTGTTATTTGTGAAGATGAATTGTGGTATTTGGCAATAAAAGCTGAAATTCTGCACTTCAGTCACATCTTAACTGTTTGATTCAAAATCCACTGTGGTGGTGTATAGAGAAAAAAAAATCAGAAGTACCTAGTTACACATACAAAGCTTTATGGCAATTAATTATCTACTATCAATGGACATTTTTTACTCTGGACCAAAATGGTAGAATTTACAAGGAACAAGTTAACAGGGAAGGTTTCTATCAAATGCACAGCACAAATCCAGTCTCAGAACATGATCAAGTACATCAAATACACACTCTAATGTGAGTTTAAAAAAAACATTTAGCAGAGGGCAATTTGTTAAACCTCCCTTGGATGAAAGGAAGGACCATAATTGAAAACCAGTTAAAGTGAGGTGGACACAAAGCACTGGCAACCGGTAATGACAGTTCATCTATTGGCCACTACAGGCCTCAATAAACTAACATTATATTAGTGATAAGACGTGCAGTCTCCAGCTTATTGTTCAGTTCTTACATACTTTTCTACAAAGTGGGACGATATTAACATAATTGTATTTTTTTGTTTTTACCAGAATTTGCTTGTCTTATTGTTTACTCATTCAGCATATGTATGATGGTACAGTATGGTTCCACAGCTTTGTTTCTCAATTATATTACAGATTCTGATCGTCCTCACCCTGTAACTGGGATTCAGTGGCACAGCCGAACAATATTAGATTCATACAGAAGACAGAAAGCAGGACATGTAGTAGCCAATATGAATATATTAACTGTAGCACAATAGCAATTTCAACTTCAAGCTTTTTTTCTTCCTGTTTCAAGTCTTCAGCCACATATTTCTGCATCATGTATATTTTTGTCAGTAAACAGATTCCAGTGACCCATCAGTATCACTTTGTATGCCAAGAACATAATGTCTGATGGTTCAAAGCATTATGTTAGATAGCTATTCTGCCAGGAAATTTGGAGAACACGCTGGCTTTGGGCAGTGGAATTGTCAAAAAGAATTTGATGGTTGTCCGGATCTGAGATTTTTGCCATTTCACAATTCTTTTTTTTTTCCATCATGGACCTGCTTGAAATAAAGATTTGATTTTAAATCCTTAAGATTTGATTTCAAGGCCAGTAAATCAGTTTATTTTAAAACATAAGTAAGAGGAAGGAGTGTAACAGGCTGTCAACTGACCAGTTTTCCACTCTTCATTTTTTCTCCACAATAGTTCAATCTCATCTTTCACATTATATATTATACTCTATTCCAAAATGGCAACTCTGCATCCAGCATTCAGCTAGGCAACGGAATATAAGATTTGTGAATTCAAAGGCCAGTTAAAGAAGTATTATTTTTTTCTTTTCATTTCAGTTAGTTTTGTTAGGATAGACTCAACTTATTGTGTGACAAGTTGTAATTATGGAGTGACAAAGCCAATAATTATGAAAAATAATGGCAATAATTACTTAGTCGTAGTTGGAAAACAGTGGAGTACCCCCTCTAAAATAGGAGTCACTTGGACTCTATTGGAATCTTGATTACGAGTAATGGTAAAGCAGCTGGTAGTATATTGACAGGTGAATCACTGAGTTGTCAGAGAAAATTAAATCACAAGGCAAAGCTTTCAATTTGCCAGTCAATCTGAGGTCTAAGACTTACTTGTGATAAGATGGTAACCAAAAGAATGAAGGTGTCGATACAAGTAGACGTCTAGATGAAGCTAGTGTAGTGTTACCCCTTTACATCAAAAGGAACCAGTGGAGTTCTTTGGCAGTCTGATCCAACTGCATCCTTGAACCCTTTGGTTTAAAGAAGATGACAAGGCAGACCCAGAATTTGCTCTAGTGCTGCATGAAATATTTATATGCAAAGTCTATACAAAAAGTCTTGAGCCACACCTCCTTTCTTTGTATTTTGCTTCCGAGGAACAAAAGAAAGTTGTCTTGAGCAATAGCTCAAGGCTTTCTGAACGTCTTTCAAAGTTTTTCTTTGGACATTGGTTGCTTTTTCACTCACCAGATCCTCAACCTCAACGTTGTTGAATCAGTGTGAAATCATCTTGACAGAATGGAAAAATAAACAGTCAAAACCTGAAGAAGAGCTTTTTTAAGAATCCTGAAGAACTACTCCTGAAGAACACTGTCTAAGAGAGATCAGGCTCTAATAATAATGGTACCAAATATCACATTTCAAGTTTGATAGAACTGTACAAACTCAGTTTTCCATGTGTGTTTACACATGCACATTAATACATTTCTTGACCTGTTTCCCATTTTCCTATTAATTTATAATGAGACTTTTTGCACAGAAATGAATAATATCTGGCCTGGAGGCATCTATTGATTGTTCTCGAGGAACTGGCATTTTGGAATACCACGCCTTGCCTACTACTATGAGATTCTTCAGATCCATTAACAAGAAGCAGGTATCAGAGTGACCAACACCCCAGTTTTGTGTAACTCACTGGCTTTATGTAGTGACTTTGGAAGGAAAAGCATATTAAAACGAATTACTAACTCTGTCACTTCTTAAAACTCTTGGGCGAGCTATGGCAAACAAATGATATTATTTGAATGCATGGCTTCCAGCTACGAAGGAGTAAATGTCCTCATAGTACCGTAAAAATTATGCGTCATATGAGTTGTTCCGTTATTTGCTGCGTATGGATTCATTTTTCAACAATGCAATCTCTTTCTCGGTTGCTCAGCATTAAGAGAAAGTTGAAGTAAAACTGAGCTGTTCATACAGAAAAATCTAGTGAATCCCTGCTTTTAGGGTGGATTTATTTCATACATGCTAATAAATCAAAATCAGCCTAACTCTGTTTCTGCTCATCAGCACAGCATTATGAGCAGACCACAGACACAAATCAAAAGAAATAAAGGAAACCTGGCTAGGCGCTAATGATGTGTGGATTGTTAAACAGCAGAGTGAGACACTGAGAAGCTTCTCCGTGGTTTTAGTTAAGAAAAAATAGATTTAGAGAGAAAAAGAAAATAAGACTGAGAAGGAAAAAAAATAAGGAAAAAACAGATTCTGCTGCTTTTCAAGGAGGGACTGGCAGGCTGACGCAGAGGGATGTGCAAAAAAAGGGAAGTGTTTTCATCTTCCTGCTCACTCCTCTTTTTTTTTTTTTTACACCTTTCCATCCTTTTCTATTTCCATCTTGCTACATCTATCACTCTTCTCCTCTCTCACTTTCTCTCTGGCATTGTTCTCAGCGTCAAGAGTTGTCATGACAAGACTGTTTATTTCTAATGGTTGACATTTCGCCCTGTGCTGCTCGCCTGAAAGAACACACCAGGATGAATGCGCCGCGATTTTCAAAGGAACATCTTGTTATTAGCCAACGTTTCCCCATTCTAACACTCTTGGCACGCAGATAAACACTCACTGCACAAATGAATCGGCATGCACACTCTGAGAACTGCACACTCGGGCGCAGAGGTGCATTTAAAATGGAAAGATCTATCAGGCTTTTTAACCTTTCATCTCCGAGCAGAGAAAAGCAAGTTTCCGACTCCCACATCATGTTCAACCCTCAGCTGCATTCTTTCCTCCTTTCTGCCATCTTCCCGCAGTTCTTTCCATCACCTCCTTCTTCTGTGGAATCAAATTTAAGGTAGGGATTAATAAGACGATGTGGGCTCTGGTCTAAATGTGCGTTTTGGGACAATCATTGTGGCGCTCTGACAGTCGCACGGACCCGCACAAGAAAAGAAAAAAGATGATTTAGATCGATTCTCTCAGTCACCCCATTCTTCGCCATTTGAATGTTCTGATGGCCTTCTAATCATTTTACTTTCATCTGCCTTGCTTTGTCTCCGATTTTCCTTCTCTATCACCATTATTCCATTAAGTTGAATTTCATTCCTACTCCTTCAAGCTTTCCTATCTTTTTATTGTTTGACCTGCGTTGGGTTTAAAATCCTGAAACGATGCTTATAATACCAGGTTGAGATGCAAATGAGGAGACTTCACTCAGGCAAGTCTGCTGGACCAGACGGAGTGAGTCCCCTTGTCCTCAAGACCTGTGCCCCCCAGCTGTGTGGAGTCTTTCATAAACTGTTTATGCTGAGTCTGAGTCTGCAGAGGGTCGGCGTGATGTGGAAGACATCATGCCTCGTCCCTGTACCAAAGACGCCTCGTCCCAGTGGCCCCCAGGATTACAGGCCCGTGGCACTGACCTCCCACATCATGAAGACCCTGGAAAGGCTCATCCTGGACCAGCTGCGACCCATAGTAAGACCACATCTGGATCCCCTTCAGTTCGCTTATCAGCCTCGTCTCGGAACAGAGGACGCCATCATCTGCAGCTCAACGTGGCAAAGACCAAGGAACTGATCGTGGACTTCAGGAAGACCAGGAAACACTTGACCCCTGTTTCAATCCAGGGGGTCAGTGTTGACATTGTGGAGGACTATAAATACCTTGGAGTACACATTGACAGTAAACTGGACTGGGCTAAAAACACCACAGCACTTTACAGGAAGGGCCAGAGTCGTCTCTATTTTTTGAGGCGACTGAGGTCCTTCAACATCTGCCAGAAAATGCTGAGGATTTTCTATGAGTCTGTTGTGGCCAGTGCGATCCTCTATGCTGTTGCATGCTGGGGGAGCAGGCTGAGGGTCGCAGATGCCAACAGACTTAATAAACTGATCCGTAAGGCCAGCAATGTTGTGGGGATGGAGCTGGACTCCCTCAAGGTGGTGTCGGAGAGGCGGATGCTGTCCAAGATAAAGACAATGTTGGATAACACCTCCCACCCACTCCATGACATGTTGGTCAGTCACAGGAGCTCGTTCAGTGAGAGACTGAGATTACCGAAAAGCACCACTGAACGACACAGGAAATCATTCCTGCCTGTGACCATCTCCCTGTACAACGCATCCACTTAACACACTGTTTGCTGCTACAACTACACATGTTTCTTTTCCAAATATTTATTTATAAGTGACTTATGTATGTATGTATGTATATATATGTATATATTGTACTATTCTTAGTTAGCGTATTGTCTGTCTTGTCTTAATGTTGGTTTAAAATGGAGCACTGTAACAAAAAATAATTTCCCCCAGGGATCAATAAAGTATTCTGATTCTGATTCTGATAATGAATCCATAAATTACTTGTGAGCAATTTTAATATTCAAGAAAAAAAAAAAGCCTTTTTCCTACGAAACAGTAATTTGTAGTAACCTTCCAAATCTAATATCCTTTTGGCAGGACTGTGTCTTAGGTGGGTGCATTCCACCTAATGTGTAATTACATCTTCCAATAAACTGATACATTTCCATTACAAGATGGCGCGGCCACGTCCAGACGCCTTCCTGACCGCTCCGCTCCGACTATCTACTTTTCTTGTTTTTTACCTATTTTTTGTTCTGGTTTACATCCCAAAATCCTCTAGTCTTATAGTTTACGACAGCGGATCACTTGTAAACATCGGTGCCAAGGTTGCACATCTAATCTTGGACACTTTTAAACCTGATCCTTCCTGGCCGCCAGAGATTCTACGCGCCGCGGAGAACAACAAAGGACGGGCCGCTCATCCGAGGCGCAGAACAAAGAAGCGCCGGGGGAAACGCGCTGGTATTAGGAACAGACTGAGACAGCAGGCGCATCACGCACCACTGCCCAGTATCCTACTGGCCAATGTACAATCCATGGAGAACAAGCTCGATGACCTAAGAGCAAGGGTCACCTTCCAACGTGACATGAGGGACTGCAACATTCTGTGCTTCACGGAGACATGGCTGACCCCCACAGTGCCGGACCAGGCCGTAACTCCGTCGGATTCATTCTTTGTGCTCCGCGCGGACAGAACGGCAGAGTCGAACAAAACCAAAGGTGGAGGAGTGTGTTTCATGGTAAACAGAAAGTGATGTGATGCCAGGAGCATTTCTACTCTCTCCAGCAGCTGCTCGCCACATCTGGAGTTCCTGAGCATTAAGTGCCGCCCTTTCTATCTGCCCCGTGTGTAAGTGTCACAGAAATGGCTTATGTATAAAGAAGTTTAATAGATGGTTCCAGCAGTTAAAATGTTCTTGCTTGTACGTTTCTGTGGCCAATATTGTAAGGGTGTGTTCATCTTGTCAGAAAGAACAGGTTTTGTTACACCGCTATTATCGCGAGGTTTGGGCGTGATAGTATAGGCTGTGAGCCCACGTTTAATAATCACGCTAAGGAGTCCAGCGAGCTATCTGCAAAGGCCTGGTTAGTCTACCAGCGGTACAAGGTATTTGTCATTTGCCATAACTGTATTGCGATATTGTAAAAATTTGTAATGTATGGTGTTCTAATTATTTTATGTTTTAATTTAGAATGCACAAGACTGTAAAGCTATTCTTCTAGGACCTCCGAAGTGGCAGGCGGCCACGAGGTAATTTTCGTTGTTAAAGCACAAGTGTTAATTTTGATAGACTGAAGCGCTTAAAGTCTTTGTGTTTTATGTTTGTAGTTTTCACGGCGTTCAATAAATGCAGCGAAGCGCCCGTCTTGAAGAAGCCGTGCCTGTGTTGTCATTTCGGAGTTATACCGTGAGTTCACCTCGGTCATCGCCACGGCGGTCTACATCCCACCCCAAGCGGACACAGGTATGGCTTTGTCCGAATTACATGATGTGCTGAGCTCGCTTCAAAACAAGGACCCGGGCGCAGCCCTCATTGTAGCAGGAGACTTTAACAAAGCGAACCTCAGACAAGTCATGCCAAACTTTTACCAGCATGTCTCGTGTCTAACGAGAGGGGATCGAATTTTGGATCAAGCAGGGCTACAAAGTTGTCTCACACCCGGCTTTTGGGAAGTCTGACCACAACGCCATCTTCCTCATTCCCCAGTATAAACAAAGCATACGGAGGGAAGACGTGACCACGAGGGAGGTAAAACGGTGGACTGCCCAATCAGAAGCTACGCTACAGGACGCACTCAACGACGTCGACTGGGACATGTTCAGAGCATGCGCAGTCGACATCAACGAGTTTACGGAAGTAGCAGTATGCTTCGTCAATATGCTAGCGGAGGAGATTATCCCCACTGCGAGAGTCACCACATTCCCAAACCAGAAACCGTGGATGGACAGATCGATCCGCACTGCAGTAAACGCCAGGACCGCCTCCTACAGCGCGGGTCTCGCCACTGGCGATATGAGCGCCTACAAAGCGGCCTCATGCGGCATGCGGTGAGAGATGCCAAACGCCGGTACCGGGAACGTGTGGAGTCCCGCTTCCACCAGGGGACACACGAAGTATGTGGCACGGACTACGCACCATTACGGACTACAAAGCCAGGGACACTGCGCCGATCAACGCCGACTCTGCATTCACCAACGAGCTGAATCAGTTCTACGCCCGTTTCGAGGTTAGCCAGGCAGCTAATGCTATCTACTCCCTGACTACCGAGGACGGTGACGTCATCAGCGAGAGACCGGTGACCAGCATCGCGGAGCATGACGTCCGAGCGGCTTTGAGGAGAGTGAACACAAGGAAAGCGGCGGGGCCAGACGGCATCACCGGCCGTCTGCTGCGCTGCTGTGCTGACCAGCTAGCAGGTGTGTTCACTTACATCTTCAACGAGTCCCTGGCGAGGTCTGTGGTCCCCACATGCTTCAAAAGATTCACCATCATTCCTGTGCCCAAGAACAGCAAACCCTCATCCCTGAATGATTACCGGCCAGTTGCACTGACCTCGGTAGTAATGAAGGTGTTTGCGAGGCTGCTGAAAAACATCATCTCCTCCTCCATCCCAGACACTACAGATCCGCTGCAGTTCGCCTACAGATCCAACAGATCCACAGAGGATGCCATCGCCCACGTCCTACACACCACTCTCAGCCACGTGGACAAGAAACAGGGTAACTATGTGCGAATGCTGTTTGTTGATTACAGTTCAGCGTTTAACACAATAGTGCCCTGCAGACTGTTCATAAAGCTCAGGGATCTGGGACTTAACAGCCGTCTGTGTGCATGGGTGTTGGACTTCCTCACTGGCAGAACTCAGGTGGTGAGGGTGGGCAGGTGCATCACCATCAACACAGGAGCACCTCAGGGATGTGTCCTCTCGCCACTGCTCTACTCCCTCTACACTTCAGACTGTGTGGCCACCCATGGCTCCAATACCATCGTGAAGTTTGCTGACGACACAGTGGTGTTGGGTGCCATCTCCGACAACGATGAGGCGGCCTACATGGATGAAGTGAAGAATCTGGCATCGTGGTGCCAGGACAACCACCTCCAGCTGAACGTCGGCAAGACCAAGGAGCTGGTGGTGGACTTCAGAAGGGGTCAGCACAGAGACTACAAGCCCATTATCATCAATGGAGCTCCAGTGGAGAGGGTGCAATCCTTCAAGTATCTTGGTGTTCACATCTCCTCAGACCTGACATGGGCTTCCCACATTCTGGCCCAGACCAAAAAAGCTAGGCAGCGCCTGTATCACCTACAACAACTGAGGAAGTTCAGGGTCTCTCCAAAGATCCTCAGGATTTTCTATACAGGCGCTGTGGAGAGCATCCTCACACAGAACATCACATCGTGGTTTGGGAACAGCTGTGTGAAGGACCAAAAAGCTCTCCAGAGAGTGATCCGTACAGCAGAACGGTGCTGCAGGATTGCTCTCCCCCCGCTTCAGGACACCTACACCAGGAGATGCCGGACTAGAACAGCGTAGATACTGAAGGACCCGTCCCATCCTGGCAACAAACTGTTCCAATTTCTGCAATCTGGTAGAAGGTTCCGCATCTTCCGGGCAAGGACAGAGAGACTCGAGAGGAGCTTCTATCCCCAAGCCATCCGTGCCCTAAACACACACACCCGCCCTCTCACATCATCTATAATTGACTGAGACAGGACTCTTCCAGACACTAAACCAAGGAACAATGTACATTTCAAATTCCTTTAATTTTAAATATGTTTATATTGTCTATCCTGTAAAATAGTCAGAAGTCTATTCATATTAATGTACAGAATTCACCTGCTTGCTGCTACTACTGCACATTCACCCAATGTACATACTATATATATATATATATATATATATATATATATATATATATATATATATATATATATATATATATATATATACCACTACCAGGCTATACAGCAATGACATTGGAATGTCGTTCGGACTGGAGAAGTGTAGTCGGATGGTAACAAAGAGAGGGAAGGTAGTCAGAACTGAGGGGATTGAACTACCAGAAGGCAACATTGCAGACATAGAGGACAGTTACAAGTACCTGGGGATCCCGCAGGCAAATGGGAACCATGAAGAGGCCGCTAGAAAGGCTGCAACCACCAAGTACCTGCAGAGGGTCAGGCAAGTCCTGAGGAGTCAGCTGAATGGTAAGAACAAGATCCGGGCCATCAACACATACGCCCTGCCCGTGATCAGGTACCCTGCTGGGGTAATAGGCTGGCCAAAGGAGGAGATAGAAGCCACTGACATAAAGACAAGAAAGCTCCTGACCATGCATGGAGGGTTTCACCCCAAGTCCAGCACCCTGAGGCTGTACGCTAAGCGGAAGGAAGGGGGCCGGGGACTGGTGAGTGTCAGCACCACAGTCCAGGATGAGACAAGGAACATTCAAGAATACATTGGGAAGATGGCCCCAACTGACCGAGTGCTCAGTGAATACCTCAGGCAGCAGAAACCCAAGAAAGAGGAGGGAGACGAGGAACCATCATGGAAGGACAGGCCCCTGCACGGTATGTACCACCGGCAGATAGAGGAGGTGGCTGATATCCAGAAATCCTACCAGTGGCTGGACAAAGCTGGACTGAAAGACAGCACAGAGGCACTAATCATGGCAGCACAAGAACAAGCTCTGAGTACAAGATCCATAGAGGCTGGGGTCTATCACACCAGGCAAGACCCCAGGTGCAGGCTGTGTAAAGATGCCCCAGAGACAATCCAGCACATAACAGCAGGGTGCAAGATGCTAGCAGGCAAGGCATACATGGAACGCCATAACCAAGTGGCCGGCATAGTGTACAGGAACATCTGTGCCGAGTATAACCTAGAAGTCCCGAGGTCAAAATGGGAGATGCCCCCAAGGGTGGTGGAGAATGACCGAGCTAAGATCCTGTGGGACTTCCAGATACAGACGGACAAAATGGTGGTGGCTAACCAACCGGACATAGTGGTGGTAGACAAACAGAAGAAGACGGCCGTAGTGATCGATGTAGCGGTTCCGAATGACAGCAATATCAGGAAGAAGGAACACGAGAAGCTGGAGAAATACCAAGGGCTCAGAGAAGAGCTCGAGAGGATGTGGAGGGTGAAGGTAACGGTGGTCCCCGTGGTAATCGGAGCACTAGGTGCGGTGACTCCCAAGCTAGGCGAGTGGCTCCAGCAGATCCCGGGAATAACATCGGAGATCTCTGTCCAGAAGAGCGCAGTCCTGGGAACAGCTAAGATACTGCGCAGGACCCTCAAGCTCCCAGGCCTCTGGTAGAGGACCCGAGCTTGAAGGATAAACCGCCCGCAGGGGCGTGCTGGGTGTTTTATATATATATATATATATATATATAATGTTCGTCCTCTAATGTTCGTCCTCTACGTCCCCCCCCTATTTTTGCACATGTCGAGGAGCGTGTCAGGCTACATTTCACTGTGTGTTATACTTGTATAACTATGCATGTGACAAATAAAGAACCTTGAACCTTGAACCTAAACTTACAATTAATCTATTAAAAATAAAGGGGGGCAGGTTTGCAGTTTGTGGAAGCTGCCATGTTCCTCCACCATATTTGAATAGAGTGGCCGGGAAGGAGAAAATGTAGGCCTTCGCCTGCTATTGTTTCGACACCTTTGGACTTAAGTCTATGTTTTGTCATCTGTGAAGGGGTCCTGTTCACCAAAGAAGCAGGAACACAAATGAAAGAGGCAGTGTCACTCGGATGTTAATAAAATGTCACCTCAACCCTCATTTCCTGAACTGAAGTCAGAGATCTAACACACTAAAGCGTTCACAAATATGCCCATTTATTCACAATATTTTCGCAATTACTTTTGGTCAGCAGATTAGACACGCAACCCTTCCATCAGCTGATTATAATCTAACATTAAGCTAGCTAAAGTAAGGCTTGAGTCCTAAAGATCACACTTTCCCTTTGATAAACAGTTGATTTCATTCTTACATTGTATGAGAGTTTATTTGCTAAGCCTCAGAATACAACAAAGTTATTTCAAGATAGCTGTTATTGTTAGCTGTATTAGGGAAACTAACAGCAGCTAGCAGAGGGCTACTGACAGTTCAACATATGATCAACAACTTACCTCAGTATTACTGTTGTTGGTCAGAAGTTAGATTTTCTGTCCAAGCAGTAGTAGAAACATGCCAGCTGTGGCCGTCATGAGCTACAGTCTAAAAGGTTTCAACCATATCACAGCCACTCCAAAGCATGAAATAGACATGCATGCAGAAGTCCCAGTACCAGCAGGGGGAGATCATATATTAAAAGGCAAGACGTCAGTAGTGACCAAGAAAGGTATGAAGTACATTCCAGGTTTTTTAATCGCAAGGAACGGTTAAGCTAGGTGGCTAATTTGTATTTACATCCATTTAAACACTTTTCTGTGATTATTTTCACATTGGATTGTTACTGCATCTTCTGCATGTGTGAAATGGACACGGAAGATTGCCTTGCCTATTACACGTTTTGCCAGGATACCGGGTGAATATATTTGATCTCTCTCTGCTGATTAAAACTATGTCAGTCATCCAGGTCATAGTAGTCTAAGAAGCTTGGAAAGAAATGCGACTGGACTACTTTAAATTTCATGTTTATTCTTGCACAGTGTACGCGGTTTATGTTTTCCACACCCTTTTTCACACCTTGGCTAATGTGATGAGGCACATGATTAATAGTGGGTCAACGACCCTTTTAAGGGACAGCTCCCACTAGGGCTTAAATACCTGGGACCCTCCACCATTTGGTCTTAGAGCTAAATAAGCTTCTCGAATGAGAGGTAAAATGGTTTAAAGAAACTTAAAGAAGCCAAGTTGCTTTTCTTGCCGAGCTCCTTAGATGTTTGACCAATAGCAACCAGTATAGCTGGGATTATTGAGTGTAAAAACAACTCAACTGACTGCAATCTGCTCACATCTAATGATGAAAAACTGTAACTTTAAGGTAAATTAGGCCAAGATACACTTTTGTGTGCATGTCATCAAACAGTTGTGCTTTCCATGTAAAGGGCATAGCTAGTGCCTTTGTAGTGAAGATTTACAAAAATTTGAGGGCACTGGGACATCCAAACAGTTCCTTAACAAAAATCAGATTATCTCTAAATTTCCTTATGAAGTAGAAAAATCATATTTGGCTTTTATGTAGTTATATGTGGCTTTCAGATCTTTTTACCTGTTTGGTTTAAATAATGTGAATATTTTCAAAGTTTTACACACTGGTGTAGTAATCAAGCAAGTAAGCCAAAACAGCAAATAGATTCGGGTGTAGCTCTTGAGTCAATCTTAACAAAATGGGACTTTTGTTGGACAGGTTCTTAAAGTGAAGGGCTCCGCAAGGAACATTATAAGGCCACAATACAACAAGTCAAACCAAGTTTTTCTATTTTGATCCAATGAAATCTTATCAAATGGTGGTCCATGGCTTTAATATAAGTCTGTCTGGGAATCCATCAAATGAAAACATTTGCTCAGGAGAGATAGATCCATAAGCAACAGTACAGCTGAGGGCAGGTCGATAGGCTGACACCCAAAAGCAGGATTTACTCACAATGGATTAGATAGCCTTACTTCTAAACTGTATATTGCAATTGACAGCTGGAGCAGGATCAAAGCCCGCACAGCGTGAGATCCTGGCAAGGTTTGGTCAATTCCCATCAAGTCAACTGGACGTGGAATTTGTCCATAGGTGCCTGATCCAATTCACAGCACTGACGCGGACGTGAAGTGAAATTGAACAGTGGACTGAATGCGCAAGGCAGTATTATTGGTCTTTTCCTCCACTGAGGAAGACAGAAGGAGAAGGGCACTCTCTCTGAGGTGTTGTGCACACCTTGTAGGCTGCCAAGCCCCATTAGAGGGTGACAAACAGACGTCCACTCGGCTCAGTGCTGTCAGACCCCGGTAATGAAAGACACATCAGCCTTAGAAAAAGCAGAGGAGGAGGAAGAGATCGTGGGGGGGAACAACAACAGGCCGTGCACTGACACAAAAACATTTTAAGACTAATGGCTTAAATGTGGCTACGCAATGTAGCAATGCAAGGCAGGAAAAATGTTCTCTAAACTATGTAATGAGACTAAGGCGAGGGATAAGAAAAGACAAAGAGGGACTGAGCAAAAATAGATAAAAGGAATCATGCAAAAGTACAAGATAAAAGAAAAACACATGAGGAGAAGGTTCTGCAAAATCTAATGGAAGAGGAAAACGTGCGAAAAGCAGGAAGGAATAAAAAAGCGAGGGTCCTTTGCGACTCATTGAGCTACGTGTTGGTGCCACGCCATTAAACGGCAAGATACAACGTCAATAATTATCTCTGTTTCAGCCACATCGCTATCAAGTGATTTAGTAGTGCTAATAAAGCACCGGCATAACAAAGCATCTATCTTCGGGGCTGTGGTGGAGAACTGTACTCTCCATAATAAAGCTGGCTTAGAGTGTTTCTATTCCCTTTGCAATGAATCAGAGTTGCACTTTGTAAGCCTTACAAGAAACCATAAGTATATAATAATGAATTATATAAGATGGCAGACAGGTGCAGCTCCAGGCATTATGGATTGTGCCATTTGGGAGGGTTGTCATCATAACCTATGGACGGTAGTGCAGGAACAGTCTCCTGCTGATGCGGAGGGGATAGCGAGGCAGATTGTGTCATTCTCTGTCCATGCCTGCTCTGTAATCTTTCCAGAGAGGAAGGATGAGACTTGGCTCTGTCCAGGGGGAAATGTATTTTCTCTGCATGGACGTGGAGAGCGGGAGCAAGCGGCCTTATCAAATCTATATTTCTCCCTCAGCACTGCCTTGAAAGAGGAAAGAGAGAAGCGACACTCAGGAAGAGACTGAGCCCGGCAGTTGGGAGTTATCAAATTGATTAATTTAATGCCGTTTGTAGAACATCAAACGCTGCACTTTTCACTGTGTTGCCTCTCAAGTCAACCAGAAAGAATTGTGTACATGATGAAAAGGTACGAAGTCGAGAACAAAAACAAAATGACAACTATAGCTAATGGCTCAAGGCTCAATATCAATGCAGATACCAGTGAAGTCTAATATTGCACACGTGGTTGCTTTAGCTCTTAGACAACAGTACACACTAATTGTTGAGATGTTAAATGTGAGGAAGAGTGCACGATTTTCATGGTGAAACTGCTACTTTTCCATTCTGCCAAGGAAAATTGTAAACCATGTTGGTTTTTTCTAGCCCCCGAACTCATTAAATGTAAACATATAGATTATTGCCGTACAAACCCCTGCTGGCAGCATTACTTCAAAAGTGGAATAAATCTCCTTATAAAAGGCTTTACCCGAACCAATCGGCCACACAAAAAAGAAAGGGGGGAAAAAATACCCAGAGCGTGAATATGTAGGTTCCTCTCAATGGAAAATGACACACTGACATTTCGGTTGTGGTGTGGATGCTTGAAAAGCTGCACACCATGAGTAACATCAACACCACTGAGCCATTCGATACTGGCCTGACAAAATCATTACGCTGTTTCCTCTCAGGTTAAAACCCTACACTACACGGCCACTTAGGAATATGGATCGGACTTGTAAAATGGTGAAAGGGCAGGTTAATGCAATCAATTATTTTTTAACAGTAATGGCTATGCAAGAGTCCTTGACATTCCCACACAGTCTATCTCCGTGTAATGTAATGGGCCTCAATGATTCTTTTGTGTGGGCTGTTGCTGTAGTTGGGCCCCGATGACATTTAGAAAGGGACAAAAGATCAGTCCGTCGAAGAAAAAAAAAAGAACGAAAGAAAAATCACATTTAAGGTTAAGTCCCTGTTTTTGGGTACAATTAAACTAAAATACTGTAATGGCTCAACAGTTCTTCTATTATATTTTGATGAAATTTTCAGTCTAAATTTGGATTTCTATAAGTGTCATCATGATTACTAGCTTTACACTGCAATGAACAAAAATGAACGATATTTGAAGTGACACTGTCATTTACACTCACTTTGCATTTGGAAGGTCCTGAATTAGCAAAATGATATGAAATCAAGGGTGACATAGTGGTGTGGTGGTTCGCGCAGTTGCCTCACAGCAAGAATGAGAAAGGGTTCAAATTCAGGCCGTGGCCTTTCTGTGTGATTTTTGCATGTTCTGCCTGTGTGGGGTCTCTCGCTTCCTCCCACAGTCTGACAGCAAGCACATTAGGTTAATTGGTGATTCTAAATTGGCTGTAAGTGTAAATGTGAGTGTGAATGGTTGTCTGTCTCAACGTGTTACCAGACAGACTGGCAACCTGTCCATGGTGCACCCTCCTCTCCCATGATGGCTGGGATGAGCTCCTGCACTCTGAATTGGATAGGGGAGGGGACAAAAATAGATGGACGCTAAGAGAGCCCATAATACAACCCCATTTATTAATATCTGAACAATATTAAACTTATCCCTCAAGATGTTAGGCAGGCATGCTCTGTGGAGATTTTTAAAACTAAGCTGAAGACACATTTGTTCACCTTATCTTACAAGTCTTAATTCTATGGCCTTTAGTTTTTAAATTTTTACTGTTTTTAACTTGTATTGTGTCTTTTACCTGTATTGCTGTGTATTGCTTTTATTATTATTTTTTTATCTTTTTAGTTTTAAGTATTTGTACAGCACTTTGTTTGAAAGCTCTTTATAAATAAAGTCATTATTATTATTATTATTATTATTATTATTATTATTATTATTATTATTATTATTATTATTATTATTATTATTTAATTTAAAATGTGAAGGTGGGGGTGAGAGGTTGAGCTTTTTGCTTTTTCTCCTGATTCCCCAAAAAGACAAAAAAAAAAAAATTGGTTTGAAAAGTTACATAATGCTAGAAACAGCTCGTTATGCAATTTCCCAGCTCATTATGTTAATTATCAGCTTGACTGTGTATTTAAAAGTAAGCTAAGAGGTCATGCCTTTTATAATGGAAGTTCAAGAGGCAGTTTCCACTTTGAGAAATACTGTATTTGAAAATAGTATTTTTTCCAAATTAAACTGCAAAGAGTGAAGATGTAATCATCTACATTACATAAGAAAGTCAAGTAAAAGTACTATGAGAGGGACAAGGCAAAACATCATCAGGTTGTTCTCAGCGTGCAATACAAACCAGCATCTGTAATGTTGCCACAAACACGACTAAACTGTGTCTTGCTAACATTCAATTGAAATGGCATAAACAATATAGTGAAATTGGGTCAATAAGGTGCTTTTGTAAATCCGTTTGTAGACTTGTGGTTTAATGCTGTCTGTATATTTTGCACCTTCACAGATTAACGTCCAGAAATGCATGGACAACAGTTCTCACCTGTTGCTGATGTTGATCTGGTCACTGTGCTCTCTTTCTAAGTACTGACAGTCCCATTTTTTTACACCAAAACTCAGCTTGTGTTGGTAAAAACAGGTCTTCCTCTCCAGCAGTCAGAACATTTGGTATTAAAAGGGGTGTTGTTACAGGCGTGTTTTATGTACGCGTGATCACATCAGTTATTGCTGAGCTTTATAAATGTCCTATATGAAGCACTGTGCCTTACACATTTTGTCTAACATTGCACTGTGCATAGAATGCTGCAAATCTGTGGCCTCTTTGTTCTCTTCTCACATTCAAACCGAAAAGCCTACATTTTAGATAATAGCAGCATTTAGTATGTGTTGTTGTATATATTGTAAAAAGCTGTTCCATTAAAATTCACCATAAATCTAGCAGGGTGTTACATCAATGAACAAATGAGCACACACCACATGAACACACACCACGGGTGGCTAAAGGAAGAGGGTAGATTTTTCCCAGCACTCCGGGGAACCTCATTACAGCAGGGAGTGGGTGTAGAAAGACGTGGCAGAGTGGGCATGTGAATAAAGCAGCATGGGGGCAAGATATTGGGTCCTCTTGCGTCAGTCTGTTTCCTCCTTATTAGTCACCTTGTGGTATTACATGTAAAACTGACCACAATGCTTAGATCACTGCTGTCTGCAATGACATTGGGCAGAGCAGTCTTTAGTGTGACACCGAGAAAGCTGTTCGGTGGCAAACTGCAAAAACAACACATTTGGTTCCTTAATTTTTAACTGCGTTGTGATGTCTGCCTCAGTTGTGTTGAATATGTGATGGACAGCACAAAGAACTCACAGACTTCTGTTAATCTTTGTCATGTTTTCGCTGAAGCAGAACCAAACCAGAGGGCCAAGCATGACAGGGGGTAAATAAAAGGTTTTTAACACAAGACATACTTAAAATTACCATGATTTTATTTATGTTTACCCCACAAAAAACACAACAAAATGACATGAGTGAAAAAGTCATAACATTAGTTCAGGCAAGCTCCTGACCTCACTGTTAGCTGATGACTTAGCTCATAAACATTGCTCTACCATGCCTTCATTTGTGGCATGTTTGCAAGCCACTTTGCAACCCTCCCTCACCTAAGCTCCTCTTCTTCATGCTGTGTCTCGCTTAATCAATATTATGTCTGTCTTTCACCAGCTTCAGAGAACCATACATAGATAAAAACTCCTGCAAATGGAGGTAAGACATTTTCCATTGACTAGTGGTGCTGTCTGAGCTATAAATATGCACATATTGTTGCTACTTATGGTGCAAAGTTCACTGTCAGTGTGGGTGGTGGAATTTCCACATTACTGAATACTAGACTGCATGTTCCAAATACAGTAGGTCAAAAACTCTTGAACTTTAACATTAAGTTTAGAGGAGCACTGATTCCCTCAGTCACCAGGTGGATGTGAAAACTTCCTTATCAAAACCACGGCAGCACAGTCACAGATAGAGCCTGGTCACTCTGTGTGTGGTGTATTTAGAGAGCCACAAATGTCCAACATCAGTACAGAGCACAGGTTTGGACTGGTGGAACTTCTCCTACTTTCCAAGAGAAATCAGAAAGTGCAGTCCAGCGACCTCCCTCTTTCATTGGAATACAGCATTAATCGCGGCACAGAACCATTCTCTGCAGCGAAGGTCTGTCTTTCAAGCGAGATAATAATAAGCCACAGATCTGAATGGGTGGGACCGTAAGAAACGACATGAAGTCAAGGATTGTTTTATCGCGGGTTTCTATAAATGATCTTTAAAAGCCTTGACGTTCTGGTTTCTGTTTGCAAACAGTTTTGTTTCCCTCTAAAGTGATCCTGAAGCCGTCCCTTCACTACACAGAAATGGTTTACATTTATGGTTTCCCTACAGTTCGGTCTTATAAAGGGAATCCAAGGACAAAGACATCATTGTGCTGCCCACATTGTTTGATTGACAAGTGATTTCAAAACACACTCACTTACACACACATACACACAGCAATAAGTGCTAACCATCAAAGATTTTGCCAGAACAAAAAAAAAAACAACAACACAGGGATGTCACAGGTGAGAGCTTTAAAAGCTTACTTTGGTGTCGCGGGGAGCCGCTGATGTGAGTGCTTTGTGTAACAGGAATAGCAAGTCTTTAATGACTGACTTAAGTAATGTGATTCATTGCTTTTGACAGTCGTGTGCTGCTGCAAATCACACTATAGCAACCGGAGAGCGCACACACGTCTTAAAAGCCACCGACTGAACTTCTGCTTTCCAGCCCACGCAGAAGACAGACGACAGCTACTTAGCCTTTTCCAATTATGTCTTTAAGTTAATTGAAAGGGAACAACAAGCACATTTTAGTCTGTAGTCTTGAATTGATGGGCATTCTGCAACAGCAAGAACTATTAGAGCTTGTTTATGAAAATAGCACAAGAGTAATATCCATATTGTTCATAATATGTTTATCTTGTATAACATATACGGTTTGCTTTTACTACAAGGGAACCAGCAGCATGTGCCAGGCACTTAAAGCTAAGGTTTGGATGCATAAACAAGCATTTTCCCTGCTCTCTCTATTTGTGTGGTCGTGTGTATAGGGAGCTTTAAAGGGCTTTCATTCAGCCGCTCAGCTAATTTGATTTTAAATCTGGCAAGTGGCCGAGGAAATATACTGGCTGAGCTGTCATCTGGGGACCGACTCAAACCCTTGGAAATGAAAAGCAACCCAGGCTAACAGACTAAACCAGTGGATCCACAACCCGAGGTTAAGAGAGAGAGAATATACGCTGGTGCTGGAAGATGGAAGCAGTAACTCTGAGGTATCCCAGGTCGGGGAGATGTGGAAAGCCAAACCAGGGCCTTCTGATTCAGCTCAACCCAATGGCCTCTTGAAAAAAACCAATTACACCTTAATCTGCACAGGAGACGAAGGCGAGCAAGTTAACATGGTCATCCAAGCAATAAGAGCAAGGGGAAATTGGAAAATAAAATACTGATTGAATTATAGTGTGTGGGTAGTTTTCAACCGAGACATGACGGCCAATGTAACATCTTGAATCCTCTGTGGTGCCTAAGTTGGTTATATGAGCAGGGCTTTATAGTCGCTTTTAGGAAATGGTTATCATTATTGCTGCTCTCTTATCACTTTGGAACAGCTTAAAATTGCTAACTCATTTGTATTGTCAGTCAAAAAAAGATTGATTATGAAGTAATTCAAACATTTACACAACAAAGCTTGAAAAAAATAATTACAGCTGGTAATAAAAGCAATGCAATTCACTGAAGGTGTACGGCTTTGTATGCGAGAAAACCACTCAACTACTTCCTGTATCGACCCAGTCTGCTGCACCTGCTAATAAATCCTTTCGGAGTACTATGAATTCCCTGGATCGCACATTACAGTCAAAAAGAGATCCCCGCTTTTTATTAGAATGGGGAAAGATATGTTATAGCTCTTAGTTGGACTTATTTTTTTATGAAATATACAGCCGGTTCTTAATCCCAGGATGTCAGATACTGCTGGTTTGTGAAGCCGGTGACATCTCACAGATATGCATCCTTTGAAGTCTGTGCCATGACACAATGGTGAGACAGGTCTGCCTCTCTCGATTCGTAACATATCCACGCTTCTAAACGACCCCCCGGTGTCACATTTGACCGCACTGGGTAAGCATCACTTTTTCAAAGTGGAGGGGTAATGTTGTCACTGGGGATAATTTAACCCAGACCTGAGTGTTTTCCTCAAAGTCACCAAGTATATTTTGATTGCTTGAACCTAACCAAGTAAAGAGCCTGACTGTAGCCTGAGATCTCCCGGCATAGGATTGTTAGTGGTTCCAAAGGCTCGTTTGGTCACTAAGGGATGTGATTATTTTTTTGAATAAGGACTCTTTTATCTGTTAAATTGTTAAATTTCCTATTGTATTTATTTTTACCTTCAGCTTTTCATAATTACTTCCACAAAGGCGTTTAGGTGGTTGGTCGTGTTCGCATGTGTGTATGTCACCATTCTGTCCGTAAACACGATA
Organism: Astatotilapia calliptera; assembly: GCF_964374335.1. NCBI lineage: Eukaryota > Metazoa > Chordata > Actinopteri > Cichliformes > Cichlidae > Astatotilapia > Astatotilapia calliptera. The sequence goes on from NC_137438.1 coordinate 22,254,288, forward strand.
GCTCAAATGTTTTCAATGAATTCTAATCAAACTTTGTAGGAGCGTTGAGCAGGCTCACATTAACAATCCATTACAATCTGACTTATATCCACCAATTTCCTTATGGTCAACTTAATGATTTATTGGTTAAAATGGACAACAAGTCTTATAATTTAGAAACAATGATTCTTGCAAGTGTTTTTCAACATGTTGAAAAGATAAAGATTTAAAATATCATGTATTAAATGTCAATATTTGCCCTCTGACCTGTTCTTCAAAGTCAATAGATTGATCTGAAGGTCAAACTGATAATAATGTGATAATAACAGAAGAACACTGTGGTAAAATATTATATATTAAGCTCAAGTTATTCATGTCCAGTTATTTACAAAACAATATCTATCATCCATTACCTGCTCCTGCATAATGTTTGTTTAATCAAATTAAACATCTGTTAAGCTACCCTAACCTGATTTTTACAGCACTACAAAATACTAAAATATGTTTACAAAGAACAACAAAATTACAATGAATATACACAGCAGGTAAAACAGAAAGCTGGTAGTTATTAATGACTGTCGAAGTACAGAAATTTCAATTAGTATGGCAAGTCTGGTTAAGACGATGGAAATATTACTTTAACATTCATCTGATGTGTATCTTAATAGATAGGAAAGTCAATTTATATTGTGAATATTTTTATGGCAAGGTTGTGTCTTAACTGTTTTTTTCACCCAGGGGTGTGCCAGCTAAAAGGGTTCCCAGGCTTCCTGAGTGCCTTTTAAAGGTTCCAGGTCACATCAAGTGATTGAAGACGGGACTGAATAACCATATTAGTTTTATTGTAGATTGTAAGTGATAGGCTAAGTGGGAAAATGTTTCATTTAAAAGTTGCTTTTATTTCTGCAGTAGTGATTTGATAGTAATAAAGATTATTACATGAGATGTGTCTTTACTTTATTAGTTTAGTTTAACATGTAACCCTAGGTAATGGTATGGTTTGAGGGTCAATTAGCAACAGTCTTTAAAAGGCTGTCAGTTACCATCAGAGCCTGTATTTGGAACCACGTCCCACCATTGGGCTGTTTTATTTTGTGTATGTTTTGATGTTTGCTAATGTTGGTGAATAAACACCTGGTTGGTTTGCACCTCATCTCTGCCTCAGGTTTCCTATTTTAATCCAGGCGCTTAATAAGGCCATCCTAACGGGTCTGAAATGACCTCTCAGCTGAAACACTCCCCTGCCATCTCTCCAACCCCCTAATGTGGACTTTAACCTATGGTAAAAGTGGAGCATCACTCTGCGTCCTGTATTGATCTGCATAAAGGAGACTGTGTGCATATTGGAACTGTGTGCTACTCCAAACTGTGACTGTTTGGAATAGCATTCTTTTTTTTATAGAGGAAATTTTTTTCCAGGAGTAGTTTGACATGCTTCCTCCAGTCATTTCAGATGCCTTTTCCCAGCCACTAATCTAGGATAACCACTACTGCTATTCTCCCTAAAGCACAAAGTTTGGTTTAAGTCAATGTTTAGGATCAATTAGTGCGTAATACCGTATTACACATGAGATTGAAGCATTTTAAAACTCAGGGTTTATGGGTGCAAGACAGATGGTGACATCTGTAAGTCAGTAATTACTCATGGAAAGCCTGGCATAACACAGTAAACAGGGCAAACCACACTCTGAATTGTTGTTTAAATTCAGCTAGAACTTTGTGTTCTTGGGTTTTGATCCCATAAGATGATTGAACCTATTCTGATGATGATTATTCCATATAAATGACATTCGTAGCTGTTCAACCCAATCAAAAACAAACTGTGGTTAAACCAAAGGGGATAAACTGTTCTTTAGGAGTTTATCATTGCCTCATCCGACATTGCTTTGTACAAATCTAACCAATCAAAACTTCCAACCACATGCAATAAACTGCCTTTGACAGCTGTTGACAGAAACGGTGGTGCTGACTGCACTGCACCCACAGTACTGCTGAAAATGTTTGCCCTTTGCATAAAAACAGGAGAGAAGCCAACAGGTTCCCTTTACAGCATAATGGATCAAATGAAAAGCTCAGAAAATGTCCAGGAAATGGTGCCTCCTTCGTGGAACATGTCCATGTTCTGGAAATTTCAAGGAAGTTTGTGTGTGTCTTGTTTTCATTCTTTCCTTTTCCCACCTTTTTGTTGGAAAGATTTGCCCACTAAAAACTTTGTGTTGCTCTTTACACTTGTAAACTGTAACTTACTTAGTGGGATGAGTAAAACGACGCCTGGCCATGAAGAAAATAAATAAATATAACTAGCTCAAATGGTTTAAACATATCACGGGCAGACTCTTTGGATTACAGAAAGAAAAAATTATGGCTCTGAGTAAAATGTCCATAGAAAAGTAGAAAGCTTGTGATACGGGCCTTTCATGCTCTCTCTACATTCATGTCTACTTCCTCAGCTCCTGCTCTAGTGGTCACTGAGCTCCAAGGCAACTTTGATGAATTAATCCAATAGAAGAAATTGGTCTTTCAAATGTAAAGAGCACCTTCATTCTGGAAAGTAAGTCATGAAGAGAGGAAGGTAGAGGGGCACGAATCAGCATGAGAGGAGAGGTGAATGGACAGACCTGAAAGAAACTGACTACATGAGAGGGTGTATGTGTGTGTACTAGAGAAAGCCAAGAATGAAGACTGCTTTCGAGGTGGGATCTTCAGGACAGCTGAATTGTTAAAACACAAGAACCAAACTCAAGGTCCAATATTTCTAGTCAGCCTATGTCCACAGTGGGCCTAATCCTGGATCCTGATAGAGCCGTTACAGTGAAGAAACATAGGCTGCAAATCACGATTACAAGTCATTTGCAAATTGTCTATGTCACACAGTGGAAATTTGTGTTTTTATGTTTTATTGTACTGTGTATTGGTACACAGAGTATTGATTTTATTTGCATCACCTTATCCTGATATTTATATTGTGTGTTTTAGTGTTGTTGCACAATATTCTTTTAATCCACTGTGGACTAGGTGAACAATAGTAGGCACCTGTGGAGGTGGAGGTGTTCCCCGAGGCGGCCTATCAGCCGCCAAACTGACCTGTTAAAGAGGATGGTGGGCGCAGAGACAGGGATGAGATGCACGAAAAGTGAGCAGGAGGAAAAGAAACGCGTGCAAGCCAGCATGTGTCGAAGGACCTGCTGCCTGACTGTGGGGTGCCATGAGTCGTTCGGCGACGGACTGGCCAGTGGAACACGGTCCCGACGGCAGGAATAGCGACAGTGGGAGGCGAAGCGTGAAATCCACAGCAGGGCAGAGGTGTCCCTCTCCCTGCATCTGGCAGTGCTACGAGGGAGGCCATGTTCAGGTGTGGAGTGGGGCTGGACTGTGCAGTGACACGCCGTCAGGAGGAGACGGTCTGCGACAGGAACCCCCTCTTTAGTCTTCTAGCTGGCGTGATTTCCAGAGGAATTCCTCTCCTGTTTCTTTTACAGATAAGGAACATTTGCCCGAGTGTGGCTGGACCGTGGGATTATGGGATTGTGGGGGGAATTTTAGCATATGGGAAACATTTGTTTAGCATTTGTTTTGATAGGGTATAGTTATTTCTGCCGGCAGGGTGTTTAGCGTATTGAGAATGCTTTTTTATTGTATAGGGGGATTTTAAACTGTATTTGTAATTCTGGTTGTGTCTTTTTTCCATGGAAATAAATGGTGTGTTCAAGGCCGATTTAGTCTCTGTGCCCTGAGCGCTGACCCACTCACTCCCCTCCCCAGTTTTAGCAGCTACATCTACACAAAAGCAAAGCTAGGTACTACTTCAGAGGTACTACAGTATTTTACAGGTAACTGTCATGTTCATTCTGAGTTTAGCACAACTAGCTGGTTTTGGATTCTCTTCAGTTACAGGTAAGACAATCAAGGCTATCAAGACCATTGCTTGGACGCTGTGTTTATTTAAGAGGGACAGTTCAACCCAGTACTCCCCTGGACTGCAGGGATACTTATCCACCTGAGTGAGTTGGTGAGAGTCATCCAGTTTGGGAGGTATCTATAAAGGTGTTTGCCCTCGCTTTCAGTATACTGCAACAAAAGGCTGACTGCCTTGTTGTGCTCAAAGTGCCAAAAAGCACACGTGGAAAAACTCACAAAAATGAGCGGTTTATTCTGTCTCATCAAGGTTATAAATGCTTCCCTCTGCACAGAGATATATTTGTTGGATTTAGTTAGGTAGAATAAAAGTGTTCCCATGGAAAAGTGTTCAGAGAGAGGTTTATGGGTATGCTTTTGAGTAAAATATCTGGCATCATCAAGATGAGTGCCATCTAGCTGTATTATAAGGCGACTTGTCTACACAGGACATTTCCAAAAAGTCACACCAAAACAATCTAAATGTAAGTAAAAGCCAATTTTCATGTTTAAAGCTGTAGTTTAATGTTCTTTGAATCAACTTGCTTTGAATTTGCTTAATTAAAATTATGACTTTACATCATTTAAATGGGCTTTACAGTAATAAAGAAGCATATAGGAGCGAGAGGTTGATAATTGCACTCCTCGTCATGATAAAGTTCAGTTCTTTTGTATATAGCACCAATTCAGAATAACAGTTGCCTGAAGGCGTCACACAGGGCGATAGACCCTCACATATGTTTGCTCATGGCAAACATATGACAATGTACTAGCTGGCAGTTTATTACTAATTCAGAGACCTCCCTGGGGCAATTTCATGTTAGTTTTCTGCCCCAAGGAATGTCAAAGTCAAAATGTAAATTAAACCCCACTGACAAACAACGTCACATATAGTCGTATATTTCCAATCTGTTCAATTGTTCAAATCCATATAAACATTTGTTTGCAGTAACTCTGCAGTAACAAAAGAACTCGGATTACATGCATCACAGTTAAACACCTCTCTGTTCAGGATCTCTTAACACGGTGAAAAAACCCCCCAAAACTGATAAGTTTCAATTGAGCGTAAACTCAATCAGGGCAACTGAGATTGGCCTCGTGAGGATGAAGCAATGTGACAGGCCTAAAGAGGTTAGACACCAGGTTTATCCAATTACAGCTCGGCAATAAACAATCCCAGAAACCCTCTATCCCCCAATCGGCTCATTGCTCCCTCTCCCTCCTCACTCAGTTTGAAACTTGACCCACCATCTGTATCCATATACCGCTGACGGATGCCCTTGTGTTGAGCACTGACACTACTTGTGATGAGTGCGCAGGACTTACGCCTGCCAATCTGTGCAAGTAGCAAACAGCCCTCGGTGCCCCTGCACACTAAGCAAATATTCAGAGCCTCTGATGGCGTCGTTTTTTTTTTCCAGATTAGCGGAGAGCCGTCTGCAGATGATGATAATGAGACACTCTATTTCCCCTACTCTGGCCATTTGAGAGACAGTCAGACGGCCGGATAATCTGGTTTGCGCTGGGGGCCTCATCCATTGAGTCCCACCGTCGCGTTGACATTAGCACTAAGACGTATTAGCACATTAGCCTGAATGGGCGATGATGTGTTCTCAAGTCAGTTAAGCAGAGTATGATAGCGGCTGTGTTATGGTTATGGTGATGGCTTTATGGAGTCTTTGACAACTCCATTGATCTCAAGACGCACCTGCTAATGCCTACAACCGAGTGTGCAAGAGAGAAAATAAAAGCCGGAGATTTGTGAGAATGATGGAATTTATAAAACACAACCACAGGCTGATGAAGATCGAGAATTTGCTTAATTAAAAGAGTTAAATAAAACATGCTAAAAAGAGAGATGTTAATGGGTAGAAATGTCCTGTGTTCTCGAGAATCGTACTCAAGACTATATATCAAGACTAAGTGAGCTGGTTTTAAAGCAGAAAGCTTTAAAGAAATCTGTTTTGATCCTAATTCTGCGGTCTGGATGTTCCTAGAAAGCATGAGCCCTGCAGTGTAGTCATTACATGCCACGGGCCATAGACACAGATCTATAAATGTTTGGTATTAAACGGACCCATTGATGGCCTGCCCTCACTCCCTTTGCTCCCGTTAATGGAGCTTTTATGAATCTCAGGCCTCATTTGTCTCTCATGGTTAGGGGCTTTCTGCAGTCTGAATTGTGTAATAATGGCAAACCCAATTTGCTTTGTGCTACGTTAATCTCAACACGCCCCTTCCCTCTCTTTCATGCTTCCCTAACTGCATTCAGCTCATTCATCAATGATTCTATTATCACTCTCTTCTTCCAACTGTGTGTGTGTGCGCGCGCATGTGTGTGTGTATTCATAAAATAAACCCAAATTATGCCACTCTACTCGTTACAGACAAGTAAAGCAACACTGATGAAATTTTGGAAGAAAGAAAAAATGCCATTAACGACGGAGCCATTATCTCCTTTAAAATTCCTTTTTTGTTCAACATAAACCAAAACATTTCCTCAAACAATTAGACCATTTTTAATGAATGTCTTTAAAAAACCCCGTAACAATGCCGACTCAGTAGGGCTACTATTTAAGCTGCCGGTTTTTGCAGGAAATTACTGATTGGGGTTAAAGCGCTCACATCTGTTTGGGGAATAGACATGCTGGTCTCAGCGCAGTTGCTTTGCCTGCATATGGAGAAAAAGAAAACACAAAGGAGTGACCTTTCCAACAACAGGCTTTTACGTTGCACAAATATCTTTTTGGTCCTCTTTTTCTCCGCACACAAACACCTTCTTTCATGTGGTAAAAAGATGCTCTGAATGAAAACATTCAGAGGATGCACAATTCTCTAAATTTGTTACTTTAATAGTGGAAAATATCAAAAGAGCTTGGTTTTCAATTATGTGTTTGGCATGTTTGGCTTTATTAGACTGCAGATAGTGTGGTTAGAGGAAATGAGTGCACAAAAAAAAGTTCCACAAACCAAATCAAATCATTAACGTTGCAGTTGTACGGTATGTTTCTTAATTATTCATCTGCCAGAGTACCCTGCTAAGGAAGTTTTTAATCTGGCTCTGAATTGCATTAAAACCCACACCCAGTGACAGAAGCTGATGGGTTCATGGAGAGTTGGTGTGAAAAAAATGTGGCGTGTCTCCAGTTTTTGGCCTAAGAACAATTTGTAAATCTCTTTCATGATAAAAGTGGCAGGCGAGTGAGAGGATAGAGTTTAGAGAGCAGTTTGAATCACCAAGGCCTGCAACCAATGAGTCGGTCCTTGGTATTCTGGGATGGGTTCCAGCCCATCCCAGAATCCCAGTTTGGTATCTTAACTCAGTGACATAAATCGGTCACCTGTAAAAGCGATCACTGAAACACTTCATCAGAATCAAATCAAATCAAAGCATGGATCCAATAAACAATGATGACTTCATTTAAGATAAAAACATAGGATTCCAAATCCTGAACAATAAAATGAAACTTAGTAATCTTGCAACAGTCTTTCTGTAATCAAAAACGAAATACTGTTTGGGACGTTCCACCAATGTGTGCATCTTCCTTTGTTGCGTGTCGTTTTCTCATCGTTCTGTTATCAACATACAGCACGACTGCTGAAAAATACTGCTGTTCTAATAATAGTGTGCATGTAAGAGAGTGTAAAATAAAAGCATAACAGACTTTTTACCAACACTGCCTTCATACAGTTCTGCATGAAATGTTGGCATTAACTTTCAAGGCCTCATTACTTCCATTGCCAGAGGAAAGCTCATCAATTTGAACCTGTAGGCCTGTTTACTGTGAAATTTACAAGCTTTTTTTTTTTTTTTTTAACTTTTGGCTGTTTGCTGCTTACCTGTGTTCCAATTAACTGATTAAATTCCAGTTAAAAGTCAGAATAACGTGGGTTATCTCATAGACTTTCTATAAAAGATTAATGCAGCAGCCATGACATCACCCACTAGTTAGTGAAAACCTGTTTTTAACCCTCAAGCTTTAGGTTGAGGCTCTGACTGAGAAACTAATGGTACTATAATATATCAAATTGACATGAAGCATTATTCAATATAGCTTGAAACTAGTGACTGAAACCATAACCTCTTCAGCAAAGTGGAAAAGTAAGCCCAAGGGGATGTTTCCCCATAGACAGTCAAACTCAACCCCTGCTGGTTATTAGAAAGAATGCAGCTCTAAAGCTTTTGTACTGGATGCACAGTTCAGCTATGTGCCTCTTCTATATACAGTCTGTGCTAAATTTTCAGATAGGTACTTGGTATTACTCGAATACACCACATTCTACTCTTAGTTTGTGAGAAGTATGAAATGTTTCTCTTTGCATACATTGGAAAATTAAACTTTAACCTGAATTAAAACACCGCAAATTTAATTTTGAATATTTAAAATTTTGCTTTTGTGGGACACTTTGTTAGAAACTTAGGATTAGTATCACCTTTATTCCTTTTTCTTATGCTCAGATTGAACTTCAGCAGGTCGTTTTGACCATGTCTACATGATTGATTACACTGACTTGCTGCCCTCTGATTGGCTATATGCACACCAGTTGAACAGCTGTACTTAAAGGGCCCACTGACTATATATATATATATATATATATACTGAACAAAAATATAAACGCAACACTTTTGTTTTTGCTCCCATTCCCCATGGGATGGACGTAGAGACCTAAAATTCATTCCAGATACACAATATAACCATCCCTCCCAAACAGTGGTCACAAATCAGTCCAAATGTGTGGTAGTGGGCACATCTGCTATATTGAGATAATCCATCCCACCTCACAGGTGTGCCACATCAGGATGCTGATCTGACATCATGAGTAGTGCACAGGTGTACCTCAGACTGCCCACAACAAAAGGCCACCCTGGAATGTGCAGTTTTTTGCGCTATTGGGGGTCTGGGGACCCAGAACCGGTCAGTATCTGGTGTGACCACCATTTGCCTCATGCAGTGCAACACATCGTTGCATGGAGTCTATCAGATTGTCAATTGTGGCCTGTGGGATGTTGGTCCACTCCACTTCAATGGCTGTGCGAGGTTGTTGGATATTCGTGGGAACTGGTACACGCTGTCGTATACGCCGGTCAAGCACATCCCGAACATGCTCAGTGGGTGACATGTCCGGTGAGTATGCTGGCCATGCAAGAACTGGGACATTCTCAGCTGCCATCTGCCCTGAACAATGTGAACCATGATTCATCCGTGAAGCGCACACCTCTCCAACGTGCCAGACGCCATCGAATGTGAGCATTTGCCCACACAAGTCTGTTACGGCGACGAGCTGGAGTCAGGTCAAGACCCCGATGAGGACGACGGGCATGCAGTTGAGCGTCCCTGAGACTGTTTCTGACAGTTTGTGCAGAAATTGTTAGGTTGTGCAAACCAATTGTTCCAGCAGCTGTCTGGGTAGCTGGTCTCAGACGATCATGGAGGTGAACCTGCTGGATGTGGAGGTCCTGGGCTGGTGTGGTTACACGAGGTCTGCGGTTGTGAGGCCGGTTGGATGTGCTCCCATATTCTCTGAAACGCCTGTGGAGACGGCTTATGGTTGAGAAATGAACATTCAATGCACGGGCGACAGATCTGGTTGACATTCCTGCTGTCACCATGCCAATTGCACGCTCCCTCATTGCTTGTGGCATCTGTGGCATTTTGCTGTGAGACAAAACTGCACATTCCAGGGTGGCCTTTTGTTGTGGGCAGTCTGAGGTACACCTGTGCACTACTCATGATGTCAGATCAGCATCCTGATGTGGCACACCTGTGAGGTGGGATGGATTATCTCAATATGGCAGATGTGCCCACTACCACACATTTGGACTGATTTGTGACCACTGTTTGGGAGGGATGGTTATATTGTGTATCTGGAATGAATTTTAGGTCTCTACGTCCATCCCATGGGGAATGGGGGCAAAAATAAAAGTGTTGCGTTTATATTTTTGTTCAGTGTATATATATATATATATATATATATATATATATATATATATATATATATATATATATATATATAAACACTTCTGAAACATAGTATATTGTTTTGCTATTAGAACCATAAAAGATACATATAGCAAGTGAAGTTTGGTATGAAAAGGTTCGAGGTGATGATTTCAGTTAAATAGCGGTCATTAGAGATCAGACAATACAAAGAGCAGCTTTGCTAGATGCCAGAAAACAAGAAGGAGCTTGTCATAAAATTTGGTATGGTGCGTGAATTTAGCCGAACCACCTTACAATTCTATACAAGTGTGTGTGCATATTTTACATCCTAATGAATAAAGCTCTGTGATAATCAATCTCTTCATCATGTAAATTAGGTACTGTATCTAGTATCAAGTATGTCTATCAAGTTGATTATCTTGATTTTAATGCATAAGACATTTATTCGCTTGATTCACAAATCCTCAAATGTGGACATGCTATCTTTGGAATTCAAGTTCATTTTACAGGTTGAACATTACTTTGACGGAATATCCTCTGTGTCTTGTTCAGTTTTTCCAACTCGACTATAACTCTGTCTGAGTGAGGCTGCCAGACAGACCCCAAAAAATTAGGCAGACAAGTTGTATGAACCTGTGGGGTCCAAGCAAACAATTTACTGCCCTATTTAAAAAATAATCATAATATTTACCTTTAAAAGTGGTGCTGCAACTTGTCTATTGATTTTTTCATTTCCTCCATCATAGAGAGTGGTGGAAATTATTTTCATCAACTGTGTTGGTGTCTTGTTTTTTTGTGTTTATGGAGTTTTCTTTTTACAGTACATGGTTCTATTTTGTTGAGGCCTTAAAGGAGGTCATACACAGCAGAGCCCTGTTTTTGGAAGCGCAATGATCTGACCCTGCTGCTGACATCAGGGTCTGTGTTCAGGCATCTCTTATTTGCCTCTGTGGAGACCTTACAGCTATTTTATCTAATTCAGGAAGATAGGATGGGACCTCGCTTCTTCTTTAGATGAAAGGAGAGCGTTGTCTTCACCTTATCGAGAAGAGAGTACACTGGCAGAAAAGTATAAATGCACCCAGACTTCCTAGAAATGAGTCTTGCCACTTGACAGCCATCTTGGTAACACCCTAGAGCAGTTATTTAAGTGCTTATTTTCAACGGGGGAGCCATGGTTTTTATTTGATAAGTCACAAGGGCATAAAAACTATATGTTTAGAACCACTCAAATATCAGATTAAAAAAAACACTTCAAAAGATAGGTGACATATCCTGAAAAGAGGTTTAAAAAGCAAATTATACTTCTGCTCACATGTGCACAGTTACACAACAGTACTGCTTCAGTGATTAAGGTCTTCAGTTTATCCCACCAAAGCACTTGAACAGAAGCCATGCTAATTCAGGCTATAAATACAGTAAGCCAAGAATAATGATAAGTACACGTAATAGCTTCTTTTCAGTGATAACGGGTCGATAGGCCTGCCACCTCACACTCGATACATTTACTGTGCACATGAAGCGACACAGCTGGCTCATATGCCCCCCAGCCTGGTGTCTCAAAATACTTGAATTCTTCATTAAAAAAAAGGAATGTATTTTTTTTTATTGAGTTTTTCTTTTCATGACAGTCAGCACAACTTTGACACTTTGGTATATATTTATTATATGCATCATATGTGTTGTCATGACTCTTCAGGGGGATATCGTCCTGGCAACCGATAAAATGAAGCTTTAGAAACACCAGTGGCAACCAGTGTGCGGTGCATCTGGAACGTATTCACTGTCCGTTTCATTTGTTCCACGTTTTGTCATGTTACAGCCTTATTCCAAAATGGATTCAATTAATTTTTTTTTACCTCAAAGTTCTACACATAATAGCTCATAAACACAAGAAATACTAGAAAAAAATTATTGTAAATGTATGAAAAACAAAAATATAAAATGGACATACATTCACCATGGCACTCAAGTGCTTCCTGTTTCCACTGATCACCCATCAGATATTTCTACAACTCGACTGGAGTCCACCTGTGGTAAACTCAGTTAACTGGACTGATGTAGACACAAGAGTTACAAGGTAACAAATTCAAAATATTCATCTAAGAAAAGTAATTTACAATCAGGTAGCCTTGGTGAGGTCCAGATATGATCTTAGAGTGCTTTTCAGCTGTATAAATTACCTGCCTTGGTTTTGATTTATTTGACTCAATCCAGCTGCTAGTTACATGAACAGGTACAGTTGAGTGCTTTATCCAGCCACAGTGGGATCGCTCTCCCATGGAGAATCAAGTCGGCAGATTGACAATTTCTGTGGCTGCAGGTCAGACAAAACAGCCCCTGTGGCTCAAAACAAACCCACTTAGATTCTAGTCTTAGAGGGTGTTTTTTGTGTGACTATAATTCATATTAGCTTTACTTATCTCAGATTAACTAATTCACAATTGAACTGGTAAAATCTAAAAGATGCCAAGGGACATAATTAAAATAGATGATTAAAAGCTAATATCTACCAATGAAGAAGAAAAGCACCTTTATTGTAGCGCACCAACTTCATATTAACATTTTTCCTGTCAGAAACAACCTTACAAATAAGCCAGAAAGGTGACATGAAGATTACATCATGGAATGAATCTTAAACATACAGCAAAATTGCCAAGAGTTATTATGAGTTGGATTCATAACACAAGCCTTCATTTACTTCTGCAAATCATGTATTATAATGTTACTAAGAGATAAAATGGGAGGCATAACATAAGAAACGTGGTTGTATGTAGACATCAGACTGTAGCCAGGGGTTTTCAGGACTGATGTGCTTGATCCCTAAAGTCTTAATGCATGGAAATGCTGTGGAGAATGTCCTACGTGGACAGGATTGTGTTCAGGATCAAAGCCATTTGGAGTAAATTGTGATGGATCGGAATTTGCAAAGAGGCCTTGATCCTTTGTCGGCTTGTTTTGTGTACGCCTCATCACTATCTGTTTAAATACTGTAAAAGCACATTAGGCCACTGAGCTGTATATTAGCAGCACAGTGCAAAATCTAAACAATAAAAACAGGTCTGTCTGTGTATTTAGATGTTGATGCTAGCTGCTAACTTTCCAAGTCCGAAATGATATTAAAAAATTAATATCATTTGTATTTTTAATAAAAGTATGTACATGAAAGAGGGATGCCACCAGAATATTACACACTGGATCATGATGTCCCATTTTGAAGCTTAACTTGAACATTTAGCCACTGGTATCTTTTTCTCCCTCAGTGTTTTCTCCCTGTGCTGCGCACCATACCAAGATATCCAAAGTTCACAGTTATTGGATCATTTGGTAACGCCTTATTATTAATCTCTGGCTCTCTCCCTTCACTCCAAACTGCTTGCAGCAGATGGCTGCCGCTCTTTAAGCCTTTTTCTAGTGGAGGTTTCTTCCTTTTAAAAGGAAGTTTTTCCTTCCCACTCTCACCAAGTGCTTTGTGGGTTCTCTGTATTATTGTATTGTCTCTACCTCACAATATAAAGCCCTTTGAGGCGACAGCTGTTGTGCTATATAAACAAAACTGAAATGGGAAGAAATGTTTTTGTGACAGACTGCTAGTGAAGTCCCTAAAAGATACAATTTACATAATAAAATTTTTAAATGTATATTTTCTGTTACACGTAGACACAAAAGTGGTTAATTTCTTGAGTTAGGTGCATTTTTAAATGCTTGAATGATTCATATGTGACTCTTAAATTGCTCAACTAACACAAAACATTCCTCTGAAAATGATTAGGTATTACAACTGGATGAAAAATGAGTGAAACAAGCAGCCAATATCCAAGGAAAGCTTTGCAAACCCTCGGAGAACCTGGAGAACCACTGCTCAAGACTTTCAGAAATGACAAGAAAGTCTAGAAAGCAAAATGTAAAAAAAATAGGAGAAGGTGAAAACTACAATACTGTACGTGTATTTGTATAACTCTCAAATCTAGCTCAGTGGTGACAAAAGTTGTGCTTTACAATTTAAGTGTTTAGCAAGTTGAATTCTCAAAGAGGCTACTATTACAGATTACAAATACATTGTCCAGCTTCACTTCCTTTAGGTTATAGACTGTTGAACAAAAACACTACTACCTCCCAAAGGTGCACTTAAATATTTCTGTCAATGCTAAAAGAAAAAAAAGAAAACAGTTCAACGCACTGAGCCTGATGAAATCGTACAATCGTCTGTTAAAAGCAAATTAAACCAGCGTGGTATCTATACCGGCCTCCATTGATTCAACTACTTTTAAACTGTTGAACAGTAAAATCACTTTATCTTTTTTAAGCTTCATGCTTTTTTATGCATGGTGCCAATGTGTTTTAAAGGTAAAATTACCACTTACATCATCAGCAGCAAGACACTTAAAATCACCACACTTGAATCAGGTCATGAGTACGAGCCAAAATGTCCCCACTTATGAAAATTTCTCATCTTTCTAATCTTGTTAGGACATTTGGTGCTCACTGGATAGAATTATAACAGTACACACATTTACTGAGTGCACATGAGGAGCGAGATTCACAAATGCGATTTGGACCAAATTAAAATGCCAGCACTGCCTGAGCATCTCAGTGCGTAGTACACAGTATGTATTTCAGAGAATGAGATAGGCAAACGATAAAAAAAAAAACGACTTTGAGAGAGGAGTAAAGAGAGCGTAGGAGTTTGTGTGAAGGAGAGAGCTTCATCTGTGCTGTGAAAACATGGCACAGAGAAAAGGAACAGCAAAAAAGAAAACAAGAGCGCGGAGGAAGAGAAGAAGGGGGGACAGGGCGGAGGACGAAGGGCGTACTGGGATATGCGAGTGAATGCCAACCGGACAGTTTTCGTTATTATACTCTACTAGCAGAGGCTGCCAAAACACCACCTACACACACACACACACACACTCACACAGATAGGTTCGCATACACATGAGGCACAAACAGTCTCGTACTTTGAGCATGTGTGTGTGAGTGTGCGAAGAGGAGAATTTGAAAGAGCGAGAAGTAGCTTGGGAGAAAAGGGGGAGGGATGAAGACGCCGAGGCCAGATTGCAGGAGCAGCTTTCCGAGCATATCTCAATTCGCTGGCTATATTGACGGCAGCGCACGCCACCGCACACTCCGTCTCTGTCACATTCTCCCTGCCGCTGTTCATCTCTCCCTCTGTCTCCATCTCACACGCACTCACATGCAAAAGATGGACCTCCGGCAATGTGCTGGGAAATGAAAAAGGCGGGAAAAGTGTGACCTTCGGTGGTCATTATTGAGCAACACAAATCTCAGTATAAGGGAAAATCATCTTATTGGATGTTTTTAGTCCTTACTTTGAAATGAAGCTGCTCTACAAGCGGACATAAGCTCATTGGCTAAGTTAAAGCTTGACGCAGAGTCAGAGATGTACAGTAGATTGGGCAGAGTTTATAAGTATGTATGTTTTCCGCTTTTAAGTTGAAATAAAAGGCAATTTTCCTTAGCATATGTGAAAGTACAGTGAAGGATGGCTAGACTCAGTAGGAATCAAACAACTTAAATAAATGGACACATCAAATGGGCCTTCTGAATTAGCTTATGGAAGCCTCTGCTGAATAACAAATCCCTCTCCACTCCTACTCAAACCAAGCAGGTCTGAGCATCACTGCTTTAATTTTAGCTAGGCTAGTGAGCAGGTAGCTTTTAGCATGTATTAGCTGGTGTGTTTACTATTAACTTGGGAAACCAGCTTTTTTTTGATGTGTGATTGTCTTTTTCATGTTTCAGGTTTATTTTATAACTGGTCACAGCTGCTGTTTGCCCTGAAAAAAGGAATCTTTTACCAGGCATCTTTCAAACCTACAGGTGGTGAGTGATACTTTTAAAACCTACCTAATTAAATGTCATTCTAGCCTTATCCGAGTTTCTGTTTATTTGAGACACTATCTCTGTGAATCCTCATAAATACAAAATTACTTGCACTCAGACAAGCACAAGCACGCCAAGGATATGTTGTCCAGTTGTCAGGAAGAAGCTACAATTTGTCACATAGGGAACAGAGAATAGGACCTGGGAGAGATGGACATCTGGAATGAAAACAGAGAGATGGAGGGGGAACAAAAGAGGGAAGGCAAATAGCGAGAAAGAGCGTGACAGGAAATGAAGACCTAGCTATAACACAGGCCCAGAGGGCATATAGCATTTAGCCATTTGTAATGTAAGCACAGAGACTCTCACTATCTGTGCAATGCAACAAGCTTGGCTGCATTCATTATTACAAAAAACAAGGTGGTTTAGAGTATGACCAAGACTGCTGGAGGGAGATTTTCACCTGCAATGAGCTAGTGTCGCAAGAAGCAGTGCAGCTGGGAATGTGCTTTATTCATGTGAACGAGGGGCAGTGATAGCAAAACATTATTAGTCCATACCAAATAAAGACAAGAAGCCTAAGTTACATCATTCTTTATACAGTAGCACACATTACTGAATTGTACACTTGCAATTTTAAGTTTAGTTTAACACTAGGTGGCAAAAAATTGCTGTTTTTTGGTTAAAATCCAAACATAAAAATCAACTTTGTAGCATTTAGAAAACATAAATATGCAAATTACCTACCAACTTGCACATTACACACAAAGGATTGTCATGCAGCTTGTTCTGTCGAAGGCATCTTCCTGTTTAAAGGGAGTTCTTCCTCCTCACTTTTGCCAAATGTTTGCTGGTAGGGAATACTTGGGATCTTTCTCTGGGTTGAGATATACACGTAAGATTTAATTGATGTATATTAAACATATAGTAAAACGTTTAAATGTATAATGCTATAGAAGAAACATTATCAACATTTAATCTTTACAGTAAGGAAAAACAGAAAAAGTGGGCTGTCGAAAAGAAATATAGACAGCCTTAGCTTGGATCATAAAATGTCTAAGAGAATATGCTTATTTTGAGATGTATACAGTCTTGTGCAAAAGTCTCAAGTCTTTTTTTTTACCAACAGCCTGTTCCAAAAAACACATAATTTGTTCAAAATTCTTTCGCAACTCTCAGAAAAATGCCAGGGATGACACAGTTTGACAGACATAAAATAGCATTTCTGCACCAACATGATGATTCCCAAACAGCTATTAGTCGAAAACTTGGCATATCTCAGCATGGTGTGTAATGTGTGCTTAAAAAATTTGACAAATGGACAAGCAGAGGACAAAATAAGTGGCAGGCCTGAAAAGCTCCTTGCAGCAGATGAACAGCATCTGAAAGTCGTGTCCTCGAAACAAAAAAATGCTCAAAGTAGACCGGAGTGACGCAGATGGTCCTTTACAGCATCGGTCTCCAACCTTTTTTGAGCCACGGACCGGTTTATGCCCGACAATATTTTCACGGACCGGCCTTTAATGTGTCGCGGATAAATACAACAAAATAAAACTGGTACCGGTACAGAATAAAAGAAGATTTATTTATAACACATGTGAAAAGACCGAGTTAACGATCAAAACGATAACATAATAACGCTGAAAACCGATAAAAACCCTGAAAACCAAACATTTGACACCTGAGCCTCAACTCTCGCGGCCCGGTACCAAACGATTCACGGACCGGTACCGGTCCGAGGGCCAGGATTTGGGGACCGCTGCTTTAGCTAATCGAGCTACTGTTAACCAGAAATAATTGTTAGACTTGCATGACTCTGCTTGCATGCTTGTGCATGTTTCAGTAAATGTCCATCCATTTCCCACTTTCCTAGTCATATAATTAAAAAACAAAAACAAAAAAAAATCAAAAGACTTTTGCACAGATAGGCACAGATAGGTCAAACACACACCTATACAGATAGGTCAAAGACAAGTGTAAATTGGCTAAGTGGTGAATGCAATGGGAGCTTACAGCAACTTTGCAGAATAAAATTTTTAAAAATGGTTGCTGCCAGTGCTACCCCTCAGCCTGCTGGCTATAGAGTCTGTAGATCTTAATGGAGTGCACATGAGCCTTAGTGACTTTATTCACCATATCATTTCAAAAATAAATGGCTAAGTAAGAACAAGCAATAAGACATGCTAAAAATCATAAGTAAGATAAACTACTGAGAATACTTTTATGTTTTATGTTTGTTATTATTATGGTAAGAATTACAGTTAGACATTCCTTCATGATCATAGGGTTTTTCGACTAACAGTCTACTCAACTAGAAATCATGTTAGCTTTTATAAGTTACATCAGTGGTCCCCAACCCTGGGGGCATTGACCTGTCTGTGAGTCGTTTAGCACCAGGCCGTGAGAGTTGAGGCTCGGGTGTAAAATTCATGGTTTTCAGGGTTTTTATTGGTTTTTAAGCGTCATTTTTTAAATCGTTGTTATCGATAACTCGGTTTCCCTGGGTCTTTTCCTGTGTGTTACGAATAAATCTTCTTTTTTTTGTACTGGTACTGGTTTTATTTTGTTTTTTTTTATCTGCGACACCTTGTTTATGTCCAACGAAAATATTGTTGGATGTAAACAGGTCCGTGACGCAAAAGGACTGCTGTGTTACAGGAAAAAACATTCAAAGGTGAGTCATGACTGTGACTAATTAGATGAGCTATTATATGTATATTCATCAATTCTTAGACCCATTTTACCTATCCCAAAAAAGGCCTGAAGGTTCGTACGTGAAACACCTTTTTAATGTTATTTTTGCTGTGTGGTCATAAAAGGAAAAGACATATTACTGGTATATTAGCCGTGTGTCATTTTACTATAAACAACAGTTCTCGAGTTCTTGTATTCACAAATTGTCACGGTCTGGCTGGCAGATCGTGGGGAGATGGGGAAATAGGACCCAAACGCTGGACTTAATGGAATGAACAGTGGGTTTATTTACAGTGAGGTAATTGTACACCACACATTGAATCTCCAAAAGTGCTCCCTCGACTCCCGTGACGTGTCTTCTTCCAAGTGCTGGTATCCCGTGCTCTCTGCCCCTGTGCCTTCACACACCCCGTGTGTCTTGCAGTCCTGTGTTCCGCTGTCCTCCTGGGGAAAAACACAGACACAGCCGTTATGGCACCAACTCCGGCAGGCATACACTTTAACAACACTACAAACACTGACATGGAGTCTAACTCAACGATCCTGCGCCGGAGGAAGCTCCATCGCTCTGTTAAGTAGCTCCCCCGACGATCCTGATCAGAAGCAGGTGTGTGGTAAGCTAGGCGTGACCAGCAGCTGGCAGGGCCACACCCATCAGGCCTGCAGGTGGCTGTCCTTCATCCTCCAGCCTCACACACATACACACACACCAGCATGGAACACAAGAGCACAGTGCAGCAAACATACATCCAATACACTAATAACAATAAAGGTCCACACTGTTCACGAACCCCGAGTCCCCGGCACCGGGTCCGTGACACAAATTTGGATTTCCACGCTGCCCACTGAGCAGGATGACAGCAATACCTCAAGTCTGTCAGGATGAGGAGTAAAAAGTATTTATTCTCAGTTGTATTTATTAATTCTGACTAGTATCAGCACAACACAGCGCTTCAGTAGATTAGTTGATGGAACCTTGACTCAAAGGTCAGGGCACTGACAAAATAGCTAGCTATCATTTTTCTGTATAATGAGTATCGATGTCTAATTTAGCAATTTTTAATCTATTGGCCTAAGTCCAAACAGAAACTCAACCAAATTCCAGGGCTCAGTGTTCACTTAATTTTCTTTGTTTCACCCCGAGGCAAGATCTGAAGTTAAAAAAAAAAAAAACTAGGATAGAAAACGGTGTAATAAAAAAGCATACTTGGAGGCAGTCCAATCAAAATGGATGACTAATTGCATTAATCAGCCTGTTAACAGAAAATGACCGAATGCAATGGTTTTAGCTGAATGTAATTGTTATAGACAGTGTTGTTGTTAATGTATGTTTGGGGGCGTTGAACCCCGGAACCTTCAGAGGTTTTTCAGGGTTCTCCCTGCCGGAATGTTATGTGTGGGACAGTTTCCTGTATGTGTGCGACTAGCTGTGGTTGTTTCTAAAAGTGGTCAGTAAACGTCCTAAAACTGGCACTTGAGTTTCCGAGCATTTTTATCCTGAGGTTATAACAGTAATAATGAAACCCTTTAAATGTGCATACAGTAGCTCCACTGATTCAACCAGCAGAACAGTTAATCTGCTGCAGCACAGTTACTGTATGGCCTAGTTAGATAATATTTCAACCCATGTCAGGATCCACAGAGTGTTAAAATGTCCCGAATGTCTGTGTTAATATTTACAAAATGAAACTGTGTCACTGCTAAAAGGCATGTAATCTACTGCTTTTGCAGAATACTTCAAGCTGAACCATGACAAAGCTTGAGGGGGCGTGAGTGTTTGAAACCTTAACTTGTTCAGAAGTGTAAATCAACTTCTTTTTTTTGTATGACTTTGCTTAAATTCATTTCTCATATGGCACGAGGACTCGAATTATGAAGCTGAACTGTTATTACTCTCGCATAAGAAGAAAGGACCAGAGGCAAAGTACAATGTAGATGAAATAAATTTAATTAAATTAAACTGTGGCCCGGTACAGAAACTGTACTCTAGAGCTTACACAAAGTACAACTCTGAGGAAACTTGGTTCAGAAAAAGGTCCACTGTGTGTTTGAGTCACATTTGTAAAAACTGAAAAAAATAAAAATAACCTTTTACCCAACTATAGTAGCGGGCATTTGGCTGGCATGGTTTGGCTTCCCTACTCATGCGTTACTACTCCCCAGTCACATTTATATGGGTTATATGATTTTGTGGCCTACCACTTGATGTCTGAGTCTCATTTAGTAGTGAGTAAATTTCTCAGCTGAACTTGTTGCACAGGTGGCATCTTATCACGGTGTCACGCTGGAATTCACTGAGGTGCAGAGAGCGACCTGTTCTTTCACAAATGTTTGCAGAAGCAGTCTGCATACCGAGTGCTTGGTTTTATACACCTGTGGCCATGTAAGTGCCTACTGTATTATACTGTACTCAAATGTAACACTGGACCAGTACTAGAGATCCATATATGCCGGCTTTTAGACCCATCTTACAGGCGTATAGTTAACTCGAGGTGAAAATAATCAAGTTGATTAAACCAACTCTGATTAGCTTTTCTGGAACTCAAAACTCAGATTTTCTCATCTCAGAATTTACAGCTATACTAACCGTTTGTTAAGCCTACTAACCAGAACTCTATTTTTCTAGTTGTCCACGAATTTGCAGTATGTAAAAAACATGGATGCAGCTTCTGTATCAGAAAAATGAAGCAGATGTGGGATTGCCTTTCATCCTTCCCTCTTAAAGATGAGATTTGATGACCTCCCTGTACCCCTTGATGACGACTTCTGACACCTCAGTATCTATTTATTTTCAGTATTCTTCCAAGGCTAGCCCTTGAAAGCTTAACCCCAATTCCTTTTCCTTTTGTCATATACAAAACTGTGAGACCAGCGACTTCATGTGTAAGAAAATGAGTAAATGTAGCGTGTTTTACTTTAAATTTAGCATGAATGCTAAAAAGACAAGAAAACTACCTTGTGATCAGGTCTACCATAAAAAATAGGTAACGTGCCCTTTTGACTATGCTTTGCACATCAAGATGATACAAATAGCTACCTTCATGTCAGAAACCTGCCCACACTCTCTTCAAACCACTATTTTTGTTTTTCAGTGGAGAAGGAAACGTGCATCAGAAAGGCTCGGCAGTCTATTTGGCTTTCCTTTGGTGTCAACACAACATGCTGCTCCTGTGCTAGATAAATGTACAGAGTTGTGGCAGGCTG
The DNA here is from genome assembly GCF_964374335.1 of Astatotilapia calliptera. Classification (NCBI taxonomy): domain Eukaryota; kingdom Metazoa; phylum Chordata; class Actinopteri; order Cichliformes; family Cichlidae; genus Astatotilapia; species Astatotilapia calliptera. Next base: position 22,275,845 of record NC_137438.1, read on the forward strand.
CAGATTTGGCAGAGAATATCTCATGGCTTTAGATAAAAATAAATAACAGTAGAAATACAGGGTGCATTTACTGCTGCTCTGAGTCTAAAGATGCTAGGGACACAAAAAAAGAGAAAGAGTGAAAATATGGCCCCGGGGAGAGGAAAGTGAGCAATATACGGGAGCTCAGTGGAGCTTGCTGTTAGAGCCACAACCTTTACACCGTCCTCCCCTGGGACTGGTCAGGTGATGCCTGGTATCAATATTTAACACGCTACATCCTGACTGGACTTATGGCTGCATCAGAGGGAGACAAATGCACAAAGGCACAAAGACACACAGGTAATGGCACACATGAAAGTGCATTACAAAAGGTTTGCACGTACGCATACACATAAAAGGTCACAGTGAGGCTCCACATTTATCCTTTTGAACCAAGTTAACCGAGTCGCCACTGTAATGGGAAAACAGACATATTAATGCAACAATTTACTAAAAAAATAAAAAAGAATAAAATAAGATCAACATGAGTATGTGAAATCTTTTATGCAGCTGGAGGAATGATTTGTGATTTTTCTTTTTCATTTTTCACCACATAACAGTTGAACTGTTTTTTAAAAAAAACCCCGTCTATTAAAACAATTGTTTTTATTTTAATTTGGTAATTTCTATCAAGTCTTACCCAAAGGTCCATTCGGTGGCTATTTATGGTCATTTTACATGACTGTTCACTGATCCCAAAGGTTCAGAAGTGAACTGGAACATCTCTGTGCTCATGTAGTGAGGAATGTGGTCTTTTTTAAATTTATTTGTTTTTTAAACGTTATTTCTGTCTGATCATAGCAACAAGGGCAGTATTTAGATAAAAAGGTAGAATAAGTTACCAACTAATACTAGCTTGATGTAAGTTGCATCATAAATGGTAGAGGTACAATGCACGGACATATATCAGGTAATTAGATTATCCATAAAGGCCAAAAACATTCTTTTTTTAACAGACTACAAATATGCCTGTAATGCTGTAACACTGGCCATTTTAACATGAGACTCTACAGAGTTGACTCAGTATTTGAAGAAGCCTCAAGTGGCTAATAGAAGAACTGCAGGTTTTCCTCACTTAAACATGAAGCTCATTTTTCATCTCTGGAGGCTGCTGCTTAGCTAAACATTTTCCCCCCTGTTCTGCATTCCCATTCACAATCATGCCCTTGATTTGTCTTTATATTAGTCAACACTGCTCTCACTGTGAGTTCAGACCAGGTCTCCCTATCGTGCTACATACCCTGTCTAAAGTTGAGTAATGAGTAATCCTGTTAAATAACAGTGATCTCAATGCTGATTAAAATAATCGTGATATTCATGATTATGACTTTTGCCATAACAGAGCTGCCCTATTTTAATGCAAAAAAAGGATAAAATCCCAATTAAGTGTTAAACTTTAGCAGAGATTGTGAATTAGAATAAGGACAAATCGTTTCTTTGCTGATAAAGATCAGATAATAAGACAGGAATCTTGAGAAGTGCTTTTAAAAGGAAAAACAAGCAGACTGACATCATCGTTCTGGCCCCTAGACATACGCAAACTGCTGAATTTTTTCATTATAAAAATGGGTAGAAGTGACAGTGGAAATGATCATTAGTTGTAGTCATGCTTATGATTTGTCATTCTGATTTTCATGCTGGTTATTACATAATTAATCTCGTTGTTTAACTAAATGAGTCAGTGATGTGGAAAAAATATTTAGTTTTATAGCCTCTAGCAAAAGTAAAAAGTCCAGTTAAGTGCTGTCACCCAGTTCTTTGTGATCCTGAATTTCTCCGACTCCCATCCTTTCTGTAATTTGTGCAATCAGCCATGCCTGTCCCATCAAAACGGCATCACACTCAGCTGCGCATTACTGTCCTGTTGGACTGTTTGCTCAGTCAAAGCAGGACTTTGAAGGCTTCCTCCTAAGTTAATGGCCCAGTTAAGGAAGCGACGCCTGCTGTTTTTAGATGCTGTCCAGAAAACGATGCTGACAGGAGCCTTGTTTTACCTCATTTCATCTCATTTGAAGCTCATGTCCTCATTATGTCAGCGCTGCGATGGAGCTGTAAATAAAGGTGGAGGAACAGACAACAAGAGACAGAGGTAAAAGAAGAGACTTTGTGTCCTGTGGCTTTCAAAATACAAAGGCTTCAATCAGGATATGAGCTCTAATTTGCCAGGACCTGTCAAGCTGGTGCAATCGCTCACACTCTGAAATGCACACTCAAACACACACACACGCCATCTATAAAAACACAAGGATGCACAAAGACGGAGCCAAGAATGCAAGTACCCCAGGGCACTGCTGTACATATATATATATATATATATATATATATATATATATATATATATAAGTATATATAAAAGTGTGAGGGTTTTGTTATGTTCCAGTGCCTTGTTCCCGTGCCATGGCTTCGTTGTTTTAAATCTCTCAGTGTGTTAGCCCGTGTGTCTTCTAACCATTCTGATTTCCAGTGTTTTCATTGCCTCACTAAGCTCCAGCAGATGTTTCTCTGCTTTTCTAAAGACCTTCTCAGCAGCCTGGGCGGAATATCAGAATACCTCTTCCTAATCCACTTTACCCACTAATCCCTGCTCCGTAGACCTGTTGGCTTGCTTTTTATACAACACTAGTTCTCTCTCGCTCTCTCCACCATTCACCGGGGGTCTTAGTGAGATCACTATCGAGGAAACCGGCAGAATTAGTTTGCGTCAACGGGCCAGGGGAAGGATCTTGCTGAAGCTTGATTTACTGATATTCAGAGGAAGTGGAATTGATCGGAGGCTGAGGGGCCCGGTCCACTGTCTGCTGGGGCTTTACAGGAGTGAGTTAACGTTTCCCATTCCACTGTTGGCCCACCGAAGGGATGGGGACTGGATTTAGCTGCCTGACAAAAGCTTGAGAGGGCTGTGATATGTCATCTGCTGCTGTGGGATACAAGGGGATATTCACAGACACAGTGTAAATAAATGCAAAAGGAACAGCTAGTACTGGAGACGCAGCACAGACAACCCACATCCCACAAGCCTGAATGAATGAATGACTGGAGGGTGAGATTTGATTCAGGTGACTGGCAGTGGGACATCTGCAGGAGGAGAGGGACAGAATTAAGCTAACTGGTGCATTTCAGTGCTTGTATTCTCCGAGCACATGTAGTCAGGGGGGCAGAATCTATGGACTGAATCACTCAGTAGAGGTTGACAAATGGCCAACCTAATTTTTCTGGTCAACTGTCCTAACTGCTGCAGCCTGAGGAGGACTTGGCTGGACTCCACCCAAAAGTGTTTGTAGCACTCATTTAAACACCATTATTTCCTGTAGTGCAGCGGTAGCAGACTCATTTTAGTTCATGGGCTCAGTTTGTCTCAAGTAAGCCAAACCAGAAAAAACATCAC